>NC_091845.1:4930192-6180192 GCF_037783145.1 Equus przewalskii
AGGAATTGAAAGATTTCACTACAAAAATTCAACTCAACACAAACAAGACAGTAATGCAGGAAATGAGGGACAAAAACTACAAGGCATATAGAAAACACATAGCACAGTGACAGATGTCCCTCATTATCAGTAATTACTTTAAATACAAATGGATTAAACTTTCCAATCAAAAGACAAATTGGCAGAATGGATAAAAACACATGATCCAACTATATGCTGTCTACAAGAGATTCACTTGAGATCCAAAGACACAAACAGGTTGAACGTGAAAGGATGGAAAAAGATATTCCATACAAATAGTAACCAAAAGAGAATAGGTGTGGCTATGCTAATATCAGACAAAATGACTTTAAATCAAAAAAAGTTACAAATGACAAAGAAGGACATTATATATTAATTAAAGCTTCAATACGGCAAGAAGATAAAACAATTGTAAACGTTTATGCACCTAATGACAGACCAGGAAAATACATGAAGCAAAAACTGACAGATTAAAGACAGAAATAGAAAGTTTTACAATAATAGTTGGAAACTTCAGTACCCTATTCACAGTAATGAAAAAAACAACTAGAGAGAAAATAAATAAGGAAATAGAGCTCTTATATAACACAATAAACTAACTAGCTCTAACAGACACATACAGAACGCAAACAGCAAAACAGAATACACTTGAGAAAACTCAGGTGCACGTAGGACATTTTTCAAGATAGATCATGTATTAGCCCACAAATTAAGTCTTAATAGATTGAAATGCATAGATACCATACAAAGTATCTTCTCTGACCACAATGGGATGAGGTTAGAAATCAATAACAGAAGGAAAACTGGAAAATTCACAAAATTGTGAAAATTAAATGACACACTCTTAAACAACCAACAGATCATAGAAGAAATCACAGGGGAAATTAGAAAATACTTAGAGATGAATGAAAATGAAAACACAACATACCAAAACTTATGGCATGCAGTGAAAGTGGTACTAAAGGAGAAATTTATAGTTATAAATGCTTACATTAAAAGGCAAGAAAGATCTCAAATAAACAACCTAACTTTACAACTTAAGGAAGTAGAAAAAGAAGAGGAAACTAAACCCAAAGCTAGCGGAAGGAAATGATAAAGATTAGAGCAGAGAGAAATGAAACGGAGAGTAAACAAAACAGTAGAGAAAATGAGTGAAACCAAGAGTTGATTATTCAAGAAGATCAACAGATCAGTTGACAAACTTTTAGCTAGATCAACTAAGAAAAAAAGAGAGAAGACTCAAATTACTAAAATGAATTGAAAGTGGGGACACTACTTCTGATTCTACAGAAATAAAAACGATCATAAGAGAGTGCTGTGAACAATTGTACACCTACAAATTAGATAACCTACATGAAGTGAACAGATTCCTAGAAACACAAAACCTACCAAGATTAAATCCTGAAGAAATAAATATTTGAATAGACTTATAAATAATAAGGAGATTGAATGAGTAATCAAAAATTTCCCAAGAAAGAAAAACCCTGGACCTGAATGAATTCTACCAAATATTTAAAGAACTAATGCCAATCATTCTCAACCTTTTCCATGAAATTGAAGAGAGAACACTTCCCAACTCATTCTATGAGGCCAGCATTACCCTGATACCAGAACTAGACAAAGACGCTACACGAAAAGAAAACTACAGACCAATATCCCTTATGAACATTGATGCAAAAATCCTCCATGAAATACTAGCAAACAGAATTCAACAGCATATTAAAAGGATTATACACCATGACACCAGGTGGGATTTATTCCTGAAATGCAAGGATGGTTCAACATACATAAACTCAATCAATGTAATACAGCAGTTAACACAATGAAGGAAAAAACCCCCCACATGATCGTCTTAATTGCCACAGACAAAGCATTTGACAATTCAACACCCTTTCCTGATAAAAACACTCAACAAACTAAAAGTAGAAGGAAACTACCGTCACATAATAAAAGTCATATATGAAAAACCCACAGCAAACATCATATTCAATGGTGAAAGACTGAAAGCCTTTCCTCTAAGATCAGGAACAAAGGCAATGACACCTGCTTTCACCATTTCTATTCAACATAATGCTAGAAGTTCTAGCCAGAGAAATTAGATAAGAAAAGCAATAAAATGCATCCACATTGGAAAGGAAGAATTAAAATTATCTCTGTTTGCAGATGATATGATCTTATATGTAGAAAACCCGAAAGATTCCACGAAAAAACTCTTAGAACTAGTAAATGAATTCAGCAAAGTAGCTGGATACAAACTCAACACACAAAAATCAGTTGCATTTCTATACACAAACAATGAACAAGCTGAAAAGGACACTACAAAAACAATTCCATTTACAATAGTATAAAAAGAATAAAATACTTAGGAATTAACTTAATCAAGGAGGCGAAAGACTTGTACGATGAAAACTATACAACATTGTTGAAAGAAATTAAAGAAGACAAATAAATGGAAGCATCCCATGTTCATGGATCGGAAGACTTAATATTGTTAGCACATCAGTGCTATTCAGAGACAGCTACAGATTCAGTGCAATCCTTATCAAAATCCCAGTGATGTTTTTTGCAGAAATAGAAAAATTCATCCTAAAATTCATATGGAAACTCAGGGGACCCCCAAATAGCCAAAACAATCTTGAAAAAGAACCAGACTGGAGGACTCACACTTCTTGATTTCAAAACTGACTACAAATCTACAATAATCAAAGCAGTGTGGCATCGGCATTAAGACAGATGTATAAACCAGTGAAATAGACTGGAGACCTCAAAAATAAATCTTTGCGTGTGTGGTCAAATTATTTTTGACAAGAGTGCCAGGAGAATTCAGTGGAGAAACGACAGTCTTTTCTACAAATGATGCTGGGAAACCTGTATATCCACATGCAAAAGAATGAAGTGGGTCCTTACCAACACCATATACAAAAATTAACTCAAAATGGATCAAGGACCTAAATATACGAAGTAAAACAATAAAACTCTTAGAAGAAAACATAGGATAAAAGCTTCGTCACCTTGGATTTGGTGATGATTTCTTGGATATGACACCAAAGGTACAGGCAACAAAAGAAAAAATAGACTAAAAATAGACTGCATGAACATTTTCAAAGTTTATGCATCAAAAGGCACTGTCCACAGAGTAGAAAGGGAGCCCACAGAATAGGAGAAAATATTTGCATATCATATATCTGATAAAGGATTGATACCCATAATATATAGAGAACTTCTAAAACTCAACCACAACAAACAACCTGATTCAAATATGGGCGAAGGACTTGAATAGACATTTCTCCAAAGAAGATAAGCAAATGGCAATAAGCACAGGAAAAGATGCTCAACATCACTAATCATTAGGGAAAGGCAAGTCAAAACTACAACGAGATACTACCTCACCCCCGGTAGGATGTCTACTATCAAAAAAACAGAAAGCAACAAGAGCTGGAGAGGATGTAGGAGAAGTTGGAAACCTTGTGCACTGCTGGTGGGAAGGTAAAATGGTGCAGCCACTGTGGAAAACTCTACGGGAGTTCCTCAAAAGATTAAAAATGGAATTACCATAAGATCCAGAAATTCCACCTCTGGGTATATACTCAAAAGAATTGAGGGGCTGGTCCAGTGGCATAGTGGTTACATTCAAGCATTCTACTTCAGCTGCCCAAGGTTTGTGGGTTCGGATCCTGGGCACAGACATACACGCTGCTTGTCAGGCCATGCTGTGGCGGCATCCTGCATACAAAATAGAAGAAGATTGGCACAAATGTTAGCTTAGTGACAGTCTTCCTCAAGCAAAAAGAGGAAGATTGGCGACAGATGTTAGCTCAGGGCCAACCTTCCTCGCCAAAAAAAAAAAAAAAATTGAAAGCATAATCTTGAAGAGATATTTGCACATCCATCTTCATAGCAGCATTATTCACAATAGCTCAAATGTGGAAGCAACCCAAGCATCCATCAGTGGATGAGTGCATCAAGAAAATGTGGTCTATACATGCAATAGAATATTACTAAGACTTAAAAAGGAAGGAAATTCTGATACATACTACAACATGGATGAAGCTTGAGGACATTATGCTGCATGAAATAAGCCGGTGACAAAAAGGCAAATGCTGTATGGTTCTACTTAGAGTAGTCAAAACTATAAAGCCAAAAGGTAGAACAGTGGTTGCCACCAGGGCCCGGGGGGAGTGGAGAATGGAGAGTTATTGTTTAATGAGTAGAGAGTTTTAATTTTACAAGAAGAAAAGAGCTGTAGAGATGGATGGTGGTGATGGCTATACAACAATGTGAATGTATTTCATACGACTGAAGTGTACGCTTAAAAATGATTAAGATGGTTAGGACCAGCCTGTGGCTGAGTGGTTAAGTTCGTGCACTCTGCTTTGGTGGCCCGGGGTTCCCCAGTTTGGATCCTGGGCGCTGACCTGGCATCGCTCATCAGGCCGTGCTGAGGTGGCGTCCCACATAGAAGAATTAGAAGGATATACTACAACTAGGACACACAACTATGTCCTAGGGAACTTTGGAGAGGAAAAAAACAAAGGAAGATTGACAACAGATGTTAGCTCAGGGCCAATCTTCCTCACCAAATAAATAAATAAATGATTAGGATGGTAAATTTTTATGTGTATTTTACCACAGTTATTTAAAAAAATTGCAGTGCAAGTCTCAATCGACACACTGCCCTCTGCAGAAGGCCTGAGATCAGCCAACGCCAGGGCAGTGCTGACCCCCTGGGACATTTTGTCTTTGATCAGAGGTATCAGAAGGGAATCACTTCAGCGTCCGTGGCAGCCACGTCTGTGCTCTGCTCACTAGAACTAGTCTGGCAAACACAGCTGGATTCGCCACTCTGCACGGTCTGTTCCTGACGCAGGCTCAGTGGACTCACAGAGCGATGTCTCTGTTTCATGAGTGACCTGCCCGGGAAGCATAAACAATTCCCCAATTAGTTTGATTCTCAGGCGGTGCCGCTGTCCTGCTCTCCCCACCGCTCACCCTCGGGTGGACACAGCATCTGGGGAGACCATTTTCTAAAAGCCCTCCATAACGTCTTCATCTCCAATTACAGGGAAATTGAAAAATGTGGAAGAGCCCACCACACCGCCCCGCCACCGAGGCCCCGGGACCTCTGCCTCTGACAGCACCCAGCTCAGCGACCCCTGCCCCGAGGCCCGGGGGAAGCTGCAGGAGTTGTGTCGCCGTATGTGAGCACCTCAGTGGTGGGGGTGGATGGGAGAGGATGGCGTGGGCAGCAGTCGCCTGTGTGTGCCTGAAATCATGGAAGTGTCTGAGGGGAAGTCTCGGCTACCCAGGGCCCCCAATGACAGGGACAGGGGTGGCCGTCCCTCGCACGCATGCATGTCCCCAGTCCTTTCCCACTCACAGTCCTTTTCAGTCCTTACTACAACCTTATGGGGAAGAGGGGACGGGTGCCCATTTTGCTGATCAGGAAACTGAGGCAGCCCGAGCAGGAGGGTAAGGCATGGCGTGAGGTCCCACAGCTTGGTGGTCTTTGCTCTTCGTCTCCTCACCAGTGATGCCCCTTTGCAGAGCTTCTTACCGTTTGCAGCCTTTGTGCCCTGAATGTTTATTTCTTAACATAGTTTGTCAGATATTCTCCTACAGAAAAGAGAAGCACCTCTGAAAACAAACGAAAAACAGTGACATGGGTGATAAGTGACATTTATGATTTGGCAGGTCCCCAAATCCTAGCAAGTTAGTCTGCATTTCTCCGAAGGCCCAGACCACGGGCTGTAAAGGATTTAAAACCTAGTCACATCTAAGCCGTGTATGTCGTGGGCTTCCTGGACCATTGAGTACTTTTGCAGCTACAGAACGCGGATAGAGGGCAGCCACTCCGTGTGCCCCTTACTGTAACGCTCTGGATGGGAGCTCTCTTTCCTGTAACCTCAGAACTGGGGAGGGAGCGAAGCCTCCAGCCCCCCAAGGCCCCGTTTCTGCACACACTCCCTCTCTATAGGTCCTCACCCCAGCACTGAAGGTGGAAATCCGGCGAGGACTGGGCTCAGAGGGGTCCCCTGAAATACTACCTTTAAGGATGAAGGGGACGGGGTGGGGACAGGGGTACTTTGGGGATGGGGAAATGGATGGGAGTCTTGGGAGCTGGGGCGGGGCTGGAGGGAGCCGCCCTGGTGAGTGAGAGCCAAGTAGCTAGAAGGTTTGTTGGTCTCCTTCCCTGCAGAGAAGCCGAGAGGGCCGCATGGAAAGAGAGGAATCTCTCCTACCCCGTGATCTTACGCAACTACAGGGCAAATATACCCTCTCATTCATTGACGGGCCTGAAAGGAGACGTTCAGCCCCTGAGCTCCCATCCCGCTCACCCCCTTGGTGCTCACACTTCCACTCCCGCCCCCCACCACCCTGCCTCCCACCATCCTCACTTCAACCGGCAGTCACAGGACATCAAGTCAGCCAAGAAGGTCAGCAAGTTGCATTACACTTTCTATGATGGGTCCTCCTTCGTTTAGTATCCTTTTATTTGGTGCCACCCTTTCTCCCCAGCAACTCCGCCCCTGAGAACTCCCAGGTTTGAAAAAGCCTCAGTATTTACTTTGGCTTTTATTTTGTTTTTTCCCCCAGTTATTTGACTGAGGTCATAATGGTTTATAACACTGTGTAATTTCAGGTGTACATTATTTATTTATCAGTTTCTGTATAGACTGCATTGTGCTCACTGCCAATAGTCTAGTTTTTATCTGTCACCATATAAATGTGCCCCTTTACCCCTTCGCCACCCCCAACTCCCTTCCCCTCTGGTGACCACTAATCTGTTCTTTTTCTCCATGTGTTTGTTTATCTTCCACAGATGAATGAAATCATGCACTGTTTGTCTTTCTCTGTTATTTCACTTAATGTAATACCCTCAAGGTTCATCCATGTTGTTGCAAATGGGACAATTTTGCCTTTTTTATGGCTGAATAATATTCCATTGTTATATATATATATATATATATATATATATATATATATATATATATATATATATATATACACCACGTCTTCTCTATCCATTCATCAGTCGATAGGCACTTGGGTTGCTTCCACGTCTTGGCTATTGTGAATAATGCTTCAGTGAACATAGGGGTGACTAAGTCTCTTTGAATTGTTGATTTCAAGTTCTTTGATAAATACCCAGTGGTGGGATAGCTGGGTGATATGGTATTTCTGTTTTTAATTTTTTGATAAATCTCCATACTCTTTTCCACAGTGGCTGCACCAGTTTGCATTCCCAACAGCAGTGTAAGAGGATCCCCTTTTCTCCACACCCTCTTAACATTTGTTATTTTTTGTCCTGTTAATTATAGCCATTCTAACAGGTGTAAGGTGATATCTCATGTAGTTTTTTTTTTTTTTTAAGGAAGATTAGCCCTGAGCTAACATCTGCTGCCAATCCTCCTCTTTTTGCTGAGGAAGACTGGCCCTGAGCTAATATCCGTGCCCGTCTTCCTCTACTTTATATGTGGGACGCCTACCACAGCATGGCTTAGCCAAGCGGTGCCATGTCCACACCCGGGATCCGAACCGGTGAACCTGGGGCCGCCAAGAAGAGGAATTTGCAAACTTAACTGCTGTGCCCCCGGGCCAGCCCCTCATTGTGGTTTTGATTTGCATTTCCCTAGTAATAAGTGATGTTGAACATCTTTTCATGTGCCTGTTGGCCATCTGTATAGCTTCTTAGCAAAAATGTCTGTTCAGATCCGCTGCCCATTTTTTGATTGGGTTGCTTGTTTTGTTTGTTTTTGAGTTGTATGAGATCTTTATATATTTTGGAAATTAACCCCTTATCAGATACATGATTTGCCAATATTTTCTCCCAGTTGGTGGGTTGTCTTTTCATTTTATTCCTGGTTTCCTTTGCCTTTCAAAAGTTTTTTCAGTCTGATATAGTCCCCTTTGTTTGTTTTTTCTTTCCCTTGCCTGAGCAGACATGGTTTTCGAAAAGATGCTGCTAAGACCAGTGTCAAAGAGTGTGCTGCCTATATTTTCTTCTAGGAATTTTATGGTTTCACGTCTTACCTTCAAGTCTTTAATCCATTTTGAGTTAATTTTTGTGTCTGGTGTAAGATAATGGTCTACTTTCATTCTTTTGCATGTGGCTGTCCAATTTTCCCAACACCATTTACTGAAGAGGCTTTCCTTTCTCCATTGTATGTTCTTGGCTCCTTTGTTGAAGATTACCTGTCCATAGATGTGTGGTTTTATTTCTGGGCTTTCTGTTCTGTTCCATTGATCAGTGTGTCTGTTTTGTGCCAGTACCATGCTGTTTTGATTACTGTAGCTTTGTACTACATTTTGAAGTCAGGGATTGTGATGCCTCCAGTTTTGTTCTTTTTTCTCAGGATTGCTTTTGGCTGTTCTGCATCTTTTCTCCTTCCATACGTTTTAAGATTCTTTGTTCTATTTCTGTGAAGAATGTCATTGGGATTCTGATCAGGATTGCATTGAATCTGTGGATTGCTTTAGGTAGTATGGACATTTTAATTAGGTTTATTCTTCCAATCCGTGAGCATGGAATATGTCTCCATTTCTTTACGTCCTCTTTGATTTCTTTGAACAATGTCTTATAGTTGTCAGTGTATAGGTCTTTCACCTCCTTGGTTAAGTTTATTCCTAGATATTTTATTCTTTTTGTTGCAATTGTAAATGGTATTGTTTTCTTTTGTTTGTTTTTGTTTTTTAAAAATTTTAAAAATTGTGTTAACATTGGTTTATAACATTATATAAATTTCAGGTGTACATCATTATATTTTGATTCCTGTGTAGATTACGTCGTGTTGGCCACCCAAAGACTAATTGCAATCCATCATCACACACATGTGCCTAGGCACCCCTTTTGCCCTCCTGCCTACTCGCTTCCCCTCTGGTAACCACCAATCCAGTCTCTGTCTCTCTGTGATTGTTTGTTGTTTTTATCTTCGACTTATTAGTGAGATCATACAGTATTTGGCTTTTTCCCTCTGACTTATTCTGCTTAGCATAATACCTTCAATGTCTATCCGTGCTGTCACAAACGGCCAGATTTCATCGTTTCTTATGGCTGAGTAGAATTCCATTGTGTGTATATACCACATCTTCTTTATCCATTCGTTCCTTGGTGGGCATTTAGGTTGCTCCCAAGTCTTGGTTATAGTGAATAATGCTGCAATGAATATGGGGTACATGTATCTTCATGTGTTCATGTTTTCATGTTTTTTGGATAAATACCCAGCAGTGGAATAGCTGGATGGTATGATAGTTGTATTCTTAATTTTTTGAGGAATCTCCTTACTGTTTTCCAGAGTGACTGCACCAGTTTGCACTCCCACCAGCAGTGTACGAGGGTTCCCTCCTCTCCACATCCTCTCCAACACTTGTTGTTTCCTGACTTGTTAATTATAGCCATTCTGACGGGTGTGAGGTGATATCTCATTGTAGTTTTGATTTGCATTTCCTTGACAGTTAATGATGGTGAGCATCTTTCCATGTGCCCATTGACCATCTGTATATCTTCTTTGGAGAAATGTCTGTTCAGATGTTTTGCCCATTTTTAAATTTGACTGTTAGTTTTTTTGTTGTTCAAATGTATGAGTTCTTCATATATTTTGGATATTAATCCCTTGTCAGATATGTGGTTTGCAAATATCTTCTCCTAATTGTTAGGTTGTCTTTTCCTTTTGTCGATGGTTTCCTTTGCTGTGCAGAAGCTTTTTAGTTTGATGTAATCCCATTTGTTTATTTTTTCTATTGTTTCTCTTGCCCAGTCAGACATGGTATTTGAAAATATGCTGCTAAGACCAGTGTCAAAGAGTATACTGCCTGTGTTTTCTTCTAGAAGTTTCATGGTTTCAGGTCTTATATTCAAGTCTTTAATCCATTTTGAGTTAATTTTTGTGTATGATGTAAGACAATAGTCTACTTTCATTCTTTTGCTTGTGGCTGTCCAGTTTTCCCAGCACCATTTATTGAAGAGACTCCTTTCTCTATTGTATGTTCTTGGCTCTCTTGTCGAAAATTAGCTGTCCATAGATGTGTGGGTTTATTTCTGGGCTCTCGATTCTGTTCCATTGATCTGTGTGTCTGTTTTTGTGCCAGTACCATGCTGTTTTGGTTACTATAGCTTTGTAGTGTATTTTGAAATCAGGGATTGTGATGCCTCTGGCTTTGTTCTTTTTTCTCGGGGTTCCTTTGGCTATTTGGGGTCTTGTTCCATATAAATTTTAGGATTCTTTATTCTATTTCTGTGAAAAATGTTGTTGGAACTTTGATAAAGATTGCACTGAATCTGTAGATTGCTTTAGGAAATATGAGCATTTTAACTATGTTAATTCTTCCAATCCAAGAGCATAGAACATCTTCCCATTTCCTTGTGTTTTGAATTTCTTTCAACAATGTTTTCTAGTTTTCAGTGTACAGATCTTTCACCACTTTGGTTAAGTTTATTCCTAGGTGTTTTATTCTTTTTGTTGCGAGTGTAAATGGGACTGTATTCTTAATTTCTCTTTCTGCTACTTCATTGTTAGTGTATAGAAATGCAACTGATTTTTGTATGTTGGTTTTGTATCTTGCAAATTTACTGTATTGATTATTTCTAAAAGTTTTTTGGTGCATTCTTTAGGACATAAAATCATGTCATCTGCAAACAGTGACAATTTCACTTCTTACTTTCCAATTTGAAACCCTTTTATTTCTTCTTCTTGCCTGACTGCTCTGGCTAGGCCTCCCAACACTATGTTAAATGAGAGTGGTGACAGTGGGCATCCTTGTCTGGTTCCTGTTCTTAGAGGGTTAGCTTTCAGTTTTTCTCCACTCGGAATGATATTAGCTGTGGGTTTGTCATATCTGACCTTTATTTTGTGGAGGTACTTTCCTTCTATACCCATTTTATTCAGAGTTTTTATCATAAATGGATGTTGGATGTTGTCAAATGCTTTCTCTGCGTCTATTGAGATGATCATGTGATGATTATTCTCCATTTCGTTAATGTGGTTTAGCAGATTAATTGATTTGCAGTTGTTGAACCATCCCTGCATCCCTGGAATAAATCCTACTTGATCATGGTGTATGATCCTTTTGATGTATTGCTGTATTCGATTTGCCAATATTTTGTTGAGGATTTTTGCATCTATCTTCATCAGCGATGTTGGCCTGTAATTTTCTTTTTTTGTGTTGTCCTTGTCTGTTTTTGGTATCAGGGTGATGTTCACCTCATGGAATGAGTTAGGAAGTGTTCCATCTTCTTCAACTTTTTGGAATAATTTGAGAAGGATAGGTATTAAATCTTCTTTGATTGCTCGGTAGAATTCTTCAGAGAAGTCATCTGGTCCTGGACTTCTGTTTTGGCAGAAGATTTTTTTCTGACATAGATTCACCCTTACCTAACATCTCTTGCCAATCTTCCTCTTTTTTTTTTTGGCTTGAGGAAGATTAGCCCTGAGCTAACATTTGTGCCAGTCTTGCTCTATTTTTTGTGTGGGTTGCCACTACAGCATGGCTGATTAGTGGTGTAGGTCTACACCCAGGGTCCAGACTGGTGAACCCAGGCTGCTGAAGCAGAGCGTACAGAACTTAACCACTACGCCATGGGGCCAGCCCCTGGGAGGTGTTTGATTACTGTTTCAATCTCTTTACTTGTGATTGGTCTATTCAGATTCTCTATTTCTTCTTGATTCAGTTTTGGGAGGTCTATGAGTCTAAAAATTTATCCATTTCTTCTAGGTTATCCAATTTCTTGGCATGTAGTTTTTCATAGTATTCTCTTATCCTTTGTATTTCTGTAGTATCCATTGTAATTTCCCCTCTTTCATTTCTAATTTTATTAATTTGAGCCTTCTCTCTTTTTTTCTTAGTGAGTCTGGCTAAGGTTTTGTCAACTTTATCATCTTCTCCAAGAACCAGCCCTTAGTTTCATTGATCCTTTCTACTATTTTTGGGGGGGGTCTCTATTTCATTTATTTCTGCTCTAATTTTTATTATTTCACTCCTTCTGCTGACTTTGGGCTTTGTTCTTTTTCTAGTTCTGTTAGGTGTAGTTTAAAATTACTTGAGATTTTTCTTGTTTGTTGAGGTGGCCTGTATTTCTATGAATTTCCCTCTTAGAGCTGCCTTTGCTGCATCCCATAAAAGTTGGTATGTTGTATTTTCAGTTTCATTTCTCGCCAGGTAATTTTTGATTTCTCCTTTGATTTCTTCATTGATCTGATGGTTGTTCGGTAGCATGTTGTTTAGTCTTCACATATTTGTGACTTTTCCAGCTTTGTTCTAGTAGGTGATTTCTAGTTTCATAGTGTTGTGGTTGGAAAAGATGCTCGATATGATTCCAATCTTCTTGAATTTATTGAGGCTTGCCTTGTTTCCCAACATGTGGTGTATCTTTGAGAATGTTCCATGTGCACTTGAGAAGAATGTGTATTCTGCTGTTTTTGGATGGAATGTTCTATATATATCTATTAAGTCTCTCTGGTCTAAGTTTTCATTTAAATCCAGTATTGCCACCTTGACTTTCTGTCTGGATGATCTATCCATCATTCTAAGTGAAGAGTTGAGGTCTCCTACTATTATTGTGTTGCTGTTAATTTCTCCTTTTAGATCTGTTAATAGTTGCTTTATGTACTTTGGTACTCCTGTCTAGGTGCATATATATTCATAAATGTTATGTCTTCTTGGTGGACTGTCCCTTTTATCATTATATACTGTCTCTCATTGCCTTCTTTATCTTGAAGTCTCCTTTGTCTGGTATAAGTGTGGCAACATCTAGTTTCTCTTGCTTACCATTTGCTTGCAGTATCATCTCCCACGCCTTCACTCTGAGCCTGTTTGTCTTCAGAGCTGAGATGTGTTTCCTGGAGGTAGCATATTGTTGGATCTTGTTTTTAATCCATCCGGCCACTCTGTGTCTCTTGATTGGAGAATTCAATACATTTACATTCAGAGTGATTATTGATATATCAGGGCTTAGTACTGCCATTTTATCTCTTGCTTTCCGGTTGTTCTGTATTTCCATTGTTTCTCTTCCGTCATATTTCTGACTGCCATTTCAGTTTAGTGGTTCTCTGAGATGGTTTTCTCAGTTTTCTCTTTATTTATGATTTGTGTCTCTGATTTTTTGTTTAGTGATTACCATGAGGTTTGTATAAAAGATCTCATAGATGAGATAGTTCATTTTCTGATAGCCTCTTATCTCCATTAGCCTAAGCAGGTTCCATCCATTTCCTCTTTCCCTTCTGAGTTATTGTTGTCACAAATTGTTTTGTGTTGTGAGTTTTTGACTACGTTGAAGTGTTTATAGTTATTAATTATGCTTTCCTTCCTTTTACCTTTTATGTTATAATTAAGTGTTTGCTAACCTATTCTGATAGAGAGCTGCAATTTTCTGATTTTGTCTATTTATCTCCTTGCTCAAGGCTTTGTAAACCTTTGCCTTTTTGTTTCAGGTATGAGGGCATCCTTGATCATTTCTTGTAAGGGAGACCTAGTGGAAATGAATTCCCTCAGCTTTTGTTTATCTGGGAAAGCTTTTATTTCTCCATCATATGTGAAGGATAATTTCACTGGATAGAGTATTCTTGGCTGAAAGTTTTTGTCCTTCAGTATTTTGAATATATTGTTCCATTCTCCTAGGCTGTAAGGTTTCTGCTGAGAAATCTGCTGAAAGCCTGCTTGAGGTTCCTTTGTAGATTGTTCTCTTCTGCCTCCCTGCCCTTAATACTTTTTCTTTGTCATTGACTTTTGGCAGTTTTACTACTATATGCCTTGGAGAAGGTCTTTTTACGTTGATGTGATTAGGAGTTCTGTTGGCTTCGTGTGCTTGTAAATCCAGTTCTTTCCTCAGGTTTGGGAAGTTCTCAGCTATTGTTTCCTTGAATGAGCTCTCTGCTCCTTTCTCCCTCGCTTCTCCCTCTGGAATATCTATAATCCTTATGTTGCATTTCCTAATTGAGTTGGATATTTCTCAAAGAATTTCTTCATTTTTCTTAAGTTTTACTTCTCTTTCCTCCTCCACCTGAAGGCTTTCTATATTTCTGTCCTCTAAATCACTAATTCTGTCCTCCATAATGTCAGCTCTGTTTTTTAAGGTTTCTAGATAGTTTTTTATCTTAGTCATTGTGTTCTTCATCTCCAGAATTTCTGTTTGGTTTTTTTTTTTCTTTCGAGTTTTGGTCTCTTTGGTGAAGTATTCCTTCTGCTCATTAATTTTATTCCTGAGGTCATTGAACTGTCTTTCTGAGTTTTTTGGTAACTCATTGAGTTTCTTCATGACAACTATTTTGAATTCTTGGTTGTTTAGATTTTAAATTTCTGTGACTTCAGGATTGGTTTCTGGAGACTTGTTATTTTCCCTCTGCTCTGAAGTCTTACTGTAGTTTTTCATCATGTTTGATGGACTAATCCTTTGCTGATGCATTTGTAGTAGTATCAGGTCACAGATTCCACCTCCCACCTCTGGGTTGGGGGCAGGAGCTTAGTTTTCTGAATCCACCGTGCCTGCTGAAAGCTGTGCCAGTTGGGCTCCTCTGCATTTGCCCACTGGCGATGGCCACTTAGTGGGTCACACATGTACATGCAGGTGCTCTGGTGTGGGACTGCTGCCCTGGCAGGGGACTAGCCAAGCAGGTGGGCTGGGCAGGACTGTAGGGCTGCTTTCTTTTGTGTGTTCATGCCCACTCTGCACTTGTGGGCAGTTCACCTGAGCTGCTGTGGTTGGTGGGGGCTTCTTTGCGGGAGCTGAGCCCCTCCACTTGGTGTGGAGCATTCCCACGGGCAGGGCTGCCACTGCATCATGGGTGCTCTTGTGGGCCAGGCTTCAACTCCAAAAGTGAAAGCATTCACGCACATGCCTGCCTGCCCCTTGCCACATCCTCTTTCAGTCATGTGCTGGCTGCTGTGTGAGGACTCACAACCTAGATCACTGGCACTGGGGAGGGGCAGGGATCCGCACAGCTCCTTACACTGCTTCCCTGGCATCCAGCACCCCCACCTTCAGATGTATGACTGCGTGTACCTCTCAGACGTCCTATTGTGCTTTGTAGGGAATCCTCTGTTGGTTAATGAATGTCTGTTTAGTTGTAAATTAGAAGGGAGAGACCGAGGGAACAACTCACTCCACCATGATGGTGACATCACTCTCCTTTGGCTTTCCAATTGACCAAAAATCTTGGTGCCTGGTCCTCCAGGGTATGAAGATTTTATCCAGGTCAGAGAAGGCTCCCTTTGGAAAATGTGAGGGTGAGAAGCAAAGGATCGAGTAGTCACCTTGGACCCCTGTGTTCCTTGCAGGAGTCCTGTCAGCCCCTCCCCAACATGCCCTAGAGCTGGAACAGACCCCACATGCCCAACCCATTTGGCAGCAAGGCTCTGAGGCCAGAGAGAGTGAAGCATTATTCCAGGTTCTGCAGTCTGAGTTGGACGAGCCGTCAAAGAGGGAAAGACCCTAAGCTGTTCTTTCCTGTCTCTTCATTGTAAGAATGGGTGGTGTGACTCACTCAGTGTCACAAAAGGAATTTGGTGGCAGAATTTGGGTTCAGGGTTGCCTCACCTCCATTTAGGGCCCCTTCTCTGGCACCATTTTTATGCCTTTTGGGATTGTTTCCTCCAGCAGAGAACGGGATGGGGGGATGGGAGGGAACCTCATTTAATAATGAAGCCACTGAGTACTCAGTGTCCCCTACCTTTGAAGGAGAGGGCAGCTCACTGAGCTCTCAAACAGGCTGCCCAGGCAGCCCTGCCCAACAGCAGCCCCCCTTACTTCATTTGACTTCCTCTCCACTGAACTGGGAATTCAGAATTTAAGTGCCCTGTCAAAGGAGTCCTATTGTTTCTCTGACTGTAAATGAATCCATTCATCCCACTCTGCAGAGCCCTGCTTCCAGTGCTCCCTGTGACATTGAGCACAGCATGCTCCTTCCAGGGCAGCTGCTGCTCACTGTGGTTCGTGGGGCTCCCCCTCCCCCTTTTCTGACTCTTCCCTGTGTTGAATAGGATCATCTCCCTGAGCTCCTTCAAGCTGTGTCTGAATTATGTTACTGTGGCAGGACCAGAGAGAGGGTGCACTAGTGTATGATCTTTGTTCTCTCACCTGCCTCAGAATCCTGAGGTCTGCCTGGGTGGGACCACCCCAAACCTGCAGGCCATGCTACTGGCATGCTTGATTCATACCCCAACAGTGATCACATCCTGGCAATTACTGCATTTCCTCTTTGGGAGTCCCAAGAGGCCTAGGTTCTAGCCCCAGTTCTTCTTGCTGACCCCATACAACTCGCTTCATCTCTCTGGGCCTGACTTCCTTCCATTATAAGATGAAGAAGTTGGAGCCAGTGATCTTGAAGGAGAAATTCTGTTACTGTGTTCAAATGGCCAAAGCACATGTGCAGCTATTGGATGCTTCTTGAGCAGAGAAAATGTTTGGAAGACACTTCCCTCACCTCATGGCTTCCACAGAACCCTGGGCTCAGCAGTTGATTCTGTTTTCATGGAGACTGCTGGGCTAATCTCTCAGGTAGAAAGGATATATCTGTCCTTGGGATGCCAAAAAGCTCCAAGCCCTGATTGGTTTGCACTTGTCAGCATCAGACCCCACAACCATCCCAGAATTCATTTCATCTGGGTTGTCAGTGTCCCCTGGATGTCTTCCCTCAATCACAGGTTCTCCCATCAAACTTCCCTCGCATATATTCAGTGTTGGACAACTATCACCATGATCTAGTTCCAGGACTTTTGCACCTCCTCAAAAGGAAACCCCACACCTGTTAAGCAGTCACTCCTCATTTCTCCCTCCCCTGCGGTTTCTGGCAGCCACTGCTCTGCTTTTTGCCTCCATCTATTCCAGGTATCTCATATAATATGCTGCCTTTTGTGTCTGTCTTCTTTCACCCAGCATAATGTTTTCAAGGTTCATCCACATTGTAGTCTGCATCAGTAGTTCATTCCTTTTTTTAAAATTTGAGTGAAATTCATATAACATAAAGTCAATCCTTTTAATTTGTACAATTCAGTGACATTTCATGCATTTACAATGTTGTGCAACAACCACATCTATCAAGTTCTGAAAGTTTTTCATTACCCCAAAAGAAAACCCTATATTCATTATGCAGTCATTTCCCATTTCCTTCCACCCTCAGGCCTTGCAACCACCAGTCTGCTTTCTGTCTCTGTGGATTTGCCTATTCTGGACATCTCATGTAAGTGGGATCCCACAATATGTGACCTTTTTTGTCTGGCTTCTTTCACTTAGCATAATTAGTTTTCAAGGTTCCTACATGTTGTAGCATGTGTCACTACTTCATTCCTTTTTGTGGCTGAATAATATTCTATTGTGTGGATATGTATGCCACTTTAAAAAAAATCCATTCCTTTATTTATGGGCATTAGGTTTTCCCCAGTATTTGGCTATTGTGACTAATGCTGCTATGAACATTCTTGTAAAAGTTTTTGTTTGCACACCTGTTAATTCTTTTGGGTATATACCTAGGAGTAGAATTACTGGGTCGTGTGGTAATTCTATGTTTAGCTTATGGAGGAACCTCAAAAATGTTTTCCGCAGTGGCTGCACCATTTTATATTCCCACCAGCAATGTGTGAAGCTTCCCATTTCTACATATCCTTGACTATACTTGGTATTTTCCAATCTTTTACTTCCAGCCATTTTAGTGGGTGTGAAGTGATAGGTCATTGTGACTTTGACTTGCATTTCCCTAATAACTAATGATTTTGAGTGCCTTCTTTGTGTATCTTCTTTGTAGAAATGTGTATTCAAGTTTACTCATTATGAATGTCATTGTCTTGTTGAGTTGTGAAAGCTCTTTATATATTGTGGATACTAGACCCTTATCACATACATGATTTTCAAACACATTTTCCTATACTGTGGTGTGTTCTTTCACTCTCTTGGTAGCATCCTTTGATGTAAAAAAGTTTTTCATTTTGATGAAATCCAATTTCTCTATTTGTTCTTTTGTTCCTTGTGCTTTGGGTTTCATAGCTAAGAAATCATTGCTTACCCCTATGTTTATTCTAAGAGGTTTATAGTTATAGCTCTTACATTTAGGTCTTTGATCCATTTTGAGTTGATTTTTGCATATGATGTGAGATAAGGGTCTAACTTCATTCTTTTGTATGTGACACCCAGTAGTCCCAGCACTGTTTGTTTTAAGAGACTATTCTTTCCCCCATTGAACAGTTTTTGCACCCTTGTTGAAAATCAATTGACCATAGGTGCATAGGTTTAATTTTGGATTCTATGATTCCATTGATCTATGTGTCTATTATTATGTTAGTACCACACTGTTTCAATTATTGTAGCTTTATAATAAGTGTTGAAATCAGAAAGTGTGAGTCCTTCAACTTTGTTCTTTTTTTCAAGATTATTTTGGTTATTTGGGGTCCCTTGCAATTCCACATGCATTTTAGGATGGGACTTTCCATTTCTGCAAAAAAGATGAGTGGGATTTTGATAGGGATTACATTGAAGCTGTAGATCGTTTTGGAGAGTATTGCCATTGACAATATTAGGTCTTCCAATCCATGAATAGTAGCAACAAATTATCTGAAATGCTTTATGAGCAACAACAATAAAAAAGCAATGAAGAAAAGGAAATGATGCCTCTTACAATAGCATCAAAAGAGATAACATACTTTGGAATAAACTTAACCAAGGAAGTGCAAGACTTGTACACTGAAAACTAAAAATATTATTGAAATAAATGGAAGAAGACTGAAATGAATGGAAAGACATCCCATGTGTGTCAGGGTCAACTAGTTTTTTTGTGTTGCTCTTGTATCCTGTAGTTATGCTTTCATGTTTCTAAGAATTTGTTCTTTTCAACTAGGTTATCTAACTTGTAGACGTACAATTGTTCATATAGTTCTCTTATGATCTTTTTTCATTTTTGTAAGGTCAGTAGTAATGTCTCCACTTTCATTTCTGATTTTAGGAATTTAAGTCTTCATTTTTTCTCAGTCAGTCTAGCTAAAGGTTTGTCAATTTTGTTGATCTTTTCAAAGAACCAACTTTTGGTTTTGCTGGTTATCTCTATTATTTTTCTATTCTCTATTTTATTTTTTCTGCTCTAGTCTTTATTATTTCCTTCTTTCTGCTAGCTTTACCTTTAATTTGCTCTTATTTTTATAATTCACTAAGGTAGAAGTTTGGGTTATTGATTTGAGATCTTTCTTCTCTTTTAATATGAGTATTTATAGCTATAAATTTCTCTCTGAGTACTGCTTTCACTTTATCCCATAGATTTTGATATGTTGGGTTTTTGTTTTCGTTTGTCTCAAAATACTTTCCCCTTGTGATTTCTTCTTTAGCAATTGGTTGTTTAAGACTGTGTCATTTAATTTCCACCTATTTGTGAATTTTCCAAATTTCCTTCTGCCAGTGATTTCTAGTTTCTTTCTGTTTTTAGAGAAGATATTCTCTATGGTTCCAATCTTTTAAAATTTGTTAGACTTGCTTTATTGCCTGACATATTGTACATACTGGAGAATGATCCATGTGAACTTGAAAAGAATGTATATTCTGCTATTGTTGGGTGGAGCATTCTGTAGTTAGATCTAGTTGGTTTATGGTGTTCAAGTCCTCTGTTTCTTTATTGGTCTTCTATCTAGTTCTATCCTTATTGAATGTGAGGTAGTGAAATCTCCAACTCTTATTGTAGAACTATTTCTTCCTTTAATTCTGTCAATTTTTGCTTTGTATATTTTGGGGTTCTGTTGTTAGGTGTGTATATGTCTATAATTGTTAGATCTTCTTGGGGTATTGACCCTTTTCTCAATACATAGTGTTTTTGTTTGTCTCTTGTCAAAAAGTTTTACTTAAAGTCTACTTTGTCTGACGTCAGTATATCCACCTCTGCTCTTGTTTGGTTACTGTTTGCGTGTAAGATCTTTTTCCATCTTTTTACTTTCAACCTAACTGTATCTTTGGATCTAAAGTGAGTCTCTTGTAGACACCATACAGTCAGATCATGTTTTGTTTGTTGTTTCTTTTAAATCCATTCTGTCAGTCTCTGACCTTTGATTGGACAGTTTAATCCATTTATATTTAAAGTAATTGCTGATATGGAAGGGCTGAATTCTGCCATTTTTCTATCTGTATTCTATATGTCTTATATCTTTTTTATTCCTCAGTTTCTCCATTACTGCATTCTTTTGTATTTAATTGATTTTTTTTGGTAGCAAGCCATTTGAATTCCCTTTTCATTTCCTTTTCTCAAAATTTTTTAGTTATTTTCTTAGTGGTTACCCTGGTATAATGGGTTGAGTAGTGTCTCCCAAAAATATGTGTTCCCCTGGAACCTCAGAATGTGACCATATTTGGGAATAGAGTATTTGCAGAAATAATTATTAAGTTAAGATGTGGTCATACTGGATTAAGGTGGGCCCTAATTCAATGACTAGTATCCTTATAAGAAGAGAAAACTGAGACATACACAAAGGGAAGAAGGCTATGAGATGACCGAGGCGGAGATAGAATGATGCATCTATAAACCAAGGAATGCCAAAGATTTTTGGCAACCACCAGAAACTAGGAAGAAACAAGGAAGCATTTTTCCCTAGAGCCTCCAAGAGCATGGCCCTGTCAACACCTTGATTTCAGACTTGTAGCCTCCAGAACCATGAAAGAATATGTTTCTCTTGTTCAGGTCACCCAGTTTACTTATTTATGGCAGCCCCAAGAAAATAATACACTTTATTATTACAACTGACAACAAACTAGTTTGAATTAATACCAACTTAGCCTCAACAGTATACAGAACTCTGCTTCTCTATAGCTCCATTCCTTCTCCTGTGTGTCATTACAATCAGAAATTATATCTTTGTATATCCATTGTGTGTCACTAACATAGATTTACAATGATTATTTTATACATTTGTTTTTTGAAATCCTATAGGAAAAAAAGAGAAACTATAAACCAAAAATATAATAATACTGGATTTTATATTTACTTATATAGTCACCTTTGCTGGTGTTCTTTTTTTCTGTGTATGACTTTGAATTGCTGCCTAGTGTCCTTTCATTTCAGCCTAAAGGACTCCCGTTAGCATTTTTGGGAAGGCAGGTCTACTAGTGATGAACGCCCTCAGCTTTGTTTATGTGGGAAGTCTTAATTTCTCCATTTTTGAAGGATAGTTTTGCTTAATATAGAATTCTTGGTTAACGGCTTTTTTCTTTCAGTTCTTTAGGTATTTCCTCCCGGTGACCTCTGGTTTCTGATGAGAATTTGGCCATCAATCTTTGTAAGGATCCCTTGTACACAATGAATCTCTTTTCTCTTCCTGCTTTCAAGATTCTCTCTTTGTCTTTGTCTTTTGGCAGTTTGATACATTATTTGTGTCTCAGGGTGGCTCTCTTTGAATTTATCCTACTTGGAGTTTGTTGAGCTTCTTGAATGTGTAGATTTATATCTTTCATAAAATTTGGGGAGTTTTCAGCCATTATTTCCTCAAATATGCTTTCTGACCCCTTCTCTCTGCTCTCTCCTTCTGAGACTCTTGTTATACATATTTTGATCTGCTTCATGGTCTCCCACACATCTCTTAGGCTCTGTTCATTTTTCTACATTCTTTTTTCTTTCTACTCCTCAGACTGGATAATTTCAATTGATCTGTCTTGAAGTTCACTGATTCTTCCTTCTACTGTCTTCTACTGCTCTAATCTGCTGCTAAACCCATCTAGTGAATTTTTCATTTCATTTATTTTACTATTCAACTCCAGAGTTTCTATTTAGTTACCTTTCATAATTTCTATCTGTTAATTTCTTTCAATCAGTTAGTAGGGAAGGATTAAGGGTGTGCACCCCGGTGCTGCCATTGAAATTCTTATGTCTGTGGTGCTTCTGAGACCGCGGCACATAGGATAGTAGATGCCCACACCATGTCTCTGTTAGTTGAGACCATTGCTTTTGGGGCCTCCTTAGTAGGAATGAGTAGGGATACATTGCCTACTCTCCTATTAGTCAGAAGGGGAGGTAGCCTGACAGAGTTAGAAATATCACTGGCCTCAGAGCTCAGATCCCGGCTCTGCCGCTCCCTTGTGGTGTTCTGAGAGGAAGATTGTTCCTCTGCACCTTCGATTCCTCATCTGTAGAGTGACCAGCTCATCCTGGTTTGGACACTGAAAGTCCTGTATCCCAGGAAACCGCTCAGATGCAGGGAAACCCCACTTGTCTGTGAGATGGAGATAATACTACTGCCACAGGGTGGTTGTGAGGAATAGAAAGAAGATCCAGGAAAGCACCCAGGGCGTGGTCAGGTTCCATAGGAATTTAACTGTTACTTATGAAAAGTGCAGGGAGGGTCTTTGAAGACTGGGAATGATGCACCCAATAGCTAATACCTTGACATGTCAACTTGCTTTCCACGGGGCACCTGAGAGGGGAACCTGGAGAGTTTCTGTTAGTTCTACTTAACCATTTCTGCCAGCTATCCCTCCGGAAACATCGCCATGTGTCAGATCCCCACATGCTGCAGAGGGAGGACCATCACCTACCTCTTTAATGACACACCCAGCTTCTCCTTCCTGGCTCTATTCAATGCTGAAGGCCAGGGCTGTGTTCACTACAACTTGAAGGCCTGGTGAGTGGGTTGGGGGGACCATTGGCCCCATGGAAATATCTCTTGGGGTAATGAAGGGGGCACTGTGGTGACAGTCCCTGGGAAAAGGAGGGGCCAGCAGTGTCCAGGAGTCTAGGAAGGCAGTGAGGCAGGGCTGAGGCTGGGCTGCCTGGTCCTCGCTTCCTGGATCCATGTCATAGTCAATGAGAGGGGCAACTCCCCAAGTCCTACTCCACCTGCACCCCCAGAGCGCTAAGATCTTGATTGTTGGCTGGATTCATGAAAGAATTCTTTAGTGGAGAAAAGTGTTTTATACCAGGAGAGAGTGAAGGAGAGGCCATGGGCACCACTTCTCTGGGATCTTTTAAGAGAAGCACATATTCTTGTCAGCAAAATAGTTGATTTTGTCTGGCCTTTCGTAAGGCACTGTCCTCAGAAGGGATGACTTACTCTCGTGTTATAGATGTTCTAGTTCCCGTTTTTGTGCCTGAGGTCTTGTATGCTCAGGCTCCCGGGCAACAGGGCACACATTCCTTGTCTTCCCTGCTTGGGTTTGGCCTGAGCCTCTATCATCTCCCTCAGAACTGCCATTCCTGACAGACTCCCGGTAGCATTAACAGGTGAGGAGGCCTCAGGCCATGTTAGATGGGGTAAGTGAGGCTGCCTGCAGGACTTCATGGTTCCTCCAGCCTGGGGCAGAGTCTCAAGGCCCTGCCTGCCTATGGCCCAAGGTGATGAGAGCTGCCTTCAGGGGCCTGGTGGCGGCTCCTTACCTCTGTGTCTCTCCTAGCTGCCCCTACGTCTTGGTCTTGGATGAGGAAGGTGGGGCCACCTACGACTACAAGGGCTACGTAGTCCACAAGTGGAACTGGACCTCCAAGACAGAGACTTTGCTCTCCCTGCAATATAAGGTATGGGCAGGCAGCACAGGCTGGGTGGCCGTGGTGGCCTTTCCAAGGCTGCCCAGCATTAAAGCCAGAGGGCCACCCCGAGCCGGGAGCTCTGCCTTCCAGGAGCTTGTGTTCTCATTGGGATGTTCCCAGGTTGGTGGGTGGTGGTCCAGGGCTGGCTAAAGTGAACTTTTCACCAGCTGACAGCAGCTGTTGGCTGCCGTACTGACCTTTTTTTGGTACTATCTTTCCTATTTTATTGTTATTATTAATATTATTACATTTTTATTGTTAAAATGTCCTTTATTTTAGAAAATAACTTATAGTAGTTGATAGCTTTATTTTTAACGTCTATATGTGGCAGTAGGAAAATTCTATGTTATCTGCCCAGTGTTTGTTTTTATAACTTTACTATCTGTGAAATAAAAAAAAATCTGGGAGTCAAAGGTGCTGATAAACACAGACTTTATTTTCATTCATTTTGTTGTTCAGTCATTCATCAGAGATTTATTGTGATAAATTACTGTTGAATTATTAATATTAAATACCAATACATTACATTACTAATAAAGCAATTCTATGTGCTTGTCACTTTATCGAAGGCGAATTTTCTCATCATTGGCACTACTGACATTTGGGGATGAATAATTCTTTGTTATAACTGTGCATTGTAGGGTAATTAGCAGCATCCCAATAGATGCCACTAGTACCCCCTGCCCCAGTTGTGACAACAAAAATATTTCCAAACATTGCCAAATGTCCCCTGGTGGCAAAATCACCCCTGATTGAGAATCACTGATCTAGGGGATAGAAAGCTAAGAAAGGCCCTTTGAGGGACTCAGAAGTCTCAAGGAGTAATAAGAACATGGGGTAGAAAAGGATAAGGCCGTAAGAGAGGGACATGCTCATAGAGTTGGGATTAGAGAAAGATCACAGGGCATAGAATCCACCTAAGGTGGCCTGAGATTAAGAGCCCCGAGGTGAGGTTATGGACAGAAGCCCTCCGGGAGTGCATGGCAGGGCTCAGGCGCCCTGCCCCTCACCTCCTGTCTCGCACCCTGATTGTTCATCCTCTGCACTGGCCACTGGATTCTCATTCTTATATCCCAGTTTCTGTAGATCACACCTCTGCTCAGGAACATTCAATTACTTGAGCATGTCTTACCTTTCCTACCTCCTTGGCCTGAAATGCACTCCCTCCTCTCTCCACCAATCCAATTTTCCCTCCTTCATAGCCCTGCTCAGATTTCCCTCCTTCATGCCATCCCAGCCCACGTCCATTTCTCTCTTCTCACAGTGCCCACAGTGTGGGTTAGTCATTTGACAATTAGTCCTGCAATGCACAGGTTCTCAGCTCCGGTTGCCTTTCAGAATCACCCATGAGACTTAAAAAAAATGCAGACCCTTAGGCACAGCCCCAGAGAGATTCTGATTTAGTTGGTCTGTTATGAGTTTGAGATTTCTATAGTTTTCACAGTTCTGATGCTTGGCTAGGTCCAAGATTCCCAATCTTGGAGGGTATTGAGCTCTTGTCTTAATATATATTTTTTGTAGTTATATGAAAGGTTTAAAATCCAAGAAGATTATTAATCAGTTGCAAGCAGGCATAATATGTTATGTGTCTGTGTGGCCAAGTGGATGAAGAACTAGGATGAGAGTCTGAGGAGCCAAGTACTAGTGCCAGCTTTGCTAGACTCTGGCTGTGCAGCTTTGTGAAAACTGCTCAGCTTCTCTGAGCCTTCGCTGTCTCATTAATACAAGGTGGGTCACCAGACCTGCCCTCCTGCCTCATGCTGCTTTTGTGAAAACTAAATGATATAATAGTGAGGAAGGTGCTCTGACGTCAGTGAAGTGTTTTAGCAGTATATTTTAGTTCATTGTTCTGTTCCCTGGAGCCACATACACAAATGCACAACAGGGGCTGCTGCATCCAGGAGTGGCCTGGAAGCTGAGGTGGCCCTTGAGCTGTGACATGAGTGTGTGTGCATGTGATTCATAGGCAGAGGCAGTAGCATCTGGAAAGGCTTGGAGTTGGGACTCCATGTGGCATCTTTAGAAGTTCACGAGTGTTTCTTGTCAAAGAAAGGAGAGCAAGAGGTGTACGTGTTTTGGGGTGCAGGTGAGAGGTGTTGGATGTCAGGCTGAGGAGTTTGTATGCTGTATTGGAGGCTGCAGTGGCCAGTTTGTTTCCACCTGGATATTTACCATTTCCAGTGTTTTTCATTCCTCTCTGACAATCCAAGTTTCCCTCTGGTATCATTTCTCTTCAGCCTGAAGAACTTCCTTTAGTGTTTCTTGAAGTGCAAATGTGAAAAAATGTCTTTCTGAAAGGATATTTTTTCCTGGATATGGAATTCTGGGTTGACTGTTTTTCTTCCAATATTTTAAAGATGTTGTTCCACTGTGTCTGTCCTCCATAGTTTATGATGAGAAGTCTGTAGTTATTCAAATCATTGCTCATTTTCTTAAGCTGCTTTCAATATTTTCTCTTTTTTTGGTTTTCTAAGTTGGATTATGATATGTCTAGGTGTGGTTGTCTTCATATTTATTCTGTTGGGGATTTACTGAGCTTTTTGAATCTGTAAATTCATGTCTTTAACCAAATTTGGGATGTCTTCTGCCATTATTTTAGAAAACAAAATCTGCTCCAATTTCTCTCCTTTTCTCCTGAGACTCCAATTAGATGTATTTTAAAACTTTTAATATTGTCCCAAAGGTCCCTGAGGCTCTGTTCTTTTTTGTTGTTCAAGTTTTTTCTCTTCTCAGATTGGATAATTTCTATAGATCCATCTCCAAGCTCGCTGACTTTATTCTGTCATCTCCATTCTGGTATTATGCTAATTCTGTGAAATTTTTAAATTTCAAATAGATATTTTTAGTTCTACAATTTCCATTTAGTTCTTTTTATATTTTCTATTTCTCTGCTGAGGTTTCCTATTGTTTCATTCATTACAAGTATGTTTTCCTTTGCCTCATCGAGTATGGTTAAATTAGCTGCTTTAAATTCCTTGTCTGATAGTTTCAGCATCTGGGACATATGAGACAGGTTCTTATCCACTGGCTTGAGAATGGCTCCCACCTCACTGGTTCTTCACATGTTGAGTAATTTTGGATTGCTAACAGTGTGAATGTTATGTTGTGGAGTCGCCGAATTCTGATGCGTTTCTCTGCAGAGTGTTGATATTTTTGTTTTAATAGGCAACGAGCTTGGTTAGACTCACACCGTGAACTTTGTCTCCCCTGCATTGTGCAGCAGCTCAAACTCACTTCCATTTTTCTATTTCCTTGACTGTGAGCTGTCTTGAGTTTGCCCTGCTCGTACATGGTTCAGGGTTCAGGCAGAGATGTGGACGGTTTATACAGAGAATTTGGGGGTCTATTTCTCTGGCTCTGTCCCTTCTGGAATTCTCTTCTTACTTTGCTGTAACTGTAGTTGCCCTAGGGTCTGTCCTCTGTTTCTTTGGGCCAGAAAGATGGTGGTGTTTTGCTATGACTATGGCCTGCCTTCACGTAAAGTTGTAAAATGGAAACTTGTCCCATGCTGGTCCTTTCTTTTAAGTTTTGACTCTTCAAAATCTGCCTGCTTTGTTTACTCTTCAGAGCCTTTGGGTTTTTTTTTTCATGTTCTGTGGGAGGGTCAGCCTGTTAGGAGTTAACTTAGCTACATTGGAAGCATAGCTAACTGGTTAGTTGTTAAGCTGAGGCCTGGCATGCTCAGTCCAGAATTTATGTGGAAGATCAAGTAGAGAGGAAAAGATCAGTGGATAGGGTAGTAGAAAGACTAGTTAGGAAGTTACTAGCCAGACCTGACATGATGAAGGATAGTAGCAATATTTTTTGAAGGGGCTTTTTCAGCAAAAGAATACAGCGGCATGCAGGCATGAGCTATCAGGGGTAAATAAGTTGAGGAGGAAATTGTAGATGACTCTGCAGTCGAGTGTGTGTCTGGATAGAAATAGAGATGTTTCTGAGAAAGTCTGAGATCAATGTGGTTTTAGACATGCTGATTGGGCTCAGTGGCCATATCTCTCTGGGCTGTTGTGACATAATCTGCATCTAGGGTGAGAGATGGAGATGATGAAATATGTGACTGGGCTGGCACACGAGCTCCCAAGATGATGAGCACTGACTGTTTGTAGAGCACCGATATCTGGGGCAGTGGGGAGAGGAAGAGGAACCCCCCCGGGAGCAAGGTGGTAAAGAACAGTTGCATCATGCTGAGCCCTTGGCATGACTTATCCCATGAAATCTGCTCAGCACCCCAGGAAAAGGGTTCTTTTACTGTTCCCAGGTCAGAGGAGCTAACTAACTTGCCTACAAATGCCCAACTGATAAGTGGTGACATTGGGATTGGAACCCTGTCCAGCTGCAGCACTTGAGCTCCCAACCTCTAAACTACACTCTCTAGAAGGAGCATAGGAGAGGGTAGGGTTTCTCTTAAGTGAGAGTGATCTACAAGGTGTGAAGATGTCAGAAAACTTGGCAAGAAGACAGTTATGAATCAAATATTTTCGGGGTACTGAAGGAGACAAGCATCCAGGCCATAGAGTGTGAGGAAGGGGCTCAGTGGTGAGGAATTTGAGTGTTGATCTTTGGGCCAACAAGTGGAAAGAGCAGAAGGGAGCGTGACTTCTTAGTTCAGAGGAGTCCTGGGGCGCGTGTATGGTCAGGGACGTTGAATACGAAAGGGAGAATTGCTGCACAGCAGTGTAGGGCTGTAGAATCCGAGGCCCTTGGGTAGGGCCACTGTGCATGGATAACTCTCGACACACGTGGGCCATCCAGGCGCCTTACATGTGAGTTGCTCTGCCACGTCCTGAGAATATCTGCTCGTGTTCAGTATGGGCCTTTATGGCTTCAAAGCCACTTCCATAATCTTTATCTCATTTGAACCTGCTGCTAGCCTTTCAACGATTTTTTGTTGAAGACTTCGAGCATCAGAGAGAGTCAATAGCTTGCTAACAGGAGGCAGACCTGGGACTCACCCCTGGACCACACGCTTCTCGGGACAGAGAACCCTCCCTGTGTTCCTCTCTGGGACTGCTACATGGAAAAGCCCCACCCTGTTGAAAGTGGTAGACAAAGGTGGCTCCTTTGGGTCCTCCTCAGAGGAAGAGTAGTGATGTATTTGGTGACTGTAGGGCAGGGGACTGAGTGTGTGTGGCTCAGCACCTGCTGGGTTCCCTATGCCATCTGCCCACCGTCTGAAGATGCGTGTGTTCTGGAACCCCCTACCGTGTGGCCAGCTTCCCAGGGCAGCTCTGCATGCTGTGGAGCAAGGCTCGTGATCGGACCTGGTGCCTGGGTGGACACGTCGTCTGATTCAGGGGTGGTGTTGGCTTCTGACTCGGCAGCCTCCCCATCCAGCTCTCCCCGAGCTGGAGCGGATTCACCTGCCAGACTCCTGTGTTTCTTTCACAGCTGGTTCCTAGCTTGGGTTGGAAAGGGCAGGGGCGGGCGGACGAAGGCATCATTTCTTCTGCTAATCCCCCAAAGAGAGACTAGAATTCTGTTTTCTCCATGAAGCTAAATTCCAACATAAGAACTGGAAAGACCTCACAGCTCCCTCAGCTCCAAGCCAAGAGGGGTTTTGTTGTTTGTGGAGGATCAGGAAGGGGTGGGTGAGACGGTAGAAGCAGGGGTCCGCTGATTACTGGTTTCTTCATCTGCAGGTGAACGAGCAAATGAAGCTGACGGTGCTGGGGCAGGATGCCATCATGGTCACCTTCACCTCCGTGAATGAAACAGTTACACTCACTGTGTCAGCCAACAACTGTCCCCACGGGATAGCACATGATAAACGGGTAAGGCAGAGCAGATCAGTCACCCAGGCCTGACCCCAGGGCATCTCAATGTGGGTTGCCGCTCTACATCTTAACGCCTTTGCTTCTCTTACCCTCCCACCCCATGCAAGGCCCTACCTCTTTCTCTGCCTAATGGAGTCCTACTCACCATTCACTGTCTGACCTTAGTACCACCTTCTCTGTGAAACTTCTATCCATCGGTAGTCTTTCAGTTGTGCCAGAATGCAATTCAGAGTGGCTTAAGCATGAAAAGAGTCTGTATTGGCTCAGCACGCTGAAAAATCTGTTGAGAGACAGCTTCAGGCTTGGCTGGATCCAGGCCTTCAAATGATTCCATTAGCTCTTTCCATCTCTTGGCTCTGCTTTCCTCTTTGTTGGCTTTATTCTCGGGGATTTTCTCTCCTTATGGTGAGAAGGTGATCTTGAGCGTCTCTGGGCTCATTATTCTACCAGCTTTGGTCTCCCCAGGAGAAAGAGGGCTTCTTTTTCCTGAGTTCTCCAGTAGACGTGCCAAAACCACATCATTGACTCTATTGGCTGCCCATGCCTGAAATGTTCCCTGTAGCCAGGAATGTGTGTTGCTCTCACTGGCGAGGCTCGAGTGTCATATCCTTCCTGGAAGCCAAGAGTTACAGTCAGCCCCAGCTGTGCCACCAGGGCAGAGGATGAGGCAGGAATGTTTTCCAAAAGGAAAATCATGGTGCTGTTACCAGAAAAGGAAGCGAGGATGCTGGACAGAATAACTACCAATGGGTGTTATGACCCTCCCACCACCCGCTTTTCCGTCCCAGGTAGAGGCCGCCTCTCCCTCTACTTGGCCCTCCCAGACTCACCTCTCTTCTGGCACTCCTTTATTTACAAGCCAGTCTTCTCCACCAAATTGCAAATTCCCTGTGATTCCTACTGCTGTCGGTTGCCCCAGGGCCCAGCACAAAGACTGCTTCTAATTAAGTACTTGCTAAATGTTTGTTGGGCAGGTGAGAAAATTGTGGCGACTGGGAACCCAATTCTTCCATTCACTGGATCCTACTGTGTGGCTGGTCTCAAGTCAACATGATGGAGAGAGATGGGGAGGATGAAGGGGACACAATCCCTGATCCTTGAGGAGTTTGTAGTCTAGAAGAGAGCAGTTGACACACGCCATGAAACTGGGGTGCCCAAGGTCTCGTTGATGGAGGATGCCACTTGCACTGCACACAGGGCGCTTGGCTGGGATTGGCTCGCTCTGGAAGGCTCCATGAAGTAGGAGCCGGGGGACCATACCTCTGTTTGCCCGGGGCCAGTCCCAGTGTCTAGCTATCAGTCTGGAGGAATTGTTAACAGCATCCCCCTTTCACTCTCAAAAGTGTCCCGGTTTGGATGATCAATTATATGGTCACCCTGAGAAAGAGGCTCTTGTGCTGCAGGAGCACTTGCTGCCGATGCCACAGGCTCGTGGACTCACAGAGCTGACAGAAGCCCTAAGGAGCAGCCAGCCCAACGTCCTCAATCCACATGGGGACTCGGGAGACAAGCATTGGTTAGGGATCCATGTTATCTGAACAAGACACAGAGAACACCTGTGTTTCTCCTGGAAGAAAATGTCGCACCTGTTTTTTCCACTATATTTTCATTTCAGCAGCATTTTGACTTCGTTCATTCATTAACTGAAACAATGAACATGTGCTGGCGCCTGCAGTGTGCCATGCTGGCCGCTGGGGACGTAGAAATGAAAGAAGTCTCTCTCCCCGTAGCCTCTGAAATATGTTCAGACTCATGGAAAGGGCGAAGCATCAGCCCCCGTCGGAATCCAGCTGGGCGCCGTGGGGGCTGCTGTGCTGCAGGAGCAGAGGGTGTTTGTGAAAGGGGTTTCTTGGGAGCACCGGGGACACTCGGATGCCTGTGATGTCAGCCCACACTCATTACGTCAAAGAGTAAAATAGTCCAGGATTTGGAGTCCATCTGGCCTAAGCTGAATGATCACACTTCTTGCTGAGTCCCTCCTGTCCATTTGGTTCCATACACTTACTCTAAGCGCCATTGTTAAGTGACTAAGTGTGTATGAGGTCACATGTCCTCATGTCTTGAAAACCTTTTTTAGACGGTGTAAAAAATGTGAGTTTACTTTTCTTGAGAAAGGCAATCGATATTAGAGAATTATTTCTTCCCATAAAGTAGCAGTTATGTTCCGTTTTCTTGGCAGTCTCTCGCCTGTGGTCGTGGAAGCGTGGAACTCAGCTAAGAACCGGGGCATAAGCAGTTAAAGACGCCGGTGAACAGCTGAGACACACTCTGAGTCCATGACCCAAACATGCCCTCTAGGCCTAAAAAAGCCCCTTAGTCATTCAGGCTTTATTTTTTCTTACCTAAAGGTGACCTTGGCAAGCTAGAGCTGGAAGTGCAGAGCCGTGCTGGCCGAGTGGCCGCTGTGAGTCGCAAATGGCTGTTGAGCACTTGCAAAGTGACAAGTGGCAATGGAGAGGACGGAGAGTGAAAATGCACACTGCATTTCAAAGACTTAGCAGAAAAGAGGGTGCAAAATTTCTCGTTAATCATTTGTTTTGCTTCTATGTTGAAATAATCATATTTGGATATTAGAATTAATTTCACCTTTTATGGTTTTTATTGTGGCTTCAGTAACTGTGCCTGTGGCTTGCAGTGGATATCTGCTGGACCGTGCAGGTCTGGAAGATGGAGTCTCCACAAGGGAGGCTCCCAGAGGCAGTCTGACGGTGCATAGAGGCTGGAAAGTTATTTCTTTAAAAGGACATCATGACTCAAAAAGCATAACCGTCTTGGGGACACTTGGCGTAGGGATACACAGACCAGTACATTAAAACAGCGACTGAACACAGTACCGCATCCTAGGTGACAGTCATTGATGTTGACCAAGAAGATTGACTTGCCAAAAAAACGTCAGGGCGGTAACCCCTTCTGCTTGAGAATTCAGGGAGGTGTAATATATATTACAACTTTCTAATGAATAAACAACAAATGACGGAAGATCAGATTTATTGTAGGTAACAGGATTTCCAAATGTAGCTGCCAGGTTGAGAATCTTGGGATGTTTTTACACGAACCCTCAAGGCTCAGAGAATTGGCTCATCTTAGAGTCTTGGACAGCGAGAGCTATGAGGAGCTCCCGAGACACTTTGCAGCGGGGGCTGGCAAAGAGCCTAGGCTAGGAAGAGGCCGTAGGGCCTTGGGCCAGTCCCTTTCATTTCTGGGCCTCAGTTTCCCCATCCATATAGTGGTGTGTAAGGGACCCCCCAGCTTTCACACGCTCCCACCCTGGGACTTTTACAATCTGCCCCACCTCATCCTGTGTTTGTGTTCAGGGCTGGTTGTCACTCATCAGCAAAGTCCATGGCAGTCTAGGGGAGCTGAGGGTGAGGGACAGGGTGGCCGTCCCCCTCAAAGTCCCTGTCACTGGGAAGCTTGTTAAATGGCTTCCCCAGACACCCATCATCCTGGAAGGAGCCACACATCAGAGTGACAGGCAGAATGGCGGTCCCAGCTTTTATGGCCCTGTGGCCAGGCTCCTCACCAAGTATTTCTGTCACGGCAGCACTTTGAAGTGAGGCAGCACCTCACTGTGAAGGCTTTATGAGCTCAGAGTCTGCCCCATATCCTTCTTGGAAGCAGGCTGGGTATAAATTACAAATAAATAAATGAAATTCGCCCAGAAGCGGCAGCTGGGCCCGACCATCGGAAAGTGGTTGAGGCTTCGCTGTTAATTGGGGCGTCCTCTACAGAAGTCCTGCCTGCAGGCTAAGGAAGGACATGTGGCCGACTTCATTGTTCTTTAGAAAATCTGTCCACTGTCCACCCCACTCTCTCTCCACCGGAGGCTTCAATTCCATAGAAGAAAAATTTTTTCCCACCTCCTCTGGGTTAACTGGGCGATGTAGAAAGCACGGTTCCTGCCTTCAAGGGGCTAACCAAGTTTAGAGGTGAGGAAAGGAAAAAGTGACCAGGACCCTGGGAAGAAAGGACTAAAATGGGCCGATGCTCAGGTTTTAGCACAGAGAGTGGTTGCTGCTGGCTGAGGAAATCAGTGAAGGCTTCCTGGAGGAAAAGTCAGACCTTGACTGCAGCCAGCTCTGGAATCTGAGCCTAGTTCTGTAGTGCCACTGAGAGGCTCTGGCAGAGGGAGGGGCTGAACTGCAGGAAGTGCCGTCCCACCGGGAGCCCCAGGGCCAGAATGCCCTTCAGAGTAACCCCAGATCGAGGCAGGAGGCCTGGGCCTCGTGCCCCACAGGGACCAGTCAATCCCTGTAACCTTGGCCAAGGGCGGTTTCTCAGCTGAGATTGTCTGGCAGCTGGAGGGATGAAGGGGATTCTGGAGGATGCACACAGAGGGGGAATGGCAGCAACGGCTCCGGAGAGGCCTGTGTCCATCCAGTTGTTCATTAATGCAGCAAGCATTTATCGAGCATCCTCTACGTGACAGGCACGCAGCCACAGAGGAGACTAGAGCCGGTCCCCGTCCTCTAGAGCTTACGGTCTAGCTGGAGACAGAGGCTCAAATGCCTCCATTTCCTTCATAAAGGACTAGTTTCTGTCTTCCGGCTGTGTCGCGAGCCTGACGGGGACCAAGGCAGGGGACAGCCCTGCCCAGGAGAGTCAGGGAAAAGCCTGCACGGAGGGGAGGTTTGAGGCGGGTGGGGCCGGGTGCAGGCGTTCGCTGGGCTAGGGAGGGAAGCAGTGTGCTCCAGGCGGTGGGGACGGCACTGCATCCAAGCTGGAGCAAGGCCTGGGTGACGCTGGGCTGCGCAGACAGCCCCTGGCAGGGCAGGTGACAATGGCCCCTGCCCCTTGGCCTCTCCCCAGCTGACGCACAGAATCAACAACATGGACGAGAAGACGGCTAGGCTGTGCCGGGCCCTGGCGGAGATCAAGCGGCGGTTCCAGAAGACGGTGACTCAGTTCATGAACTCTGTCTTGCTGGCGGCAGGTAAGGGGGCAAGAAGGTGGGTGACAGCCTAGCTGATGGCTTCCCAAGTCTCGGGTCACCTACAAGTCGCCTCCAGGGACAGCTCTTTCCCCCCTGGGGAGGTGGATGGGACGAAGAGGCTCAGAGTGTGAGGGGACTTGCTCAAGGCCACACGGCTGATAATGGTGACCCTCACCAACTTCATTTCGCGAGTGCTCTCCCGTGTGTCCTTAATGTCTTCATGTGATTGTCCTGTTTCCTGGGCCTCTCATCATCTTTCCGGATCTCTGTCTGTCCCTACGCCCACCCCTCGTCCACCTTTCAGCTCCATCACCCATATCGTCCATCATCTGTTTGCAGCCCCATTCCTCTCTCCTTGTCGTGGAAGATCTCAGGAGAAGAGACAAAGTCCCTGTTAGTCCCCCAGGGCCAGTGTGGGTGGCTTCGGGACCCCTCCCACATCTGGGCTCTCCTCCTCACTGCTGGTGGGCCTGGGGACAAAGGAACACTGACGCCCGCTCCATGCCTGGCTGGGCATGAAGGGGCTGTGCTCCCCCACGGCCTCCCTGTGGAGTTTCTCCTTGTCCCTGGAAGACTCGGTTCGACCGTGCCCTTCTTCTGGGGAGCCTTCCCTGATTCCCTCCGCAGACAGGACCGCACTCTCCCCCTGGCTCTCACAGCACTTTCGGCATGCTCTAATTATAAGTCTTACTACCTCGCACTGTGAACATTTCTTTGTGTCCCCATCTGCCCTGTCTGCCCGCTAGGAGTTCCCAGAGGCAGGGAACCCTGTTTGGGGTTGTCTCTGTGTACCCAGCACCCAGCATTCAATAACTGTTTGGTGAGTGAAGGAAGGAATAAGAGGTCCCTGGCCTCAGAAGTTTTCTGGTCTAGTAGGGAAAGCAAAACAAGAATACAAATAAATACACTACAACAAAGAAAGTAGATGGAAATGACTTAAATCTGGAGACACAGGGAACAGCATTCTCAGGGGAGGGAACAGCATGGATGCATCGTGTACCCAGCCTCTGCATTGAGTGCTATGGAAGACACGAAACTGAAGGAAACACAGGCCCTTTGGGAGAGGAGGGATCTCAGCTGGGTCTTGAGGAATGAAGAGAAATGAGATGGGCTCGTTCTGACATTCACCCGCATATGCTGATCGCCAGCAGTGCTAGGATTGGAGCACTGTGCCAGAGGACAGGGGAGGCAGCCCGGCAGGAAAATGTGCAAGAGGCAAGGAGTAGAGAGGGCCATGAACTGAAGGGGCTCCAGTGTGCAGAGCCTCACAGCAGGCAGGGCAGGCCAGGCCCCGGGAGAGGGTGACGGCAGTGTCTTCTGTCGACAGGCCTGTTCACCATCGAATATACTGTGAAGGAAGAGACGGAAATCAGCCGAGCCAGGATAAAATCCGGGCCCCATCTGGAGCAGGGTACCAAGCTCAGTCGGCACTCGGGGGAAGTCCTGTCGTCACAGTCTCAGTTGACCCGAGCCGAAGCCTCCGCGGGGGAGTCTGTGAGGGAAGACTCCGTGTGTGTTCCTGTGAGGCGCCTTCGGAAGAAGACCATCCAGACTGAAGCCAAAGCCGCGGCCGTGCCCAGGTGGCTCCACCGTCCCGTCCCCCCACCTCCCCGCGTCGGGCCGTGATGGATGGTAAACCCGGTGACCAAAACGTGAGGCCTCCCCGTCTCGGAGCTGAAATCCTAGGGGTGGGGAGAGAGGGAAAAGAAACACAGGGACCACTGAATCATCAAGGGAGTGACAAGGGCCAGGAGAAAGTAACCGGGGTGATGCGTTAGAGCAGAGGTTGGCACCCGGCAGCCGTGCCCGACCTGGCCCCGCGGCGGGCCCTTTTTATGGGTAAGCTGAGAAGGGTCTTTATGTTTTTAAGTGTTTGTGGGGGGCGGAAATCAAAAGAAGTTTTCATGATCCTTACATATTGCCCAGAGCGGCTTTCCTGCTGGGGTGGAATGTTGAGGAGCTGTGACCGAGGCCATCTGGCCTGTAAGGACCGGAACATTTATGCTCTGGCCCTTTATAGAAAATGCGGGCCAACCACAGGGGTGGAGAGTGACTGGGAAGGGGGCAGGATGTGCTGCGTTAGGTGGACGAGTCGGGGAAGGCAGTTCTGAGGAGACAGTGCTTTCGTGGAGACCTGAAGAATGAGAAATAGGCAGCCACAGAGATGGGTGGGGCAGGAGCATCAGGCAGAGGGGAGCGCACGTACAAAGGCCCTGAGGCAAGAACAAGTTTGGATGTGTGAGGGAAAGTAAGACCAGCGTGGCCAGAGCATCGTGATGAAGTGGGGAGAATGATGCGAACTGAGGACAGAGAGGTAGGCAGGGGCCAGACCAGGAAGCCTCGCTAGTGTTGTAGGAAGCCGTTCCATAACGTTAAGACGGGAAGTGACATCTTCTGATCTATGGGGTTTTATTTTAAACTTTTAAGAAACATAAAATGTATACATTTATATTTTAACTTTAACTAGCTCCCTAGACGTGGCTTCTTGTCCCCTCCCCGCCCCAACCACTCACCCCATCCTGCCCGCAAAGGGAAGGTTGCTAACATCATAGATTAGTTTTTATTGTTTTTAACTTTGTTTACATGCAGCTATTCAGTATGTATTCTTTGGCATCCAGCTTCTCTCCCTCAACGTTGCAATAGTGAGATTTATGCACGTTGTTGCTTGTAACAGTAGATGCTCGCTTGCATTGCTGTGTGATAACCTGTTGTATGAGTACACCTAAAATTATGCATTCTAGAGTTGATGGGGATTTGGGGTGTTTACAGATTTGGTAATCACAGACTGTGCTGCTGTTTGCATGTGTCTGATTTCTGGTTGATTGTGACTGGTGTGAAAGTGCCGTCATAGAATATGCGTCATTGACCGTTTTGGATATTCTCTCTTGCAAAGTGCGTGTTAGTTCTCTTGTTCATTTTTCTACTGGTCGTTCAGCTTTTCTTGATTTATCTTTTGGAGTTCTTTATATATCATGGATACAGGATTTTTGTCAGTAATATGTGTTGGAAATGATTCTCCCACTTTTAGTCTGGTAACAGTGTTTATTGGTGAACAGAAGTTATTAAATTTAATATCCTATTTTCAATCTTTTTGTTTCTAATTAGCTTTTTGTATCCCGTTTAAGAACTTTCCTGTCTACGAATATGTCAAACAACATGATGATATTTTCCAAAGTTTCATTCTAGTAGTTTTTTTAACTTTTACGTTTATATCTATCCTCTTCTTGGAAATGATTTCTGTGTATGATGCGAAGTAGGGGCCAAGTTTTATTATCATTATGTATAATTTTAACATATATATTTAATTTACATATGTTTAATATTTTTATTAATTTATAAATATTCCTATATATATATATATGACCCAGCATCACCTATTGAAAAGACTGTAATTTTCCCTCAGCTCTTTTTTGCAAACTCTGTCGTAAATCAAGGGGCTCTAGATTATAAATCAAAGGTCATTTTTCTGGCCTCTCTGTTTTTTACCTTATTTGTCCAACCTTTTACCAACACCAAACTCTCTTAGTTATTATAGCTTTATAATAAGTACTGATATACAGGATGCAGAGCAGTTCCATCACCTCTCCCCCTAAAACTGAAGTTCCCTCCTGCCACCCCCTTGTACTCAGAGTCTTCCTCTCCTTAACCCTTAACCACCACTGACCTGCTCTCTGCCGCTGTAGTTTTGCGTTTTCCACAATGTCGTGTAAATGGAATCGTACCGTGTATAGCCTTTTGAGTCTTATGTAGCTTCTTTCACTTAGCACAGTGCATACAAGATTCATCCGTGTTGTCACATGTATCAATAGTTTATTTCTTTTTATTGCCGAGTAGTCCGTTTCAGGAGGCCCCAACAGCACCCCACATTCAGAGATTTGCTAGTACTCATGGGATTCAGCATATAGTTTAACTCACAGATAAAGTTGATTACAGTGAAAGGATGCGTGATAGGATCCACAAGGGAAAAAGATGCAGGTGGAATCTGGAGAAATCCATAGATAGATTTCATATGCTGTCTCCCTCCTGTGAGGGGAAACACCAAGCATACTCCTTTCTCTAGCGCTGAAAAGTGTAGTAACATATGTGCAATGTTTCTGCCCAGGGATGCCCACTAGAGACTCAGAGCCCAAGGTTTTTGCTGGGTGCTGGTCACATGGGTGCTCTCTGCCTAACAAATATCAAAATTCCAGACTGCCAGAAGGAAAGCAGGAGTTCAGCATAAATCACATTGTTCACACAGACCGTCCAGACACAGTGTTAGAAACGGTTCCAGTGCCAGTTCTCGGACACCAGCCAAGGGCCAACCTTGTAAGCAGGTTCTTCTAAAGACAGCAGCCTCAGGCTTTCTATGCTAACTCATTTCTGCATGTGCTATGTGACGTAGATGGGCAAAAATTTATTTATCCATTCACTCATTGGAAGACATTTGGATTGTTTTCAGTTTTTGGTGATTATGAATAAAACTGATATAAATACTCCAGAACAGGTTGTTATGTGAGCATAGGTTTTCATTTCACTTGGGTAAACACGTGCGAGTTGCACTGCTGGGTCATGTGTAAATGTATGTTTAACTTTATAAGAAATCGCCAAACTGTTTTCCCAAGTGGCTGGACCATTATGCATTCTCATCAGCAACATATTTGATAGATTATCCTGCGGTAGGGTACGTCAAGTAATTTTGGTTTATATCCTGAACATTTTGTATATTATGTTGTCAGACTCTAGATTCTTTTAAAATCCTCTGGGGAAATGTTGATTTGGTTTGGCAAACAATCAACGTGCTTACGTTCAGACTGCAAGTTCTGTCTTGGCTTCTGGGTGTGGAGTTCCAATATCTGTCTGATTTTAAAAGTCTTTACAGTGTTGTTTAGGTCTGGCTCTTCCCTGTGTACTCAGACGTTACTCTGAAACTGGGGTAGTGGTTTAAATGGTAGTTAAGTTCTCAGAGCTTCTGCTGTGCTTTTCTAGGGATGTTCTGTGTATGCGCATCTAGGGTGTGAGCCCAGGACTTACGTCAGTTCAGACATGGAAATAGGGGAGCCCCTTCTGCTCTCTCCTCCACAGGATTTCCACCACACTCTCCAGCTCCTAGGAGCCTCATCTTCTGATCTTTTAGTAAAAAGCGAGGAATTTCTCAGAGTTATAGCTATTATATATCACATAGTTCTTTATAACTGGGCCTGCCCTTAGGGTGAAATGTCAAGAGAAGAGAGAGTTTTAAAATATTATGGATTCTAACCACACTCTGCACATGAGGAGCCCCTTTTCCTGGTTCCTCTATTCAGAAAGGACACATTTTCCCTCAGTCTTTAGGTGCCCATGCCATTGCTGCCACTGTGACAGCAGTGCACTTCTGTTACGAGTACTGGCCATGTGGCAGAGCCAGGAGAGAGAAAACAGGAAATAGGGATTTCTCTCCACACTCCTAGGATCACAGGGACCTCTTTTGCTAGTCCCTCGGCTAGAAAGAATGTTTTTCCTCAGAGTTTTTGTTAACTGCTTCCACTGGCCAGTTCTCCAGATTCGGTTCACCGTCAAGTCCAGCTGGGATATATAGGAAGGAAAAAAGAATAAGGCCAGGAAAGTCCCCACCGCCATACTGATCCTTCCTCAAGTTTTTGACTCCCTGCTCCCCCTCCCACAATCTACCTGCTATTGTTTACCTTTCAAAGTCGTCAGGTGCTTTAAAAAATATTCTGTCCAGAGTTTTTAGTCGTAGTCAGTGGTAGAGGGAAACTGCGGTGTCATTACTCCATCTTGGTCAAAACTGGAAGCCACAATTGAATTCTACATACCGACTTTTTTTGCAGTGATCTTGCTCAATTTCATTTATTATCAGTAGATTATTTGGATTTCCTGGATACACAGACTTGTTCTCTGCAAGGTTAATTTCTTCTTTTCCAAATAGTATACCTTTTTATTTCTTTTCTTGCCTAACTCCACAGGTTTGTCCCCCAATGCAACAGTCAACAGAAGCGGTAATAACAGGCATTCCTGCCTCCTTCTCATCTTAGAGGAAAAATTTTTAGTATTTTTTCCACTATACTGTGTTTTATAGAGACCTTTTATTAGATTAAAGAAGTTTCCTTTTATTCCTAGTTTGCCAAGAGTTTTTATCATAAACACATACTAACTTCTATCAAATACCTTTTTTGCATCTATTGAGATGATCCTGTTTTTTCCTTTATTCTATTATTGTGATGAATTTTACTGATTGGCTTTCAAATGTTCAACCAATCTTATATTCCCAACGTATCTAATTTTGTTTTAATATATTCCCTTTTTATATTTTTCTAGATTTGGTTTGCTAGTATTTTATCTAGGAGTTTGGTGCTTGTGTTTATGAAAGAGATTGGCCGACAGTTTTCCCTTTTTGTCACGTTCTGTAAGACTGGCCTCTTACAACAGTCTGGGAACTATTTTTTCTTTTTCTACGATCTGCTGGTGTTTGTGTACACTTGGGTTATTTCTTCCTTAAATATTTTCTAGAGTTTACCAGTGAGGCCATCTGCCCTGGCATTTTCTTTCAGTGGAAGTTTTAATTAAAACTTTTATTTTTGATAGATATAGGACTATTCAGATCTTCATTTTTTTTTTTCTGTTTGTTTTGGTAAGTTGGATTTTTCTAGGAATTTACCATTTCATCTAAATATTTAAGTATGTTGAAATAAAGTTTTTCAAAATGTCCTCTTGCGATATTTTAAATGACTGTAGAACAGGCAGTGACACCTGCTTTTACATTAACTAATATTTATTTGTGCCTTCTGTCTTCCTTCTCTATGCTTCCATTTTAGGATCGTTTCCCTTCTGCCTGAGGGTCTGCCTTTAGAATTCCTCCAGTATGTCTGCTGATGCCTTTTTTTTTTTTTGCCTTAATATTTCTTTATTTCACTTTCATTTTTGAACGATATTTCCTGTGATTGGCAATTATTTTTTTTCAGCACTTTAAAGATGTCTTTCTGTTGTTTTCCGGCTTCTGTCGTTTTTGTTTTGAAGTCAGCTCTCAGTCTTATCGTTGCTCCTTTGAAGGTAAGGGTCTTTTTCCTCTGGCTCTTTTGCTCTCCACCTTCAGTTAGTGGCCTTTCCTTAGTGAGCAGCTTTTCCGTGCTGTGCGCAAACGTGATTCCCATTGTATTTATCCTCTCTGCAGCGCTTCTTGATCCGTGGCTTTCATTGATTTTTGGAAAATTCTCAGCCGTTATTTCGTTAAATATTCACTCTCTCCTTTCCTCCCCCTCCCCCTTCCCCATTCGGGCCTCTTCCTCTCCCTCTTCCTCCCCTCCTTCTGAGACTCCAAGTGTATCCAAGTTATACCTTTTCACTGAGTTCCACGCATGTTTTTTTTCCTCTAGTCTTTATTTTCCATCCTTTTCTTCCCTTTGTACTTCAGTCTAGGTATTTCAACTGACCTGTCTTCCAGTTCACTAATGCTCTTTAACTGTCTGCTCTGCTGATCTAAAACTTCATCTTGTCTCCTGTTTCCTTGTATACATTAATCGTGGCTACCTTACCGTCCGTGTCAGACATCTGCACTATCTATATCCCCATGGAGCTGTTTCTCATTATGTTCAGTCAATTCTCGACTTTTTATATACCTGACATTTTTGTGTATGCCAGATATTGTGTATGAAAAAATGTAGAGATGACTTGAGGCTCTGGGTGACGTAATGTTCTTTCAGAGAGGACTCACCTTCCCTTTCAATGTCTCCTTGCCTAGGGCCCGACCACCCTCATCTGGGTTGGGATTGAAGCTGTGTTTCAATCTTGTGAGGGCTTGCTATCTCTGTTTCGCCTTTACTCTTCAGCTATAGCCTTCAGGTCTTCAACTCAAAGCTGGGATTGTTTACCAGGGCCATCTTCTTTGGTGGGCCCTGAATTCCCGTTTTCCCCCTCCAACCCATGACCATGTCAGGAGCTCTGTTCGGCTTCTCAGACTCTCATCCCCAGGTTTCACTTGCCTAATCATTTGCCTTCAGGGGTAGAGCTGTCTTAAACATCACGCTCATCTTTCTTGGTTCCTCTCTTCTTCCAGATCCTGATCCTGCAAACTCTCACTGACCTGTGAAATCTCTTAAGGCATTTAAACAGATTTTTAAAAATATATGTTGTTGAACTTTTCTCGTTTTTCTCAAGAGAGTTGCTCTAAAACACCCTAGTCAGCCAGTTTTGGAAGGGGAACATCTCTGATTGCTCTGTGGGAAAACGATTTTAGGGTGGAAAGAGTGACACCAAAGTAGTTGGGGGGCTACTTGAATAATCCCGGTGACACTGATGCTATGCTGTCGAGGGTAGTAGCAGGGCAAAGGGGACACTTAGACATAATTGTAATACATTTTGGAAGCAGAACTAACAGAACTCATAGGTTTGGAATAGGGAAAAAAAAGAAGAATCATGGGTGATTTTTAGGTTTTTGGCTTAAATAACTGAGAGATGATGGTGTCATTAACTTGGATGGGAAAGAATGAGGGAAAAGTAGGTTTATGAGGGGTTAGAATAAATGTGCAAATTACAAATATATGCACTTCAGTATGCATCTGTGCCTCTGTGAACAGGGCCCCTGGCCCAGATGGAGACCTCAGGAGTCATTCAGAGCCATTGTCGTGGATTTTCGTAGGGCTGTTCAATGGGCTTCCGCATCCTTTGCTCCTTTGATCCTAAAGCTCAGACTCTTCAAGTCAGAGAACACCGTCCTAAAGCCTTGAGGTTATAGGAATTGTTCTTTAGGAGAAGACTTTCTTGTCTAAGTAACTCAAACTCTTGAAACCTCAGTTTCCTCATTTGTACAAAAATATCTGTAAATAAATTCTAAAGATGGGATTGATAGACCAAGTGTCATGCACATTTATAATTTTAAGAGAGAGTGCCAATTTAATCTCCATAAACGTTATACCAATATATATTCTCACCAGTAGAATGTTACCTTAGTATAGTTTTAATTTGTATTTGTCTTATTGTAAGTGAAGTTGAGCATCTTCTTATAGTATCTCTTTCAATTTGTTCATTGTAGTAAAAACTACATGTAACATAAAGTTTACCATCTTAACCATTTTTATCTGTACAGTTCAGAGGTATTAAATACATTCGTAATTTTATGCAACCATCACCACCATCCATCTCCCTAACTCTTTTCATCTTGTAAAACTGAAACTCCGTACTCATTAAACAATAATCTTCTATTCCCTTCTCTCCCCAGCCCCTGGCAACCACCGCTCTATTTTCTGTCTCTATGCTTTGACTAGTCTAAGTGATTCTAAGTGAGTGGAATCATACAGTAGTTACCTTTTTGTGACTGACATTTCACTTATCGTCATGTCCTCACGGTTTATCCATGTTGTAGCACATTGCAGAAACTCCTTCCTTTTAAGGCTGAATAATATCCCATTGTGTGTATAGACCACATTTTGCTTGTCCACTCATCTGTGGATGGACACTTGGGTTGCTTATCCATTCATCATTGATAGACACTTCAGGTTTTAGCTATTGTAAATACTGCCGCTATGAACATGGGTGTACTAACATCTCTTTGATACCCTGCTTTCAATTCTTTTGGGTATATGCCCATAATAGAATTTCTGGATTATATGGTAATTCTGGTTTTTAATTTTTAAAGAAACCGCCATACAGTTTCCCACAATGGCCACATTCCCACCAACAGTGCGCAAGGGTTCAGTTTCTTCATATCCTTGCCAATACTTGCTGTTTTCTGATTTTTTGATAGTAGACATCCTGATGGGTGTGTGGTGGTATCTCATTGTAGTTTTAACTTCCATTTCCCTGGTGATGAGTGATGCTGAGCATCTTTTAATGTGCTATTGGCCCTTTGTGTGTCTTCTTTGGAGGAGTGTCCATTTGAGTCCTTCGCCCATTTTCGAATTAGCTTGTTTGCTATTTTGTTGTTGAGTTTTAGAAGTTCTCTACATATTCAGGATATGAATCCCTTATCAGATATATGATCTGCAAGTATTTTCTCCCATTCTGTGGGTTGCCTTTTTACTTTGTTGGTAGTGTCTTTTGATGTACAAAATTCAAAAATTTTTATGAAACCCAATTTGTCCATTTTTTCTTTTGTTGCCTAAAATTACTGCCAAATTCAATGTCATGAAGCTTTTGTCCTATGCTTTCTTGTAAGAATTTTATTGTTTTAGGCCTGACATTTAGGTCTTTGATCCATTTTGAATTAATTTTTATATATGGTGTTAGGTAAGGGTTCAACTTCATTCTTTTGCATGTAGATATTTGCACCATTGTTGAAAAGACTGTCCTTTCCCCATTGAATGGTCTTGGCACCATTGTCAAAAATCATTTAGGCATATGTCTGAGAGTTTATTTCTGGGGTCTGTGTTCTATGCCATAGGTCTATATGTCTGTCATTATGCCAATGTGACACCTTTATGATAACTGTAGTTTTGCAGTAAGTTTCGAGATCAGGAAATGTGAGACCTCCAGTTTTGTTCTTTTTCAAGATTGTTTGAAGATTGAGATTCCATATGAATTTTAGCATGAGTTTTTGTGTTTCTGCAAAAAAATCTGATTGGGATTTTGATAGGGATTGCTTTGGATCTATAGATCCTTTTGCAGAGTATTGACATTTTAACAATAGTAAGTCTTTCAATCCGTGAACGTGGAATGTGTTTTCATTTATTTATGTCTTTAATTTCTTCCAGCAGTGTTTTGTAGTTTTTCTTGTACAAGTCTTTTACTGCCTTGGTTAAGCTAATTCCTAAGTATTTGATTCTTTTTGATGCTAAGTGAAATTATTTTCTTAATTTCCTTTTCCGTTTGTTCATTGCTGTTGTATAGAACTATAATTGATTTTTGCACGTTAATCTTTTATCCTGAAAGTTTGCTCAATTTATTAGCTCTAATAGTGTGTCTGTGTATGTTCTTTAGGACTTTCCATACATAAATTATATAATCTGTGAATAGAAATAGTTTTATTTCTTCCTTTCCAAGTTAGATGGCTTTTATCTCTTTTTCTTGCCTGATTGCTTTAGCTGGAACTTCCTGTACAGTGTTGAAAGAAATAGTGAAAGTGGACATCCTTGTCTTGTTCCTGATTACTAAGGGGTAAAGCTTTCTTCTTTTACCATTGAGTACGATTTAGCTGTGTTTCATAATTTCCCTTTATCATATTGAGGAGTTCTCTTTTAATCCTAGTTTGTTGAGTGGTGTTTTTATCATGAAAGGGTGTTGGACTTTGTCAAATTCTTTTTCTCCATCAATTGAGATGATTGTGTCTTTTTTTCTTTATTGTATTAATATGATGTATTACGCTTATTGCTTTTTGTATGTTGAACCACCTTTACATTCCTTGGACAAACCCCTCTTACTAATAGTGTGTAATCCTTTCAATATGCTGCTGGATCAAGTTTGCTAGTATTTTTTTTCTTGAGGAAAATTCACCCATAGCTAACATCTGTGCCAATCTTCCTCTGTTTCTTATTACGTGGGCTGCCTGCACAGCATGGCTGCTAACAGAGCGGTGTAGGTCCACACCCAGACGCCAAACCCAGGCTGCCAAAGCGGAGTGTGTTGAACTTAACCACTAGGCAACTGGAGCTGTTCCCTCAGTCTGGTAGTATTTCACTGAGAAGTTTTGCATCTATATTCATAAGGAATATTCATCTGTATTTTTCTTTTCTTATTATGTCTTTGTCTGGCTTTGGTATCAGAGTAATGCTGGCTTCATAGAATGAGTTAAGAAGTGTTCCCTTCGTTCTATTTTTCAGGTGAGTTTGGGAACAATTGGTAATAGTTCTTTAAGTGTTTGGTAGAATTCACAAGTGAAATCATCTGGTCCTGGGCTTTTCTTTGTTGGGGAGTGTTTTGATTAGTGATTCAATCTTTTTACTTATCAGAGGCTTATTCAGATTTTGTATTTCTTCTTGAGTCAGTTTTAGAGTTGGGGCTTTTCTAGGAATTTGTCTGCTTCATTTAGGTTATCTAATTTATTAATATACAGTTCACGATATCCTCCCATAATCCTTTTTAATTCTGTAAAGCCAGTAGTAATGTCCCACTTTCCTTTTTGATTTTAGTAATTTCAGTCTTCTCTCTTTTTGCTTAGTTTGTCTAGGTGAAGATTAGTCAATTTTGTTGAACTTTTTAGAGAACCAACGTTTGTTCCACTGTTTCTCTGCATTGTTTTCCTATTCCCTATTTTCTTTATCTTGACTCTAATCACTATTATTTCCTTCCCTCTGCTAGCTTTGGGCTTAGTTTGCTTTTGTTTTTCTGGTGTGAGGTTAGGTTAGGTCATTGATTTCTTCTCTTTCAATGTAGGTGTTTGCAAATAGACCCCTCCCCTGAGTACCGCTCTCAGTGCGTTCCGTAAGCTCTGCTATGTTGTGTGTCTGTTTTCAATCATGTCAAAGTGTTTTATAATTTCCCTTGTGATTCCTTCTTTGATCCACTTGTTGTTTAAGAATGTGTTGCTTAATTTCCACAAATTTGTGAATTTTCCAAATTTCCTTCTCTTATTGATTTCTAATTTCATTCCATTGTGGATAGAGAAGATATTTTGTATGATTTCTTTTTAAATTTTTTAAGAGTTGTTTTGTGACCGAATATATGGTCTATCTTGGAGAATGTTCCATGTGCACCTGAGAAGAATGTGTATTATGCTGTAGTTGATTTAATTGGTCTATATATGTCTCTTTGGTCTAGTTGGTTTACAGTTTTCTTCAAGTTGTTTGTTTCTTTGTTTTTCTTTTGTCTAGTTTTCCTGTCCCTTATTGACAACAAGGTGTTGAATCTCCAACTATTCTTCTAGAATTGTCTATTTCTCCCTTCAACTCTCTCAGTTTTTGCTTCGTATATTTAGGGGTTCTACTGATATATGTGTATGCTTCACAATTGTTATATTTCTAGAGGGAGTGACCCTTTTCTTAATATATAAAGCTTCATTTGTCTCCTGTAATAATTTTTGTCTTAAAGTCTATTTTTGTCTGATGTTCGTATAGCCACCCTGGCTCCTTTTGGGTTACTGTTTGCTTGAAATGTTTGTTGCTGTCCTTTCACTTGTAACCTAGTTGTGTCTTTGAATCTAAAATGAGTTTCCTGTATAGCGTAAATAGTGGTGCCATTTTTTTTTTCCATTGTGCCAATCTCTGACTTTTGTTGAAGATTTTAATCCATTTACATTTAAAAGTAATTACCAAAAAGGAATGACTTACTTCTTTAAACTTCTTTATTTGTTTTCTTTAAAACTTACACCTTTTTTATTCCTCAATTCCTTGATTATTGACTTTTGTGGTTGACTTTTTTTAGCTTATGGTGTGATGTTACTTTTATGCGTCAACTTGACAGGGCTGAGTGATGACTGGGCTAAGGGTAAAACATTTTTTCTGGGTGTGTATATGCGACTGTTTCTGGAAGAGATTAGCATTTGATTCAGTAGACTGAGAAAAGAGGCCCACACCCACCAAGGTGGGCAGGTATCATCCGATCCATTGAGGGATTCACTGAATCCTGAATAAAACAAAAAAAGCAAAGGAAGGACACATTCCCTCTTTCTCTTCTTGAGCTGGGAAGTCCATCTCTTCTTGCTTTCAGGCATTGAAGCCCCCAGTTGTTAGGTCTTTGGCCTTGGTCTGAGAATGACACCATTTTCTCCCCAGGTTCTCATGCCTTCAGACTCAGAGTGAACTACACCACTGGCTTCCCTGGGTCTCCAGCTTGCAGACGGCAGATTGTGGGACTTCTTGGCCTCTGTAACTGCATGAACCAATTCCTATAATAAATTTCCTCAGAGAGAGAGAGACAAAGACACCTACATAGATAGATAGATAGATAGATAGATAGATAGATAGATAGATAGATAGACAGATATAGATATTTATCCATGATGAAATTTATTATGGAAAGAAAGAAAGGACAGAACAAAGGAAGAAAGGAATGAAGAAAAAGAACCATGTATATCATATTGGTTCTGTTTCTCTGGAAAACCCTGACTAATACATATGGTTTTGATTTCCATCTCATTTCCTTTTCTGTAGTTTATCTTCTTAGTGATTACTCTGGGGATTATGGTAGCAATTTAGTTTGAATTAATACTAACTTAGCTTCAATAGTATACAAAATTTCTGCTCCTGTATAGCCCATCCCTCTCCCCTTATGGTATTATTGTCACAAAATACATCTTTATGCATTGTGTGCCCAATTAACAGATTTATAATTGTTGTTTTATATATTTTGTCTTTTAAATCATATAGGAAAAAACAGAGGAGTTTCAAACTGAAACTATATAATATTGGTTTTATATTTACTTATGTAGTTATCTTTACCCCTGTTCTTTATTTCTTCATATAATTTGAAGTTACTGTCTAGTATTCTTCCATTTCAGCCTAAAGGACTTTCTTTAGCATTTCTTGTGGGGCAGGCCTAGTGAAAAACTAGTGAAAAACTCCCTCAGTTTTGTTTATCCATGATGTCTTCACTTCTCCTTCATTTCTGAAGGATAGTTTTGCTCACTATATAATTTTTGGTTGATAGGGGTTTTTTTCTTTCAGCACTTTAAATATGGCATTCCACTGCCTTCTGACCTCCATAGTTTTTGGATGAGAAATTGGCTGTTAATCTTATTGGGGATCTCTTGTATGTGATGAGTCTCTTTTCTCTGGTTGCTTTCAAGATTCTCTCTTTGTCTTTCAACAGTTTTATTATAGTGTGTCTCAGTGTGGATCTCTCTGAATTTATCCAACGTAGAGTTGGTTGAGCTTCTTGAATGTGTAGAGTCTTGTCTTTCATCAAATCTGGAGAAGTTTTGTCAACTATGTCTTCAAGTATTCTTACTGCTCCTTTCTCTGGTCCCTATGGAACTCTCACTATGTGTATGTTGCCCCACAGGTGTCTTAGGCTCTATTAATTTTTCTTCATTCTTTTTTCTTTCTGCTCCTCACACTGGATAATCTCAATTGGCCTACGTTCAAGTTTGCTGATTCTTTTTTCTGCTTGTTCAGATCTGCTGTTGAATTTTTCATTTCATTTTCATTTCAGTTATTGTACATTTCAACTCTAGGTTGCTTACTTTTTAGAATTTCTATCTCCTATTGATATTCTCTATATGATGAAACTTTGTTCTCCTGGTTTCCTTTAGTTCCTTGTCCCTAATTCCCTTAGTACTTTGAGCATATTTAATATAGTTAATTTAAAATCTTTGTCTAGTAAGTCCAATATCTGGGTTTCCTCAGGGACAGTTTCTATTAATTTCTTTTTTCCTGTGAACAAGCCATACTTTCTTGTGTCATTGCATGCCTCATAATTTTTTGTTGAAAACTGAATGTTTTTAATATTATAATGTGATAACTCAGAAAGTCAAATTCCCTCCTCTCCCCAGGGTTTGTTGTTGCTGCTTGCTGCAGTTTGTAGTTATTTGTTTGTTTAGCAACTTTTCCTAACTATTTGTCTAAGACTATTCTTTGTCACGTGTGGTCACTGAAGACTGTTTGGTTAGCTTAGTGGTCAGCTAGTGTTTTGACAGAGACTTCCTTAAATACCTAGTGCTGCAAACAAATCCTCTCCCAGTTGTTACAGATCGACTCTGTGTTGGGGTACTTTGTCTGTGCTCTCAGCAGGCTGTTTACACCTCTGCTCTAGCCTTGACTTCTCACTCGCCCAGAGCCCAGGGGTCAGCCAGAGGTGAAAGCTTAGGGTGTTTTGAGGCCTTTTCTAACTGTGGTTCCAACCCTGGGCATTCTTGTGCCCCTTTAGATTCCCTAGTGTATGTGGAAACTTTCAAAGCCTTTATTCCTGCATATATTTTTTTCCACAGCCTCTTTCTTCCCACACATTTTGATCTCCTACTGTGTGCCCTGTCTGTTATCCTGGGCACCTGGAGGTTGTGTCTGGTATATTTTCCTTTAAAAGCTTTTGACAAACGCTGCCTGGGAGACTGCTACACGCCTGCAAAAGTTCCAAGGTGAGCAAAACAAAGGCAAGCCCCTTAGCCAACCCCTCAGGGAGCCTCCAGACAGGTCAAACCATAGTTCCTGGGAGCAAGTCCAGATTGCCCTCTCTGGGACCAGTGCCACACCAGGCACATGGGCTCCCACCCTGATGGATCCCACCAAGCTGGGGAGTGGGGGATGGTAGGTAAGTTAAAACACCACAACACTTTCTTACCAAAATTTAGCAGTTTCTTCCTTCATTAAGCATTTCCCTGATTGTTGTGTTTTTAAAGTAGTTTCTGGAGCTCTGATAGAGATAATTCTGACAGTTTTTCCAGCTCAGTTGTTGCTTTAGTGAAGGGACATAGCTTTGGAGTGCCCTACGCTGCCATTTTCCACACCGTCACTACTGTCTTTTTGTAAGTAAAACAATCCTTCCTATATAATTTTTTATGAATGGTGTGTTCGCTTCCTTTGTCCATGTTTTATTGAATTATTAATTTTTTCTAATTCATTTAAAGTTCTTTACATAGTAGGGAAACTAGCCACTTGTCTGTGATAAGAGTTTCATATATGTTTCCCAGTTTTTCATTTGTCTCTTGTCTTTGCTAGTGATGGTTTCACCCCTCAGGGGTTTTTTTTGTTTTTTCTTTTGCACAGCTGAATTTATCAATCTTTTTCTATCACGACTTCTGGACTTTTGAATCATAATTAGAAAAAGCCTTCCCTGCTCAAAATTTATTAAATGCTTCTCTCATATATTCTACTAGAACTTTTCTGGCTCAATTTTCCCACATTTAAATGCTTGATCCATTTTGGATTTGTCTTTGTATAAGTTATGAGCCTTAGGTCCAACCTTTTCCCCTCCAGAGGCTCGGGCTCTTGAACAGGAGATATTCTTTAGTTTGTTTAGCACGTCTTCATTAGTGTCGAGTAGCCTCTGAAGGAGTATGAGCAGCAAGTCACTCGCATGGCTCTTGTTAGGACGACCTGGTTTCTCATCCTAGCCCTTGCCGCTTAATTACCCTATGAACCTGGGCAACCCATTCACCTGGTGGGAGCCTTCCGCTTTCTGACCTGTAAACAGTGATAAGAGTTTCTGCCCAGCCTATTATACAGGTTATTGAAAAACAACCAAGACAATGTCTGTGTCAAGGGCTGTGGATGCTGTGAAATGCTAACCACGATGTAAGGTGGCAGGAATGATGAGAATAAAGTCTAGTAGTGCTTTATATTTTCTCATCTAAATACAGCAGCCCCTCGTGATCCTGCAACAACCCAGCACAGTGTCTAGTACGTGGTAGGTGCCTGATAAGCATTTGCTTGAGTCTCTATTGAATCTTTGCTATTTACCAAGGGTTACTATTTACTCCACTGAGCGACACATTCTGAACTCATGAACTCATGGAACTTACGTTCTAGTGGGAGGGAGAAGTACAACAGCTAAAGGAAATAAGCAAATGTACAGAATGTTAGATAGTGAGCAATGCTGGGGGGAAAACAGGCGGGGAAAGGGAAGGGGCGTTGGAGGTAGAGGCATGCAGTTCCCAACAGGAGGGTCAGAGAAAGTCCCACTTAGAAGGTGACATTTGCATAAAGATGTAAAGGAGGTAAGAAATTGAGTTGTGTGGCTATCTGGGGGAAGAGCCAGTCAGGCAGAAGGACAGCAAGAGCAAAGGCCCTGAGGGTGGAGGATAAGCAGAGGCCAGAATGGCTAAGCGCAATGAGCAAAGGTGAGAATGTTGGAGAAGAGCAAGAGGTCAAGGGGCTGAGGGAGGGGGCCAGAGCGTGGACAGCCCGGGAGCGCATTGTAGGGACTTTGGCTTTTGTTCCCTGAAATGTGGAAAGCCGCTGGAGGGTTTGGAAGAGAGTAGTGACGTGACGTAACTTGGGTTCTGACAGGATCCCTCAGTCTGCTGTGTGAAGAACAGACTGCAGAGGGGCCAGAGGAGAAAGCAGAAGACCCCTTAGGAGGCACTGGTAGGCATCCAGGCAAGAAATGATGGAGGCCTGGACCATGTTCTAGGAGTAGGGTCAGGAAAGTGCTTGCGGTCTGTGTCTTTCTTCAATGTAGAGTGGACAGGCTTGCAGATAGATTGTGGGATGTGAGATGTAAGAGAAAGAAAGGAATTCAAGATGACTCCATAGTTTTGTTGGATGGATGAACATGTCGCTTGTTGAGCCTGTTTTGTACCTGAGGAAACTGAGGCTCAGAGAGGTCAGGGGACCCATCCAAGGTGGTGATGCAGGTTGGTGGCAGAGGCCAGGATACAACCGCCTGGAGCCCGAACTCGGCAGCAGCAGGATCTTTGTCTGTCTAGAACCAGGGACTGGGGGCCCGGGGGCAGGGACCTGCACCCCTCCCACTGAGCCCTCGGCCACCTGCTCCTCCTTGCAGAGGGAAGGCGAGAGCGCCGCACTGCGCCACCAGAGGGGAGGCCTTGCCCTCTGACTGCCCTCTAGTGCTGCGGAAGCTCATTCGAAAGGAAGACTTCCGGGCCAGCTGCAAGTGCTTGGTGAAGACACCCCTGGTGTCTGACGTGGAGCTGGCGCACTTCCTGTCGGCGCCCCGGGACCCCACCCAGGTGCTGGTGTTTGGGATAGTGGCAGGCCAGAGCCCCACCAGCACGGCGGAGCTCCAGTGGCTGTTCAACACCCTCTACAGTCACCAGCAGCGGGGTCGCGCCTCGCCCTGCATCCAGGTTGGTCTGGGGTCCAGCCGAGGAGGCCCCGGGGTCTGGGGGTGGGGAGGCGAGTGGAGAAAGAACCCCACAGGGGGCCAGGGCTGACTGAATACCTGCTCTGGCCCATCTGTGTATAGACGGATATAATCCCTGCCCGGTGGGCACTTGGGGTTGACTTTAGCGTATCTTGGGGCTATTAACTGTTCCCTTACAATTGTTCATAAGCATAGAGTGCACAGTGGTCCAGCCCGGCCACGAGCAGCGTGGATGGGGACGGGGGCCAGCCGGAGGCGCTGGAGCGGATGGAGGAGTGGGCGGGGGGATTTGAGGAGTGCAGGACAGGCCTGGAGGGTGGGGCTGGATTTTGCAGAGACTCTGCTTCCACCCTTCCCGTGTCTTTGGTTAAAACAGAAACATTCCCGGGCTTCTCTTGCTCTGACAGCCAGAATGTCAGGTGCAGGTCTGAGTTTCACATCTTAAACTGGAAGATCAGGCAGGACAACTGGAGGCACCTGGAATAAAAGGCAGAAAAAATCAGAAAACATCACGTTACACGTTAGCCATATTAATGGATCCATAGCATCCGGAAAAAGGAGGGGAAAGAGACTAGCTTTACTCTGGATTGACATGCCCTACCTTGAGGTGTAGGTTCAGTTCAGGTCCTGGCACTGGATTTAATGACTGGGAGGTGTCCGGAGGGGCAGCCAGCAGGGGGTGGGGGTGGAGGAATCCTGGGACTGGGGACACCTGGGAACGTGGTTCACCTTCAGATCTCTGCAGGGCTTCTCACAGGCACAGGGAACAGTCTAGTCCTGCAGACCCCAGAGGGCCAGGCTTCTGGGTGTCACATGGTGGGGGGCAATTGTCTCCATGACAGCCTTCACCAGTCGAGGGCCCTAAATGGATCCAGGGACATGCTCTGGGGATGGTGAGGGGAGGTATGCACGCAGGGGCTGAATGGCCCGTTGAGCAGGAGTTGGGAGAGTTGTTGTCTGAGCCTCCAGGACTCAGTGGGAACCTGGTCTGGCTGTGATGCAGGAATCTGAGGGCATCCTCTTGGCATGGGGCGATGGGCACTCATTTCTCTGTTGGCAGTGCCGGCATGACCCCTACCGCCTGCTGCGGTACGACCTGGACAGCCCCCTGCAGAAGGACCCGCCTCTGCTGGTGAAGAACAATGGTGTGGTGCAGGGGATGGTTCTGGTGAGCCGGGGCCCAGCAGGGACTCGCTGACTGGCTGCCACCCTATCTCCTGCAGCCCCCACCCGTGTGGCATCACAGATGTGGGAGGGGGGAGGAGAGGGGGCCCATGGGACCCTCTCCCTGCCCAGCCTGAGGCCCAGAGAGCAGAAGGACTGACTGAGAGTCACACAGCACATAGAGCCCATGCGTCTCCCATCCCAGGAGACGGAAGGGATGGATGACACTTAACCCGGAGAACCAAATTCCCTTCATCTGTTTGTTTGTAAATAACTTTTTACTAAAAAGCATATCATAAAAACAGATATATTCATTGTAGAAAATTTGGAAAATACAATTTAGAAAATTTCTTCATGCTTCATGCTCAGATTCCTGCATTCTCAGCCAGGCCAGGTTCCTGCTGAGCCCATGCCCCATTTGTTCACACAGCAAGTGGGTACTGGGCACCTGCTTGGCCCACACTGTCAGAAGCCCTGGGGCACACCCTGCTGACATTTTGGTGTCTGGCTCTTTAGTCTTCTTTCTGACTTTGAGGTCCTGCTTTTTCCTTTTTTTTCTTTTGAGGAAGATTAGCCCTGAGCTAACATCTGCTGCCAATCCTCCTCTTTTTGCTGAGGAAGACTGGCCCTGAGCTAACATCGTGCCCATCTTCCTCTACTTTATATGTGGGACGCCTGCCACAGCATGGCTTGACAAGCAGTGTGTAGTTCCGCACACGGGATCTGAACCGGTGAACCCCAGGCCGCTGAAGCGGAACGTGCGAACTCTACTGCTGTGCCACCAGGCCAGCCCCGAGCTCCTGCTTTTTAAATTGTGATTTTTAACCACTGTGTAGGAGCCTGTCGTGTCATTTCTCTACCTGTGTTCCTTTTGTCCCATGTTTAGGTTATTTCCTTGTTTGTTTGTTTTTTGTTTTGGCCATAGCAAAAAACACTATAATGGATGTCGTCACACAGAAATCTTTGGAGAGGTCTCTACTGGTTGGAGACTGACACCTGGAGGGTAGGGTTCAGAGAGCAATGGGACAAGATCCCTGCCCTCAAGGGGCTCCCATCCCATGGGACCAGCTGATTGGTGCATGCGGATAAGTGTGTTAGAGGTGGGTGGGCTAAGGGCCCTCTGAGCAGGGAGACACCCTTCAGGCCTGGGGCCCCGGGAGGGCTTGCGTGTGAAACGGCATTTGAGCTGGTTGGGCTGGCAAGGGGCCAAGGCTGGGACGGGGGTCTGCCCTCTGACTTGGGGGACCTGGACTGGGGACAGGCTCAGCTACACCTCACTGGGCAACTCAGGGAAGGCAACACCCCTTCTCCATCCACAGAAGAAGGCCTGGGTCCCAGCACGAGCACTGAGAGCCAGCGGCCTGTCCCAAGAGTCAGGGCTGCTGTGCTGAGGGCCTCGCCCTCTGTTTCCTCCCTGTGTGTCAGCAGATGTTTGCTGGGGGGAAGCTCCTTTTCGGGGGCAGCGTTTTGAATGGCTGCGGCTTAAGCAGGAAGAATCTGCTGAAGCAGATCGACCAGGCTCGACACAACTGCAAGATGGGCTGCTTCCTGCCGGGCAACTACAAATTTAGGTAAAACAGGAAACCGTGGATGAGGGGTGGGCACAGTGTGGGGGGGAGGGGAGGGAGGAGCGGCCGGGTGCCGCGGAGGCTGGAATGGGAGCCTGCGGTGGCGAGGGGGCGGTGCTGTTGGTGTCTTCGGGACACAGACTTGGGGAAAGGGCCACGGGGGCGTTTGTGCAGTGCCGGGTTCTGTGGGGGAGTCATGCAGATGGGTTTGGGTGGGGCTGTAGCGACACCCCTGCCTTTATCCCACCACACCCGCCCCATCCTGTGTGGATCCCAGTCCTGCTGCGCCTTTGTCTCCCAGCAGGGCCACGTAGACAAGGGTCGCGTGCTGGCCCCAGCCTGCCTCTTGGCTTTTCAGCCAGGTGATGCCCATCCATTGAGCACCACCTGGGCCCGGCTTGGGCGTGATGAGCAAAGGTAGCTGTCTCTCTGGAGAAGCATAGCGCCTGGGTCACGGCAGGAGCTGGGGTTACGCTGTTGCCGCAGTGCAGGTGGCGTCAGGAGATAAGAGCAGGTTCTGGAATGCCTGAGCAGGAGGTACAGTGAAAAGCTTACTGGGTCAGGGGTCCCAAGACGAGGCTGGAGCCTCTGCTCTGCTCCTTACTTGCTGGGTGACCGTGGGCTAATCTCACTCTCCTCCCCCTTACCGTGAGGGTAAGAATGCCCACCTGCAAGGGCCGTTGTGAGGATCTTATGAAAGCGTGTGTACCGAAATGTTTCATAAACCGCAAAGTGATGAGCAAGCGTGTAAAAAGTGTTACCGGCCTGCAGCCATGGCCCGCCTGACTGCACCCCGCCACCACACCGAGTCTGGGCAGCACCAGACCCCTCAGCTTTCTAGGAGCCTTGATGCCAGTCTCTCCCCAGAGTACTGAGTTTGGACCTTGTCACAATGTGTGCCTGACCCTAAAGAGGTTCGGGGGAAAGCCATCCCTGGAGGAATCGTGGAGGTCACGCTGTGACCCCAGGATCCTGGACACTTAGCAGAGGAGACAGGAGCCAGAGGAACCTGTGGACATTAGGAAGGGCAGATGCTGACAGGTGCAGAGAGCAAAGTCACTGAGACCTGAAGGCCAGAGACCCAGAGAGGGAGGGCTTGGAGCCCCGTGAAGACGAGTTCCTCGACAGTCCCCGGGAGGAGGGGAGATGAGGCAGAGGGGCTGCTCAGGTTTAGGTAGGAAATACACGAAGACCTAAGTGGGTGAGGGAGCACACCATCAGGAAGGCCCAAACGGAAGGTGAGCTGAGGCCGAAGATGACCAGCAACTTTTCAGAAACATTCGGAAGGTTGGCCTGCCACTTGGGGGTGCGGTAGCTGGGGAGTGGGGGATGCCAAAAACTACTTACAAAAAGACGCAGCTCTTATTTGGCTTTTGCTATCCTCAAAAGGAGGATGACCTTTAATGGGAAAGGGCAGCCTATACATGAGATAGGCGAAGGGGCAGGAAAAAGGAATCTGGCCACCTTTAGTGGCTGTGTGACCCGAGCAAACTGCTCACCCTCTCTGTGCCTCAGCAAGAATAAGCATAGTTTTCAGTGTGTTGGGTTGTGAGGATTAGATGAGTTGATACATGTGAAGTGCTGGCACCACTAACATTTACTGAGAGGTTACAAATTACAGTTGTTAGTGCTATTATGATTACTAAAATGAATTCTGGGCTCCTAATTTGTTATATCCAAGGGTTCTAAACAGACTCAATAGTATGCTTACAACAGTTTTCAACAATTTTTGAGGAATGGTGGGGAAGAATCAGGAGACGACACACACATAGATGGTTCAGGTTCTGGAAAGTGGAAAGGGGCAGATTCCTGAACTGTAAACCCGAAGGACTCTTCCTAATTCTAGATGGCCTGTTAGGTCGACAGTTTGAAAACGCTCACGGAAAAAAGGGAATGGGACCTCTGCAAGAGATTCTTGTTGCCATAGCAACAGTTCTGTTATCTGGACCTGTGAAACTAACTACCCAGGCTTAGTGGTGGAAAACAACACAATCATTTGTTATTATTGTCACTGATGGTCGGGGGCTGACTGGGCTTGGGTGGGTGGTTCTTGCTTGGGGTCTCTCGGGTTGCAGCCAGAAGTTGGCTGGGCCTGGTGTCATCCCAAAGGCTTGCTCACCCACACGCCTGACGGTCACTGCAGGCCGTCAGCCGGAACACTTACACATGGCCTCTCCGTGTGGTCTGGGCTTCCTCGCAGTATGGCGGTTGGGTTCCAAGAGGGAGTGTCCAGAGCGACAGCCAGGTGGGAGCTGCGTTGCCTTTTACGACTTGGCCTTGTAAGACGTGTAGCGTTTCCTTCCCTGCATGTGAGTCCTAGGGCCAGCCCACATTCAAGGGAGGGGAGTGAGACTCACCTCCTGATGGGAGGACTGTTGAAGAATTTGTGGACGGGTTTTAAAACCACCTACCGGCCCGGTTCATCTTCCGGCAGGGTGACTGGAGGAGTAGTGAGAGACATGCTGCTGGCCTAGACCATCCAGATTCCGGGAAGACGCTGGGTGAAAGCTCTTGATGTCCTCGTGGAAAGGGGGATAGGTGTGGCTCAGGTAGCGGCTTGTTCGGCCACACCCAGTGAGTGGTGGAGAGCCTGAAGGGCAGGGCTCTGTGCTTGGCCTGGTCACTTCTTGCCTAAATACGCAACCGGGATGAGCACATGGAAGACTTGCTGGTCACTTGTGCCCTAGACGGGGAGAGATGACTGAATCAAGGTTTGCAGCTGCTCAGCCGCCAGGAGGGGGTTGGGGAGGAAGAACAAATGTTCACCTTTAGGTTTGGAAGGTTTATGGTCAGTGGAGGTGGAAGTCCCAGCGCAACAGACTATTACGCCGCAACGAAATCTTAGAAGGCAGAAGTATCAGTGTGTAGATCGAGGTGTAGCGCCTGGGTGCTGACGTTTGGTTTCTGGGTCCTTCTGTTACAAGAGGGACAGTGGCCAGCAGCTTTGCAATCAGGACTCTGCGAGGGGGGCCCTCACCATCCCGTGGTGGGAATCATGTCTTGTTTAACGCAGAGCAGACTTTGTTTTGTTTGTTTGTTTGTTTTTAGTGCTTTATTCTTTTCTTGTGGTAACATTCGTTTATAACATTATATAAACTTCAGATGTAGATCGTTATATTTCGATTTCTATGTAGATTACATCATGTCCACCACCCAAAGACTAATTACAATCCATCACCACGTGCCTAATCACCCCTTTCACCCCCCTTCTTCCCGCTTCCCCTCTGGTAACCACGAATCCAGTCTCTGTCTCTATGTGTTGTTTGTTGTTGTTTTTATCTTCCATTTATGAGTGAGATCATAAGGTATTTGACTTTCTCCCTCTGACTTATTTTGCTTAGCATAATACCCTCAAGGTCCATCCATGTTGTTGCAAATGGCTGGATTTCATCATTTCTTATGGCTGAGTAGTATTCCATTGTGTATCTAGACCACATCTTCTTGATCCATTCATCCCTTGGTGGGCACCTTGGTTGCTTCAAGTCTTGACTATCGTGAATAATGCTGCAATGAACATAGGGGTTCATATATCTTTATGCATTCGTATTTTCATGTTCTTTGAATAACTACACAGCAGTGGAATAGCTGGATCATATGGTAGTTCTTTTCTTAATATTTTGAGGAATCTCCATACTGTTTTCCATAGTGGCTTCACTCCTACCATTAGTGTATGAGAATTCTCTTTTCTACACATCCTCTCCAACACTTGTTATTTCCTATCTTGTTCATTATAGCCATTCTGACAGGTATGAGGTGATCTCATTGTGGTTTTGATTTGCGTTTCCCTGATAATTAGCGATGTTGAACATCTTTTCGTGTGCCTGTTGTCCATCTATATATCTTCTTTGGAGAAATGTCTGTTTAGATCTTTGGCCCATTTTTTAATTGGGTTGTTAGTTTTGTTGTTGTTGAGATGTATGAGTTCTTTATATATTTTGAATATTAACCCATTATCAGATATATAGTTTGCAAGTATCTTCTCCAAATTGTTAAGTTGTCTTTTTGTTTTGTTGATGGTTTCCTTTGCTGTGCAGAAGCTTTTTAGTTTGATGTAGTCCATTGTTTATTTTTTCTATTGTTTCTCTTGCCCAGTCAGACATGGTACTTGAAAATATTCTGCTAAGACCGATGTCGAAGAGCGCACTGCCTGTGTTTTCTTCTAGAAGTTTCATGGTTTTAGGTCTTACATGCAAGTCTTTAATCCATTTTGAGTTAATTTTTGTGCATGGTGTAAGATAATGGTCTACTTTCGTTCTTTTGCATGTGGCTGTCCAGTTTTCCCAGCACCGTTTATTGAAGAGACTCTCCTTTCTCCATTGTATGTTCTTGGCTCTCTTGTTGAAAACTAGCTGTCCATAGATGTGTGGGTTTATTTCTGGGCTCTTGATTCTGTTCCACTGATCTGTGTGTCTGTTTTTGTGCCAGTACCATGCTGTTTTGCTTACTGAAGCTTTGTAGTATATGTTGAAATCAGGGATTGTGATGCCTCCGGCTTTGTTCTTTTTTCTCAGGCTTCCTTTGACTATTCGGGGTCTTTCGTTGTTCCATATAAATTTTAGAATTGTTTGTTCTATTTCTGTGAAAAATGTTGTTGAAACTTTGATAGGGATTGCATTGAATCTGTAAATTGCTTTAGGAAGTGTAAACATTTTAACTATGTTAATTCTTCCAATCCAAGAGCATGGAATATCTTTCTATTTCTTTGTGTTTTCTCCTATTTCTTTTGACAGTGTTTTATAGTTTTCAGTGTACTGGTATTTTACATCTTTCGTTAAGTTTATTCCTAGGTGTTTTATTCTTTTTGTTGCAGTCGTAAATGAGATTGTATTCTTAATTTCTCTTTCTGCTACTTTGTTGTTAGTGTATAGAAATGCAATTGATTTTTGTATGTTGATTTTGTATCCTGCAACTTTATCGTGTTCATTTATTATTTCTAAAAGTTTTTTGGTGGATTCCTTAGGGTTTTCTGTATACAAAATCGTGTCATCTGCAAATAGTGACAGCTTCACTTCTTATTTTCCAATTTAGGTCCCTTTTATTTCTTTTTCTTGCCTGATTGCTCTGGCTAGGACTTCCAATACTATGTTAAGTAAGAGTGGTGACAGTGGGCATCCTTGTCTGGTTCCTGTTCTTAGAGGGATAGCTTTCAGTTTTTCTCCATTGAGAATGATATTAGCTCTGGGTTTGTCATATATGGCTTTTATTATGTTGAGCTACTTTCCTTCCATACCTGTTTTATTCAAGGTTTTTATCATAAATGGATGCTGTATCTTGTCAAATGCTTTCTCTGCATCTATTGAGATTATCATGTGATTTTTATTCTTCTTTTTGTTAATGTGGTGTATTATGTTGATAGATTTGCGGATGTTGAACCATCCCTGCATCCCTAGAATAAATCCCACTTGATCATGGTGTGTGATCTTTTTAATGGATTGTTGTATTCGATTTGCTAGTATTTTGTTGAGGATTTTTGCATCGATCTTCATCAGTGATATTGACCTATAAATTTCTTTTTTGTGTGTGTTGTCCTTGTCTCGTTTTGGTATCAGGGTAATGTTGGCTTCATAGAATGAGTTAGGAAGCTTGCCCTCCTCTTCAGTCTTTTGGAAGAGTTTGAGAAGGATAGGTATTGAGTCTTCTTTGAATGTTTGGTAGAATTCACCAGGGAAGCCATCTGGTCCTGGACTTTTATTTTTGAGAAGTTTTGATTACTGCTTTGGTCTCTTTACTGGTGATCAATCTATTCAAACTATTTCTTCCTTTTTTTCTTTTCAGGAAGGTTAGCCCTGAGCTAACATCTGCCACCAGTCCTCCTCTTTTTGCTGAGGAAGACTGACCCTGGGCTAACATCTGTGTCCATTTTCCTCTACTTTATATGTGGGGCACCTGCCACAGCATGGCTTACTGAGCAGTGCGTAGGTCCACACCCGGGATCCAAACCGGCAAACCCCGGGCTGCCAAAGCAGAACATGCAAACTTAACTGCTGTGCCACCAGGCTGGCCCTGTCTATTTCTTCTTGATTCAGTTTTGGAAGGCTGTATAATTCTAAGAATTTATCCATTTCTTCTAGGTTATCCAATTTGTTGACGTATAGCTTTTTGTAGTGTTATCTTATAATCCTTTGTATTTCTGAGGTGTCCACTGTAATTTCTCCTCTTTCATTTCTGATTTTATTTGAGCCTTCCTCCTTTTTTCTTGGTGAGTCTAGCTAAAGACTTGTCAATTTTGTTTCTCTTTTCAAAGAGCTAGCTCTTAGTTTCATTGATTTTTTCTGGTTTTTTTTAGTCTCTATTTCATCTATTTCTGCTCTGATTTTTATTATTTCCTTCCTTCTACTGATTTTGGGCTTTGTTTGTTCTTCTTTTTCCAATTCATTTAGGTTCACTGTTAGATTGTTTATCTGAGATTTTTCTTGTTGAGGTAGGCCTGTATTGCTGTAAACTTCCCTCGTAGAACTGCTTTTACTGTATCCCATAAATTTTGGCATGTTGTATTTTCATTTTCATTTGTCTCCAGGTACTTTTTGATTTCTCCTTTGATTTCTTCATTGACCCAATCATTGTTCAGTAGCATTTTGTTGAAACTCCACCTATTTGCAGCTTTTCTGATTTTCTTCCTTTAGTTGATTTCTAGTTTTATAGCATTGTGGTCAGAAAAGATGCTTGGTATTATTTCAGTCTTCTTAAATTTATTGAGACTTGTTTTGTGGCCTAATATGTGATCTATCCTGGATAATGTTCCATGTGCATTTGGAAAGAATGAATGTACAGTATATATCTACTAAGTCTAACTTGTCTAATAAGTCATTTAAGACCAGTGTTTCCTTATTGCTCTTCTGTTTGGATGGCCTATCCATTGATGTAAGTGGAGTGTTAAAGTCCCCTACTTTTATTGTGTTACTATTTCTCCCTTTTTGTGTGTTAATAATTGCTTTGTATATTTAGGTGCTCCTATGTTGGGTGCATAGATATTTACAAGTGTTATATCCTCTTGTTGGATTATTCCTTTTATCATTATGTAGTGCCCTTCTTTGTCTCTTGTTACAGTTTTTGTTTTAAAGCCTCTTGTGTCTTACATAAGTATTGCAACCCCGTGTTCTTTTCATTGTCATTTGCATGGAGTATCTTTTTCCATCATTTCACTTCCAATTGTGTCTTTAGGTCTGAAGTGTGTCTCTTGTATGCAGCATACATATGAATCTTGTTTTTTTATTCAATCAGCCACCCTCTGCCTTTTGATTGCAGCATTTAGTCCATTGAGATTTAAAGTAGCTATTGATAATTATGTACTTATTGCCATTTTGTTACTTTTTCTGGGTGTTTTAGTAGTTTTTCTCTGTTCCTTTCTTCTTCTCTTGCTCTCTTCCCTTGTGGTTTTATGGCTTTCTTTAGTGTTATGTTTGGGTTCCTTTCTCTTAATTTTTTGTGTATTTATTATGGGCTTCTGGTTTGTGATTACCATGAGGTTCATATACAATAACCTCCATATATATAGCAATCTGTATTAAGTCGATGGGCTCTTTAGTTTGACCTCTTGCTAAAAGCTCTACTCTTTTATTCCCCTCCTCCCACATTTTATGTTTTTGATATCATATCTAACCTCTTTTTTTGTGTGTGTGTATCCATTACCCTCTTATCTTGGAAACAAATAATTTTAGTGCTTTTGTCTTTTTTTTTTTAAAGATTTTATTTTTCCTTTTTTCTCCCCAAAGCTCCCCAGTACATAGTTGTGTATTTTTAGTTGTGGGTCCTAGTTGTGGCATGTGGGATGCCGCCTCCACATGGCTTGATGAGTGGCGCCATGTCTGTGCCCAGGATTTGAACCAGCGAAACCCTGGGCCGCCAAAGTGGAGCATGCGAACTTAACCACTGGGCCATGGGGCCGGTCCCAGTACTTTTGTCTTCTTACCGTCATATTAGCTTCACAGATGGTTGATCTACTACCTTTACCGTATATTTACCTTTACCAGTGATTTTGGGGTCTTTTTGGATGATTTTCTTATTCTTATATGTAATCTCTTTTCCACTTAAATAAATCCCTTTACCATTTCTTGTAAAGCTTGTTTCTTGGTGATAAACTCCTTTAGTTGTTGCCTGTCTGGGAAACTCTTTATCTCTCCTTCCATTCTGAATGATAACCTTGCCAGGTAGAGTATTCTTGGCTGTAGGTTTTTTTCCTTTCAACACTTTAAATATATTGTGCCACTCCCTTCTAGCCTGTAATGTTTCTGCTGAGAAGTCAGCTGATAGCCTTATGGGGTTTCCTTTGTATGTAACTTGTTGCCTTTCTCTTGTAGCTTTTAGGATTTTCTCTTTATCTTAATTCTTGATGTTTTAATTACAATGTGTCTTGGTGTGGGCCTCTTTGGGTTTACCTTGTTTAGTGCTCTCTGTGCTTCCTGTACCTGGATGTCTGTTTCCTTCCTTATGTTAGGAAAGTTTTCAGCTATCATTTCTTGAAATAGATTCTCTGCCCCTTTGTCTCTCTCTTCTCCTTCTGGGATACGTATAATACAGATATTATTGCATTTGACATTGTCCCAGAGGTCCCTTAGACTGTCCTTGTTCTTTTTAATTCTTTTTTCTGTTCAGCTTGGGTGATTTCTCCAGTCTTTCATCCAGCTGGCTGGTCTGTTCTTCTGTGTCATCTACTCTGCTGTTGAGTCCCTGTAGTGAATTTTTCATATCCAGTACTGTGTTCTTCATTGCTGCTGGTTCTTTTTGATATTTTCCAACTCTTTGTTGAGGTTCTCTCTGAGTTCATCCCTTCTTCTCCCAAGATCACTGAGCATCCTTATGACTTTTTGTTTGAACTCTTTGTCAGGTAGATTGTTTACTTCTGTTTCATTTAGTTCTTTTTCTGGGCTTTTGTCCTGTTCCCTTACTTGGAACACATTCCTTTGTGTCCTCATTTTACTTCTTTCTCTGTGCTTATATCTCTGTTTTAGGTAGATCAGCTATGTCTCCTGATCTTGGAGAGGTGGTCTTACGTAAGAGATGCCTTATGAGGCCCAGCAGTGTGCTTCCCTCTCGTCACCAGTTCCAAATGTTCTAGGAGTGTCCCCCTGTGGGCTACATGTGTCCTTCTGTTGTGGCAGAGTTGCTCTTACTGCAGGTGTCCATGGAGGCTAGGCTGTCCACCTGGCCAGCTGGTTGAATGCTCAGCTGTGTGTGGCTGCTAGGGACACTTCAGTCACTTTATCAGGCATGGGGAGCCCCAGCACAGTTGGCTGCAGAGTCCAATAGCCCATTCCTGTTGTAGTTTTTCTGTTAAATGAGTAGGCTCCCAGCATGGCTGGCACTTACACTTGCTGTAGGCCTCTGGCCTGCAAGGCTGTTGTTGGCTCTCTCAGGGTTGCAGCTGAGTGGGGCTACCCCTAGGCATGGGAGCACCCAATTGTTTCAGGCTTTGGAGGGTTGAGCTGATCCCTTATGTGGCTGTTTGAGAAGCACAAGTCTGCTGTAGCTGACAAGCCCCACCACCTGCAGGGCCACATACTCCATCAACACAGTCCTGCCCCATGCACATGCCCTGACCCACTGAAGTGGACCCAGTCACCCCACTTCAGAGGCCCCACATACTCCACTGCTGCAGGCCCACCCCTCATGCATGTCCTGCCCTGCAGAGGTGGACTCACTCACCTGGCTGCAGAGGTTCCAGGCACCCCACTTATGCAGGCCCACAAGTTGCCCAAAGGCTTGCTGTTGGGTAGGGCTGGTCTGGTAGGTGGGCTGCCTGCCCTGACTGAGCTGGATTAAATAGGTCCTCTAGTGGGAGGGGCAGACCCTGTGTAACAGGCCAGGGGAAGATCTCCAATGTCATCTGCCAGCACCTATGTCAGCATACCTGTACCACATCACAGTAATGGCTGCCACCAATGTCTCAGTCCCTGGAGAGGTCTCACCTCTCATCAAGATGCACTCAGAGCCTATCAGGTGAGTCTCTTTTCACCAAAGGACTGTGCACCTTTCTTCATGGTGATTTTAGGTTGCTTTCTGAAACAGGTGAATTTGTGTGTGTGTCCTTTAAGAACAGGCTTTTTTTCCCCTTATGTCTGATAGCTTTCCTGGGGGTATTCCCCACTGTAGTTAACAGCCAGCAAAGCGAGGTATTTTGACACCTATCTCAGTTGGGAGTCTAAAAGCTGCTTATTGTGGTAATGCTCCCCTGCTCAGATCCCCCACTCCTCCAGGGAAGGTTTCATACCTTAGGGTTGCTCCTGGCTGGTCAAAGGTGGCTTTTTTCTCTCCAGAAAGGAACTTCTGCTTTTTCCACCTCAGTCAACACTGTCTCATTGTTGGGGTTCCCTGTATCCAGTTTTCAGTCCTCTCTTAGGGGTAATCATTCCAAGAGTAGGTTGCATCTATGGGAGAAGGTGAGTTCAGAGTCCACCTACGCCGCCATCTTGACACCATCCTGCAGAGAAGACTTTGAATCTGCTGGGTTTTGTACAGCTGTAGTGGGAGGATTAGAGGTAGGGAGTTGAGAGGAGAAGAGACAGGTCAGCAGAGTAAACGCTGGGAGGTGGGCAGAGCTGGGAGCCAGATCCAGAAAGGCTGCCCTGGTCACTGGCCTGGGGACTCTTTGACCTTCTCTTTCCTAAGAGGAACCAGCCACAGAGACAGTCCTCAGTCTGGGCTTGGGGTCTGTGAAGCCACCATGGAGAAGCAAGAGCTGTGGGTGGGAAGAGGCCCCAGGTCTATCCTTAGCCAGCAGCGGAGCTCAGCTCCCCAGGGAGGCAGCGCTCCTCCTGAGCCCCAGCGAGGTTGGGGTGGGCTCCTGCCTAGTGAGTAGACTGGTTGTGACAAACAGAGCAAAAGGGTAGGGCCAGGCCAAGGACAACTAGGGGAGACTATGAGACCAATACGAGGGCCCCAGACTCACACAGGCCCGAGGAGCTGGGGCTGCCTGGGGACAGCCCTGCCCTGAGGAGCAGGCAGTGGGATGGGAAGGGCTGCAGGTCTCTCTGCATGTATTAAGCCATACCAGCCCAGAGGGCGGGGTGTCCTGTGTCACATACCCTAGACGTCCCACCTCCCCTCTGTTTGCATCCTCCACTCATCTCAGGGCCCAGAACATAGGAGGCCGCTTGGGAAATGTTTGCTGAATGATGACCTAGGGCTGACTTTATCCCAGGGAGGCAGAGGTCAGGTCAGAATGAGGAAGGGCTGGTTGACAGAGTGTCCACTGATAACTGGCTGCCGTGGTTACGCGACTGCCCCTCACATACCTCTAATGATGGGAGACCCCTCACTCCAGAAGCAGCCTCCTCTTTCAGCCTGAAAGTCATGCCGCTCCATCAATTTTGGAGCAGCTGCCACATGTCCAGCTTCACACTCAGCATTGGTGGTTTGGAGGTGAACAGGACCTCGACCTGCTTCACCTTCACTGATCCAAAGACCTAGAAATTGATGTGAAAGAGTGAAGGGCACTAATCATTAGAGAAATGCAAGTCAAAACCACAGTGAGATAGCACCTCATCCCCGTTAGGATGGCTGCTATCAAAAAAAACCCCAAAACAATAAGTAGCAGCCGTTAGAGTGGTTATGGAGACGTTGGAATGCTTGTGCAGTGCTGGTGGGAACGTAAAATGGTGCAGCCACTGTGGAAACAGTGTGGCGCTTCCTCAAAAACTTAAACATGGAATTATCGTATGATCCAGGAATTCCACTTCTGGGTACATACCCAAAAGAATTGAAATCAGGGTCTCAAAGGAATATTTGTACACCCATGTTCATAGCAGCATTATTCACAGTAGCCAAGAAGTGGAAGCAACCCAAGCGTCCATTGAGGGGTGAAGGGATAAAGAAAAAGGAAGGAAATTCTAACACATACTACAACATGGATGAACCTTGAGGACAGTAAGCTAGTGAAATTAGCTAGTCACAAAAAGACAAATACGACACGATTCCACTTATATGAGGTCCCTGGATAGTCACATTCCTAGAGACAGAAAGTAGAACGGGGGGGGTGCCTGGGGCCGGAAGAAGATGAGGGCTTGGTGTTTAATGGATACAGAGTTTCAGTTTGGGAAGATGAAAAAGTTCTGGAGATGGATGGTGGTGATGATTGCACAGCAATGTGAATGTATTTAATGCCGCTGAACTGGACACTTAAATATGGTTAAGATGATAAATTTTACATTATGTGCTTTTAACCACAGGTTTTTAAACAGCTAGGAGGGGATGCTCTGCGGGCGCTTGCAGCTGAGGGGGAGGGAAGGGCTGTCTCCTTGGCTAGTGAGCTGCTGGGCAAGGGCTGGTTGCTCTCCAAAGCTCAACCTCCTTGCTCTGGTGGCACCAGGTCCCAGGCTCACTCTGGCCACCAGAACATGTCCCCCTGCTCTACCAGCCTGTCCACGTCTGTCCCTCACAGTCTGTCCACAGTGGCCCTCCCCACAGAAGGCTTCCTGAGTGCTCCGCGGAGCAGCTCCTTCCTCGTGCGTGAGGCCCAGCCAGCCAGGCTGCACGGGGTGGGTGAGGAGAGGGAGCCTATGGGGTGGGGTGGCCTCCAGAAGGGGGAGCTTCCATGGTCCTCATCTTTGACCCCTGGGACTGGGCTGAGGGGGCTGCACCAAGGTGAGGCCCAGTGAAGGCTCCTGGCTGGGTAAACCGGGAGCCAGGACTGGCCTAGAGACCAGAGCTGTGGGAGGCTTGGACCCCCACTGCCCCCTACCCACCCTGCACCTCCTTCCCTGCCTTCCTTCACTCAGCAGACAGTGGCCCTCCCACCCCTGGGGGCAGCCCTGTGCTTGGCACTGATCCATGCTGGCTCGGCCCCCCTTGCCGTCTTGGGTTCTCTCTGACATTCTGCGGCTCTGGGCTGGGGTCAAGCAGTGGCACATATGCACAGAGGTGCACAGGGCTCGTCCTCACCCAGCCAAGCCTCTGGGCCCGCAGATGGAGGGCACGGAGGGAGCCCTGACCAAGGAGGGGCTCCGCAGGCCGGAGCAGTGCAGAAAGCTCCTGGGCAGAGTGGGCTACAGCCAGCCGGAAGGACAACCAGAGCACACATGGGGCTGCGTCTTGAGGAGGTGGCCCCTCGTGAGTCTGGGCTGCATCCGCCTGAACGTTAGGCTGCTGCTCTTCTCTGCCGCCCTCGTTGGCTCGGGGAGTCCTCACTGTGGCCAAGAGAGGTCACGGCGATTCGCAGGCCCTGCGACCTGTGCCTGTGAGCAGAGGCAAGCTGTGCTGCAGTGGGGGCACCAACAGGGCAGGGTGTGACGCAGGGGAGGAGTGACAGAGAAAGGCTGGCCAGGCAGAGAGAGCAGCGAGACCCTCCTGGCCACGTCAAGAAGCTCGGTGTGCTGCTGGGGGCACCTAGCGATGCCCGTCCCCGTCCCCCGACTCTCTCATCCGTATCCTGCTGTCAGCAGCTTTCACCAGGGTCCTTCCCCTGTGTCCCACGTGGCTTGACATTATTTCTCGGTTTAGCTGTGCTTTGAGTTCCTAAAAAATGCCGGGCCCTGGGGGCAGGGGCAGGTTGGTGGGGGCCAAGGGGAGCCCTCAGCATCACCACAGCTCTCCCTCCCTGCTCACTGCAGTTCTCCAAGCACAGGAAGTCTCAAGAGACCCACCCCTGTCCATCTGGGGCTCAAAGGGGACAGGGAGAGGCAGCCTGGTCCTCACCTCGGGGCCACAGAGCACAGACTCACCCTGCTGTCAGTGCCCCGCCACCTGGACCTGCCTTCAGGTGCTGCCCCTGGGGCCCTGCCTGGGGCCGGCACAGGGTGGCGGGGAGAAGACAGTGAGGCTGTGGGCTCCAGGCCCAGCGGCTGGTCAATGTGGGGTCCAGGAGGTGGGCCTCCTACAAAGAAGCTGACCTAGGCTCTGAACGCCTCGTGCAGGGAGCCAGCGAGGGCAGAGATGTGCCCTGGAGGGGCAGGGTGCCACAGCCGTGACTTTAGATGTGTCATTCACCCTCTTTGGACCTCGGTTTTCTCCCTGTGGGATGGGCACAGCATTCTCTCAAGACCATGCTCAGAGGAGTGAGTTGAGAGAATCAAAAGCTGTAAGAGCTGACGCACTGGGAGCTGACTTTGTAGTGACCGGTGCTGTGTATGCTGTTGTGTGCCCTGAATGAGCTGAGTGGGGAGAAGTTACCTTCGGGAAGTGGGCCAACAGCTCTGAAACAGGGGCTGGCCTTGACGCTAGGGAGAGGTGGTCTGATAAGGGCCAGCCCTTGCTGATGTTTTCCTTATCACTGAGGGGAGTACCAAGGTTTTTGAATTGACTGGAGGGGCTGGCCTCAAGCAAACCTCCAGGTGGCCTTTTCTACTTATCCCTGACCAAGGATGGTCTTGGCATTCATCTCTAGATCAGTACTGTTGGCAGGAACAGGAGTGCGCCTGTCATCCCAGCAGGATGGCCATGTGGCCCCACTGGCCTGGTCACTCACGTTCCCCTGATGTCATTTGGTTCATTCATTCATTCACTCACTCATACCTCCCAAGAGCCATGCCAGGTTGCTAAGATCAAGTCCTCTGCTCAGGTGACTGGAGGCAGACTCAGAGCTGCAAACCGTGCACCGTGATAAACAATGGAGGAAACCACTCCTTCGAGAGTTCAGGGAGGGCTTCCTAGAGGTGGTGACATGGGAGCCTAGCCTTGAGGGATGAGTAGAAGGCCCAGCAGAAGAGGAGGGGTAAGGCACTCCTGGCAGGGCTAGTGTGGGCAAGGGTGTGGAGCTCTGTGTGGACCAGGGAGCAGGAGAGCTGTGGATTTAGGGGGGCTGCCAAGGGGGGCTGTTAGAAAAACGTACCGGTAGTTTCGGGCCAGATTCTCATGGGCCTTGAGCTGGGCATCACTCTAGGGAGTGGGGGCTCACCCTGCAGAAGTTGGAGAGCTACAGACTGGTGTTAAGTGGGAGAGACAAGGCCAGATCAGGGAGGACAAGCCCTCAGGCAGCAGCGTGGACGCTGTGCGGGTGAGGCTGGACACGGGGAGGCCACGGAGGAGGCCAGCACCCTGGAGGGGCCGCTTCAGGGTGGGAGGGACCGCGGGGCTGGCTATGAGCCCAGCTTGGGGGTAGGTGCTCAGCAAATACTTGTGGAACAAATGAATGAATGATGGAGAGGTTTAGGGGTTCATTCTTCCTTCTGGGCTTTTCCCCTGCACTTCCCAAGCACTCTATGTACTCAGAGAGCCCGGGGACCTCCTCCCGTCACCCAGGCAGCGGCCCAGCAGGAGCCCATCAGCCCGGCCCTGCCCCTGCAGCCCTACCCTGCCCTCTGGGACTAGCAGGCATGGAGGCCAGCACCCCTGGTCTCAGCCCACATTCCTCCACAGACCACCAGGGACCCGACTTCTCAAGGGCCCGCACGTAGGCCTTTGCCCCATCTCCAGTGCCATGTTGCAAGGGGCCACTTGGACTTCATGTGTGTGCTCCCTGGGGGTGGGGTGGGGTGGGGCGGTAGAGTGAGGCATGGAGGGGGGCATTAGTTTGCTAAATGTAAACACTGGGAATGTACCCAGATCTGTGACCCCCGTTTTGGTATTTCTCCACTTTTAATTTTTCTAGGGCCCTCCAATGATGGAAGAGGCCCCCCCCCCTCCCCCCGCAACACTTGTCTCTTAAATGCCCTTTCCTTAAGCAAGTCACATAGCAGGGGCTTGATAAATTCCAAGAGACAATCAATGAAAGGGCCAGTCCTGTCCCTTCGGCAAGCCCGCTCTCCTCTCTGTCCTTGTCGGTAAAATGGGGACGAAGGCCCCTGAGCTGCCTGCCTCCCGGGGCTGCTGTGATGCTCAACGCCATCAATAGCCTGGAAGGCGTGTGAGAACAGTGCCCGGCTGCAGGGCCTTGGGGTTGGTGCAAAGGTGGGGAGTGACCACATGTGTTCGTTAGGTCCCAGGACGGCTGTCACAACGTTCCACACACTGAGTGGCCTGAAGAGAAATTCATTGTCTCTTGGTTTGGGAGGCCAGAAGTCTGAGATCAAGGTGTGGGCAGGTCATGCTCCCCCTGAGCGTGCTAGGGAAGGACCTGTCCCTTGGCTATGGCAGACTGTCCCTGTCCTCACATGCTGTCGCTCTGCGCGCATGTCTCTGTCCACATCTCCCCATTTGTGTCAGGCCATCTGGTGCGTCGGAGTGGAGGCCCACCCCACTCTGGTATGACCACATCTTAACTCATTACATCTGCAATGACCCTATTTCCGAGTAAGGATGCCTTCTGGGGTGCTGGGGTTAGGACTCCATGTGAATTTGGGGGGACACAGTCAACCCATAACCCCATACACGATGACTTATTTCCTTGGCTTCCTGTCCTCTCTCCTTTGCTTGCTTTGTGGAGCCTCCCGCCCCACTACAGGCCTTTCTGGCGGTCAGTGCTGGGTGGACAGGTGTCGCTGACACACAATCAGGGCAATTCCAGCCTTAAACAGAAGCCAGGGAAGCCAACCGCCAGTGAGTCTCTGGGTCCCCAGGGGATCACGTTCTCCCTTGACCCCCTCGAGGGGAGAAGCACCTGGGCCCCTTTCTTTCTAGGAGCTGGAACATTGAAGGGGCCGTGCCAGGCGGGGGCTGCTTGCCTGGGCCGCCCGGCTCTGGGCCCTCCGGCTGTTCCTCGCTGAGCACTGCCCTCCCTGCCCTGCCTCCCTACAGCAGCCCAGCCTCCATCTGGAGCCCGGAAGACCCTGACTCGGTCAAGAGAGTAAGGTCAGAAGACATCCAAGGAAGCTTCTCCTCGTTGGCCATAAGTGACAAGGTGGAGGAGTCGTCTTCTGAAGCTGAGCAGAAGTAGGTGGCCACCCTGCCAGGGCTGAGGGGCCCTCCTATGGGCGGCAGAATGGGTGTGGCTCCCAGCAGGGCCCCTGGCTCCACCACAGGCCGTAGAGGCCTCTCGGGGTTAAGTGGCCTTGGGCATGCCACTTCCCAACCCCATCCCCGGGCATGGGCCATCTCCAGCAGTCCCTGAGGTCTGGCCTGTTTATCAGCACAGTGTCCAGTGGGGCATGAAGGCTGCTCCCTGGAACTGCTGGCAGTGGTCTGGGGGCTGGAGATTGAGGCCTTTGAGGACTTTGGAGCGAAACCCCACAACCCAGATGCATCAGTCTGAGAAGGGTGAAGACTGCCCCCTGGCTCCCTGCGAGAAACTTCCTAGACCTATCGAAAGTCCACAGGCTTGGCCAAGGCCACTGGGAAGCAAATCCTGTGTTCTGCAAGAGCAAGAAAATCACACATTTCTCATCAAGATAGAAATGCAAACTGTGAGCACCTAGAAAGGCCACAGGTGCTGCTGGGACCCCCAGGCCAAAGCAACACCCAGAGGTCTCAAATGTGCAAGGTAGAGGGCCACGCCCACCTCCCCAGGCCAGGCCGGGGCTCCAGACCAGCCTTCTCCACCCATTTCCCAGCATTTGCTTCTCTCTCTTTTGATTTTTAGAATTCAGCAGACTGAAGTGGATCTGCATCCTCCCAGCAAAACCAGGAGAGGCAGCAAGATAACCAACGGGAAGAAACCGACCTCCAAGAAGTGATGCCGCCCCCACGGCCACCCAGAGCGCTAGGCCTGGACACGGCTCCTCCCACACCCACCCAGGGCCACCCCGGTCCTGCCTCCACAGCTCCCACCCCCGTTCTCCAAGCCCCTGCGTAATAAACAAGCGTGCTCCAGCATCTGGGTGAGGCCATCGGGTAGGCTGGCTCTTACAAGGCCAGAGGCCCCCCAACAGCCCTGTTCTAGGCCAGCCTGGAAACTTGCTCTGACCTGGAGCTTCCTCTGTGACCAGTTAAGTCAGCCCGAGAATCATCCACTCCCAAGGAAATGAAAGTCTCCCACGGGGCAAGCCAAATGATCTCTTAGCCCTGGGGAGGTTTCAGATGGACTAAACTGTGCCCTGCTACCCTTCACTGTGGGCGGGGGTTGAGGCGAGTGCAGGAAGGGCTCAGATTCCGGCCCAGGTGGAAAATAAGGAGAGAGACAAAAGAGGGGAGAGAGACAGAAAGGTGGAGCAGGTGGGAAAAGAGACAGAGGGAGGGAGAGAAAGATGATGAGAAGGGAGAGAGTGGGAGGAGAGGGGAGAGGGAGAAGAAGGAAGGGTGGGAGGGAAGGGGGTGCTGGGGGGAGGAGGCATGAGGGGAGGGGGAAAGGAAGGGGAGGGGAGGGTGGGGAGGGAGGACAGGGAAAGGGGTAGGGAGAATAAGAGACAGGTGGAATGAGAGGGAGAGGGGCATGGAGTAGGATGGAAAAGGCAGCAACAGGCTATACCCCGGGGCCCTTTGGTGGCGCCCGAAAAACCAGAACCCCTGTGGCCACGTGCTCCTTGTGCTCACATCCCCATTTAGCCCAGCCTCAGAGCCCTTTGGCGGATTAGACATCCCTTCCTGGAGCCCACAGGCCTCAAGCATCCGTCCCAGCATCTGCTGTGCTGAGTTCTCCCCGCCGGCCCCTGAGAGGGCCGGCTGGACGTCACACCAGCCCTGGGCCTGCTTGGCTGAGTGCCAGCTCCAGAGAGCCACTTCTCAGGAGCAGGGGGAGGACCGCCGAAGGTCAAAGGTTGGCCTTGTGCTCCAAGCCCGGGAGAGACTTCAGGCCCCAGTCTATGGGCCGCGTTCCGGGATGCATGTCACACTTAACCGCTGTGCTCCCTTTGTAAGATGTTTTCTTAATCTGAATTTTTTGAGGCTTAATTTTTATTATTTGTATCATTCAAAGGCTTTGTTTTTACATCCATACCGCAGGGTGATATTTTTGTTCACTTGATAATACAAAAGATTTCTATTACAAGTAATTTCATTTTTCAATTTATTTTTAATTAATTAATTATTTCAGTTGAGGTAACATTGGTTTATTACATCATATAAATTTCAGGTGTACATCATTATATTTCTGTTTCTGTGAAGATTACATCGTGTTCACCACCCAAAGACTAATTACCATCCATCACCACACACATGTGCCCCTTTACCCCTTTTGCCCTCCCCCTACTCCCTTCCCCTCTGGAAACCACCAATCTGTTCTCCATATCTATGTGTTTGTTTTTTGTTCTTGTTTTGTCTTCCACGTATGAGTGAAATCATATGGTATTTGACTTTCTCCATCTGACTTATTTGGCTTAGCATAATATCTTCAAGGTCCATCTATGCTGTCGCAAATGGCAAGATTTCATCTTTTTTTTATGGCTGAGTGGTAGTCCATTGTGTATATATACCACATCTTCTTTTTTTTTTTTTTTTTTTTTTTTTTTTTTTAAAGATTTTATTTTTTCCTTTTTCTCCCCAAAGCCCCCCAGTACATAGTTGTGTATTCTTCGTTGTGGGTCCTTCTAGTTGTGGCATGTGGGACGCTGCCTCAGCGTGGTCTGATGAGCAGTGCCATGTCCGCACCCAGGATTCGAACTGACGAAACACTGGGCCGCCTGCAGCGGAGCGCGCGAACTTAACCACTCGGCCACGGGGCCAGCCCCTATACCACATCTTCTTTATCCATTCGTTTTGTTTGGGGATTTTTTGGTTTTTATTTCTTTTCTTCTTCTCCCCAAAGCACCCCCTCCCCAGTACATAGTTGTATATTCTAGCTGTAGGTCCTTCTAGTTCTGCTATGTGGGACGCCGCCCCAGCACTGCTTGATGAGCGGTGCTAGATCCGCACCCAGGATCCAAATCGGCGAAATTCGGCTGCTGAAGTGGAGTGCGCAAACTTAACCACCGGGCCACGGGACCAGCCCCCATTCATCTGTTGATGGGCCCTTAGGTTGTTTCCAAGTCTTGGCTATTGTGAATAATGCTGCAGTAGACACAGGGGTGCGCATACCTTTTTGAATTAGTGTTTTCGTGTCCTTTGGATAAATATCCAGAAGTGGGATAGCTGGGTCACATGGTAGTTCTATTTTCAGTTTTTTGAAGAATCTCCGTACTGTTATCCATAGTGGCTGCACCAATTTACATTCCCACCAGCAGTGTATGAGGATTCCCTTTTCTCTCCATCCTTGCCAACACTTGTTATTTCTTGTCTTTTAGTAATAGCCGTTCTGATGGGTGTGAGGTGACATCTCATTGTGGTTTTGATTTGCATTTCCCTAATAATTAGTGATGTTGAACATGTTTTCATGTGCCTGTTGTCCATCTGTATGTCTTCTTTGGCAAAATGTCTGTTCGGTTCCTCTGCTCATTTTTTGATCAGGTTGTTTGGTTTTTTGTTGTTGAGTTGTATGCATTATTTATATATTTTGGATATTAACCACTTATTGGATATATGATTTGCAAATATCTTCTCCCAATTGTTAGGTTGTCTTTTCATTTTGTTGATGGTTTCCTTTACCTTGCAGAAGACTTTTAGTTTGACGTAGTCCCATTTGTTTATTTTTTCTATTGTTTCCCTTGCCTGAGGAGACATATTCAAAGAGATACTGCTAAGACCAGTGTCCAAGAATGTACTGCCTATGTTTTCTTGTAGAAGTTTCATGGTTTCAGGTCTTACATTCAAGTCTTTGGTCCATTTTGAGTTGATTTTTGTGCATGGTGTAAGATAATGGTCTACTTTCATTCCTTTGCATGTAGCCATCCAGTTTTCCCAGCACCATTTATCGAAGAGACTTTCCTTTCTCCATTGTATGTTCTTGGCTCCCTTGTCAAAAATTAGCTCTCCATAAATGTGTCGGTTTATTGCTGGGCTCCCAATTCTGTTCCACTGATCTGTATATCTGTTTTTCTGCCAGTAAGTTGCTCTCTTGATTACTACAGCTTTTTAGTATATTTTGAATTCAGGGAGTGTGGTACCTCCGACGTTGTTCTTTTTTCTCAGTACTGCTTTTGGCTATTCAGGGTCTTTTCTTGTACTATATATATTTTAGGATTCTTTGTTCTATTTCCATGAAGAATGTCTTTGGGATTCTGGTTGGGATTGCATTGAATCTGTAGATTGTTTTAGGTAGTGTGGACATTTAAACGATATTAATTCTTCCAGTCCATGAGTACAGAATATCTTTCCATTTCTTTGTGTCTACTTTGATTTCTTTCAACAGTGTTTTATAGTTTTCAGTATACAGGTCTTTCCCCTCCTTGGTTCAGTTTACTCCTGGGTATTTTATTCTTTTCGTTGTGGTTGTAATGGGATTGTATTCTTGATTTCTCTATCTGCTATTTCATTGCTAATGTTTAGAAATTCAGCTGAGTTTTCTATGTTGATTTTGTACCATGCAACTTTACTGTACTTGTTTATTCCTCCTAACAGTTTTTTTGGTGTATTCTTTAGGGTTTTCTATATATAAAATCATATCACTGGCAAATAGTGACAGTTCCACTTCTTCCTTTCCCACTTGGATCTCTTTTATATCTTTTTCTTGCCTAATTGCTCTGGCTAGGACTTCCAATACTATGCTGAATTAGAGTGGTGAAAGTGGGCATCTTTGGTTCCTGTTCTCAGAGGAATGGCTTTCAGTTTTCCTCCATTGTGTATGATATTAGCTATGGGTTTGTCATATATGCCCTTTATTGTGTTGAGGTACTTTCCTTCTACACCTTTTTTATTCAGAGTTTTTTTAAATATTATAAATGGATGCTGAATCTTGTGAAATGCTTTCTCTGCATCTATTGAGATGATCATGTGATTTTTATTCTTCATTTTGTCAATGTGGAATATGATATTGATTGATTTGTGGATGTTGAACCATCCTTGCACCCCTGGAATAAATCCTACTTGATCACAATGTATGATCTTTTAATGTATTGTTGTATTCGATTAGCTAATAGTTTGTTGAGGATTTTTACGTCTATGTTCATCGGCAATATTGGCCTGTAATTTTCTTTTTTCGTGTCATCCTTATCTGGTTTTGGTATTAGGGTAATGTTGGCCTCGTAAAATGAGTTAGGAAGTATCTCCTCCTCTTCAGGTTTTTGGAAGAGTTTGGGAAGGATAGGTATTAATTCTTCTTTGAATGTTTGGTAGAATTCACTGGGGAAGCCATCTGGTCCTGGACTTTTGGTTTTGGAGAGGTTTTTTGTTACTGTTTTCATCTCTTTACTAGTGATCAGTCTATTCAGATTTTCTGTTTCTTCTTGATTTAGTTTTTTTTTTTTTTTTTTAAAGATTTTATTTTTTCCTTTTTCTCCCCAAAGCCCCCCGGTACATAGTTGTGTATTCTTCGTTGTGGGGTCCTCTAGTTGTGGCATGTGGGACGCTGCCTCAGCGTGGTCTGACGAGCAGTGCCATGTCCGTGCCCAGGATTCGAACCGACGAAACACTGGGCCGCCTGCAGTGGAGCGCGCGAACTTAACCACTCGGCCACGGGGCCAGCCCCTTCTTGATTTAGTTTTGGAAGCTTGTATAATTCTAAGAATTTATCAATTTCTTCTATGCTATCCAATTTGTTGGCATATAGCTTTTCATAGCATCTCTTATAATTCTTTATATTTATGTGGTATCCATTGTAATTTCTCCCCTTTTGTTTCTGATTTTATTTATTTGAAGCTTCTTTTTTTTCTTAGTGAGTTTGTCAATTTTGTTTATCTTTTCAAATAACCAGCTCTTAGTTTCATTGAACTTTTCTATTGTCTGTTTAGTCTCTATTTCATTTATTTCTGCTCTGCTTTTTATTATTTCCTTCCTTCTAGTTATTTTGGGCTTCATTTGTTCTTCTTTATTAGTTCCTTTAGATGTAGTGTTAGGTTGTTTATTTGAGATTTTTCTCGTTTGTTGAGGTAGGCCTGTGTTGCTATAAACTTCTCTCTTGGTACCACTTTTGCTGTATCCCATAGATTTTGCTATGTTGTATTTTCATTTTTATTTGTCTTCTGGTATTTTTTTATTTCTTCATTGGCCCAGTAGTTGTTCAGTAGCATTTTGTTTAATCTCCACATATTTGTGACTTTTCCAGTTTTCTTCTTGTAGTTGATTTCTAGTTTCATACTGTTGTGGTTGGTAAAGATGCTTGACATTATTTCAGTCTCCTTAAATTTATTGAGGTTTGTTTTTTGACCTAATATGTGATTTATCTGTTCCATGTGCATTTGAAAAGAATGTGTATTCTGGAGTTTTGGATGGACTATTCTGTATGTATCTAGTAAGTCCATCTGGTCTAATGTCTCATTTAAGGCCAGTGTTTCCTTATAGATCTTCCATCTGGATGATCTATCCATTGATGTAAGTGCAGTGTTAAAGTCCCCTACTATTATTGCATTACTGTCACTTTCTCCTTTAATGTCTGTTAATATTTGCTTTATGTATTTAGTGCCTCCATGTTAGTCACATAGATATTTACAAGTGTCATATCCTTCCATTGGATCATTCCCTTTATCATTTGTAATGCTCTTCTCAAAGGCTTTTTTTGAATTATAAATTTGTCCCCCTAGAAGTAGATTTGAAATGACGTGCTATGTCCTCAAGCCTACATCCTTTGATACCTAAGATCCTGATATTTGTTAGGGGTCCTAGGCATCTAACCACTCTGCCCTCCTCCTCTCCTGAGCACAAGGACACACAAGGATTAGAAGGCAAGGGGAAGCAAATTCCACCTCTGACCTGGCACACAGGTACCTTCAGCCCCTCAGGCAGGACTCTGGTAAAGGTTGGAATGGAAACATCAGTCCACATTCTTTGTTTCCACCCTGAATCCAACCTTAAGGCCTATATGTTCAGCTGTGCACTTCAACAGATGCATGCACAGGGAGCACAGACCTATCTCTAAAGGGCAGGCCCTTGCCCAATGCAGGGTGCTCCCCACATTGAAATGGGCCAAAAATAAGCTGCCATGAGCAGGGATGTCACCCTCTGGTGGAACAGGGCCAACAAATGTCCAGTGCTACAAAGTCAAATTGTCCCCTGGGGAGGAGGGAGAAAAGAGGAAGCCCCCTTCTCCGTGGAAACATCATGAGAGGGGGATACAGCTTCAGCCCCCAACAGACCAGGAATGATGGGAAGGTGTGAAATTATCTGAGAAAGTCATAAACTCTTATCTGACTAGAGTACCTGATTTTTCCTTCAAGCTCCCTCCTGTCATCTTCTTTCTTGGATATAGGGAGGTCCAAGGCTTTCTAAAGCAAAAAGCTGTGACATGACTCACGTGGATGCTTCAGAGATGGCAAACACATGACATTCAGCCTGCTGCCACTCACCCCAGGCCCTTGCAGGTATCATTAAATAATCACAGCACTCTGAACCAGAGGATGCCTCAGAACCCATCTTTGGCACAAAGGTTCAGGCAGCCACGACCAATTAACTACTAATAAATGCCACTCATGAAGTAGCCCTCTCCTCTCCCTGGGCCTCAGCCTTTAGGAAGACTTCTAGAAGAAATGAGGGCAGAGTTGGAGCTAGAGCTTAGAGGGTGGGTTTTGTTAGGAAGCCTTTCTGTGTGTTATCTGTGCCAGCAGGGAAGTAAGGGGCAATCTGATTGCTCGCCGCCCACGCACACAGCCTGTCGGGGACACGTGATGGTCGGCAGCCTCAGGACCTCTGGGAAATGGGAGCAGGATTTCCCCTCATCACTGAGCACTCTTTCCCCAATTCTCGTTCAAGCTGACCCAGTAGAAGGCTCAGGAGAGGGGACGACTATCCAAGAATAGATTCAGAGTCAAAGAAAATTAAAATGAGAAGGAAACCCAGGGATCGGGGTATCTAATCTCTCACTTTATAAAGAGGGAGACGGAGGCCATGAGATAGGGAGGGACTGCCAGAGGCAATACTGTTGGCACACAGTAGCATTAGGCAAGGTCCTTGGTGCCACATCTACTCTCTTTCCTCCACTCCATCCTTCTGTGTGGAGATGGACCCAGGGCCAGGGGAAGGGGGAACCAGGAGGGCAGCAAGACAAAGATCAGACTTCCATTTCCAGCAATAGGATGGATTAAATGGCCTGAAAAAAAATCATCCTGTTACAAAACACATGGAAATATTGAATAACATAAATACTCCTTTAATTGCATATTGGAGCTCATGAAGTCATAAGGGAAATCTTCAGGGACTGAAAATAAGACTCGGAAAACCAAGTGGTAAGTGAGCTCTAAAATCACAGCTGTCCTGGGGCTGTTTTTATCCCAGTGACCCAGAACCTGGGCTTCACTGGTTGCAGGGAGACATGGACCAAGCCTTGGGCCTGAACAAGACACCACACATTAAATGAGACTCCAAAATAGGAATATGGGGCCCTTGATATACAAGGGTCCCAACAAAATCACAAGGGAATGTGAATGTCTCAGTCTCAGCCAGAGGAAGAATGTTTTGGTTAAGGAGTCTTCTGAGAATGTGTAACCCAAGTCTGTCTTCACAGAGATTTTGGGATTACCTGTGTATATTTATATATGCTGTCTATGAGGTGTGGGAAACCTGGTTATTAGCACCCCAGGATGCCTGGCAGAAGCAAACATGAACTCTCTCTGAAGATGTTCACTCTTAACCCAGCCCTCATAGGATCCCCACAGAGAGAAGCCGGTTGAACATGAGCTCACAATCCAAAACTTAAAAATATAAGCCAAAGTGAATGAAAACAGAAATATCAAACATTAAATTAGACATGTAAGACTTGGGTATTGGAATTGTCAGACACAATATAAAATAGTTGTGTTTTCAATGTTTAAATAAACGAAGGAACTGAAAACATAAGCAAGGAACAAGATATTATCAAACAAAAAAGAGGTGGACTGAATTTCACTTCTAGACGTGTTGGAGGAACTGGGACTGGAGTAATCCTCCTGACAGAAACAACCAGGACAAGAGAAACAAAGCAAATTCTATAATCCGCCCCCCCCCCCCCCAGCTTTCTTCTAGAAATACTTTCTGGATCATGGTTCAGGGAAGGAGAATTCAAGCAGAGTATGATAGTATTGCTGAACGAGGAGAGAGATCAGAGTTTTCAGAGACAATAGTGAGTGGAATTTGTGGGCAGGGTATAGAGAGGAGGGAGTTATGCAGAGAACTCTAGAAATCTGCATAGGAGTCTCTTTGAGTCTTTGGCTGAATGCTAAACGACATGTGTTTAGGGTGTGGCTTCCTGAGGTCAGGTAAAGAACTGGGGGAGCTATGAACTGACAACTCATAGACAGTTGTGACACCAACCAATCATAAGTAGAGACCTGGGCCTTTCGGTGGAGACCCCAGAAAAGCGAGGCCACAGGAGTAAAGATGAACTAGTCTTGCAGTAAAGGCTAATCTAGACCTTCTCTAGTAAAGTTGAAAAACAATCCTCAACAAAGCCATAGGGACAGAAAAAAGTAGATAAATGATTGCCTGGGGCTGGGGCTGGGGCAGGGGGTGGTGCGGCAGAGAGGATGACTACAAAGGACATGAGAGAGTTTAGGGGGCTGATGATGGAATTATTTTATATCTTGATTATGGCAGTGGTTACCTGGCTATATGCATTTGTCAAAACTCATAGAACTGTACACCTAAAAGAGTGAATTTTTTTTTTTTTTTTTTTTTTTTGGTGAGGAAGACTGGCCCTGAGCTAACATCTGTTGCCAATCTTCCTCTTTTTGCTTGAGGAAGATTGTCTCTGAGCTAACATCTGTGCCAGTCTTGCTCTATTTTATATGTGGGATGCCACCACAGCATGGCTTGATGAATGCTGTGTAGGTCTATGCCCGGGATCTGAACCCATGAACCCTAGGCTGCTGAAGCAGAGCATGTGAACTTAACCACTACACCACCGGGCTGACCCAAGAGTGAACTTTACTATATATAAATTATGCCTGAATTTTAAAATTATAAGAAAACAAGCCTTGAAAGGATCGAGCTGATCTTCAAGTAAATTGAACTGCCTGAAAAAACGCATGTCCTTTTGAAGGAAAACAATATAGTACAGACACAAAATAACATTCAACATAACATAACAACATAACATTCATAATGGCTGGCATACAGTTAAAAAAAAAAAATCTCTGGATATGTGAAGAAGCAAGAAAATGTGACCCAAGACCAGAAAAATAAAATCAGTCAATAGAAACAGACCTAGAAAAGATAGAAGTGATGAAAGTTGCACGAAAGTTCTTTATAACAGCTATCATACATATTTTAAGTGATTTAATGGAATACAATGAGAGAAATGGGAACAATAAAAACAACTGCATGAAAAATATGCTGGGTAACATATAGTGGGTAACAGTAACAGCAGATTAGACACGATAGAAGGAAAGATCAGTGAACTTGAAGACAGGGCAATGTAAAATATCCAAATAAAGTTCAGAAGGAGAAAAAGTCTGAAAAAATGAACAGAACCTTAGTAACCAGTGAGACAACAGTAAGTGGTCTAATATATGTATAATTGGGGTCCTAAAAGGAAAAGGGGAAACAATAGTTAGAAAAAATATTTGAAGTAAATTTGACCAAAAATTCTGCATATTTGATACAGAATTTCAATGAATCCCAAGCAGAATAAACACAAAGGAGACAGCACCAAGGTACATCATAATCAAATTGTTGAAAGCTGATGATAAAAAGAATCACAGAGATTCATTATATACTAAAAAGAAAAAATATGAATCCTGATTTCTCATCTAAAATATGCAAGTTTTGAGTGACAAAAAAGTCAACCTACAATTTTTATATCCAACAAAAATATCCTTCAAGAATGAAAGCAAATAATAATAATAGTACAGTAAACGTGAATGGGTTAAACTCACCAACCAAAAAATAGGGACTCACAAAAACTCGCAAATCAATGTCCATAGCAGCATTATCCAAAAAGTGGAAATGACCCAATGTGCGTCAACAGAGGAATGGATAAACAAAATGTGGTGTAGCCATACTGTGGAATATTATTTGGCCATTAAAAGGAATAAAATATTAATATATGCTACAATATGGATGAACCTTGAAAACATTATGCTTTGTGAAAGAAGCCAGACACAAAAAGCCACATGTTATATGATTCCACATGTGCTAAATGTCCACAATAGTCAAATATCTAGAGATAGAAAGCGGATTAATGGTCACCAGGGAATGGGGAAGGGAGGACATTTAGAGTGGAGACTGATTGCTTACAGCATATGGAGCTTCTTTTTTGGGGTGATGGAAATGTTCTGGAGTTAGAGGGGGGTATGGTTGCATAACACCATGACTATACTGACAGCCACTGAACTGTACACTTTAAAATGATTAAAATCGTGAATTTTATCTCAGTTTAAAAAAATCATAAACCATTGCTGAGAAAAAGACTAAAGTAGAGAGATATACCATTTCATGTATTAGAAGACTCGACGTTGTTAAATGTCAGCTGTTTTCAGAAGGATGCCTGGCTTTGATGCAATCCTGACCCAAATCCAGGAGGCTCTTTTAGCAGAAATTGACTGACTGATTATAAAATTTATGTGGAAATGCAAAAGCCTTAGAGTAGCCGAAATTTTTTTGGAAAAAAAGAACAAAATTGAAGAATTTACACTACCTTATTTCAAGATTTACTATAAAGTTACAGTAATTTAGATTTTGATATTGACAAAAGGGTAGATGTGTAGATAAATGGAACAGAGTAGACTCCAGGATCAGAATCATGTGCATATGGTCAACTGATGTTCAATGAAAGGACAAGGTAATTCAATGGAGAAAGATAGTCTTGTCAACAAATGGTGCTGGAACAACTGAATATCCACATGGGAAAAAAATTAGAATTGATCTTTATCTCACACTATTCACAATAATTAATTCAAAATGCATCATAGATCTTAAGAGCTAAAATTATAAAACTTCCAGAAGAAAACAGGAGAAAATACTTGTGACTTTAAGGCAGAAAAGATTTCCTACAACACTAAGAAAAAATAGTGAAAATAAAAATACAAGAAAAAATAATGGACTAGATTTCACCCAAGTTAAAAACTTCTGTTCTTTAGGAAAGAAAAAAAAACTTTAAGAAAAAAATCAGTGCACCACAAACTGGGAAAAGAATATAAATTTTTAGAATAGCTAAAGAACCCTTACAACTTAATAAGAAGAAAACAACCCTATGTTTTTAAATGGGCGAAATATTTGAACAGATATTTTACAAAAGAAGATATATAGAAGGCAAAAACACACATGACAAGATGCCTAATATCATAAGTCTTTAAAGAAAGGCAAATTAACACCACAAATGAGATAGTCTTAGATACCTATTAGGGCTAAAAAAATTTTAACTGAGGGCCTGGCCCCGTGGCCGAGTGGTTAAATTCGCGCGCTCCGCTGCAGGCGGCCCAAAGTTTCGTTGGTTCGAATCCTGGGCGCAGACATGGCACCACTCATCTAACCACGCTGAGGCGGCGTCCCACATGCCACAACTAGAAGGACCCACAATGAAGAATATACAGCTATGTACTGGGTGGCTTTGGGGAGAAAAGGGAAAAAACAAAAATCTTTGAAAACAAAATTTTAACTGAAAATACCAACTACCGGCAAGTACGAGGAGCAAGTAGACCTCTCTTACATTACCAGACGGAATGTGAAATGGTACAAGTACTTTGGAAGACCCTTTAGTGATTTCTTATAAAGATTTCTCATAATGTCACACATTATATGACCAGAAGAAGGAGCCAGGTTGAGGAGAGGGTTGCAGACCCCATTCTGTGAGGAGCGGCTGAGGGGCCTGGGACAATTCAGCCTGAACCCAAAGCCTCAAGGAGGCTCAGTCACCGTCCCCCGTCTCTGTGGGGCTATCCCAGGGCCTGAGACTGTAAAAGGAAAGTCATAGACGGGTTTCAGCACCTTTCTATTGAAATAAGAAGGAGTGCTTAGGCTGAAACCATAGTCAGAAATCTCCCCAAGGACCCCTTTGTCCAAAGACCAATGGGGCCAGAGCTAGAGCCAGCAAGGTGTCCACAGATATGGACACCACTGACAGCAACTCTGGTTCCTGCCAACATGGCAAACTGGCATGGACTGTTGGCTTCTAACCTCTAAATCAACCCTAGAGAAACTGTGGAAGCAAGAAAAAAGCATGGATACCTCGAACTAAATCCTTTGAGAAACCCCAGAAGGCTAAACATGCTTTGAAGAGGTTTGTGTAGGAAATGTGGGTGGCTGCAGCCTGAGGAGGACAAGGGATAGAGGTGGCAATGGAAGATAGTTGCATGAAATCCCTTTTGGCTCTGTCCTGCCTCTCCTCGGCGTAGCTTTGGGACAATCTTCACCTACCTCTTCACTGTAGCGACAGGCTGGGCTGCTGGCACGGAGCAGGTGGTGATATCGAAGGAGTGTGAGGGCCTTTTGCATTAAGGTGTTGATGAAAGCAGATCCTAACTGACAAGGTGTCAGATGCTGACCAAACAGGTGCCTTTGACCATTCCTGCCTTTGCCTTTAGTCTCTAGACGCCAGGGGCAACTGATCTACAAGGCAAGGAGAGGCCTCTTTAGACGGTGGGTGCTGCTTCCCCCAGGGGTTTTTAAGGTCGTGCCCTATCCAGAGGATTTGCCTGGTGGGGCAACAGCAAATTTGAGTGATGAATGGAAGTTCTGTAGTATTTGGGGCTCATCCCTTCACAACTCTGACATAAACGGGCCTTTCATTCTTCCCCCAAACACATAGCAGAGTAGCTGAGGTGATCGAGGAAATATGAGCTCAAAGGCCAAAGTAAATACAGGAGGAATCATTTACTGCAAAAGAAAGATGAGAAACTGGACAAGAAATCCCATCTGAAGCGGGACTGTTGGTAAGAGCGGAAAAAAATTAAATAAGTGCAGTCAATATATCTCAAGAGATAAGGAAATATATTAGCAATATGAAAGAAGTAAAAAAGATTGCAAGAAAGAACAAAGTGGAAATTGTAAGTTTAAAAAATATAATAAAGAGCATCATGTGTATGAGATAAAAGCTGGAGAGCCAATTAATGAGTTGGAAGATCAGACTGTGGAACTCTCCAAGAAAGCATCAGGAAAGCTAGCGACGTAAAAAATAGAAAAGGAGCGCAAATGTTGAGGAGGAAAGGAAGGTGCCAAAACCCAGATCATAAGAGTCCCAGAAAGGACAGAAGTAAAAGTGAAAGGGAAGAACTATTTGAAGAAATAATGGAGATTAATATACCATAATTAAGAAAAATTAAAGACTTTAGAATGAAAGGAATCAGAATTCCAAACTGAAGAGAAAAAGAAAAACCCATACACAGACATATTAGAGTGAAATATGAGATAATCAAACAGAAAATTCTAAAAGATACTAGATGGAGAGCAGACCAGCTACAAAGAAGTAAAGATCAGACAGACGTCAGATTTCTCACAGCAACACCCGGTGCAAGAAAAATAAAGTAGTATTTTTTAAAGAATTGAAGGTAAAGCACTTTAAACTATAGGGATGGGGCAGAGAAACTAAAGGACATGACAGTGTGATAAAGTGTTTAGCTTCTTAGGAGGTAGATGGATATTGATAAGTGTGAGAATCAATAGGAGACGAGAGAAAGAAGGCAGAGCAGGAAGCTACGTGAGTCTGTCCCCTGACATGGATGATGATGGCCTTGGACGTGATGGTTTCAGTGGAGAATTCCGTCAATCATTTAAACCACTGATGCCAATGGATCCCAAACTTTCCCCAAAAATTGAAGAGGGAACACTTCTAACTCGTTCTATAGGGTCAGCATTACCCTAATACCAAAGCCAGATAAAAACACAAGAAAAGAAAATTAAGACCAATATTCCTTATGAACATTGATACAAATATTCAACAAAATACTAGCAAACAGAATTCAACAGCATATTTGAAAGGATTGTACACCATGACACCAAGTGGGATTTATTCCTGAAGTGCAAGGATTTGATGCAAGGTTCAACACATAAAACTCAATATAATACGTCATGTGAACAGCACGAAGGAAGAAAAACCACATGATTGTCTCAATTGATGCAGAAAAAGCATTTGACAAAATTTAACACACTTTCATGATAAAAACACTCAACAAACTAGGAATAGAAGGAAACTACCTCCACAGAATAAAAGTTGTATATGAAAAACCCACAGCAAACATCATGTCAATAGTGAAAGACTGAAAGCTTTCCTCTAAGATCAAGAACAAGGCAAGGCTGGGGCCGGCTCCATGGCCGAGTGTTTAAGTTCGCGCACTCCACTTCAGCGGCCCAGGGTTCGAATCCTGGGCATGAACATGGCACTGCTCATCAGGCCACGTTGAGGCGGCGTCCCACATCCCACAACTAGAAGGATCCACAACTAAAAAATTATACAACTATGTACTGGGCGGATTTGGGGAGAAAAAAGCAGGAAAAAAAAAAGATTGGCGGGGCTGGCCCCGTGGCTGAGTGGTTAGGTTTGCGCGCTCCGCTGCAGGCGGCCCAGTGTTTCGTTGGTTCGAATCCTGGGCGCGGACATGGCACTGCTCATCAAGCCACGCTGAGGCAGCATCCCACATGCCACAGCTAGAAGGACCCACAATGAAGAATATACAACTATGTCCCAGGGGGCTTTGGAGAGAAAAGGGAAAAAAATAAAATCTTAAAAAAAAAAAAAAAAAAAGATTGGCAACAGTTGTTAGCTCAGGTGCCAATCTTTAAAAAAAAACAAAAACGAACGAGGCAAGGATGTCTGCTCTCACCACTTCAATGCAATGTAGTACTGGAAGTTGTAGCCAGAGCAATTTGGCAAGAAAATAAATAAAAAGCATCTTAATTGGAAAGAAAGAAGTAAAATTATCTCTGTTCATAGATGATATGATCTTATATGTAGAAAACCCTAAAAATTTCACAAAAAAACTTTTAGAATTAACAAATGAATTCATCAAAGCAGCAGGATACAGCCAACATGCAAGTATCAGTTGCAGTTCTATAGGCTAACAATGAACAATCTGAAAAGGAAACTACAGAAACAATTCCATTTACGTAGCATCAAAAAGAATAAAATACTTGGGAATTACCTTCACCGAGGAGGTGGAAGACTCATACAATGAAAACCACAAAACATTTCTGAAAAAAATTAAAGAAGACATGAAAACCCCTCCCGCATTCAGGGATTGGAAGACTCAGTATTGCTCACATGTCCACACTGCCCGAAGCAACCTGAGAGCCCATGCAATCCCTGCCAAAATCCCAATGACAGTCTTTGCAGAAATAGAAAAACCCATCCTAAAATTCATGAGGAATCTCAAGGGACCTCTGAATAGCCAAAACAGTCTTGAAAAAGAATAAAGCTGGAGAACTCACACTTCCTGATTTCAAAGTTTACTACAAAACTACAGGAATCAAAACAGTGTGGTATTGGCCTGAAGACAGACACGTACACCAATGAAACAGAATAGAGAGCCCAGAAGTAAACCCTCACATATATGGTCAAATGATTTTGACAAGGGTGCCAAGACCATTCAACGGAGAAAGGAGAGTCTTTCAACAAGTGGTGCTGGGAAAACTGGATATCTACATGTAAAAGATGAAGTTCAACCCTTCCCTAACACTATATACAAAAGTTAACTCAAAATGAGTCAAGGACCTAAATGTAAGAACTAAAACAATAAAACTTTTAGAAGGAAATGTAGGACAAAAGCTTCATGATATTGGATTTGGCAAGGATTTCACGAATATGCCACCGAAAGGACAGGAAGCAAAAGAAAAAATAGACAAATTGGACTTCATGAAGATTTTAAAAATTTGTGCTTCAAAAGACACTATCCACAGAGTAGAAAGGCAGCCAACAGAATGGGAGAAAATATTTGCAAATCATGTATCCGAGAAGGGACTGATATCCAGAATATACAGAGAACTTCTAAAACAGCCTGATTCAAAGTGGGATAAAGGACCTTAAATAGTCATTTTTCCAAAGACGATATACAAATGGCCAATAAGCACAGGAAAAGATGCTCAACATCACTGATCATAGGGAAAGGCAAATCAAAACTACAGTGAGATGCTACCTCACCGCCAGTGGGATGTCTACTATCAAAAAAACCCAGAAAACAACAAGAGTTGAAGAGGATACAGAGAAGTTGGAACCCTTGTGTACTCTTGGTGGGAATGTAAAATGATACAGCTGCTATGGAAAACAGTATGGTGGTTCCTCCAAAAATTAAAAACAGAGTCACTATTTGATCCAGTAATTTCACTTCTGTACCCAAAAGATTTGAAAGCAAGGTCTCCAAAAAACACCTGTACACCCATGTTCATAGCAACATTATTCACAGTGGCTAAAATGTGAAAGCAACCCAAGAGCCCATTGACAGAGAAATGGATAATCAAAATGGGGTCTATACATACAATAGAATGTTATTCAGCCTTAAAAAGGAAGAAAATTCTGCAATACCACTACACCAACAAATCTTAAGGACATTAAGCTGAAGGAAATGAGCCAATCACAAAAAGACAAATACTGCATGATTCCACTTGTATGAGGTCCCTAGAGAAGTCCAAATCAGAGACAGAAAGTAGAATAGGGGTTGCCAGGGTCTGGGGGGAGGGGAGAGTGGGGTTGTTGTTTAACGGGTGCAGAGTTTTGGCTTTACGAGATGAAAAGAGTTATGGGAACAGATGTTAGTGATGGCTGCACAGCAATGTGAACATATTTCATGTCCCTGAACTGTACACTTGAAAATGCTTACGACGGCAAATTGCATGTTATGTGTATTCTACCTAAAAAAACCAAAGCAACCTTGCAGCAAACATTTTTCTCATTGGAGACACTTTATATGCATTCTCTGTAAATTAGGAACAAGACAAGGATACTGCTGTCGATACCACTATCCAAAATATACTGGAAATCCTGAACATGGTGTGGAAACAATAGAAATAAGAGTGTCTTAGTTCAGGCTGCTGTTACAAAATGCCATAGACTGGGTGGCTTAAACATTTATTCCTCACCATCTGGAGCCTGGAATGGAAGTCCACGGCCAGGGTGCCAACACGCTCGGGCTCTTGGTAAGGACCCTCTTCCTCGGCGTGGCCTGCCTTGGTGTGTGCTCGCAGAGAGAGATCCCCTGTCTCTTCCTCTTCTTATAAGGGCACAAATGTCATCATGGGGGCTCCATCCTCATGACCCCATCTAAACCTAATTACCTCCCAGAGGCCTCACCTCCAAACACCATTGCACCGGGGGCTAGGGCTTCAAAGATGAATTTGGGAGAGACACAAACACACAGATGTTCAGTCCACAGCAAAGAGATTTACAGATGTGAAAAGAAATGACAAAATTGTCACTATTTGCAGGCGAATTAATCATCTACCTAGAAAAACCAAGCAAGAATCAGTAGACAAACGATTCGAATTAATATGGATTCGCCAAAGTGCTGGACACAAGAACACACAGACTCAGTTTCTCATGGAGAGGAGCGGGGAGCCAGGTTGCATGCACAGTGAGCCGGTGCGAGCAGATGAGAAGCAGGATGAGATCCATAACACGGTGCCAGGAGTGGACGGAGGCAGGAGAAAGACAGTGTGTGCCCGAGGGAGGATGGGGTCTCTCTGCTGAGAGCCCAGGAGGTCTCAGGAAGACGCAAAATAAATCTGACGCCCCAAGTTGCTGAGGCCCCTGCCGTCCCTCACCCAGAACCCGCAAGTGTCTCCCCCTTCAAAACACAAAACCTGCTGCTCCTTGTGCCCCTCCTCCCATCCAAAGCCTTGAGACTGTGGGCAGGTGACCTTGTTCTCCGGGCCTCCATTTCCTCATCCATAAAGCGGGGCGAGCACAGTGACAACCTTCCCAGGATGTGGGTGGATTAAATATGATCACGCAGGAGAAAGACTTAGCTCATACGTGGGAAACGTGGATGAGAATAACTACTTACTAATAAAGTGATTAAAGAGCCCCCGCCCCAGTGCCAGCTTCCACCACAGCACGGCCCACCTGCTGCTGCCAGCCTCCAGCTCCATCAAGGGTTAAGGAGCTCGGCTGCCTGCTGAGAAGCCGGAATAAGTGCCAGCCCCCTCAGAGCAGCGTCTCCCTATCTGTGAGCGATCTCCTCCCGCCCCAGCTCAGGCCTTCGGAAATGAAAGGCCCTCTAGGCTGAAGCTCCTCCGCTGGCTGCATCATAATGACTTTCCCCGAACAGAACAGGGAGGCTGGGATGGGCCCTCCCCTCTCGCTTGCTCTCTGCCCAGGTCTAGGGGCTGTGGGGACCCTGGAGCTGTTGGCGGGCGTGTGGGAGAGAGATGGGGTCATTCCAGCTCCTGGCCCTGTTGGGCTGAGGAAGGGGAAACAAGGGAGGAGGGGGCTGGGAGGGGATCCTGGAGCTGGGGGTGCTGACAGGTTGGGGAGCACCCTGTTGGTGTGCCCCAAGCCCTTTAGGTCTCAGAAAACGAACCCATCCTGCCGTGGGTCTGCAGATCACGACCCGTTAGTGAGCTGTGAAATCCGTTTAGTGGGTCGTGATCCGCATTTTTAAAAAGAGAACTGGAATAGAAGATAGCACTCATCGTGTGTGATAAAGCGACCAGCTTTATTTCAGTCACCGTGAGTGCAGAGGCTAAAACACAGACCCAGAGCTCACCTGCGGGGCCGTGTGAGCTCGGACACGTGCCTCCATTCCTTCTCTGTCGTGGGAGAAGCCTCACCCCCTCACCGTGGGTACGTCAGGAGTGAAGGAGTGACCCAGAGCTCAGGGAACGTGCACCCACCGTGAGCGTGGGCACTGTCTTTTGTCCTGACCGTGTAAAATGTATTTCTCCCCCAGGAGAGTCGTGACGAGAGCTTGAAAGTCGCTGGAGTCGAGGACTGGATACAGGGCCTGCTCACAGCCAGCACTCAGGCTGCAGCCTTGGGCCGGAGGCTGCTCTTAGCACATTGGAAGAGAGGGGCTGAGAGAAGGAACCAGAGTCCCCTAGGCAGGTCTGTGTGTGCACAGCCCTCCACAGTGTACACCGCCCGCTGCCTCCCTCCGCCGCCGTGGACAGGCTGCTGTGGCCGGTTGTGCCCGTCTCGCAGGCGAGTGGAGGCTCAGGTGAGGGGCCATCTGTGCGCAGTCTCTGGTGGCTGCAGGCCTGACTGTGGAGGCTGAACCGTGCTGGTCACTTGCACCCAACAGCGTGTCTTTTTGGGGGGTGTGCAACGTGGAAATGATAAAAATTCCCCTAATTTCCCAAGAAACTGGCACCGGAAGGAAGGAAATAAACTTGAAAAAATCCCACGGCCATCTTCTCTTTTGCCATTGCCCGTCCTCTGGGACAGGGTCTGCAGAGAATAAACCACCAGAGGAAGGGCTTGATTCCGAGGCGGTTCCCACACAGCGTTCTTGAGTCCGCGGGAGCCCACCAGGAGCCCACCAGGAGCCCACCAGGAGTCCTACATTTCAACTGAGCACCGGCCTTGACCAAAAGCAGTGGCAGCTCAGAAATTCCACTAACCGGGCCTCTGCCGTGATCGGGATGCTGGGGCAGAGACTGGGGCTGAGCTTGTCCCAGGACCCTCATGATGACACTCGAATGTCTTGAGTGGCTGCGATGTGCATCTGTTCATCTAATCCTCCGCACGACTCTATCGTGCCCATTTTACGGGTGGGTAAGCTGAGGCGCAGAGAGCCTGAGGCAGCACTAGGACGCAGGCTCCAGAGCCTGTGGGTGTAAGAACCAGGCTCCACAGCCTCATGTACACAACCGATCCTCACCAGAATCACCTCCCCTCCTGGTCAGCCATTCAACTGATTTTTAATGAGCAGCTACTACCTGCCAGGCCTTGGCAATTTAATGGTGAAAGGACAGGCAGAGGTGGACCCTCAGTACCAATGAGGAGGTAGTCGTTTCTTGTCCTCCTCCTGTGCGTCAGCCTCTGCACTTACCTGCGTTAGCTCATTTGATGCGTGCCTCAAGGTCTCCCGCACTTGAAACCACGTTTTCAAAAGGGAAGCTGAATCTGGGAGTGGCATAAGGCCTGGTCCACCAGCCCACAGCCGGTTTGCGGTGGAGCAGGGTCCGATCCAGGACTCTGTGCCCTGGCGACTGTCCCGCTGCCCTCAGAAACACTCCCTAAGCCAGTGAAGCCCTGGCTGCGCCCTGCCCAGCGGAAGCACGAAAGAACCGCCTCCCTCCGTCTCTCTGCTACCCCACAGCCTCACTCTCCTCTCACCATCACGGTGCCCTCCTCTCTGTCCTTCAGGCAGGCCACCTCAGGGCCTTTGCACAGCCATCTCCTCTGCCTGGAAGGCTCATTCCCTGGCTCTCCATATGGTCAGCACTTACTGTTGGTCAGTCTTGGCTCCTCAGACGGCCCTCTGCCCTCCCCTTTCATGTTGTCCTCCACCTCCATGCCCAGGCCCTTGCCAGCACATTGCTGTTTTATCTTCCTCTTGGTGCCTATTACTACCTGGTTTCTATTCAGTTGTGTGTTGTCTGTCTCCCTAACGGGAATGCAAGCTTCATGGGCATGGGGTTCAGGTTCTAGTTCTACCCCGACAGAGCAGAGTGACCTTGGGTAACTCACTTCCTTTCTCTCAACCTCAGTTTCCTCATCTGTAAAACTGGGGCACTAACACCTACATCCCAGCATATTGGGAAGGGTGCAATGTGACAATGGCATGATGCCCAGCACATAGTAGGTGCATATCACACAGAAGGTGGTATAGTAAAACACAACAAATAATTCATTTAAGAAATGGGCAAAGGAGCTGAATAGACATTTCTCCAAAGAAGATATATGAATGGCCACTAAACACATGAAAAGATGCTCAGTATCATTAGCCATTAGGGAAATGCAAATCCAAACCACAAATACCACTCCAAACCCGCTAGAATGGCTCTAATAAAAAAGACAGACAATAATGAGCATTGGGGAAGATGTGGAGAAACTGGAACCTTCAGGCACTGCTGGTGGGAATGTAAAAATGGTGCAGCCCCCGTGGAAAACAGTCTGGCGGGTCCTCAGGCAGTTCAGCATCAGGTTACCATGTGACTCAGCAACTCCGCTCCTGGGTATGTACCCAAGAGAAAAGAAAACACATGTCCACACAAACACTTGTGCAGGAACGTTCACAGCGGTGTTACTGATAATGGTCAAAAAGTGGAAACCACTGAGATGTACCCCAACAGGTGAATGGGCAAACAAAAGTGTTCTATCCGTGCAATGGAATATTATTCAGCCATAAACAAGGAAGGAAGTACTCACACATGCTCTAACATGGATGGACCTTGAAGACATTATAAGTGAAAGAAGCTAGTCACAAAAGGCTACATACTGTGTGATTGCATTTATGTGAAATGGCAAATCTATAGAGACAGAAACAAGACTCATGGTTGACTAGGGCTGGGAGGTGGGGAGGGCATGGACAGTGACTGCTAATAGGTTCGGGGTTTCTTTATGGGTTGATGAAAATGTTCTAAAACTGATTGTGACAACGGCATACAACTCTGTGGACGTCCTAACAACCGCTGAACTTCACGCTTTACGTGAGTGAATTGTATGTTATGTTAAAAACTAACCCTGGGAGATAAGCTCCCTTGTTGGCATCGTTTTACAGAGTTGAATTGAGGTGCAGAGAGATGAGTTCAGTTGCCCAAGAGTATACAGTTAGTTAGCGGCCAGGCTGAGGTTAGAACCCAAGCAGTTGACCCCAGAGCCCATGTTCTTACCTACTTTTATATCTGACACCCAGACAAATATTAGCGTTCCTAGAATATATGCTCTAACACCCAACAAGAAGAGCTGCTATTTGTTAGACACCTGCCTCGTCAAGCCGTCCTCCTCTGAGCTCAGCCACTGCTCACCCCGTTTGTAGGATGGGGAGCAGGCTCTGGGAGGCTCCAGCAGCCTGCCCGAGGCCAGCTGACAACGAGGCTTGGACATGAACTCTCCTATCTGACAAGCAAACCTGTGCTCTTTCTCCTCCGTCCGGCTGCTTCCTGGAAAGTATATCAAGGGGTCATGGAGCCTGGCACTTCCTTTACACATGGGGAAACTGAGGCTCAGAGCAGGCAAGTGCCTCCCCACCGCTAGGCAGCCCTTGGGCCTCAGTGTCCCACCAGCGAGTGGACACCCCCTCCAAGATTTAGTCGTCCTTTATTGAGTGGGTTTTGATTCTGTGATTCTGAATGTTGCCCCCCAACAAGACTTATTGAAAAGAAAAAAAAGAAAGAAAAACGCGCCTTGGTTTTCAGTCTGTGGGTGTCCTGGGAAGGGCCCTTAATGACAAAGCAGGAGGCAACCGGGCAAGGGGCAGAAGTAATATAAGAGGTGCCCCCGGGCAGTGGGCAAAGCCCCTAAGTTAATTCTTCCCAGAGCAGATGGGCCAAATGGCATTTTGCTGTGAAGAAAGGAGAATGTTCTCAGCATCCTTGGGCCAGCCTGTCCTGAGCACCTATGAACCTCTGGGACGCAGAGCAGGCGTGTTGACAGACACTGCCTTCTTTAATCCTTATAATGTGTGCTGTTAGCTCTCCCTTTCACAGATGAGGAAACTGAGGCTGGGATATGTCTCAAGGCCAAAGGCAGAGATGAATGCCCAGGTTGGCAGGACCCATGTCCCAGGTATGGCCAGGATACCTGAACCAGTGGTGAGGAGGGCTGGGCCAACGTGGGGCAGATGGAGCCTGCAGGGGCTTCTTCCAGGGGTGCCAGTGCCCGCCTCCTTGTGGGGGTGTTTACCAGCCTGAAATGGGGGTGCTGAGCTGGAGGAGTTGAAGAGAGTGAGGCGCACAGCATGCCGGGACTCCGACAGGAGGGCCTGGGGCCCCATTACCTCCCCCTTCTTCCATCTCCTTTGCCCGCTCTGCAGGCTGCTCTGCCCCGCTGGCCTCCTCCTCAGGCTTTCTCTTACTCTCCACCTGCCCCCTCATCTCTTTTGGAATGGGTGTATCAGGACACACATTTGAAAAACAGCCTCTGACTCAGGCTGTCTTTCTGCCTCTCCATCCGTCTGCTCTCTCTCTCTCGTTGTCTGTCTCTGCATTTCCACTGCCTTTTTAGCTCCCTCCCTCCTGTGGTCTCTTTTTGGACAGAAATCCCTTCTAGATAAGCTGTCCCCTCCCACCCGGTGCCCTCCTCTCCTGAAAACAAGTTTTTATGGCTGGGGACAGCGGTCAGCTAGGCAGGGGCCTGGGAAGACCACACAGGTTTCCTCCCCCCGCTCTGGCACCAACAGTGAGCTGGCTGATGTCTTCAAGCCACATACTCAGCCCAAGGAATAGACCATGGCAGCCATAGTCTTTCTCTGCCTAGCAAGTATTCCCATCCCCCTTCTCCAGGTAACAAACTCTGACTCTCCCACGTGGCAGTAGGCATGTGGCCCAGCCTGGCCAATCACAGCTCTCTATTCCCGCCACCCACCGCCCGCAACAGTGACTGGTCCAAGGAGTCGCCAATCAGAGTCCTTCCCTGAACTGATTTCCCTGAGGGCTGCAATCACTCATTTCACCGGAGAAGCTGAGCTGAGAGTTTCCCCATCTATGAAAGTGAGACTGAAGGCAAAGGAAAGGGAGGGTCCCTAATGACTCCTCCTCCTTAAACCTGCAGAGTGCACAAACGTGCCATGTTTGGAGGATCCCTCTGCCCGGCCAGAAGCCCTGCCCTGTGTTTCCTTTGGTTTCTCAATTAATGAACTCTGCTTTCAGATGCTGTCCTAAGAGCTTTCCTCCTGTGCTCTCATTCGGGCCTGACATTAGCCCCAGGCGGGAGGGACTCTCATTCTCTCCAATTTTTTAAAGACAGACTTTATTTTTTAGAGTAGTTTTAGGTTTGCAGCAAAACTGAGCAGAAAGTACACGGAGATCCCATATACCCCCTCACCCCGCCCTCCCCCAACCCTGAGCTTCTTCCTGTCCCCATAGTTCTTCCTTTTCCAGAAGGTCATACAGTTGGAGTCACACAGTACGCAGCCTGTTCGGATTGGCCTCTTTCACTTAGTAATATGCATTTAAACTTCCTCCATATCTTTTCGTGGCTCGATAGCTCATTTCTTCTTAGCATGGAGTAATACCCCACTGTGTGGATGGACCACAGTTGATTTATCCTTCACTTACTGAAGGGCATCTTGGTGCTTCCAGGTTTTGGCACGTATGAATAAAGCTGCTATAAATACCCATGAGCAGGTTTTTGTGTGGACATGAGTTTTCAACTCCTTTGAGTAAATACCAAGGAGTGTCATTGCTGGATCATGTGGAAGAGTATGTCTAGTTTTGTGAGAAACCAAACTGTCTTCCACAGTGGCTGGACCATTTTGCCTTCCCACCAGCACCAATGAGAGCTCCTGCTACTCCACGTCCTTGTTGGAATTTAATATTGTCAGCGTGTTGGATTTTGGCCGTGCTAGTAGACATCGTGTTATCTCGTTGTTCAAATTTAATAATAGTATGCGATTTTGAGCATCTTTCAATAAGCCTATCTTCCATCTGGATATCTTGTTTGGTGAGGTGTCTCTTCAGGTCTTTTGCCTATTTTTAAATTGGGTTGTTTATTTCCTTGCTGTTGAGTTTTAAGTGTTATTTGTATATTTTTGGATAACAGTCTTTTATCAGTCATGTCTTTGCAAATATTTTATCCCAGTCTGTGGCTTGTCTTCTCCTTCTCTTGACATTGTCTTTCACAGAGCAGAAGTTTTTAATGTTGATGAAATCTAGCTAATCAATTATTTCTGTCATGGATGGTGCCTTTGATGTTGTATCTAAAAGGCCATCACCATACCCAAGGTCAGCTGGGTTTTCTCCTATGTCACCTTCCAGGAGTTTTATAGTTTTGCAGTTTACATTGAGGTCAATGATGCATTTCCAGTTAATTCTTGTGAAGGGTGAAAGGTCTGTGTCTAGATTCTCTCTCTCTCTTTTTTTTTTTTTTTTTTTTTGGCATGTGGCTGTCTGCTTGTCCCAGTACTATTTGGTAAAAAGACTATCTTTTCTCCATGGTGTTGCTCTTGCTCTTTTGTCAAAGGTCAGTAGATTATATTTTTGTGGGTCTATTTCCAGGCTCTCTCTTCTGTTCCATCGATCTCTTTATCCATTCTTTCACCAATACCACACTGTCATGATTACTGTAGCTTTATGGTGAGTCTTGAAGTTGAGTACTGTCAGTCCTCTGACTTAGTTTTTCTATTCTTTCCTTTCTTATTTTTTTGGGGGGGTGAGGAAGATTGGGCCTTAGCTAACTTCTGTGCCAATCTTCCTCTATTTTTTTTTTTTTATATGTGGGTTGCCACCACAGCATGGCTTGATGAGTAGTGCATAGGTCCATGCCCAGGATCTGAACCTGTGAACCCTAGGCCACCAAAGTGGGGTGTGTGAACCTAACCACTACACCACGAGGCCGGCCCCAATTCTCTCCATTTTTCAGAAGTGGAAATTGAGACACCAAGATGTTAAGGAATTTGTCTAAAGTTGCACAGTGAATGGCAGAGCCAGGATTTAAACTCAAGTCTTTTGACTACAAAGCTTGAGCTTAGGACAGACATTATAACATAGAAAATAGGAAGAGAGGAGGGGAAAGAGAAAAAAAGAGAGGAGGAAAGGAGAATGTCAGAAAAGCTAAAAGCAACAATTTTCCCCAGAAATATAAACATGGATCTCTCCTGCTCCAAAGTGATGTCAGCCCTGACATCAGTTTCTCTCCATTAAACCTAGCATATATGGGGTTGAAACCAAAGCACTCATTCCCTGCTTCCTCCTGGCTTCCTGGCTCCAGAATCCACTATCCTCCATGGAGACGGACACCAACCGCCAAGGACAAGCACCTGGATTCATTATCTCCTCCCCCCAAAGAGACCCAGGCTGGGGGAAGACTCTGACCAGCAAGGCCATATGCTCCCTCTCCCCTACCTAAAACACCAAATAAAAACCCTTCCTTTTAGCTTTTCAGGGAGTTTGGGATTTCGGCGTTAGCTGCCCTTTCTCCTTGCTCAGCACTGTGCAATAATAAAATTCCTACTTTCTTCCACTATCCCCGGTGTCAGAGATTGGCACAACGGGTGAGTGAACTCACTTCAGGTTTGATATCAAAAGCTGTGAGGAGGTGGGGCAAGGAGAGGGCGGCCACAGCAGGTCGGGGGCACAGCCTCCGCAAAGGCTGGGAGGCAGGCAGGCCTGTGGAGTGTTTGGCTGGAAGGTAAGGTCCCTGGAAGGGAGCAGTGGAGAACATGGTAGGAAACTGGGTTGGAGCCAAAGGTTCTCAAAAGCCATGGCAGGTCTCCTGACTCCCTAGCAGCCAGTTCCCACTTTCCACAGCAGACGGCTCCAGGGTGCCGGGGGCAGAGAGAGGAGGAGCAGGAGGTGCCTCCCCAGAGTCTAGGGGGCTGGTGCCTGAGTTTCCAGCTGGCGCTGCAGTGTCCTTGGTTTGTGGAGCCGATGCTCCCCACCTCTGTGCTCTGACCCTGGGCACTGGAGCCAGGAAGTTTCCTGGGCCGTGGACACTTGGCCACAGTGTGGATTTGGGGGCATAGCATGGCCTTGACCAGGGGAAGGGGGTAGGCCTCCTCCACAGCCCTCCTGGCCAGCGCTTCTGTCATCCCTGCCACCTCTGCCCAGCCCAGACCCCCATCAGAGCTCCCCCGGACCACCACAGTCACCTGCTCCCTGCCTCCTCCTGGCCCCTCACAAGTGCCCTTGTTATGGCACAATCTGGCCCTGGCACAGCCTGCTCAAAACCTTCCATGGCTTCTATTGCCTTTGCAAATGCTGCTTCCCATATCTTATTTCTCCCTGTGCCTTTAGCTAGTTTACTTCTGCTCAGGGTCCAGGTCTCAGAGATCCCCTCTTCCAGGAAGACTTCCCCAAGCCTGGTAGGGTTCCATGTCTCTTCCAGGCTTCCACAGCCCCCCTCCTCCCATCTCCCATAGTCGTTCATGCCTGTGTGCATCAGGCTCCCCCATGGACTCTGGGCTTCTCCGGGCAGGACCTTAATCTTCTCTCTCACTTATGCCCCTACTCCTGCCAGGAGCTGGCACATCGAGAGTTCTCAGGGAGTGTTTGTTGAATGACTATGAAACTGACCAAATGTGTGTTGGAAGGAAGGGAAGCAGCCTGGAAGGGAGGGTGGGAGAGGGGGACAGCCACAGGGCCTTTAGCTTTGATCAGCCCTGGCCTAGGAGCAGAACTGCATGCCCCAGAGAGGACCCCAACATATGCAGCATAGCTCCCGCCTTTTCCCGTCACCCCCACATGAGCTCCAGTGCTCTCCTGGGCTCATCTCTCACCCTTTGCCTCAGTTTACAGGCAGCGCAAGGCCCCATCCCAAAGCAGTTCTCCCTCCTGGACTGCGCTGTGCCTGAGCCTCTCAGTAGAGTCCCCGCCGACAGGAGGCTCCCGAAGGCTGGCGCAGTTTACCCAGCTCTGACTCAGGGCCGGTGTGTTCTGATCATGCTGCATGGGCCGTCCATTTAAACCTTCCAGAGGCCTCAGAGGTGGGCACTCCCATGAGACTATATTTTGGGGGGGTCAGACAACCATCCAGGGGCGGGGGGACTCTTATCTAGTGCCAGAAGCTTGGGAGTCAGGAGACGTGGGTGCAGTAGTGCATCAATGACAGATATGCTTATAGACATAAGAGGGGTCAGTGGCCCCCTCCAGACACCAGAGCCACCACAGCCCACGCCTGATGCCCACTGGGCTCATGGGCGAGGCCCCAATGCCAGCCTGCTCTGCAGATTGTTGAGTCCTCCCAGAGGCCACCCAGCCTCCCACAGCTCTGTGAGCCCCTGATGGCTGCTAGCCCCAAGGTGGACATGCCAGGCTCCACTCTGTCCCCATGAGCCTGTGGCTGGAGCTGAGTGGGGGGTTGTGCTGGGCTGGCCACAGTGGTGGCAGCTAATGCCCTCAGGGCATTGGGAGCCCCTCTCTCCTCCTGTTAGTCGTCTGGTCAACACATCAACAAATAGGTGTTGACCCCTCGTGTGGGACACCCACCAGGCTACAGCAGTGAACAAAACAGGGAAAACCCCCTCTCTCCAGGGAGGGGAGAGACAAGACCCCCCAAACCCAGAAAGTACAACCCTCAGCATGTCCCATGGTGATGAGTGCTATGGAGAGTTAAAGCAGGGAGGACATCATGGAGGAGGTGACCTTTGAACAAAGTCCTGAAGAAGGTGAGGGGTGAGCCATGTGGATGTCTCAAGGAAGAGCTTTCCAAGCAAAGGCCCTGGGGCAGAGGCGCTTGGAGTGTTAAGAGAATACTCAGCAAGAATCCGGGCCAGAGTAGAGGAGCTGGGGGACAGTGAGGACGGAGAGGTAACAGTTGGCGGGGGGACACCTTACAGACCACTGGAAGGGCTTTGGCTTTTACCCTGAGTGAGGTGGGAGCCGTGGAGGGTATGGCATGGAGGAGGGACAGACCTGACTTGGTTTCAGCAGGATCCCTCTGGCTGTGGGGAAGAACAGTCTGTCTGGGGCAAGGTGGAGGCAGGGAGAGTGTGACTGTGTTTTCAAGCCAATAGGATTTCCTCACAGATCAGACTTGGGGGGTGAGAAGAGAGACACCAGGTGTGACTCCCGTGTTCTGGAAGGATGGAGAGGCTGTGCCCGAGTCGCGGAGCTGCACGAGCAGCCTGCTTGGGGTGGGACGTTAGGAAGTGGGTTGGGTGCCTGTGAACTAGAGATGCCCGCTCCGCGCTCAGGCAGAGAAGGCTGATGTGCCATCTTCCCTGGGTCCCTATCCAGCGCATCACCTCCGCAGGTGGAAGAGGAAGGGAGGGGACCTCTCAGCTCAGGGAGGAGCTTTCTGGGGAAGAAAGACCCTGCAGGGGCCACACCCTATAATAGAGGTACCAGAAAGGACCACACATCCTGAGAGACGGGGTGCAGCCCGGATCCTGGGGTTCCCCAGCCTGAAGTCCAGGATCCCTCCCCAAGCTGGCCTGGGAGGTTGCGGGGAGGGGGGTCCGGAGCGACTCCCCCGAGGGTGGCTGGAATTCTCACCCATTAGCGCTTTCACGGGACTCTTTTCAGTGGTGACACTAGCTGTAAGCAATGTATTTTAGGTGGGAGCAGACGGAGCACAGACTCAGAAAGGTATTCCTTCCTTCTCTCATCCTCCCGTTACGTCAAGGGGAGTCTCGGGTGGATGCTACCCCATCTTTAAGGCCTCTGACACCTGCTAGTCTCCCTTCTTAACCAAGGGGAGAGGTCTCAATCTCAGAGCCTCTGCAGCCAGCAGTATGTGGCTAGCATTGAACAACGTGGCTTATGTCCAGTCTGTTTACAGTAACGTTGTATTTATGGAAAATCACGGCAATGGTCATAATTCTTCTAAATACATCTAGGTTGAAAATGTGAATGGACTGAATGAAAGCTATTCAGTCAATAAATGTGGCACGTGTCATGGAGGTGATGTGTAAATAGCCAGCCTTTGGGAAACACTCCTTGACAGACATGTTTGTAGGGTTGCTGAGGTGCGTCTCGTGTCATCCTTTTGCGTGGGGTACTTGCTGGGTCTGTCCCCTGTCTGATATTTCTCTCCCCTCTTCTCTACTGTCCCCTGGCCTTTTCCTCTAGGAAGTAGGGATGGGTGGGATCCAGCCTTCGCCCCACCTACCCTGGCCAGGCTCCAGAGCATCCGAGGACCTCTTTCTGCAGAGCTGAGCCCGCTGGGGGGCGTCTCCACCCTGGCAGGTCTGCGTGCCCCATGCTGTCTGCAGGCACTGGCGGCACACCTCCGCCGGGGCCTTAGGACTTCTCAGCAGCACCAGGTTTCGCTTTCTGTCCAGCAGGGCTTTCCACATCATGCCCCACCCCCCTGCCCGGGCACCGTCTCATCCAGCCCTCTCCCTCCCTGCAGCCCTCTCTGCAGTGAGGTGGGGACCGGCGCTAAGAGGTGACAAGGCTGGTGAGGTCGCCTGGCAGACGAGCAGCTGATCCAGGATGACACAATGATAGTGGGTGCTGGTCTGGGCCCCCATGTCCCGTGAAAGCACCCGCTCAGAAGGGCAGGCAGGAGGAGCAGGAGATGGGCGGGGGGTGGGGGCGGTGCCCAGGACTCTGCCTCTTCCCAATGCCACACTCCAGCCTCTTAGGGACAAAACCAGGTCCCTCAGACATGGAGGATTTCCTCCTCCCTTGGAGGGGCTTAAATCTGACCCCCGAAGGGGCAATGCTTGACACAAAACACTGCCATTTCTGACATATGAAAGATGGCTCCTCTTCAGAATCCCTTGATAATAATAATAATAATTTTTATCATATCTACACTGTGCCAGGCACTATTCTACACACTTTACAGGTATTAACTTGCTTACTTCTCCTAAAAACCCTATAATGTAGGTGCTTTTATTATTGCCATGTCGAAGATGGGGACATTGAGGCACAGAGAGGTAAAAAGATTTGCATAATGTCACACAGCAGGTCAGTGGCAGAGCCGGAAGTCAAGGCCAGAGAATTTAGTGTCACACTTGCCAAAAGCCACAGACCAGGACTGCATGGGCAGAGGTGGCAAGGCTGTGGTCTCTGTTCCCTCTGGAACCTCCAAGGCCGCTGGTGCAGAAGGGCCAGCCCCTCCTCATTGACCTGTGTCAAGGCCAGAGCCACGGAGGCCCAAAAGGGCCCTTGGCCACCTGCCTTCCACCTGGCACCATGAGCCCTTGACAGCTTCCCTGGCAGGTGGTCATGCCACCTCTGCTTGCACACCCCCAGCGATGAGGGGCTCACTCCCTCCTGGCTGCCTATGCCCTCCTTGCTCTGCTCTGCCTGAGAGAAATCGCCTCTCCTTCACCCTGTGAATCCAGAGCCCAGCGGGGGCCGGCTCTGCCCTGTGGCCCCCCAGACTGGCCTTCTCTCCCTGCCCTGGGACAGCACCTGGGGCCCCTCTGACCTCCACAGACCCTGAGGGTTTTCCTGAACTCCAACGACTATGACTGTGGCCCAACGGGCTCTAACGGCCGTTTGGGGAATTAAAATGAAGACAGGGCTGCAGCCACCTATGTACACGCGTGTGTTTCAGGGCTGGTGGAGAAGTGGTGGCTTCTGGGCTCCGCTTCCACCCAGCCTCCCCACCTTTGCCCCCACAGTGAGGCCAGCCTGTGCACTGTTTCCAGGGTCTGGCCCTTTTAAATTTAGCTGCAGGAAAAAGCAGTTTGTGCAGGCCTGGAACGCGGAGACAATCAGCAACAGGAAAAAGTCATCCGAGGGGAGTTTTCAATGAATTATGGAGGCATTGTTCCTGCGCCCAAGGAGCCAGGGTTGCTGGTCCAGGCCTCACTGACCCAGCCCAGGCCTTTGGGGCCAAACATTGCCTGGAGCTGCGTCAGGACAACACAATGTGAGCGTCTGAAGGCCAAAAAAAAAAAGCAGAGGAAGAAAAATACTGGAAATTCCCTGTGTCCCAGCGATGGAAGAGCCTTTCTTGAAAATCAACAGCAAGGGAAAGGTTGCCGCCCGCCCAGGCGGGGGCCTCGGGGGGTGGGAGGAAGTCGCAAGCGATATTTTGAGATATTTTCAGTCTGGTGTGATGCCGGTTGATTTTCCAAAACATGAGGGCCTCATGCTGGGGGGAGAGTCGAGGTTGGACTGGGGCTGACCGGGGGTGGGGCCGGGGCTCAGGATGGGCCAGGACGAGGACATAAACAGAAGCTGACCCAGTTGGAGCGCTCTGGTGTCCCAGCTGGCTGACCCACAGGCCCCTCGCAGCCCTGGGAGGCCCAGGGGGTCTCCTGTTGGTCCAAGGCCTTCTAGACTTCACCTTGATGAGAGGACTGCAGATGAATAGTGGGATCCCCTGTCCAGAAAGCCTGCTAGGTGGCTAGGCAGATTCTGCTTGCTTGCCTCTCCTGATGGGGAGCTCACTACCTATTGTTCAGCCCATCCCATTTCTGCACAGCTCAGACTAGGAGAAACAAGAATGATGCTTCTGGAGGGGACGTGGTAGTGAGCAAAGCAGACAAAAACTTCAGTGCTTATGGAGCTGACATTCTAGCAAGGAGACATAAACAGTACACAAAAGTAGTAATGTTAGAAATGTTAGAAATCGCAGGCACTACGAGAAGGTAAACCAGGAAAGGAGGAGAAAGTGCTTGGAACTTTCTATTCTAAAAATGGGGGGGTGGGGGGGGGGCCGGCCCCGTGGCCGAGTGGTTAAGTTCGTGCGCTCCGCTGCAGGCGGCCCAGTGTTTTGTCGGTCGGTTCAAATCCTGGGCACGGACATGGCACTGCTCGAAGAGCCATGCTGAGGCGGCGTCCCACATGCCACAACTAGAAGGACCCACAACTAAGAATATACAACTATGTACCAGGGGGCTTTGGGGAGAAAAAGGAAAAAAATAAAATCTTTAAAAACAGGGGGATAAGGGGGCTGGCCCTGTGGCTGAGTGGTTGAGTTCGCGCGCTCCGCTGCAGGCGGCCCAGTGTTTCGTTGGTTTGGATCCTGGGCGCGGACATGGCACTGCTCATCAGGCCACGCTGAGGCGGCGTCCCACATGCCACAACTAGAAGGACTCACAACAAAGAATGTACAACTATGTACCGGGGGGCTTTGGGGAGAAAAAGGAAAAAAAATAAAATCTTTAAAAACAGGGGATAAGGAGAAAATTCCTCCTCACTCTCAGCTGGGACCCAGCTCTCTGGGATGTCTCCCAAGTCCCCACTCTTCCCTCTGGTCCTGTAGCCCGTCTGCTCTCCACGTCCGGGGACAGCCCTGCCCCGTTCCAGGCTGAGCAGGACCAGCTACTCCTGGTAAGGGGGCTCCCCCCCGCCTTATTCTTCTCCGGCGGTTCAGAGCTGAACGCCTTTCCCAGAAGCGGGCAGAGCATTTTAAACTCTCTGTCTCTGTGAATGCACCTGAGGCCCCAATTTAGCTGTTTTAGCAGCCGTATCCCGCTGTTACCTCCTCCGGAGCCCACGGCCTCTGATGCCCTGTGCGGACAAGCCCCGCCTCCTCCATCCAAGGGTAGTGCAGACCCCAGAGCAAGAATGTGCATTCGTTCCTATTGTTCCATCATGTGGAATTCTATCCTTGTGGCTTGCAGAGATCTTTTTGGCACAGAGGTGGACCACATTATGAGACAAAGAGTTAATATTAACATGCAAAGAGTGCCTAAAAATCTATAAGAAAAATACACAACACAACTAAAGAAAGGAACATGTGCAGAGAATATGATCAGGCAATTCACTGCAGAAATGCAAATGGCTAATAAGCAAACAAAAAGACGTTCAACCTTTCAGGCAGTTGTGGAAATGCAAATTAAAAGAACAATGAGATGCCATTTGGAAAAAAATATTAAATATTGATGACATCCAGTGCCAGCAAGGAGCAGGGCAGTCAAGCAGTTTTGACACTGCTGGTGGGAGTGTGAGCTGCCACAATCTTTTGGGACAGTAATCTGCAGTTTCTATTAAAGTTTAAAATGTGTATGCCCTTTGATCCAGCCATTCCACTTTGGAGAATTTATCCTGCAAAACCATATAGATACATACAAAGGTGTTTGTTACAAAAAAAAAAACAAAAAAAGAATGTACTAAATGTCAATCAATAGGGCAATGATTGAATGAATCCTGAGACATTCATTCTACAAAATATTAGGTAGCTGATAAAAAATAATTAGATTTGCATGCCTGTACATACATATATATGGACGTGGAACCATGTTTATATTATTAGACAGAAAACAGGTTGCAAAGTCAGGTATTCGGTATGATCTTATTATTGTAAATATGTTTGAAAGAGCAAAGAGTAAAATGGAAAGAAATATTCACCCAACTGCTAACATTGGTTACCCCAGGGCAAGAGGATCGCTAGGAGCAAGATTATTATATTTTTTATGTCACTTCTGTATTGTTTGACTTTCACAATAAGTTTTTATAGCTCTAATAATTTATGTAGTAAACACTTTTTCTTAAAAGTCATTTTGAAGTGCTTTGTATGGAGATCTGCCTGTCGTGTCACGATCACGAACACAGGGCACTAGCGTGGAAGGCTGCCCTCCCCCTGCCGAGCTGGAGGGTCCAGCTTCCTGCAGACCCCCTTCCTGGGCCTTCCAAGTGATATTCAAGTGTCCACTCCTCTTCCCACCCTCACGCTAGCAGGAATCCCATTGCTCACTGAGCCTCACCGATGTTTCCTCCCTCAGTTTCCCACATCTGCCTCTCCTGTGCCTCATCCTACCTTTCTATCTTGTGAATGGTACTGGTTCCAGAAGCTGTGCAGAAGGGACTGGGCTGGGTTTCCTAATCTTGGTCAAAGGTTTGGGGCTGCAGGGTCTTGGACCAGGACAATAGCCAGTTTCCGTATTGCATGCCAGTTCTGAACAGTGGCAGAGGCTGCTATGCAGAAAGGGATTCTGAGGCTGTTTCTAAGCTCCACTGGCAAGAGTTCTGTGATTGATTAGCAATGTCTGCATCGGCAGCAGACTGGTGAATCCAAGGACCAAAGGTATTTACCGGCCATGCTTGGTCTAGGCCAGCGATTCCCAGGCTGAAACAGACACAAAAACCACTGGGCATCTTATTAACATGCAGATTCGGGTCCAGCAGGTCTGGAGCCTGACCCAACATTCTGCATTTCCAGCAAGCCACCAGGAGATTCGGATGCTGCTGGTCTGAGGACCCTTTGAGGAGCATGGGGCACACATCTTTGAGATCTCTATTCATAGCTACCTTCTCTTCTCCCTCAACTTTTCACACATTTGCCAACAGAACTGACCAACCCCTCCCCACTGTCTAGCACTATTTATATCCGTCACATCTTTGATTCTTGGAACAGCCCAGGTTATTATTATCTTCCTTGACAGATGAGGAACTGGAGGTCCAAGAGGGGAAATAACTCATCCGCGGTCCCCCAGCCACTGGTGGCAGAGGGGTGCCTGAACGGCAGATGGATTACCAACCTCCCCCAGCCCCAAAGGTTTCCTTTCTGGAGCCAGAAAGACCCTGCGGCTCCCCAGAAGCCCTGCGTTCAGTGCCATAAATAAGGCCTCGGCCGTGTCAGGTCCCTCCTCTCCCTTGGCAACATCTCTCAGCAGGCTGGGTCCAGGGCAGCCGCGGAGGAAAGGGAGGCTGGCCGACAGCGTGAGTTATGGGCTCCGGGAAGCCCATTAGTCACTGAAGCGAGAGAAGTTAACTAGAGCTTATTAACTCTAAACGTTTATTATTCACATTGATCACCGAGGCAGACAGCACCCGCCACCCCACCCCCCGGGAGCCGGCCGGTGCATTCTGATCAGAGGATGGCGGTGTGGACTGGAGGGGCTCATGCATCCAGAGTGCCCAGGAAATGCACGCAGGACACAGCCAGCTCAGCAGCCCCTTCCAAGAGGTCAAGAAGGGTTTCTCATCCTGTCACTGTCACTCATCTGCTCCCCACACATCTGCCAGCCCCTGTTCTGCCAGGTCCTGAGGCAGGAGCTGGGGAGCCCTCCTGCACACTCCAGCATGTGTCCGTCGCGGGGCTGGCCATGAGGTGAGGGAGGAGGGCTGCCTGGTGGTCAAGAGCACAACCTCCTGACTGCCACTCACCAGCCAGTGACCTTGCCTGCAAGTCCCGTGACTTTTCAGAGACTCCATTTTTCTGATCTTAAAGTAGGGACATGTTCATTCATTTGACAAATATTTATTGAGCACCTGCCGTAAAACAGGTGCAGGAAAGCTCGCTGCCCTCACAGAATTTACATTCTGGAGATGGAGACAGACAGAAAGCAATTGAACAAAACAAATAGAGTGATTTCAGAGAGTGGTGAGTGCAATGAAGAAAATAATCCCGAGTCACGTGGAGGAGAGTGCCCATGGCCTGGGGCAGCATTAGTGAGAGTGTTCAGGGACAGCCTCTCCAAGGAGGTGGCATGTGAGCTGAGACCTGAATGATGAGGAGGAGCCAGAGAGAGAGAGATCTGGGCCAAGGGGACTCCAGGCAGAGGGAGCAAAGAGCCAGGACGAAGGCTGTTGGTCAGGCAAAGCTTGGCCAGCATAGTGACAGGAGAGGAGGCCAGGGTGCCAAGAGTTAATGAGGTAAGGGAGGAGAGAAATAGGGCCAGCAGCCCTTGTAAGGGCTTCAGATTTTATTCTCAGCACAGGGAGCCACTGGATGGTGTTAGGTTAAAAAGGTCATTGGGGCTTTAATCACACTTCACCTCCCTCCATAGCTGTTATGAAGTGTCGTGGACTCTGGGGGCTCTGCCCCGGCCCCCATTACAGGGCTGTGCTCCTGTCCCCCAGCTGCGGTGCTCTTGGCTGCTCGCGACTGAGAGCTGCCCTGCTCTCCTGAGCATTGCCCCAGCCTCCACCTTTCTCCAGCGTGGGCCCCTCCACTCGAGGTGGGGTCAACTCTGGGGGTCTGTTTGTGCTCCAGAGTCCCCCAGGGGGCCAGGCTGAGGCCATCTCCAGCGGGGACCACAGCTCTGCCTGGCGTTTTGGTGCCCTCCTTGCATCCCTCACCCACTGCAAGAGAGCTTCTTCAATAATTCACGCACATCTGGATCCCTGACTCGGGCTCTGCTTCTGGACCCCGACCCACGACGTGAGGATTAGATCAAACACGACCGTGAAGCCTGGACCCCGTGCCAGCCACGCGGGGTGTCTGAAGGTGACCAGGTCTCCTGTTTACCCAAGACGTTTATGGTCTTCGCACTGAAAGTCCTGCATCCCAGAAAACCCCTCCGACCTGGGCAAACCAGGATGGTTGCTCACTGGTAACTGATAAGAGTCACTCATTCATTCAGCAAACACCTCCTGATGTCTCCCTGTGCCAGGCTCTGTCAGTAGAACCAGGACAGGGTCCTGTCCTCATTGAGCTCAGAGTCCAGTTGCAAGAGGCAGGCCATATCATCAGATGCTTATCTGGCCTGCAGGTCGGGAGAGCCGTCCTGGGGTGGTGAGGCTAGGCTGCCTGTGGAGGGGGAGTTGCCGCCCAGTGAATGGGGAGGGGGTGTTCTGGGCAGAGCACCCACCCTGGTGAGCTGATAACTAGGAAAGCCCTGAGCTTCAGATCTACAAATGCAGAGAGATGCTGTGAGAAGCAGATTCTGGGGTCCCAGAGGTCATGCCCCCAGCTGCTCCAGGCCTCAGTGTCCCCATCTGGGAAGGCCCCTTCAGATCCAGCATGAAGCCCAGAATATCTGCAAAGGAAAGACCTCTTTGAGAGGAGCCCTCTGAGGCTAGCAAGGCCCCTGGGCAGGGCAGGGCAGCTCCTCTGAGCCAGCAGGCACCATATTGGTCCCTGAAGCCCCCTGACAGCTCAGGGTCTACAGGTCTATAGACGTATAAGTAGGTCAGTAATCTCCATTTTACAGATGGGGAAACTGAGGCTTAAAGAGGAGTAGTGACCTGCCCAAAGTCAGGCCAGTGAGTGGTGGAGTTGGGGCGGGGTCCCAGGGCACTCAGGCTCCACAGCCATTGAGCCACGTCATTAATTCAAGAAGATAAGGGAGGCATCATTGCCTGCATTTGAGTCATTCCTTTATGCATTTCCCTTTTATCTGCTCTCAACATAGAGGGGAGTGGATGAAAGTGCAGGTCCAAGAGCCAGCCTGCCTGGGTTCAGAACCCAGCTCTGCCGGGCAGAAGCCATGGACTGAAGGCAAATGACAACCCCCTCAGTGCCCCAACTTCCTCATCTCTCAAAGAGGAGATCACAGTAGCACCTCCCTCGAAGGGTCCTTGTGAAGATTAAACCAGTTAATATATGGAAAGCACTTAGAACAGCGCCTGGCACTTCATCTCAGCTATTATTGCTTTTTTTATTACTATGACTTTGTAGGATGTAAGTCATGATAATAAAACATTGGAAACAACCTAAATGTTCAGCAATAGGGGAGTTATTAAGCCAACCATGATTTATCAACTTCAGTGGACACAACAGTAATTAAGATAGGTGGTCTTGGTAGAAAGATTGACAAATAGACTAAGGGAAGAGAATAGAAAGTCCAGAACTAGACCAACATGTGTAGAATCACCAATTTATGCCAATGAGATGCTGCAGTACAGTGGCAAAAGGATGATGCTTTAAATAAAGGGAGCCGGATCAGTTGGATATGCACATGGGGAGAAGTTTCTTGACCCCTACCTCACACCATACACCCACATCTGTTTCAATGAACTCTAAGCAGCCATTCACCTTGACCAGAAGATTGGCTGTGTGTGTGTTTACCCAGTCCTGCACTTGGAGAAAGGTGAACTTGGGATAATAAAGCATTCAAACGTGTGCACAGACTCTGACAGGAAAGCCAAGGTGAATTTCAGTGGAGCCGATGGCTTCATGTGAATGAAAATTTTGGTTTTGACAGTTGTCCTTTCAGTAAAACAAAGAACATCCCTTTATTCTGAAGTTCAACCACACAACTGACCCAATCCAAGATAATCACAGGTTAAGGAAGATGAATTTTAGGCGACAAGTAGCCAATAAGAAAGTTCCGATTTCCTTTGGAGAAAAAGGAAAACATGTTTTGTTGTCCCCCGACAGTGAGATGGAAAAAATAAAATAAGCAAGGGAAAAGTCACCCCACGCTTTCCTCGCGGCCATGGGCCCCCACCACTGTGGCGCCATGAGGAAGTCGAAGGCTGAGCGAGCAAAACATGTTTTCCTTCAGCAGGACGTCTGTAGGACTGTTGGAATCAATTATTGGAAAACACAAAAATAAAATAAAGTTCAGCCTGTGGTAAACACTACCCCTTCTCTCTGGGATCAGGAAAACACAGGCCAGGATTGGGGTCAGCATGGAACAGCGGGCAAGCACGCCAGGCAGGAGGCAGGGACCTGGGCTTGGGTGATGCCACGTGAGGCAGGAGCTTTCCTGAGCCTCAATTTACCCATCTGCAAATTCACAACCCTGCATCCCTCTCACAGAGCTCAGCGTGAATGCACCATTTCACTCACTCAGTAAACGTGTGCTTAGCTCATATTCCATGCCAGGCTGTGAGCTGGGAGTGAGACTCCCCGAGATGCTGCTTTCCTAGCACTGGTGTGCTTGGGGAAGCTCCATGGGCATGTGACTGGTGCTGTCACACAGGGACGCACGCTCTGGAGGACCTTGTGCTTGGTTTAAACCCCTGTGCTCTGGCGTCGGCACCTTGAAATTCTTAATTTTTGAACAAGAGGTACTGCATTTTCATTCTGCACTGGGCCTCACAAATTATGTTGCTGATCCCAGGTGTGAGGCAAGAACCGATGATGCTTTTTGACTGCTTGCTAAGTAGGGTTGAAACAAATAGGCGAGGAGAAGACAGGGGTCACTCCGGTGTGTAGCAGATACTGTCTTCAGAAATAGCTAAAAATTAGCTAACCAAACTGTCAAGTCAGTGAGAAACTGTGTGCGGATTAGACTTTGACTAGACACAAGCAAATGTCTACTAGCTAAAAGCTACCACAGCCTAAGCAATGGCCCACTTCGTGCCCGGTGCTTCCTCATTAATGAGCCTCAGTGATGGCATGTGGCATCTCCTGAGTAGTTACCCTGTGCCACGCACCAGGCTGAGCACTTGAGGGTCATTATCTTATCTCGTCTTCCTACTGGGCATGTGCGGTTGGTAAGGAAATACCCCATTTCACAGATGAGGAGAGGGACACGCAGAAGGGAAAGGATTTGCCCGGGTCTCAGAGCTGGGAAGCAGTGGGGCTGAGGCTCAACCCCCAGTGTGTCATCCACACCCTCTCCCCCTCCCCACCCATGCCGGCCCCTCACGAGGGACTCCCTGAGCGGGAGAGGGTCAGGAGGCAGCCTGTAGCCCCCGCCAGCTCCCACAAGAAAGCATGCCTGTTGACTGCAGCCTCTTCTAGAAGGAAGGAGGACAGCAACCATGGGGCAATGGACCAGCGCCCAGAGCGCCAAGTGTTTTAATGGTGTTCCCAGACTGGGCCCGATTCATTTCTCTAAGCATCTGGTTCCAGGTGCGGGAGGCTCACCCCAGCAATTGATGGTGCCCATGACAGGGGGTCACATTGCCTCCTGGGTCCCTCTCCGTGCACAACTGCTCAGTCACACATGCTCTTATTAAGCTAATTAATATGGTCTTTCCAGAGCAGCTATCTCCCTCAGCCTCTGCCTTGGGGCCGGCAGAGACACGTCCCCGCTCTGGAGCCCCAGGGGAAAAGAAGTCAGCAGCCCATGTTGCAGCTCATCAAATGCCTCTCTGTGACCTGCTGCTCTCCCTGGTGCATCAGGAAAGGTGACATTGCCACTCTCATTCTGCAAAGCTGTCCCACGGGGGAAGGGTGGCCTGTGAGGCCGTGAGCTCCTGTTCCTGGGGGAGCTCAAGTGCAGGTGGTTGTCAGAGATAGGAAGTTGGGATGGAGTGTGCGGCAGGGCCTTCCCGGGGGCTGGGCAGGGCAGGGAGACGCACCCCTTTGGACATTAGTACACACTGGTGGATTACTGTGGTCAGGTTCTCTCCTGGTGACCCAGTTGGAACTTCAAGTCCTTTGTCTAGAAAGAGGTCCCTGTGCCCCTCCCACTGCAGGCTCCACTCGCCTTTTATTGGGTCCTCCAAAGCCTTAACCCCATGTTTCCCAAAACAAAGAATCTGGATCCCAGCCCCAGGGGATCTGAACTCAGTGGCCTGGGAGAGCCTTTGGAATGCATATTTTAACCAGCCCAGAAGAATCTTAACCCAAAGATGTGGCTGGTGGCAGTGGCCTTGAGGAAGCCTCGGAGGAGACTTTTCAGAGAGTCAATCGAGGCCCCTTTCAGCTTGTGGTGGGAGGGTGAGGAGAAAGGTGCAGGCTCCCAGTCGTCAGTCCTGAGTCCTCCCTCAACTCCGCCGCTTCCCAGCCATGTGGCCTCGGGCACGAGACTTTACTTCTCTGAGCCTCAGTTTCCTCATCTGGAAAATGGGGATAATGCGGCATCCCTCCCAGTGCTCCGGGCCCCAATCCAGCTCCTGGGAGTGGTAACACAGTGAACAGACATTAGTGTGTTTGTCGGTGAGCAAACCTTAGTCCCTCTCTAGGGTGGACAGTTAATTCTTGCTCCCCTCACCTCCACTAACCCCTCTTGAGAGCTGCCTTCCTACAGAGAGACCACCAGTCCCCTCAGACTGTGGAGGTGAGGGGGAGTGGTGATAAGCCCCGGGAATGGACGTCTCTGTCGCTATCTGTTCACTCCGGTGTGCAGCAGATACTGGGGTGAGCCAGGCCCTGTCCCAGGTGCCGGGAGAGGGCGGCCGACAAGAGAGAGCCAGCCCTGCCCTCAGGGAGCTGGCATTCTAGGTGGGGAGACAGACAGCACACAGGTACACAGACAAACAGGAGGGTCTCAGCTATGGGTAAGTGCTGCTGAAGAGGGGACACGGGGTGATGAGACGGTGAGAGACTGGGGTCGGGGGGGGGTGTCTCTGTGAAGAGGTGACATTTGAGACCTGACTGATGAGGGGAGCTGGCCCAGCCATGTGAAAATTTGGGAAGGTATTTTCTAGAGAGCACTGAATGGCAGGTGCAAAGTCCCTGGGGCTGGAGAGAGCTAGGCAGGGTCAGGGATGGAGAGGAAGGCCAGTGCTGCTGGACAGGAGGGAAAAGGCGGTGGGTGGTGGGGGATGATGTGGAGAGGGGGTGTCGGGTCTTGGAAGCTGTGATGAGGATACGCTGTGGTGAGGAACTTATTCCCAATGCAGCTGTGAAGCAGCAGCCGCGTGTGCCATGATGCTGGAAGCCGCGTCTGTGGCCTCCTCACAGCAGCCCCTGGGCATCCAGACAGAGAACGAGGGAGGGGTGTGTCCTGGTGGGAGGTCAAGGAAAAGGTTGGGCTCCTGAACAGTGGCAGCACTGGGCACAGGCCACTGGCTCCCCGCCCTGCCCCGCCCCCCAAAACAACAAGAAGGACTGCCTCTCCCCATGACTCAGGTCTCTCTGGGTCCACAGGGCAAGCCCCCCCCCGCCCCCCGCCAGCCGAAAACACACTTTCAGAGTCCTGCGTCCTGTCACGCCGAGTACATCCCATCGGCACGCATAGCCTGGGGTGCCTGCTTCACCCCACACGGCTCCACCTGCTCCGAGCATGCAACCCAGGGGCTCTGATGACCAGCCCCTCTGCCTGCTCCCTCCCTCACCCCACTCCCGGAACCTTCCCCACCTCTGGACCCTTCTCCTTCTGGCCCCTCTGCCTGAAGGCTCACCCCAGGTTTTCACAAGACAGGCTCCTTCTTACTCCCCTCAGTGTCCTCGCCTCTGAGGGGACCACCAAGCTGGGGGGCGTCTCTGCACTCTGCTCCCCATCCTTGCTCACGGCACCGTCAATCTCTCTCACGTGCACTGATCTGTGGACTTCACTGCCTGCCTGCCCCAACCATGACACTCACCCTCCAGGCAGGAGCTTTCGTCAGGCTCGTGTCACTGTCGTGTCCTTGGGGCCTGCTACAGCTCACACAGCACCAGTGAGGATGCAGTGGACGAGTGGACCACCTCAGCAGATGCTCACAGCAGCCTCATGAGGCCAGCATTGTAATCATCCCATCTCACAGGAAGAGAAACGGACGACAGGAAGGCTAAAGCACCTGTCCAAGGTACACAGCCGGCAGGGAGCCAAGACTTCGATGGAGTCAGCCCGGCTTCAGACCCCACGCTGTGCCCTGCTGCGCTTGACTTACTGTGTGGGCAGGCCTTCACCCTCTGAGTTAGCCTCAACGCTGTCATCCACACAATGGGTACAAATCCCAGCTCTGCCTTTCCATTGGAGCACATCCCTGCAGCAGACCCCGTCACCTGTACAGTGCCACACCCACCAGGGGGTGGTAAGAAGGGCTCTCAGCCAGGCCTGCCCTCGGAAGGGTTAAGGTGGCCTCTTTGTCCCATGGTTGCCATGGGGACAGTTCCTGTCCTTCAGGAAGCAGGGAGAGCAGTTTCCTGTTTTGAAGAAGGCTCGAGGGCTGTTTTCCTCCAATCGGCCAGCCCAGAGAGGGGCAGGAAGCCTCCGGCCGGGCCGCCCCTGCTGCCGGGTGTGTGGTGGAGCCATGCCCACGCCCAGCCAGCCAGGAGGGGCCCTTGTGGAAATGCAGCCTAGGGGAAAAAGCCAAGCCGGCCAGCAGAAGGAAAAAAAATGGCTGGCCGGAAGAGGGTGGTCCCTTCCTCCACAGACCTTGGGTCCCACCCACTGGTGATAACTCCGAGCTGGCCCTGCCCAGCCCGACTCCCCTCCCCCAGAGCTCAGCCCTTCCTTGGGGAGCCGCAGGCCTGCTGGACAAAGGCCTACGAGCCCCTGCCTGCCCCTCTCGCCCTGCACCCTGGACACTCAGCCAAACTGGGCGCCGGCCTGCCCTGGCCCCTGCCTGGCGCGCCCTTTCCTGCTCCCCTCTCCTCCTGTGATTCCTTCAGGGTACAGGGCAAAGCCTACCTCCTTCTGAAAACCTTCCCAGCATGCATTGAGCCCCTACAACTGTGAGTCAGGAGCATTCATGAATTCAGGCCTAATCTCTCTCGGGGGCCCCGCCCCAGCCTCCTCAGGTCATCCCCACTCCAGGCTTGTTCCTCCCACTCCAGCTACCACACAAGTCTGACCATGTCACTCCCTCACCCAGCAACATTCTATGGCTCCCTATCACCTATGGGGTCAAGTCCAAACTCTTCAGCAGGCCATTAGAGAGCTTTTCCCCACACCCATCCTGTGCTGTGACCATAGCGCTCTTCTCACCTTGCTCCAACCCTGCCTCCCTCTTGCACCCCACAGGTGCTTGCTCAGGCTGCTCCCCTACCTGGAATGGCGACCCTACTCCTCCACCTGGAAAATGCCACCTGACCTTTAAAGGCCAGCACAATGTCACCTCCCTTCCTCTAGCCCCTTAGCTCATCTCAATCCCCTACTTTCACTCCACTGCATCACTATTAGCTGCCCACAAGCCCTTCTCTCAACCGTACTGTGAGCTCTTCAAGGACAGGAAAGTGACGAGAGAGGGAAACCAACATTCCTTTAACCTTCACCACACGACCCAAGAGAAAGGTCTCACTATTCCCATTTTACAGAGGAGAGACTGAGGTGCAGAGTCTTGCCCAAGGCCACAGAGCCAGTGATCTGTGGAGCCAGGGTCTCCAGGCCCCGGCTCCTTTCTCTCCTTGTGCCTGGCCAGGTGTGTACAGTGGGGGTTGGAGATACCTAAGCCGAACTTATCTGACGTTCCCCCCACCAATCTTTGGGGCACAGGAAGGGAAGGGCGACCTTGCAAAGACTCCATCCACCTAGCAGGTGTCTGGCTCCGATCTGCCCACTCTGGAGCCAGGAAGGTGACTCGATGGCTTTCCAGGGCAAGATAAGGCCTGGGAGCTGATGGTGCTCTGGCCGTGGCTCTGCGGGGCGAGCAGTCCAAGGCTGGGGGAACCTGCGGGTCAGCAGCTCAAGAGGCTGTGGGGCCAGGGTCATTTCCTTTTTAATAACATGCATTTTCTCCCTGTAGACAAAAGGTATACCTGCCCCCATGGAAACCCAGGGGCACTCAGCCGGAGGAGCAGGACAGAATCATGGCCCAGCCTTAGAGCTGGGCCCCCAAAACAAAACCCTGACTGTCACCCCTCTGGGCCGGGGCAGGAAGTAGAACCCAGGCTGTCTCCCCAGGCTCCTGTGGGGTTCCCACATTACTCCTCTCACCCATCCCCGTATACAGTGGCTGCTCAATAAATGCTCTCGCCTGCCCCTCTCTTCCTCTGATTGTGGGGTTTGTGTGCCCCAGTTCTGGTGTACTTAGTTTGTTAACAGTTATTAAGCACCAACTATGTACAAGACATTTAAATGATAGTGATCATTTATTGAGCACCTCCTGTGTCCCTCTTTCCCCTCCTGAATGCTTTAGGTGAATTATCTCCTTTAACGAGCAGCGATTATTATCGTATCCACTTGACAGAGGGGACAGCGTGTTGAAGTGGGTAGGAAAGCCCGCCCCAGAGCCAGGACGGGGTGCCCACCACTTACTAGCTGAGTATCCCCAGGCAAGTGCCTTGGCCTCTCTGTGCCATGGGAGTCTCATCTGAAACATGGGGGTAACAATAGTGCCTACTTCACAGGTTCATTGAGAGGATTAAGTGAGTTAATAATATACTCAAGACACTTACCAAGTGCACAAAATAAGCGCTCAGCAAATACTTCCTATTATGATCTACCAATGGGGAAACTGAGGCTGGGACTTGCCCCCAGGTCCCACCCAGGTCAGCGTGGCTCCTGACCAGAGTTCTACTGCCTGTCTGGGGGCGTGGCCACGGCCCCCTTATGTGTTCAGAGCCCGGGTGCTCTGTGTTTCTGGAGGACATGCCACGGTGCTGGTGTAGCACCCTGCGAGGCTTCAGGCAGGCAGGAACAGGGAGCTGGATTTCCGCGGTGCTGATCTGAGGTCACCTAAGCTGTGTGCAGGGAGGTAATGAGCCCCGGAGGGTCTAAGGATAACAAAAAGGTGGGGGACCTGTGCTTACTTGGAGAATCCTGAGCGTTTATGCAGCGTTCTGTGTGTGTACGAGAGGCGTGAGGGAGCGGCCTTCAGTGGGGAGGGGCCTGGGGATCTTAAAGGCTCCAGTGAGGGGGTGACTTTGATTTTAGGGGCCCCAGGGAACCTGCCAGCCCCACAGCAGGGATCTAAGACATCCGAGGGGAGCTGGGAGGCCTATGTTCCCCCATTAGTGCTCTCATCAAACTGACAGGTAATTTGCCATTGGGTGTCCTGCCTCCTCAGCTGGCCTGGGAACATTGGAAGGCACAGAAGGATTCTGTTTACCTGGCACCTGACCTAGTGCCTGGCACAGAGTAGGCACTCAGTGCATTTTTGTGGAAGGAAAGGAGAGAGGGAGGGAAGAATGGAGGAAGGTGGGAAGGATGGAAGGAAGGAAGGATGGAAGGAAGGACGACCACCTGGGATTCTGGTCCTGATCCTGGCGCCATGACCTTGGACAAATGTGGTATCAGGTGAATAGCACAGGCCTTGGGGACAGAGAAACTTAGGTTTACTCCCAGCACCACCGCTGGCTCTGAGTCTTGAGTAAGTCTCTTACCTCTCTGCCCTCGGTTTTCTCATCTGTAAAATGGAGACTGATAGAAATCACATGATCACAAGAAGCATGTACGAGGTTTAGCACCAAGTGCTCAGTAGAGGTTATCTGTCAGCATTGATTACTATTATCAGTGTTACTGTTGCCTGCTGTTACTGCCACAGACTCCTCATCCGGCAATGCGCTGGCTGTCCGAGTTCCTTTCACCCCCAGTTCCTCAGGCTCTGAGGCTCCCGCCTGGCTGTTCCCTGGACATATCAGAACCACAGTGTGGGCCCTTGACCGCCCCTTCCACAGCGTCCAAGGCAGACAGAGAGAAAGAAGGGAGCAAAAGAAGGAGGGAGAGAGAAGAAGCCGGCTCAAGGAGGCCAGACTCCTGAGGGGATCTGCCTTAAAGGTGTCACCCTCTGCCCCCACACTGGGAGGCTCCTTCAGAAAACGGGGGGTCTCCTGCCCTCAAAAGGCAAAGCAAGAGACTGCTGCCGTCTGAGGAGAAGGGCACAGGTTCAGGCACCGCATGATTCCAGCTCGGGCCTGGATGTCAGGAGGCGAGGACTCCAGTGCTGGCCGCTCCCCTAACTTGCTGTGTGATCCCAGCCCAGTTACGTTCCCCTCTAGGCCTCAGTTTCCCAAACTGTCAAGTGGGCATAACACCTACCCTGGTGGCTCTCAGTTTGCTGAGAGGAACAACTAAGATGGTGAGAGTGATTTGGAAAAAGTGAAAATCTCGGCAGACTTTTTGTCCATTATAGAGAAAATAGTGTAGCCTGGTAGTTAAGAACTCAGACCATGTTCTCAGAGTGAATGGGGTGTGAGTCCTGGCTGGCTATAAGGGCAAGTCACTTCCCCCGTCGGGGCCTCAGTTTTCCCATGTGTGAAATGGGGAAATAATAATCCCTTTATAGGATTCTTGGGCACAGTACATGTGCAAAAGGCTTGATGATGCTCATTACCCCCACACGCATGTCCTCTGTGGGTATTTATGGCCATCCCCTGAGCTCAGTGAGTAGTGATGGCTCGGTTCCATAAGGACTAAGTGAGTCCAACCACCAGTATTAGCCCCGGATGTTTGTAAAGCCTCATGGTCTTTCACATCCATTTTCTCTTATTAGGAAAAGCAAACAAAGGAATAAGCGTTTAGCCTATCACTCCACACCAACGTGTGGGTTCAGCTAAACAAGTTCAGACATGTATTTTTTCCCAACTGTCACTGGTGCTATGATCTTTTTAAGCAGACTTTGCTTAGCCTCAAATCCCAAATTCAACAGCAGTGGAAAGGGCTTAGCAAAGACTGAGGTCTTTTCCGGCCCTCCCTTCTCCTTTGTGCAGGCCCTAGGCAAAGGGTAGAAGGGTAACTTGGCCAGTGACTGGATTACCTGAGCCTCCCTCTCCTGCTCCTGCCTTAGGGTCCTAGGTTATTTGGGTTTCATTGCTAATTCCCAGAAACAAGCTTAATTTTTAAAACATGTTTTCTTTGTGCATCAAATATTGAAGTGATTTATCCACTCACTCATTTGTACCCATACTCAAGCAGACACCCCCCCCCCCCCCCGCCACCTCCTCTACCACCATCTTCACCACTTCCATCATCTCCACCGCCTTGGTCAACTCCACCACCCCTACCACCACCACCTCCACCACCCCTATCACCTCACTCGGCTCCACCAGCTCCACCACTTCCATCACCTTACGCAACTCCATCTCCATCCCCTCACTTACCACACCAACTCTACCGCCTGCATCCCTTCTCCAAATCCACCTCCCCCAGATTTGTCAATTCCACTCCCTCCACCTCCTCCGCCACCACCAACTACGTCGTCTTCCATCTTCACCATGACTTCCACAGCTACTTTTGTCACCTCCTTCGCCTCCACCACTTCTGTCACCTCAGCACCTCTACCTCCTCCCCCTCCTTCAACTCCAACACCACCTCTCCCACCTCCACCATCACTTCCATCACCATCTCCACCATCTCCATGCAGAGATTCATAAAGTTTATCAAGAGCCCAAGTAACAAATTCTGCTGTAGATTTTCTATTCCAGAGACACAAGAATTTCTCCACAAAATGTTTCAGGCTTAAAAACTCTGTGGCTGCTCAGAGATGAACATGAAGATTGGCACGGGTGTTAGTTCAGGGTGAATCTTCCTCAGCAAAAAAATAATAATAATAAAATGATGTATTAATATAGAGACAGAGGTCAAGGGATTCACTTCTCACCCCAGTGAGAAACTGGGGAATCTATGTCTTTTCTCTAGTTTTGCATACTTTGGCAGCACATCTGGCCAAAAAGAAATGGGGTGGGTTATCTGGGGCAGTGTTTCTCCAACTGTAATGTGTATACAGAAAATCTGGAGACCTTGTTGAAATGCAGATTTTGGTTTAGCAGGTCTGGGGTGGAGCCCGAGGCTCTGCGTTTCTAAGAAGCACTCGAGTGATGCTGATGTTCCTGCTCCATGAAGCAGGCTTAGAGCAGTAAGGTGTTTACCTGGTTATTGGGGACCACCTAGACCCAAGGCTGGACCAGAGGTCTCCAGGTTCGGGGAGACATGGCAAGGCTGTGAGATGCCCCGTGTCCATCTGGAATTCTGCTCCTCTCAAGGTCCCAGCACAGCTGGTCAAAGGCACAAAAATTCTGGCCTCTGGCACCTTCAATCCCAGAAAACCAAAGTGGTCCCGAAGAACAGGCTGAACCTCTGTCCTAAGCCTTTATTCTTGTGGACAAGACATATTTTTTTAACACCTACTAAGTGCTGGGTTCTATGTTCAGATGCGAGGGCTGCAGTGGTGAGCAGGGCAGAAACAGCCCCTGCCCTGGAGCCATCACGCTGGCAGGAGGTCATTTCTGGGTCTTTCTTCCCCACTTGATGGACAGGAAGGGATGGTGGTGGTGGTTGGGGGGGAAGGGGAGGGATGTCCCATGCTCCTCCCCCAACTTCCACACAGTAGATACCTTGGCTAAACTGCCAAGATGAATTGAGACAGCCCCCTCCCCGCTCTTCCCACAGCACGCTGGAATTGCAGAAAGCCCAAAGCCTGGCCCACGGCAGACTCACAGCCAGACTGCTAAATGACCAAGCCACACCTTGAGCCGGGTTCTGGAGATGCAGCGAGGGCAAGCACAGAGCCAGGAAATCTCATTCTAACACTTAGTTTACTCAGTTTCCTCAAATGTAAAATGGGAAGAATTTTGATACCAGCTTCGTAGGGTTGTGGTGGGGCTTAAATGGGTCAACACACAAGTACAGAGCTCAGCAGCATGCCAGGCACACAGTAGGCGCTCCATAAATGTTAGCTGCCAGATATATATGAAAGATATGATCCTTGCACCCCTCTTCCAATGGCTGGTGGAAGGAAGCCCCAGTGTGGCATTCAAAGCACCTGGCACCCTTCCATCTTCTATGTCGCTGACGAGCCAAAGCCTTCACAGGCTCCTCCAATGGGCCGCCTTTCCACACCTCTAAGTCTTTGCCCAAGCTAGTCCCTCTGTCTGAAAGGCCTTTCTTTTGCTTGAACTCTCTCCACTTGGGCGCCACCTCTGGGTCCCCACAAGCTCCTATGCACTCCTGTCCCCATCCCAGCTCTTGTCCGGGAAGCAAAACCATCTGCCTGTGTTTGCGTGGCCAATCAGACCGAGAGCTTGGTCTGAGTCATCCACGTCACCCAGCACCGGCCTGGTCCCAGGGAGGTGCTGGCTGGCCAGCGTGCCACGAGAGAACAAAGAAAGGCTTCCCATCAACCACGCTTCCCTTTCAATGTCACCTCCTCAGGGAGGCCTTCCTTGATCACCCATTCTCTACTCAAGTGGTTCTCAAACTTTAGCTTTCATCAAAAGCAACAGAAGGGTTTGTTAAACACGGGATTTCTCACTCAGTAAGTCTAGGGAGGCTCCCGAGAATTTGCTGTTTCTAACAATTGTGACGCTGGCCGGCACACTTTGAGAGCCACTGCTCTGCCCCATTACCCTGGTTTATCTCCCTCAAGGCACTTATCACTCTCTGAAATGCTATTTGCGGCTTATTTGTCTTGTGTCTCCACTGACGTTCTCCCATTTACGCTCCATGAGGACAAGAATTTGGGGCTGTCTTGCTCGGCGCTCAGCACAGCACTTGGCGCAGGACTGAATGGACGCCTCGGGTTGAAAAGAAAGAGAAGGACGGTCCGTCGGGCGGAGGAACCGGGAAGTCCCCAGAAGCCCAACTCGCCGGCTTCCCCCCAGCCCCAGCCCGGATCCTAGTCCCTCGAGCCTCGCGCGGTCCCCCGGTCCCCAGGCCACGGCCCCTTTAAATGTGCGCGGGGACGCCTCGCCCCTCGGCTCCCTCGATCCTGACGGAGCAGAAAGGGAAAAAGCCTTCCTCTCCGCGAGCGGAGGAAACGTCCAGTAGGGGCGGAGGCGCGGCGGCCGAGCGCAGCGCGCCGGGTGCGGAGCCGGGAGCCCCGAGCGCGGAGCCGCCGCGACGCCGCCCCCGCCCCGCCGCCGGCCCCGCCCGGAGCCCCGCGCCCCGCGCCCGCGCTCGCCCCCGCGCCCCGCCCAGCCCCGAGGCTCGCGCCCCGCGCCCACTGGCCCTGCGCGCCGCGCGGAGTCCGGCGCGCGCCGGGGGCGGGGCGGCGCAGGGTGCGGGCCCCGCGGGGCGGCCATGGAGTGAGCGGCGCGCGGGCTCGGCTCGGACGGACGGACGCACGGACGCACGGCGGACCGACGGGCGGCCCGGCTCCGCGCGCTGGAAGATGAACAGGGCAGGTAGGAGCGACGCGCGACGGGCCCGCCGGGCGCTCCGGGCTGGAGCCCGCGGGGCGCCTGGAGCGAGCGGCCGCCGTGCCCCCGCCCCTCCCACTCGCTCTGCCGGCCGAGCCGCTGCCCCTCGACGCCGGGGAGGCTGAGGGCCACCGGGGGCCCCTGTCCGGACGCCCGCCAGCCTCGGCGAGGCCGCACCCGGCCACGTCCGCCCTGTCCCTGCCCCGCCGCGGCCCCCGGCGTGAGGGTCCCTCGGCAACCGAGAAGGACGCTCCTTTCGCGAAGGCAACTTGGTCGTGCCCCTGAGTGCTCAGCCCTGCTCCTCGGGGGCCCGCCCGGCCCTCCGAGGCCCCTCCTGGCCCGCAGGGTCCGCCCGCAGCCCTTCCCCACGCCGGGGACCAGCCGGTCCCTCCGCACCCGGCGGCTCACCCTTAAGAGGATGCCGGCTTCCTTCTCTCTCCTGGACCCCGAGACTTGGAGCTCACTCTCGGGCTGGGACTGAAAAGCCCTGGGTTGCCCCCGCCCCCCGCAGCGCAGCCTCCCTCTCAGCGCCCTGGCCCGGGGCCCTCTTTGTGCCTCCCGCTGGGACCGAGCGCCGAGGGGACGCTCCTGGCGAGGCTGAGCCGCGTGCAGGCGGCCCCTCCCGCCCTCACGTCTCTGCCCTGTGAACCCGACTGCCAGGCAGGGATTCCGTGAGATCCAGAGTGCGTGTGACGCTAAATGTTCGCGATCCCTCCGGAGGAGTGCCATTTAACAGATTCAGTGACTGAGACTCAGAGATGGTCGGTGCCTGGATCCCAGGTCTCCGGACTGCTGACTGCAGCCGCGGGAAGGGCAGAAAGTTCCCTCAAAGAGGCGCGTTCGCAGGGCCGCAATCCCAGCTGCCTGCATCTGTCTGCCAGGGAGCGATCGTCACTCTTTTCTCTTTTTCTCTTAGAATTTAGCAGAAGGCAGCCCTGTCCCCAACCAACACCCTTGTCCGAAGCCATACTCCAAAACACACATCCCTAAAGAAACAGGAAGCCACCATTTTGGCTGTCTTAGAACCATATCCTGCTGCCTTGTGTGTGTGTGTGTGTGTGTGTTGTGGGGTGTTTTCTTTTTAAAATCTTTTCAGTGAGAAAAGTCGTTGTCTTAGGAGTGAGGTGGAGACGGGAGATGTTTGGCTGGACTGATCTGACAAGGGAGACACTTGGGGACTTGGGAGTCTGGCAGCCACCTCCCTATGTCCAGGCCCTGTTGTTGCTGGGCATGTGGACCCCTGGGTGGTGAGTGAGTGTGGGTCACAGAAGCGGGGGTGGAGCAGGGGTATCACTTTGTGGGAGTGGAAAAGGCTGGAGCTGGGTCCCAGTGACCACCAGCCATTCTTGGAGGGAGGAGGTCGCCTCCTGCCTGTCCTGGCACAGCCTGGACAGAGTCAGGCTAGCTTTTTCCTACACTCCTAATAAAACGCGCTTTCAAACAATGGTGAGAGCGGTTCCAGTTTTCCCACGTTTCCCTGCATGAGGCTTGGGCAGGCCCTCCCTTCTCTGAGACTCTGGGGGGATGGAGTGAGCCGGCATAAACTGAGAGGCAGGTTTGGTCCCGGGAAATCTTAGCAGTTGCCACTCTTGGGTTCAGCCATCCTGTAATTTTTCTCCAGCATAAACCTGGTTACTCTTTCAGTGTGATGGCAGTGATAGACGCTTCACATGATGATGTCTGCGTGCCATGCTCTGAACGTCCTGATCGTGTCACATAGTAGTTCACAGACTCCATGGGACTGAATCTCAGAACCAGCGCGTACTTAGTTATGTGACCTTGAGTGGGTTAACCTCCCTGTGCCTCAGTTTCTTCATCTGAAAAATGAGGATAATATCTTTTTCATTGAGTTCTCATGATTAAATAAAAGAAAGCTTGTAAGGTGCCTGGAACAGTGTCTCTCACATTATAGGCAACCAATAAATAGTACTAATATTTGTTGGGTACGTACTTACGATGAACCATATGCTGCTTTAAGTGTTTTGCTTGTATCAGTTCACTTTTCGCAGCAACCTTACGAGTTTACTGTACTGTTATAAGGCTGCTCTTGCTGTTCCCATTTTACAGATGGAAAAACTGATCTGCAGGGGTTTTATGGTCACTGACTTAACGAGGAGCCAAGACAGGTTTGAAACAGACTGTTGGGCTTGAGAGCCTGCTTTTTTATCCAGTGCCTAACACATAGTAGGTACACAGGAAATGTTTGCCAATTGACTTAGTTAGGCATCTCATGTCTATTTTTTTCCCTTGAACTTCTCAACAGCCTTATGAAAAAAGAGGGTATTTCTTCCATTTTACCAAGAAAGAAACTGAGGCTCAGAGAGGCAAAGTGGCGTGTGCAAGATCACCTTGCTGACGTGTGGCAGAGCTGGGATTGGAGTCCAGGTCTGGCGGAGCCTGGGGCCCCTGCTCTTCCCACTGTCCCATGCTGTCTTCCCAGCAAGTGCCCTGCTGGGGACCACTGGACTAGCTTAACAGCAGCCTAATTAGAAATCATCAAGCTTGGCTTGGACATTCCAGCAGGCACCCAGGAATGAAAGTTAAATTAAGATGCAAATGGAAGGTGAAATTGGAAGATAATTCCTCTTAGAACATATGGTTATGAGAGTTCCACGGGGAGTACAGTGAACTGCGGTTGAAACAGACTCGGGGACTGAGATGAGGCTATCAGGGGACATCATAACAAGAGCCATGAGTTAATGGACTAGTCGGCCAGAGCAGAAGGCACCATCTGGCTGTTTGGTGCAGTCCCCTCACTTTATGGATGGGAAAACTGAGGCTCAGAGAGAGGAAGGGACTTGCCCAAGGTCACACCTCCAATTAATGGCAGTCCCAGGAGTAGAGATCAGAGCTTGCAACTCCCAGTCCAGTGCTCCTCCCAGTACCCCTTGTGATGTAACTTCTGCCTAGCTGACCAGGGAGCAGCAGCATGAATGCGTGAGTGACAGATATTTAGTTAAAATAGAGAACAGTAAACTGGTACCAGGGGGCTGGCTGGGGATGATTTCTATCACCAGAAGCTGTTAAAAATCTCTTCCTCCTGTCCCTGTGGTTTCCCCACCCCCCAGTTAACTCCTGGCATCTTGGCTCGAAGGGTGTTCTGCACTCAAGTCATCCTCAGGCACAGCAAATTGCCGGGAGGGCGTTGGTAACTCAGGGTGGGGAGGGTATGACCCTCAGGCTCTGTGATACAGGAAGAGAGATGGTTCATGCAGCAGCGGGAAGGACCCAGGAAGCAGCACAGGGTCCAGTAGCTCCATCCAGGCTGAGTTCTGGACAGTCAGAAAGTTAAGGGGGCCGGCCCGGTGGCGCAGCAGTTAAGTTCGCACGTTCCGCTTTGGCAGCCCCTGGGTTTGCCGGTTCAGATCCCAGATGTGGACATGGCACCGCTTGGCAAGCCATGCTGTGGTAGGCGACCCACATATAAGAAGTAGAGGAAGATGGGCACGGATGTTAGCTCAGGGCCAGTCTTCCTCAGCAAAAAGAGGAGGATTGGCGGCAGATGTTAGCTCAGGGCTAATCTTCCTCAAAAAAAAAAAAAAAGAAAGAAAGTTAAGCTTAACCTAGAGGAGGAAATCTCAGCTCTGATTTACCCTATAATCCACCACCCCTGCCGTACTCTAAAGCTCAGCCAAACTGGACTCTATTGTACTTCCGAAGGGCTTGCATCTAAATGCCTCTGGGCCTCTGCACATTCTGTTCCCTCTACCTGGAATACCCAGCCTCTTCTTTGATTATGAAAATCCTCCCTGTCCTTCAAGGTGCAACTCATTGCTACCTCTTCCTGGATCTTCTCTGGGCAGAATTGGTCTGAGAGCCAGATAACCTTGTGCTGAGGGCAGGGGCTCTATCCCGTTTCCTTCTGTGAGGGCAGCAGAGAGGGAGCAGAGCTGGAAGCTCTCACACTCCCTTCGTTTTCTTTCCTCCCTCCTCAGTCCTTTTTGCTGGTGCCTTCTCATAACCTTGGGGCCACCAGGGCTCCCTCCTTGGCCCTGTTCTTTTCTCTGTCCACACTTATTCACTTGGTGATCTCGTCGGCCGTATGCCTTAAATTCCATCTCTGTGATGGATTCCTCCAGCCAAACCTCTGCTGGGAGCCCGGACTGGAATATCCAGGAGCCCATTTGACATCTCCACCTAGGTGTGTGACAGGTTACTGAGATTCAACACGTGCAAACTGAAATTCTGGTTTTCCCTCCCCAGCGCATATAGCCTTCCCCAATTCACTTGCTGCCACTTCACTTTTTCAGTTGCTCCTACTCAAAACCTTCGTGTTGTCCTTGACTTCTCTCTCTTACGCCATAGCCAAAATGTCAGCAAGTCCTGCCAGCTCTACCTTCATGTTCGGAACTGACTCCTTTTTACCACTTTCACTGCTACCCCCTGGTCCCAGCCTCCATCATCCGTTGCCTGGATTATTGCAAGAGACTCCTCACTGGGTCTCCTTGCCCCGTCCTCACTGCTTCTGTTTATTTCAACACATCAGCCAGAGTGTGCATGTCCTTCTGCTCAAGGCCCTACATAATCTACACCCTCCCCTTGACCTTTCTGATGTCATCTCCTGCCTCTCACCTCCCTCCCTTCCAGCCACTCTGGCCTCCTCGAACATGCCAGGTGAGTCCTGGCTCCCTCACCTGTTTCAGGTCTTTGCTCTAATGTCTTCTCTGTGAGGCCTGTCCTGGTGACTCTAAAACCCCTAACTCCTAATCTTTTTCCATAGGCTTGTGATCATGTAGCATGCAATATGTCATATACTTAGTCTTCTTATTGCCTATCTCCCACTAGAATATGGGGTCCAGGAGGCACAGGGTCTTTGTTTTGTTTATTGATGTATGCAAAGAATCTGGATGAGTGGCCAGCACATAGTAGGTGCTCAATAAATATCTCTTTGATGGAAGTGGATTAAAGGAAGTTGGATGGGAGCAAATGAAAGCCAGACATTCACATCATGGTCAGGTCAGGCTGGACTCAGCCTTATGTGAATTTCTCACCCAGCTGTCCTGGTCTTTCTGGGCTCAGTTTCCCTGCATTTTGCCCTTGTCTGCCTCACTACAAGCTGGGAGCCCTGAGTGGAGACTGTAGAAGAAATGTTCCGTGGCAAAAGGGTGAAGGCAGAGGTTCAAGTGACTGGACCAGGAAGCAGGAAACCCACATTCTACCTGAGCCCTGCTCCAGACATGCTGAGTAGCCCCACGCCAGTCATCTGCCCTCTCTGTGCCTCAGCTTTCCCGTCTTTGAATGAAGGGTCAGACAAGGCCTTTCTGACTCTGGCGTCCTTTGATGTGAGAGGGGATGCAGCTGCAGAGCTGGAAGCAGAGCGGGGACGCTGCGTACTTATCATTCCTAGGGGCTCCTGTGGGGAAGGCATTTTCTTGCAGGATCACGCCTCAGACACCCACTGGAACCTTTCCTAAGGAGACTTCACCCACAGATCAATAGCTTGATTGGATGAAGGATGCAGTGGGGGTGGGGGCGATGCAGCGAAGGTGATGGTCATTTTTCACGGCCCTTCGGTCCCGCTGTCAGGTCTCATGGCACCTATGCGAAATATCACCTGTTAAGGATGAGAAATGAGAGTCCCCACCCCCAAAGGATAATTTCCATGCCAGTGCCTGACACCTGATGCTGAGAGCCCAAAGCTAATGTTCATAATGTGTCAGTGTAGAGCAGGACCTGTACCAGGGAGGATGTGGGGTGGGCAGAGACGGATTTTAGTAGAACAATGATAGCTGCTGTTTCTTGAGTGCTCCTCTCTGAAGTCCTGCTACTAATATATTACATGTTATATATATATATAGTAGTGCTTTTGAAGAAGCGCTTTTAATATGTATCTTTTAGTCTTTGTAACAACCTCTTGAGAATAGGTGTTACTGTTGTACCCACTTTACAGATGAGGAATCTGAGGCTCAGGTTCATAGCTTGTAAGTGGCAACATCAGGATTTGAACCCAGATCACCAAGGCTCCAGAGACTCACTCTGTTGCTCCATGTTGACAGTTAGCTGAAGCTTAGCTGTTTAAGCTCCAAATATTTGTGGGTTTTGTTTGTTTGTTTTGTTTTTTGCTGATTTGGGCAGATATTTTTCTAAACTAGGACGTATTTGCTTGCTTAGGAGACAGGGAGTTGGGAAGTCGCGTACTCTGTCTTGAAGCCTCTGATTGTCATGTGGATGCGATGAGGGTGGGTGTGGGCTGGGGCTTGGCGCAGGGGGGCTTCGGCCTTTAGAGGCTTGGCAGCTGTGCCTCTTCTCTCCCCTTGTGCCGTCGGCCACCACGTCTTAGAACTGGCAGTGTTCCTGCCTGGCTGCCCCCGGCCCCTCCTGATTAGCTGTGCCATGGGAATCCAGACCGCTAAGTTCATTCGATTGATGTGCAAAGTACAAGTAAAGAGGCTCTGAAATCAAGCCCTTTTGGGAACAGAGTGCATGGCTTTTATAACCCTGTATTATTGCTACTCCAGGCCTTTTTTATTTCCTTCGGGGCCTCTTCAGCTGAATTTTACATAGTTCTGCCAGTTTAGGGAAGATGACATTGACTTTGGCTTCAGACGTATTGAAATTGAGGTACCAATGGGACGGTCCGTGGAGATAGGTTAAACTCAGTTAGAGCTGTGCTGGCCAGTACCGTAGCCACCGCCCACACGTGGCTCCCGAGCCTTGAGTGTGGCTAATCTGAATTGTGATGTGCCGTGAGTGTAAAATGCACAGTAGGTTTTGAGGACTTCGTACAAAAAAGAAAGTCAAATGTCTCACGAGTAAATGTTGTATATTGATTACATGTTGATCCGAACATGATTCATTGATTACATGAGGATAATATTTTGGATATCCTGAGTTGAAAAAATGTATCATTGAAATTAATTCTACCTGTTTCCATTTTACATTTTAATGTGGCTAGGAGAAAATTAAAGATTACATCTGTAATGATAAATGTGGCTCGCATTATCTTTCTGTCAGACAGCCCTGGATTAGAGATGACTGGGGTTGGGCGCTGCAAGGATTTAACTGGGAGTCAAATGCATGGGGAGGAGAGGAGTTTGCTGACAGACCTCCAGGCCCTCTGCTCCATCTTCCTTCTTTCACAAGCCAGGCTGTCCTTCTGAGGCTGCTCTGTGTCAAACCCAAGCCTTCGTGGGGGTGGCACTGGGCTGGGGAGGGGACTGCCTCCTGATCCGTGGGCAGTAGGGATCCAGGTGGTGCTTTGGAAGCAGAGCTGTCAGGATGGAGTTGCATTCCTGGAGATCTGCGTTCCTCACTCTGCCTCCAGTGAGGCTGGGGCTTGGAAGCACAGGCAGGCGGTATGGAAGCATGGGCTGGCTTGTGGCAGGACAGATGCTGAGCTTGGAGGGAGCAGCTAAAATGCCTTGACCTTCCACTTGTCCGGGTCCCTCCACCCTGGAAAATTTAGCTGACACTTCACCTTGTCCAAGAGGTCTTCCCTGGCCGTGGCAGCTCTTGCTTCTCTAACTCCTGTTGCTGGTACAACTTGTACCACATCTTTTGTTCTGCCATGGTCAGTAGATCCTCAACATCCACAAGGGAGGAGAACTTTTGCAAATATCCATGTTGAAAAGTACTATATAATTTCTCCCATGAAATTTGGACGCTCTTAAAATTTGGATGCAGGGCAATTAGCTGGACTCCAGCCTTGAAGCATGTGGAACTCAGAGGTGACCCTCAGAAGAATCATACATCGCTGTCACACACCTTTGGTGTATCATTCTTGAGGGAATGAGGTAATGGCTATTCAGTCATAGTATTCCAAGGGTCTGCAGCTCTGTCCTCCAACTGCTCTGTTAGTCTCGGCCACCTAACTCCACTGTAAGCGCTCAGCAGAGGTATTCTCCTCTTGACCCTATAAGACCCTTCTCCTCTTGACCCTATAAGACCCTACTGTTTGCATTGCTGTGCGTGTAGATAGTAGGTATCCAATGAGTTAACTGTGGAATGAATGTAAGCTCCATGAGGATAGCAAGGATGGTGACTGTCAAGGTCAACATCGTCTCATGTGTACCCGGCACACAGAATGCATTTAATATGTCATTGTTGAATGAGGGGTGCCATGCTTGGACACCCTTATTTGAGGAGTAGAAGATGTCATTCCCTTGGGTTTCGTTAGCTGGACTGTGTATAGAACAAAGGTCTATTCACTTTGTTTAGAGAATGAATCTTCAGTGGAAGGTCAAGGGATTTTAAAGAGATGGTGGAGGGCATAAACGTAAGACAGAACAGAGTCGATTGAGTTCCCATGCCTTGGGAAACCATCTTGAGTGTTCTCTCAAAAATGGTAAGTAGGAGATTCTGAATGGAAATAAAGGTAACTGTACTTTTTGTCTCCTTCTTTTCTCTATTTTCTTGCTTTAGATTCACCAAAACCACCACTTGCTCCCAAGCCAAAGACTGCCAGTCCCCTCACGCCAGTGGCGACACCCAAATTTCCTTCGTCACCCCGACCTGCTAGTTTTCCCAGTCCCAACTCCATGTCTAGGGGTCCGAAACCCCCCATCGCCCCTAAGCCCAGGCTGGCTGCCCCCAACGAGTGGAGAGCCAGCGTGTACGTGATCAACAGCTTGAACAAGTGTAGCAATGGGAAGCTGCTCTGCGTAGATCGGGGGCTTTACGAGGAGCGCCGGTCCAGCCTGGAGTGTTCCGAGTCTGAGGTGGACGAGGATTACATCGTGGTCCCCGGGGCTCCGCCGAGCGAGGGCGAACCCAGGGATGGGGACTCCGTGGAGAATGCAGTCATGGCACCTCCAGATGTCACCGGGGAAGAGGCATGCCAGGAGGGAGACGAGGAGTGTGACACAGAGGGGACGGGAGCGGCTGAGGACTTAGCCACCCCAGCTGAAGTCGTGCTGAGTGGAGAGGGTAACGAAGGCATAGCCCCCAGTCCTGAGAACATGGAGGCTCAGGACTGCGGCCAGGATGCAGGGGCCGAGGAGCAAAAGTTCCCAAGTGAGGAGGAAGAGAAGCTGGTGGAAGAACACAGCCTGTTCAAGCTGGAGGACAAGGGCGCTTGGGATGGAGAGGCGGTCTTTCCAAGTGATACCATTCTAACTCATGTCAATTTAGAGGATCCAGCAGCTCCTGATGAGGAGCCCGGGCCCCCTGGGACACTCAGGGAGGCAGAGGAGGATGCTGAGGAAGGCTGTGCCAGCGCGGACCCGGGGGAGCCAGATGAGTGTGTAGATTCCAGCAGGCCCGCCGAGGGGGACACTGAAGACGCTGGCAAGGATCCACCGGAGAGTGAGGGATTGGCCACGGGCACCCAGGAGGTGGAGATGGCTACAGACAGTCCTGATGTCTCTGAGGAGGAGTGTGAAGAAGCCACAGGCGGTGGTGACCAGAATGATCAGGATGGGCCACCTGACCAAAATGAGAAAAATGACCAAGAAGAAATGGCAGCAGTCACCCAGGTGGCGGGAGAAGACCCCCAGGAAAGCGAAGACCCCGCGCAGGATGAGCCTGCCGAGGAGAGCTGCCAGATCATTCCTTTCGAGAGTGACTGTGTGGACAACTTCGTGACTGCGCTCTCGGGAAGTCCCTATGAGTTCTTCCCGACTGAGAGCACCTCTTTCTCTAGCGAAAGCTGCTCTCCTTTTTCCGAGTCAGCGAAAGGCTTAGTGTCAGAGCAGGAACCGCAGTCGGGAGCGTGTGTGGAGCAGGACCCTGTGGCTGGGACGCCGTGTGGCCCGTGTGGCTCCCCGCAGGGTGGTGCTGGTGAGGACCCCTCTGTTCCTGATGTGGTGGTCATGCCAGAGGATGAGGACGCTGCAGACGACGCGCTCACCAACCCCTATGAGATGGGAGTTGACCTGGCATGTGAGGCTGACCCTGGAGAGGGAGAGCAGCCTGAGACACAGGCTGCATCAGACGCCCTCCTGGGTGGCTATGGCATGAAAGAAGAAATGGACCCTGATGCTGAGGGTGGCCTGGTCCCCACGGACAGAATGAACATCGTCACAAGGGCCAGACCCCACTCTGGGAAGGTGGCTGGCTATGTCCCAGAGACTGTCCTGGAAGAAACTGGACCAGAACCTGGCTCGTCAGCCATTGGCATGGGAGGTGCCACCAAGGAGATGAGAAAGACGGTTCTGTCATTGGAGGGGAAGCCGCTGGAAGCCAGCAGGGCCTTGCCAGCAAAGCCCAGAGCCTTCACTTTATACCCACGATCGTTCTCCGTGGAAGGCCGAGAGATTCCAGTCTCCATTTACCGGGAGCCAGAGGCATCTGGTTTAGATGACCACAGGATCAAAAGGAAAGACGACAACCTGTCTCTGCCCTGTGTGATTGGCTCCTCTGGGAGTTTCTCCCAGAGGAACCACCTCCCGTCCAGCGGTACCTCAACACCGTCTTCCGTGGTCGACATCCCACCCCCTTTTGACCTGGCCTGTATCACCAAAAAGCCCATCACGAAGAGTTCTCCCTCGCTGCTGATCGAGAGCGAGCCCCCGGACAAGCACACCAAGAAGAAGAAGTCTTCCTTTAAGCGGTTCCTGGCGCTGACGTTTAAGAAGAAGAGCGAGAGCAAGGTGCACGTGGATGTGAGTGTGTCTTCCAGATCCTCTTCGGAGTCCAGCCACCACGGGCCTTCCCGGCTCCTGGAGCTGGACCGCGGGAGCCTCAGTAACTCCCCTCAGCTGAAGGCTCGGACTGGCAAGCTCCGGGCTTCTGAATCGCCCTCCTCCCTCATTTTCTACAGGGATGGCAAGAGGAAGGGCGTCCCCTTCAGCAGGACGGTGTCCAGAGTGGAGTCCTTCGAAGACCGCTCCCGGCCCCCGTTCCTGCCCCTGCCCCTGACCAAGCCACGGTCCATCTCGTTCCCCAACGCCGACACTTCAGACTATGAGAACATTCCAGCCATGAACTCGGACTACGAAAATATCCAGATTCCGCCGCGGAGGCCAGCAAGGGCCGGGACGTTTACAAAGCTGTTCGAAGATCAGAGCAGAGCCCTGTCCACAGCGAACGAAAATGACGGCTACGTGGACATGAGCAGCTTCAACGCCTTCGAGAGCAAACAGCAGAGCGCAGACCCGGAAGCAGAAAGGTACGGTGAACTTATGCTTTCTTGGTTATTCAGCGAGTGTGACTACCCCAGAGGCAAGCGTAGGTGGAGGGGACAGAACGGGCTTGCTTTTTTAGCCTCAAACTCTATTTCTTTCTAGCTGTGTGACTTAGAGTGAGTGTCTTTACCTCTCTGAGCCTCACTTACTGCGTCCGTGAAATGGGATTCGTGCAGAGTGTTTGAGAAGATCAGAGTAGGTAATCTATGTGAAATGTGTTGCCTAAAATGCCAGATATGGTACAAATGCGAACATCTGTGTTTCCATTATTTGGGAGGCATTTCTCATCTCCTAGATGGATGGCTTTGCTACTCCCCTCCAGGGAAGTCACCAAGAGAGAAGGTTCTGGAATCTTGCCAAACTAAATATCTTTCGCCATCAGGAAAATGCCCTAACTTGAGATTGATACCTTTTTATTGTGTAAATATGCACTCTATTCAAGGGAACTAGAAAAGACAATTTATTTAAGTTGTTTAAAGAGCTGAAGGTGCCCTGAGCTAAATTTCTGAATAGACGTCTTTAAGAGGTTCATCCAAGCGGATTTTTCTTTTCTTTTTTTCCCTTTTGGACTCATGCACCTTGGAAGTGAGGGCGAAACACTGAAATTATTGACAACAGTGGGGATTTTCTGACCCCACCTTCCTGAGGCTGACTGAATGCCCTTATTGATTATCCCAAGTGGCAAATTGCCCGATCTTGCCGTTCCTTATACATTGTGGGTGCAGCTTGAAGGCGATGCAGTTCCACCTGAGCCAGTCACACTCTTTGGGGCGCCTGATCTGAATGAATGAAAAGCCGAGATGGTGGAGATTTTAAAGGAAACCCTGATTCTTTCCCCTCACGTGCAGTATCTTACCCCAGTGCAGCTAGGTATTCCTAGGGGGCTTGCAGTAAAGAGGAGATGAGAATGATTGGGAGTTAGTGCTAGCTGTCGCCAGAGTGTAGATCGTCGGAGTGTTTGTGTGGTTTATTCTCTTGAGGTTTTACGTGGTCCCCCTGGCTCCATCCTCTCCCCACTGCAAGTCTGGGTAAGGCTAGCATCAGTTCTTTCTAGGATGAAAGAATTTGTTCCTGGAGCAAAGGTGAATACCAACACTGCCGGAGGCACCAAGTTTAATTTGGGGCATGTGGATGCGCAGACTCTGAGAGGGCGAGTGTGCAGAGCCGACAAGTTCATCACATTCGTAGTTACCAGAGGGTTTGATGAGACACCGCCCTGGCCGAGTGCCTCCAGGCACTAATGAAAACAGAATTAAGCTTTGAACCTTAAAATCTCCATGCTGGAAAGGACCTCAAAGGGCCCATGGTCAAACCTCCCACCCCAACAGGTCTCTCTCTTAACCCAGTCTGTACCTGAATTCCTCAAGCCACAGGGAACTCACCGCCTCCCAGAGCTGCAACCTCTGTTGCTAGGTACTCTGACTAAGTTCTTCTTTCTGACAGGCAAAAGCGCTCTCCCTCTAACATCCCCACCCCACACATGCCGGCTCTCCCCTCTCAAGCCAGGTGAGAGCTCATTTCCTCTTTTGTATGACACCTTCAGAAATTGAAATATGCTTCTGTAGAATCACAGAATTTTATACCTGGAAGGGAACTTCAGACAACATTTGGTCCTGTTACAGAGGAGGAAACTGAGGCACAGAGAGGGAAAGGGACTTGCCTAAGGTCTCTCGGCAAGTTAGTGAAGAAATAAGTGCCAGGACTCAGATTTCCTGACTCCTGGTTCAGGAATTTGCAGTGACTTATGCTAAGGGATGCCAGGTCTGGTTGTCTTCTCTGTGCACTGCACAATCCCAGGGCCACATTCACCTGTTAGTCTATATATGGTGCCCCATGGGGTTATGTAGTGTGCAGGTTGCTTGTCCATATGTAAGGTCCTGTTGCCTTGATCTGTATTTTGTCCAAAAGACAAAACCACTTCCTTCATAACTTGAAAATAAGAATAAAATGCCCAAGACAATGCTAATGCTACCATATCTTGAATGCTCACTGTGTGCCATGCAGTGGAATCGGGGCTTTCCCTGCATTATCTCAGATTTGATGCTACAGCCTGGGGCGTGGGGTGAGTCTTGACAGTCAGACCACATTTCAAAAGCACTGTTGCCCCACCCTGATACTGTTTCACCCAAGACCAGGCTGACTGGGATAAATCTCCCGGGTAGGAATCACATCCTCTTGGACATCGATCAGTGAGCAAAGCTTTCTTCAGTTTTCCCACACGAAATAGGTGGAAGCGGAAGGGGAGAAAAATCCCCACTTTGGGCTGGAACAGGTCTGGACAAGGGAGGTTTCAGACACATCAAGTTGAGAGGCACGAGGGCCTACCGTGGGAGTGGGGGGCCAGTGCCTCTCGGCCTGAATGGGAGCTTGGAGGATTGAGTGGAGGGTGCTACTGATCGGAGACACGTGCCCAGGGGTGCTGTTGGACGGGCCGGGCCGAGAGGGCGGAGAGGCAGTTCCTTTCTTCCGCTGCTTGTCCTGCCCCACATCTTGCTTCGGTGTGAAGATCAGAGGCAGAAGCCAAAATAAATATCAACAGTCCCAGTGTGTCAGCAGACGAGGGTTCAGAGCCCATCTGGTGGCTGATTGCTGTGGGATCTTGGAAAAGCTGGCCGCGTTGCTCGTCTGTAAAATGTTAAGATTGGCCCAGGTCTGTATTTCTCAACCAATCGCCTTTCCTGTGCCACCTTGATATTTCTGTTACACCACCGAGACTATCACTCACTTATTATTTGTCTTTAAAGCAGTCCATCTTTTTTACTTAAAAAATATTTAGAAAGGAAATTTTATGTCACTGTTGGGAAATGGAAAAACGGTATCAGTTGCCATAAATAGAAAGCAGTTGCACAAATAAGATACAAAGGAAAATAAAGTAACAAGGGTAAAGTCTACCTTGAGGTTATTACTTGCCAAGGCCATGAGCTGGAGGCCTGGTCCCTTTGTTAAGCAGGGAGAGGTGTTAAAGACATCCTGGCACCACACGGAGGCTTTCTACTTGGCGTAATCAGAAGGATTCAAAAAATTGAAAAGGGAATAACTTTTGTGGTGTGATTCAATGTTGTTTAAATCTAAGTGCTTTTTCCACTAAGAGTACCCCCTTCAAGAAACGTGTAGAGAGCCCTTGGAGACCCCCAAATCAGAGCAGCAGCTCAGGGTCTAATGGATGATTATAAAATTTCTTTCATGAAGTTAGAGATTTGAATACACAGATAACATTTTAGGAGCTACAATAATATTCTTATAAGCAATCTTCTATCTTGGAACATAGAAGTGTGTACATTGTTACCTATGTACATTTTTCCCATTGTATACAAGAAAGATTTTGTCATCCTTTAATTAAAGTGTATCCCTAAAACATTCTTTTCTTCCTGAGTTGGTCCTCGTGCAAAAAAAAAAAAGAAAAAAAGACTGGAGAGCTAGTCTAACACTCTTAGTTTTCAAATAGGATGTTTTATGTCCTCAGTCAGTACTCTTGGTTAGGGGAACCCAGTCTTTACTTCTGAATATCCCATGGCTCCCATGCTGGTTATGTACCAGGAGCTTAATAAATGTGTGTTGATGACCAGGGGTTTTATGATTCCGTGCAAGTTGGTGATTTTGAACTTCACCAGGGGGAGAGAACCATATTAAGTGTGTATCTTCAGCAACACAATGCCAAGTGCCTTGTATACACTTAGGAAATATCCATTTGATGCAGAGCACTACACAAACTAGTTTGTCCTAAGTGTCTCATTTAAATCCCTATAATTGTATGTTTGTTTTTTGCATGATGATGATAATCACTCGGCATTATCATCCGCACAGATCCCTGATGCCACGTTTCCCCAGCATTTCATTATGAAAATATTCAACTTACAGAAAAGTTGAAAGAGTTTGTACAGTGCCTGTCCATGTCCCCACCATCTAGATTGTTCTGTTAACATATGGTTGCACTGGCTTTTCTCGTCTCTTTCTGCCCCGCACTCTCTCCATCCATTAATGCGTATTGTTTTTGATGCATTTATGGTGGCTTTTTATGTTTACAGATGAGGACGCCACAGCCCAGGGAGAGCCTGTGAGAGTACAGCGGCTGAGCGCGAAGGCTTTTGAGCCGAGCTGCCTGGGTTTCAGTCTGCGCTCCACCACTTACTATCTGTGTCACCTGAGACAAGTCACTTACCTCTGTCTGCCTCAGTTTCTTTATCTGTAAAAGGGGATGATAACAGTACCTGCCTGGTAATGTCATTGAGACTATGCGAGTTAATACAACACATAGTGTTCAGTAAGCATCAGCTGTTACTAAGGGACATGATCCGGGTCACATAGTGGTGGATGCAGGGTTTGAATTTCATTCCCGAGGTGAGGGTGGAGAATCTGGTCCCTTTCAGACCTGTGGGGGTGTGTCTGTCTCTATGTCTCTCTCTCTCTCTCTCTCAAGACCCTTCTTCTGCATGTGTTTGATGCAGGGTTCAGGAGATCACATCAGTAAAATCTGGACCAGGAGCTTGCAAGCTGTAGGGTGTGGCATCAGCATCGTTTCTAACTCTCACATGAGGTGGGGTCAGGGCTGCAGACAACAGCCTGAGCAATATTGATTTGAAGTCATCAGCAGCCTCTACACCCAGGACAGCAGGACCAGGGGTTTTATGATTCCATAATCATAATAGTAGAAATGCTTGTCTCTGTGACTCTGGCTATGGCTATTGTTTCATAACTGACGCCCGGTGAAGTGGTATGAACTATTCTCTATCACACAGGTAGTAAGTGCCAAGCCAAGATTCGAACCCAGCTCTTTCTGACTCTCAATCCAGTGCTCTTTCCACTTCTCTCCATTTTCCGTGGTTGAAAAGTGCCACATTAGCTGGTGGTCTTGATCCAGCAGCTGCAGAGTGTCTCCCTGGCAGGAGACAGGCTCGTATAGCCACCACCAAAATGTTGGCTTTGCTTATTGGTCCCGAGGGCTCAAGGAAGAGTGGAAAGACACTTTCCTTTCTTTTCTCGTGGCTGGTGGGTTTGTTGCTCTGTTGGCAGTCCGTCAAGGAGACTGGCAAGCTTTCCTGGGGCTTGCTAACGAGGTGCTCAGGTGTCTTTCCTTCCCTCAGGGCCACAGTAGGGGACCCTTGCCCTCCCATGGCCAGCTGTGCCTGCTGAGTCACCAGAGCTTCTGGGTTTGGAGCAGGCCATCTGTTTGGGTTGGGACTGCTCATTAGGGGAGTTCAGATGGTTCAGCCCACCCAGGAGCAGCAGCTCCTGAGTGCCTGTGCCTCCCGAGAGCACTGGGCTGGTCCAGGTGGAAGGTCTGAAGTGCAGAGTTTGAGGACTCCCTTCTCCCGCCCGGGGTCCTTACAGAGCTATGCTTTGCTGGAATGCAGCTCAAATTACATGCTTGAGAGTTTGTGGATTGGCCACGTTATACAGCATGTGTATGAGGATAAGGAGTGCAGAAATCCAGGTAATTGAATACTGTGGCTAACTGATGATGACCATTTGAGAAATTCTGAGCAAGGAACTGTGCTGAGTGAAGTATGGAAGGAGTGAGGTGGACCAGATGCCATCGCTGGCCTCAGTGGGCTTACAGTTGGGGGTAGGAAGAGGACTTAGGCCCAAGTCCCTGAAACATGAGATAGGAAATACTTAAGACCAAAGAGGGGGAATCCAGTGGAGGGTGGAAGGCTTCATGGACCAGGTGGCATTTGAATGGACACTGAAGGAAAAGTAGGATTTTGACATATGGAGGTGGAAGAAAGGTGCAAGAACGTGCAGAGAAACACGGGACTGTGGTTTTTAGTGTGTAAGGCTGCAATGAAAATGATTTAATCTGGGTTCAGAAGGTAGCTTGGTATCTTTATTCTGGAAGGCAGTTCACGTCATCTCCAGGCTTGGAGAATATATGGGAGAGATCAGGGTGAAAGGCTTAAGGACTAAACTCAAATGCCGTCTCTTTCTGATTTCCAGTTCTTACCATACAACGTTGTACCAGTGCAGCTAATTGGCTCCCTCACTCTGCCAACATTTATTCAGCATCCACTAAACCAGCTACTTACTATTCTAGGTGCTAGAAGGATGAAGGTTCCTGCCCTCAAGGTGTCTTCAGTCTGGCTGGAGAGAGACTAATAGAGGCCCTTAGAACCTGGTGTGATAAGGGCTTTGTTAGAGGTCCCTCCAGACAGCTCTGGGGGAGGGGCAGCCGGCAGCCTTCACTATCTGGGAGGCACTTGAGGTGGGTATTGCTGCAGGAACAGGCGTCCCTGATGGAGACAGTCCAGGAGGAACACAGGCCTGGGGGTAAGAAAAGACCGTGAAGTGTTCAGATCCGTGTACACGTCTGTGGGATGAAGTCGGGAAGGCAGCTTGGGCCCAGCCAGGATGCCTTGTGTATTGGCTTGATGAGTTAATGCGTACCCCTGGGCAGTGGGGGGACTGCGGTGGGTTTTCGGCAGGGGAGTGCCATGATGGGGATGGTGCATTGGCGTGAACACTCTTAGCAGGGTGGAGAGCAGAGTGGGTGGAGAGATGGGAAGCAGGGGGTTAGTCAAGACACCATTACAATGGTTCCCTCCAGAGAAAATGAAGACGAGGCAGGGCTGGGGCAGCGGGAAGGGCCAGAGTGGAGTTCTGTCTCCAGAGTGTACACAGCAACCCACTTCTCCAGTGTGGATTAACTCCAGGGCTAGCTTGGGTCTGCCTTTGCTTTTCTTTTCTTCTTTTACTTATCTGTTACAGTCTGGTCCCAAATAAATACAAGATTTGAGTTCATTTCCCGTTAAAGACATAGCAAGAAATATTAAGAATTCAGTCCTTAAAATTAAAGTTAAAGATTACAAGCCGAGTAATAACATTGAGGGAGGTGATTGTACCGCCGTGCAGACCAAGGACAGCGACTGCAACGAAAATTCTGAAATCCAGCACAAAATCTAGCACCGGGGCCCCTCCCCCTTCCGCAGCCCCAGAATGCCCCCAGCAGCCTTAGAGGGCAGTAAATATTTTGCTGAAGTGATTCTCTGAGAGAGTGAAACCTGACTTTTATTTTTTACAACTGCAGACAGTGATGCAGCAACAAATATATACATCATTGTAAAACAAAGGTGATTTACAGCCGCGGCCCTAAATCCCTGGGTTGGTACACGGCAGAGTGGCGGCTAAGCCTCCTGCTGACTAATTCCATTGGTGCTGAGAGCTGCGTGGCTGGATTTTTGGCACGTCCCAACCGTGGTATTCATTGGTATCTTTATATCTGCCTGTAAGCCGGGAGCCTTCCCATTATTATTACGTTTTTGACAAATGAACTCATGCAGAGCTTTCATTAAGTTTCATTGAAAGGACCTGGAAATGCCGTAAAAATTATTATAATCTCAAATCCATCACATTCCTAATGCATGCGGCTGTGCTTCTTGTTGAAATTGACTGATGAGAATATTCAGTTTTTAATTTTCTGCCTTAAAATAAGACCATCTGCAGCTGTTTCTTTTAGCAATAATTTTTAATTAAACGCAATAAAATTTACAGGGAAGGACCCTAATAAGAAAATCGTGTCAGGAATACACGTATTATAACATTTGCTAGCGTGATATTAAGGCCCCCAACTATTCTTTTTCCTTGCAGAGCTGTAATATAGACGAAATACTGATTAAGTGTTAATCGGACTGTGGTTTTACCGTCACAAAATCAGAGTCGCCCCCTGTGGGAGGTGTGGGAGTGACTCTCTCTAACAGGGGACAGTCTCGGTGCACGAGCTCTGTGCTGAGATGGCAGCAGAGGTCTCCTTGACCAGCTGAGCCCCGGAGGAGAGGCTGCCTTTGTTCCCGAGTTTGGGTGGCGCCAGTGTGCCTGGGCCTCGCTCTGCTCTGCCTGTGGATTGGGGAGGAGCGTAGCCCGCAGAGGATGCAGCCGAAGACAAAAGTCGGCTCTGTGTTTCATGCGTTCCCTCAGTTAATGTGTGTGAAGTCCCTCCCGGGTGCCGGGCGCTGGTCCGAGCCTCGGATGAGGTGACGAGCAGACAGATCAACAGGGTCCCCGCTGCGGCAGACCTGGTATTCTCCTGGGGGGAGGCAGACAGTAAACAAACTAATAAGTAAAAGAGATCATCACAGGTCATGAGATCATTCTTTTAGGATGAGATGATCCTTTTGTGAAAAAGAAACGAGCGGTGTGATAGGAAGTGGCTGTGGAAAGGACATTTCAGACAGGATGGTCAGGGAAGGCTTCTCTGAGGAGGTGACAATTGAGTGAAACCTGAATGATGATCAGACATATCGGGGGAAGGGCATTCCAGGCAGAGGGAACAGCAGGGACAAAGGCTCTGAGGCTGGAGGCCCTTGTGGAGGTCATGGAGAGGCCAGGAAGCCAGCATGACTGGAGTACAGAACGCAGCGATGAGAGCGATGGGGATGGGGTGGGCAGAGGCCTGTGTAAAAGATTTGGACTTGACTTTAATGAGACACCTTTGGAGGGAAGCGTTAGTCCAGAATGTTTGAATTATCTGAACTCTTCAGACCACTTCACAGGACTTATACATTTAGGGTCAGATCAGCAAATCATTTGAAAATGCAGCATGGAGTATTTGCTGTTCAGAATGGTTCTGGAAGTGTAAAGAGATCTGAATTTAGGTCCGGGCTCTGCCTGTGGCTGGGTGATGTTCGAGCGTCCGGGACTCAGGTCTCTCTCCCACGGTAACTGCTCCGACTGGCCTGGAACCAGCAGTTCTGCGTTCCCCATCCCAGTGCTCTTTACAGAACATGGTGGGGGTCCAGAGAACCGAAAGGAGACTGGCCCACCCACACTAGAGGGAGGGAGGGAGGTGGTAAGCCTGGGGAGTTTCTTGAAAAGGAGTGTGCTGCATTTGGACTTTTACTCCCTACGCAGATTGATTTGATCTCTGAGCCACAGGGAGCTAGTAAGGATTTTAGAGCAAAGGGGTGACATGGTGAGCTAGTGCCATAGCTCAGTCATTGTGAGCTGTGTGGGGTGGCAGGGAGGAAGAGAAGACACCTCAGTAAGGTGTCTGAATGTCAAGGGATCAAGGCCTGACAACAGGACCTAGCTGCTTCAGCCTCTGTGGTGGGATGGCCTCTCAGCCACTGCTGCTGTAGTCGCTCAGAGCAGAATAAACCAGAGCTCTGGCTAGTCTGGAACTCCTCAGCATAGGAGTTCTCAGGGTGGTTGTTGGCATGTAGGTGGCCCAGATGACAGACCCAGAGAAGCAGGATCGCACGACAGGAAGAGAGAATGAGCTCAGGTCTGGCTCTGCCCCTTACCTTGTCATCTGATCTCAGCCTCAGTTTCCCCACCTGTTCCAGTGGTGTGATGGTTCCTTCATCACTGAGCTGTTGTGAGGAGTCACAGGTGGCGCATGGATGAGGGCTGTGTCAGGGATTAATAGACAGTGTTTCCAGTCTTGTAGTTTGCTGCTGGGAGCTGAGGCCAACATGTGCTTCTGTGTGTTCACTATATGCCAGGCGCTGTCTTAGACCCTTTCTATGTATTAACTCAGGGTAGCTGAAAAACCACCCTGCCACATAGATACTGTGTGGCTTTTTGGTTGTTTTTTTTTTGTTTTTTGTTTTTTTTGTTTTTTACACTCAGCAGATAAGGAAACTAAGGTACAAAGAAGTTAAGTAAAGGACCCAAGGTCACACAGCTAGTCAGCAGCAGAGGCAGAATTTTAACCCAGGCAGGTTCCAGCACCTGTGTTTTCAACTGTGCTGTGAGATTCTTTCTCACTTTATGGGCATCACTTCATTTAATTTACTGAATGTCCTTTGGGAGCAGTTATCCAGTTTTACTTTTTTAATAGAGAGGAAACTGAGGTTGGGAGTGGTAACGTGACTTGTAAGCCCGTGAGTGATGGAGCTAGGATTGGAAGGAAGGTACCTCTAGGTGTGGGTTCTTCCCCCTTTCTGGTTCACCCCCTTTGAGAACTTCGTCACTGAAACTGACCGTCCAGATGTCAAAGGTGAGGACCCACAATGGGGTAGGAATCTTCAGAACGGAAATGCCCTTATTGTAGGCGTTCGCAGTGGACAGCTTATAGTGACTGTCTGCTTGCTTAGGTCCACATGACCAGGGGGTGATGTAAAAACTATATATAGAGAGAACAGCACACACTGTTGCAGTAACAATCAAAGGGATGATATTATGCAGGAGGTCAGTGCTTCCTGAGGTCACCTGGCTATGCTCAGGAAGGGCCCTGGGGGATTTGTCATCCGTGCTCATGATACTGCAGGTCAACAGGACAAAAAACTCATAATAATTTCTGAGTGATGAGTTAATGTGTTTCATCTGCCCTGAGACTGTCCTCCCTCTAGCAGACGCAGGCAGCCACCGAGCCTCGTGTCGGGGAGTTCTGAGCTTGCAGCTGAGAATTCTGCTATTTCCCTATCTTGGAGAGGCTTGTGTCTTTGGCTGTTTTCCTGCAAGACGAATGTCTCAGGGTTGAGATTGTTTTTCGAGATGACGTGGCTGGTCTCTATGTAAACAGACCCATTATCTACGTGCATGGGGCTGGTCTAGAGCCATGGATGGAGCCCAAGGGAAGTTTCTCCAGGTCAAGGCATGACCCAAGAACTTGAAATTTCAGTCTTGCTTGCATGATTTTAATTAAGAAAGCAAGACACACACACAAAAAATCCTGCCTTATAGAATCTGCTCAGAGACCTTAATTTCTACTGTACTCTGTTATGATGAGACTTTCTTACACTAAGAGATGTGTCCAGCAAGGATGTCCTGTTAGGGGGTGAGCTCTCCATCATGGTCAGTAACTAAGCACAAATGGAAAGGATACCAGAATCTATCCTGAGGCTCTTGTGACTTGCACAGGTCAGGAAATCTGAGCTCTTGGGGTTATTTCTGGCTGGGCAGATGGAGTCCCAGGAAAGCAGGTGGGCTGCCATAGGTCCTCTTCAGCGGCCTGTGAAGGGCCCCAAGGCTGGAGAAGCCTCAGCAGATAGGAAGACTTGGTGTCAGCTCCGAGACCAGTCCAGAAGGCGCCTTCTGATACAGTGAAGCACGTTTTTCATGCCCGATGCCCACGGGGTCTGGTCCTCTGAAGTGCTGAAATGCTGAAGGCTCACCTGCGGAAAAGGCAGCGTTTGGGGAGGTGGCGGTCCCGGCCTCTGGCCTGCCTTGGGAGGGGCCGGAAGTCCTCCTCCTGGAGTCAAGGACCTGGCCATATTGAAGCAAATGGCAAGATCGGTTATTGGGTGCCTCCTGGGGCTCCCTCACACACTTAATCTCAGTAGTTTTCAAACTTTCCGTTGCAGCAGGATCCTTTTTCGAATGAAATCTTATTCAGAACCCCAACATAGAAGGCAAGCGTTTGTTATTATGATTCTCTTTCATAAGTTCAAAATTTTAATACTTCATAGGAAGTCAGTAATGAGATTGTCGTGATGAATAGAAATCTTGGAAATTGGGAGTTATGTATTTTAGTGCTGCTCCTACAGCCTAATGAGGGGCAATGATTGTCCAGAGTGGTATATTATGGAGATTGAGAGTGTGTTTTTTAGAGCAGATGGCTGGGTTCAAATCCCAGCTCTGCCAGTTAGTAGCTGTGTGTCCTTGGGTAAATTACTTAACCTCTCTGTGCTTTAGCCACCTCATCTGTAAAAACTGGGAAGATGACACTACCTGCCTCAAGAGTTGTGATGAGATTTGAATGACTTAACACTTGCAAAGGATGTAGCTGAAGCCTGGTGCACTTTAAGTGCTCAAGATACTTTCAGTATCATTGTTAACACTGTAGAAGTGTCTGTGTCCATGAAATTTGAAGCAGACGTTTGTCAGTCCTCTCCCACAAGAGCCTGGGGTTTCTGAGGAATGCGGTTTGAAAGCCCCACCTCACCTGATAGTAATCCAGGCGGGCTTCCTTTAGTAAGTGCTGTCTGTTGGGTATACAGTGTTTCTAAAAAAAAAGACAGTGTTTCTAAGTCTTTTTCACCAATAATGTAATCAGTGGTTTACAGAACACTGTGCCAGACACAGTAGGGGAGGTGGAGAAATGATGGTTTCTGCCCATCTTTCAACAACTGGCCTCTGATTCCTTGATGGGGGGGAAGGCGTGACAGGTTAAGAAGCAGTTTAGGGGTAAATAACTATTGGATCGTAAACTCCTGGCTTATGATAACCCTCTCACCATCTAATTTGTAAGAATGGAAATGAAATTAATGATGTGAATGGGGAAAGGAAGCAACACTCAGCAGGTTCCAGCGTCTGCCGATATTTTATATACGTGTGCACGTGCCGCTACTTTATGTACGTTATCTCATTGATTAGCAGCCCCGATTTACAGGTGAGGAAACTGGCGCTGCAAGATGTCCTGAGGCAGAGGCGGCAGACAGGATCTGCGGGCCCAGAGTGCAGCGCCAGGCCCCCAGGGCGAGCACAGGAGCGGGCCTGGCTCCGCAGAGGATGCGTGTTCCTGGCAGGAGTTGCCTTGCCTTAGGACGTGGTGATTCATCCTCACTGTGGGTGTGTGCAGAGGGCTGGGTGAACTCCTGCCAGAGAGGCTGTCCTGGGGATTCCTTTTGTGGCCAGAAAGCTAGACTAGAAAACCCAGAAAGTCATGAAACCTGGTATGACAGTCACATACTTGTGCACTGCACTTTACAGTTTACACAGCTTTTCCATGCCCTTTAGCTCCATTGACTCTCTTAACAATGACCATTTGGAGTTGTCAAGATACTGATTAAAAGCAAAATTTAAGGAAAGACCTGAAGAAAGATAGGAGGGAGGTAGGCAGAGTTATTTTCTGTGCAGCACCTGGGGTAAGCCATTCTCCTGGAATGTTTCTCAGTTTACTCGACTGTAAATGGGGATAATGGACAGTGACAGGGCTCTAATGGTTAAGAGGAACTCATGGCAGGTGCATGGTGCAGGGCCTGGTGTGAAGTGGGTTTTTAGTAGATGTAATTATGGTTGTTATTAGGATTGTACCTGATGTGAAGAGGGGTCTGAGGCGGGGCAGAAGGAGAAGGTCCCTGTAAGACTGAGGGTTTGGACAATAGCAGGGAAGGAAGGGGTGATGAAGAGCAGAAAAGGAGCTGGGGTGAAGTGTCGTCCAAGATCGCCTAGCCGGCAAGTGGCAGAGTCGGACTAGAACTCGGGGGTGTCTGCTGAGCAGCCGCCGAGCCACGTGTTGTGTGAGGAATTGAGGCGAGCAAAGCTGGGTCCCTGGGACTGAGCCGGGGCAGGGCAGGCAGGTCCTGGGCCACACCCGGAGCTGCTCTGAGTGAAACAGAAGACAGGAGGGAGGTGTCCTGTGGCTGGGGATTGCTTGGGCCCGCGTTCCCCTCTCGGAAGCTCCTCGTGGATGCTGCATCTAGTTTCCAGGGAGGTCCCTGGTCCAAACCCAAGTTTCCTTGCCGGCCTGGGCCAGAGGTCCAGGCTGGGTTCAGAGCCATGGAGTGAGTCACTGGCTTAGCAGGGATCAGAGTTTAGGCGGCTGCTGAGCCGCTGGGATGAGGAGCCCGCCACCCCATCCTCCCGTCCTCCTCAGACCCGGTCGCAGATGCCAGAGGCCCCGAGGTCTCCATGCAAGCGGCCGCAGCACTGTGCCGAAGAGACCTTGTTGCGTCGCAGGATCTGCCCTGACTTTGGGTCTGTCTTTAACCCTGCCCTGTGCCCAGTGTCGGGGAGGGAAGTTCAGGGTTCCACCAAGCCTCTGGGAACCCCCTCACTTCACAGAGGAGAAAACTGAAGCCCAGAGAGGGGACTTCGTTCCTCCCTCTGTCCTTCCTTCCAGTAGATAAGCTGCCGCCCTCGTCAATGCATACGGTGATGATGGGGAGGAGGGAGTGAGGGCAAAGGAGGAAGGGCCTGACACCAGTGGGGGAATTTCAGACACTGTATTAAGTGCTTGGAAAAATATTCCAGAGCAGAAAGCCGCCTTTGTGTTCCTCAGACCCCGGCAGGTAAGCACCACCTTGCTGACCTCCCAACCTCCTGACCCCGGGGTTGACAACTTTCTCCTTTGTGCCTCTGTGCGCTCTGCCCTGTGTTGTTTATGTAATGGTCTCCCTTACCTCACTGTGAGCCCCTCCAGGGCATCACCACCTACAGCTCATCCCTGTGTCCCCGGCACTTAGCATAGGGCTTGGTACCCAGATGCTGCTCAATAAAAGTGTGTTAAATAAACAGACGGATTCTAAGGCTGAAGAGCACTGTGTTATCTCAGAGGGTCACACTGCACCCAGACAGGACTTTCCATGGATTCTCCCCAAGCCTCGTCAGTGCTCCAATGATGGGACAACAGGAGAAACAAGACAGGTTGATAGTCGGCCTGACGACTAAGGCATGAAATGCCTGGTTGCACAGTTAATTATTTAAATTCAACAGTGCTCAGTGTTCCAAAAAAGTGCAGGCAGTTCCAAGAGCTTCTAGCAGGTGCCCTGACCTATTTGTGGCTGGAGAAGACTTCTGAGAAAATGAGACATGAGCTTGGCCCTGAAATATGAGGAGAGATTAACTTGATAGCGAGCATTGATAGAGGGAGAGGGGCAGGGAGGACCCTGTGAGGAAGGTACAATCATCTTTCCCATTTTACAGATGAGGAAACTGAGGCTCAGAGCAGGAATGTGCCTTGCCTAGGCCCACACAGGTATCAAGAGGAGAAGCTGGGTTTGCATGCAGGTCTGTCTGACCCCAGAGCCCATGCTTTCTCCTTCCAGTCTGTCCTGGACAAGGCAGGAAGCCCAAGTTGGCCATGGCAACGTCACAGGGTGCTGGGCCAGAGCCCTCACTCCCACGGGGAAGGTTGGACCCTGCACACTCGCTGCTCTGCTCCCTCCCTGCAGCCAGGAGCTCCCCCACTCCTGTCTCCTTCCTTTTCTTGTTTGCCCTGTGTCTCGTGTGTCTTGGCCTCACCTCTGTGATCCAGGCCTCTGTTTCTTCAGTTCAATGAGGGGATCAGGCTCCTGACAGTCTGAGATCTTACTGCATACAAGTCAGACCTTGGAAAACATCTGTGAGCCTCACGTCTGAAAGGAAGACTCAAGTCAATTTGAGGAGTATTTAGCAGGCATCTACTGCCTGCCAGCCCCTGTAGGGTGTGAGCTGGATGTCACAGACGCGGCTCAGATTTAAGGCCTCGGAGGGAGGGCAGGTCCATAAACAGCTACTGGACATGATTCTAGGTACAAGAGGAAAGGGAGCAGTGTTCTGGCAGCACAGCCAAGCGTGTTGAAGAAGACGTCTCCCTGAGGAGTTGGCAGAGTTCGGATGGGACATTTGCGCTTGCGCGAGTTAAGGCTTTGCCCGGTGGACAGGTGTGGGAAGGGCATTCCAAACGTAAGGGCGGGCGTGCGTGAAGATGCACGGTTGTAAAGGGCCTGGGGTCCGCAGAGACTGAGGACAAGCGCGTGGTGGCTGATGGCCGGACTGTATGTGACAGGGAGTGACCGAAGGTGACATTTACAGCCAGCAGCCTGAGGTTCTGAAGTGTGGAGGGGAAATGCAGAGGCTGAGGGTGGAGGTCAGCAGTGGGCCCAGCCGCGGCTCGCCCTGCCTCTGCAGCCTTCCTCGGACCAGGACCGTCGTGGGCCATGCCCGCCCTTTTCAGCCTTACTCCCCGCCCACACAGGGCGAGACGGGGAAGGTGTGGAGCTGACCGTGTCTTTTGAGGCTGCGGTCCGGTCTGCCTCCCCTTTATCCCTGGAGAGGTGACTGCTCAGCTCATGGGGGCTTCATTCTCAAGTTGCTGCTGCTCCAGAAGGCCCTGGTGACAGGCATAAGTTAGTTTCCTTTGAATAGGCCAATTAGAGATAATCACTGGGGGGAAAACATATTTAGATGGCTTTGGCCTAAGGACTAGCCGCCTTTAGATGGTGGCTTTTGGGAATCCTGGCCTCTCAGTCGGCATCTGCCCTGTCCTGTCCCTATGTCTGCAGCCTGAGGAGCAGCTGGGCTTTGTATAAATAAAGTCCAGCCCTGCGTGGACTCTCTTCCTCCCACAGAGATGGAGGCAGGCTGGGAGCCACTTGTGGGCTCTCTGTGAACCACTGTGTCTAAAGTGGTTGATTATGGTCATTGACAAACGTGTTCATTGTGCTCCACAGTTTGGTTGTGCGCTGAGAGCCCTGAGTCTCGCTCTGAGAACAAGAACTGGCCCAGAGTACCGGGGCTCTTTGGCTCTCTACCTCTTGCTGTGTAGCCTTTTTTGCTGTGTTCTGCTTTCTGGGCCTCAGTTTCCACATTTGCAAAATGAAGGTTCAGTGAAGTGATCTCTAAGGGCTGTTCAGAGTCTGAGATGACATGTTCGTTCCTGTTGCTGCCATAGCAGTTTGCAATACATGTATTGGCTTCAAACAAGGTCCATTTTAATCTCACAGTTCTATAGGTTAGAAGTCCGGTGGGCTGAGCTGGGTGCTCTGCTTAGGGTCTCACAAGGCCAAAACCGAGCTGTAGGCTGGCCTGGGCTTTTATCTGGAGGCTGCAGGACAGCGTCCGCTCCCAAGCACGTTCAGCTTGTTGGCCGACTTCAGTTCCCTGTAGGACAGAGGCCCGTTTCCCTGCCGGCGGGCAGCCGGGGCTGGTCTGTGCTCCTGAGGCCTGCCTTCTTTCTCGGGCTTTCCTGTGGCCTTCTCCAGCATCGGTAGGTTGAGGCTCTCTCACCCTTTGAATCTCTGACTCCAGCCAGAGAAGGTTTGCTGTTTTAAGATGTGTGATTAGATTGGCCCACCCAGATAAGCCAGGATAATTTCCCTTTTCTATAATCTTAAATACATCTGCAAAGTCTCTTTTGCCACATAATGCAAAATATCCATATGTCTCAGGATTAGGGCATGGACATTTCTGAGGGCCATTATGACCGTCTACTCTCTGACCTCCAAAGATCCATGTTCATCTCAAATGCAAAATTTACTCCATCCCAGGGTCCCAAAGACCTCATCCCATGACGGCATCAGCTCACCAAATTTCATCTGAATCTCATCAGCTCAGAAGTCCCAGATCTTGTCATCTCGGTCCTCTAGCTGGGTATGGGCAAGGCTCGGGGTATCATCCATCCTGGGGCATAACTCCTCTCCATCTGTGAACCTGGAAAACTAAAGAAACAAGTTATCTGTTCCCAAAATACAGTGATGGGACCAGTTATAGACATTCCAGTTCAAAGCGGGGATGGAAAATGGAGGCAGATGACATTCCAGGGGCCTCACACCCCTCTCCCAAACTATGGGGAAAAATACAACAACACCAGCTCCTCAGTCCCCCGCCACCTCTGCGAGCGGTGGCTGGCTGTACTCTGGCCCTGTCTCTGGGGTGCTGAGAGAATGCATTCACATATCTTTGTGCCAGTTGGCTAGAAGCGATAGGGAATGTAGTTGAAATGTAGGAAAAAGGATTCAGGTAGGAATTAGAGTGAGGTTTGATGTGAAGGGGGTCTGCCAGCACCAGCAAAGGAAGAGCACGTGCTTCCAGCACCTCCCTCCCCGTCCTCAGCACCAGGAAGTGGGAAACGCACAGATTTTCGCATTAGATCTGCCACCTAGCAGAGTGGAATTAGGAAATTCCTTTCGCCCTGCCCCCCCCCCCCCCAGCCTTAGTTTCCTCTGCTGTACAATGGAGCTATCACTGTAAACATAAGACTTGTTGCGAAGATCCAATGAGAATAGTATGTGAAGAGTGTCCTGTGGACTTGGAACTGTTTGCAAACGGTAGCTGTATTTGTGGTCTGGGCCCTGTAGTGCCCCCCGGGGCGGGCGTGGCTGCCATGGCACCTTCTCCTCCTCCTCTGGAATGACCCCCACCCTCAAGCTAACCTGATGAACTGGCGAGTGTTCAGAGGACAAGAGGTGCAGGGGCATGGAGGTCACTACAATGGCCAGAATTCTGGCCACAGAGGACGAAATCTTGCTGTTGGGATAGTCCAGTAGGAGGGAAATTTGGCCAGTCCATTTTGGTTCAAAAAACCATTTTTAAAATGTTTTGTAAAAGGAAGCATGCACTCCAGAAATTTAGATCTGGAGGGAAAAATCAAATCTTGCCCGACTGGACTCCCGTCCTCCAGCCCCCCAGATGCTTTGTGTGTGTGCAGACATGCAGGGAGACACACGCACGTCCCTCCGCGACTGTCTCTGCACATAATGGCAGTGTGCTGAATGCTCTCCTCTGGACCTTCCTTTTGTCCCGTGAGACATTGTTCCCTGTCCGGGCGCAGAGGTCTGCCCCCATTCCTTTTCACGACTGCAAGGAGTTCCAATGTCTGGTCACTGATGGCTGGATATCCAGGTCGTTTCCAGGCCTACACTCCTCTGGAAACACTGAAATTAATAACTTTGTGTGCATGTTTGCACACATTTGTGAATATATCTGAAGGTTAAAAAAACAGACAGTTCCACCGTGCTAACATAACCACTGTGAGCAGTGGGTTGTGTCTTGTTCTTGTCTTGGGAGAATGTATCTGGGGTCTGTTTAGCAGATGTAGTCATGCCGTGCATAAAATCTCTTGCTTATTTTATTTAACTGCATATTGTATTTGCCTATTTTATTAAATAACTTAGTAAAGTAATAAAAATGACTATGAGACAGTCTGTGCTGGGCTCTGCAGATACAGCAGTACCAAGTGACTGCACAAATACTCCATTTGAGTGGTTGTGACCCAAATTAACATACTCGTTCCCTCTTGCTTTGTGCTCAGGGTATTTGTAAAATCTTGCTGCGTTGTAAAGAATGCTCAGGTGAGCATGTTTGTAATTAAAGCTTTTTTGGCGTTTGGGTTTATTTCCACAGGAGAGATGGCAGGGGAAGGGGTTATGTGTTGCCAAAATGCTCTCCAAAGGGGCAGCACCAGCAATCCCCTGGGCCTGCTCCATGGGTACCATCTAAGATGAGACCCGTGGTTCGGCCAAGGGGTGGAGAGGAATAAAAGTGAAGATGTTAATAAGAGTGAAGACAGTGGGAGTTAGAATGGGAAAGCGCTGCCGTGCGCAGGGTGGATGGCTGCCCCTGTTCGGGCGAGGCCGGTGCGCGTGCGCTTGAGGAGCGCCGGGGCCTGCTGGGTTAAACGCTGCTCGGCCCTGGCTGGTGTCAAATTGTGGAGGGCTGACAAGCTGAGACGGGGCGGTGTGAATAATTCAAGATTCTGAGACAGAGAAAGGATTACTGGGGGGGGGGGGGGGGGAGGTGAAGAAGATGAACAGGCTTTAGTTAAGGAGATGAGGTATTTTTTTAAGATAAGATTTCAGAAGAGATACAGGAAAAGTCAGACACCGAAGGGTATACCTGACAGTTCTCCTTTCTCCCTCATCTAGAGAGGACACAGGTGGGGGTGGGGTCCCACACTGGCTCCTGTGGACCCAGGTGCCAAAGGAAGCCCTGTCACCTAGCAGTGCTGACCTTGTGGATATGATTGAGGGGTACCTACCCCCAAAACAGCCCTCTCCTGCCTGCTTCCCACACTTCCCAGTCGCTTGAGGGTGCTTGTTCCTGGGGGTTTGGAAGCCCCCGCCCCTGTCCTACCCCTGCTGTGTGCCAGGTCCCAAACCCTGGCTATCTGCAGTCCTTTTTCCCCAGCAAGACCTCAGGCGGTTTCTGAAATCTGTCTTTGGCTCCCGTCACTGCCTGGCGCAGCCCTTGGGCTGACAGTTACATTGGGTGTGCTTTTTCCTGGAAAGGCGTACGGCCTGGGCAGCGGCAGCTTTCTGGGACCCAGAGAAGTGTAACTACGCATCCCCAAGTTGAAAACGCCAAGTTGTCTTCAAACCAACCGGCGGTGTTCCCAGCCAGGCCCCTTCGCCGTTTCCTTCAAGGAGTCCCAGGGGAGCTTCTCCGTCAACCTCAGACCTCAGGATCAGGCCATCCCTCACCCTGTCAGCGTGTGACCCCTGCTCCTGGAGGCTGGGGACTGTGAGAGCATCCCCCTCCCCACCCCCAGAGCACAGTGCCGTGGGTCACAGCGGCTGGCCCACGCAGAGCCCACCGGCTGGAGCCCAGCTCAGGGCCTTGCGCACTTGTCGGCACCTGTTTCTCCCAGCATCTCCCTGCTCCCCTTTTCATCCCTCCACTGGAATTCTGTCTTGCCCCTTTACACATCCTGAGCTATCTGACTTCCCTGCCTTTGTCCCTGCTGTGCTTTATGCCCAGCTGCTCTGTCACTCTCTCTGTAGGTTCACATCTTCCCAAGGGCACGGTGTGGCCCGTTTTAACTGCCACTTTCTCCTTGAAGCCTTCGTTGTATCTTGTGGCAATTAGTGGTATCTCTGATGTCATCTGAATTCTCCAAACAGTTTCTCTCTCCTCCTCTTCTCCTGGGGCTTTCTGCTGCCCGCCCCGTTTGGGGGGCTGTGTGCGTGTAACTGTGTTGTGGTCCCTCCTAGTGAGCGGGCGCCTCCCTCCCTCCTTTCCTCAGAGTCTGGCAGGAGTCTTGCCTGGTCAGGACTGAGTGTTGATGTGAAGACCAGTGGTAGTGGGTGGGCAGACGGACGGGTAGGTAGTTGGGCAGGAGGGTGGGTGTCAAACACTGGTGCCTTTGTCCGTGGCGTCCTCTTATCCGAGATGGATGGCCCTGGTGAGACCTCTGGGCCGTGCTTCCTCCCTCCGTTCTTCCTCCCCACTATTAAAATAGAAAACAGAATCGTATTTTTCAGAGTTTGCTATATTTTTCAAATGAAGTCTTATGTTTCTTGTTCTTAATTTAAAAATCCTGACTTGAATACTTGATGTTTCTTCAAGAACAAGAGATTCCAAATTGAGTTGCCTTTTTCTCATGTTTGACATTTTCTTGATTTATTTTTTTCTTTTTAGACTCTGGCTCTCTGTGAAAGGGAGGGTCCCCATCCCAAACTTAGCCAGTACCTGGCACACAGCAGGGTCTCTGTAAATACTGAACAGAATCGCACTGTGCGTAACTGCCCAGGAACTCTTGGGGTCTGTGCGCTTGGAGGTGGTCCTCTTCATGTGCTGGAAGTGAGTTTTTAGCTTAGGGGAGAGTGAGGCTGATGGGCTGTGCCGGATGGCCTCTCTCTGCTGTGGGCTTCTCCCTTTAGCCTTGAAGTCTGGGACTGGGCTCCCCTCTTCCCTCTGTAGACGCGCTCTTGGGGGCTGACAGTGACTCGGACCAGGCTCCAGACAGCCCTCCGCCCAGGGCTCTGCAGCAGGCATTGCAGGCAGAGCGCCATCTGGATGCCACGCATCTCACCCTGACGTTGGAAGAGGGATTGGGGGTGGGAGGGGGACCGAGTCCACCCTGCCTCCCTCTCTTTCTGAGGTCCTAGCCAGCCCCTCCCTACCAGGGAGTGGTTTCTGTGGACCAAGCCCTGGGCTGGTGGCTGGAGGAAGCGCAGGACTTGTAGGGTCTACACCTGTGCCTGCCCAGAGAGCTTTCTAACTTCCTTTCATCTTCCCAGCAACCCTGGGGCAGCAGGGAAGGGATTCCCACTGACAGATGGAGAAACTGAGACTCAGAAGAGAGAGGTGGTTTGCCCAGAATTGCACATCTAGGGGACCTGGGGCTTCAGCGTGAGTCTCCTGACCCTTTCAGCTACAGCATTTCTCAAATCTCAATAAGCCTTTAAACAAACCAAAGGAACACCTGTTAAAGATGCAGGTCCCCAGGCCCCACACCCAGAGATTCTGATCCACAGGATCTCAGGTGTGGCTCAGGAACCTGCATTTGTGCAGACTGCTCCGGGACCCCCAGTATACGCTTAAATAAACACTCCCCTACACCACGTGGCTTCTCCTTCACTAGCTGCGTGGAGAAGTGCCTCCCTCAGCCAGGTCCGTTCCAGAAGGGAGGCAGCCTTGGGACCTGGCTGACACCCCTAGATTTATGTAAAGGATGGGGCGGGGGAAGAGGTTCCTTCGGTTCACGCCTGGACAGGTAGCTGTAGGCTGCAGTGCCCCAGCAGCTTGCCTTTCGGTCGGACAGCCTTGGTCTCCAGCCCTGGCCGCACAGTTTGACAGCCGTGTGATGGGGTCGTCGTTTCATGTCTGCACCACAGTTCTGTCATCCGGGAAATGCAGTCGGAATTCCTACCTCTGAGGCTCGTTGGGAGAACTAAACCAGACAGAGTATATAAAGAGCTAACACAGTGTTGTGCTTGAATAAAAAAGAACGCCCAATTTCTCCCAGATAGGCCACACCAATCCCTGGCTCCATGCCTTTTCTTGCTGTGTTTCCTTCCTGGAAAGTCTCTCCCTCCTCTCTCCTCTGAACTAAGTCTTGCTGGTCTGCTCAGTTGCAGTAGCCTGTGACTGGCATCTCATTACCTTCTAAGGTGTGCAAGGAAGTCCCCATGCTTGGGTTTTGGAGTAGCTGGGAAGGACAGGTGTCTACCTCAGCTCAGGCTCTAACTTCTGTGCCTCCTGGAATTTGAGAGTAAACAGAAATTCTGCCTTTGCTCACTCAGAAAATGCCTAGAGCATCTAGGTGGGTTTTTTCCCTTTCTTTTCTGTCATTCATATATATCAACAAAATCCTCCTGATGCCCCCCACCTCACCCCAGTTTGTTTCCATTGTGAGGACTCTGAAGGCAGACAGGGACGCTCCTGTTCCACCCTGTGGATTGAGGTGGACTGCAGGAAAGGTTTCACCCAGCTGCATTCTGAAGTCATCCTCAACTTGCTGACCTCATCAACCCATAACTTATTTTACTGTGGGAAGTTTGAATTAAAAGTAATGAAGTTAGTCACCTTTGGATTGAAGGGACTTTCAAGATGGAGATACCCCAACCCTCGCTGAATGCTTCAGTTCTCAACAAGCCAGTGCTTGAGTACCTCCAGGGACGAGGCTCTCACCTCCCCATGCAAGGCTGTGGCATTACAGTTTTACCCGTTAGTTCCTCTTCCTGCTCTGAGAGGTTTGGGAAGTTTCTCTGAACCAGGGAGTCCGGGAGCAGGCGATGCAGGTGGGATGAATGTAGCAGGGCTCCTTTTATGAGGCTGGAATGTGAGAGACGGACCCAGACCCTGGAGCAGGGTTATGCGGTGGGCTTCATGTCAGAAACAGCACAGTCATGGTGGGCTCTGGGGCGGTGGTCACCCCAGCATGCCTTGTCTTAGAGACTTTACAGTTTGAAAACCGCCTTAATGTACTTATGTTCGGATCCCACGGAGCCAAATGAGGTTCCCTGGTTCCTCCCTGACCAGTGGCAGAATGAATCCCAGAATCTGAGGGGCTAAGGCTGAAGTTGGGGACCAGGTGGCTCTGCGGGGAGAGAGGAAGGATGCAGAGATGAGGAGCTGGGCTGCTCGGAGGCCGGATTTGGGTCTGGGTGTAGGTGCAGAAGTGAGAACTCAACCCACCACGCCCCATGGTTTGTTTAGGTGAAGGCGACGTGCTCTTCCGAAAACTCTTCTGTGGTTGATGATGCTTCCAGCTTGTTACACGTAAGACTTTTCTCCTGAATCACAGCCTAGGGACAAACTCCTCCTTTTAATTGAACCTGGGGTACAGTCTGATCTTCATGTTGAAGAAGTTGTTTTAACTGGTTTAGGGGCTCAGGGCTCCTCCACAGAGGGCGCTGAAGGATGGGGCTGAGGGAGGATGGGGCTGAGGGAGGATGGGGCCGAGGGTGGATGGGGCCGAGGGTGGATGGGGCCGAGGGAGGATGGGGCCGAGGGAGGATGGGGCCGTAGGGAGGATGGGGCCGAGGGTGGATGGGGCCGAGGGTGGATGGGGCCGAGGGTGGATGGGGCCGAGGGAGGATGGGGCCGAGGGTGGATGGGGCCGAGGGTGGATGGGGCCGAGGGAGGATGGGGCCGAGGGTGGATGGGGCCGAGGGTGGATGGGGCCGAGGGAGGAGGGCGCCAAGCTGTCCTCAGGGTTCTGTTTTCCAGCTCACTGCCTCTTTTCCAGCACTTTCTTTCGTTCCAAGCCAGAATGGCCTGTGCCACGAGTGGTTTTCCCAGCCTTCCATTGTTGTAGTCTCTGTCCTGGGCGTGTTGGGAGAAGGCCGTGCCAGCTGGCATTGCAGCCGAACTCTCAGAACCCGTATTTCAAAGCAATTACTGACAAAAAAAAAGCAGGCTTAGCTGCAGAGCTTGTAAGTACTTCCAGATTCGGAGCCACAGGCTCCAGAAACTGCTCATAAGGCACCCCGAGTCCATGGGGGAGTCGCCTGACGTGCCCCCGCGCTGGGTCGGGAGTCAGGAGCGACCGTCCAGAGTCCGCTGAGGTCCATGCAGGGAGTAAAGAGGTATCGCCAGGCACACGGGAGGCTTCTCAGCCGTGGGGCCACATCTCGGATTCTCGTCCTCCATTTCTCTTCTGTTACTGGGGACCCTGGGCAAGTTGCTCAGCCTCCCTGGGCCTCATTCTCTCCTCTCAGTTGGAAGTGATGATGCCTACCTTCCGGGTTTGTGGGGAGGATCAGCTGAGATGAAGTATGTGGGGGTGTTTGTAGACTGTAAGTGCTGTGCAGATCTCAGCTGAGCTCCAAGAAAATCCCGTGCAGCCCATTCTCAGAGGCCAAGGGGTGAAGTTTAGGCCAAGTCAGAGGAGGCTAAGCTTAGGCAGTCACTCCCAGCGGCGCAGCACGCACGGTTTCTTTGGAGTCAGATCAGTGCCAGTCCCGACTCTGCCACTGCACCAGCTTCAGTTTTCTCATCGGTGACGCGGGATAACAGCCCCCTCGCACACCTGTCGCGAGGAGTCACTGAGAGATCACTCAGGTAGGCGCGTGGCCACGGCTTGGCACCTGGGAAGCTCTCGATGTAGCCGTAGTGTCAACACTGTACCAAGAAGGACCTTCAGAGCATATCGCTCAAGGTGAGATTCTGCGATGATTTGTCTGGGGATGCTGGCCCCTACCTGAAACGCTAAGACGTCCACTTGTTTTCCTGCACACCGTCTCATCTGATCTCCAACAACCCGTGAGCTGGGCAGAGCAGGGGTTTTAATCACCATTCTACAGATGAGGAAATTGAGGCACAGAGGAGGGAAGTGGCTTTGTCCGAGGTCACAGGGTGAGTTACTGGCGGAGCAAGTCTCCTCACTCCCAGAATAGCCCTTCTAACCCTGAGTGTTTTGAGGTTGGAAATCCAACCCAGAATGCATCTGTAGTGGGCTGTGGCCTGGAGGCTGCGGTCTGTCCTGGTGGACCTGTCAGTAAACATGTTCCAGGCACTGTCCTGGGTGCTGTATGCATGTGTGTCAACTCACTACATCCTCACAAAAACCCAGTGAGACTATAGTGTTGCTCTCCCATTTTACTGAGAAAACTGACACTAAACACTTGCCAAGTTTGCATCACCGGTAGGTGGCAGAGAACCTGGCTTTGGACGTCCAGGCGGGCTGGCTCCAGTCTGGGCTTCTCCCCAGCGTTCCTGCTTCAGGGCCTCAACACGTGCTGTCAGCGTGGGAGGTGTTGGAGTGAAGAGATGAGCGAGGCGTGGCCCTGCCTTTTGCTGCAGGCTCGCTGTGCCGTCTGGGGCACATTTCTTTCCTTCCTACCCCGCAAGCCTTACTTTGCCCACCTTTGGCATGGGGGCATTGGACTGTCCAGCTCTAGCAGAGCGTGGCATTTCTCTGGGTTCCAGGGAAGGGCTGGGTTGTGGAGTGGTCAGCCCCAGCCCCGGCCAGCCATTGTGTGCTGGGCTCACAGGCTGGCTGGGTGTGGCCCAAGCGCTGCCAGGCCTTCCCCAGGGAGGAAGTGTTGGTGTTTACAGGAAATGCAGGACAAGGCCTGGGAGGCGGGTGGAGGAGGGGCAGCCAGCCACTGCAAGCCCTGAAGATGCGTCTGGGCAATGGTGGGGCTGAGGGCCCGTGCCCCTCTTCCCACCCCAAGGACGAGCCTTTTTGTTGTTTTGAAGGAAAAGTCCCACTTCCCAGGCAGCCGTTCCCCTCCCCTTGTCTCTTCCCCCCAAGACTGCCACAGCCTGCAGGCCTCCAAAACCCCCCAGCCAGCTGACCCCTCCTCCCGGGGAGCCTCCTGGGAGCTGTGGAAGGAGCACTGAGCTGGTGACAGGAGATCTGACTCGAGTCCTTCCTGCTCTGAACCTCTGTCCTCCACCTGTTCAATGGGTGACTTGCCGCAGCCCTCACAAACACATGGCCTCGCTCACTGCCCTCATGGAGCCCACAGCCCAGCTCTGAGAAGCAAGACGGGAAGAGAACAGGCCAGCCCTGGTCAGCCTGTGACGCGGGAGCACAGGTTGGCTTCACATATGCCACAGCGATATTCCATGAGAAGTGTGCGTAAATTGAAATTTTCTAAAAATAGGCCCCATGTTGATTATGCTGGGCATGTGGGTTATTTTTTAAAGCCTGAATAAGAATTGGGAAGGGAACTAACATTCATTTTGTCCATGCCGGCTGTCAGGCACTGTCTTAGTTGCTTTTACATACCCGATTTCACTTGTTAAGAGATAAGGATTATGTTTGGGGGTAAAAGACCTGAATTTAAGTCTTGGGTCTGCCACTTGCTGCCTGGGTCACCCTGAGCAAATCCCCCAGCTTCTCGGGGCCTCGGTTTTCTCATCTGTGAAATGAGGATACTACCTTGTTGTTTCCCACACCATCCTCTTCGTCCCACTGGCTTGCCTGAGCCCCCACCTTGCCATCCCCACCCCCGACTGCCGCCAGCCTTCTGTGGGCTCCCAGCCTTCTGTGGGCTCCCAGCCTCCTGTGTGGCTCCCTCCCATCACTGTTTACAAGTGGCCAGGGTGAACTCGCCAGGGAGCACAACTGATCGGGTCCTTCCCCTGGCTAGAACCTTTCCCTGGCTCCCCATTAGCCCTGGGATATGCGTCCAGGCACCTCACCCTACATTTGAGCCCCCCGCTGCCTTGCCAGCCACTCCTCCCAGCCCTTGTTGCCTCACAGTGATGATTATGCGCCCCCTGTTCCCTGCATGCAGTGAGTTGGTGGTTGGCTGTATATGATGGTTGACAATGCCAGAGATGTGGCAGGAATCGCTAGCACAAGATTCCTCAGCTTCACAGGGGGCCCCTTTGGGCATAAAAATCACAGAGCATTGCAGAGGGGGGAGCCTTCAGATTTCCTCCAGTTCTCTTTTTTTTTTTTTTGAGGGAGATTGGCCCTGAGCTAACTACTGCCAGTCCTCCTCTTTTTGCTGAGGAAGCCTGGCCCTGAGCTAACATCCGTGCCCATCTTCCTCTACTTTATATGTGGGACGCCTATCACAGCATGGCTTGCCAAGCGGTGCCATGTCCGCACCCGGGATCCAAACCGGCGGACCCTGGGCCGCCGAGAAGCAGAACGTGCCAACTTAACCACTGTGCCACTGGGCCGGCCCAGCAATTCTCTTATTTTATAGGTGAGGAAACTGAGGCCCAGAGAGAGGTAGGGGCCCACCCAGTGTCACACAGCAAGCTGCTGGCAGAAGTGGGACTAGAACCCAGGTCTGTAAGGCCTTTTGGAGCTCTGCCTGATCAATTCAGCCCTGGCCTTTAGGTCAAACTCATTGTAGCAAATAAAACTGCCAGGCACTGTGCTGAGTGGTCCATCTGCCTCGTTCCTATACATCATCTCATAAACCCATCTCATAAACAGATGAGGAAACTGAGGCAAGGAGGTTAAGCAACTGACCGAGGGTCATCAGGCTGACAAGTGGCAGCTGGGTCCTGACCTCAGGGATTGGAATTTCGAGACTTGTGCCTGTTATCATTATCCTCTTCTCTGGTCCCCATGGGCAGAATTCTAGGGTCAGTGATCAGAGCAAGGCCAGGCCCATGTGCCGGCATGCGGCTGCTGCTGAGGGCCACAACAGCATCACTCTGCTGCCCGCATCGTTCCCCAAGTCGCACAAGGCAGTTACTGTCTCCCAAAGCAGAACCCGAGGGACCACTGCACTGGTGGGTTTGGGGCTGTGGCTTACGATTTTTCTGATACATTAACTCTTTATATTAGTTTATCATTTTATGAGGCTTCTGCAGATCTTCTAATGATAATTTTTCCCCTCGACCTCTGAACTTTGATTGATTATCTGAAAAGAAAGCCTTCACACTTAGGAATATGTTTCTCTTTGGCTAGGAAAGATGCTGGTGTTTGCTTGAGGTGGGAGGAAGCTGAAGTGGAATCAAGGAAAACAGAATTCCTTGAAATCTCCATAAAAACCACCTCAAACCCAATAGGATGGCTAAAATAAAAAAGACAGACAATATAAGTGCTGATGAGGATGCAGAGAAATTGGAACCCTCAACACTGCTGGGGTGTGTGTGTAAAATGGTGCAGCACTGTGGGACACAGTCTGGCAGTTCCTCAAAAGGTTAATCATAGTGACCCTGTAACCCAGCAACTCCGTTCCTAGGTGTACACCCAAGAGAAATGAAGACACATGTCCACACAAAGACTTGCACACGAATGTTCACAGCAGCTTTGTTGATGATAGTGAAAAATTGGAAACAAGCCAGAGATTCATCAACAGATGAATGGTTAAACAAAACGTGGTACAACCATGCAGTGGAATATTATTTGGCCGTAAAAAGGAACAAAGTGCTGATACATGTTATCATGTGGATGAACCTTGGAAACATTATGCTAAGTGAAAGAAGCCAGACACAAAAGGCCACATATTGTATGATTCTGTTTATATGAAATGTCCAGATTAGGCAAATCTATAGAGACAGAAAGTAGATTAGTAGCTGTCACAGACTGGGGGGAGAGAAGAATGTGTTCGACTGCTAAAAGGTGTGGAGTTTCTTTTTGGGTTGATGACAATGTTCTAAAGTTAGATAGTGATGATGATTGCACAACTCCGTGGATGTACTAAACAGCACTGAACTGCTCACTTTAAAAGGGTAAATTTTATGGTGTGTGAATTTTATCTCAGTAAAGCTGTTATATAACAAGAAAACAAATCCCTGTAAAGCCATTGACAATGTGTTTTAAGAGGAGGGGTGGGGACGTTCCAGGTCAGAGAGCAAGGATGTCCTTCTGTTTTTACTTAGTGCAGTGGAAATTGAGTTTTTAGAGAAGCCGCTCCTTCAGTCATGTTTCTGGGAACCATTACAAGCCCTATCCCTTGGCTGACCCTGGGTGCAGGATGCGTTCCCTCCAAGAGGGGACGAAGCAGAGCCTCACTCCAGAAGAGGAGGCTCTGGGCAGCCGGCTGCTCTCCGAGCTCGGCCCCCAGGCCACAGGATGCCTGCAGTCTGCTCTCCACGCATGGTTTCACAACTCTGGGTGTTTTGTTTCTCCATCTCCATTTTACAGATGCGGAAACTGAGGCCCACCAGGGTGGTCACGTAGCCCAGGTCGTGCACTGCATTAGCAGTGAATCCAGGACTTCTGGGTCTCTGACCCCGGTCCTCTTGGGCTCTTTCTGCTGTATCAGATTGAAGGTTCCCAGTTACCGTGCAGATGATATCTGTATCTGTGGAAACCTCAGCGTCCCCTTCAGAGGGGGAAGATGGGAGGTGTCAGTTTTGAGTGACAAGGAGTATCAGAGCAGAGGTGCCACCTGGGGAAGGCCCAGAGAGATCCTTTGGGTGAACTCTGAAGGGGCTGGGGGCTGGGGGTATGGGGAGTGGGGAGGGACGGGACTGGATGTCTGAGGGTTTGGAAATCCCTGCTTTTGTACCCAGCCCTCCCCTCCATCCGCTTGCAAGCTCTTCCAGCCGCTCCGCTAATTAGGATAGTCATCTTCGCCGAGTCCGTCATCCTGCCTCCTCCATCTCAAACTTTCCAGCTCTCTGAGAGCTCGGCCCTGAAGCCCCCTGCCCCTCCCCGCTGAGCTGGCAGGCTTCAGAAAGGCCCCCGCCTATCTCAGAGGCCAGAGGATGTTACATCTGCAATCTGGCCTCCTTCATACATACCGCACCAGCGAGGATGGAGTTCGGGGACACAGCGCCCGCTGACAGATTCCCCGTGGGGGAAGCGTTCCTTTTTTATGAGTTATTGGGCCATTTTGGCTGTGCTCGGGGTTACGGCTCCCAGTGAGTGTCACATAGGATGGGATTTAATGGGCAGAGTTGGACAGCCCCGTGCCGGGTTACAAAGTGCTCATCCCCCCACGTGGACGTGCATGTCCTTTTACGATGCTAGGCTGCTGGAAAGGACTGTGCTCATTTGGAGGGTCGTTTAAGGTAACGAGCTCTGGGCAGCTATGATTTATGTTCCCTTTAAAACACAAGGCGACCCAGAGGGAGGACACAGCTCTATGGAGACTAGTCTGGGGGTTTAGAACTTGGCCCTTCTGCAGGCTCTTCTGGGCTGGCCAGAAAGGACCTACTGCGTGCCAGGCAGTGGCTGCTTTCACCATCATGTTCTCATTTACTCTCACAATGAACCTACATGGTCATCCCCACTTTATGGATAAGAAACAGAGAGGTTGGGTGCCTGGCCTAAGGTCACACAGTGACTCTCCTCTATCTGATGCCTAAGTTCTAGACCACTTGGTCGCTAAATTATGGGGCTGACCGCCTGGCCCTTTTGCCTGTTTTCCATGACATGTTTCATCACCATTGATTTACAGATTAAAAAAAATAAAAAGTCAAAAACTGAGGCGTGGAAAGGTTAAGTAACTTGCTTGAAGTGGTCGAGCTGGGATTCGAAGCAGTCTGACTTCGGAGTCCACCCAGTTAACCAGCACTTTGTAGTGTGCTTTCTTGACGCCAGAGAGTGCTTTAGTCATCTCTGGTTCTTCCACGTGCGAGCTCCTTGAAGTAGGTGCTGATCCATATTTGTTGACTAAATAAGTGAGGAAATGGGTGGCTGGAAGTGAGAGATGGATGATTGGATGGTTGGATGGCCGAGTGGGTAGATAGAAGGATGGCTGGATGGGTGGATGAATGGACGCACGGATAGGTGAGGGGATGGGTAGATGGGTAGATGAATGGTTGGATGGCTGGAGGGAGTGGGGGAGGGAGGGCAGGCTGGGTGGATGGGGAAGTGGATGGAAGAGTATGCAGATGGGTAGGTGGTTTGTTAGATGGCTTTCTCATATGCACTATATTGATATGTTCACAGAAGCTGTCTGGAGACATCACCTCACTTAGTTATGATTATAATCACTGTTTTGACTGGAGAGGCCATAGAACACAGACAATGACTATTTGCTTACCGCTGGATTACCAGTACCTACAGGACAGGGTCTGGAACACAGAGGGCTCTTAATAGGTGTTTTTGAATGACTGAAAAACCAAACAGTCAGGTACCAGATAGCCAAAAATATAGAGCCTTGCAGCTATCCTTAGACCATACTGTGCGAAGGACCCATCTCAGAGGTTTATGTTGACAGACTGGGGAGATGGATGCAAGAGTTGTATGCAAGCGTTCCCAGTCTGTTTTCCCAAGGGAAGAAGTGGTTACTCACCCGGAACACAAGTTCTGCCAGGGCCTGTCGGAGCATTTGGGCAGAAGTTGTTAAGAAAACATTTCTCGGAGGTGTTTCCTTCCCCTGTATTTGAAGATCAGCGTGGTAGCAAATGTGAAGGGCCTGTAGGGGCAGCTCTGTTGACGCTTGTGGTCTTAGAATATTTTGATTTACTTATTTAACTAATGACTTCTGTAAGGATAAGGTCGGTCACTGCAGCTTTCATTGAATCTGCAAAGGCGCTGGATTAGACTTGCTCTTTTATGTTGTGAAAGCTTATTTTTAATGGTAATTTATCCCCATTCGTTGTGTTCACAGTCCCTAAATAGTACAGTGAAATAAATGAGCCAGAAATATCATCAGAGCACCCGAACTCTTGCCTCCTGACTTCCATTTTAGTGATCTTTCGAGAAAACAGAAGACAGAGAAAGAAGTAGAATGCAAAGAGCATGGGCCCCGCTCCTGGCTGAAGCTGAGGCTGGGTTGAGGACAGATGGCTGGGGGATCAGAGGTGACTGGGTTTATCTCTGGGAGGTCTGGGCATCTCCAGTGGTGAGCAGGATCGTTTGAGTCAAACGTGATAGATTAATAATGATATGGTTTATTTTAAAGTGTTACAAGAATACGCAGTGACTTCACAGGTGTTATTCCTTAGGATGAGGCCATACTAGGTAGCAAATGTTAAAAATGAGTTGACTTAAAGACAACAGTAGGTAAAGAATAGACAAGCTGTATGCAGCTAGGGCTGGGCTGGTAACGAAGAGAGCTAATATTTATCGAGTTATGATGTGTTGGGCACTGTTCTAAGCATTTTGCATTATTTCACTCGTTGAGCCCTCCCAACAGCTCCATGAGTTAGGCACTGCTGAAGCTTGGAGAAGTTAAATAAATGGCTGAGCCAGATCTGAACGCAGGCAGTCTGACTCAGGACTGTAAACTCTATTCTGTGCACTTTATTGCCTCTCAAAAATAAAATAATAGCACAACAACAAAAGCCAAGCCCCCTTTTGCTCTTGCAACCTGAGACCCAGCTTCCCTTGTTCGTGCTCTGAGGAAACCCGACTGGGCCTCTGTTTTCATGCCTCTAAAGTGAGATCACTTGTAGGGAAAGGCATTTTCTCAGGCCTTGTGTGTTGGCCCAGATTTGCCACATGACCTTGGGCCAGCCGTTTCCCCTCTTTGGGGGTTTAGCTTCTGTGAGCTCTCGCCCCAGTGTCACCCATGGCTCTGCTCTGTGGATCCAACCCTCTGCTTGGCTTGAAGCAGAGCCCCTGGTTCCATGATGCCCAGCAGCATCTGATGCTGGGGAGACTTCCTGCAGCATCAGGACCTGAGGATGCCCACCTTCCCACACCCCAGGGGGAGCAGAGCCTTGCCGGATGGCTGAGCTGTTGGGGCCGAATCCCACCAGCACTGGAATATTCCTGAACAATTTAAGCAGGAGAGTGACAAATCAGGTTGGGTTTTGAGAAGATTCTTCTGTCCGCTGGGTGGAGAACAGATTGGAGAGCAGTCAGGACGGGGAGAGAGTAGGAATGCAGCTGTTACAGACGTCCAGGCAGTGTATGGCTTGGACCACTGAGACTCTGATAGAGATGTGAGTGGAGTCGGGAGATATTTATAGGTAAATTGGAGAAGGGTTTAATGCTTAAGTAGCAGCTGGCTATGCAAGGAGATGCTCAGATTTCTGGCTTTCTGCCTGGGAGGATGGTGACACCCTTCACCCGGTGGGAGGCTTGGCTGAGAATCCTTTCCTCCTTTGCAGCACATTCTAGGAAAGGCCTGGCATATACCTTCTTTTCCTTAATGAGAAGGAGGAGTGGTCCAGGGGCACAGTTAACTGCTCCATCCCTCACCATTACTGGTTATCCTGACAGAGGTAATGGGCTCCTTTTGGGGCCTGAGGTGGCCGTTCCTCCTGGAGGGAGGACAGGCTCCTCTCCCTGCATGCCAGACACATGGCTGTAAATTGACGCAGGCGGCTCTGGAGGGAGGGGAGCTAGAACTCAGACAGACCGGTCCACGTAGCCATGTCCCTATGTGATTCTGAGCTCGCTGAGCAGCTGTAGTGTTCCTGACCATTAGACTGGGTACAGCTCCTTAGTGGCAGGAACTGGTGGCCCCTAAGGCGTGGTGTGGGGAGAGAGGGAGGTCTAGGGTGGTCCTGGGAGGGGAGACTCTAGCATGCCTTTGTACACCTCGGTGGTATATGGCTTGTTGCAAAATACGTTGTTTGCTCTCATCATTTGAAAGAAAAGACCAACACAATAATTTTTGAAAAGGCAAAGAGGTCTGAGCAGAAGTATAGCCATTTGGAGCGTAGAGTGGATCACCCATTCAGCCTGGGGCTCAGGACAGGGTTCAGGGTCAAGGTTCAGCCTGGGTCAGGATCAGTTTGTGCCTCTGCACACAAAGTGCACAGCTACAGTCCCCCCACAGACACTTATTATGTCAGGGAAGCCCAGGGAGGAGCAGGTCCCACCATCACCGGCCACCTTGTCCCTGGCCTCAGGGCCCCCGTGTGGACCGGGGGATGCCTGTCCTGCTCTTGTTTCTTGGGCTCCAAGTGCTCTGGAGATAGATATGTACAGTTCTGGCTCCTACAATAGTTGAGAAGGAGCTCCAGGATGGATCCCTAGTTCAGATGTGGCCTAAGGCTCAGTCTCTCCTCTCCTGATGTCCCCACCCCAGCCATGCTTCCACCTGCGGGGAGTGGGGCCAGAGGCAAGGGCAGGGCTCACTGCCTGCATAAGGCCTGGGCTAGAGTTGCCCGAGCACCTCCAGCAAGTGGATGCTCCCTTCTCTCCTCCCATCCGTCCATCCATCCATCCATCCATCCATCATTCCAGCATCCCATCCTGGCATTCCCAGAGGGCGGGAATAAGTATATGGTAAGAATTTAATAAAGCCAGATGCCTGGACTTTTAGTATGAGAGAAGTTTTGTGAGCAGTTGTCCGGGACCACATTGCCAAGGGCGTGAGGGAGCCGTTGAAGGTTTTTGAGTAGAAGAGGGGCATGGCCCGATCTCTGTTGTAGAACAGTCATTCTGCTGTGCAGAGGGGTGGGCTGGGAGCAGGGAGCAGAACCAAGAGGCTATTGTGATTGGACGAGAGCCTCCTCTGTGGGGATGATTTAGAAGTCGAAGAAAGGAAGCTGCTTCTGCTCCAGGTTGCTTTATGTCCCATACCAAGCTCTTTGCTGTCTCAGTGCCTTTACACATGCTGCTGCTCTGCCTGGAGTGCTTCCCTGTGCCGTCACAAGACTCCTCCTCCTCCTTCCAGTCTCAGCCGCCGAGAAGCCCTCCCTGACCTATCTACATAGTTCCCCCTTGTTATTCTTTGTGAAAGCACCTCCTCCTCCTTCACTCATTACGATTTATGACCATATATTAGTTGTTCCCTTTCTGAGGACAGGGATGACATCTGCTTTATTCACCAGTGTTTTACCCAGTGCCGAGCCCTGTGCCTGGCCTAAAGCAGGCAGTCAATACGTATTTGCTGAATGCATGTATGAATTATTTAGTTAGTTAATGGCAGAGCCTGCATAATGGTCATAGTTACATGGATATAAGACTGTTATCACACCTTTCTAAGCATTGACCTCACAGCATCTGCCAAGAAAATGCAACAGGAATCATTATCCCCAGGTAGCCTAGGTGGAAACTGATACCCTGAATTGTGTCTTTTCCATGATGTAGCTGATGGCAGGGCTGGGACTAGGGGCCAGACTCTGTCTACCATATCATTGCATCCCTTCTTCAGGCATGGAGGACATGGCCACTTTGAGGACTAACCCTGCTGCCTGACCGGGCCAGTCCAGACTACCAGACCAATCAGACTGAACATCTCTTGCCCTCTAGTAATTATTTGTACCTTCCTTCAGTATCACAGCCTGCCTTGTATCTAGCAGGAAGATAAGTCTGTCTTAGACAGCATGTGTAAAGGCACTGAGGCAGCAAAGAGCTTGGCATGGTCAAGGAGCTAAAAGGAGGCCAGAGTGGGGGCAGATAGGGAGGTTTGTGCCTGGGTCTCATGCATTTCTGGGTCCCCAAGGAGGGCACGGAGCTTTGCACACAGAGTACTCATTAATGGCTTGTGGCATTAATAGGGCCCCTGGCCTGTTCACTTTGCCTTCGCTGAACAGGAAACTCTAACCCTCTGTCTCCTCTGCTCTGACCCCAGTGCCTACACAGAGCCCTACAAGGTCTGTCCCATCTCAACGGCGGCCCCCAAGGAGGACCTCACGTCGGATGCGGAGCAGGGGAGCTCGGAGGAGGAGGACAGTGCTCCAAGAGACCCCAGCCTCACCCACAAGGTAGAGTGCCCCATCCCAGGCAAGGGGCTGAGGGATGTGGGGGTCAGAGATGTGAAAGTGGAGAGAGGACGGTAGAGGATCCACTCCATTCCCTCTCGGTGCAGAAGGACCTGTTTGCAAACGTCTGGCCCCAAGCTGGACGCAGACGCTCAGTCACAGAGCAGCGGGGGCTGTGGCTGTGAGACACACGGCCAACATGGGTCCTGCATTGGGGATGCAAGGGTGGCTGCTCCTGCTGATGTCCCTTGGGTCTGAGGACATCTGCGGCTTCCCAGAGCCTTTGGGGATGAAGTGGAAGAGAGCTGTCTGATTTGAGTCCAGACAGATCTGGATTCTAATGATCTCGGGCCGCTGGGCCTCAGTTTCCTCCTCTGTGAAGTAGGAATCGTGAGAGTGAGATGAGTTAAGGGGTGTGAGTGAGTTTTGTTAAACGAAAACAGTCTTGGAGTGAAACTTGGTTTCCTCATACCCTGCAGCGCCGCTGTGAGGGGTTGGGGCGGAGGGAAGGCCGTTACGTGTCTGGAGGTGGGTGGCCACTGGAGACCCAGGCCTTCTTCCTGGTGGTAATTCCACACGCTGGCTGGTGGGCACTCTCGGTGAACCAGCGCTTCACTTCCATTCGCCGACATGACCTCAGTACTCCCACATGCGGCTTCTCGGAGCTGCGAATTGTTCCCCATGTTTCACAGTTGCAGGAACAGTTAGAGGTGAAGAACTTGCCCAGGGTCACATGGCTGTTATTTGGTGTCACCCAGGAAATATCATGAGGTGATGGGGGCCAGGAATTGCCACCCCAGGGGCACCACTGCAGCAGAGGGAACAGGCTGGGACGGCTGAGACCAGCTTGAGATGCCCCCACCGCGTCTCCCGGGTCCGCTTCTGTCTGCCCAGGATCAGCTGCACAGGCCGTGGAGCCATGCCTCCTACCTGACACACCCCCTTCAGGCGCCTTGTCCTTGTCCTGTGTCCGTCCCGCCCTTGTCATCCTCTCTTCCGAGCCTGGGTGCGCTGTGTCACAGTGGTTCGAGGCTCTTCGTGTGGAAGCACTCAGCAGAAGTGCCCAACACTTACCAAGCCTTTTATAAATGGTCCTTCTTTCGTGGTGTTTTCATACCCTTTAAAAATTCATTTGTCTCTCTGCACAGTGTTTTCCGCAGTTACCCACCCGTGGCTCTGGGGGCGCTGACGGGGCTGACCCACCCGGCACCTGGCTTCTCTTCTCCTTCTCCCTCTAGCTGCCGCTTCACCTCTCCTCACCCCTTCCTCTTCCCTCCTGTCCCTGCTCCTCCGTCTTTAGATAGAGTGAGTTCTCTGCTGGCACTAAATGCTCCCAGCTTTGTCATCTCTTTTCCTCCTTACACTGACTTCAGTGCCATCATCCCTGTTTTGCAGTCAAGGACACAGAGGTTCAGAGAGGTTAAGTAACTTGTGCAAGGCCACACTGCTGCTGATGGAAGTGGCTGCAGGCCCAGTGTATGTGTGTTTCACTGTAGTGCTGGTGGCCTCCTCTTGGCCCTCCACCCTCCCTTCCCCAGGAGGGAACTGTTGAGTTAGTGGTGCCTGTTTAGAAATGGCTTTGGCTTTTCTGGGCATCACTGGGGTCATGGAACCTGGGAGCAGAAAGGGAGAGTTATCATCAGGGATTTGGTCCCCATTCTGAAACTGAGGATCATGTCTGGGTCCAGGCCCAGAGGAGGTGAAGGGCTGACAGAGCAGTGGGGCCTCCCTTGTGCAACTTTCTATACCTCAGGGTCCCCCACCCCGTGATGCTTTCACCACAACCAATGAGTTCTCTGTTAAACCTTCCTCTGGAACCACCTGAATCTCCTCTACCCGTGTCACCAGTGGCCCGTCACTTCCCATCATGGGACCTCAGCTTCCCCATCTCTAAAATGGGAGCATTAATAGCAACTGCTGGGCTGTGGGAGGGTTGAATGAGGACACTGATGCAAGAGTGCCAGCCCAACACAGTAGGGGCATAATAACTCTCTGTTGTTTCTGAGTCTGGGATCAGAGGGGGCATGGGACAAGAGAGAGTCTGGCCTGCTCAGAACCATTGTGAAGACTTGTAGTCCTAGGGCCCCGGACATTGGTGGTCATCGGGGTCAGCTTCCCAGTGTTCTGTCTCCAGGCCACTGCTTGGACACCCCCAGGAATAAGGAGCTTGCAGGAGGCCGGATAGCATAGGGAATGAGAGGTTCAAACCCAGCTTTGCCGCTTACTAGTTAAGTGACTAGGAAATGGGCAATTTCTTAACCACTCTGTTCCCCAGTTTCCCTGTCTGTATAATCAGGAAAACAATAATAGTACCTGCTTCAGATTAGTTATGAAAGTAAATAAATCTAAGGAGACTTAGAATAATGCCTGACATACAGTGAAAGAACACACAAAGGTCAGAGCTTTTGGGTGGGACCGTGGTCCCGGACAGGGAAGCAGCCTGCCCAAGGTCAAGCAGGACTCAGTAATAATGCCAAGGTCATGGAACTGAGGCAGCTCCTGCCTGGGACAGGGGCCCCCCTTCAGTGTCAGCTGGGGTCAGGGTCCACACAGGGCGCCGGGTCGGAGACAGGAGCATCCTGTCATTCTGAGAGCACGGAGGTCTAGACTCCTCACGGCGGGTTCATTCCCTCTCAGCAGCCTCGCCTTCCCACCTGCCCCACGGGACTGAGCGTCCCTGCCTTCTGCCCTCATCCTCCTGTATGAGCGTTCATGATGCACCAAAGCTGAATTAAGTTTTCGTCTCACAATGCGTGCTCTTCTAGATTCTCCTCGTAAAGTATAAATTGTGACAGATGAGGGTCACAGTCCCCTGGGGTCCTCCTTCCCAGTCCCTGTGCCCTCACGAGGTGGCTGGAGTACGCATTATATTGTGTATCCTTCCAGAACTTTCTCCCTGTATTCGCCTACATACGTCATTCATTATGAGTGAAAATGGATGGTATTGTTGGTGGAGTTATTCTTCTATAAAATAGAAACTGTGAGATAACTTAGTTGCTTTCATTCACTAGTATCTTAGAGATTTTCCCATCTTGGCACCTAGAACTCTAAATTCACTTTTTTTCTGTCACGCAGTGTTCCAGTTTGTGGATATGCTGAGTTCATTTTGCCATCCCCCTGCTGAGGGACATTTACAGTGATTCTGGGTTTGTGCTCTGCCGACAGCATTGCGGGGCACTTGCTCACACGGTGCCTTCTATGCCTTCTCCTCCAGGGCGGATCCCAGCAGGGGGTCGGTGGATCAGAGAGCAAGCATGTTGTCAGTCTTCTGTACCTGCTGCTGAGGTGACCCCGGGAGGTGTTCCAGCAACGCCCCCTGGCAGCCCTCGGGGTGAGGGGCTGCCCGTCCCTGGGCCTCAGTGCAGATGGGAGGGGAGACTTCCAGATGAGCAATCTTTCCCGGCTCCTTTCTGCCGTGGGAGTTTTGGCGGGGCAGGAAGTGGGGAGAAGGAGCATTTACTTCTTATTCTTTTGTCTTCCACTGGCTCTGAAAATTCTGTTTCTCCAAAAGGCAAAGTCTCCTCTCTGTGCTTCCGTCACATCGGGGGAGTGGGGGCTGGATCTCCCGTCTGCAGCCATCTCAAAGGAGCGGCCTAGAGAGGGTGTGTGGTCAGTGGAAGCGCCTCCGTGGGGCCTCAGGGGGCTTGTCTGGGGGTGTGGTGAGGAGCCCTGCCTTCACACAGTTGATATGGTTTATGTTAAGTGAATAAAAGGTGGTGAGCCCCGCCCTTCCCAGATGTTTTGGGGTGACCGAGTCAGGAGGGGAGAGTTTTGGAGCAAGACAGGAAGCTGAGCCCAGCTGGTCCACCCACATGTCTGACCTCTCCCTCTCTCCCACTCATGGACATACAAAGGGTATGGGTTGAAGGCAAGAGGGGGCAAAAAGGAAAAGTGAGAACTTAAAAATAGATCTGGCTATGAAAGAAGACATTCAAAGGCTGGCTGGCCGGTCGCTCCTCCCAGACAATGAGCCCACTTTTCAGACTAATGGGGTCTTTTCAAGCTAAATACCAGCTCCCCCAAGACCAGCCCAGGAGGTGGCGCCCCCCACCCCCCCCCCCGGCTCCTTCCTCCCTCACCTGAGTCCCGTTGTCACCACATTTCCCTGACAGGTCCAGCCCTGAGCCCAGGCAGAAGTTTGCCCTGTCCTCTGGAGCAGACCCATCTGCCATCACGCCCTCCCTAGCCCCCGCCGTGTAGGTCATCTCCTCCCTGGCTGCACCCAAGGTCACTCGGCCTGGCCTGGGCTTCCTTGCTGACCTCATGCTCCCAGGCCTCGTGCCTGTGGCCTCTGCCTAGGTTAAAGGGTCCACTGGAACCCTGGTTATTTCCCCTGGGCACATCCCCAGCCTGGGTTAAATGTCACCCTGTGCTTTCTCTGGACCCTCTGGTGCAGCCCTGCACATCGGCCCTCCGCACATGCTCACTTCTCCGGGCCCCAGGGAGGTCACTGTCAACCAGCATCAGCTTCCTCAGGCTGCACCCTGTTTTCCTTCCCAGAAAACAACCTTGTCTCCTGGTGAACATGAACTCCCTCCCGTCTGCATCTCCTCTCTACCTCAGTTTCCCTCCGTCCCCTCCTCTTCTTCAACAGACATTCATTTATTTACTAAGGACTTACTCACTCCTACTGTGTGCCAGACACCCTTCTAGGGGCTGAAGGTACAGCAGCCGCAGATTGGACCAGGCGCCCCCCGCCCTGGTGGAGTTCACCTTCCAGAGGAGGAGCTGAACTGTCAGCCAGGAAACTCCTAAGGGGGCTTAGGTGCTGAAAGTGCCGTAAACCATGAACAAACCCAAAAGACCATGGTTGTGGTGGACAGAGCACCGGGGGGCGGGGCGGGGGAAATGGACAGTGAGGCTAGAGAAAGCCTTTTTTTTTTCCAGTTTGTAAAAATTATGTTAAAATACATGTAACATAAAATCCACAATCTTAATCATTTTTAAGTGTACAGCCAGCGGCATTAGTCTGTTCACGTTGTTGCAGCCGTCACCACCATCCGTCTCCAGAACTCTTTAATCTTCCCAAACTGAAACTCTGTCCCCATAAAACACAGCTCCTCATTCCTCTTCCCCCAGCCCCCCTGGCACCCACCATTCTACTTTCTGTCTCTGTGACTTTGACTACGCTAAGGACCTCAGATGAGTGGAATCAGACAGCATTTGTCTTTATTTGATTGGCTTATTTCACTTAGCATAGTGTTCTCAAGGTTCATGCATGTTGTAGCAGGCATCAGGATTTCCTTCCTTTTTAAGGCTGAGTGATGCTCCATTGTGTGGATAGGCCACATTTTGTTTACCCGTTCATGCAGTGATGGACACTTGGGTTGTTTCCGCCTCCTTTTGTGAGTCATGCTGCTGTGAGCGTGGGTGTACAGATCTCTCTTCAAGACGCTGCTTTCACTTTTGGGGTGTCTATCTGGGAGTGGAATTGCTAGATCTTTTGGTAGTTCTATTTTTAATCGTTTGAGGAACCACCATACCATTTTCCACAGTGGCTGAGCCATTTAACAGCCCCACCAACAGTGCACCAGGGTTCTAATTTCTCAGGAAGGCCTTTCTGCTGAGGAGGAAACCCTTGAGCAGGTTGCTGAACAGTGTGAGGGAACAAGACGTGGGAAGGTCTGGGGACAGAGCGTTCCCGGCAGAGATAGCAGCGCAGAGGCGGGAGGGGGGGCGAGCTTCGAGCTTCGAGAACTGCAAGACTAGACGGTCAGCTTGGCTGGAGCAAAGGGGAGATGGGCAGGAGGGCCTCTGTGGGACCTCCCTCAGCCTGCGGCCGTGTTCAGGTTTTCCCCACTCTTCTGCCTCCCTCACTGCTGTCACTCACTCTGCACGACCTACTCGAGCCAGGCCCTCTCCATGCCGTCCGCCTCAGCTCTGGTGGTCTCCTCACCTCAGGAGCTCCCCCTGCCCTGGACTTCGCTGGTTCCGTCCTCTGCTGGTTCTCTCCCTGCTTCTCCAACCATCCCACTCTGCCTACACCTCCACATGAGGCATTTATTCCCAAGGCCCAAGCTCCTCCAGCCCTGCCTCTCATTCCTGTCCTTTGCTCAGGCAGCCCATGCCAGGCCAGGAGCCAGCTGTTCTCAGGTGACATTCCCAGAGCTGACCTTCTGACCCGCCCTCCCCCAACCCCAGAAGCTGCAGCCCCACACTCGCTCCAGCTGCCAGCTGCCCTTGTGGGCCCTTCTTGGGAACATCACAGACACCTCAGACTCAACACATCCCTAGCTGAACTCGGCGTCTTCCCAGCGCCCCCGGACTGCTTCTCCTCTTGTGTCTGCCATTCTGGTTGTTGGCACCAGATCTGAAAGATTTGGAACCCTGGCATTTCATTTTCTATCGCCGTGTCTTAATCGTGGATCATATGAAGTTTAATAGCCACCTAGGCCTTTGGCCAGGCACCACGAAGGATCCAAAAATGAGCTCTGTCTGCACTTTAAATGCCCCAGCGCGTTTGCACTTGCAGTTTCCTCCATCTGAAACACTCTTCCTGCTGTTTGCACAGCTGGCTACAGGTCTCAATTAGATGTCACCTCCTCCAAGAGGCCTCCCCTGCTCACCCTGCAGTGCTGGGTTGCAGAGTTCCTGTTGATTTCCTGCCTCATGCTCATCTCCAGCTGTGGTTTGCTCTTTGTTTGCCTGCATATTTGCATATTGGTTGCCTTTTCTTGTCAGAATAGCTCCAGGTGGGCAGGGACCACGCTTATCCCCTTCACAGTTGCGTCCTGCTACCCGACACATCAGATTGTATTCAGTAAATATCTCCGAATAAACTGATAAATAAGTAAATACGTTAGACCAGTTTCTGTATTTAAGAAAGGAAAACAAACTTAAATGTACAACAGTTTAATGAAATGAAAACCTTTGTTTGGTCCTGTATAATTTTCTTTGCACAACGAGAGGCAGAGCTGGGAGCCAAACTTGCTTCTCGCCAGCTCCCCGGTGACCAGGCAGAGTTCATCATAGCCCTGTTTCAGGGCAGCATGAGCAGAGGGCCTGGAGGATACAGACCTCAGAACCCAGGGGGATAGGAGAGAATAGGGGCTCAGAGGTCCAGGGGGCGTCCTGGGCACCCACATGTCTCACACCCCTCGTTCAGGGTCCTGGAGGGGCTTGGGGCTGTCAGAAGCCAGCGGCCTGGGTATGAGGACAGTTAGGACCCCCTGGTCCGGTGAGAGCTGGTTCCATGGCTGATTTTCCTCTCTGCTGAGTCTCAGACGTGCCCCTGGCTGCAATTTGGGATTTAGGCCCCAAGGTCACACTGACCCTTGCTTTCTCCTTCCTGACTTCTTGGTGGTCACTCTCTGTCCTGAGTCTATGGTTCTGCTATTCAGAGTTTGACATGTGGCCCAGCAGCACCCCAGGTCCCACCCCAAACTCACCGAATCAGGATCCCCATGTTCTCAAGATCCCCAGAGATTCTTATGCTCATTCAAGTTTGAACCCTGGTCTGTGTATCTCAGCCTTCCAGTCTATTTTGAGCACCCACAGTGCCCTCAGCTCTGGGGATGCCAGAAAAGAAGCTAGTGGGGTCCCGGACCAAGGGGAACTTATAGTCAAGTTGGAAAAGCTACTCACATGATACTCTTTAAACTGTACACTTATGTTTTATGCAATTTTCTGAATGTTGTATCACGCGATTTAAAAACCAATAAAAACGGCCTCTGAGATGGAACAGTGTAGGGCAACCCTAGTGTGCCCAGCTGTCTGAGCTAAACCCTGAGCAGTGGCAGAATCTCAAGTCTTAAGAGTCAGGGCAATCAGGGAGGCTTGCAGGAGGTGAGGCCTGAGTGCTCTTTGAAGGAGAGTAGATGTAGTCAGGTAGAAAGGAGAAGGAGGATACACAGGAGGCAGAAATGGACAGCATGAGGCTTGGAATCCAACCATTGCCTGGGTTCCTGAGGTCATGGCTGGTCCTTTCCCCAACTAACATGAGATAGTGAGGACAGGAAGACCGTGTCTCACGTGAGCCATGTACTGGCCTTTTCCTGCCGTCCAACAGTGAGAGCTTGCCAGTCACAGTTACAACCACTCTCTTAGGACTCTAGGAGAGGAGAGAACTGACCGGGGCATTTAGAGATCACTGTTTTTAAGAACAATTAACATGAGATCCACCCTCTTAATGTCCATGGAAGGATGAATGGATAAACAAAATGTGGTCTGTACATACAATGGAATATTATTCAGCCTTAAAAAGGAAGGAAATCCTGTCACATGCAACAACATGGATGAACCTGGATGACGTTGTGCTGAGTGGAGTTGGTCAGTCTGAGAAGAAGAAATACTGCCTAATTCCACTTAGATGAGGAATCTAAAACAAGACAGTCGAACTCCTAGAAGCAGAGAGCAGGACGGTGGTTGGCAGGGCCTGGCGGGAGAGGGAGATGTGGAGCTGCTGTTGAATAGGTGTAAAGTCTCGGTTATGCAAGAGACGGTGTCTCAGAGGAAAGGAAACCAAGGCTGGGGGTTATTCAGCAGGTTGGAGGCAAAGTCGGGAGTAGACATCAGGTTTCCTGAGGCCTCATTCGGGGCATTCCAGGATACATGCTGCTTCTACGAATGTTTTACAAACCAAAGATTCTTCCAAAATTAAACGTTTTTTAGACTATCTGGGGCAAACCCAGACTCACACCAGCCTATCTTCAGAAACTAGAATAAGACAAGGCGTCAGCGTGAACTGGGAGCCAACCACCTGGTCCTGGGGGAGCCGGGGGGCACCTCTGTTTGGTCCCACCCTCTTCCCTCCTTGTCCTAGCGGGCGTGGCCTCATCCCTTCTCCACTCCCTGTGGGAACACAGGTGGTAGCTGGGATGAAAATGAGCTGTCTCTCCCTGAGCCCCTGTCTCTGTATTTTCCAGTGACTGGTAAGGCTGTGCTGGAAATCCCAATGTGAGTTCCAAGGGGAAGGAGGATGTCCATAACAGTGGTGCCCGGAGGAACGTCGCGGCCGGCGCACTCCTGGATCTGGTGCCGCCTGTGAGCCTGGCTTCCCGGGCACCTCCTTTCTCCAGATGCGACTTTGGAACACTCCGCAAGTCCCCTCCTCGGGGCCCTCAGAACAGTGAAGACTCATGAGGAATATTTCCCCAGGGCTTGGAACAGCCGCGGAAGGCAGCCCCTTCCTTCTTTCCGGATGCGATTTACATTTTCCCCAATGGGCTGTGCGGCTGAGGAGGCTAACAGATATGGAGCATTGGGGTGCCTGCCCTGGCCCTTTGCCCCACCCCAGGTTTAGCCTGTGACTTAGAGACACTTACCGAGATTATAGGGAAATTCTGGGCACAGGGACCTACCTGCATGAGCCCAAAAGGCCTGAAAGTAGGGAAAAAACAAGGTGAACTTGAGTAAAACTGAGTTCCATGAGGCATGGAGGAATGCAGGAGAGGTGCCTGGAAAGGGTCTTCAGGCTGAGTTACAGGCAAGGGGTAGGACTTATTTGTGCCTCAGTTTCCTCATCTGTAAAATGGAGATAATTATAATAGTACCTACCTCATAGGTTGTTGGGAGGGTTCAGTGAGGTAATATGTGTAGAAAGCTCAGAGCCAGACTTTTCACAAACAAGTGTTGAATAAATGCTCACTGTTATATTATTAAGTAGGTATTATTATTCTCTCTGTTTTACAGATGGGGCTCGGAGAAGAGAAGTAACTTGTCCAAGGGCTCAGGTATAGGAAGGGGTGGAGCCCAGGATTTGAACCCAGGTTCTCTGACCCCAGAGTGCAGGCTGTCACCATCATGCTGGGTGACAAGTTCTCTGTAAGTGCCAGGGAGCCACAGGAGCCCCTCGGGGCTGCAAGTGACAGCGGAAGGTGACCACCAAGACCTAGGATGGATTGGAGCCGGTGAAAGACTGGAGCTCTCGATGAGCTGGAGCAAGTTCAGCTGACGGGGGAGGGACACCGGGGGGCTTAGGTCCAAGATGGGGACCAGAAAGCTTACCACTTCAGAGGCAGGGGAGTTCTGAGCGTGGACAAGGCCCAGGGTGGGTGGAGTGCATGTGGATGTTGGAGAAAGTCCTCTGAGAAAGAGGGCTCAAGGAGGCGAAGGGCTGAGGGTTACAGCATGGAGAGTCAAGTGTCCAGGTGACCACGGGTGGGGGGAGCAGGTGTGAACTGGGGAGGGGAAACTGAGCCAGACACCAAGACATCAGGACATGGGGCTTGGCCAGGAGCCGGCAGAGAAGAGGGTGAAAAGAAAGAGGGGCTGTTTAAAGGCAGAGCAGGTGCCAACCCAGGAGGCCGTAAGCAGGGAGAGGTGACGGAATGGGAGCTTTACTACTACTAATTATTATTATTGCTTTTATTACTATTATTATTCAGTGACAGTGATGCCTCACTCTTCTATAGCTTTCACTGAGAGTGAAGAGCTTTTCCATCCACAATTCCGTATGATCTTTGTGACAGCCTCTAAAACAGTGGTTCTCAAACCTTTTGGTCTCAGACCCCTCTACCCTCTTAAAAATGATGGAGTTTTCGTTTCTATGAGGTATATCTATCAGTATTTACCACATGAGGAAGTGACACTGAGAACATTTTAAAACATTTCTCTTTTAATTCTTTTAAAAATACCAGTAATAGACCCATTACATGTTAACATAAGTAGCATTTTTTATGAAAAATAGCTGTTTTCAAAAAAATGTATTGAGGAGAGTGACGCTGGTTTGACGCTTTTCCAATGTTGTTGATGTGTGGCCTCAGGGAAGATGGCTGGGCTCCCCCCGCTGCGTCTGCACTGCGTCTGTTGGACAGTGGTTTTGCTGGACTTCAGTGAAAATCCAGGCTCACACACATGTGTAGTTGGAAAGGGAGGCGGGACCCAGAGCTCTGGGCCCACACCTGGGCAACGGCCGCTCTAGGAGGAGGCTGAGGACTCCCCTTTACAGCTGGAGCAACTGAGGCTCAGAGACAGAGGCCCAGGTCTCCCAGCTCTGCCTGTGACTGTTCACCACGGTCTCCACAGGAGGGCTGTCCCTGTGACCTGCCCTGGCCCAGAAGAGCCCAGAATGGCTAGTTTGCCTGGGGCCTGGGGAGGAAGTGGAGACTGGGTGGCCCCAGGGAACAGAGGCGATAAGCTGCTTCGGCCTCAGGCAGAGGGGCCAAGGCCTCCTGATGTAACACCAACAGCATCAGCCTGAGAAGTGCGATAGCCTGGCCCCGGCACCCCAGCCCCCACACTCCTGGGAGGAACCCTGTTCCCAGAAGTCTGTCTCTGGACACTGCCGTCAACCTCAGAGTTCATTTCCTGGTTAAACAAACATCCATACTCAATGGCCCCATTGGGCAACGCCCAGAAGCAGCTCCTGAGGAGAGCCTCGGGCACATGGCCTGCCAGGCCTCCGTGTCGGGCTGGTGAAGACACATCCATCATCGGTGCAGTCCCTGAAGCAGGACGGCCCGTGTGTCCCACCCAGAGTCTGCCGTCTGGTAAGAGTGTCTGGGAGGGACGTGCAGAGTGGCTCGTGCCCCGACCCCACCCAGACCTCTGTCCCCGACAGCTTTGAGATTGTAAACAGTGGTAATGACGACAACTCCAAAATTTGGGCGGGGCGTGACCACTCCCCTCCATCATCTCATCAGCTCATCCTTGCAAGGTGGGAATACTGACCCCGTCTTCCACCTGAGGAAACTGAGGCATCTGAGAGGGGCTTGCGCACGGCCACATAGTGCGTGTGGCCTGGCTGGGATGTGGACCCGGGCGTCCTGACTTGCTGATAGTTCTCTTTCCTCTGTAGCCTCTGCTCCGAGGGCCAGAATCAGGAAGAGCTGAGGCCAGAGGACGAGCCCGGCCGTCCTGGGGTGTGGCCCGCTGCTGCCAGCTTTGCAGCGCAGGTGGAGAACAGGTGCTTCCCCACTGTGTATAATGAGCAGAGATGCCCTCTGCTGAGTACAGCTGGGTGCCAGGCACACTGCTGAGTGCCTGGGTGTTGGAGCCACACGACCTGGATTTGAGTCTTGGCTCTGCCACTTAGTAGCAGTGACTTTTGGCAAAGGGTAGGACTGACTTGTGCCTCAGTTTCCTCATCTGCAAACTGGAGATGATAGTAGTAGTACCTACCTCATAGGTTGTCGGGAGGGTTCAGTGAGCTAATACGTGTAGAAAGCTCAGAGCCAGACTTAGCACAAACAAGTGTTCAATAAATGCTAGCTGTTAGATTATTAAGTAGGTATTATTATTGTTATCATTACCCATGTTTTACAGATGGGGCTCAGAAGAAAAGTAATTTCCCAAGGGTACAGCTATAGGCAGGAGCGGAGCCCAGGATTGGAAGCCAGGCCCTGACCCCAGAGTGTCACCCAGGGCTCTCAGCATCGTGCTGGGTGACAAGCAAGAACCGCATCACAGGCCCTGAAGACTGAGGCCATCTTGCCTCTTGTCCGCATTTTATAAGGGAAGAAGCTGAGCTTCAGATCTCCTGACTGTTGTCCTTTCTCTGCGCAGTAATTCTCCTCGTGGAAGCCTGAGCGCAGCCTTTGCTTAGCTGTTGAGGCCTGTCCTAGCAGATTACATTTTCCATTGTGGGGGTTTTCTTCCCAATCCTGGTCACGAGTGGGGCTCTGCAGGAGCCCTGCTTGGGGAGTGTGGGCTGCTCGTGTCCACAGAGCCCCACGCTGGCCCTGCAGGTGCAGAAGGCGGATGGGAGGGCAGGAGGCCAGGTGGGACTGGAGGCCTCCGCGGGCCTCAAAATTTTCCCTCCTGCCTGGTGGATGCTGTGACAGCCCACCAAAGAGGGGGCAGTGAGACACAGTGGGGAGACTGACCGTGGGCCCAAGTTCTGCCCTGTTAGGGTGGCCTCAGAGAGACTGAAATCTCCAAAAACACTGTGCTTCTTAGCCAACAGACTATTAGGGACAGACCAGCTAGGGAAGGGAATTCATTTATTGAGTACCTACTTTGGTCAGGCACTGTGTCTCATTTCATTAGTTTGTTCAGATGTTTATTGAACATCTCCTCTGTGCAAGTATTCTGTTAGGTAGTGCGACCGCTGGAAAGAAAAGTTCAGAAGATAAAGCATTGGCGCAGTAGTTCTTATCCAGGGGTGAGATTTTGCCCCTAGAGGACATTTGGCAATGTCTGGAGATCTTTTGGGGTGTCACAACTAGGGGTGGGCGCTGCTCCTGTCATCCAAGGGTAAAAGCCATGGGTGCAGTTAACAGTCCTACAACACATAGGACAGCCCCTGTGACTAAAGCCGTCTGGCCCCAAATGTCAGTGGTGCCAAGGTTCAGAAACCTGGGGTAGAAAATGACTCTGGGTGTGGTTAAGGTCAAGTGGTCACAGATGGCCACTCCGAGGATGTGGCTTTGGAGTAGAGACCTGAAAAAGTCAGAAAGAAAGAATGAGGAGATCTGGGGGAGAGCATCACAAGCAGAGGGAACAGCAAGTGCGAAGGCCCTGAGTCAGGAATGCGTCGTCCAGAAGACCACTGTGGGAGACCAGGGATTGTTCTCCACCGTATTGCAGGAGAGAACACAGGCTCGGAGGTAATGGGTTGCCAACATCATACAATTAGACAGCAGTGGAGACAGGATTTGAAGTTGGATGTGCTTGATTCCAGGGTCTGTTTGCTTTCCGCTGCCTCAGCTGCTGTTGTCAGAGGAGTGGCTCACCCTTCATCCCACGTTCATCAGGCCTTTCCTCTACCTGACACTATCAACTGTTTTTTGTTCTCCTTCCACCCCTGGGCACTTGGTTCCATTCCTGGCACCACTTGAATAACAAGGATGATGATAGCTGTGCCTTCTCTAGGGCTTCCTGTGTGCCAGGCACTGTTCCAGCTGTGAGGCGCACGCATCTGTGTCTACATCTGTATCCACATACTGTACGCACACTCATGTAATCCTCACAGGATGCCTGTCTGTTAGACGCCATTATGCTGTTGTGCCCATTTTACAGATAAGAAAATTGTGACATAGAATGGTTAACTGGCTTGTTCAACTGGTAAAAGGCAGAGGCAGGATTTGAGTCCAAACTGCCAAGTTCCAGAGTCAATACTCTTAACCGCAACACTGCAGTTGTCCTCCCAGCAGGTAGTGAGTTTCTAGTCACTGGGGCAGCTCATCCCTTGAGCAGTGGCTCCTCGAGTTCGGTAACACACAGGTTCAGTGCAGAAGGGAAGTTAGAGGTCACTTTGTCCACACACGGGAAACTGAGGCCTGGCCTCCGAGAGTGACTCGTACAGGCCTGCACTGGGAGGCCGTGGTAGAGCTGGACTCGGAAGCCAAGTGTCCTGGCTGAGTACCCTCTGCTCCTCCATGGGCCACTCCGCCCCGGCCATGCCTGCACATTCCCAGCGTCTACCATCTGTTCTGTCAGGCTGCCCTGTAGTGTCCTTGCTTTCCTGGATCCCAGCCACCTTCCGTGTCTGACATCCAGCAGGTTTGGGGACACAGAGGAGGGCCAGCTTATGCCAAAGGTTGAGGCAGGTGCCTGAGCCCCCACCCATCCTTCCTGTTTACAGACATAATCTCAGTTATTCTCAGGTCTTGCGGGTGCAGAAGTTGGGACTTAGGTGGGTTAAATGGCACAACTCCTGGGGTCAGCCAGGGGACTCAGTGCTTCCAAAATGGAATGAACATTCATTCCTTCACTCGCTCATTCAGGCAACAGAAGGGAACCTACCATATGCCGGGCACTGGTCGTGCAGAGGTGAAATCTGTGGTCCCTGCCCTGCAGGGAGACACAACTGGTGTCCTGAGAGGGGTGTCCAGAAAGGATACCTAACCCAGCCAATTCAGAGAGGGGACCAGGAAAGGTTCCTTGGAGGAGGTGACAGATACCATGGCTGTGTCTTAAAGGATAACTGGGAGTTAGCCAGGCAGAGAAGGGGAAAAGGACACTGAGGGGACAGTGTGTACAAATGCAGGAGGTGAGAGAGCACCCCACGCAGGAGAATTACAGCTTGTTTGGGATTGCTTGGGCCGTGGGTGGAGGCCATCACGATAGTGGCCACTTATTGAGCACCGTGTGTCAGGCACCATGCTGAGCATCAGCTCGACAGCCTTCGGAGTCAGATGCTCTTACTGTCCACATGTACAGACGAGGAGACCGAGGTGCAGCGGGGTGGGTCACACAGGTAGCGAGGGCCAGGAAGTGGGCTGAGACGGTGGTGGATTGTCTCCGGCGGCGTGGAGTCCTGCTGTAAACCTGACGCGGGCAGAGCTGAGTCTCCCTTCTGCTGCCTCCGCTGATGTGGCCCCTGCTGATGGCTCTCTTTCCTCCCGCAGGTGGAAGGACAGTCCAGAGCCCATGTCATCGCACAGGAACTGCTGTCCTCAGAGAAAGCGTGAGTCCCCAAGCAGCTGCCGGTGGCCTTGAGCTTGTTAACAGAACATCACCCCTCCCGGGCTTATACAGGACGGGAATTAACGCAGACTCAACCCTCTTTCCCTCCGCAGATACGTGGAGATGCTCCAGCACTTACATGTGGTGAGTTAATCATTTTAATTGTCCAGAGCGAATTGCCCTTTGACAGGCTGTGATATAAGAGGCAGAGACGCAATGAGGAGACAGAGGTCATGTCCACGGGCGGGGGCTTGGCGGCAGGCGAGTGTTCACCGGGGCTTTTCAGGGAAGTCCCTCTTCTGATTCCTGCGCTGCGGGGACAGTAGCCCCATGCTCTCGTGGGTATGCTCCCTGCCCACCCAGGGTTGAATGGGGGACGTGCTGAGGTTTCTGGGGGATGCTTGAAGTTTCCTCAGCCCTTTAGTTGAGTAAGGCAGAAGGAGAACAGATGCAGTTCTGAGTCATTGCTGTGTGTGCAAGTTGAGGGATGTGTGTGAGTGTGCATGTGAATGTGTGGGGGGGTGCACATGTATGCGTGCATGTGTACATGTGTGTGCGCATGTCATATGTTTAGGTCCATACAGAGGAAGTGATGTGTTTGCACAGTGACACAGCGGTTGGGGTGTCAAGAGGCTTTCCCAGTCCCCCTAGAACTGGGGCAACAATGCCTGAGCCAGTGACAGAATCCTCTGGACTTTCAGAGGAAAGGAGGTTAGACTTGGGGACTGCCTGGGTATCAGGCACTGTCATCCTTCACAGGCCTGTGACAAGACAGCCTGGAAAATCTCCCTTTGCAGTCAGTTCGATTCAGTTCAACAAACATTTTTTGAAAACTTGCTATGTGACAAGAGCTGGGAATGGAGAGTCAGAACAGCCAGGGCCCTTCCCCAGGAACTCTCTGGCCAGCGAAGGAGACAGATTAGTGAATGAATAATTTGGAGCACGGGGGGAGTGACTGACAACCTCAGGGAATCTAGGCAGGCTTCCTTGAGGAGGTGACGTTCAGGCTAGGTCACAGGAGGGGTGAGGGAAGAGGGTACAGCAAAGACATGGGACGTGAGGGGACGTGTCAGGCTCAGCTGCCTCAGGTCCTTGTGACGGCTGCCTGTGCCTCTGAGCTCTCTAAACCATTTGCAGCTCTCTAAGCCTCATAGTTTAGCACTCATTCTACACTGCTTTGTATAGCTCACCAGGTCTTTCCAAGAACGTCAGAGCCAGGAATGTCCCCCCTGGACATTTTGCCAGTGGTGGATTGGAGGCCCAGAGGGAGGGACTTGGCCAGTGTCACACAGTGGCTGAGCCAGGATGAACACCTGGGTCTGCTGCCTCCCAGGGCACCATGGTCATGTCATCACGTGTTAACCATGCGTCCCCACTGCCTTTGGAGTTCCTGGCCCCAAGCCAGGCCTCCTGCTGAATCCAGCTGAGATCCCCGTCAGTGACATCACCCTGGTGTCATGTTGTCATGTGAGCAGGGGCACCCAGGTCCCCAGCAGGAGAACAGAGCACCACTCTGGTCCGCGCTCCCAACCCTCATTTTGTCGAGATCTTTGTGTGTGTTATTAAACCCAGATGTCCGTGGGTCTGAAATATACCCCCCACCCCACCTTTCCACCTAAAAGATTGCTCTAGCAAGGGCAGGAAGAGTCACTCTCCCATTTCCTTCTCTCACTCACTTCTGAGCTGGCAGCGTGACAGAGGGGCTGGGCTTTTTTGTTTTATGACTTTGTGAAGAGGGTTTTAACTGGGAAACTTCCATCTGTGTTTGCACTGCTTCCTGCCAGTTGGAAAGATGCTGAAGCTGCTGGTAATCCATAATAATATCCTGAGGAGAAAAAAAGAGCCCGTAAGAATCACCACTCAGAAGCTAGTTGCGGGAAATTGTGGTCTGGAGCTGCATTTATGACGTCAGTGCTTGTGGGGATAGAAGTGGCAGAAATGCCCCATTGTGACTCCAAGTGCTCGCCAGGGACAGTAGTCTAAAGGAGGCCCATAGGCTTTGGGACGTCTCCACCACTCCCCCTGGATCCATCTCTGATTACTAAGGTTGGCAGGTTCTCTCTCAGACTTTCTTCTTAGAGATTTGCTGCTATTGAAATCCCAAGGCTGCCCAGTGATGGGGAGGGGCCGACTGTGCATTCTGAACCTCCCTGGCCAGAGGACTCCCTGGCTCCATTACGCTGCTGTTGAGGGGGAGGCCGTGGCCTCTGGCCTTCTGTGTTTGGGAGTCAACTCAGTGCTTGTCAAATAGTAGACAGAGCTAACACAGGGGTCACTAAACGTTCTGGTCATCCAAACCTGAGTCCTGATTTCCTGTTTTTGTATAGCCTGTTAACTAAGAATGGATTTTATGTGTTTTAAACGTTTGTGAAAGAAGGCAAAGAATAATATATGACTGAGACCATATGTGGTCCACAAAACCTAAAATATGTATTATCTAGCCCTTTACAGAAAGTTTACTGACTTCTGGTTTAAAGACTCCCTCCCATCCTTCCAGCATCCCATCTGTAAATGGCTCCATCCACCTGCCCATCTATCTGTGTAATCAAACTCTCACCCACTCATCTATCTGTGGATCTATGGCACATCCACACACCCACTCACCCACCCCCACCCCGATTCATCCACTATTCAAATGTCTACCCATCCATCCATCTAGTCATTCATCAGACTCCCCATCCATTCATCAATTCATTCATCCGTCCATCCTTCCATCCATCCATGCATCCATCCATCCACCCATCCACCAAAGCAACCAACCATCCACCCATCCATTCATCCACCCCTCCATCCATCTGTCTAGTCATTCATCAAACTCCCCATCCATCCATCCATCCATCCATCCATCCATCCATCCATCCAAGTTACTCATTCCTTCTGGATGGAATATCACAGGATGTTTATAATGCCATCGATACTGAGATAGGCCTTGGAGCCCCAGGATGAAAACGGCCCAGAACCTGCCCTTGAATAGGGCTCTGTTTTTTGTTGGTGGAAAGGATGGAGGTAGGAAAGAGAAATAGACACGTGAACAGACAGTTATGCTACTCTGTGGTAAGCATAATTTGCCCAAGTGTAGTTTTGTTCAAAATCTGCAGGAGCGTGGTGAGGAGAAAGACTTGTTCCCTTTTGGGGCATTTAGGAAGGTTGGCAGAAGAGTGTCACTGAGATGGACTTTGGAGGAGTCCGTCAGGCCAGGATGGTGATTGGAAGGGCACATGAGGCAGGCGGTCAACATGGATGCGCTCCCAGGCCTGAAGGCACACGATGTGCCTGGAGAGTGCCGCATCGTCACGTGGGGTGAGAACGTGGAGAAGTTTGGAAAGGGAGGTTGGAAGTGGAATCTGAGCTCAAGTGATGGGTCCAAAAACAAGGTCCGGACCAAGTTGAGAAGTTCCCAAACTACCAGGCTAAGGGGTTTATGCTTTTCCTTGTATATGGTGAGTTGTTAGAGACCTTGAACAGATATGGCCCCTGGGAGCCTTCAATCCTGTTTTCTCATCTAAACAAAAATCCCTCTCCTAGCAGAAGCTGAAAATTCTGGGTCCCTCCTTTGGGCTAAGGTGTTGAAGGCCTGTTCAGAAGCTAGTCTGCCTGATGGCGCAGGAGAAGTTCCCTCACCTGAGAGGCCCCGCGTGATCTATCCTGTCTGCCTCTCCAGCATCACCTTCTGCCACTTTCTTCTTCTTCGCTCCAGCCGCACTGGCCTTCCTCCTGGTCCTCACACACTGCAAATGCGTTCTCAGTACAGTTTCTGCAGTTGCTCTTCCCTCTCCTGGAACGTCTTACCCCTGATCTTCTCATAGCTGGTTCCTCCTCCTCATTCTGCTCTCTGCTCAAGTGTCACCTTCTCAAAGATGTGGTGCCCCAAAACCTAGTGGCCTAAAACAACCAGGTTATTGAGCTTGCGGATTGTCTGGGCCAGGAATTCAGACAGGGCATGATGGGGTAAGCATGTCCCTGCTCTGCAAGATCTGGAGAAGACTTAAGGACTAGAGGTGACTGGGGGCCAGGGGCTGGAATCAGCTGGCACGGCTGGTTGGTTGATGCTAGCTATTGTCTGGGACCTCAGCTGGGCTATTGGCTGGAACACTTACTTGTGGCCTCTCCGTGTGGTCTCTGCATGGGCAAGTTTGGGCTTCCTCACAGCATGGTGGCTGGGTTCCAAGAGTGTGTGTCCCAAGAGACAGCCAGGAGGAAATGCGTGGCATTTTTATGGTCTAGCCTTAGAAGTCACGTAGCACCACTTCCACCATGTTTTGCTAGTCGAGACAGTCACAAAGGTCCACCCAAGTTCAAGGGGAGGGGACATAGTCTCCACATACAAGGGGAGGAGTATCAAGCTCACATTGCGTAAAGACCACGTGAGATAAGAGATATTGTTCTGGCCATTTTGCAAAAATACAATCTACCATGGAAGCCTTTCCTAATAATTCTGTCAGTTAAGAGTTATGTTCGACTGCTGGTAAAAAAAACCCAATTATGGTGGCTTAAATAATTTAGAGGTGATTCTCTCATGTGGAATAAGTCCAGAAGTAGGAAATCCAGGTCAAGTTTGGCAGCTCCACAAAGTCTCAGGAGCGAAAGGTTCCATCTGTCTTTCTGCTACATCCAGTTTGAAGGTTCCTCATGAACACAGGATGGCTTCTGCAGCTCTAACCATCACACCCACGTCCCAGGCACGAAGAAGGAAAAAGGGAAAATGAAAAGCTCATGCTCCCAGCTGAGTTAGTCCCCTTGAAAAAGATTTTCTGAAAGCTGTTCTTGACAACTTCAACTTCCATCTCCTTGGGTACTTCTAGTTGCAAGGGAAGCTGGGTCAACTGTAGGTCAAAGCTGGGTTCAGCTCAGTGGCTGTGCTTCTTGTGTGTTCATGTGTGGGGTCTGGGCTGAAGGGGCAGCAGGTACCAAAGGAAGGCTCTTCCCGCGGGGGTGGAGGGAGAGCAGGTGGAAACACCAGAGGGCTTCTACGATTCAGGCTCCAACTGGCACATCCTCACTCTGCCCACATCCCATTGGCCAGAGCAAGTGCCATGGCCAGGCCTGGAGGCAAGGGGCGGGGCCGTGCTCTCCCCATGGGGAGGCCAAGCTGCCAGTGGTGGGGGCCAGACCTGCAGCTCTGCTGGCTCTTCTGCACTCTCTCTCAGGCTTCATCTGATCTTCTTTGTAGCGCCTCTCGCTATCTGAAATTATCTAACTTACGTGTCTGTTAACTTGTACGTTGTGTTTTCGTTTTCATTCATTTCCAAATACTTTTAATTCCCTTTGTGATTTCTTCTTTGACCCATGGGTTACTTTAAATTATGTTGTTTAGTTTCCAAAGATCTGTGAATTTCCCCAGTTTCCTTCTGCTGCTCATCTCTGATTTAATTCCATTGTGGTTGGGGAATGTATTTTGTATGGTTTTAATCCTTGAGCTTTATGGAGGCTTGTTTCGTGGCCTGGCATACGGTCTGTCCTGGAGAATGTTCCACGCCTGTGGAATGTGCCTGAAGAGCGTGTGTTTCCTGCGCTCGTTGGGGCTGTCCTGCAGAGGTCACTTAGACCTGTTTGCTGATAGCACTGCCGGAGCCTTCTGCATCCTTGCTGAGTTTCTTCTAGTCCTTCTGTCCATTGCCAAGAGTGGAGTATTGAAGTTTCCAGCTATGGTTTTTGAATTACGTGTCTCTCTCTTCAGTCCTGTCAGCTTTGCGTCTTACGTCTTGGGGCTGTTTTTAGGGGCTTGTTTACTGTCCATGTCCCTCGCTGAGCTTGGAGCCCCTTGAGGGCAGAGCCTGACTGTCCGTCCCCAGTGGTGCGATATCCAGTACACTGTCAGTGCTCAGTAGACATCTGATGAGTGAGTGATGGTGGAGCCACGCCTTCCAGCCATCCAACCACTTCTTCAGTCAGAAATATTTCCTGAGCACCTCCTGTGTGCCGGGTACTGGGGACGTACTGGGGAGCAACAAGGGGAGGTCCCTGCCGTCCAGGAACTAACAGTCTAGAAGGGAGATGGGCGTGAAGAGGAACAATAATAATACAGTGGCGGGGGGGGGCACACCAAGGCTGGGGGGTTCAGGCGAGGCACTCGCCCTGGGCTCCTGGGGGCCAAAGCAGGATTCCTAGAGGAAACGTGTCTAAACTGAGACTGAGAGATGGGGAGGAGTGAGCAGGTGGGCAGCAGGCAGGCAGGCTTGCACCTGGCAAAAGGATCAGCACGTTCAGAGCCCCAGAGGCCATTAGAGAGTGGCATGCTGGGAACTGAAAGAAACTCAGCCTGCTGGAGCCTTGTGAGCAAGAGAGCGGTGAGAGCTGAGGCCAGCTTGGTGGGGGCAGACAGGGAGAGCCCAACAGCTGTGGCGGGGTTTGGGTTTGATCCCCTGAAGGTCCCTGGGGAGGCATTGGGTGATTCCAGCGATAGGTGACGGTGGACTGGAGAGCTGCCGGCAGATTTGAGGACTATGTGCTTGTTGACTGACTGACTATGGGGTGCGGGAGAGGCAGAGAGGGGTCCAGGCTGACCCCAGACTTCTGGCTTGCTGGCTAGGCGTGGGGGGAGACGATGAGTTCAGTGTGGGTCTTATTAAGTGTGAGGGGCTTGCGAGAACTTGTGGGGCAGACTCTTGGACCCCATCCCACAATTGCTAATTGAGACACTCTGGGGGTGGGACCCAGCTGTCTGAGTTTTAATGAACCCTCCAAGCGATACTGATGGACAGTAATGTATGACACTCACAGAGACGGTCCTGTAAGGTCCCTTCAGCTCCAGCACTCTGTGACTTCCTGCCCCCTGGCAGCCAGCACCCTCTAGGACCCTGGTCCCCAACTGTGGCTGTGCATGGGGACCTGGGAGCTTTAAAAAATGTGGATGCTCAGGGCCCACCCCAGACGATTGTATTTAATTGTCTGGGGTGCAGTATAGCCATCGGGTGTTGCAAAGCTCCCCAGGGGATTCCCGTTTGCACCTAGACCTGAGAAGCTAGGGTGGAAGTAGCAGGCATGGATTCAGCACAGTTGTGAGCAAAGCTGGGTGGATCTGAGGGTGACAGCAAAAGTGAAGGAGACCCGGTCTCCTCTCTGCTTGGTTGGAGGGAAGACGACAAACGTGCAGAATAAGTAAATAGCCTGACAATGCAATATTTTGTAAAGCGTTTGCTTTTCAGGCTGGGATGCTTGTAACCCTGCCCAGGTGCAGTAGGTGCCCAGGGAATACCTGAGGCCACAGGATAGACACAGCACATTTTCTAAGAACCTCTGTTTTGCTCTAGGTGCATAATTTTAAATAAATTAAATCGAACATGGCTATATTTTGGGGAATAATGTAAAATATACATTAATTTTTAAGCTAAAATATAAGACTTTAGAGACATTCTGAGATTGGGGTGACTCCTTTCTGGCTGTGACCCAGATTTCTGGAGGCTGTAGGACACTTGAGTCCCTTAGACTAACTGTGACTGCTGAAGTAATCCAGGAGGGCCTCGTGATGGAGGTGGCATTTGAAACAGCTTTGAAAGATGAGCAAGATATGGATCGGATGCCAGAAGCACAGAACAGAGGCTAGAAAAGAGGATTCATATAAAGCATGGCCCCGGGACAGCTGCGGCACCACCTCCTGGAACTTGGAAGAAATGGCAGTTGTCCAGCCCCAGGGCTGACCTACTGAGTGGAAACTCGGGGGCGGGGCCCAGCGTTCTGGGGTTGAGTAGGTCTGGCAGGGAATTTTGATGCCCACTTGGCTTGGAGGACCATTGGTGTAAGGGAATGAGCCGTCAGCTGCAGAGGTGAGCTGGACCAGCTCCTAAAGGGCCATGAACTCCAGGCCAAGGACTTTAACTTGGCCATGAGGGCAGGAGGGACCTCAGTGGGTTGGGAGGAGAGTGAAAGCGGTGGCGGGGGCGGAGGGGGGTCCTTGCTTTTACTCCTTCCCCAAGGAGCCTCAGAGAACTGTTTTCCTTTCTTTTTCTTTTTCTTTTTTTTTTGAGGAAGATTAGCCCTGAGCTAACATCTGCTGCCAATCTGTCTCTTTTTGCTGAGGAAGACTCGCCCTGAGCTAACATCCATGCCTATTTTCCTCTATTTTATACATGGGACGCCTACCACAGCATGGCCCAACAAGCAGTGCTAGGTCTGCACCCAGGATCTGAACTGGCAAACCCCAGGCTCCCGACTTGGAGCGTGTGAACTTAACCACTGCACCACCAGGCTGGCTGCTGTTTTCCTTTCTTAAAAATGTTTTGTAACTTACAGTTAAGTGCACAGATCTTAAGGATAGGGCTCAAATTTTAGCGTGTGTGTACACTTGTAACCACCACCCACAGAGAGCATTCCTGTCATCCCAGAAGATGCCTCTCTGCCCTTTTCGAGTCAGTGTCATCCCCCAGAGGTTACCGCTGTTTTGCCTTCCATCACATTCGGGTGGTTTAGCCTGTTCTTGCACCTCCTGTGAACGGAATCATGAATTATGTATTCTTTTGTGTCTGGCGTCTTTAGCTCAACATAACGTGTGAGACTCGTCCAGGTTTTCATGGATATTAGTATTCCTTTGTATGGCTATACCACAGTTGGTGTATGTGTCTTCCTGTTAATGATCATTTGGGTTGTTTCCAGCTTGCGCTGTTATAAAACTGCTATGAATGCTCTTGTACATGTCTTTTAGGGAACACGTGCGCTCATTTGTCCTCAGTATTTGCCTAGGAGTGGAACTGTGGGGTCATAGGGTGAGCATAGATTTGGCTTCATTAGAAACTGCCAAACTGGTTTGTAGAGCGGTGGAAGCAATATCACACCCATTCCCAGCGTGGGGGAGCATCGCTTATTCCTCAGGCTTGCAACAGATTGATATGGTCAGTCTGTAACCATGACCATTCTGGTGATTGTGTAGTGGTTTCTTGTTGTGGTTTTAATTTGCATTTCCCTGATGACTAATGAAATTGAGTATCTTTCCATCTGTTTATTAACCATTTGGAAAGTGTCTTTTGCTTATTTTTTAATTGGGTTGTCCGTTTTTTCATTATTGATTTATAGGAGTTCTTTAAATATTCTAGACACCAGTCCAGTTTCAGATATGCATTTTGGGAATATTCTCCCAATTTGTGGCTTCCCTATTCAATTTTTTTTAACAGCTTAACTGAGATATAAATCTCATACCATACAATTCAGCTATTTAGAGCATAAAATTCAATGACTTTTAGTATATTCACAGAGTTGTGCAGTCATCACCACAATCAATGTTAGTGCATTCTCATCACCCCACAAAGAAACCCCAGACCCCTGAGCTATGACACCCTGTCCCCCTCCCCTCAGCATCCGTCAGTCTAGTCCATCTCTATAGATTTGCCTGTTCTGGACATTTCAGGTAAACAGAATTGTACAATTTGTGGTCTCTTGTCATTGGCTTCTTTCGCCAGCATAATGTTTTCAAGGTTCGTCCATGTTGTATCTAGCATGTATCAGTACTTTACTCCTTTTCATGGCTAAATAATATTCCATCGTGTGGATATGCCACATTCATCAGTTGATGGACATTTGGGTTCTTTCCACTTTTTGTTTATCATGAAAATGCTGCTATGGACATTCATGTACAAATTCTTATGTGCACATATGTTTTCACTTCTCTTGGGTATTTACCCAGGAGTGCAATTGCTGGATCATATGGTAACTCTTTCACCTTTTGAGGAGCTGCCAGACTGTTCTCCAAAGTGGCTACACCATTTTACATTCCCACCATCATAGTATGAGGGTTCCAATTTCTCTACGTCCTTGGAACATTTGTTGTTATATGTCTTTTCTATTATAGCCATCCTAGCAGATGTGAAGTGGTTTCTCACTGTGGTTTTGATTTGCATTTCCCTAATGACTAATGATGTTGGGCATCTTTTCATGTTCTTTTTGGTCATTTGTATATTTTCTTTGGAGAAATGTCTTTTCAAATCCTTTACCGTTTGTTTGATGGACTTTTTATTGTAATTCTGTATGCAAGCCTCATATCAGATGTGGTTTGCAGATATTTTCTCGCAGTGTGCGGGTTGTCTTTTCGCTCTCTTGACGGTGTCCTTTGAAGCACAAAAGTTTTCATTTTGATGAAGTCCAGTTTATCTATTTTTTCTTTTGTTGCTTTGCGTTTGGTGTCGTATCTAAGAAAGCTTTGCCTGGCCCCAAATCACAAAGATTTTCTCCTATATTTTCTTTTAACAGTTTGATAGTTTTAGCTCTTAGATTAAGACTTTCACCCATTTGAGTTAATTTTTGTGTGTGATGTAGAGTAGTCCAGATTCGTTCTTTTGCGTGTGGATATCCAAAGGTCCCAGCACAATTGGGTGAAAAGACTATTTTTCCCATTGAATTTTCCTGGTACTCTTATTGAAACTCACTTGACCATAAAAGTGAGGGTTTATTTCTGGATTTTTCAATTCTTGTCCATTTATCTGTGTGTCTGTCCTTATGCCAGTACCACATAGTCTTGACTCCTGTAGCCTATAGTAAGCTTTGAAATCAGGAAGTGTGAGTCCTCCAATTTTCTTCTTCTCTTTCAAAGTTGTTTTGGCTATTCTGGGTCCCTTGTATTTCCCTATGAATTTTAGCATCAGCTTGTCAGTTTCTGTAAAAAAGGCAACTGGGATTTCGATAGGAGTTGAGAGGAATCTGTACATCAGCTTGGGCATTGTTGACCTCTTGACAATATTAAGTCATGAACATGGGACATTTTTCCATTTACTTAGATTTTCTTTAATTTCTTTCAACAATGTTTTGTTGTTTTCAGAGTACAGGTTTTATGCTTCTTTTAAATTTATTCCTCAGCATTTTATTCTTTTTTATTTTATTCACTTTTCAAATGATTTTCACCTTTTATTTAAAAATAATTTCAATTTTACAGAGAAGTAGCGAGATTAGGAGTACTACATAGAACAACCAAATTCCCTTTCTCCATATCTGCCTTGTAACAGGAAGTCCAATTTATTATTGTTTTGCTGTATGGTTAGTACTTTTTGTATAGTTTAAGAAGTCTTGCCTGCCCCATAGAGAACTATTTTCAAGGTTCCCAAGTACCCCCAGTTATGGACCAGGCCAAGTGAAGTCTGCTAGGCAGCTCGCGGCCTGCCGGTGTGTGTTTGGGACATGGGTGGGTCATGGCTGAAGTTGGTGTGCGTTTGGCCAAATGGGATCCCAGCAAGTCCACTTGACTTTCAGCAGCGACATCGGTAGTTTGACCGCTTGCAAAGAGGAAGACATTCTGGCCCCCTACTGACTGTCCAGCCCGGAGAATGGAGATGCTGTGCCACCCAAAAAACTCAGTAGTGGATTCGGAGGAGGGGAAAAGGGGCCAGGGTAGCAGGTCCCTGAATGTCAGGTCCCCGCTTCCACTGTGGGCGAGCCTGGGGCGGGGACCTGAGAACTCTGTGAGTGCCCGGAGACTCAGCTGGCCGCCAGAGGCAGAGGGGCGGTTCTCACACTGGGGCTTGTCCACCAGGCTGCCCCAGGGTCTCTGAGGTTAGACAGAGAGCCAGGCCATGCTTCTGGAGATCTGAGTTCTAGTCTCCTGCCTTGACCTGAGCAAGTCACCTGCCTGTCTGGACCATCTGTAAAATGAAGAATTGTACAGAGAAATGGAGAAAGTAAGACTTTGGCATCAGGCCCACTTGGCTCAAATCTTGCCATCTTGATGGCCTTGGGCAAGTTACTTAATCCCTCTGGGCCTAACTCCCTTATTGGTAAAATGGAAATAATAATAATGCCAAAGGGATAGGGTTGTTGTAAGGGTTAAGTGAGAAAATGAATGTAACGTGTTGAGCACAGGATGGCTTGCATGGCAGGAGTGTTCAGTAAACGTCGGCTGGTGTTATTTGTTGAGCGCCTTCCCTGGGCTGGGCGCTGGGGATACAGAGAAGTAAAACTCAGTGTAGGGAACAGGAAGACACAGAAACAAATAATCCTGAAACATGACAGAAGGCAATCTGCACAAACCCTGTGAAGAAGGTATTTGTATCCCCATTTTGCAGCTGGGGAAATTGGGCTCCGTGGAGATGAAGTGACTTTCCCCAGCGCACACACAGACAGTTATCTACATAGATGAGGAGTCGTCTCTGTTCTCCAGGGCCTTATAAGGTTGGCGCAGGGACTCCACAAAGAGCTGGGGAAGTGATAGGGTGAGGGTTCCCCAGATCGGGAAGGCCTTGGGTGCTCAGATGGGTTTGGGTTGGACCCTGCAGGCACCGGAGCCAGTCAGTTCTTCCTCTGTATTGTCTCTAGTCCATCCACTCTCTCTATCCCCATGACCGTCGTCCAGTCCTGGCTCTTTCCCACTCTCTTGGATGGCTGCAACGGCCTTCTCACTGGTCTCACTCCCATTCCGGCCACCTCCAGTTTCTTCTAACAAAGTGAACTTTCTAAGACAGATATTTGCCCACATTGTTCCCCTGCTTAGCACCTTCAGTAGTTCCCTGTCACCCCAGGATGAAACCCAAGTCCCTTAAAAAGCCTACAGGGCCCTGTGGAATGGGTCCCATGCCTGACCCTCCAGCAGCATCATGTTCCGATTCTGTGTACTTCTTGCCAGAGTATACACACGCACATGTGCACACACACACATACACACTGCACCCAAACCATGCTGAACTCAGCTCCTCTGCCACCTCAAGGCCTTTGCACATGCTGTCCCCGCTGCCTGGAAAACTCCCCCTGTTTTCTCAGTGTAGGCATTGGCTCCCTCCCAGAGCTAAGCCACATCTTCCTGCTGTGGTCTGCCACAGTCCTTGTGCTTTTCCCCACCGCCACATTTGCACTGCTGTGTTGAAATCATCTTTTTGCTCATCTCTTTTCCCCCAGATTGTAAACTCCTCCAGGGCAGAACTGAGTCTCTCCTGCTCCCTCTCCCCACTCAGGGCTTGGTGCACAGTAGGCACTCGGAATACTTGTTGAATGAATCAGGGGATGAAGGCTGAGTATCTTCCTCCTCCTGCCTCCCTCTGAGGTGAATGCCAGGACCCCCAGGTGCGATGATGGCCAGAGCTATTGAGACAGCGGAAACCGTTCTGGGAGTGAGGGATGGTGCGGCTGGCACTCAGCGCTTCCAGCTGATGCTCGAGCTTTAAGAACGGATGTTTGTGGCAATTCTGATTATGCTCCAGTTTTTGAAATGAGTCATGTTGGTGATGGCCATCCCACCCTTTGGGACTGAGTCCATTTAGTGAGAATTAATTACAGATGAGCAGCCAGCTTGCAGAGCAGTTACTGTCCAAGCTCCCTGGAGGGTGATGCAAATGTGACCGTCAGTCTCGTCTTTGCTTGGTCCTTCCTTCTCTCTCTCCCTTGCTCCCCCTCTTTCTGTGGGGCTCTGGGTCTGGGCATCACAGTGACTCGATTCTGGTCTTGACTCCCCTGTGACTTACTCCCCTTTTCTGTTAAGTAAGGGTCCTGCTATCAGTCAATCAGCAAGCGTTATAAAATTCTCTGTGTCACAAACTCTGCTGGACTTTAGAAATAGCAGGAAACAAAACAGAACTGGCCCTGTTCTGAAGATGTCATATCTAAAATATGGTCATAACTGCCATGGGAATAGCGCTCTACAGTTTACAAGGCAGTTTTAGATATGAGGCCTTATGTTACACTTGGTGGTACTGTTAGCCCCACTTTACAGATGAGGAAACTGAGGCTCAGCTTGCCCACGGTCACGCAGCTACCCTTACGGTGCAGCTGGGCTTGGCCCTGGCACAGAGCTGAGGAGAGGGTGCACTGCAAGCCCCTGTCAACCAGTGGCCCAAGTAAGAGAGATTCTGGTGCTTGTCAGGATGTTTTCTTTCTCTCTCTGGGATGCCAGGGCTGAGAAGACCCTGCAGGGCTGGGGGCTGCAGCCTAAACATGGGGACTCACAGGAAAGAGGAGGAGGGCCCTCCTGCCCCATGTCAGCAGAGAAAGTGGCACTTGAGGTTCGGAAGGACCCCCGTGCCCCAGAGCCGGCCGTGGGCAGAAAGAAGACCTGTCCCTCTGGCTGCCCTCCCGGCCCAAGTGTGCTCTCACTGTAGTTCCCCTCCTCTACCCTCCAAACTGTGCTTTCAGGAAGGGCCGGGTCGCTCAGGCTCTGTGAGGTTCGGTTTCTAATTACGGCTCAAGCGTGTGGGCTCCACGTGAGGACGCACGTGCCTCAGCCCAGAGAATCCGTTCATCAGTTCAGGATTCAGTCCCGAAGAGTTTCTGAGCCTAGTGAGGGTGCTGCAGGTTTCCGCAGACCTGCCAGTTGCACCAGACTGGGGCTGGGGAGGGCTGGGGAGGGGTGGCTGCAGGCAGGAACCAGCTGGTCCTCCGTCCTCGGGACTGCAGGCCAGCGTGGGCCACCCTCCCCTTGTCCTCCCTGCGGTTCCCGGCAGAGCAGGTTGCGGCTACAGGAGGTCAGCACCAGACAGGATGAGGTGTTCAGGAAGTGGAGACCTTTGTAGCCTCCACATCTGCTGTCCCCTGTCTGGCAGCGTGGGCGGCCTCTTTACAGATGTTCCGGGGGCAGAGCACGGGGTGGCTCCCTCATCTCTGCCTCATGTTCCTTGTCTCCCTCTCTCCCTCCCTTCTCCCCTCCTAATCTCCTTTATCATTTTTCTTTTTCCCTCTTTCCGTTTCTCTGTCCCTGTCCCACCACCCTGCCTTTTTTCCTATTCCTCTCCTGTCACCTCTACCCCCCCCACCCCCCCATACTCTTTTACTGGGAGGGAGGAGACCATAAGGGCTTCCTGGAGGAAGGGCTGCCCATCCTCTCAGCACTTTCCCGTTTCAGGTCTCTGTATAAAGACACCTTTCTAGTGGTAAAAACTATTCAGCAATGGAATTAACTGTCTTGTCCAGTAATGAGTTCCCTGTCAGGGAGGCGATCAAGCAGGCAGAGTGATCGTCCTTTCTGAATGTTGTAAAGGTGACTTGACCTTCCTGATTTGGGCTGGACCGCATGACTTTGATGTTCCCGATGCGCCTTGCTCCGCAGGTCAGGGTAGTTTCAGGATAGTCCTTGCATTTAAAACTATAGAACTGGACCTCATGTAAGAGCAAGTGTATTTGAAAATCAAATATTTTTGTTGTGAGGAAGAAGTCTTACATTCTTTGTAATTTTAATGTGTACTAACCTTATTTTAATTTTTAAAGTAATTGATCATGGTACAGAAGTTTTAGAAAACAGAGATAAGAAGGAAAAAAATCATTCCTAATTCCATATCCTGAAACAGCCACTGTTTGCAGTTTATTCCATTTCCTTTTAGCCTTTTTCTTCGTTCATTTTTTATGCAGCTGCGTTAGGGTGGGAAAACAGCTTTGTGCCTCTTCTTGATTTCTTAGCACTACAACAGGAATATTTGTACACAGTCAGCTCGTCACCATTTCTAGGACTGCTTGCCACACCGTGGAGGGCATGCCTGTGATTCCTTTAGACTTTGCTTTCAAACAACACAGCACGTGAACCTCTTCAAAGAGGGCTAACTGTAATACAAGAGCTTCTGTTTCTTCACAGAAGGAATTACTCAGCTTCTCAGCCCTCTTGTAGAGTTTGGGCAGCCCCCAAGTCCCCCTAGGCAGGGGGAGGAAGGAGCCTTTAAGCCCTGTGAGCCCTACTCTGTGCCTGCAGTTGTCAGGTCTCCTTGGGCGTCAGTTGCCTGTGGTCACCAGGTGCGTGTTACCACCCTGGTTTTACAGGTGAGGTTGCTGGGTCTGCAGACGCTGCCTCAGGCCCACGCTGCCTGTGTGTAGGTCAGGGCTCCAGGGCCGCAGGGGAAACTGCCAAGGAGGACTGTGGGTAATGGGCCAATTGGGATTTCAGGATTTCCACGAAGCCGTCCTGAGAGCCTTGGATGAGATGGACCAAGAGGGCCAGGACGTGTCGGCCAGGGAAGAGCTGAGGCGCAGCCTGAGTGAGCTCCCAGCGATCCATGACCTGCACCAGGGGATCCTGGAGGAGCTGGAGGAGAGGCTGCTGAACTGGTGAGCGTTCCCCAGATTCCTGCCCGACTTCTGTTGTGTTGGAGGGTGGGGCGAGGGGTCCAGAACCCAACTGCATGAAATGGTGTCTCCATTTGACTCTGGGGAAGCTGAGGCACAGAGATGTTAGGTCATTTGCCTGAAGTAAAACATGTGTGGGAGGGTTGAGCTGGGATCCCCATCCAGGGACGTGACTCCAGCAGTCACCCTCTAACACTGTGCCGACTGGTCACAAGCCTGAGTTCTCGCCATCCCGTCTCCCTCTTGGCTGCAGGGAAGGCCAGCAGAAGGTGGCCGATGTCTTCCTGGCCCGGGAAGAGGGGTTTGACCACCACGCCACCCACATCTTGCAGTTCGACAGGTCCCTGAGTCTGCTCAGTGAGCACTGCCTCCACTCCCCGCAGCTGGCAGCTGCCGTCCGAGAATTTGAGGTGGGTCCCCTGGTCCTCTGAGAACCTGCTCGAAGGATGCAGGGGTCGGGTGGGTATCAAGGGGCCTAATGCAAATCAGGGTTTCTAGGTGGGTCTGAGGCTGATGGGCAGAGGGGAAGACCTGGCTGGGGGAAGAGAGGGTGACCCAGCAGGGGGGAGAACCCAGAACCCAGAACATCCCCTGTTGAGTGATCAGTGACAACTTGGTGAGCCCCAGCCATGGGGGGTTTAGTGGTCATTCTCCTATCCCAGTAGAAAAGCACAAAGCAAGCTGAGACCCTAGCGATGGGAGTGACCAACAAATGGCCACCAACTGGGGATCCAGTTATTGGGCAGAAAGATGGGCGGCTTTTTTCTGTTACTAACGCTAGATGCAAAGCAGGGGCTGGGAGAGGCTTATTGCTGAGTGTAGCACAGACTGTGAGGCTGAAGGCATGACCTGTCGCAGCGGGGCGGCGCTATCTGGGGGGCCCTCCTGGAGGAGGGGAACCTGGTTTTGGAGATGGGGAGAAGCTCAGCTTGGCCAGGAAGAGGTATGGAGGGGATAGTGTGTGTGGGGTGCCGTGAGCCCGGTGCCCGGCGGCAGGGGTCTCTGATGGGGGTTTGTCATTCCCTCTCGGGAGCAGCGGAGCCTGCAGGGAGGCGGCCAGCACGTGAAGCACCGGCTGCTCCGGGTGGTCCAGCGCCTCTTCCAGTACCAAGTGCTCCTCACAGGTGGGCTCCCGGGCAGTCTCGGGCACGGAGGGGCGCGGGGGGCGGCACCTGAGGAGGGCGGGGGTGACGGGCAAGGTGTAGGACCACGGTCTCCCCTCCTGGCTGGAAGGGGCGGAGAATTGCTCTCAGTTCCTGCCTCTCCAGAGGTGCCAGACCCTGCCGCCACCTCTCCCCCAGCTGAGCTTTGGACCCCTGCTGCCAGCTTGGACACGTCGTCACGCCAGCGGCCGCCTCCTGTGTCTTCCTGCAGCCCCTCCTGTCCTAAGACAAAACTCAACAGCTCCTCCCGCTCTGCGTTTTTCTCCCGTCTCAGCACGTGTCCTCTCATTTCACTTAAGCTGCCTTGTCACCACAGCCCTCCTTGTGGCCCAACCAGTGGACGTCTGCCTGGACCTGCTGGCCGTCTCTGTGACGTTGCCAGTCGCTACTTCCTGATTCTCAAATCCCCTTCCTCCCAGCGCTCCTGTAATAGTCCTCTCCCGTCTCCCCCCACCTCTCTGACGGCTCCTCCTCCGTGTCTGCTGACGGCCTCTCTTCCTCCACCGTCCTGTAAATGTCAGTGTTCCTCAGGGCTCAGGCCTAGTCCACTTTCCTTCCCTCTCCACACACTCTGCCCGGGGAATGTCATCCCCTCCCCTACCTCCACCTGCCAGAAACACCCACACCTCTGTCCTGAGCTCCACACCGTTTGCCCAACTGCCTTCCAAATGGACAGAGACCCCTGCCTGCGGAACCGATGTTCCAATGGGGGAGGCAGACACGCACACGTCGAGATATGCATGTGGCGCATGCAGGTGGTGACCAAGCCTGTAAGAAAAATACGTTAGAGCCAGGGGACAGAGAATTCATTCATCTAATTCAAATGTTTATTGAGCGTTGACTGTCCCAGGCCCTGTGGTAGATGCTGGAGACAGAGCAGTGATTAAACAGGAAAGCTCTCTGACACGTGGAGCGTACACTCTCACAAACAAACAGAGAAATAAAAACATCATATGCACTGAGAAGAGCTCTGAGGAAAACAAAGCAGGTTTGAGGGGGAGGGGAACAGGGCTCTGTGTTAGCTCCAGTGCTCAGGGAAGACCTCTCTGAGGAGGTAACACCGAATGGAGAGCTCAGTGAAGGGAGGACGTGAGCCATAGGAAGATCTGGAAGAAGAGAGTGCCAGGTAGAGGGAAGAGTGAATGCAAAGGCCCTGGGGTAGGAACTAGCTTGACATGTTCAAGAGAGAGCGAGAATGCCAGGGATGCCATAAGGAGTGAGATGGAGAGGGGCCAGCCCACACAGAGACTTGTGGGTACAAATATCTTAAGGGTTTAACGTCACACTCTCCTGGCGTGATGGTCACGTCTGTCTCCCCCCAGTAGACTGTGTGCCTTTTGAAGGCAGGGTTTCACTTCGTCCATGTCTGTATCCTGAAGGCATAGCACAGTACCAGGCCCACGGCAGACACTCAGTAGACATTAGTTGAATGAGTGAGTGACCAGCAGTGGTGGCAGTGATGCTGATGGTGGACCCGGGACCTGGTTTTGTGCTAGTGTGGTGTTGTGATGGGGCTAACAGGAGAGAGAGTGGACACCCCATTCTTCTGGAACTTTTCTTCCATCTCTGGAGTGAGGAGGGCTCCTGTTGTGGCCAGCAGGCCTCACCAGGGCACGCTGACTCCTGGCTCTCGTTCTGCCTGCAGACTATCTGAATAACCTTTGCCCGGACTCGCCCGAGTATGATAACACGCAAGGTAAGTCCCGCGTGAACCTGGAGGAAGGGGACATGTTCCTGTTTCGGCCCCACTCTCCCAACTCTGGGCTCGACAGCAGTTCCCAGGCCCAGGATGTAGCCCCCGTCCTGCCAGCTGGGGGGGCAGTGGACGTGAAGCCCCCAGGGCTTCTGAGATGATTCCCCCTCGTCCTCAGCCCTGGGGACTCCCTGGGACGGGCTGATGTTCCGTCGGAGGAGGAGGAGGGGGTGAGCGGAATTTGGTGATGGGAGGTGCTGCCAGGTCTAAAACCCTCACCGCAGTCTCCCTGCCTCCTGCCAGTTCTGTGTGGCTGACCCTGCATGCAACCTGCCGGGGCAGTCCCTATTTTAACATAGTCAGTTCTCAGCCAGGGGAACTGAGGCACAGAGTGGACAGGTCACTGTCAAGGGCACTTAGGCAGTAGTGGCAAAGCTGGGATTTGGCCTGTGACCTGACCCAGCCACGGGAACAATTGATGCCACCCGTATACAAGGCCCTGAAACTGCAGTGACCTCAGGGGCAGGGGCGGGGGCAGTGGATGGGGAAGGGGCGGGCACAGTGGCACTAGACTGGCCGTCCCCAGATGGCCCAGCTCTCTGCCCTCTTTCCCTCAGGTGCACTGACCCTCATCTCGAAAGTCACAGACCGCGCCAACGACAGCATGGAGCAAGGGGTAAGTCTGGGCCCTGGGCGCCTTCCCTCGGGTGCGGGTTCCAGGAGCCCCTCCATCCTGCCCAGGCCTGCCTTGCGATGCTGCACTTCTCGGGGCAGCTGCAGGCAACCATCTTTCTTGCAAAGAGCGTTGGGTTCTGGCCCTGACACTAGTTGTGTGACCTTGGATTCTGTGTGTCCCTCTCTGGGCCTCGTCGCTCGAACAATAAGAGAAGCTACAGTCTTGTCCATAAGCAGTGCTCCGACTGTGGGCTGAGCCTGCCTGCATCAGCTCCGGGAGTGCTTTGTAAACTACAGATTCTTAGGCACACCTTAGGTCTTCCCAGTCGGAATTCCCAGGGCTAGGGTCCAGAAATGTGCGTTTTTAACAAGCATCCCAGGTAACTGTTATGCCCACGAAAGTTTAAGAACCGCTCATCTACAAGAATACATGAGCTGGTTCTGACAGGGTGTGACTCTGTGTTTGTTAGACACTGATCAGAGGTTTCCTGGGTTTCTGCCTCGGATGGCCAGCTTTATTCCCCATCCCAACTCTATTCCGTTGGTTACCACTGTTACTTGTGTCCATGTATTTTCTGCTGCACTGAGTTGTAAATATGCTAGAGCTTTGTGTTGAGAATGATTCTGAGGCTGAGTCCTAGCTCAGTGATCAGTTAGTGATGTCTTCTACAGGCAGAGAGGGGAGTGAGGGTAGTATATGTCCTGAGCAGCTGCTCAGCTTTGCTGTGGCAGGTACACTGAGTGCTCTTAGTGAGTCAGCCACAGGTGGAAGGGGAAGGGAAGTAACATCTGTGGGACACCTGCTGTGTGTCAGGTCTTGTGTTGGGGACTGGAGATACAGAGAGAAGACATCATCCCAGTCCTTGAGGAAATCACAGCTTAGTGGAGCAGTAAATCTGTGGACAGGAAGAACCATGATAAATATCGTGAGGGAGAGATTAAATGCTAACAAGGTTCAGAGAAGGGGACATCCCTTCCACCTGGGGTTGAAGAAGAGATGACATGGGAGGTGCCCCTGGAGGGAGGACCTGTGCATGTGCCAGGAATGTGGAGGCAGAAAAGGTGCCAGAAGAGGGCCCGGCCTGGGCAAAGACATGGAGATGGGAAAGTGTAGGACGTGTTAGAGTTCAGAGCATCATCAGCGTGGCTGGGGACACGGAGTGGGAACAGGGCAGCTGAGGTGGGACAAGAGTCTGGGGAGGGAGGTCAGGGCACCTGGTAGACGGGGTGGGCTCAGGGTGGAGGCCTGAGCCAGCTGAGTGTGAAAATCAGGGTAGGTCAAACTGTCGTTGTCCTCGAGTCCTCCTTCCCGTCTGATGTCCGTGAGCTCTTTGTCATTTTGGCATCTTACAAGTACATGAAGTTTCCCTCAATGCAGCTGAAAAGCAGAGGTGCTCTCAGCTCCAGCGCCCCATCCTGACACAGCAGCAGATGGGCTGGGGTCTTTACACGTCCCTTTAGCCAGGGATGCCTCTGCTACCAAAAAGTAAAGCGAGTCAGGAAGGGCTGTGTCTTCTCAGTGAGCTCCTGCACACAGCGCCCTTGTGTAGGAGCGACCGGAGTCGGCGACAGCCAGATGCCCTCCTGGCTTCTCCAGGGCCGAGGTTGGGTGCTGCCCCAAGAAGCACAGGCTGGCGGTTGTCTCTCTAGCTGCCTGGACAGCCGCCCTGGGCCCGCTCTGGACCAGCGGCCCCCGCCCCGTGCTTGCTTGGATCCAGCTAGCACTCTGCCTGGGCCATGAACAGGCGAGTCCAGATAAGCCTGCCCCCGAGGCAGAGCTCTGTGGCCGTGAGTGTCCCTGAGGGACGGGTCGGGGCTCTGCCTCTCCCTCCTGATGGCCACCACCCAGCTCAGGCCTCATTACCTCCCAACCCCGGCCATTCCGTTCTCCATCTGGCAGCCAGAATGATCCTATGAAAATATGTCTGATGAGACCATTCCTCCTTTTCCCAAAGCTTTCCATGCCTCCACATTGCCTTCAGTAGAATCTGGAAAGTACTTACTGTGAAGACTAGAGAAGGCTTCCTGGAGGCGGCAGCGTCCACTTGGGCTTTATGCTCACATCAAACCATTGCCACAACTCCTCACAAAGGTAGCTAAGCCGGAGGTATGATTTCTAGGAAGAGCCGGATCCCACGACCCCGCTGATCCAAAATAGGGCCCACGTATCTACCAAACACCTGGTCTGAAACACTACCATTAAGCTCATTGGAATAAAGTACTGACAGCCAAGCCAAGTGGTCAATCCGTTGTGAGAGCAGCCTGTTAACAGAAAACTATTAGGTGACCAGAGAAGCTTCAGGAAGCATGATTCTAAGAGCTGAGACCCAGGAAAGCCCTCCCCTCCTGTTAGCCTCACATTGTGATGAAGGGCGGGGAATAAGTGGAGGAGTCCCGTAGACAGGATGGGAAAAGTCTTGGAAGTGGGAAATTTGGGAAGGGGTGTAGCAGATTCCCACGCAGCTTCCTCACTCATCGTGATCACAGCTGCCCCTCGTGAGTGCTGGGCCATACCAGATGAGCTCCTCTAATCCTCAAGGGAAGTAATGTCAGCCCAGTTTCACCGGTAAGGAAACTGAGGCCTGAAGAGATGAATTGCTTTGCCCTGCATCACTCAGCTCTCAGCATGAGAGCTGGATTTGAACGCACGCCTTCTTAACCACCAGGCCAAAAACTTCCCTTGTTTTTGATGACCTTGACAATTTTGAGGAATACTGGCAAGGTCTGTTGTAGGATGCCTCTCTGTTGGGATTTTCTCATGATTAGACTGGGTGTATGATTTGCGGGGAAGATCACAGAAGTAAAGTACCGCTTTCGTCGCCTCATATGAAGTGTATGAACCAGCAACATGATTTATGGCTGTTGATGTGGACCTTGATCACTTGGCTGAGGTAGTGCTTGTCAGGTTTCTCCACAGTAAATTTACATACGCGCACACCCACCGCCTTGTCCATCCTCTTTGGAAGAAAGTCACTATGCACAGCCCATACTCGAGGGCAGACTATCTACCTAAATTATTTGGGATTCTTCCACATGGGAGATTTGTCTCTTCTCACTCATTTAGTAATGAATTCACTCATTATAAATAATCATTTGTATCAGTAAGGATTCGTGGATATTTGTTTTATGCTTTGGGTCATAATCCCATATGGCTTTATTTATTTTATTTCTCAAATTGTTTCCACTTTGGCCATTGGGAGCCCTTTCGTTTGGTTCCTGTACCCCATCACATACCCTCATCAATATGGGTTTGGGAATTTTTTGTTTGTTTTTGGGGTTTTTGGGGTTTTTTTTGTGAGGAGGATTTGCCCTGAGCTGACATCTGTTGCCAATCCTCCTTTTTTTTCCCCCCTTGAGGAAGATTAGCCCTGAGTAACATCTGTCCCAGTCTTCCTGGACTTTGTATGTGGAATACCTCCACAGCATGGCTGATGAGTGGAGTCAGTCCACACCCAGGATCTAAACCTGCGAACCCCGGGCCACCAAAGCAGAGTGCACAGAACTTTAACTGCTCAACCATGGGGCCAGCCCCTATTTTTTCGCTTTTTGAACACTTCCTTACTTTCTGGCAGTACAAGATGCTCTAGGCTCATCTTATATATTCCCTGCCCCAGTCTTAGAACGTGATTTCTCCAAGGAGCTCTGGTTCCTTTAATTGGATAATGGTGTTAGAAACCAAGATCTGGGCACTAGGTGTGCTCATTGCTATTGGGGTACCATTTCTTTTAGGTCATCTTAGCTGACAGAACAAAGACATATATGTGTATGTGATAATCATCTATATACTCGTATCTATAAATTTTCTGTACGTAACCGTCTATATCTTTATTAAGCTAAATGTGAGTTCTTTCTTACATCTCCACTTCTAATCGTCACCACATGGATCATTCCAGCCTCCTACTCTGCTTATCTGTAAATTTCCACTCCGACAGTGAGACATCTGGCTCCCAGCACCCACCATCCATTTACTTAATTGGTCAATTTACCTTCATTGTTGAGAGAGATTTTTCCTGGGCATGGAAATCTGGGTGGACTGATTTTTTCTTTTAGTACTTTAAAGATGTCACTCCACTGTCTTAGGGCTTGCATAATTTCTGATAAGAAATCTGCTGTAATGTTTATATTTATCCTTTTTATGTAATGTGTCCCTTTTTTCTGGCTGCCTTCAAGATCTCTTTACATTTGACTTTTGGAAGTTTGACTATGATATCTAAACATGCATGGGGTTTTTTTGGAGGGGAGGTATTTTTTCCATTGTGATTCTCAAGCTTCCTGGATCTTTGTTGTCATTCACTGATTTTGGAAAATTCTCTTGGATGCTCTTTTCTTCCCTTTCTCCCCATACTCTTTTCTCTTTGTGTTTCAGTTTGGATAATCTCTACTTATCTGTCTCTGAGTTCATTAATTGTTTCCTCAGCTGGGTTAAATTTGCTGCTAGGCCTGTCAAAAGAATTCTTCATTTCTGATATCATACTTTTTATTTTTAGCATTTCTGTTTGACTCTCTTGTCTAGTTTCCATCTCTGCTGAAATTCTCCATCTGTTCCTGCATGCTGTCCACCTTTTCCACCAGCTTCTTTAACATAAGAATCATAGTTACTCTGAAGTCCCTGTCTGATGGTTCCAATGTCTGTGTCACCTTTCATTCTGGATTTGTTGAATGCTTTATCTCTTGCAAGTGAGTTGGGGTTTTTTCTTGTTTGTTTCTCGTGTGTTTCTCGTAATGTTTGGTGGAATGCCAGACGTTAAGTGTAGAAGAACCTGCAGAGACTGGGGGCATGGTGTGCACCCCCAGAAGTGGGCGTCCTCTTTTCTGTCATGCCACTCATGTGGGGAGTGGAGGTGAGTCAGTCCAGTCAGTAGTTGAGCTGAGCTTGGGTTCTGTTGTCACTGTCATGACCTTCAGTGCCCCCTGTCTTCATGCTCCTCCAGAAGGGGCTGCCATTACCTGGTGCTGTTTGTGGGGCCGCAGTGCCAGAGAGTTTTCTCGTGTTTCTGCCCCATCCTCAGCTTTCAGCAGTCCCTGCACCACAGAAGGGATCTCTCTGCATGTTCTTGCCCTGTCTTGGAGGTACACTCCTGTTTCCTGTTCCTCAGTGCTAGCCTCGTAAGTCCCAGCTCTCCTGACAAGCCTCAGTCTTCAGCAGGGCCTGCTTGCTAGGCTCTCTCAGCATTCCTGCCCCTCCCCTGCATGGCAGCCAAATTCTGCCTTGTGTCTGCGACATGTCTTAGACAGGTTTCTGCTTTATATTGGTACACAATCCTGGGCCTGAAGGGTTACACCTCCCCCTCTCCTGGGGGCAGACAGCTTCTGCTTCTGCCCTTTCCCCAGAAGCAGTGGGTGGATCTTTGCCTGGGCTCTGGGAGTGGGAGGGTTCTTGGCCTCCCCTAGTGGCTGAAGATTTTGTGCACGAGAGAGGGGCCTGAGGAAGTGGGCCGAGTTTTGTGCCAGCCCCTCCAGTGACAGCCTGAACACCTTCACCACTCAGGGGGGCTCTTTCTGGCCCCCACCCTACCCCTAGTCTTCCTTGTGAGCACCCAGCAGAAACTCTTGGAAAAAAGCTTGCAAGTGACTGCAGATGTCACCTGTGTCTGGGGCTCCTTGCTATTCTAAGCTGTCCCAGCAGCCCACACTTGACCTTTAAGAATCCATTAACATTTTAGCTGCGTTCTTCCTACCCGCCTCTGTGCAGACCACCCGTCCTCCTGTGTGTTGCCGGGGTGCAGCAGTTGGTCCATCTCATGTCTCCACAGAGGGGCTGGTCAGTCTTCAGAAATCGGTTCGGTTAGTTGCCTTGTGACTTTAGCTCTCCAGTAGATGTAAGAAAAGTTATGATTTTGTAGAATATCTGTTTTTTTTCTCACTGTTAGGGTGGGGGCATTGTTCTCTTGCAGCTTTCTACATCATAAGCAGAAATGAAATGACTATTATGCATTTCTACTATGTAGGATTTTATGCCCAAAACTATGGACAGTGTAAAGGCCTTTTCAAGGTGATTTCTCTACCCACGCTTTTCACCTTCATAGGTAACTTTAGAACCTGACGCTACATAAGGTTCAGGGGGCACCCACCCCATGGGGTGAGGGCTTGTTATTTCTATGCATGCTGGGCAGAGGGGAGGGAGGCATGTCACTTACCTATTGTGGGTAACCCAGTGAGGGCCCGACAAGGAGCTCCCAGGCACACTTATTATAACGTCCAGGAGCACGGACTTGCTTTCTCCCCAGGTGGTGCGTTTTCTTGGTTACTCTCCCTCAGAGGCCCCATCCTGGGATGCCAGCCCAGAGAGACAGTCTGGCCTTGGGCATCTGTTCCCTCTGAGTTACTGATGTCTGGATGCTCCAAGCCTTATGGGGGACACAGGCTTAGGGTAGGAGTGGTGGGCCAGAGAGCACAGTGAGGCTGAGTGACCATCCCTGTGGCACACAGAAAGATGGTAGGGTCAGATCCCAGGCCCAGAGGGACTAGCCTGATTATGGGCAGTCCACACACTTGGCACCCTGCAGACCCAGGCTCAGGTCCCAATCCTGCCACTGACAGGAGGTCAGATTTTGGGCAAGGCCTTACTGGGCTCCGGTTTCCTCCTCTGAAGCGGAAGCAATGCCACCCCTTACAGAAGAGATAAGACCCCTTGAAGGGGCCTTGACTGTCTCCCGCTTACCCTGCTCCTGCCCACAGGAAAACCTGCAGAAGCTGGTCCACATTGAGCACAGCGTTCGAGGCCAAGGGGATCTCCTCCAGCCAGGAAGGGTGAGTGCCACTGTCGCCGTGGGCAGGGGCAGAGGGCGGCCTGGCAGGCAGGCGGGCGAGGCTCTGATAAGCCCATTGTTCAGCTGGGCTGGCCCCAGACAGGCCTGGCTGCAGGTGCTGTTTACCCTCGGGGGGAGGGTGGGCAGGGCGTGGGCTCTGCTGGACTCGCGGGGCCCACAGGCGGCCTCCCTGGGCTTTTCTGCTCTCAGGGTCCTTAAAGAAGCAGTGCAGAAGTGGGTTCAGTGTCCCCTGTGTTCTTCTCTCCTCTCAGAAGAAGATGCCAAGTATTTATAGCTCAGTCCAGTGTCACTGGGAAATCAGGAAAACCCTCTCTCAAGAGCCCCAGCAAAGCAGCTTAAAAATAATGTTTTTCAGGAGACAGATTTACCCACTTTTAAGCTTCCAAATAGAAAACATACAACTCAGGTCAAAAATAGTCAAGTGTGGGGGCTGGCCCCGTGGCTGAGTGGTTAAGTTCACGTGCTCTGCTTCAGCAGCTCTGGCTCCCCCATTTTGGATCCTGGGCGTGAAGCTATGCACCACTCATCAGGCCGTGCTGTGGCGGTGTCCCACATAGAAGAACTAGAATGACCTACAACTAGGATATACAACTATGTACAGGGGTTCTGGGGAGAAGAAAAATATAGTCAAATATGTTTTTTACTTGTTGCAGTCCATGAGGGACAAGAGACAAAGCAATGAGAGACTGTGCTCAGGAGATTTTCCTCAAAATTAGCAGGGATCTCACTGCTCTGAGATTCTGTAAAGTCACACTTTGTGTTTTGGCCTGAGTCATCACTTTAGTAAATATTTATTAAACATCTGTTTGCATCCTCCAGAATTCAGGGGGCTGTAGCAACTGTTCACAGGTCTTCAGCTGTGTTAGCAAACCTTCAGAGGCTCTGTTCTGAATGGCCTGCTCATGCCAGCAAACCAGGGAGGGAGTCATTGTTTGGACCACTCTGGCCACGACAGTGGCGGGCGGTTGGTGTAGTTCCAGGTGGAGCACTCCTGAAAGGCCGAGATGCCTGTCTTCAGAGCTGCTCTAGCAAACGCGGAGCATCTCTTAGGCTACGAGTTCACCCATGAGCTGCTCTCTGGTACTCTAGGAGGCGTCCTAATTTAAGTTTCCCCCTCAAAGGCCTCCCCCCACCCTTCTCTAGGGCAGTAGAAGGCATCAGCCTGACCACCGAGGTCTGCTTCTCTCCCCACAGGAGTTTCTGAAGGAAGGGACCCTGATGAAAGTAACGGGGAAGAACAGACGCCCCCGGCACCTGTTTCTGGTAAGTTCCTGTCCCCAAACCAGGCCCCAGGCCTGGCGAGTTCATGCGGTTGGCTGCGGCCAGCATTCAAGGAAGCTGGAAGCGGGGGAGGGCTAGAGCAGGCCTGAGTCTTCATGACGAGGACCATGCTGGACAGCTGAGCTTTCCAGAAGGCTGAGAGCTTCCCCTCGGAAACCACAGCCTGTCCCTCATTTATTATCCGAGTGACTGGGAATGGGATGTTGCCGAAGTTCAATTACCCACGTCCCCGTCTTAGACGTCCTAAAACTGGGAAGTCCTTAAATGGGGAATGACTGTCCCACCGCCTTACCTAACATGACAGAAATCTGAGACCCAGGAAGGAGCGCCACTTGGCCAGATCTCCCAGGAGGCTGGTGCCTGAGGCCCGGAAAGGATCCGGGGTTGGGACCCCAGTCCAGCACTGCCTCCACTGTGCACAGGACGGAGTATAATGCACATTTTTGATGATTTGCAGCCACAGTCTGGAATCCCAGGGCGTGTCCAGGCCTGGGGTATAGGAACGTCACCGTCGGCGGCTGTGGAGCTACAAGCAGCTCTTTGCCCCAATCTGGCAACCCCCTGTGTTGTTTTGCCTCTTATGTTCTTTTGTCTGCTGGGCATCATTTTTCCCTCTGCTCCCTCACCCCTTGTCGCCGTGCATCGGGGCTGCCCCTGACAGCCTCCTTGCACTTTGTTAGAATTGCATGTGAAGAGACAGTCAGTAGGCTTGAGTAAGTGTCTGCGAACTCTGTCCCAGCCACTCACTGAGCGTCGCCTGTGTGCCGCGCACGGGATGCAGAGAGGTAGAAGTCACACGCTCTGCCTTCGACCTGCAGCGTCGGCTGTAAATACTGAGTTATGAGAATGAGGTGGCATCTCAGGGCTGTGGAAGCGAAGAGGAGGGTCCGGGGAGTCAGGGAACAAGATGACAGCAGCAGCAGCAGCTGACATTTGAGTGTTTACTGGTGCTACACGCCGTGCTCAGCGTTTTGTGTTTTTCCTGGAGAAAATGATACCTGAGTTACACCCAGAAGGAAGGATAGGAGTTTGTCAGGGGGAGGAAGGGAGGGCATTTCAGGAGTAGGCACAGCATAAGAAAGGATGGGCGTGAGAGGCGTGGTGTTGAAAGGACCTCAGTGAGCCTCTCGAAATCCTCAGCTGCAGACGGGCCCTTCCACTCGTGAGTCGGGTCTCTGCTGCGCCCCAAATAGACCCAGCCCTAGAGGGGCCGCTTAGGGCTGAATTCCAAAGACAGCGAGTGTACTGAGTAGAGAAGTCCCAGGCCTGGCGACAAAGTAGAGTCTCTGGCTGCCTGCGGGGTTTGCTGGGCCTCCATGGCTGGTGTCCCGAGGCCTCAGCCCAGCCTCAGAGGGTGCCCCCTCCCTGCGTGGAGCACAGGGTGAACCAAGTTCAGAGTCTGTCCTCCCTCCTAACAGCCAGCTGGTCCCTCCCCTGAGGACCCCTCACCCTCACTCAGTGCAAGAGAGCAGATCCCCGGGACCTTTGAGAGGGATGTGAGAGCCGGCAGTGGACAGTTCAGATTTGAGTTCTCAGGAGGGTCTCAGAGCCCCTCCAGATGCTTGAGTCCCTTTCTCTAGATAGGCTTTTTTACTGTCTCTGGTGACATCTTTCATTCTTCAGCAATCATCTGCCTCCTTCTGTGTGCCAGCATCTGTGCTGGTGTGTAGATGTGACCCCTGGCCTGTCGTGGATCTCAGAATCTGGGGGGGGAAGCCATCCCTTGTTCTGTGTCAATTAGAGTCCAAATACTTGAAAACTCTTTCTCTCTCGAGAAGTCCATACCCTTGATTTAGGGGCGTCTGTGTGGTAATGAGCCAGACTGAGCTGGTCGATCCCGCCCGGACGCTCGGCCTCTCTGTACCTTAGACAAGTCACAGATGCGTCCAAGGCTCGGGTTTCCCACCAGGAGAGTGGAAATACTGGGTGGTCTGGGGAATTAAATGAGGGGACTTATGTGCCCGGCACACAGAAGCAGCTTCTTTGCTAACAGTTTCCTCCCTTCCCTCTGACAATTGCCCCATGGGACACGGGTCCTCCCTCTGCCTAGACCTGCAGAGTTGTCAGCTCCATCTGCCCCACACAGCCCTGTGGAGAGATGGAGCCTACGAGTGGGTCCCTTGAGTCCTTTCTTCTCCAGGGTGAAAAAGGGAGGTTGTCCAGGATGGCGATGAGGAGCACGGGCCTTGGGGTCAGACAGACTGGATTCACATCCCAGCTCTTGACACTTCCTGGCTATGAGCCCCGTGGCACGTGCCCTCCGAGCCTCAGTGCCCTTGTCTTTGCAGTGGGGGTGATAGTCCCTCCTGTAAGTGAGGGAACGTGTACAGCAGCAGCTGGAGCACAGGGAGCTCCATCTTGGTCCCCCAGCCATTCCCCACCTGGCCACCCCCTCTGGCCATGCCCTGCTTGTCCCTATGCCTCTCACAGGGACCTTGAATGCAGACACAGCATCGTGATCTTCCCCGGTCTGCCCACACCCAGCCTCTTGCCTCCTCTGTCCTCACCTCTTCCCTCCGACACCGGGCTCTCTGAGAACCGCCCTTCTCTGCCCTGCTACCCCTTCAAGCAGTGCTCAAGTGTCACCTCTTGTGGAAGCCTCCTGCACCACCACCCCCCGCCCCCCCGCGCCATGCTCTCTCCGGCATCTAGTATGGCCCTTCATCGTGGCCCCTCTCTCAGTCACGATGATAAGCCCAGGTCTCTCCGATTTCCCTGTCATGATGAGTCCACAGGCTCCCCAGGATCCCAAGCTGGGTCCCCTTCTTGTCTGTGTCTCTTCTCTCAGCACAGCACCTTCCACTGAGCAGGTGTCAATAAATAACTGCTGGAGGGATAGAGGAGAGGAGGATGGACAGACAGTTCCTGAGGCAGGGGGCGCCATGGCCAACACACCTGAGGATTTTCCTTCCTCATAAGGTGCCAGTTTCATAAAATAGCCTTAACTGCAGAACAGAGTCAGGGCGTCTGCTCACCAGCGCACGAGGGACTCAGTGATGCTGTGGAGAGGTTGCCACCGTGGCTCAAGCAGTGGGTGGGGCTGCCCACTGGTGGCTCATTATTGTGAGAAATTCCCCCTTACTCCTCCTTGAAGAATTCCTCTTCCTTCCTCCACATCCGGATTGTAAAACATGGCTTTGAAGAGGAGAGGAGAACCACGGGCAGTTAGGAGGCAGCCTGGTCCTGAACCGCTCATAAAACCTCAGGGTGCTGGGGCCCGGCCCCGTGGCCCAGTGGTTAAGTTCATGTGCTCCGCTGCGGCGGCCCAGAGTTTCGCTGGTTCGGATCCTGGGCGTGGACATGGCACTGCTCATCAGGCCATGCTGAGGTGGCATCCCACATAGCACAACCAGAGACACAGCTAGAATATACAACTATGTACCGGGGGGATTTGGGGAGATAAAGCAGAAAAAGAAAAGCAAAAAAGATTGGCAACAGTTTCTAGCTCAGGTGCCAATCTTTAAAGAAAAAAAAAACCTCAGGGTGCTAATTGGCAGTTGACACGGCAGAGGTGCTCGAGGGGTAGCCACAAAAAGGCCGGGACTGCTCTGGTGAGTGGCCCAGGCCGGTCCCCAGGGTGGGCAGGCTTTGTGCTGGGGTTGGTCACTGTCCCCAGGTAGGGCCAGGCCTCACTGTGTGGCCACCCCCACCACACCACACCTGAGCATGCCAGAGGCACCACCCTGGCTCTGCCACCTGTAAGCTTTGGGACCTCAGGCAGGTTGACTAGCCTGTCTGTGCCTCGGTTTCTCCGTGATATGGGGATGATGATGATAATGCCTGCCTAATGGGATTGTTGGGGGCCTGAACTGACATCATTCCTGTCAGGGGCTTAGCCCAGCGCCTGGCGCAGAGTGAGTCTCCGGTGGCTGGCAGCTCTTGTCCTCATTAGGAGGGCAGAGCTGGAAGGGGCTGGGAGGCTGCCCTAACCGGGGCTCAGCCTGCTGCCTGGGTTTGCTAATAAGGTCTGCTGGAACAGAGACTCATGTGTTTTTTGTGGCTTGTCTGGGGCTGCTTCGGGGCCACAACGGCTGAGCTGAGGAGCTGCGACAGAGACTGTATGGCCCACAAAGCCCTAAATTTTTCCTCTCTAGCCCTTTACAGAAACGTTTTTTCTAGCCTGGTTTACTCCAACTCCAGTTGGAGACAGCGAGGCCCGGAGAGAAGGCACAGCGGCCCAGCGTGCCAGGTCTCCTGCCCTGCTCGAGCTAGGCTGTCCGGGTCCCAGGAAGAGCTGGGGGCGGGAAAGCTCCTCCGTTCTGTTGCCGCAGCCGACTGCCTACAGGGAGAGGAGGTGTTCACTGGGAGTTCTCGCTCCGTTTCAGACCCTCGGCTGTCTCGTCCTGCTCAGTCCTCACGGTGCCCCTAGTTTACGCTGGCTCCCGTCCACGGAGGGCTCACTGGGGGCCTTTCTCTCTCAGCGTCCCTAAGAAGTAGGGGCCGAGGTGGCCCCCGCTTCACAGGTGAGCAGGCTGAGGCTCAGAGAGGGAAACGGCCTGTGCATAGTCACACAGCTGCTACAGAGCAGGGTCGGGATTGACAGCCCACCGCACCACCCGGAGCGCCACATCCTCCTTTAAACTTTAAACATTTTAGCCAAACACGAGTTGTCTCCTAAGAAGGCGAAGTAACTTTTATTACGTTTCTTCCTGTCTGCCCTGCATGGAGGCAGGGAGCTTCACTTATTCATTCAACAAATATTAATCGAGCATCTGCTACGTCACTAGAGGTACAGCGGTGAATGGGACCCACCAATTCCCTGTCCCCCAGGAGCTTCCTCCCTTCTTCCCTCCATGCCTCCCTTAACTACACTTGACCGAGTCTTCATTTACCTGGAGTAAAATACATCAATCTTAGCGAACACGTCAGTGCGTATTGACAGATGCCTGTCATCATGTAACCACCACCTGGGTCAAGATACAGAATGTTTCCAGCCCCCCAGAAAGTTCCCCTGTGCCCTTGGCAGTCGCTTTCCCCGCCCCTGCCCCAGGCAACCGCTGGCCTGATTTCCGTCACTACAGATTGGTCTCGCCCTTTCTGGTACTCTGCGTAAATGCCATCAAGTGGCCCATCCTCCTCAGTGTCTGGCTTCTTTCATTCAGCATGGTTTTGAGATTCATCCCTGTCATCGTGTGTGTCACTGGTTCCTTCCTTTTGGTGGCTATGTGTTATTCCACAGTGTGGACGTACCACAGTGTTTATTCCTATACCTGTTGACAGACATTTGGGTGGTTTCCACTTTTCGGCTCTTAGGAGTAAAGCCTCTGTGAACATTCCAGTACTTGACTTTTTGTGAGCATCTGCATTTATTCCTCTTGAGCATCTCCCTGGAAGGGGGATTGTGGGAACGGGCTCACGTTTTAGCCCAGTGTGGTTCTGCTCTTCTGGGGGAGTCTCTGGAGAGCACAGTGCTCTGCATCCGGTGCTCAGTGATCCTACAGGACAGAAGCCCGGCGCAGCCTTCTGGGGCCAAGACACGTCTGACAGGGTTTGCCTCTCCCCAGATGAGCGATGTGCTCCTGTACACCTATCCCCAGAAGGACGGGAAGTACCGGCTGAAGAACACATTGGCTGTGGCCAACATGAAGGTAAATGCCTGGTGCTAGGCAGCCTGGGTGGGCGGTTGGGGAGAAGGGAGACCCCAGGGGAGGAGGAGACAGCCTCCCTGCTTCTAGGAGCTCACAGGAAGAGGAAGCCCCCAGGAAATGGGGCTATATTGTGGGTTACAGCAGGATTGCACTGTAGGTGGTCCAGGGAGAAGGGAGGGTGACGCTGGGCTTCCTGGAGGAGGGGGCTAAGTTCCTTAGAGGGGATGATATTTGGACAGATGGGGAAAGGAGAGAGAAGGGCGTCCTAGGAGGAGGAAAACGCATAAAGAAAGGCTTGGAGGAGGGAGCAAGCACGTGTTCAGTAAATTTTTTTAAATCATGGTAAAATATACATAATATAAAATTTACCATTTTAACCATTTTTAAGTATACAATTCAGTGGCATAAAGTACATTCACATTGTTGTGCAACCATCACCACCATCCATCTCTAGAACTTTTTCATCTTCCCAAACCAAAACTCTGTCCCCTTTAAACACCAACTCCTCTTTCCTTCCTCCCCCCAGCTCCTGGCAACCCCCACCCTACTTTCTGCCTCTATGACTTTGACTACTCTAGATATTTCATATAAGTGCAATCGTACAGTGTTTGTCTTTTTGGAACTGGCCTATTTCGTGTAGCATAATGTCCTCAAAGTTCATCCATGTTGTCGCATGTGTCAGAATTTCCTTCCAGTTTAAGACTGAATAATATCCCATTGTATGGATAGACCACATCTTGCTTATCCATTTATCTGTTGATGGACATTTGGGTTGCTTCCACCTTTTGGCTATTGTGAATAATGCTGTTATGAACATGAGTATACAGATATTTGTTTGAGTGACAAATATTTCTTAAATGTAAGAGAAATGTCAGCCCAGCTGGACAGTCTCCTGGGTGAGGCCAGAGAGACAGGAAGTGGGCTTGGTCATGTGTGGTCCAGCTCAGTGTAACTTCATCCTAAATGCAGGGGCAGTTGGGAGCTGATTGGGATTCTTGAGGTCTGAATGAGCAGGAGGTTTGAGGAAATTAATTCTGGCAGAGTGTGGGGATGGGAGGGGAGGGGAACCCTGAAGTGGGAGAACGGAGCAGTAGGTTGCATCATTTCTGAGGGCAGCGGAAGTGAGGACGGTGGGGGAGAGCTGTGAGAGGCCTTGGAAGGGCCTCCCTGGCTCCCAGAGGCTCTTTTATAGGAGAAAGGGGCAGAAGGAAGCACCTTTCTCAGCAGGGGGGTTTGTTCTCTTTTTGAACCAAAGGTTCCACTGAGGAGCCAGTTACAGAAGGCCGTGAGAGAGAGAGGCCAGAGTGGGCACTCGCCCAGCACCAAAGTACTCCTGGAGGCTGGGCCCTGAGAGGGATGCCACTCAGCCTGACTCGGGGTAGGCAGGTAACCAAGGGCCGCGGAGTCTGAGTTGGCAGCCAGGCTGCCAGCACACACACATGTGCGAGCACATGTGTACACACACACACACGCACACACACACAGCATCTGCCATCACAGAAAGGTTTGCCTGATGAGGAAACTCAGGCCCAGAGAGGGGCAGGGAGAGGACCAGGAGAAGAATCCAGTCTGTGGTTGCCCCTCCCTGCCCCGACCCTGAGGGCCGCTGTTGGTTTTCCAGGTCAGCCGCCCTGTGATGGAGAAGGTGCCCTACGCTCTAAAGATCGAGACTGCTGAGTCCTGCCTGATTCTGTCTGCGAGGTATGGGGCGGCGGGAAGGAGGGCGGGTCTGGAGGGTAAAGGGGCAGGATTTTAAAGGTGGGAAAGTTTGGAATAACAAATACTGAATGTGTCATCATTTTTATTTTGGTATCCTTCTGGATCAAAGGACTGTTTTTCTTCTCAGTGTTTCTTAACCATTTTTATTTAACAGACTGCCTTGAGAATCCGATAAAACTGTGACTTCTCTCCCCAGAAAAAACATACATGCGCATAAAATTTTACGTGAAACTTCAGGGGTTTCTAGAGCACGCTGTTTAAATAGAACAGTAACAGCATCTCACGGTTGTAAAGCCCTCCTGATCCCGGGTCTTTGCAGCGATGTGAGAGGTGAGGGCGCGTGAAGAAGGCACTGTGCACTGGGGTTCACTGAGGCTCTGCCCTGAGGCTCTCGTGTCCGGGGAGTGAGGGAAAGCAGCATCATTCAGCTTTCCCTGCTGTGCGTGTGGCCTCTCCATCCGCAATGCCTGTGCCTTCTGAGGGAGCCCTCACCGCTGGCTTTAGGCAGCTGGCTTCAAGGGCTCATGAACCGAACTGGGAGGCGTGGCTCCTGCCAGGGGCCGCTCTGGGCCTGGTGGGGGTGGGACAGTGTTCCTAGGCTTGTCTTCCCTCTCAGCTAACATGTGACACTGGGGTGGCAGCCGTGCCCTTTTGTGGGGTGGTGGTTCTGGGCATGAAAGAGGATGCACGCACACGGATGCACATGCTCTCTTGTACCTGCATGTGCTCACTGGGCGTTTATTAGCTGCTCCTCGCTGCCAGGTCCTGGGCTGAGGACACAAGCAGTTTAAATCCTGATTTGCTTGGGAGGAGCGTACGTTATGGGTGGGAGAGTGGTGACTGGTTAGAAAGCAGAGCATAACTGCTGTAATAATTAACAGTAGTGATGACAAGGGTAACACCTGCCAGGTCTCGGGCACATCCTCTGACCCTCATCACCATCTTGGAGGTGGGGCTTGCAGCCCCTGCCACTCATGGGGACTTGAGGCCTAGAGAGAGGTCACACAGCTACATGAGGCAGAACTGGAGTTCAAACGCGGTACTGTGTGGCCCAGAGCTCTTATCCACTGCTACCTACCGCCTGAGGGGGTAGAAGAAGCCTTGGAAATTCCAGGGAGTGACCCACCCATCTAGGGGATTGAGGGAGGGCTTCCCGGAGGAGGTGACACCTGGGTGCAGTTCCATGGCCTCTCCTCTCCTTAAAGTCAGGGGCCTGAGGACACTCAGGGCATGGTTTCTGTTTACCCAACTGTGAGGCCTTGAGGAACCACTGTCACTGACAAGCCAGTCACCTTCCTGCCAGCCCACATACTTCACGCTGAAGCTTCCCGCGGACAGCAAGAACTATACATCTCCTTTTTAGGGACATGGCATCTGGCTGCCCGCCCCACTCCCTCCCTCCTAGGTCAGACTGGTCCCTTCTCCCTTGCCACAGGGGCACACTTACTGCGGGGTGGGAGCGCCACCTAGTGGGCACTGTGAGAATGTCCCCCCCGCTGCCCCTCTGGGACAGCTCCCAGCCCAGGCATGGCTCTCACCACTCAGGAAACCCCACCAGGCACAGAGCGGTTTGGGAAGTTGACTTATTGGATGAGTGAGTGTCTGGAAAGTTACGTGGGAAAATGAGGAGGAAGGTGGAGAGACTGGGACATTGATCTTTGCCAGCTGCCATCCATCCCCCTAGCGCCCAATGGTACTTAACCCTCCGCTCCGCCAGGCCATCCCTCCTAAAGGGTGGGGCCCCCTGAGCCTCCTGACACCCCTTGCTTTTGCACAGTGCTTTGCCTCATCCCACACGTCATCTCATCCCCACAGCAGCACTGGAGTTAGAGGAATAGTGTCGATTCGCCATGTTGTGGGGGAAGGAGCAGTGTCCTGGCCACCCTGCTAGTAGATGGAGGTGCTGGGCTGTGAGCCTCGGCCCATCTGGCAGGTGGCCCAGTGCTTGCTGGTGGGATTCAGACACTGAGAGAGGCTCAGGTGTGGCGGAGGGGGCAGGGGCAGCGGGACCTGGGCCACCCTGAGAAGTCAGGAAGCAGAGCCCTGGAGCATGCGCGCTCACTCCAGCTCCTGCCCACAGCTCTTGTGCGGAGCGGGACGAGTGGCACGGCTGTCTGAGCAGAGCTCTCCCCGAGGACTACAAGGCCCAAGCGCTGGCTGCCTTCCACCACAGCGTGGAGGTGAGTGGGGGTCCTGGGACCTGCCTGACACTGCCTCACAGCCCTGGGTTTCCTTGGGCAGGCCCCGCACACCCAGGAGGCTCACAGCTCTTCCTGTCAGGGCACTGGCTGCTCCTCCTCCCTTCCATACGCTCCTGCCAGCTCAGGGGCCGTCACTGTGCAAACCGGACTACAGCACCTCCGGTTGGCTGTTTCTAACCCAAGACTAGCATCCTGGAGGATGCAGGGGGTGGTATAGATTAGAGTCCACCCCACCCCACACATACACACCCCATACAGGGAAGAGGGTGCCCATCTAGCCAGTCTCCTGGCCACACTGCTCACCCAAATCCTTTGCTCCAGATGCGCGAGAGGCTGGGGGTCAGCTTGGGGGAGAGGCCCCCCACCCTGGTGCCCGTCACGCACGTTATGATGTGCATGAACTGCGGCTGTGACTTCTCCCTCACCCTGAGGCGTCATCACTGCCATGCCTGTGGCAAGGTGAGTCACCCTGTCTGGGTGGAGTGTGTGCATAGGGGTGGCATGGGGTGGAGATTCAGGGGCATCCAGCAGCCACTGCGTGTTGGGCCCAGGGTAGGGCATCTTCACACCAACTCTGCGAGGTGTGTCCTCAAACCAGAGCTGCAAATCTCAGGCCCATTCCCGCTACACCATACACTCTCAAAAGAAAATCCTAGCATACGTGGTTATTGTCCTTTGAGAAAAAGTACCATGTCATGGTTAAGGGCACAGGCTCATCAGAAAAACAGATAAACTTACAGCACATCAACTAGAGTTAGCAATACTGTATTGCATATTTGGAAAGTTGCTGAGAGAGTAGATCTTAAAAGTTCTCATTGGGGGGCCAGCCCTGGCCAAGTGGTTAAGTTCGTGCGCTCTGCTTTGGCGGCCCGGGGTTTCAGGGGTTCAGATCCTGGTCGTGGACCTAGAGCCACTCATCAGGCCATGCTGAGGCGGCGTCCCACATAGCAGAACCAGAAGGACCTGAAACTAGAATATGCAACTATATACTGGGAGGCTTTGGGGAGAAGAAGAGGAAAAAAAAAAAAGAAGATTGGCAACAGATGTTAGCTCAGGCGCCAAAAAAAAGTTCTCATCACAAGGAAAAAAGTTTGTAACTATGTGTGGTGATGGATGTTAACTAGAATTATTGTGCTGATCATTTTGCAGTATATACAAATATCAAATCATTATGTTCACCTGAAACTAATATCATGTTGTATATTAATTATATCTCAATAAAAAAAGAAAAACAGATAAGCACTTGCATAGAAACATGATGAGCTGTGCTCAGGACACAGGGTCCCTAGAGAAGGTGGGGCGGGTCAGCAGAGGAGAGAGGATGCTGGCCCCCTGCATGTGCTCTGAGATGCATCCCCACCCGGGCCTGCAGATCGTGTGCCGGAACTGTTCGAGAAACAAGTACCCTCTGAAGTACCTCAAGGACCGGATGGCCAAGGTCTGCGATGGCTGCTATGGGGAGCTGAAGAAGAGAGGCGGGGACGTCCCAGGCCTGATGAGAGGTACCCTGGGGACCACCTTCACCTTTCTTCCCCGTGGCCCGCATGGCTTCTCCCTGGTTCATGGTTGGTGCCTGAAACTCCTTTCCTGTGGGGGCTCGGGACAAAAGCAGCCCTCAAGGAGGAAATAGGGGTTTAAACTCAAACCTGGGGCACCATTTCCCAAAATGTTGTTTCCATGGAAAATCAATGGGTGCTCCCAGAAGAAGGGTTCTGTGGGAGCTGAATTTGGGAAACGCTGGGCCGGTGCCTCTGCAAAGGGGACAGTAGGTGGGGTGCTCACGTTTTCTTTGCCATAGCGGCCCTCTTTCCGAGAGTGCTGTGCACACCTGTGTTCTGTGGGACCGTTTTGGGATAAGGATTGTGAGATGGATGGCAGAGATGTGGGTCAGGGAAGGGCTGAGGGTCCTCTGATAAAGCAGCCTGAGGAAGCTGAGCTGGCCTTTGAGAGACTGTGCTCAGGGGACGGGCTCTGCTCCAGCAGGGTCAGGCCAGAGGGAAAGCAAGTGTATCCTGGGCCTAAAATCAAAGAGGTCTCCTCCCTGGGGCCACCCAAGGCCGTCAGAGAGGACAGCCGAGCCCCAGCCTCGTGGAGACCTGGAGAAGAAGGGCTAGCCAGCACCCAGGAACGGCCTTCCCTCCTAGCCCCTATGGTCTTCGTGTCAGCAGAATGCAGTGTGGCCATCTTTCTGGTCACTCATGACCCCCATGGTGAGGCTGGTCCCATCCTGGGAGGGACCAGGAGCTCTGATTTTACAGGAATCAGTGTTCCAAAGACAAGATGTGTGCCTGTCCCGTGGACGCTCACCTCCCTTACCCCCGGTTATCTTGGTTACAGAGCGGCCCGTGAGCATGAGCTTCCCCCTGTCCTCCCCCCGCTTCTCGAGCAGTGCCTTCTCGGCCGTCTTCCACAGCATCAGCCCCTCGACCTTCAAGAAGCAGAAGAAGGCCCCTTCCGCCCTGACGGAGGTAAGGCAGGTGGGGCTCCTGTGGGAGGCAGGGGCTTTGGCGGGTTCACAGTTGTCCTCAGTGGACGGGGTCAGACCCCCTGCCCCATCCTGACCAGACTTCAGGACAAAGACAGTCCCCAGGGGGAGACATTCCGGTATGAGGACTGACTGACTACTAACAAGGGCAGGGCGTGTCTCCTGGGTGTGACCAAGAAGACGCCTGCTTGGTGGCAGAGGGCAGGACCTGAAGTGGTTGTAGATGGTGCTAGAAGATGTCTTCCCCATCCTTCTTTCCCTCTCCCCTCCAACTCTTTCTTTTTTCTCCTTTCCTGGTCTCCTGCTCCGTAGTGTCAACCTAGTACTCAGGGGTCACTGGGGCTTCTCCAACTAAAGCAGCTGGAGTCCTGGCTTGGCCCTCCTGGGCAGACCTCTGAGCCGGAATATTCTCTCACCCTGTGGCTCCCAACAGCCTCAGGTGCTGAGCCCCCTGGAGGCCATGGGACTCTCTGCAGGAAACCGCAGGATTGGCTCAACTCAGTTCCGTCCTGCAAATAGGACCAAATTATATGTCTGTATTCTAATGACAACCACAAACCAACGTGTGCCCATGAATATATGAGCTGTCGAAACAGTACGATCAGCCGTTGCCAAGTTGTCCATTAATATTCATTATCGAGTAGCAGGCTTAAAAACGTGTTAGGGGATGAAAAATTTAAATGGAGACAGTTCTGTCCATTAATTTAATTGCTTTTGCATATTAAAAATCTTGGGACTAACACATATATGGTAAAAAAAAAATTTCAAAAAAGCACAAAGGAATATATGATGAAAAGTGAGCTTCTCTCCCGCCCCGAACTCCTTCAGTTCTACTTCCCAGAGGTAACCACCATCTTCTTATGGATCCTTCCAGAAGTTTTAATGCATATATACAATAAAGATGTACATTCATAAATTCTCTGGTTTCTTATCCAAAAGATAACATGTTATATTCAATCTTCTATACATTTTTTCCACTTAGTTTCTCTTAGATATCATTTCACATTTGCTCCTCCACATAAATCCCACACATTTTACATTGCACGCTGTGCCATCATTTATTTAATTAGTCCCCTTCCACAGACGGAGAGCAGACCTCCCTCTCTCCCCACTGTGGCCGTGGTCGAGCTCATAGACCCTGTGTGGTCCGTGGGTGCAGAGTTTGAGAACCACTGCTCCTCCCCTTCTGGAGTCAAGCTGCTCTGATCCTGGTACCGGTGGATCTGCCCCAGCAGCCCCTTGGTCATTGCTGCCCAAAGGGACCGCCTTTTTATTATCTAGTAGAGACCGCACTCTGGGATCAGCAGCGGCCCCAGGAACAGGGTGCCCCAGTCTCCTGCCACCCTCTCCCCTCCCTGGGGAGCTGCACCTCAGCAGGGTGACCTGCTTCCCATGAGAAAGTCTGCAGAAATGCTGCCCCCACCCCCAGCATCTGTCAGAAAGGGAGGTCGCAGGATCGGTTTCCTCTGACGTGTTCTGTCCGCTCTCCCTTTCTCGCCCTGTGAGACGCTCCTGAGGTCAGGTGTGGGGAGAGAAAGCCAGGGTCAGTGTCAGGAGCCCTGGAACCTGTGGGGCGCAGGTTCCCTTCCTGGTACTTCTCAAAACAGCCCGGGCTGGTTGTAGCTTCCGCCCCCTACACTGAAGCTCACTGACTCCAGAGAGGTCTGAGTCCTTACCCTCTCTTCACCCAGGTAGGGATTTGACCTTTGCTAGATCCTTCCATTCCTTTCGCTCAGTTTCCCCATCCGTGAAATGAGAAAATCAGGTGAAATTATTTGAAAACCTGGCCTTCTTGCTCTAATAGTAAGATTAATATTTATGGAGCACCTGCTGTGGGTCAGGCGCTGTCTCATGTCATTTAATTCCAATTTCACTAGAAAGGAAAGTGAGACTTAGAGGAGGTGAGTGAAGCGCAGACATTCCCTGTCTAGTAGCTGGCGCGGCCTGGATTGGAGCCCTGGACTGGTATTACTCCTCCGAGCCTGTGTCCTTAACCCCCCCATCAAGCTGCGGCCTCCTCATCGTCAGAGTTACGCACCCATTAGGCAGGAGATCATAAAGCCTTGTAGGGAAACAGTACAAAGAGGATCCCTCCTTAAATGTAAGAAAGAGTTAAGCTTACAAGTGGAAGAATCCATTTTAGAAGGAAGCACCTTTCCCCCACGTGTCCACAGTTTCATAATTTGGGGTCTAGGAGTTTGGGAGGGGGCGCAAAGAATCTGAAGCACCACTAGGGGGCAGCACTCCCCAGGGCCGTTTTCGATGCTGTCTCTCCTGGGTCCGCTCAGTAAATCCTGTCCCTGTGACCATGTGCTCTTTTGCTGCCTTTGAGGCGCAGGCTGGATCCTGAGACTTCAGCCCTGTCTCACATTTCAAGGCAGCGTAAACGCTCTGCCAGCCAGCTTACAGTGTCCTTGGGCTCTGTCTAACCTGTGCCCACCGCCTGGTGCCCTGACCGTTCTGCTTCCCTTCTGCCAGGTGGCCGCCTCCGGAGAGGGCTCCGCCATCAGTGGCTATCTCAGCCGGTGTAAGAAGGGCAAGAGGCACTGGAAGAAGCTCTGGTTTGTCATCAAAGGCAAAGTGCTCTACACCTACATGGCCAGTGAGGTAGTGGTGGTTTGTGCTCTCTCTCCTCTCTCCTGCGAGGTTATGCTGGCGCTTCAGTGTCCATCTGGGCTTGCACATGCCGTCACCTGCGGGGCGGTGTGAGGCGGGGCTGCTCCTTCCAGTTCCCGTGTCAGTCAGGTTCTTACTGAGCAGTGCCGTGTGCTGAGTGCTGCTGTGGATACACAAGCGCGTGTCCGTGCTGATCCCATTTCTTGGTGGAGATACGGCAGGACAGCGTGCAGGCCTGTGCACCAGAGTGTTTGGTTGTCACAGGCCCGGCATCCGGCACAAGCCAGGCCCTCCATAAAAGAAAGCTCCTTTCTTCTCTCCGTGCAAGTTGTTGGGGACAAAATTGAGCAGCTTGGAGGAAGCGCTTTTTGTCTGTGCTTTTCTTTTATCAGGGAACTACATTGCCTCGTGATGACTCGTCCACTAGGTAAAACTTAAGTTTCTATTTTTGTAGAACATCTTACACTTATATCTTCTAAAATATAGGACAGAGGGCCTTGGAAATCAAGCCTGCTTCCAGAGGAGACAGGCGTGGGCTGTGGTTGACCAGCAGGGGGCTGTCTGGTCCTGACCCAGCCTGAACCTACAGGGTGATGTGAAAAATTTCCACATCCAGGCCCCACCATCTAGTGGTTTCCACAGGCTAAATCCACTTGGAAAACAGGGCTTAAATGCATTCTGCCAGCTGCAGAGTGTGGGTGTGTCACCCCACGAGGATGTGCACATCAGCACAGCGCTGGCCCCTCTCCCCTGACCGCAGATGTGGCGAATGTGCAAAGACACTTCCTTCTTCGCGGCATAAAGCTTCCCTCATGAAAACGTGCAGCTGGGATGGTTGCAGTCTGCCCCTCCCTCAGGGATCCCAGAGGCCAGCAGGGCCACAAGTAGACAGAGGGACCCACTATGGGCCTGAGTGACTCGGGTGCTGTGCGAGCCAAGCCCTCCCTGAGGAGGCCCCTCACTCACGCGGCCATAGGTGGGCCTTTCTGTGCTGAGGAGAATTTTGATCTTTCCAGAACAAACTGAAATGCGATGTGATACCCTCTGCAGCCCAGACCAGCATCTTCCTTAGTAGGCTTTCCACAAGACACACACAGGGGTTCTCTAGAAACTGGGCACCTGGGGAACCCCGAGTAGGCAGTTAGTGGGCCTTCCTCACGGTAGTGCTTCTCAGAATCTCTAATACACTGAGCGTGCTCTGGGTCTCTGAGACATGGAGATGTCCTGACTACAGGCCCTTCCTCAGGGAGCATCACATAGGACTGTTGTTGTCCAGGACACACTTTGGGAAGAAATGCTAGCTTAGACAGATGGGAAAACCCAGAGTCTCCAGGTTCTGAGTAACGGTTGTCATGGAAGTGACAGCACAGGTTAATTTGAAAAGATAAATATAAGTATGCTTCCAAAATAGTTTCTTGCAGAGAGAGGACCTTGTACAATTTCTCAATAATCCTAGTCCAGTGACAGGACCAAGCTTTCAGATTCCAGTGAAGAAAGAAGGTTTGATAAAGCGGATAGCCAGTCTTCACTGGCTCTACTGCCATGAACTGTCATGTTCCCTGAGGTGACCCAAAGAGGATGCAACTTGCTATTCAGTAATAGTCTGGGAGGAAGGGACTATGAGAAATATATGTGAATCTTTTTTTACTTTTTCTAACATTTTATTATTTAGTTATTACATTTATTATTATAAAAATTTTAAGCATGAGAAATGTTGAAAGAATTTTACAATGAACTGTCCTAGCCATCAACTAGATTATAGTTAACATTTTCCTACCTTGATCAAGTATCTATCCATCCCTCTACCCATCTTACTTTTTGATGCTTTTCAAAGTATACAGAGACCGTTCTGATTTTTTCCACCCAGATTAGTTTTGCCTCTTTGAGATTTTCATATAAATGGAATTCTGTGACCTCTTCCACTCAGCATGATGTTTTTGAGATTCATCCATGTCACTGCATGTGGCAATAGCTCATTCGTTTTTGTGGTTGAGTAGTATTCCATTTTGTGATTACATCACACTTTGTTCATCCAGTCCCTTGTTGAAGGACATCTGGATTCTTTCCAGTTTTGGTGATTATGAATAAAGCCACTTTAAACTTTTGCATACAAGTGTTTGTGTGAAGATAGGTTATTATTTCACTTGGGTAAATATCTAAGATAGGAATTTCTGAATCATAGAGAGATATATGTTTATTTTATAAGAAATTACCAACATTTTTCACAAAAAAATGGTGTTCCATTTTACACTCCCTCCAGCAATGTATGTGAATTTGAGAGTTCTGGTTGCCTCACATCTTTGTCAACACTAGGTATTGTCAGTTTTTAATTTTCGGCACTCTGATAAGGATGCAGTGGTATCTCAGTGTGGTTTTAATTTACATTTCCCTAGTGATTAATGATATTTTACATGTGCTTATTGGCTCTTCATATTTCCCTTTGAGAAGTGTCTGTTCAGGTCTCTTGCCCATTTTGTTAAGTAGGTTGTTTGTCTCCTTTTTATTGAGTTACAGGAGTTCTTTCTGTATCTTGGATACCAGTCTTTTGTCAGATAAATGCTTTATGAATATTCTTTCCCAGTCTGTGGCTTGCCCATTCATTTTATTAATGAATCTTTTGGTGAACAGAAGTTTATAACTTTAATGAAGTATAATTTATCAACGTTTTCTTTTGTGACTGTCGCTTTCCGTGTCCTAAGACACTTTTGTCTACTTGAAGTCACAAAGTTATTCCTCTGTATTTTCTTCCGAAAACTTTAATGTGTTAGCTTTTACCTTTAGGTGTATCTCTAATCTTTGTGTGTGGTGTGAGGTCAAGGTTCACTTTTTTCCATATGGGTATCCAGTTGTTCCAGCACCACTCGTTGAAAAGGCTTTCCTTTCCCTACTGGATTACTTTGGTGTCTTTGTTAAATATCGAATGGCTTAGTGAGCGTGGGCCTGTTCCTGGCTCCTCTGCCCTGTCTCGCGGACGTGTTGCTGACTACTGCGCTGCCGCCGCGCCCTCAGCTGGAGGCCTTGCCGCCGGGCTGTGTCAGGTCTTCCAACTTGGTTCTTTGTCAAGATTGTTTTGGGGATTCTGGGTCTTTTGTATTTCCATATAAACTTGTCAAGTTCTACAAAAAGGCCTGCCTAGATGCTGACAGAGACTGCTGAATCTCGAGATCAATTTGGGGAGAATTAGCATCTTCGCAAGATTGAATCTTCCAGTCTACAAACATGGTGTGCATCTTCATTTATTTAGTTCTTCAATTCTCTTTTCGTGTTTTCTGGTTTTGAGTGTAGAGGTCTTATACTTCCGTTAACTTCATTCCTAAGTATTTTATATTTTGGGTGCTGTTTTGAATGGAGTTTATTTTATTTTCTAGTTGTTTGCTGCTAATACATAGACATAAAAAACAATTGATTATCCTGTGACCTTGCTAGACTCATAATTAGTTCTCCTAGTTATTTTGTCATCAAATGTGTCCTTTGCAGGCACAGACAGTTTTACTTCTTCCTTTCTGACCTTCATTGTCTTTTCTTTCTTTTTCTTGCCTTAATGCAGTGGCTAGGACTGCCAGGACAATGTGGAATTTAATTGGGGAAAGTGAGCACTCTTTTGCCTTGTTCCCAGTCTTAGGGGAAAGGTATTTGGTATTTCACTGTTAAGTATGGTGTTAGCTGTGGGTATTTTATAGATGCCCTTTGTCAGATTAAGGAAGTTCCCTTCAAATCCTAGTTTGCTGACAGTTTTTGTCATGAATGGATGTTGAATTTTGTCAAATGCTTTTTCTGATCCAGCAATCTTTGAAAATTGATTCCCTTTTATACACAAGTTCTACTTTCCTTCCTCCTCCTTCCATAACCATTCTCATGTGCTTAACTGATTATATCTCTCTGTTTATGTGTGTTTTTATAAAGTTGTATTGTTTATGAACATGTATTTTTACGTAAATATATGTGTATAAAAATGTCTTTATTTGTATAAACTTTCTTTTCCACTGAGCCCTATGATTTTAAGATCCATCTAATGTTCTCTGGGTACATCTCACTGAGTTGTTAGCAATTTTATAGTCAGACTCCCTGAGTGCTCCATATTGAGGCACTGTGAGTGAGGGCGTGGGGAATGAGTACAGAGTTAGCAGAAGTAACTCTAGAAAACTGAGTCAACCAACTAATCGAGTCAATGGAAGGAATGTGGGGTAAGAACGCGGTCCTGGTCCAAATTCTGGCTCTGCCCTTACTACGCTGTGTGATCTTGGGGAGTTACTTACCTTCTCTGAGTTTCAGTTTCTTCTTAGAATGGAGGTGACACCTCCTATTATTGTTGTTAAGATTAAACAAGATAATGTGAAGATGAAAATACCTGGACCCTAATAGGCTGTCAGACAATGGTACGTTTCTTTGCTTCCTCGTGACGGATCCCTGCGGGAAGCGGGGATGAGGAGCATGTGTGGTTCGTCCACCGCTGCCAAAGCCTGCCCCCACGCAGGGGCTCACCTGCATCTTAGATTGGAGATACCAGGGAAGGCTAGGCCGTCGACCGTACTCAGAGTGTGTTTAACATCGGCGTTTCCCTCTGCCCTTCACAGGACACAGTGGCCATGGAGAGCATGCCCCTGCTAGGTTTCACCATTGCCCCAGAAAAGGAAGAGGGCAGCAGCGAAGTAGGACCTGTTTTTCACCTTTACCACAAGAAAACCCTGTTCTATAGCTTCAAGGCAGAGGATACCAGCTCAGCTCAGAGGTACCACCATACCTAGCCCTGCGTCTCCTTGCCCCTCTCTCGGAAGGGAACCAGATGCTGCCCAGGCTTTGGCTTCTGCTCTTCTCCAGCCGTCCTGTGCCAGCAAGTCCCTGTGGGCCTCAGCAGAACAGCGGAACTCCTGTTCCTGGCTGTGAGGGGGTTTAAGATTGTGATGATGCGTTCACACAGGTGTGCGTTGATTCAACAAACCTTTGCACTGTGTTCCGGGCCTTTTGCTAAATGCTAGTGAAACAAATATGAATATGACATGACCCCTGACCTCAGGCTAATAGTAATCTAGTCCAGTCACTTATAGGTTCTGTGACCAGAGTCACAGGCAGAACCGTGACACCAAGTGTCCCATCTCTTCTGTGTTACAGGTGGATCGAGGCCATGGAAGACGCAAGTGTGTTATAGCAGTTATCAAGCATGTGGACTCAGAATAAACTCTTAGATTGATATGTGGACCCTTCCAGAAGTTAACCCGTGCCTCCACTCATCCAGACACACATCTGGATTCCGCACGGGGCCTGATCTTTCTTGCTGTAACGCCCCCTCACCCTCTCAAGTGGAGCCCTGAGGAGAGATCTATGGACCACTCCTTTTCTGTCTCCGTGTTCCCCCCGCCCCAGCCCCCGGCATAGACTGCTTCCTTATCCAGCAGTGGGTTAAAGTTTAGTAACGTGAAGACATGGAAGCCAGTAGAAAAGTACATTTTAGAAATGCAGGCTTTTTAGTGGAAACAAGCTTTTACAGTTTTTACTCATGGTAAATATTATCACCTTTCATATTGTTGATTTTGGTGCCTCAGGTGACATGAGAAACAACCAGTAAATAACAGCTACTCTCATTGAAAGCACTTTATTGTTTTACTGAGCTAAACCTCCAACTTTATGTTTGCCCAGTGATTTACTTAAGTAAGTAGCAGATGAAGTCCTGTGGACGAATTTGCCACCAGTATTCAACAAGGGTGTACGTACAATTGATTTGTGCACACCTGGCTGTGGCTTGCCAGTGCGCAAGCAAGCGACACTCCAAGGGGAGGGTCCTCCCTACTGCGGAGGGCCACACGGCACTGGATAGGAAGCCGAGGGTTTTCTCCTCCTCTTGATCCTGCGACCTGTCTGCTGACATGACTTTAATAAAGGAGGGACGCCCTCCCCGGAGGTCTCAACACTACGCCTGTGCTGGAAACTCGGCTGCTGGCGGATCCGGCCCACCCCGCTCACGGCAAACCCTCTGAGGCGACTGGGTCTGCTTTAATTTATTGTGTGCCTTCCTGAGTTGACCCCACACGAGCTGACAGCATTATGTTTCTGAGAACCTGGACTTATTTTCCACGTGGTAATCCTTCGGCTGTGTTACTGAAGTCTTGAAAGAGAGAAAACCAGATACGATCAGGAAGTGAATTCATGGTCTTGGCTGATGGCTCTGGCCGCAGTGAGGGAGCACAGAAGTAGCAGCTTGAAGATACTCTCTGGACACCTGGGGCCCAGTCACCTCTCGCTGATGACTGCTGCTCATTGTGCTGGACGGTTCTTTACATAAAGCAGAGGGGAGGCGGGCGGGATTCCTTGTTACTCTCATCGAAATAAAAAACAACAGTGTCATTTTCTGCTATCCTGTCCCCATCCTCCCGATGCCCTGTCCCCTAAAAAAAGGCATTTGCTGACAAACCTTTTGTAAAAAGCACCATCTCAAGGAGTTACTTACATTAAATATTTTCAGGGGAATTTTTTCTTCTAGTTTGCAGTTCTTCTTTTAGAATATTTGCATTAAACATTTAATTAATGATTCAAACTAAGTGATTAGGTGGGTCCTTTTGTTAAATTTGGACGGCTTAATTCCATTGGACTCATTTTCATTATCAGACATATGTAAGTGGGCCCCTAGGCCCTCTAAAGCCTTTAGGAAGCAGGCACGACTCAGCGCCAGGTAAGGTCACCCTGCCGCAGGGCACAGCCATGGCCGGTTTCTGAGCTCTGGGTAGAATCACGTGTTTGGAAGTCATTCGAAGGCCTCTTATGGTATGACATCCTATTTCTGATACTCTGTAAAGAAGAGGTAATAGGGCTTTTATTTCTCAGTGAATAGTTAATTAAACACCTAGGCTTCAGAGAGACATACTGGATGGGTCACGTGAGACTGCGCGGGCCCTCCTGGTTTGCCCGGACTTCGTTTCTACCTGTCCTTCCCGTGTTTCTTTGTGTACTCGTTTCAGCCGATCTCTACTGGCCAACTTGGCTCATTGCTCCTTCCTTGCCCTCCTCTTTGTCCAGCCCGTTTTGCATGTTCATGTCACCCATCTATCCATGAGGCCTGCCTGGAGTAACCTGGACAAAGCTGCCCAACTGGCCCGAGGGCGCTCTTTCCCCCTGGGCGCAGAGGCTGGAGAAATGGCCAGCTTCACCACCAGGGCCATGCTGCCCAAGGCCGTCTGCCTCGCACCCCGCTCCCCAGGCACAGAGCACCTCCAGCAAAGGCTGTGTTTCTAGGAGGATGCAGTGCCGTGCCAAGCTGTGGCTCAGAAATGAGAACAGTCGGGCCCTGTGCAAGTCACTCTGGTAGCTCTGAGCCTTGGTGTCTTCTGTCACATGAGACCATTCCAGCTTCCCAAAGAGTTCAGGGGATAAAGCACAAACCAAACATTTGTGAAAGTGGATTGAAAACCATAAACCTATGGGAAAAGGCACAGAGTTGTTATATAAAGTGAAAATAAAGTCATGGGCCCTGCTCTGTGCCAATACAAAATGAAGACAATATGTAAAAAAGAGACTTCCTTCTTATCCATGAAAATGGCAAGAAAGAGAAACCAGGCCTGAAGAGGGCCTGGGCTGACCTCCTGTGGTCACCGGGGCTTTCCTCCCCTCAGTTTGTTTCAATGACCCCTCCCTGAACTCACCACACGTGAGTCAAGAAAACACAGGCCTTTGCAGGGGTGGCCTCTGCCTGCTTCTCAGAATCAGTAAAATTTTATAAAACTCAGGGTTTTACTGGAAGCAGGTAGCACTTACTTTGCATTATAGTGGTTTCACACCTTCCCTGCAGACTGAATGTCTTTTTCCATCCTTGGTCTTAGTAAGCAGGATGAATTCTGTTCATTATTACCGATACAAAGCACATCAGAAACACAGCAGTCAGGGATGTCGATTGGGTTCCCAGATCCTAATAATAATTCTTTTACATATCAGAAATACTTGCTGAGTTGTTCTGGTCAGGCTGACAGACTGACTACTCATTCTCCCTTGGATGCAGCCTAGTCCTGAGTGCTGATGCCCCGACGCTCAGGCTGATCTTTGGGCAGGCACCACGTGAGCCAGCGCCGAGGACCCCAACAGCCCTGCTACAGCTACCGAAGGGTAATGCGGTCGGAGTCCTTTCTTCATCTAGTCCAGCCTTTCCTTTGATTGACAGTGTAAATGTCACTGCTGGACACTGAAGCCCTAAATGGGGACTGAGGCCACCTGGGCTAGGAGTGGTAGGGCCAGGCTAAAGCCCGAGTTTCTTTCTGGTATGGGGCAAAGTCAACATGCTGGAACACTCTCCTGTTAATTGGTTCAGCTGTGATCTGCAGTGTCTGTGATCAGGGAGGCTTCTGTGCTTCCAAGCACTAATGGCCACGGTTGTTTGAGAGGACAGATGTGTCCACACTAAGATGTCCGTTTTCAACAGCAAGTAAAATGAAACCAGCCCCACACTGGTTTAAACAGTTAGGAAATTAGCTCAACAAGAGGAGGTGCAAAAGCAGGGCAGGCTCTGCAGACAGTATCTCCAAGAACCAAGCTCTTTGGGTTTCTCTGACCTGCTGTCCACTGTCAGCTTGATTCCAGGGCCGGTTCCCAAGAAGCTGATGGGTTGGGACTTCTGATGTTTGGGGCTACAGGCTTGCCTGTTCACAGCTACCACGGAGGAAGAGCTAGGCTTCCTGTAACTAGCTTTTTCTTAGAAGCACCCAGCAGGCCCTCCACACTGCTCCAGGACCACACTTACTTATGTCTGCCCTCTCCTGAGCTAGTCGCCACGAAGGGGGCCTCTGTGACCAGCACAGACCAGTCAGCTGGGGGGCGAGGGTGAGATGGCTGCTGAGGATTCAACCCTGATGTCCACCCTCTAGTCCACATCTTCTGGAAAGAAGACTATGGTTGGATTAGTGTAGTGCAAGGGCTGCACCTTGCCGTGGATTTTGGAGATGCTCTGTGATGGAATAAGTTACCGGGCAATTACTTGGGCATCTGTTATATGTGTCTGCTGAAACTTACTGTAAGTGGTGTTGAAGAGGCTGGTTGGTGTTAGTGATCTTTTAAGTCCCTAATCAGACACAGTTGTTAAATCAGCAGCCAGAGCACTGACCTCTCACGGGCTCCTCGAAGACCTTTGTGTGATTATGAGCAACAGATAATAGCAGGGATCTCTGCACCAAGTGCTCCAAAAACGCTAACCCGTCACTTCATTAGAGGTGAGTTCTGTTATCTTCCCCATTTTGCAGATGAGAAAACCAGGGGTTAGAACCATTAGGTAACTCGCCCAGGGTCACACGCTTGCAATTGGCAAAGCCACACTTGTAACTGCTTCGCCTTAGTGCTTTCCTGCAACGTGCCTGAGCTGACACTATGAGCAATTTTGACACCTGCAATGTGAATTCCCTCCTAAAATTGACAGAAATCTCTGACTGCAGAGGAGCAATAAATAGGACTTTTTCCTCCAAAATCCTAGTAAACGTGAAGTCCAGTCAGCCTAAATTTTGCATTTCGTTATGCAAGCACAATCATTAAATGTTATAATATACAATCCATGCACGCAATCCAACATTTCAATATACTAATTTAACAATGAATACAGTTCTATTTTTCTGCAATCATAAGCACAAGATTTATACCTCAATTGCAGATGAGGATCTGGATATTTAAAACGCAAAGTGTACATGCTTTAAAAGTTTTTAACATTCTCCTGGTGTTATTCAATAATTGACCTGTTAGGATGAACACTCAGATATGAGGGATTTTTTTAAATTGCGGTTATGACAGTTTACAACCTTGTGAAATTTCAGTTGTACATTATTATTTGTCAGTCATATTATAGGTGCAACACTTCATCCTTTGTGCCCAACCTTACCCCCCTTTCCCCTGGTAACCACTAATCTGTTCTCTTTGTCCATGTGTTTGTTTGTTCCACATATGAGTGGAATCATACAGAGTTTGTCTTTCTCTATCTGGCTTATTTCACTTAACATAATCCCCTCAGGGTCCATCCATGTTGTTGTGAATGGCACTGTTTTACCCTTTTTATGGCCGAACAGTATTCCATTGTGTACATATACCACATCTTCTTCATCCATTCATCAGTTGATGGGCACTTAGGTTGCTTCCACATCTTGGTTACTGTGAATAGTGCTGCAGTGAACATAGGGGTGCATGGGTCTCTTTGAATTGCTGATTTCAAGTTTTTTGGATAGATACCATATAGTGGGATGGCTGGATCATATGGTATTTATATTTCTAATTTTTTGAGAAATCTCCATACTGTTTTCCATAGTGGCTGCACTAGTTTGCATTCCCACCAGCAGTGTATGAGGGTTCCTTTTTCTCCACAACCTCTCCAACATTTATTTTTTGTTTTGGTTATTTTAGCCAAAGATATGAGGGATTTTTAAGGTAAGTGATTTCGAGATTCAGCAAATTTTCCTCACATAAGGGAAAAGATCACAATTTCTAAGATGGATTTATAAACAGTAACCTAAAAATTGATCATTTACTTGCTCTTCTCAAATCCTTTAAGAATTTGCATTGTGTGGTAAAAAACACAAGCCTGAACGTTATGGTTACCATGTGCTCTATGAGAGCTGACAAGAAGTCTCATTTCAGGAAGGAAGCCATCATACCTTTGCCAGACTAGTTCCAAGAGGAAGAGAGCACGTGTTCACAGAATCCTTCTGTGTCCTGGGGGATCACATCCCAAGGGAGGAGGACTACTTCAGAAATGAAATCAAGCCAATGCAAGCAGTGCACAGCCCAGAGCCTGTAAGTCATGTGAAGCCAGAGCAGCGTGTCTGGGGTGAGAGACCACAAATTTGTAACATGTTGCAAGCAGAACCTGGGCCGCTCTACCAAGGTTGCCCCTCTCCCCACCAGCCCCCGGCAGACAGACTGATGGTGGGAAGTGGAGAGGAGTCAGAGGGAGAGCTGGCCCTGGGGACCACTGTGTACGTTCACACCCCAGGCTACAGCCTGAGATTCCCACCCAAGTCGAGTGTCCTCCATACATGATTGGCCTTGGGCTCCTACCATGACCCACTCCTGTCCTCCTGGTGTTCCCCTCTTGGGGGTGAGGGGACGCCCAGGCATCTACAGTGTTTACCAAGTGCCTCAGGAGACTCCGCACCAGCAGGTTGGGGATCTGGGGTTGGGAGGGTCTGGAAAGGTTTTGCAGTAGTTCAGTTGCACCTTAAGTAAGAATTAAAACTTAATCCAGTCATGGGCAATGACCTCAGCTTGCTGCCAGACTGAGAGTCTGTGGTAGAAGAGCCAATTTATGGGGTACACCTGTGCTGTGATTCAGATACTTAGCTGAAGAAAAGTGAGCCCCGGCAGTCTGAAATGATGTTATAGGAATGAGAGCTGGCACTGAGATTATCACACAAGATTGCAGGGCACCTTTTAGAATCTGACACTATGCCAAACATTTTAAGGAGAAATATATGGCCAAGGTAGTGAATATTTGCGAGGGAACCAGTCTAACTGGGCCAGACACAGGACTACCACAAAGCGGTGGCAGCCAGTAAAATATGCTCTTCCACAGAAGTCTTCTCTGGAGAGGCTTAATGACCCTCATGTCCTGGTGATCATGGGAGAGATTTGCAGAACAAGTTCTCTACATAGTCTCGGCCTCTTCCTTGTACAGATAATCTGATGATGTCTTACAGGAGGGAGCATTCCGTGTGGACAGAGCAGAATGACAACAGGCCTCATTTTCTACCTTGTCTTTCAAGAGTGCCGTTACAATAGACAGAGCCGGCGTGGAGTGGCAGCACTTCCACAAGAGCCAACGAGAGGCTTGCACAAAATAAAATCCATAATAAGAAACCACCAAAAAAAAAAGCAAGCATCATAAACACGTTTCAGCCTTAACATGGCAGAGTTTGTCCATTGTCCCAAGGACTATTTCATGACATTTCTGTTTTAATCGTGTGTGTAAGTGTATACAGATATACTGATTTTGATGTAAAATGTATTTATACTATAGATTATGGTCCAAAAATTTTTAAACCACTATCTTAAGAGAATCAGGTAAGAAAAAATTAAAGAGCACAAAGTTGCAGTCAGACACATAATGAGCCAAAAAAGACTTTATTAAAGTCACATGTTCAAATGTAATAACACATTTCCAGTTTTATTTTTTGAATGTTTCAAAAATATTACAAGGGGAAAAAGTATAAAATTCATGGCAAAGCTACACAAATTATTTTATCAGGAAATGGATACTGTAGCAATTAAGAGAAAACTCTATTATAATTTGTATATGTAAATTATAAAAATTCCCCAAGAGCTGAGAGCTGCAAATACTACAGAACTGTAAAATGACATGTTTTATGCCAGGGGTTCCTAAAGCATGTTTTCAACAGTGACTGCCACTCTGGTTTATATAAAGATTCCCCACTCAAGTGTGAACTGCCCTAAATGACCTCAAGGTCTCTCCAGAATTAGGATCTCACCTTCAAAAGTGCATCACGTTCTCTCCAGAGGTGGACACAGAGGGAAAGTGCATCTAAAACGTTCACCAGCAACTGTTTCCCAACATCTGTCTTGTGGCAAAGTGTAGGCAGCAGGTCCTAGGTTCCTTAGAAGTCCTCTGACTAACAAATATGAGCAGGAGATCAGGATTTAAAAGAACTGCCATCCCCAGTAAATCTGTGGCCCTTCAAATCCAGTAGTCTACTCAACAACCTTTGCCACCACCCACTAGACTTCATGAATGTGTAATGGAGCTGCCCCGCCGTGAGCAGCATACATGAGAAAATAAATTCCCTCTTCATCACTACAGTAATTGGCTATGTCCCCAAGCATGCGACTTGATTATTCCAGCATGTATAATTATGAAAGTTATTATAGGTATAAAATTAGACAGCTCTTTTAAAAGTACAGCTATGATACCACTCAGTGTGACCTTGAATCTTATTTTATGGGGGGCAAAGTAAAAAATGACCATTGGTTTTCACCATAGCAATTTTACTAATTTCTCTTAAATCTCGACCTTTCATCTACTCAAGAAAGATCTTCCATTCTTATGGGTCCATCCCTCGCTACATAGGATGAGAAAAAGATCCTCTCCTGACAGTAATAAGTGAAGAAAATGGTCTTTTAAATAACATTTTTAAAAAAGCTTTTCTTTTTCCAACTATGTCCCCTGACATTGTTAAGCTTTCTTTGTGAAAATTTTTAAGAGAAAAGTGTTTTTCCTCTTTATTCAGAAAAGCTATAGGGATAAAACTTTTTTTTTTTGAGGAAGATCAGCCCTGAGCTAACCACTGCCAATCCTCCTCTTTTTGCTGAGGAAGCCTGGCCCTGAGCTAACATCCGTGCCCATCTTCCTCTGCTTTATATGTGGGATGCCTGCCACAGCATGGTGTGCCAAGCAGTGCCATGTCCGCACCCAGGATCCGAACCGGCGAGCCCCAGGCCACCGAGAAGTAGAACGTGCAACCTTAACCGCTGTACCACCGGGCTGGCCCCAGGGATAAAACTTCTAATAAAGGATACAACAAAGTGTTTCTTGACAAGTTCTCTCTTTGAGGGAAAAATCACAATAGAAAATTTGCTAGATAGCATATTTCAAATTTGTAAATAAATTTAACATAGTGCATTAAACATTCAGAGTTTCTTATCTACATAATATAAGGTGTTCAATTCAGGGCTTGTGAAAAGTTTTGAGCTTTGAGGTTCAGAAGCCTTTGTGAGTGCCTCGCTTTACCGCTCACAAAGGTACTTGCGTGTGCTTCCTGGCACACTCACCCCCCAGTGGGTGGTGCAGCCTCAACTGCCCTCGGAGCAAAGAGACTCGGGAGTTGGCGCTCTCGTCAAAAGCCCCACACTAAGTTAATGGTAAATGTGGAATGTGGGGAGACGTGCAGGGTGCTCTCCACTCTGCCACCAACACCCTCCTCAGCTGAAAGATTATTAATTTTCAGTTATTCTGGAAACAAACTCGCTGATTAAGACTCTGATACACAGTTAACTAATAAATACTGACTTTCCTGGGCTGGCCCAGTGGCGCAGCAGTTAAGTGCGCACATTCCGCTTTGGCAGTCGAGAGTCCGCTGGTTCGGATCCCGGGTGCGGACATGGCACCGCTCATCAAGCCATGCTGTGGCAGGCGTCCCACATATCAAGTAGAGGAACATGGGCACGGATGTTAGCTCAGGGCCAGTCTTCCTCAGCAAAAAGAGGAGGATTGGCAGACGTTAGCTCAGGGCTGAGCTTCCTCAAAAATAATTGACTTTCCTAATATAGAGAAATGCTGATTACCTAAGTCATAGCCAAAACATCTATGAACAAATCAAATTACACATTGAAACCTGGAGCCTCAAGAAACACATTATATATATTTCCAGGATTAATTAGCTGGAAAGAAAGGTTAATATGACTGGGGCTGTGTTTCCTGGTACTAGAAATCTGCAGTTGAGTCTGGTGGAATAAGAAGAGGGAGAGTAAGTGGCTGAATGTTGCGTATGTAAGCCTACGCCAAGGGACTGTGGGACGCTGCAATACCCAGGCACTATTTCCACAATGACACCAGGCTTCGCATAGTACTAAGCACTAGAGACACACGGTTATTTACTTCCAGAAGCTCACAATCTGAGGCGTCAGGTACAAACGCTCTAATTCTCTGTGGTAGAAGCATGAGAAAGCACTGTGGGAGAATGGACAACAGGGAATGGATTGTGCCTGAGGCAGGTTAGGAAAGAGTTCCAGAGGGTGACTTCTGAGTTGGGGCTTGACATCGGAGGACGGGGTTGTCTTACAGAGATAGGGGGTTGGAGAGGCCCCTGTAGGCAGAGAGCAGAATGAGTAAGGTGTGTGAAAATGAGCAGGTCACCACGCAGCGCATCCAGGGAATGGGGTAGTACAAAATTGCCAGAATGCAGGAAGTCACAAAAGCAGATGAGACAAGAAAGGCTGTTTGGGGCCAGGTCATTCAGAGCCATTGCACTTAGGTGGGAGCCTTCGATGTTTTAAAAGAGACAGGTGACAAGAACAGATGTATTAGAAAGACCACTCTGGTCTTCTATTTAAAGAAGGCGAATTGAAGGCATGTGAGGTAGAGTCTATTCTGTCCAAGATGGCCACAATAGATCCCCTCCTGCATGTTCTTACAATGTGACTTTGACACCTCTCCCATTGAGTGGTGGAGAATGTATTCCCTCCCCTAGAACCTGGACAGACTTTTGTGGTGGCCCAGTGAGTAGCAAAGAGAGGAAGTAACTTGACATAAAATGCCACTTTGTTCTCGTGACACTTGCTCTAGGAATGCATCAGCCATGCTATGAAGAAGCCAAGGCCACATGGAGAGGCCATGTGTCAGTGTTCACACTGCCAGACAGCATCAACCACTCGACATACAAAGAAGCCTTTCAGATGATTCCAGCTCTTATCTGACTGCAACCACAAGAGACCCCGAGAGAGAACCTATCGGAGCCCCCTGGATCTGCAAGATGATGATAATAAAAATAAAATGATTGTTGGTTTCTAAGTCATTGGGCTTATGATTAGTTATGGAGTCACAGATAACCAAGAAACATGCATTTCTTGGCTCCCTCCCAAAACCCAACTAAAAGGACAGTAAAGGAATAAAAAGATATAACCTACAAGACAAAGAAAATGCAAGAGTAAGCATAGGGTATGGAAACCGTCAACCCATTTTCAGAAGATATAACATGCATGGACAGCGGCAGCTGGCTTGGCAGAGGAGAAAGCTAACACCAAAGGGCCTGCAGGGAGGAACGTCAGTGAGACACCAGGACCCCTGCTCCTAAGAGAGGCTCGGAAACTGGAGGCACAGGTGTCTGGGAAGGCCAGGATGGGACTGAAGATATGAAGATCAGTTGAGAGCCTCTGTAAGGAGTCATGAGACCCTGAGATCCCCAACCCCACCCTATACAGACAAGAGACTGCCCTTCACCACCCTGGCAGGAGACATGGAGTTTATTCTCTGGAAAAAATAAGAACTAGAAGAGGAACAGGCCCCCGCCCCCAACACACAGACACTGACACTTTGGATTCAGCCTCTAGACATGGACTCCTGTTTCCTGCCTGCCAAGTACCCTCTCCATAACGGATGGAAATGTATGCTCAATAGAAGGAATCAAAATTCTTACTGAATTCAACAGTGTTTTTATTGAAAGACTACCACTGAGCGGTGCTCTGATCTCAAGGTGACTGAAAACACCCACTATGAAGGACTTTCAAACAGCGCTGCTCAGGAGTTTGGATTTTACCTGATAGGTCACAGGTCCCTAACTGGTTCTGAGGCCCAGAACTATGCTTAAGAGATTCTGTTTGGCTTACATAGTTTAAAAACCATTTGTAAATTGCCAACATTTTAAAGTCAAGAGATTTCACATTTACAAATCTGGATTTCTGGCTTCTCTCAAGAAATCTGAAGATACCTGGGCTGCATTCCAGGTGCTGATGAGGGGCTGCCCCTTTAAGTGGGTAGTGAGCTCTCCAGGTAGCACTGCAACCATTTAACATACTAATGGTGTTTACATTAGCTTCCTAACCTCCTTTAGACTACCAGCCAGACCCCCACCCCACCCTGCCCCTAGCTTAGGCATCTGAGTTTTCACTTCAGCCCTAAGCAATGCAGAACCATTAAAGAATTTTATAAACAGAAGAGGGCTAGGGATGGCTCCGTTTTAGAACACTTCAGCAGCACCATCGAGGGAAGGAGGGGGCAGCTGATGGAGACTGGTTAGGAAGGTTAGGAAACCATAGCAGTGGGACAGAAGTAGGACCTAAACCAAAAAAGAGTTGGGGAGGGATAAAATGTGAGGGTAGAACCAAGAGGATTTGGTGTCATTTAGACCCACAGTCCTGACAGTGTACCCACAGACTCCAAAGCAGAAGCCTCAGGGTAGCATCCCATCTCTCCTCAAGGTGAAGGGCAGGATTCAAAGCAAAGAACAGAAGGGAGAGGCTTTTCCAAGGAACCTCTCGCTTCTAGGCACATTTCCTGGCCTACAATGAACAGGCTGTGGGGTTGAAATAATCTCTTTAAGAAACTCAAGGAATGGCACTATTTAACTTTTTAAGACTTCTCAAGTGAAAGGCCGGCAGTCCCAAGTGGGTTAGCTCTTGAGGTGGTACTGAGCTAGTAAAATAAACTCCCAAGCCTCAAGATTGAGAGTTCCTAATTAGGCAACATTTAAAAAACAAAAAACACCCTTCCAAGCAACCCATATTCTAAAACAGGGGACCAAGGGCAGGTGCATTTTTCTGAGAATATAATCTGATGTTCCATGATGCTCCAAAATATTTAAGCCAAGTACAACTTAGAAATAATATCTTTTCAAGGCCCAGGAAGCCCCAAGCCAAAAACTAAAGGGGCAGGACTCTCAGTAAAACCCATCCTGGCCGGGGCTCAGGAACACACGCTCACAGTGTTCCTGTACCACTAACTCACCAGGGCGCTCTTTCTCTTCTCTTCCTGGGAAGAACAAGGGACATTTTTAGAGAAGTTGAGACCTCTCTAAGTAGTCTTCTACTGTGTCAGAGCTTGACTTTGACGGAATTGAGGTGAGAAGAAGAGAGCTGTCTTCCTCTCGAAGTTCTCAACGACAGAAGAGAGAAATAAGCAGAAATAACTATTAATAAATGTTCCACCACTTGCTGGCCACGTGACTTTGGAGAAGTCATCCTCCCTCTGTTTAAGTCCTCAGCCTCTTCAGCTGTAAGAACAAGATAATACCATCTCCTTCACAAGGTTATTGGGAAGATTAAACAGGATAATGTGTAAGTGTAAGGAATGTGCAATCTGGTATTCAGCAATTACATCTGTTCAGATTCCACATTCTTAAAAAATAAGGCTAATAACAATTATATGAGGTTTAAAAGTTTATTTTATAAACAAGTCATATTTATATAGATGATATAAACAGAAGTTTCATAAAATGATTACTACTATACTAATAAATAAAGCCGAAGCTATTATAGAACAATTGATACAAACATGTACATAAGTACTTAAGAAGGTAATTATTAAGCTTTTCGGGTCTATGAAAATAAAAAGGAAAACCATTATTTATTCTATCATATAAGCAGTACCCTTACAAGCAAAAAATCTCTGGTAATAGTAGTCTGACAAATTTAGCACATCTACTGCTATTGTTTACTCAAAATTTGATTTTCAGTGAATCAACATTTATCATTTTAATGCAAATTTAAAATAAGCTTGGAGGGCAAAAAACATGTTTACTCTGTGCTAGGTACAAAAGGAAATTGCATGATATAGTTCCTGCTCTCAAGGAGCTCACAGCTCAAGGAGTCAATTAATGATTGACTGCAGAACAGACTGGTTAAGTGTTATGGGAAAAAAAGACCTGCCCGGAGGACCACGGAGAGCACACCTGGGTCTCATCCACAGAGCACTGAACAAGGAGCCAGAAGCCCCAGGCTCACATCCCAGCTCATAGAAGTCACCAAACCTTGTTTTCACTGGGTTCATCTGTAAAAACAGGACGATGATATGAATATCGTTTGCAATACACTGTCGCTGGGAAAGCATTCATTCAATAAATGCCCACTCCATACCCACTCTTAACTAGGTACTGTGGTAAGGACTGAGATCGAGAGAGACAAGGCACATCTCGATACAGGGCTCACAGTCAGGGTAGGTGCCGAGATAATGCACACACAAGGACTGCGTGCTGCCACATACATCATCACTCCGGTCGAGCCTGGTTCCCTGTGAGTGAATAATATTCAGGCACAGAGTAAAAAAAAAAAAAAAGAAAACCTTCTAAACTGCATTTCAAAGGTGAAACAGAAAGTTTTACCTTGGTTTTGCCACACGTTTGGCATTTGTCACCATGCAGGTCCAGGCCTGTAGTGTGCATCAGAAGTATCTGTGATGCTCAGCAGAAGTACTGATATCAAAGCTTACTGCTTCTAGACCATCAGGGGCCTGGCAGCTCTGCAGCGCACCCCCCAGTCAAGAATCCTTTAGTTACCAAGGCTGATAAAATAATATTAAAAGCACTGTTAATGCAAATGAGGATACTTCTTAACAGTCAATAAAAGGAAAGTATAGCTAGTATGATACAAGTTGAATATTTTTTGTGATTATAAAATCCATCAAGTGTTACAAAGCTACTTAAAGAGTGCTCACTAAAAAGACTTGTAGCAAAAACACGATGGAGGAAAAAGTGGCACTATGGCAGTGCTGACCTCTGCTTGCACAGGACTGTTACCTGCCGATACTGTTTGCAATCTGTGTGTGTGTGTACATGCACGTCTATGTTCAGGGGAAGAAAAGCCACTCAAATCGATCAAGATTATGAACCCTTGCTACTAACTTTTAAACAACTAACCTTTAGCTGAAATTTACCGAATACTATTACAAACAGGGCAAACTGATACAGCATGATTTATACCATAAACCTGAATCAAAAGGAATAGATCAGAGCCCTGGCTTCACTTATTGCACCTGCGGCACTGGACAGGTTGCTTAACTCATCTGGGCCTCAGTTTCTACACTGAGGAAATAACAGTGCAAATAAATGGAAATAATAGTACCTTGTTCACAGAGCTGCTGAGTATTAAATGAAGAAAATTAAAAAAAACTATAAACCATCATAGAAACATTAATTATTGTTTAATATTTACTTCAAAATCTAGTATAATTGTAATTTTTGTGAAAACCCCCCAAAACTCACTGATGTGTGAATTTTTATGCTCTATCTAGAAGGATCATTTAACATTAAAAACTTAATTTTTGAGAAAGAGCACACAATTGCAAAGCAGTCCACGTTTACAAGGATTTAACCATCAAAATGCTGGGCTACCTTAGGCACATCACTTGACCTTTCTGGTTCTCACCCACCTCTCCTGTAAAACCTTCCTGCCAGAAGAGGATATGACCATAATTATGTGCTGAGGCCTTCCAACTTCCAACTTCAGGGTCTGTGGCTCACCATGACATTACAAATTTACCTCTTCTCCACTTACTTCCTTGCAAGGAGAGAACAAGGAAGTAAGGAAAATGAGTGTATTTAAAGCATTTCCTATCAAATACAAATATCACCAGATAATGGACAAAATACTCCCAGTTGGGGTCACCCTGATAAAAGCCCCAATGGCTACTATCTAAGAAAAAAGATTAACCTATCCAACTGGGAGTATTTATTTGCAATAACAAAAGTGCGGAAAACAATCAGCAGAGGATCGTGGGCCTACAAAGCATGGCGACCCAGGAGAGCCCGGCCTGAACTCCTCACGGCATCCGCACCTTCCAAAGCAAGTCAACACCGTAATTAAAAGAGAGAAATATCTAAGGACAACCTACAACCCAAGATGCGTAAGATCGAGAGAAGCGATTTTCTTCCTCCATTTAAGCAATTTTGCAAAGAGCTGCTTTACTAGACACACTTCGGTACCGCTGTTGACGAGCTCGCAGGGCGAGACGCGTGGACTCCGCAGGATTTTGACCCTACGTTCACTAAGAGACCAAAGACACAGCTTTCGGAAGGTTTCAACACTTCACGCGACACCGCCAGAAGCTGGCGCATCTTCGGACCCGGAAAACCCAAAGAGCAAACCCGCGGTACCGAGGAGGCCGCAAACGGTCGGACACCCACCCAATAAACCACCGACCTACGGGCGCTCTGCCGCGGGACCGCTCTTCAATCAACAAACGCGGAGGCTTCAGGGGGCAGGAGGCCGGGGTGCACGACGGCTCGGCGAGCGCACAGCCCCACCCAGCCCGAGGAGTCGCGGCCCCGCAGGCCGGGCTTTGCGGACGACCAAAACACCCTTTCGCCTGAGCGCGGCGGCAGCCCGGGGCCCCAGTGCCCGCCCGCCCCGCCGCCGCCGCGCCGGGCCCGCCGCCGCCGAGGGGCCGGCCGGAGCAGCGCGGGCCGCGGCGTTCCGGTGCGCGCGCGCGCCTCAGCCAATCGCGTGCTCGCCCGCCCCCCGCGGCCGCGGCGAGGCTGGCGCTGGGAAGAGGAAGGAGAACATTCGCCCTCCTCCTACCAGCGCGGGCGGCGGCGGCGGCGGCACCGGGGTCACGAACTCTGACCTTTCACTGACAAAAACAATAACAAACCCCCCCTTCCCCGCGACCCCGGCGGCGCCCCCGGGCCCGCCCCCGCTCCCACCTCGGCGTCTCGGCTCTCGCCGGCCGCCCCGTGAGCCCGCGGCCCGGGGCTCCCGCCATCCGCCAGCGCCGGGAGCCCGGCCTCCCCGCGCCTGCCCTCCGCGCCGGGGGCGCCCGCCGCAGACACGGGACCTGCTTCGAGGCCGCTTTGGCGCCAAATCCTGAGGTAAAATTGAAAAGGGGCCGGGGCGGGCTCGGGCCGGCGGCGGAGGGGGCGGGCCTGGCGCGCGGACATGGAGGCGCCGCGGCGGCGGCTGAACCCGACCCTTTTACCTTTGCCACGGGGCGGCGGCGGCGGCGCTGGACGCTTTGCATAGTGGGACGGGCCGCTCCCCTCCCCTCCCCGCCCCGGCCGGGCGAAGCGAGCGGGCTCCCCCTGACCGGCCCGGCCGGCGCGAGGGTGGGGGCGGAGGGGGAATGGCCGCGGCCCCGCCTCACAGTTGGCCCCCCGCCAGCGCCGCCATTTTGTTCTCGACGGAGATGGCTCCGGCTGGGCCGAGCTCCCTTCCTCTTTCTCAGCCTCCTCCTCCCCGCAGTCCCTCCTTCCCCCGCTCCCGGGCTCCTCGCCCCTTCGCTTCCCGCCTGCCGTTGACGGCCGCCGCGGCCCAACCGCCGTTTTTTCCTAAGGGGAGGGTGGAGGAAAAGGAGGGAGGTGGGTATGGGGCGCGACCTCGTGAGCGACGGCTGGGCTGACCAATTGGTGCTCACATAGGAGGGCCGGGGCCTGTGGCTCCGCCCCCGAACCTCTGCTGATTGGCTCGGGCGGGGGAGGGCAGTCCCCACGGGGCGCGGGAGTCCTGGCGGGGCGGGGCGGGGCGGGAGCTGGGGCCGGGGCCGGGGCGCGGCGTGGGGCCGGGGCGCGGGGGGCGGGGCCGGGGGCGGGGCGCGTGGGGGCGCGGCACGGTGAAGGTGTGGGGCGCGCGGGGACGCGGCTGGGGGCCGGGCGGCCGCTCTTGTCCCGGAAAGCGTCAGGAGTGCGTGCTATAGAACAATAGTAATAAGGGTGATGGAGCATCTTGAATCCACGGCGCCGGCTCGTGGAAGGGCTTTTCGGAATTGGCACCGTCTCAGGGCTCCGGCCCGTCTTCTCGGCACGGCTGCGGGCGAATCCCCTTTCTGAGGCTCGACTCATAGACTGCCAAATGGCGAGAATGGGGGTTTCTGCCGGGCCGGACCTCCCTTCTCAGGATCGTTTGAGGGGCTGTGCTCAGAAAATGGAGTCCAGGCTACTTTGTGAACCTCAAAGTAATGTAAAAATGGTGTTATTGTTGAAAATGGGATGTAGGGCGAGGAAGGGGAAGCTTAAGGGTTTTAGGGCTCGAAAGAATAGAGGTGACTCTGAGGTAATTCTCTTCTCGTTGGTTGATGAAGCACGTTTGCTTAGTTTGGGGCACTGGGATCACATCTAGGGAAGCGGTTAGGCAAGGCCCCTGCCCTCCGAGAACGGGAGACGGAGGCGAGTGGACAGATCGCGGGAGGATTTCAGAGTGGGCAGCTCCGTGACCGAAATGCGGTGACACCGGATGAGGCGTTAACGAGGCCTGAGGAGACCGTCTAGGCTGGGTGGTCGGGGAGGGAGCCAGGGAGGGACTAGGGGCCCCGAGACAGGCCCGCGAGCCGCAAGGCCCGGGAGGGGAGGCGGGTGCTGTGACTGAGAACAGGCCGGTTGTGGCGTGAGAGTGGTTGGAAAGAGTTCGTCGTCCTTTCCGTTATCTCACTCTTCCTCCAGGCTAAAGTGTGTGAAATATGACAAGGGTAATGGAGAATAAATCTTCAGTTTAATAATAAAAGAGAAAGAGGAGAGTCAAGGAAAGTCTAGCCATCAGATGAATTGCTGATGAATACATGACTTGGGGGAAAGCCTCAGAAAATCCCATTACTTCCAGTTTGAGTTCCTTTGTCAGCGCCTTATATCCATCTTCAGTTTATCAAATATTTGCGGAGCGCCACTAATACCCAGGCACTAGGTGCTAGACTGGGAATACAAAGATGACTAAGACTGATGCGTGTCCGCAGGCAGATGTGAATGTGGCTCTCTGCACATGAGTTATGTTTCCTCTCTCCGTCCCCTTGTGGATACATGCACACAGATCTCAGCTGAAGCGTCACTTCCTCAGGGAAGCGGGCTCTGGCTCTCATGCCCACTGCCAGGCTAGATCAGATTCTTTTACTTTACAGTGTGTTCTTTTCCTTTATAACCTTTATCTCACTTTGTACTTACACTCAATTATATGATTGTTTGATTGGTATCTGTTCCCTTTACCCTACTATAAGCTCAATGAGGGCAGAAATCATTTTGTTCACCATTATATTTCCAGCACTTAGCAGAGTGCCTGGGAGTATTTATTGAGTGAATGAATTGTCGATAATTTATATTGCTGATAACTAAGTCGCCGCTCATTAATGGCGCCTCTTTGCGTGGGCCTGTTTGGCAGTTCAGCTAGCAGTGCCGGCAATAAAGTGTCTGTTAAAGTATTTGGATGAATTTAGGAAGTGGTCCCTCACAGATATGGCACTGCCCAGAGACATAAATATGGATAAGATAACCCAGATGAATCCCTTTTTACCCACTTATGTATTGATTTATGGGGTTTTTTAAGACAAGAAATAGATAATTTAATAATTAATTGAATTACAGTTTTAATTATATGAAAGTTAATGAGCTCATATGGAACTCACTAATAAATAAATAGCCCAGACATAATCATGTCATTTACTTTAATTGAAGAAACAAAGCACCAATATGATTTTCTTGAAATTAAAAATGCTGGTCTTTGTTTCTCTATCACAGGGGATCAGAGAACAGAGAAGAAGCTTTTAGTGGGTTTGCAGAGAGTTGGGAGTTGAAAGTCTCTGTAGCTATTAATTTTAAACATTTATTTTTTCAAAGATAAGTTGATTCATGCAATGGAATTATTGAGAATCATCTTTTAATCGCTTTACTAAGGTTAAAAGCAGATTTTTCAAAGTATATATCGAGCTTCTGCTGGAAAGTCTGGTAAATAGAATATTTTTGTTGATTTGTTTTATATAATACAGATTTTATAAATAAAATGTTACGGTATTTTAAAAATAGTCACACTTTTATTTAATTCTGTTTATTTTTGGATGTTTCTTTTCTATGCTGTTCAGGGATTTTTCGGTATCACTTGTTCAACACTTTTGATTCCTTGAACTAATGACACAGGGTAACCAAAGAACTCATAGTTTAATGAAAAAGCTGTATATTGTCTTATGCCATTCAACTGGTTGTTTATTACTTTCAATAGCTGTATTTGCAGTGACCTTGATGTTTTGTTTTAATGAACATGCCTTTACAGAAAGAAGAAAAACTTGATGTGTAATAACCTCACTTTCTGAGGACTTCTGGGAAGTTTTAACGTCTTTGTCCACGCAGTTAACTGACAGTGTAGCACCTGTCTCCAGAGCCTTGAGTAGATAGTCTGTCTGAGGTTTATACATTCCCCACTTGTAAAATGGGGAGGAGTAGCCAACACTGAGATTGGGGCCAGGAGTAGGGGCCACTTGTTGTCCAAATGACATAAAGAACAAGGCAGGTGGGCCTGTGTAGAGCAGCCTCCCTTCAACTTTGTCACTGAACCACTGGCCTCATGTGTCTAGCTACCTGAGTGTCTCCACATATTGAGGGCTCTCATTTGGGATTTTCATCTTTGAGTTCTCTTATCTATATGCCATATGCTCCTTTAGTCCCAAAGCACCTCCTGGAGCAGATACTAGTCCCCTTAATCAGTACCACATGGGAGGAATCTGTGAAGGAATCCATCTTAGAGCTCTTCAAGTCCAGCCTCACACCTGATGCAAAACTCCCCTGCCAGAGTTTAGGATATCTCTTTTTACTTTATTGCTGGTTATAAGGAACTTAAATAGTGACGTCTTTTTCCCCCATGGATAATTATCATTTTTAACATGATGGACACATTCATGCTCTTGTCACACATTGTAAAAGATATGCTCTTATTTGTTGGAGTTTCACTTGCTTTCAAACATGCCTAGAGGCTGAGATTCTCTTTACAATTCTTTCTCATCCTGCCTTTCCTGTCCCATATCTCTTGACACCTGCTGCTCTACCTGCTGCCCAGCTTCTCTGCAAGTGCCCTGAGTGCCAGAGAGGCACTCTACCGTAGCAGGCACTCTATACCAAAAGGCAGGATTATCTAGGAACACAGCTCAAGTAGCATAGTTCACAATGATGGTAAGGGGGTTGTGGATAGAGAGAATGAAAGCCCAGATCAGGGTATTTGCATAGGGCATTGTTAGGGGGACAATAAGAGCAGATTCATACCCCTGGTATCTGGGAGTCTTGGAGTAGAGGGATGGGAGGTGAATTGTTAAGGATGGGAAAGGATTAGGCTAGCTCACATGCTCAACCGTCCTTTCCGATTTACCCCTGGACTCCAGGTAGCCTATAATGATGAAAGCTAACCTTAGGCACAAATTATGATTTTTAGGCACAATAAAAATTACCTCCTCCGCTATATAAGAGGATTGAATCCCTTAATGGGAGATAAAAACTTTTCATTCCATTATTTTTAACAGTAACCCCAAAGATTCTATTTCCTGGAAATGCCAACATGTTGATAAGGAGGAGTTTCATTCCAAGTGTAAAAGAGAATGTCATTCTCTCCTGTTTGGATTAATGGGAGGTGTGGGGGCCTGAAAAATGAGGTGAATGCTGTTGAAGAGTGAAGAAGAGCAATGAGAGGCTGGTGGGGCCAGACTCAAACTTGAAGGCTTCATGGTTTTACTGGGAGCCACCTTACTTACCTTTATTGTTCATGTACTCGTAGAAACTATGCAAAAAAAAAGAAAAAACCCTCTTATCTGGCTGCTCACACATACACCTTAAAACTCCAATAACTGCCTGCCTCTGTGCGGAAGACAGGCCTCCACTGAGAAGGATACACAATGAGACTGAGTGGCTCTTAAAAAGTTGCACAATGCCAGCAGGCTTCATGAACCATTTCCCCCACTGGTGTTTATTGTACAGTGAATCTGATTATGTATTATTTGTAGAACATTTCAGAAATGTCATTTGTACCATCCTCATTCTCCTCTCCCTCTCGCCTATTGCTTCTACAGTAATGCAGCTTTTTACTAGGTTGATTAGTGAATAAGCCTGGAATTATTGAAAAATTACTCTTTACCAAGGTTAAAAGCACGTATCATGAAGTATATGTCAGACCCTGGCTGAAAAGACTGGTAATTAGAATGTATTTGTTGACTTGTTTAATATAATGCAGGTTTTTTAAATTAAAAGTTAAATTTATAATATATGTTTCTTTTCTGAAGAAGCAAAAAAACAGTCAATTTTTAAAAATAGGAAAATTTTGAAATGAAGAAAAGATAGCACTGCATCAAAGGGCATGCACATGAACATTCATAAGAGCGTGAGGTGTAAGAGCTCCAAAATAGAAACAATCTAAATGTTCATCAGCTATAGAATGGCTCAATTCTGGCATACTCTTACATTGGAATTCTATACAACGATGAAAATGGGCTATCTACTCCTAGTTATCTCAAAAATAATGAGTGAAAGAAGCCAGACACACAAAAAGTATATTACGTACAGCTCAAAAACAAGCAAAACTAATCCGTGATAACAGAAGTCAGGAGAAGAGAAGTAAATCACGGTAAGGGATTCAGGGGAGACTTTTGGGGTGCTGGTAGCGTTCTGTTTTCTGATCTAAGTGGCGTTTACACCTGTGTATTCACTTAGTGAAAATTCATTGAGCTGTTTCATTTATGATTTGTGCACTTTTGTATTTACATGTACTTTGGTAAAAAAATTTTTCTTAAAAAATAGATGATAAAATTATCCTCACTATTTTAATCAATATGATTATTATGCAGGTAAAATTTTGAGGGAAAAGTGTGTTCAAGTTCCAAAAGAGCTGTTATGTTACTGTCTGGTGGAGCTAGGTCAGAAATTTCTATGAGCAATACTGAAACATAAATCACATATTTAGGAATTAGTGGTTGTATAAATGTTATTAAATGATCTAGCGTATTGATGTAAATAATTTGTTCGCTCAGATAATTAAATTGTTTTCTGTAACTTTTTTCAATTACCTCTTCTTGACTTCCTTTTTCTGGGAAACTATTTTGAAGGGCACTGTGGTATACAGAGGTAATGTGATTTTAAAGTCAAGGAGGCCTGAGTTAGAATCCTAGATCCATCTCTTACTAGCTGGATGACTGAAACAAGTTGATTAAACCTTTGAGTCTCAGTTTTTTTCTGTCTGTTTTGGTGGAGCTAATACCTACTCAGAAGGTATGTTAAGGATTAAGTTATGCCTGGTTTGATATAAGACACATCAGCACATTGTAGATGCTCAGGCAGTCTATCCTGCTTTCCTTCCATCCGTCTATTCCTGGTTCACACTAATAGAAATGAAGAGAGTCCATATCACCCTTACACTTGGGCCCTTGGTAAGGTGAGGAAAGACGCCCACAGTGTACAATGATTTTTTTTTTTTTTTTTTAAAGATTTTATTTTTTCCTTTTTCTCCCCAAAGCCCCCCGGTACATAGTTGTGTATTCTTCGTTGTGGGTTCCTCTAGTTGTGGCATGTGGGATGCTGCCTCAGCGTGGTCTGACGAGCAGTGCCATGTCCGCGCCCAGGATTCGAACCGACGAAACACTGGGCCGCCTGCAGCGGAGCGCGCGAACTTAACCACTCGGCCACGGGGCCAGCCCTGTACAATGATTTTTTTAGGGAAGTTCTCCACACACAGGATTGTAGCACTGCTCTGGTAGCATAGGAACTCCATGTAGGTGAGAGCCAGTTCTCTTCCCCATAATTCACTCCTCACCCCACCTGCCCCTTTCTTATAGTCCAGACCTGTAATGTGGAAGAAACAAGTTTCCTGTGAAGAGCAGAAAATCACCTGACCCAAAAGCAAAGTAATCTTTGAATCTAAATAGTGGCAGGGTTTCTGGTGACAGGCTGTATATCTGAACTTGACCTTAGAGGCATCCCCCTGAGCATCTTTTCTGTTGATGAACATTTATATTACACTGAATCTGCCACTTGATTTCCATTTCTTGATTTCAAGACTTGATGTTTGATTTCAAGTCTTGAGTTATGTATTTCTCACTTTTTTTTCTCTCTTAGGCTATCTAAATTCTTCAGTTTTTATTTTCCCCGTCAGTATGAAAAGACTTCTGACAATCACAGCATAAAAATTACATTGAATACCTTGTACCTATCAAGAAATTCTGTACCTGTCAGTATTAGGTATTGGTTTATTTTTAAATATTTGTGAGATTTATTCTAATCCACCCCTTTCATTTTGCCCAATTGCACAATTTAACAGATTGAATTACAAATGCTGTATGAGCATATAATGCATATATATAGTTAAATTTCATATGGGTCCTATATCAAGATGAGACCCCTATTCCTAATTATAAATCCTATTTTACAGTTTGAGTTACTGCTTTCAGATTTCTTGAGAAAGTAAAAGTGGCACCATCTCCTTGTACCAATAGTAGCTACCATGTATTTCATATCTACTATGTGCCAGGCATAGTGTTAGGCCCTTTAAATACACAGTAACCTCAGGTGGCTCCACGAAGAGAGATCAACCTAGTGCCAGAGCCTCAGAACCCCATATATTTGTTTAGATGAGAAAATATCATGACAGTAGATATTTTGAATGCTATATAATTATGGGCCACGCAATACATAAATATGAATGATGTGAATCAGTTGATTGTGAAGGGAAAGGCAGGCTCACCCATTCCTGTCAAGGAAGGCAATTTTCTTGTCCCAGGACTTGTTTATTGTTGTTTCAGACAGTGGCTCCTAAGCCTGCTGCTGTGGAGAGCATAGCTGGGCTGTCCTAGCGACTCATGAGGGATTCACGTGTTCACAGTAGGAGCCCAGTTTTCACTGCCATGGGCTCTGTAGCCCTGCTTGACTAAGGAAACCCTGCTTGCACAAGTTTTTGTGAGCCTAGAAGAGTTGATTCGAAGTCACCGTTGTGTTCTCTGCTGCTTTGTTGTTAAAAGAATGATCTTGATCTACTTGTATTTGAAAGAATTTATGTTATAAAACCTACTGCCACATAAGGCCAAGCATTAATAGCTTTACTTCCATCATTTTGTGGTCTGTATTACAGTTTTTATGTAGTGTGCCCTGTCATCATTCGTGTGCTATACAGGAAAACTTCACCAGTTCAAGTTAAGTTTAAGACTCTGCCTTCCTCCTGGACTTGATTGCCACCACTTTGCAACTGGCCTCCCATGTACAGTCTCTCCTTTTGTCTTCACCACATTGTTGTCCACAGGATTGTTTTTTGAAGATCCAGATGTGATCACTTCATTTCTCTGATAGTTTTCCGTTTGTCTGCAGTGTCAGCCTCTCTCCTCCCCTGACTTCTCCAACAATTCCCCACCAGGTTGCCTGCTGTTCCTCAAATATGCCGTTCTCCTGCATATCTGATGGTTTATATGAGTTGTCCTCTCTGCCTAAAACTCTCTCTCTATCTTCCCTCTCTTTGCTTGCTAAATTTCCACTCTTCCTTCAAGACCCAGTTTAAATAGCTCCTCCTATAAAACCCTCATTGGTTCCCGCAAGCAGTGGGAGATGCTCCTTCCTTTGGACGTTCATTGTATCATTTACATTGCATAGCTATTATTGATTTCTGTCTCAAGTTCTTCTAAGACAAAGACTTTCTTCTCCTCTTCCTCCTTTTTTTCTCCTTTCTTATTCTTATTGTTGTTATTGATTCTCAGCAGTCAGTTCATTGCCTAGGTCACAGCAGTTGCATAAAAAGGATTAGTGGTCTTTGAACTTGATTAGTTTAAAACCACCATAGGACAATATTCTGTAGCAGTTATTTTTAGTCAGGATACTTATAGCTCTTCTGGCAACTAATCAGGTTCTTTTCAGGAAACATTATTGTGTGTGTAGGCAATCTTCAAGAGAGAGTCGAGTGGGTCAAGTGCCAGCCTTTGAAGACCTTAGGTTTCTGTACTAAGAGCTATTTTAGTGTTCTGTCCACAGTGCTTATTAATACAGTGCCTGGTGTGTAGTAACCACTCAGTAAGTATTAGTTACTATTAGTATTATGTTTAGCGCCACCAGCCAAGAAGATTCTTTTTAAATGCTTTGTCTCGGGTAGCCAAGAAGATTCTTTTTAAATGCTTTGTCTCGTTTGTAGTATCAAAACAATACGTTGTTCTTTTTTCAGATTTCAAATACAAAATTATATTGTGCTAGTGAATATGGTTTTTCACACTACATTTAGACACAACCCACTGTTCCCTGGAGCTTCTCATTCTAGGGGGACACCCCCTAATTGACTACCATTGCGCAATACTCTTTCCAAAGCTCTCTACCCTTCCTTCTCACTATGCCATCTTTCTGTCTCTAGGACCACCTATGGCTACGGTAGCAATAAGAAAGCTCTCAGGTGAGAGTCTTACCAAACCCTGACATCATCTTGTTTTTTCTGGGGTACACTTGAGTTAAATGTTTTCTCTCACTTCCTGACATCACCTGAGGGTTTTGTTTAACTTATGTCTTACATTGTAGTATCCTGGAAGAAGAGGCCTCTATCTTCCTTATTTACATATGAAGATAGGATATGATTTGTGACTTATTTTCAAAAATGATGAAATGGAAAATATATTTTTTGAAACTACTCTCTCACCTCTCTCACTGAATTTAAATCTTTATTGAAAGAACTTTTCATAGTTTCTCTCTCTCACTCTTATTCTCACTCTTTGCTTGTTTTTCCAGAAGGTGCACAGTCCTTCTTGTTCATTTTTAAGCAGCTTCCAGAGCTGCTGTTGATTTCTGAAGCTGCTTTGGAGGCAGGAAACCAACAGTGAGGTCAAGAATTGTAAGAATTCAAGTATATAAAGAAAGGTTGCTGCTCTGGGTCTTGAATATTTGAGATCGTCCAGGAAGTTGTTGTGGGGAGAGAGCAAAGTGGGAAGCATTGCCCTAACAGAGAGCAATACTTGTAAAGCTGCAGTGATAAGATAATGGTAATGGCATGGAGAAAGATAAGTGGAACACTAGTGAGATAGCATAGAGAACCTAGAATTATAGCCACACGTACAGAGAAGCCTGACATGTGGCAGAAGTGGCATCACGGATTAGCGGGGAGAAGAATATATTCTTCAAAAAATGGTTCTGAAAAAATGATTATCCATAAAGGAAGAAATTTAACTGGATCCTTACTCCTCATCAAACTCAAGAATCAATTTGCAGATGGATTGAGGACTTAAATGTGAGGGACAGAACTCAAACATTTATAAGAAAATATATACAATTATACTTATCACCCTGGGGTAGGACAAGATTTTCATAAATATAAAAATACAAACTGTAAAAGAAAATATTGATAAATTCAGCTTTGTTAAATTTGACAACTTCTGTTCATCAAAAAACACTGTAAAGAAGGTAAACAGATGAGCCACAGAGTAGGAGAAGATGTTTCTAATTTATATAATCAACAAAGAATATCCGGAATATTTAGCTTTTCTAAACTAAACAAGTTAACTACTGCATCTCTGTGACCTAAAAATCTATAGTCACCAGTCATTAGCAGTAGTATCTTGGGACCCCCAAGCCCTATCTGAGGTTGATTGGTCCTGCAAATTTAAAGTGAATCATTACAGAAAGTTATCTGAGTTACAAAGTCTCTGTCAGGCAGTCATCTGTAAAATCCACTTCAACGCAAACCTTGAAAGGATCAAGCCACCTCTTTTAGGGAAACCCATAGAAAGATATGTCTTTCTAGTACTCTGTTATTCCTATAGTACTCAATAATATTTCCCTAATGATATATCTATAATATTCAAATTTATACATTTCTTGCATCAAACTGTAGTTAATAATAGCAACAGAAATGCTAATAATACCTAAAAGTGGTAAAATTAATAGTTGCAGTGGCATGTTTAGATTTTATTTCTTAATATATAATACCTATTGGCTATCTTTATCCATTTGATTTCTTACAGAGCTCTTATTTACCATTTTGAGAAAAAAGAACTCTAGACTCGTCACATGCAATAATTGTGTTTTTAACAATACTTGATTGACTTTTCTGGTATATGTGAAGTGATGCTTTTTTCCTTCATTTTTGTTAGTTGAAACCAAACTGTAACTAGGGAAAAAGACCAGAGTATTTCTCTGTTTTTTCTTCTAGAAGCAAAGAAAAGTAAACAAATAAAAGTTAAAAGTCTTGGGGCTGGCCCCGTGACTGAGTGGTTAAGTTCGCGCGCTCTGCTGCAGGCGGCCCAGTGTTTCGTTGGTTCGAATGCTGGGCACGGACATGGCACTGCTCATCAGACCACGCTGAGGCGGCGTCCCACATGCCACAACCAGAAGGACCCACAACGAAGAATATACAACTATGTACCAGGGAGCTTTGGGGAGAAAAAGGAAAAAAATAAAATCTTGAAAAAAAAAGTTAAAAGTCTTGACTACTTATTAAAAGAATGAATAACTAGAAACACTACTTCCATAGTTTCAGACCTTCATAGATTCAGAAGATGAATCACTGATGCTGGTGATCTGCTACCCTTGTAGCACTTGGTACAGTACCTGCTCTTACAGGATTTCGACTCCTTGAAGGCAAGGGCCAGTTCTTTTGTATTTGTCAACCACAGTTTGATGCTCTCATTTCTCTCTCATTATCATTTTGGCAATAGAATAATCAGAAGGAGAATTATGATAATAGAAGGGGCTATCTAATAGTGGATAGAATACTATACACAGTTACCAGAGAGTGAAAAAGCTTCATAGAGATCAGTGCTTACAGGTATAATACTTTAGGTAAGAATTACAGCAAAGTGTTTTGTCAAATTGCATTGCAAAATAGTCCAGTTTGTGGTTGAGGAAGGGCCAAGCAAATGAACATTTGTGTATATTGCACACTTGTAGTACTATATAGTTTTTATTTGTAAATACTGGAAATAAATTATACCAGAGCTTTGTTCTCTATTAACCGTGGGATGTGTGCAGTCAATAATGAAGTCTTTCTGATTTGTCCAGGAATTAGGTCCAAAATGAGATCCTTTTATCCTGAATTTTTTGTGATAGAGTTATTGGAAAGGGTTTAGGGGAGCTCTGTATTGTGACCTGCAGAGACTAGGGCGTCTCTTTCGTCGACAGTGCTTGCACTCAAGTGAACCTGACCCAGGAGACTAGCATACTTGGTGGTCTTTAGATGATCTTCCTCAATTTTGACAAATGATGGTACTATTTTTTCTATTAATAGAGAGCTGAATTATCTGGTTTTCTAATTTAATAAGGACCTAAAAATATAAACTGATAAATTTATGGGTACCATGCTCTTAGCCCACTTTAGTAACGCAGTCTCCTTACTTTTCTTTCTTTCTTAGGGATAGCGTTTGCCTCATCAACCTGAGTGAGGCATGTTAGCACCTGGGCAGAGTTTTGCTTCTCACATTGCCACTGGTAACAGAAGTGTAGTGATGATAGCAATCTAGTGCTCCGTATCTGAAGTTGAGCTCACGCTTTTCTCAGATAGCCACCTTCTTATTCAGCATACTGTGACAGGGAGCTATCCGGAAAGGGGTGATTCCCACCTTTCTGAGAGGTGAACCAAGCTGTTACAACCCAAGGGACCTAATAATTAAAGTTCTAAATTCATCTTTGTCTATATTTACCAGGGGAAGTCTTGTTTCCAAATTGAAATGTTTCTACTAATCAATTTTAGTACTTGTAGTTGAAGAAGCTGTTGCAGCACATCCAGATATTCTTAGCCTGCTAGCTCTGTCTTCTATAGAAGGCAAAATCTGCACAAGACAGTACCAAAAATGAATTTTTATTACAAAGGTGAATTTTTCAAGTAGTCTGGTTTCTCCCCACCTGATAGAAGTTGCTGCATCTTTCCAAACAGGTTCTCTAATGATCTTGCTTCACCATGGCTACAAATATGGAGGGGCTGGTTCAGCACAGAGTGGGGACCCAGCAGGTGGCTGAGGTGAGTGACGGGCTAGCACAATGGCTGGCACCCTTGCTTTTGAAAGGAAAAATACATCACTGCGCTCTGTTGTTTCAAAACAGTCCCAGTGAAGTCAGCTTGTGATCTAAATCCAAAGCAGGATGATGCCATCTAAGAAAAAGAAAAATGACAAGAACATTTATTCCTAATGTTTCTTTGAGTGAGTAGGGTAGCCTAGCTGCACACAATAAGGTAACTTTAAAAAATTTCACCTTGAGCCAAAAAGCTAAAAGAATCTGGTGCTTATCCAAACTTGTGAGTATAATTTTAACTCCAAGGCTCCATCTTAGTTTCTTGCACATTTGATACTTCGTTAATACTGTGGTATGGTGGAAAGCCCCGATTCTGTGCATTCTGTGCATTCTGCTGTCGGTACTGACTGTCTACCATGTACTGGGGGTTTTGCTAAGTGCTGGGAAATATGGAGCTTGAATGAGCCGTTGGTCCTTCTTTCAGCGTTCTTGGAGCCTGGTTAAGGAGTAATTATAACACAGAGTGAGAAGTATAACTCCATGTGAGGAAGGTGATCCTGGAGGAGAGTCTTGAATGACAAGTAAGCATTTGTCAGATAGACCCAAGGAAGTGGGGTGGAGAACTTTGTGGCAGGTGCTGCTACAAAGGCATCCTAAGTCAGAAACCTATGTAAAGGTAGGAGAGAGGCGTGAAATAGTTTGGTATGTTCAGGCAACTTGAGGTGGAAAGGAGGGAAGTAGGGCCAGATCTTTTCACTCTGTACCCGGCCATATGCAAGGGCTTCAATCTGTACAACAACCTTTTGAGGTTGGTATAATCATTATTCTCATTTTTTAGGTGAGGAAAACAAGACTCAAAGATAGAAGTAATTGGCTGAGGGCACACTGACCCAGTTCTGTTTCACTTTTTCCAAAGCTCCTCCAATAAACCAGGAGCCATTCGGATTCAGGTTTGCATTTTTGAACCAATACTCATAATTCTAGGGTGAAGATGCAAATTTATCAAAGACTGGACATTTAAAGAAAGGACTTAAAAAAATAAAAACTAAGTGCACACATGCCAGTTTAAATCAATAAAAATGGTGAGCAGATTTTAGATCAGCCATTACCTTTAAGGCAACAGTATAACTGATCTTCCCCCAGCAAATAATGATTAATATTAACTGAAGATGAAAGCAGAGAGATTTCACAAATTCTTTAATATCATGTTTTTGGAAGGACTGTCAGAGCTATGAAAGTATTAGAGTTAAAATGCTTGTGTTTATTTGTTACTTTAGTTTGTGATAGGAACAATAACCTTAAAAATCATTTTTGATTTTTTCAAATATTTAGGGTTATTTTGCATTTAATACAGTTTCCAACTGAGGCTGATTTTGAGACTAGTATATGGATCACTGCCCTAAGAGGTCATCATTAGTTCTTTAGGGGAAGAGGTTAGTATAGTATAGTTCCTTATAGGTTAATAGAACTTTTGTGTATTTGTTCAGAAAATTTACTAGCTAAAATTTTCTGTCAGCCTTATTTTCTTCGCGAAATGGTATTTCATATATTAAGTTAGTGTAACTATCGTTTCCTATGGCAAAAAGTGCATTTTTAGGAGACTTCCAATATAATAGAAGGCATTCTTAATTTGAAGTGCAAAAGCAATCTTCCTGTTTAAAATATTCCCTAGATTTCCTTGCTGTTATTTGAGGGATAAGTATGTGTGTGTGTTCTTTGAAATCTCAAGCTCAATAACTTTAAACTGCATATAATAACTATATAATAGAACAGCTAAACAAGTAAGGGAGCCTACAGTGCATCATTTCAGTGCTAAACAATAGCTGAGTGGGAATAAAGTATCTCAATTGGGGGGTTATTAACAATCAGTTTTGGACGGTTGTATATTCAGTCAGCAGACAGTGAAGGAGCATACCACTTCCCTGCCCGTCAGCCATAGAGGGCACACAGGTGAATAATAGGACTTGGCGTCTGCTCCCAAGAGCTCTCTGTCCCTGGGGTCAAGCATGAGATATGGGCCACACTAAAGGGGTGAATAGGAAAGGACAGGCTATCAGTAGTGGAAAGGAGGCTATTCTATAGCGATCAGACAGATTGGGGGTTTAAATCCAGGCCCTGCCATTTGTTATCTGGGTGACAGCCTTGTGCCTCAGTTTCCTCATCTACAACATAGAAGTAATAATAGTATCTGTCTGTCTCATGGGATTGTTATGAGAAGTCCTTGAAGTGAAATTATATGAAGAGCTTTAGTAGGGGCTGTGCTTTTGCTCCATGAATGAGATACAGCAACGTTGTCAATTATGTAAATGATTTTCTCTCGAGTCACCAAATCAGCCTTTTTCTCTAGACCAGGTAAGTCACAAATACCAAGGTAAACTACAAAAGTTGGATAATACAAAGTAACAACTTGATGTCCTATAATATGTTCAAATTTATCCAGTTATTCAGAAAGACAATTGTAATGCAGCAGTCAAGAGTGTAGACTCTGGAGCCTGATTACCTGAATTTAAATTCTGGCCCTACCACTTGCAAATTGTGTGACCTCTCTGTTTTTTGGAATTGTTTATGAAGAATTAGTGTTGATTCTTCTTTAAATGTCTTGTAGAATTCAGCAATGATGCCATCTGGGCTCGGGCTTTTCTTTGCAGGTATTTTTTTGGTTACTAATTCAGTCTCTTTACTTCTTATAGGTCTATTCATATTGTCTGTTTCTTCTTGAGTCGGTTTCAGTAGTTTGTGTCTTTTTCAGAATTTGCTCATTTCATCTAAGTTATCTAATTTGTTGATATACAATTATTATTCACAGTATTCCTTTATAATTCTTTTTCTTTCTGTAAGGTTAGTAGCAATTTCTCCTCATTTGTTTATGATTCTAGTAATTTGAACCTTTCTTTTTCTTGGTCAGTCTCGCTAAAGGATTGTCGATTTGTTGATCTTTTCAAAGAACCACCTTTTGATTTTATTCATGTTTTGCTCGCTTGCTCTCTCTTTTTTTTTTTTTTGGTGAGGAAGACTGGCCCTGAGCTAGCATCTGTTGCCAATCTTCCACTTTTTGCTTGAGGAAGATTGTCTCTGAGCTAACATCTGTGGCACTCTTCCTCCATTTCATATGTGGGATGCTGCCATAGCACGGCTTGATTAGTGGTGCATAGGTCCACGCCTAGGATCTGACCCTGTGAACCCTGGGCCACTGAAGCAGAGCAGGTAAACTTAACCACTTTGATACCAGGCCAGCCCTTGTTTTTGTATTTTTTATTTCATTAATTTTCACTCTAATAAAACCACAATGAGGTACCATTGCACATCTACCAGAATGTCTAGAAATAAAAAGATAACAAGTGTTGATGAGGATGTAGAGAAATTAGAAACGTCCTGCATTGCTGTAGGTAATGTTAAATGGTGCAGCCACTTTGGAAAACAGTCTGGCAGATCCTCCTAATTAACACAGAGATAACATATGACCCAGCAGTTCCATTCCTAGGTATATACCCAAAAGAAATAAAAACATAAGTCCACACAAAAACATATGCACTAATGTTTGTAGCAGCATTATTCAAAATAGCCAAAAGGCGGAAATATCTGAATGTCCATCAACTGACAAATGTGGCATATCCATACTATAGAATATTATTCAGCCATAAAAAGGAATGAAGTACTGATATATGCTACAGCATGGATGAACCTTGACAACATTATACTAAGCCGGTCACAAAAGACCACAGATTATATTATTCCATTCATATGAAATGTCCAGAACAGGGAAATCTGTAGAGATAGAAAGTAGGTTAGTAGTTGCTTAGGGCTCGAGACTGGGGGTGCTACCTAGAGAGTACAGGGTTTCTTGTTGACGTGACGAACTCTTCTAAAATTCACTGTGGTGATGGTTGCACGTATCTGCGAATATACTAAAATCATTGAATTATATACTTTAAATGGGTAAATTGTATGGTAGGTGAATTATATCTCAATAAAACTGTTTTTTGAAAAATAGTACACAACAGCAACCAGATGCCACTTCCGAAATTCGGAAGTATTTTCCAAAATGAACAAAAAGGAAAAAAAAAACTAAAGGGATTTGTGACTGCTTCTACTTTTTAATTAGAATTATATACTTTCCCAAACAGTAAAGAATGATTACACATACGATAAACTATGGGTTAAAAAAAAACAACAGTATATATAGTTTGATTCCAATTTGTGAGGTATTTATATCTAATAATTATCTATAGCTTCAGGCTATGTACACAAGACAGTGTGCCAGGTATTCTGCTAAGCTCATTATCTCATTTAATACTTCCATTAGCACTTCAAGGAAAACATTATTTTCCCTACTTTAAATAAGAGGAAACTCAGAGGTAGATTAATTTGCCAGGTTTCCATATCTGAGTGACTTCAGAGCCCAGGCTTTTAACCACTACACAGTAAGTTCATTTTCTAAAATATCCTACATGCTAATAGTATTTTTTAGTTTTCTGGATTATAGACAATTATCTTTATACTTTCATTTTCCAAATTTTAATTGTAACACTTTTAAAAAGTCGATAGCACTCTTATTTAAACAAACAAAGCTATTGATTCTTCCGTGGTCACAGAGTGCCAGAAGTACAGCTAAATCCAGGCTTCTGCTGGATTTATGTTCTCTGGAATTGACTATGAAACTTGATTAAAAAAGCAATATGGTCAATTCTTTTTTAAAGGGATAGTTGAGAGTTGAGAATTTGTAACTGAAACAGTGGGAAATTGAATCATACCTAAAAGTAGTATTAGTTTTGCTTTTCATGTGTGAAATAAATGAATTTTTCTAAAGATCTTCAGTATTTTTTAAGCATTTAAGATTTCCCTCTATAACTGGAAATTTAAAACAGGCAGACAGACACACACACACAAATACATACACTGTGTGTTTCTTCATCATTGCCTAAATGAAATAAAGACACTTTTCAACTCAGTAAGATGCTTTGAGTCAGGAAAAACTTAGGAGTTAACTTGTTGGAGCATTTTGAGTCGCTTACTGATTGACAAAAAGAGATCACTCGTACACCCAAACTGTCTCAGGGGCTCTCTGCCATCAGATGCTCTTTGAATAGGAAGATCCTGTCACCACTGAGAAAACAGCCAAATTCTTATTACCCCATTACTCTTTTTATCATCAGAGCTTGCCTCACCATTGCAGAAACCTTAGGCCTCCATGTAAGGGAATGTTTAAAAACACAGGGCTCTCCCAGTTTTTGAACAAAACTCAGTATTGGCAAGGCTACATCCTCAAGTGGGAGAAAGCAGAGTCATTGGTCAAGTTTCAGCTTTCCAATGTTCTGGAAAGACCAACTCATTACCATTAAATTTGATTTTTCTGCCCCCTTAGCAGCTGGATATTTAAGTTTTCATTTTCTTGTCAAAGTAGAGCATATGATAGATTTAAAAGTTGGACAATGCTATGTTTGGCTTGAAGCAGAAAACAGCAAGCTCCTGAGCCACCCCCCTCCCCTTTCCTTATCCCTGAGTCTCCCTTTCTAAATACCAGATTTCTTGTTATTTCTAAAAATATCCTTGCCCTGACTTTTTTCTTTCTTTCTTTTTTTTTTTTTTTTTTTGACTTATCAGTGTTAGACATTGTCCTTTTTTGGGAGGGAGGGGTTTTTTCTTAATTGTGGTAAAATATAAAAATTGCTGTTATAAACAGTTTTAAGTGTACACACATTATTCTGCAACCATCCATCTCCAGAACTTTTTCATCTTCCCTAACTAAAACTCTGTCCCCATTAAACACCAACTCTCATACCCTCTTCCCTTCTGCCCCTGGCAACCACCATTCTTTCTCTGTGAGTTTGACCACTCTAGGTACCTCATATAAGTGGAATCATATAATATCTGTCCTTTTGTAACAAGCTTACTTCACTTAGCATAGTGAGATTCATCCATGTTGTAGCATGTATCAGAGTTTTCTTCCTATTTAAGGCTGAAAAATATTCCATTGTATGTATATACAATATTTTGTTTATCAGTTCACCTATCCATGAACACTTGGGTTGCTTCCACCTCTTGGCTACTGTGAATAATGCTGCTGTGAACATGGGTGTGCAAATACCTCTTCAAGTCCATGCTTTCATTTCTTTTGGTTATATACCTGGAAGTGGAATTGCTGGATCTTTTGAAAATTTGATGTTTAATTTTTTGAGGAGCCACCATGTTGTTTTTCCGCAGCAACTGCCAACAGTTTACATTCCTACCAGCAGTGCACAAGGGTTCTGATTTCTCCACATTCTCACCAACACTTATTTTCTGTTTGTTTGTTTTATAATGTCCATTTAATGGATATGAAGTGGTATCTCATTGTGGTTTTGATTTACATTTTCCTAATGATTAGTGAAGCTGAGCAGCTTTTCACGTGCCTATTGGCCATTTGTACATCTTCTTTAGAGGTCTCTTAATTCAAGTCCCTTGCCCATTTTTTAATTAGATTGTTTTGTTGTTTTTGTTAAGATGTAAGAGTTCTTCATGTGTTCTGAATATTAAACCCTCATCAGATAAATGGTTTGCAGATATTTTCTCCCTTTCTGTGGGTTGCTTTTTCACTCCCTTGATAGTGCTCTTTGATGCACAAAAGTTTTTAGTTTGGATGAAGTCCAGTTTACCTACGTTTTCTTTTGTTGTCTGTGCCTTTGGTGTCATATCCATGAAATTATTGCCAAGTCGAATGTCACACTTTTCTCCTATGTTTTTGTCTATGAGTTTTATAGTTTTAGCTTTTACATTTAGGTTTATGATCCATTTGTATATAGTGTAACTTATGGGTCCAACTATTGTTTTGCATATTCTTTTCCAGTTTTTCCAGCACCATTTGTTGAAAAGACTGACCTTTCCCCATTGAATGGTCTTGGCACACCCTTTTCAAAAGTCATTTGACATATATGCAAGGATTTATTTCTGACCTCTTCTTTTTTTTCAGTGGTAAAAATTGTATAACATAAAATTTACCATTGTAACCATTTCTAAGTATACAGTTCAATAGTGTTAAGTATACTTACATGGTTGTACAGTGGATCTCCTCAACTTTTTTAGTTTCTAAAACTGAAACTCTATATCCATTAAACAGCAACTCACCGTTTCCCTCTGTCCCTAGCCCCTGGCACCCACCGTTCTACTTTGTATAAATTTGACTACTTTTTGTACTTCATGTAAGTAGGATCATAGAGAAATTATCTTTTTTGTGACTGGTTTATTTTACGTAGCATAATATCCTCAAAGTTCTGAGCTCTCTATTCTATTCTATTGGTCTATATGTCTGTCTTTATCCCACAACCACACTGATTTGATTACTGTAGCTTTGCACTAAGTTTTGAAATCAGGAAGTGTGAGACATTCAGTTTGTTCTTATTTTTCAAGATTGTTTTAGCTGTTTGGGTCCCTTAAGATTCCATATGAAGGTTAGGATGGATTTTTCTATTTCTACAAAAAAAAAAGTTGGGATTTTAATAAGGATTACATTGAATCTGTAGATGGCTTTGGGTAGTATTGACATCTTAGAAATATTAAATCTTCCAAACCATGAACACAGGATGTTTTTCTATTTTTTATGTCGTCTTTAATTCATTTCAGCAGTGTTTTGTAGTTTTTAGTGTACAAGTCTTTCACTTCCTTGGTTTAGTTTATTCCTAAGTGGTTTTTTTCTTTTTGATGCTATTCTAAATGGAATTGTTTTCTTAATTTCCTTTTAGCATTGTTCATTTTTAGTGTATAGAAACACAACTGGTCTTTATGTGTTGGTTTTGTATCCTGCAACTTTGCTGAATTTGTTTCTTAGTTCTAACAGGTTTTTGTATGTGTGTGTGTAGAATCTTTAAGATTTTCTATGTGGAAGATCATGTCATCTGTGAATAGAGGTAATTTTACTTCTTCTTTTCCAATTTCAATGCCTTGTATTTATTTTTCTTGCCCAATTGCTCTAGCTAAAATTTCCAATACATTATTGAGTAGTAGTGGTAAAAGCAAGTATCCTTGTCTTCCAAATCTTAGAGGAAAATTTTTCAGTCTTCCATCACAGGATATGATGGTAGTTATGAGTTTTTCATATATGACCTTTATTGTGTTGAGATAGGTTCCTTCTATTCTTAGTTTGTTGAATATTTTTATCATGAAAGGGTTTTGAATTTTCTCAAATGCTTTTTCTCCATCAGTTGAGATGATCTTGTGATTTTTTTCCTTTCATTCTGTTAATGTAGTGTATTGCATGATTGATTTTTGTATGTTGAACCATACTTGCATTCCAGGAATAAATCCCACTTGGTCATGATGTATAATCTTTTTAATATGCTGCTGATATCAGCTTGCTAGTATTTTGCTGAGGAATTTTGCATCAGTGTTCATAAGGGATGTTGGTCTGTAGTTTTATTTTCTTGTAGGTCTTGTCTGACTCTGGTGTCAGGGGAATGCTGGCCTCGCAGAAGGAATTTGGGAGTGCTTCTTCTTCTCTGGTTTTTTGAAAGAGTTTGAGAAGAATCAGTGTTAATTTTTTTTTAATGTTTGGTAGAATCCCCAGGGCTGGTCCAGGGCTTTTTAGGGGGGATGGGTTGCATTGATGACTAATTCAGTCTTCTTATTAGTTATAGGTCTATTCAGATTTTGTTTCTTCATGATTCAGTCTTGGTAGGTTTTGTGTTTCTAGGAATTTGTCCATTTCATCTCACTTATCCAGTTTGTTGGCAGTTTGTTGACAGTTGTTCGTAATACTCTCATGATCTTTTTATTTTCTGCAAAATCAGTGGTAATGTTTCTACTTTCATTTTTAGGATTAGACATTTTTTGACTTACCATCATGGATGAAGAAACTTTCATCTTCATTCGGTGCCGCATACACTCACATCTCTTCCCTTCGTTCTCCCAATAAAATTGTATTCTCTTTGCATAAATTAATGTCCTGTTACCTAATTATGGCACTATCACAGATACTTTCTAGTGTCTCCAATGTAGTTGTAAAACCCTCTGAATACTATTTTCCATGCAAATACATCAGAGGAATTTTCAGTCTCCTTTTTTTCTCTGTGAAAACATTCCTTCTAAAGCCCTCTGACCTCCTGCTTCAGTCCCTACTGATTGCTTTTTAAGCTGGCTGCACAGCTGTCATCCTTCTCTTTTTTTTTTTTGGATTCTTTGTTTCCTTCAGTCCATGTTTTTTCCTTTTTTAAAAAAATAGAAATAACTGCATTATGCTCCAGTAGCTCCCTAGGAAAGGGTACATCAGAGGTGACTTGTTTTTAGATCTTACACCCACATGCTTGGTAGTTTGGGAATAGAAATCTAAGTTGAAAATAATTTTACCTCAGAGTTTGAAGGCATCATTTTATTGTCTTCCAGCTTTAATTGTTGCTTTCAAGGCCATTCAGATTCTTGATTCTTGTAGCTGACCTTCTCTCTCTTTCTCCACCCCCGCTTCTGACTCTTTCTCTTTCATTCTTTCTTGCCTTTACCACCCACCTTGTTAAGATCTTTTCTTCATCCCTGTTTTTCAGAAACTTTACAATAATTTCTCTGCGTGTACTTATTTTTTCATACATTCTGCTGGGCACTCAGAAGGTCCTTTCAATCTAGAAACTCGTGTCCTGTTCTAGAAAATTGTTTTATACTAGTTCTATGATAATTTCTCCCCTGAATATTTTTCTAGTCTCTTTCCAGAACTGCTGATTAATTGGAGTTCGATCTCTTCAACTAATTTTCCGTTTCCTTATCTTTCTCTCCTATTTCCAACTCTGTCTGCTTCTACTTTCAGGGAGATGTCCCGACATAGGTCTGTCTTCAGCACTTAGCAGTTGCTTGAACATATTTAACCTTGCTGTGCCAGATTCTCCAGCTGTCAAATGGGGTTAATGATTGTACTCATTTTAGAGGATTATTGCGAGAATTAAATGAGTTAATGCATAGAAAGCGTGGCACATTGCAAGTAATACATTGTGGCAAATAGTAAGCACCCAGTTCCTTCTGCTGCTGTTGTTATTGTTGTTTCTTCAACTTTGTTTTCACTTTTGCTATCTTGTTTTTTTAATCACACATTTTATTTATTTATTTATTTATTTTTTCTTCTCCCCAAAGCCCCCCAGTACATAGTTGTATATTCTTAGTTGTGGGTCCTTCTAGTTGTGGCATGTGGGACGCTGCCTCAGCACGGTTTGATGAGCAGTGCCATGTCTGCGCCCAGGATTCGAACCAACGAAACACTGGGCCAACTGCAGCAGAGCACGCAAACTTAACCACTCGACCACGGGGCCAGCCCCCTAACAAAAGTTTCTAGGAAAACTGGACTAGCACAACCCAATAGATGTTACAGAGCACATATGCAATTCTGAGGGGAAGAGCTGAGATCAAGGAGTGTTTTTCTTCAGGAAACAATTCTACTAACGACAATATGGGAATAGAAGTAATTTAAAATGTTCAAGGCATATTAAATGCACAACTGTGACTCCAAATTGCCACTTAGTATGCTTTGTATAACAAGATAGAAAAACTACCCGCCATCTATGGAATGTTAAGCTGACGCCCAAGATAATCAAAACCTCCCACATTCAATATCCCACTATTTTCTGGTTGTACCAAAAAAATAAACAACCAGCAAGTGATTTCACCTCTCAAAAAAAGCATTTACACTTTAAAAATGGGATGAGGTGGGAGTCCCTCCGTCTTAAAAAATGTTTCTAGACCTACTAAAAAAACTTGGGTTTACAAAAGAGTTGATAAAAATATTTCTCTGGATTGTACAAGAAGGGAGACACGGACCGCTGATAAGACAAGTATATGATATTAATCAGACTTGGCTTCTTTCTCTGGGTTTTCTGCAGGTAAAGCTTCTTTAGTGTCTTGGTTAGCCCCTTGCTTTGTTTTCCCTTTGCTCCTCTTTTCCCTTTTGTTTGCGGTTTCTTTTCTGAAGAGTTACCCATTCCTGCCGCCTTTTTTGGCTTTGTTTCCCCTTTTGCAGGAGCAGGTTTAGCCAACAACTGCAGATTTCTTGGTCTCCACTGCCCGGGCCCCTTGGGCTGAGCTGACCTTCCTTTGGGCATGGTGGGGGCTGGGGATGGCATCAGAGCCGTGGTGAAGCTGGGTCCCTGGGCTCTGCTCCTCCCGTGAACTAGCTGCTGCACCCAAGCTGCTGAGACCCGTCTGGGGTGGGGGGTGGCGAGGACCGGATGGAACCGCATGCCACCTTTTTCTTGTCTCATGGGTGCAGGAGCTTGTCTTCTTTCTGTGTGAGGGTGTTAATTGCCCTTTTTCGCTCTAACGTTTTTAGTTTTCTTTTGCTTCTTACATAGTTGCTGTTTTATCCAAGTTCCTTTTTTGGTTTTTTTAGCTCCTTTTTTTCATATGGAAGCTTTTCTCAAATGGCTAATGATGCTTATTGTTGGTTCACATTTAAGAATGACGAACTTAAAACTGAAAACAAAAACAAAAGTTTTTCATACATGAGTAACACTTGTCAACTAGTTTGGTTTGATTTTACTTTGGGGTAGTTAGATAGGCACCCTCACATTTTCTTTGAAGGGTGCCCCAAATGTCACTATGTTTCTTTTCTGGGGCCATTCAGTCTTTCCAGGCAAGAATTCCTCACTTTCCTGTCTGGGGGGTATATGCGTTGTTGCCAGTAGTCGTGGTGGTGCTGGTGGTGGTGGTATTTTAAAGCTGTAGCACAAGGAGGGCGGGGGAGGGGGAGTTGAAGGTTCACCTTTCAATACTTTCACTTAATATGCCTCTGAAAACTGGAGAATGGGGGCTCCCTCCTTTGCTAGGAAGATGTATTTGATGTCTCTGGGTCTGGGGCCTCTTTGGTTCAGCTTATCCAGATTGCACTTCCTTTTTTCTGCAGTAGAATTAAGAGGTGGTGGTGGTGAGGCTGGTGAGTTTCCTGGCTGCAGCACAGACATTCAGCTAGTCCCCTGGTTTTCAGTCTGTTTCTCACTCTAGCTTTCTATGGGACCTAGGGTTCTAGTACCTGGCCTTTCCAGGGTTCTAAGGTGGGAATTAGCTTATTTCCTACTTGTATCCCACTTTGTCGTCATTTGGAATTCAACTTGGTTCATTCTGCTCGGTCAGTTTCCACTCCACCATCTGCTCTCTATCTTCTTAAAGTTTGTTACTATTTGTGATCCACTGTCATCTCTCTCCTTGACTATACTTTTTGTCCTCATAGGTCTGTACATTTTTTTTAATCCTTTACTCATACTTAAAGGTGATTTGGTAAAGGAATAGAGATAATAAATGCATGTATTTGCTTTAACTGGAAGTCAGGGAAAGTATTGCTAGTAAAGCAAACTGAAATTGTTCATTGGTAGACTTCAGGATGTTCCAGAAAATCCCATCATTTACCCACTCAACAAGTATTTAAGGAGTGCTCACAGTGTGCTAGGCATTTTTCTAGTTTTCAAGATACAGGTTCTGCTCACGTGAAGCTTCTATTCTATTGGGAAACAGACAATAAACATCTAAACAAAAATGAAATGTCAAGAGAGGAGTAAGTGCTATAAAGAAAAGTGAAGAGAGAGAAAGTGACAGGAGTTACTATCTAAAAACATTCAGGGAAGACTTTTCTTAGAGGGTGACATTTTATTGGAGACCTGAATGAAGTAAGAGAGTGATTCTTGTGATTATTGGGTGCATGGGGTGCAGTGCAGGCAGGGAAGAGGGGGTGCGTGTTTGGTATGATAAAGGAACAGCAGAGAGGCCTGTGTGGCAGCGGTGCAGGGAACGAGGGAGAAAGTGGTAGGAGACGAGTTCAGAGTGGTAGGTAGGGCCAGATCTTGGGTTTTATAGGCCATGGTCAGGAATTTGCATATTATTCTATATATGTTGGAGAGCCATCGGAGAGTTTCAGCAGAATGACCCATCTTTGAAGGCTGAGCCAGGAGCCTACTGATAGTGCAAACTGCTGCACTCAGTTCCTGACCTGACAGACCACTCTCTCTTCCTGGACTGTGGACATTTTGGAGGTGCTCTCTGTTTTTAAACCATTGCTACCTGTAGTCTCTGCTGTGGAATTTAGCTACAAGACCGTGTCCATACCACATTACCCCTGGCCTCCTTGGTCTACAGGCTGATTCCCCCAAGCTATATCCCTGATGGACTGAGTTGAGCTGATAGAATTTCTACTATTAAGAGTTGGAAGGCAAGCATTCCTGCTGTCACACAAAATACGCATTTCTGAAAAACCTTGTATTCTACACACTAAAAATAACATTGCTTATGGAAAATTAGCATTCAGGGTGGACCAGAGCACTAACAGAAATAATAACAATCCTAATAAAAATGCTAGTATAGTTTAAAAGACATGTTAAATTCCTAATGAACGTTAGAGTAAGTATAGCATTTTGTCTTAAAAAAACAAAATGAAAGTAGCTTTACGGAAGAGGATATAAGGAAGAGTTAAAGATGCTGAGTTATTGCATAAATGCACAAAGATTGGGGATAACCATGCAATGAGCTTTGCCAAGACAGAGCACATGGCAGGAATGAGACAAGAGGAAGAGCCTGATGTGAATAGCATTATGCAGGACTCTGAATTCCTGGTAGCTTGCATTACCGGTAGTACTTGGCGTTCTGTGGTTGTTAAGCGGTAATGTAAAGCATTAAGGAGTTGGGAGCAATCACTTGTGAATCAGTATGATTTCAGCTGTTATACCAAGATAATTTTTCTATTTGCAGTTTTGTAGAATCAAATTCGCGTTACAGAAATAACTTGCAACAGAACATACCGTGTTAACGATAATACCTATTGAACACTTACTATGTACCATGTACTGCTAAGCTGTTACGTGTGTCATCTCATTTAATCTTAACAAAACCTGTCAAGTGTTACTACCACTTTTCATACTTGAGGAAGCTAAGGCACAGGAGTGGGTTAAATAACACGTCTGCTGTCACATGGGCAGTAAAAGGTGGCACTGGACACTGGCATTATAAGATCATATAGGCTCAGGGCTTGAATTTATGTCATGTATAAGCCCATATTGTTGGGGAACACAGAAGCAAAGAAAGCTAGTCCTGAGAGGGATTCTGGAGAGTGACCAGACTCTCAGAACGAAGCATAGAGGAGTGAGCATGTGGCCCCAGAAAGAGATGGAGAGAGAAGCTGCTTGACAGCTGTCTACTTCCCATATAGCCCGATCATACATCCTGAGATTGAGTTCCCCGAGTATCCTTCCAACAAATCTCCCCTTTTCATGTGAGCAAGTTTGAGTGTCATTTGTAACCAAACAGTCACTGACAAAAGCACCCAAACCCTCCCAAATTCTAATATTGGATATGTATCTGGCATGTCACTTTTCAAGGATATAAACTTCAATTTTCAGTAAGTAGATTAACTTGACTTCTTTTCCCTACGAAACTGGATAGGTCATCTGTTGGAGTTCAAGCCTATAGCTTTCAAATATGCACATAGATTGGATTTGTGTGGGGAGGGTGCTGTGGAGATAGGGAAAAAGTCAGGAACCGAGGGAGAGAGCTTGAAGTAGCTCCAGTGTTTTTTCTGTCTTAGTTTCTCTTTGACATGAAGGGTCAAGTGAGATCTATTCTGCAGTAACAATATGTAACCATTGTCCTGAATTTTATAGAACCATTTCCTTGCTCTTCTCCATGACTTTACCGCCTATATACATATCGTATATTCCTAAATGATATGTTTTTCTTTCCGATTTTAAACTTTAAATAAGAGTGATTCTTTTGTAGGTAGTCTTCTCTGACTTGTGTCTTTTGTTCAACGTGTTTTTATTTATTTTTTTTTCTTCTTCCTTTTTCTCCCCACAGCCGCCCAGTACCTAGTTGTATATTCTTCATTGTGGGTCCTTCTAGTTGTGGCATGTGGGACACTGCCTCAGCGTGGTTTGATGAGCAGTGCCATGTCCGCACCCAGGATTCGAACCAGCGAAACACTGGGCCGCCTGCAGCGGAGCACGCAAACTTAACCACTCGGCCACAGGGCCAGCCCCTCAACATGTGTTTTTGAGATTTGTCCATGTTAGTTTATGAATCTACAGTTCATTCACTTCTCTAGGCATAGTTATAGTATTCCGTTGTAGAATATACCATTATGTATTTATTCTACTGCTGGTGGCCATGTGGGTTGTTTGTCTGGACATCCCCTTTTTGGGGGTGACAGGGTTAGGGGGATATTGGGAACAGTACTCCAGGAATCCTTATACATGTCTCTAGCATACATGTGCAAGAGCCTCTTTAGGTTACATAGCAAATAGTGGGATTGCTTGGTTGTGGGGGATGTTCATGTTCAATTTTAATAGGTAATACCAAACTGTTTCCAAAGGAATTAGACCACTGTCCATTCCCATCAGCATGGGTTGGATGAAAGTTACTGATGTTCCATATTCTCAGTAATACATGGTAAGATCTAACTTATTTTTTTGCCAATCAGGTGGGTATGAAATTGTTGCTCAGTATGGTGTTAATTTTTGTTTCTTCATTTATTAATGACATAGAGCGTGCTTTTACATTTTTATGAGCTCCTCATTAATGAAATTCTGTTCTTAAACCTGTTTTTGTTTTGGTTTGTCTTTTCTCATTAATTTGTAAGAGTTCTTTATATATGTGTGATGTTAATCCTTTGTTGCTTATTTGCTTTGCGAAAATACTCTCAGTTTATGGCTTATCTTTTCATTCTCTTTATGATATTTTATTTTCATCAGTCCTTTGTGGTTTACACTGTGTATATCTTCTTTAAGAAATTCATCCCTACCCCATGGTCACAATTGTTAAATTGTCTACTGAAGTTTGAGTTTTGCCTTTTAGATTTAGGCTTTTGGGCCTCCTGGAATTGATGTTGAAGTATCATATAAGGTTTTATAATAAGGGTCAAGTTTCACTCACTTTATTCTTTGTCTTTAAGAAAGTTGTACATATCCTTGGCCCTTTGATCTGCAATATAAATCTTTAAATTAACTTACTAGGTTCTATGCATATAGAAACAAAAACCTGTTGGCTTTTTAAAATTGGAATGCATTTACTTAATGAATCAGTTTAGAGAGAATTGACATCTTGATGATACTGAGTCTTTCAATCCATGAACATGGCAAATCTTTCCATTTATTTAGGTTTTCTTTAATTTTTTCCACAAAGGTATAGTGTATCTTTGATTTGCTTTCTAATATTTTGTGTTCTATGATGCTATTTGTAAACGTCATATTAAAATTTTATTTTCCAACTCTTGCTGGTATATAGAAATGCAAGTGATTTTGTTTATAGATTTTTTTAACCCAGTAATCTTTCTCTTATTAATTTTAATAATTCCACTACATAGTCATTTGGCTTTTTATTTTTTCTTCCCAATTCTTATGTGTTTGTCTTGCCTTACTATCCTGGCTAGGATCTCCAGTACAATGTAGAATAGAAGTAGTGATAGCAGGCAGCATTGCCTTGCTTTCAATTCATTATTAGTTATGATGTTTGCTATGAGCCTTTCTTCTTCTTCCTTTTTTTTTTTTTTTTTTTTTTTGGTGAGGAAGATTGGCTCTGAACTAACACCTGTTGCCAATCTTCCTCTTTTTGCTTGAAGAAAAGTGGCCCTGAGCTAACATCTATGCCCATCTTCCTCTGTTTTGTGTCTGGGACGCTGCCAGTGGAGCTTTGATGGAAAAGTAGAATTGCTGAATCAAAAGCTATCTGGGTCAAGTTTTATCTTCCAAAGTTTTGTTGTTGTTGTTGTCTTAATTTTTTAGCAATCACATAGCCTTATGTGCATGAATTTAACTGGGCCAGTGATTAGCTCAGTTATTAATTTAGCAAGCATTCATTGAATATGTACTGTGTAACCTTTCTTTCTAGGGGTTTTCAGTTCCTTCAAACCCAGTGTCCCCTTTTTATTGCAATATTTTTTATTGGCTCTTTTACTGTACAAAAAATATTCATAGGAAATATTACCATTCATACACAAATAACTTCAAAAAATCAATATTGTACAATAACTATATTCAGGAGAAATGGAAAGCAGTTTACTTCATGTAAATGTGCTCAGGCACAGCCATCATAGAAGATATACTGGAGAAATCAGATGGTTGCACATACTTAAATGAGCTGTGACTTAAGAGGAGTAAGAAGATGAAGCTATTTTGTAGATGAAATATAGGACAGTGGACCTGGGATAAAATTCGTGTTAGAAAAGTAAGACTATACTTACTTATAATATGGTAGGAGAAAAAAAGTTGACAAGAGGAATTGTCAAAATGGGGGAAATGAGGAAGTATGATGTCCTTATAAAAGATATAACTTACATGTAAAGATTGTGTCAAAATAATTTACTCTGGTGTGTCTTGGGACAGAATAGTGACGATCTATCACAAAAAACATGTTTCTTAAAATCTCACTCCATTTGAAGTGTATACCTTTAGTGTCTGCTACTTTAAAAACATTTTGTAGACCATATCCTTTTATTGGTCACAGGAAATAGAGGATTAGAAATGGAACCATTTTTTCTACCCAAAAAGGGAGAAAATTAAGTATTTTATATAATACATTGCACTTTATATTTATTGCCTCATTTAATCTTTCCAGTGTCCTGTAAGGAGAGAGGTATTAATCTCAGTTTTACAATTGAGTAAACAGAGGCTTAGAACAAATAAAGGACTTGTCCTGATCCACTGAAACAGGAGCTGGTGTTCTCTGTCTAAGTGTAATGTGTTTCCACGTAACTAGCTTCCTACCAGGATGATTCAGTTTGGATTGTAGTTGCAGAAACATAGCCTAGTTTTAAAATATTGTCAGCAGCAATTCTTTAAATGGGAAGGAGACTGAGAATTATTTTTCACAGTAGAGTTTTATATCTCATCTTATTAAAAAAATAGATTTCCTTGTTCTTTCTTAGATGGGTAGAAGAGGAGCTTTTCTTTTAAAAACGGGGAAAAGGGGCTGGCCCCGTGTCTGAGTGGTTAGGTTCGTGCACTCTGCTTCGGCAGCCCATGGTTTCGCTGGTTCGGATCCTGGGGGCGGACATAGCACTGCTCGTCAAGCCACATTGAGGCGGTGTCCCACATGCCACAACTAGAAGGACCCACAACTAAAATATACAACTATGTACTGGGGAGATTTAGGGAGAAAAAGCAGGAAAAAAAAAAAGATTAGCAACTGTGGTTAGCTCGGGTGCCGATTTTTTAAAATAAATTTTAAAAATAATAATAAAAATGAGGAAAAGAAGTACGAAGAACATCATTACTTCAGACGTGGGGTGGAAAATAAGATCATTCATAATACCAAGTTTAGCAATATTTGCTGGTTTTAAAAGGTAACTTTGTTTTGGAAACTTTTTTAAAAGTGGCTATAAAAGTGATTCTGGAAAATTTGAAAAGGATAAGAAAACTATATTTTGACCATTCTTCCTATCTATCACTATCATTTTGTTACTTTTTCACTTCCCTCTATCAAATAACCATTTCCATCTCTACCTCTGTCATTCTTTATCCTCCTTCCTCTTGTTTCTCTTCTCTTTCTGCTTATCACTAACTAACATATATTTTTTTATTTCTCACATAGAATATAAATTCCAGAAAGGCTAGAACTTTGTTTCATTTGCTGTTGTCTTCCCAGTGTGTAAAACGCAGTGCCTGGAACATAGTAAGCACACAATATTAAGATTTCTTTATTGAATGAATAAACCTATTGTTTTTTGGTCTTTTTCACATGCATGTCATCCAGTTGGAATCACAGTGTGCATACTGTGTGTCTTGTGATTTCACAGAATGTTAATTTCACAGAATAAATGTCATTATCCTCTCCACATGTTGCTACATCGCCTGCCTGACCATCATTTTTCATAGCTACATAGTTTTGTATCAAGGGAGTATTGTATAATTTACTAACCCACCTCCTAGTTTGGGACATTTAAGTTGCTTCTGACCTTTCTCTATTATAAATTAACACTGATAAATTTATCCATGCTTTACCAGCCTAGGGACCTAATAGTAAATAACAGAAACCAACTGTTGCTGATTTCAACAGAAATGGGATTTTTTTTTTAATTGAATTAAAATATAAGTGAGGAATGATGGATGGATAACTTGACAGAGTTACGAGGAGGGCTGGAGAAGTAGTTTTGCAGCTAGGAACTATACGCAGATCTGAGTGAAGAGCTGGTCTGGTGAAGCTATTGTTGCTTGACACACCACCACCAGGGCCAGACATGGAGCTCCTCCTGCCAGTGCAAAGTCTCAGGCTGATGCATCTGATTGACCTCTTGCCCTCCTCCAAGGGAGGCCAGGCCTGCAAGTATCTGGCATTTTCTGGTTCTATAGTTGGAGGTGGGCTCTGCCTCATCTGGACCCCCTGAGAGAGGAAATTCCTATATTCCCTAGAAAAAATTTAGGACCAGGCACTGATAAAGCCATTTCTGTTTTAGGATAATTTGTGTAAGGTGGATTCCCAGAAGTAGAATTACCAGGTCAGAAGGCATGAACAAATTTTTATGATGAGAGGAGCAGACCTGTTGACCTCCATAGTTGGGCCTTGGAGCTTTTTGCTTCCTTGCATTAATCTTTCCTTTTACATGTCATTTATTGGCTGTACTTAGTCAATGGAGTGTTATGTTTCTTAGAACTTTAAATAGTTTTTGAGGTGGAGAGACTTTTGGTCTCCCTTTTGAAAAAGGAGAATCATCTGATTTTTTTCCCTTGATTAATTTTTCCCTTTTGGGTTGAGGTGCCTAGATTTGTGCTAGATTCTGAAAAATGGATGACATAGTCCTTTCACTTAGGTTGTTTTAGGTTAGTACACATACAAATTTGTGGAGTGGAAGTTCATCATTTATAAGTATAAACTTATTTTTTTAAATTTCCTTCCTCTGTCAATCCCCCTCCAGCCTATATAAAAGTATATATCCATAAAACTTCTTTCTTGCTTCCCCCAGGCTTCCATTTGTTTTGTTTTTGGTGATTGGCCAGCATTTGTTTCATATTAGTTGTCGAGTCATTAAAACAGGTAGTGAGTCTCCATGACAAACAGGAGGCTACAGCTTGGCTTAGTGGCAGGTGCTCTTGTCTTGCAGCCAGAGAATCTGGGTATTAGTTCCAGCCCCACCTCTGACTCACTGTACCTCACGAGCTCTGTGGCCTTGTGGGAGGGGTGAGGCTTAGACTTGAATCATTCACTGGCCTGTTATAGCACCCTCATTTGCACTGATGACGTATGCTCATCTTCCCGCCGGAATGGGAGGTTGCAGAGGGTAGAACTCTGACCTGTATTCACGTGCCTGGCACGTGTTGGCTAGGTATAGTAAAATGTCTGTTAAATGAGTTCAATGCTGTTATTCTTGTTATTCTTGTGGGTGTTTTTGTATGTCTTATGTTGTTGCCTTTCTTTTAAAGATTTTATTTTTCCTTTTTCTCCCCAAAGCCCCCTGGTACATAGTTGTATATTTTTAGTTGTGGGTCCTTCTAGTTATGGCATGTGGGATGCCGCCTCAGCATGGCGTGATGAGCGGTGCCACGTCTGTGCCCAGGATCTGAACCGGCAAAACCCTGGGCCACCGAAGTGGCCGCACAAACTGAACCACTCAGCTGTGGGGCCGGCCCCATTGCCTTCCCTTTAAGTGAAAGAGGAACTTACAAAGACCCCATATCTTTAAACATATTAGCTTACGGTGCTGTAAAGTTGGAAATGCTGCGTGCAGAATGTATTTCTGAGTTCTCCAAATCTTCCCTCCACGCCTTATAGTCTTAAAACTGTTTTGAGTTGGATGGACTCCATGGTAACATTCTTGCGAGCTCTCAGCTCAGGAAAGGTGGTCTTTAAGAGGAAAGGGAGTGCTTTTAGCAAAAGCAGCAATCTAGGTGAAGAGAGAACTTTGTAAAGCAAAGTACATCTTCCCTAAAAGCAATTAATCATATTATTAGACAAACTGCTTCAGCAGCTGGCAAAACAGCAGGAACATGTCAATTTTGCTTCCTTAGTTACAGGGAGTGATAGTGTACTTGACCTTCAGCAGAGCAGGGTCATAGAGAGGGCATCTTGAAACAGCTCTGTCTGGTTGTGGTGAGTGGAATCTGCACTGGCAGTTTGGAAAGCAAATGCCTGTGAATTTCCCCAACCAACCCCTGCCTGTTTTGGTTGGACTCTCTGACCTGGGAGGTTGCTGAGGAAAAATGTAAATAAAGCTGAAGGGAGCTATTGGCATGGTAAGTATATGAAAACAAGACTGTAATATTGAAGCTTGTTCTCATTCTCTCTTTCTGGGGGAAGCTTCCTAGTAATGCAGTTTATTTCATAGGCACTTGTTTTTAGAGTTGTGGGGAAAATAGGAGTAGATTTAGACGCCTATTATGTATTTGAAGGAATTCAATTTATCCTGTATTGCTATGCTTAGCGCCTAGCAAATTATTTCTTCATAGGAACTTGTATTTGAGTAACTGGGTAAACTCGGATGAGGCAAAAGCTGCTGTTGTGTTCAGTAGGTTAACCTGCTTATGAACAGAGTATTTATGAACTACGTCCTTAAATACTTCATTGTTTTACATAATTGAAGGTAGTGGTTGTTCACTTTGGATCTCTGTTTGTGCCAAGAAATTTAGGGCTGTAATTTTATCTTTTTAAACATACTATCAACTGGAAAATTCAAAAACTATTTAATCAATTCTGATGTAAATGAATCAGATTTACAATGTTCAGCTTTGATTCCGTCAGTGACTTTAGTGTAAGGAAGTGCTGGACTTACCAGTCATCAAGAGAAGTAATTCTTTAGGAACGTGGCACACTGGCAATATAATGTACTCGTCCTTTGTGTGAGGTGAGGGGTAAGCACTTTAAAGACCATCAGCCTCCTCTATAGATTCTTCTCTCTATGAAGCAAGGTGCAGCACAAAGATGCCTTAACTCTTTGCCCATTGACCCCTCACTACGCTTACTTTTAATCGCCCTTTGAAGTAAAAACAAAAGGAGGCTGTGGTACATTTCACTTCAGGCTGGAATTGTCCGCTTCCTGAAACCCTTTACCCTGCTTAGGTATTTACATTGTTCATTATTTCACTGAGAATGTTAAGGAGAAGTCGGAAGTTCCTGGTTGAGATTTGTAACATATTATGTCTGTATGATCGGTTTTTTTCACAGGGTGTGAACTTTGTTGCCCTATTAATAATCCATGGGAATGTTGCTGCCAAAACCCAGGATAAATAATAGATTTATAAATTCTTGATATTTGCTCATTAGCTCAATGCTGTGGGCAGTCTCTTCGACCTAGATGTTCATCTTTTAGCAAATGACTGCAGGTAAACCACAGAAATTTTTCCTAAGAATTATTTCCTTAAAAAATACTGCCAAGGCAATGTTATCTTGTGATGGAATAGAGAAGGTTCTCACTCCAGGGTGAAGATGTATGAACTTTCTCATTAGCCTCATAATCCCACGTGTTTCAGTGGAAGCCATTACTCTTTTTGTATGTTAAACTACCAAGGCAGGTGTTACTAGGTACCTGCAGGATGTCTAATTAGCAGACAGGTGCAAGAGTGGAGTAAAACAAAGAAAGTTCTAGGCAGAGTCCCAGGAACAAGGACTATAAAGCAGACTTCTTAATCATTCCCAAAGTTAAGCAGTTGTTGTGGGCATAATATATGCCTGGCCTTGGGAGTAAAAGGAGAAATGGGAAATGTTCCCTCCTGCCCTCTGAGGTGGACTTAAAACAGGCAGTTACAGCAAGTGCCTGTGGAGAGTGCTAAGATGCAGGAGCTCTGGGAGCCCAGAGCAGGACATGTATGCCAACCTGAGGGATCGAGAAAGGCTGGCCAGAGAGGAGCAGGGCTTTTATTAAACTCTTTAGACAATAAACGTTTGTGATTTGGTCAAACATGGTTAACTTTAGGAAGGATTCGAAATGGAACAGCTGATTTTAGCCTTTCAGTGTGAGTCAGAGACCATGCCTGGGAAGACCTATGTCTAAACATACTTTCATACCCTGCTTGCTAATACTTTAAGTCCTTTGGACTAGCAATTTTCCTGTCAAAGTGCAAGTGCTCTGGCCAGAGTATAACACACATCTGGGTGTTGCCAGGCACTTACACTTCTGTGTGAACTAAATGATCCTCTTCTTTTCAACTTGAGCAGATTGAAGCAGTAGAAAGTAGGCCAAAGTGGAGGGTTAAGACTGCCATCAGGTACCGAAAAGGTAGGCAGGAAAGGATGGAAAGATGCTTCCACTAGTCAGAAATGCATCTAATATTCTTCTGTCCTGTTACCAAGTTGACTTTTTATCGCTGTGCTAAATGATATTCAACAAAATGCTTCTGGGAAAAAAGTAGATTCCTCACCTTGATGTCTATTCATAATATTAGGCTCTAAATTCACACAGCTGCAAGAATTTCATGGCATCACTTTGCGTTCAAGCCAGATCATATCTAAACTGCCCCTGGTGCCGCTAGAACACACCTTCTCTCTAAAGGCCACAGAAGGAAGGGATCCCAAATATTTTCCCATTAACCTGTCACTTCCAGAGTTAAGCATCTCTCTGGTAAATCCCAGGGATATTTAAAACTGTTCACCCAATCCAAATTTATTACTGAGCTACAGGGAGCCCACTGCCAATATGACCCATGTCCCCTCTCAGGCAAATCTATAGAGGCCTTTGGGCTTCTCTTATAAGAGGAATCATAAAATTTGCAAGTTTATCCCTTAATAGGTGAGCAAACTAGAATCCAGGGAGTTTAAACTGTAGCTCAGGCAAGGTTGCCAAGCTGCAAATAGCAGTCTCATCACCCAACCCTGTGCTTCTTCCCTTGTAGCTGTCCATCTTCCCAGGTACTCAAAGGCAGCGCCACTTCTGATTGCTCTGCACACCCAGTGTGCAGCTCCAGGATGGCACAGGGTCGGTGCTCAGCATGTTCAAGTGAAGCGTGTACAAGGGTAACTTTGGCATACTGACTTAGAAACCTTCTTTGAGTCCCTGTGGAATACTTTTTGAATACTGTTATTCTTTTAAATAAACTTTGTATTGTAGTGTAACATGCATAAGTTCAAAAATCATGAATCTGTAAGACAATGAATTATCACAGAGAGAATGTATGTAACCACCACATAAGTTAAGAAAAGAATAGGGGCCGGCCCGCTATCACAGTGGTTAAGTGCGTGCATTCCGCTTCAGCAGCCTGGGGTTCGCTGGTTTGGATCCTGGGTGCAGACGTGGCACTGCTTGGCAAGCCATGCTGGGGTAGGCGTCCCACATATAAAACAGAGGAAGATGGGCATCGATATTAGCTCAGGGCCAGTCTTCCTCAGCAAAAAAAAACAAAAAAGAGGAGGATTGGCAGCAGATGTTAGCTCAGGGCTAATCTTCCTCAAAAAAAAAAGAAAAGAATAGAATTTCCTGCCCCCTCCCAATCACTGCCCCCACCCTCCTCCCTAAAGGTGACCTCTATCCTGACTCCTTACACCATGGATTGAATAATTTTTTGTTTGTTCATTCATTCTTTTTAAAAAAATTTAAGAGGTCTATTAAGATATATTTCACATACCATACAATTTACCTATTTAAAGTGTAAAATTCTGTGGCTTTTAATATATTGCTAAAGCTCTGTAGCCGTCACCACTGTCTAATTCTAGAAAATTTTTCCTTATCCCGAAAAGAAACCCTTCTACCCCCTAGGTATCACCTCTCCCCAGTTTCCCTATTCCCCCAGCCATAGGCAACCACTAATTTACTTTGTCTTTTTAAAGATTTTATAAATGGAATCATACATGTAAATTGTATAGATTTTATAAGTGGAATCATACCATATGTGGCCTTTTGTGTCTGGTTCATCCATGGTGTAGCATGAATTAGTATTTCATTTCTTTTTATGACTGAATAATATTCCATTGTATGTATGTACTACATTTTGTTTATTCATCAGTTGATGGACATTGGGTTGTTTCCACTTTTTGGCTATTGGGAATGATGCTGCTATGAACATTCACTTACAAGTTTTTGTGTGGACATATGTTTTCATTTCTCTGGTGTATATACCTTGAAGTGGAATGGCTGAATCATATGGCAACTCTATCTGTAACCATTTGAAGAACTGACACCGTTTTCCAAAGTGTTTGTACCACTGTGTATTCCAGCCAGCGGTACGACAGTTCCAGTTGCTCCACATCCTTGCCAACACTTATCTTTCTTTTTGATTATAACCATTTTAATGGGTGTGAAATGATATCTTAATGTGGTTTTCTTTTTAGAAAGAAAAATGTTTTAATATGCAAAATTAATATATTTGTCTTTATACCAACACAGTCATAAAATATGTTTTAATATTTTTGAGAGACAAGCCCAAAAGGCAAAAGTGCTGATCGTATAGTCTTGATCATACTTTTTACTTTTCTGCTTATAAATATGAACACAATACAAAGGTAGGGTTATCTGTCTCCATTCCTCTTTAGCCTACTTTTTACATAACAAAATATCGTCGATATTTTTGTATATAAGTAAATATCTGCTTATCCTTAACTAATGATACTACTGTCCTTAACGAGAGATAATTATTTTCTCTCTGTAGTATTTCTTATATCCTTGAGGCTAGCATAATCTTCATCTAAGACCAATTTTGGGGTGGTTAATTGGTTTCTAATTTTTATTACTATAATTAGGAACATAATGGGCAGACTCATAGACACATATTCGCACTCTACTCTGATTAAAGCAGATGAATTCTTAGGAGTAAAATGGGTAGGTGAAAGGCCAGATAAATTTTAAAGGCTTTTTATAAACATATTGCTGAAGAACCTTCCCAAATGCACTGTTTAATATGTTTATTAACTGTGAAGGAATGTATGTATTTCCTTCATATTTATCTTTCACTACTGGGCCAATTTAATGTGTGAAAATGGTATCTCATTGATTATATTTGTGTTTCCTTTGTTAGTGTTGATCATTTTCATCTGTTCATTGAATATTAAGAATATATTTTTTGATGAGTTACCTTCTATGATGTTTGCCATTTTTGTATTCAACTGTAGGCTGCCTCATTTTTTCCAGTTATTTTATTGAGGTCATAGTCATTTATAACATTGTGTAGTTTTTGGAGTACATTATTACTTATCAGTTTTTGTATAGACTGCATAGCACTTACGACCAGTTGTCTAATTTTTATCCGTCACCATAAATATGTGCCCCTTTACCCCTTTTGCTCACCACCCAACCCACTTTCCCTCTGGAAACCACTAATCTGTTCTCTGTATCCATGTGTTTGTTTATCTTCCACATATGAGTGAAATCATGCAGTGTTTGTCTTTCTCTGTCTGGTTTATTTCACTTAACATAATGTGTTATGGACTCTCAAGCTTCGTCCATATTGTTGCAAATGGGACAATTTTGTCTTTTTTTTATGGCAGAGTGGTATTCCATTGTATATATGTGTATGTCTTTGTCCATTCATCAGTTGATAGGTGCTTGGGTTGCTTCCATGTCTTGGCTATCGTGAATAATGCCACGATGAACAAGGGGTGCATAAATCTCTTTGAAATGTTGATTTTTAAAGTCTTTGGATAAATACGTAGTAGTGGGATAGCTGGATTGTATGATATTTCTAATTTTTTGAGAAATCTCCACACTGCTTTCTATAGTGTCTGCAGTAGTTTGCCTTCCTACCAGTAGTGTGTGAGGGTTCCCTTTTTTCTACGTCCTCTCCAGCATTTGTTATTTTTTATCTTGTTAATATTAGCCATTCTGACGGGTGTGAGGTGATATCACATTATGGTTTTGATTAGCACTTCCCCAATAATTAGTGATGTTGAACATCTTTTCATGTGCCTGTTGGCCCTCTGTATATCTTCATTGGAAAAATGTCCATTCATATCCTCTGCCCTTTTTTTGATCGAGTTTGGTTATTTGTTGTTGAGTTGATGAGATCTTTATATATTTTGGAAGTTAACCGTAACCTTGTCAGATAGATGATTTGCAAATATTTTCTCCTAGTTGATGAGTTGTCTTCGTTTTGTTCGTGGTTTCCTTTGCCTGAAGAAGCTTTTTACTCTGATGTAGTCCCATTTGTTTATTTTTTCTTTTCTTTTCCTTGCCTGAGTAGACATGGTGTTCAAAAAGATGCTGCTAAGACAGACGTCAAAGAGTGTACTGCCTCTATTTTCTTATAAGAGTTTTTTAGTTTCAGGTCCTACATTCAAGTCTTTAATCCATTTTGAGTTAATTTTTGTGTATGGTGTAAGATAATTGTCTACTTTCATTCTTTTGCATGTGGCTATCCAATTTTCCCAACACCATTTACTGAAGAGGCTTTCCTTTCTCCATTGTATGTTCTTGGCTCCTTTGTTGAAGATTAGCTCTCCATAGATGTATGGTTTTATTTCTGGGCTTTCAGTTCTGTTCCATTGATCTGTGTTTCTGTTTTTGTGCCAGTACCATGCTGTTTTGATTACTATAGCTTTGTAGTATATTTTGAAGTCAGGGATTGTGATGTCTCCAACTTTGTTCTTTTTTCTCAGAATTGCTTTAGCTATTTGGGGTCTTATGTTGTTCCATATAAATTTTAGGATTCTTAATCCATTTCCATGAAGAATGTCATTGGGATTCTGACTGGGATTGCATTGAATCTGTGGATTGCTTTAGGTAGTATGGACATTTTAACTATGAATATGAATAAACTATGTTTATTCTTCCAATCCATGAGCATGGAATATCTTTCCATTTCTTTCAATAATGTCTTATAGTTGTCAGTGTGTAGAGCTTTCACCTCCTTGGTAAAGTTTATTCCTAGATATTTTATTCTTTTTGTTGCAGTTGTAAATGTGATTGTATTCTTGAGTTCTCTTTCTGTTCATTATTAGTGTACAGAAGTACAACTGATTTTTCTAAGTTGATTTTTTACTGTGCAACTTTGCTGTAGTCGTTGATTATTTCTAATAGTTTTCTGGTGGATTCTTTAGTATTTTCTATATATAAGATCATGTTGTCTGCAAACAGCGAGAGTTTCACTTCTTCCTTGCCAATTTGGATACCTTTTATCTTTTTCTTGCCTAATTGCTCTGGCCAAAACCTCCAGTACTGTGTTAAATAGGAGTGGCAAGAGCGAGCACCGTTGTCTTATCCCTGTTTTCAGAGGGATGACTTTCAGTTTTTCACTGTTAAGTATGATATTGGCTGTAGGTTTGTCATATGTGGCCTTTGTGTTGAGGTACTTTCCTTCTATACCCATTTTACTGAGAGTTTTTATCATAAATGGATGTTGGATCTTCTCAAATGCATTTTCTACATCTATTAATATGATCATGTGACTTTTATTCTTCATTTTGTTAATGTGGTCTCTCATTTTTTTTTTTTTTTTTTTTTGAGGAAGATTAGCCCTGAGCTAACTATTGCCAATCCTCCTCTTTTTGCTGAAGAAGACTGGCCCTGAGCTAACATCCATGCCCATTTTCCTGTACTTTATATGTGGGATGCCTACCACAGCATGGCTTTTGCCAAGTGGTGCCATGTCTGCACCCAGGATCTGAACTGGCGAACCCCAGGCCGCCAAGAAGCAGAACATGCCAACTTAACCACTGTGCCACCAGGCTGGCCCCGCATCCCTCTTATAAATCCCACTAGATCATGGTGTTTGATCCTTGTAAAGTATTGCTGTGTTTGGTTTGCCAGTATTTTGTTGAGGATTTTTGCATCTATGTTCATCAGCAATATTGGCCGATAATTTTCCATCTTTGTGTTGTCCTTGTCTGACTTTGGTATCAGGGCTATGTTGGCCTCATAGAATGAGTTAGGATACATTCCATCTTCTTCAGTTTTCTGGAATACTTTGAGAAGGATAGGTATTAAATCTTCTTTGGGTATTTGGTATAATTCTCCAGAGAAGACATCTGGTCCTGGACTTGAGGTTTTTGATTACTGTTTCAATCTCTTTATTTGTGATTAGTCTATTTAGATTTGCTATTTCTTCTTAATTCAGTTTTGGGAGGTTGTATGAGGGTAAGCATTTGATCCATTTCTTCTAGGTTATCCAATTTGTTGGCATGTAGTTTTTCATAGTGTTCTCTTATAATCCTTTGTATTTCTGTGGTATCTGTTGTAATTTCTTCTCTTTCATTTCTAATGTTATTTATTTGAGCCTTCTCTCTTTTTTTCTTAGTGAGTCTGGCTAAGGGTTTCTCAGTTTTGTTTATCTTCTCAAAGAACTAGCTCCTCGTTTCATTCATCCTTTCTATTGTTGGGTTTGATTTTTTTTTTTGGTCTCTATTTCATTTGTTTCTGCTCTAATTTTTATTATGTCCCTCCTTCTGCTGACTTTGGCCTTTTTTCCTTCTTTTTCTAGTTCTTAGGTGTAGTTTATGATTACTTATTTGAGATTTGTCTTCTTTGTTGAGATGGGCCTGTAATGCTATGAATTTCCCTCTTAAAACTTATTTTGCTGCATCCCATAAGAGTTGGTATGATGTATTTTCATTTTCATTTGCCTCCAGGTATTTTTTGATTTCTTCATTGTTTCACTGGTTGTTCAGTAGCATGTTGTCTAGTCTCCACATATTTGTGATTTTCCCAGCTTTTTTCTTGTAGTGTATTTCTAGTTTCATAGCATTGTGCTCATAAAAAATGCTTGATGTGATTTCAATCTTCTTAAATTTATTGAGGCTTGCCTTGATTCCCAGCATATGGTCTAGCTTTGAGAATGTTGCATGTACATTTGAGAAGAATGTGTATCTGCTGTTTTGGGGTGGAATGTTCTATGTATATCTATTAAGTCCATCTGGTCTAGTTTTTCATTTAATTCCACCATTTAGTTGTTGGCTTTCTGTCTGGATGATATCCATCAATGTAAGTGGGGTGTATAGGTCCCCTACTATTATTGTGTTGCTGTTAATTTCTCCCTTTACGTCTTTGGTGCTCTTGTTTTAAGTGTATATATATTCATAAGTGTTATGTCTTCTTGATGGAGAGTCCCTTTTATCATTATGTACTGCCCCTCTTTGTCTCTCATCACCTTTTTTATCTTGAAGTCTGCTTTGTCTGATATAATTATGACATCACTTGCTTTCTTTTGCTTGCCATTGGCTTGGCGTATCATTTTCCATCTCTTCACTCTGAACCTGTTCATCTTTAAAGCTGAGATGTGTTTCCTGGAGGCAGCATATTGTTAAGTCTTGTTTTTTAATCCATCCAGCCACTCTGTGTCTTTTGATTAGAGAATTCAATCCATTAACATTTAGAGTGGTTATTGATATATGAGGGCTTAATACTTCCATTTTATCTCTTGCTTTCCGGTTGTTCCGTATTTCCATTGTTTCTCTTCCCTTGTATTTCTGACTTCCCTTTCAGGTTGCTGGTTTTCTGTGATGGTTTTCTCAGTTTTAACTTTATTTATGATTTGTGACTCTGATTTTTTGTTTAGTGGTTACCATGAGGTTTGTATAAAAGATCTCGTAGATGAGGTAGTCCGTTTTCTCATAGCCTCTTATCTCCATTAGCCTGAGCAGGTTCCATCATTTCCTCTTCCCCTTCTGAGTTATGTTGTCACAAATTATTCTGTTTTGTGTTGTGAGTTTGTGACTGAACTGAAGTGCTTATAGTTATTATTGATACTTTCCTTGCCTTTGTCTTTTATGTTATAATCAAGTGTCTGCTAACCTGTTTTGATAGAGAGCTGCAATTTTCTGATCATGTCTCTCTGTATATCTCCTTGCTCAAGGCTTTATAATCCTTTGCCTTTTTGTTTCAGGTATGAGGGCCTTCTTGATCATTTCTTATAAGGGAGAACTAGTGGAAATGAACTTCCTCAGCTTTTGTTTATCTGGGAAAGCTTTTATTTCTCCATCGTATCTGAAGGATAGTTTCACCAGATAGAGTATTCTTGGCTGAAAGATTTATCCTTCAGTATTTGAATGTATTGTCCCGTTCTCTCTTAGCCTGTAAGGCCTCTGCTGAGAAATCCGCTGAAAGCCTGATAGGGATTCCTTCATAGATTATTCTCTCCTGCCTTGCTGCCCTTAATACTTTTTCTTTGCCATTGACTTTTGACAGTTTTACTATTATATGCCTTGGAGAAGATCTTTTTGCATTGATGTAATTGGGAGTTCTGTTGGCTTCATGTATTTGTAAGTCCAGTTCCTTCCCCAGGATTGGGAAGTTCTCAGCTATTATTTCCTTGAACAAGCTCTCTACTCCTTTCTCCCTCTCTTCTCCCTCTAGAATACCTATAATCCTTACATTGCATTTCCTGAGTCAGATTTTTCCTAAGAATTTCATTTTTTTAAATTCTTAGATCTCTCTCCTCCTCCACCTAAAGCATTTCAATATTTCTGTCTTCCAAATCACTAATTCTGTCCTCCATAACGTCAGCTCTGCTTTCTAAGGTTTTTAGATCATTTTTTATTTCGGTCATTGTGTTCTTCATCTCCAGAATTCGGGGGTTTTTTAGAGTTTCAGTCTCTTTGGTGAAGTATTCCGCCTACTCATTAATTTTATTCCTGAGTTCATTGAACTGTCTTTCTGAGTTTTTTTTGTAACTTGTTGAGTTTCTTTATGACAACTATTTTGAATTCTTTGTCATTTAGATTGTAAAGTTCTGTGACTTCAGGATTGGTTTCTGGAGACTTGTCATTTTCCTTCTGCTCTGAAGTGTTACTGTAGTTTTTCACAATGTTTGATAAACTGATCCTTTGCCAAGGCATTTGTAGTAGTATCAGGTTGCAGATTCTACCTGCCACCTTGAGGGGGTGGTTGGAGCTGTGTTGTCTGAACCCACCATGTCTGCTGGAAGTTGTGCCAATAGGGCTTGTCTATGTGTGACCACTGGTTGCAGCCACTTGGCACATCACACATGTATGTGCAAGCACTCTGGTTCAGAACTGCTATCTTGGCCAGGGACCAGCCAGGCTGGTACACTAGCATGGGCCTGCCCTAAGTTCACAGGTGGTTTGCCTGGGCTGCTGTGTTTGGTGGGGGCAGCCATGTGGTGGCTGAGCTATGCCACTATGTGGAGTGTTCCTGCAGGCCAGGCTGCAACTCCAAAAGCAAAAGCGTTTGTGCACAGGTCTCCTCCCCCCCCCCCCCCCCCCCCCGCCGCCTCTTACAGTTGCATACTTGCTGTTTAAGGACCTGCCTGCAACCTAGATTGCTGCCACTGGGGAGGGAGAGGGGATCCGCTCTCCTGCTTCCACTGCATCCCCTGGATCCAGTAGCCCCACCTTCAGATGTATGACTGCATGGATCTCTCAGACGTCCTGCTGTGCTTTGTATGGAATCATCTGTTGGTTAATGAATGTCCACTGGTTATACCTTAGGGGGAAAAGACTTAGGGAATAACTCATTCCACCATGATGCTGATGCTGCTCTCTTAATGTGGTTTTGATTTGCGTTTCCCTAATGACTAATGATATTGAGCCATTTTCATGGGCTTATTGGCCATTTGTATATCTTCTTTGGAAAAATGTCTATTCAACTTCTTTGTCCATTTTTAAATTGTTTTTTGGTATTCCTATTGAATTATAAGTTTCTTTATAATATTCTCGATACAAGTTCCTTATCAGATATATCACTTTCAAATATTGTCTCCCATTCTCTGTGTTTCTTTTCACTTTCTTTATAATGTCCTTTGAAACACAAAAGTTTTTAATTTTGACAAAGTACATTTTATCTGTTTTGTTCGTTTATTGTACTTTAAACACTTAAAGTAGCTAAGAAATCATTGCCTGATCCAGGGTCATCAAGATTTACCCCCATATTTCCTAGTTTTTGTATATGATGTGTGGTAGGATTTAATATTTTTTAATAGTAAGTAAAGAGAATTTTTTGTTTGAGGAAACACTCACTAGTCCAGTTTATCATGTGCAACAAAGATAGTTATGCACTGTTTATAAGTCAGGCTTTAGAAAAATTTTTAGGAAGTTTGTGATAGTATTAATAGCTACTTTGGGCTGAATGGAATTAATACTTAACATATTATTCATTAACCTTCTCATGAATCCCGTACAGTAATAACAATATGTCCATGTTGAATTTGAGGAGACTAAAGTTTAGAGGTTTAAATGACTTGTTCAGGGTGACAGTACATGTTTCAGAGCCCAGGTCTTTCTGATCCCATAGCCTGTGGGTACTCAAATAATGTTGATTGCTGTAAAACCTCTTACAGGTAAAGCGAGTATCTAAATCAGAAAATTGACATATTATTCTATCAGTTAAGAATTCCAAATATCTGAAATTGGTAGAATTAATTTGCAAAGTAATAAATGACTTAACCAAAATTCTAACTTTCTTATTAAAGAAGGATTTAGTGAGTGTGCTCTTATAAAATGACTGGGCTGCCCTTTCTTCTTAATTACAAATAAACAGAGCTAGCAAATATGTGTACATGGATGCTGGGAGGGGGAAATGTATTCTGCAGGATTTGAGCCTCATCACACCTTCTCTAAAATGGTTTGTGCCTATACTGCCTATCTCTCAGATAAGAGAGAACTAATTTATATGAAGCATTATGTAAGCTAGACATCCACAGACATGCATAAACCATGAGAATATTGGTTTATGTTATCTTTATTACAGTGAATTTTTTTTTTTGGTAAAATTAATACTTAAAGAAAAAAATCTTTTCATAATTACCCCAGTAATTAATTAATCATGAATGCTTTATAAAATTGAGATATAATTCACTTACCATAAAATTCACTCTTGGGCAAGCCCTGGTTGCCTGATGGTTGGGTTCAGCACACTCCTCTTTGTCCGAGTTCACTTCCCAGGCATGGACCTGCACGACTCATCAGTGGCCATACTGTGGTGGCAGTTCATATACAAAAAGAGGAAGATTGGCAGCAGATGCTAGCTCAGGGAGAATCTTCCTCAGGAAAAAAAAAATCATCCTTTTAAAGTGTACAGTATAGTGAGTTTTGGTACATTCACAAGGTTGCATAGCCATGACCACTATCTAATTCCAGAACATGTTCTTCATCTCCAAAAGAAACTTCATCCCTTTTAGCAGCTTTTCCCCCTCCCTCATCCCCTCAGTTCCTGGCAACCACTAATCTACTTTCTATCCCTATGGATTTGCCTATTGTGGACATTTCATATAAATGGAATCATACAATATGTTGTCTTTTATGACTGATTTCATCCATTTTGTAGCATATATCAGTACTTAAGTCTTTTTTATTGCCAAATAATATCTTATTACATGGATATACCACATTTTATTTCTCCATTTATCAGTTAATAGACATTTGGGTTGTTTCTACTTTTGAGCTATAATAAATAATGCTGATGGGAACATTTCTATACAAGATTTTGTGTGGACATGTTTGCCTTTCTCTTGAGTATATACCTAGGAGTGGAATTGCTGGTTCATATGGCAATTCTGTATTTAACCTTTGAAGATTGGCCAGGCTGCTTTCCAAAGAGGCTGTACCATTCTATATTTCTGCCAGCAGTGTATGAGAGTTCCAGTTCCTCCACATCCTTGTCAACACTTGTTATTGTCCATCTTTTTGATTGTGGCCACCCTTAGTGGGTGTGAACTGGCATCTTATTGTGGTTTTAATTTGCATTTCCTTAATAATTAATGATGTTGAGCATCTTCTCCTATGCTATTGGTCATTTATGTATCTTCTTGGGGGAAATTTCTATTCAACTCCTTTGCTCATTTTTTAATGCAGTTCTCTTTTTTTGTCTTTTAAATATTAAGTTGTAATAGTTTATGTTCTGTATGTGTGTATCCATGTATCACATAGATGATTTGCAAAGATTTTTTCCCATTTTGTAGGCTGTCTTTTCGCTTTCTAGATTGTGTCCTTTGAAGCACTAACTTTTTAGTTTTGATAATAGCCACTTTATCTAATTTTTCTTTTGTTGCTTATGTTTTTGGTGTCATCTAAGAAACCATCACCTAATCCAAGTTCACAAAGATTTATACCTATATTTTCTTCCAAGAGTTTTGTAGTTTTAACTCTTACATTTAAATCTTTGATCCATTTTGGGTTAATTTTATGCATAACATAAAGTTTATCATCTTAACCATTTTTAAGTGTATAGGTCAGTGGTATTAAATACATTAATAATGTGCAACTTTTACCACCATTCATCTCCATAACTCTTTTCATCTTGTAAAACTGGAACTATATGCATTAAGCACTAACTCCCATTGCCCCTGCCCCAGTCCCTAGGAATCACCATTTATTTTCTGTATTCATGAATTTGACTGCTCTTGGTATCTCATATAAGTGGCATCATACAATATTTGTCCTTTTGTGACTGGCTTATTTCATTTAGCATAATGTCCTCAAAGTTCATCCATGTTGTAGCATGTATCAGAATTTCCTTCCCTTATAAGACTAATATTCCATTGTATGCATATGTCAAATAAAGCAAATTCACGTGTTATTTTACCCTAAAAATGAGTTTATCTGGGAGTAGGCAAAAGAATTGCAGTTTGGGATGTGCATGCTATGGCGAACCATAAGCAAATCCAGAAATCAAAGGAAGAGAGCTTGCTTTTATAGAGAAAAAGGGGGAGTAGGAAGGAGAGACTGTGCTAAATGAAAGTCTCTTGGGGGAAAGTAACAGTTCACAGTGGTAACAGCTTCTCATTGGCTGAGCTACTACATTTCTCATTGGCTAGGCTGTTTCCAGGTAGGGAGAGAAATATTCCTTCAGTAATAAAGGAGTTTAACTTCCTGTCAAAGATGCAAGCATCAGTCTCTTACTGTTTGGAGTACTAGACAATGTATGATAAAGTGTGAGAGCTCCCCCTACAGGCCTTCACTACTCCAATTTAGTTGAGGTTTCTTTTGTTAGTTTCCACATTTTCCCTTTTGATCGAGACCTTTCTACAAAAGCATCGCTGATCAGTCAGGTTCTCTGCACGTAGTGCTCTTGTCCCTCAGCGCCAGGAAGAACTATTCCTGGTTGTTGTGTCCCACATTGGAGGGAAAGTGTCTAGTGGTTGGAAACCATTTAGGCCACATTTGAGTAACAAGGAAGGTTAGGAGCGGGAACTCTTGGGCATTTCCCATCTAAAGTCTATATTTCTCCAAGGTTGTAATAAGCATTGGAGATAATCTTGAAGTGCTGAACCTACATCATCTTTTTGGGCATGTCATTTTTACAGAGGTTCAACAGGGAGTAGGTACTTTCAATACCTACTTGCCCAGCTTGCAGGATGATTCTAAACCAGGAGCCCAGACCTGAAGGTAACCAGTTGAAGAAATCAAAAGAAGTGGATTGTTAGGTAAAATTTGTTGTAACCAATGTGCCTGCTCTCTAATCTTATGTAATTGGGTTTCTACTTCCCCAGAGGCATTTATCCATGTGCAACAGGAGGTGTTTGCCACTGCACAGACACCTCCTTATTCAGCAAGTAGATAATCAAGGGCTATACGATTGTCCAAAATTACCTTGGCCAATGAGTTAAGCATCCCTTGCTGAGCTGAAATTGCTTTGGCCGTGGAGTCAGCCAACTCTTCTATCGTCAGGGAGAGATTCCTGATCATTTGTTCATTGGCACTCACTCAAATCCACAGAAAGAAAGCTCTTCCCATAGAGGCAAACCCAGAGTGACATATGCCTCCTGGGAGTTCTCATTTAGGGCAGCTGTGGAGATTCAATGGGAGAGACCAATGAGAGATCTTTGTTATGCAGAGAGAACAGGACAGTGAATCCAATATGGGTTCAGCCCTTGTATTCTCCAGCTGTCAAGGAAATGAGTGGCCCAAACATAAAGGCCATTACTGAAACCTCCACATGTGAAGATATAACCAGGGCGTATACAAGCGTACATAAGACCCCCACATAAGTGACATCATCTATAGATGGTTCATCGGCATAAAGGCATTAACGCTATATGGCCAAGGCTCAGATACTATGTTGTTACATACCAAGAGTTGCCTAAATACATGAACATGTTAAAAAATATATAAATGATTCTACTTACATCGATGGTCCCACAAAACTTTTCATAAAAATATTCAAAAGATTTTGTTTTTCCCTTCCAAGACTGGGTTAGATTAAAGCAAGGAATTAGTTTAGGTGGGCTTAGCACCCTCAGTTGGTAAAATGGCTAGCAGAGCAATTTAGACAATCAACAGCATTTGGAATCCCAGTGAAATTACTTATAGGGTGAACTAAAGGGTCATTACTTTCTTGGACAGACTGAGGTTTCTGGTAACAAATTCAGCAATCAGAGATTTCCGCCTTTTGCAAGGGATTGGGAAATGCAGTCAAGAGCATTGTCCTTCCAGGAAAGAGAAGGAGAAAATAAAGTAAGAAACAACAGTGGGAAGAGGGTATACAGGCCTGGTCCAGTCATCTTGGGAGAGCTATCTGCCTCAGATGTCAACTGCTTCTCTTCCTAGTCAGTTTGATTTGAAAGTCTCCAGTGTTTGTTCAGGATCAGATGTCACGTGGAGCCTTCTTTAGCTGTTAGATGTGTACCCAAGGCTCAAGTCCCTGGGGTTTGACTGCCATCTAGGTAGTGAGGAGGGCCTAGTGTAGTCCCTTCCAAGAAGATTTCAAGGGCAGTAAAATTGGAAATGTCAGTTTGGATTATCATATCCAGACATTTAAGAAAACCAGAAGAATTTAAGATCCAGTCCAGCTTACCGGTATATGACAAAACCTTAAAGATAACAGACTAGAATTTAATATCTACAAAGATGCAAGCATAATTTTTCTCTCCATAATAATCTCCATTTTTATTAAAGATAAACATAGTAAAACTAATTTGTTTGTATTAAACTTGGTCTGATTATTTATATAAATGCAGCAGGAATAGTGATTGACCGTACAAGCTCTTTTTTTAAGATTGTTTTGCTGGAACCTTGCAAGCAGGTACTAGGCTGATTTTTCCAAGCAGATCCTTAAAGCTGTCTGGTGATTTCTGAGTCTAAGTACATCTTTTTTGAATATAACATTCCACTCAATGTCTTGGTAATGTAGCCATTATTTCCAATTGTGTCCTGTTATAAGGAGATTCTTGATGAATTTATGAAAAAATATATATATTCATGGAAAGAATACTTAAGAGTTTTTTTAATTCTGGAGGGATCAGGTAGAGAGAAGAAGAAAAGTGTTTCAACCCTTGTTGCAAAGATTAACTTTACCAAATTGCTGTAATTCATAGATAGCTTAAAGGAGAGGAGAAGAGGGATCCTTTACATCTGGAAAACAAACCATGAGAGCAATCAGTCTTTCACTCAAGTTCCAGAAACTCCCACCCAATTCAGTGTTATGATCTTAAAGTTATCAAAACCTGTGTATTCCAGTGTACTTGTTAAAGTATTTTTCCATGAGTTCTTGGAAAATGAAACATTTGTAAAAGCTTCAGAATAAAACAGTAGCTGTAACTGACAGAAGACTTTTTTAAAAAGGCAATGGGTACATAGAGTTAAGGAAATTTGGATATTTTAGTGACATACATTTTAGATACTAACTAGAATTACAAGTAATAGCCTTATATTAGGATATATCAGATTTTTAGGAATTTCCTACAATTTCTAGAACACTTTTTTAGTAACATTCACCCATACAGCATAACCTAAAAAGGTTATCACATACTTGGCCATGCTTCTCACATAATTTGAAATACCAAATAAATCTAATTAGTGTAGTATCTCTCTTTTTATAAGGAGAAGGATTAAATCTTTTGAGATATCCTGGGTGCCCTCTGGAAAATCCCAAAATTACATCTGGGTCGAAAAAACTTCACTTAGAATTTGAATATTTTGGGAAGCTTGTCAAAAATATCAAAAGGTTTGGCCACTTGATCAAACAAGATCACAGCTCATTATGAAATAATACTCAAGTATCTGTTTGACCACAGTAACACAAACAGGTTTCAGAGGCAAATACAAAAGGTTACATAGTTGTAAGCAAAACTCAACTTCTTCAGTACTAAGAAGACTCAATTTTCTTAAGTAATCAAAGAACTGATAGAAACAACACAGGAAATCATTTTGACAAAATCTCGATTTACTAGGCTTATTACTTAAGGGTAAAGGAGCTTTCGCAATCTGTTTCACCAGCAGACCAATAGCCCAAGAAAGCATTATCCTTTTAACAGAAAAGAAAACCAAGTTTTAAGTTTCCATCAGCTTATTTTAATATTAAAATTCATTCATTCCAGTCTTAGCCTGTCCCGAATGCTCATAAAATTCCTTTCCACAAACTCTCTATACTTGACTTTTACATTTAGATTTTGTCCTATGTTTTCCTCTTTCTCATTCCAAAATAACCAGCCTCTTTTTAGGACAAAATTGCTTTCTTTTTCCTCAGCAAAATACATTTCTATTTTTTATACCTTCATTTATCAAAACACACATCCTACTTTCCTTGCCTACAGAGGTGTTTCCCTTTATGTTGCAAATAGCTTTAGTTACATGTATTAGAATTCTTAACCCTTTGAATCCCCAATTCCCGGTGAAAACTAAGAAGTAAGTAATTGTGGACTGATTTATAAATAACATTTTATAATTTCTAGGGGTATATGCCCTTTGAATAATGCAGTCTTTTAGTGTGGCACAAGACATGGTTACCAACAGACCCAAATTTATCTTTAGTTTCTTTGGAATAAGAAGCCAAAAGTAGATAAACCTATGTTCAATAATTAATCTTTTAGTATTTTATCTTGTTTGGAAAATGTTTAGGTATTCAGTGACTATCTATTATTTAGTTTAACTTGGTATAAACTTTGATCTTACATTTATTTTAATTACTTGCTTTAAACAATCATGCTTGAATTAGACATTAAATAGCCAACTATCATCTTAAGTTACTTTTTTGCTGACAAATTCTGAAACAGAGACATCATGAGCCTGTTTGACTAGTAAATCCAGGCAGTGAAAAAGTTGCACATGTGCGTTACACCCAATACTAAGAACTCTGAAGACATTCCTGTTTTTTGTTTATACCAACAACTTTAAGCTAGCTTTTATTTACTAAAGATTAATCCTAGATCACATGAACCTGAAAAACATTTGGGTTAGTTTCTGTATATTTCTGAGATTTAGGAATACGTAATTTATAAATGCTTAATTTCAAGCCAGTTAAATAGAGATTTTTACAAATCAATCGTAGCATTACCATCTGGAGGTAGAAAAATATCACATCTCTATAACATACTTACGTAGATATACATAACATATAAACAGATACAGACAGAGATCTCATAGTTTTTATTTTAAAAATTTTAGCCATGTCTCAGGTACAAAACTCAAAAGAATAGTTGGATGCAAATTGTATTTCTGGTAGATGGGCTAAGTTAACGTTACTTGCTCAGATGGCCCAAATCTTTTACTAAAGATTTTTTATTGGCATGTTGTAAGGATTCTTTTAGAACTGTTTTTGGAGTCATTTTGTCTATTATCGAAAGTTTAGGGTAAGTGCTATTTAAATTTTTCCTTCTGGTTGTTTATTTGCTCCAGTTAACTCAGAATTAGTAAGTAGGTGTTCAGCATTTGAAGCCTCAGAAGGTCTGATTTCAAACGTGCAGGTTTTCCCAGAGGGGAAAAGAGGAAGATGGTGTCAGGGGTGGAGCCTGAGCACAAGATGGCTGCTGGGGATGGAGCCTGAGACAAAGGGGTCTGGGAAGACAAACAAGATGATGCTTGAGACAAAGAAGACGGGAGAGGGGAACCGAACGCTTCAGAAGCCACTGTGTTCTCCCTGACTTTTTTAGTTGTTTCAGCCCATTTACACAAGGTATCTTGTAGTGAGGCAGTTACAGAGTTTTGTACATGTTCAGAAGCTTCCAGGTACCAATTAAAATAGACATACCATTTGTTTTGCTTAACTTTAGAGCCATGGTCTTCTAACTTGGTTTTAAGAAAAGCAAGTTTGGGGAGATTGAAAGTTCCCTATAATGGCTGTTGCAATTCTGGACTGCTTTTGGTACGTTTGGCCCACTTAAAAATGCACATGTAGGAGCCAATAGTTCTTAAACTTAAACCCAGTCAGGTCCCTGAAGGAAGCTTTCCCTCAGAACATTTAGATGACCAGGATCCCATTTCTGAAATTCCCTCTGAAAACCCAAGAAAGTTACTAGAGTCCTAGCTCTGATCCCCAAAGGAATCTAAAAACAAAGTTGTTGGATTCACAGCCCTGATTCCAAAAGGAATCTGAAAATCAAAGAAAAATTCCTGGATTTTAAGCAAGCCTGAGCCCCGAAGTTATTCAGAAAATAACTGAGTACTCACCGAGGCTGACACCTTGAACCCAGGGATGGAGCCTTGAATTGGGAAGACAAAGCTCCTCGCCTGAAAGGAGAAAGCCTCTCCCAGTCGCACACAAAGTTGGAGAACTCAGAATGCAAAAGGTGCAGAGCTCAGAATCCAAAAGGAGACTCACCAAACCAAAAGCAGGCAGCAGCTCACAGAAGCCATGAGCACAAGGGGCTCGGTGCAGGTACCTGATTCTGGGAGTCACCTTCAGATCCCACTTTTGACACCATACTGTCAGCTTGAAAAGCAAATACACCTTGTTAAAGCAAATACACCTTGTTATTTTATTCTCAGAATGAGTTTATTCAGGAATAGCACAAAGAATTTCAATTTGAGATGTGCATGCTATGACAAACCATAGGCAAATCCAGAAAGCAAAGGAGGAGAGCTTGCCTTTATAGAGAAAAAGGGGGAGTAGGGAGGGGCTATTCCAAGTGAAAGTCCATTGGGAAAACAATAACAGTTCAGGGCAGCAACAGCTTTTCATTGGCTGAGCCACAGCATTTCTCATTGGCTGGGCTATTGCCAGGTAAGGAGAGAGATATTTCTTCAGTAGTAAAGTAGTTTTACTTCCTGTCAGAAATGGAACTGTTGGTCTCTTCCTATTTGAAATCATTGACAATGTATGACTGGGCATGAGAACTCCCTCTACAGATCTTCCTGACTCCAATTTAGTTAAAGTTTCTTTTATTAATATACCACATTTTGTTTATCCATTCATCTGTACTTGGACATTTGGGTTGCTTCCACCTCTTGACTGTTGTGAATAATGCTACTGTGAACACATGTGTACAAATATCTCTTCAAGGCACTGCTTTCAGTTCTTTTGTGTATATACTCAGAAGTAGAGTTGCTGGATGATGTGGTAATTCTATGTTTAATTTTGTGTGGAACTGCCATCCTGTTTTCCACAGCAGCTATACCATTTTACATTCCCCTCAACAGTGCACAAGGGTTCCAATTTTTGCACACCATAGCCAATGCTTGTTGTTTTCTGGGTTTTTTGATAGCAGCCATCCTAATATTTCTCCCATTCTGTTGGTTGCCTTTTTACTCTGTTGGTATTGTCTTTGAATGCACAGATTTTAAAATTTTTATGAAGTCCAAGTTTGTGTTTTTCTTTTGTTGCCTGTGCCTTTGGTGTCATATCCATGAAATCATTGCTAAATACAATGGTTTGATGCTTTTTTCCTTTGTTTTCTTCTAAGAGTTTTATAGTTTTACGTCTTATATTTAGATCTTCGATCCATTTTGAGTTAATTATTGTATATGGTGTTAAGTAAGGCATCTAACTTCATTCTTTTGCACTTGGATATCCAGTTTTCCCAGCACCATTTGTTGCAAAGACTGTCCTTTCCCTGTTAATGGTCTTGGCATTGTTGTCAAAAATCATTTATCCAGGGGCCGGCCCCGTGGCTGAGTGGTTAAGTTCATGCGCTCCACTTCAGACGCCCAAGGTTTCACTGGTTCGGATCGTGGGTGCAGACGTGGCACCGCTCATTAGGCCATGCTGAGGCAGTGTCCCACATGCCACAACTACAAGGACCCACAACTAATAATATACAACTATGGACTGGGGGAATTTGGGGAGAAAAAGTAGGAAAAAAAATCATTTAACTATATCTTCATGGTTCATTTCACTTTGGGTAGTATTGACATCTTAGCAGTATTAAGTGCTCCAATCCACAGACATTGAATGTGTTTCCATTTATTTGTCTTTAATATTTTTCAGCAGTGTTTTGTAGTTTTCATTGTGTAGTACTTCCCCCTTATCTGTGGGGGATATGTTCTAAGACCCTCAGTGAATGCCTGAAACTGCAGATAGCAGCAAACCCTGTGTATACTATGTTTTTTCCTAATCACATATACCTGTGGTGAAGTTCAGTTTATAAGTTTGGCATAGTAAGAGATTAACGACAATAACTAGTAATAAAATAGAACAATTATAACAATATTCTGTAATAAAAGTTACCATAGATCTTAGCAACCTCAGCATACGATTTTTTTCTTTCCTTATTTAGACCTTTTCACTTAAAGGAAGCATTTTTTGGCTTCTCTTTGGCATATTCAAATTGCTAACGTCATTGCTCTTGTGCTTTTGGGCTATTAATAACATAAAGGCTGCGTTAACACAAGTACTGCAATACTGAGACAGTCTCGTAACCGAGATGGCTTCTAAGCAACTAATGGTCAGGTAGTGTATACAATAGTGGATATACTGGACAAGGGGATGATTCACATCCCAGTTGGGACAAAGCAGGATGGCGTGAGATTTCATCACGCTACTCAGAATGGCATGCAATTTAAAATTAATGAATTGTTTATTTCTGGAATTTTCCATTTAATTCTTTTGACCGTGGTTGATTGCGGGTAACTGAAACCATGGAAAGCAAAACCACAGATAAGGGAAGACTATTGTACAGGTTTTTCACTTCCTTGATTCAGTTAATTTCTAAGTATTTTATTATTTTTGATGCTATTGTAAATGGAATTGTCTATGTAAGTTCCTTTTCAGATATTTACATATAGAAATGCTACTGCTTTTTGTGTGTTGACTTTGTATCCTGCTACTTTGCTGGATTCATTTATTCTGACAGTTTTGTGTGTGTGTGTGTGGAGTCTTTAGGATTTTCTTTGTATACGGTCATACCATCTGCAGAGATAATTTCACTTCTTCCTTTCCAATTTGGATGCCTTTGCTTTCCTTGCCTTGCCTAATTACTCTGATTAGAACTTCCACTACTATGTTAAGTAGAAGTGATGAAAGCAGGCATTCTTCCTTTGTTCTTCATCTTAGACGGAAACCTTTCAGTCTTTCACCATTGAGTATGCTGTTCACTGTGGGTTTTTCATACATGGCTTTTATTATGTAGAGTTTCCTTCTTTTCCTAGTTGAATGTTTTCATCATGAAAAGGTGTTGAGTTTTGTCAAATGCTTCTTGTCCAGCTGTTGAGATGATCCATTGTGGAATTTTCCTTCATTCTGTTAATGTGATGTATTACATTGATTTGAGGTCTGTATGTTGAACTATCCTTGCATTCCAGGAATAGATCCCATTTGGTGTCATGGTGTATAATCCTTTTAATATGCTGCTGAATTCTGTTTGCCAGTATTTATTGAGGGTTTTTGTATCAGAGTTTTATAGGAGATATTGGTGTGTAGTTTTCTTTTCTTGTAGTGTTTCTGTCTGGCTTTGGTATCAGGGTAATGTTGGCTTCATAAGAAAGAGTTAGGAAGTATTCCTTTCTCTTCAATTTTTTGGAAAAGTTTGAGAAGACTTGGTACTAGTTCTTCTTTAAATGTTTGATAGAAGTCACCAGTGAAGCCATGAAGTCCAGGGTTTTTTGGTTTGTGTTTTGTGGTTTGTTTTGCAGGAAGATTTTTTATTATTGAGTTAATCTCTCTAGTAGTTATAGGGCTATTCATGTTTTTTATTTCTTCAAGATTTAGTTATGGTAGATTTTGTGTTTCTAGGAATTTGTCCATTTCATCTAGGTTATCCAGTTTGTTGGCATACAGTTGTTCATAGCATTCTTTTATAATCCTTATATTTCTGTAGAATTGATAGTAGTGTCCTCACTTTCATTTCTGATTTTAGCAGTTTGATTCTTCTCTCTTTTTTTCCCCCGCTTAGTCCATCTAGCTAAAGTTTTCTCAATTTTGTTGACCTTTCAAAGAACCAACTTTTGGTTTTGTTGATTTTCTCTAGTTTATCTCTGCTGTAATCTTTATTATTTTTTTCTCCTGCTAGCTTTGGGTTTAGTTTTTTCTTCTTCTTCTAGTCCCTTAAGTTATAAAGTTAGGTTGTTCATTTGAGATCTTTCTTGTTTTTTATTTATTTTATTTATTTATTTTTTTAGCAAGATTAGCCCTGAGCTAACTACTGCCAATCCTCCTCTTTTTGCTGAGGAAGACTGGCCCTGAGCTAACATCCATGCCCATCTTCCTCTACTTTATACATGGGATGCCTACCACAGCATGGCTTTTGCCAAACAGTGCCATGTCCACACCCAGGATCCAAACCAGTGAGCCCCCAGCTGCCAAGAAGCAGAACGTACGAACTTAACTGCTGCGCCACCGGGCTGGCCCCTTTCTTGTTTTTTAATGTAAGCATTTGTAGCTCATAAATTCTCCCCTTATCGCTGCCTTCCCAATGTCTCATAAGTTTTGGCATGTTGTGTTTTCATTTTCATTTGTCTCTAAGTTTTTCCTAATTTGTCTTGTGATTTCCTGTTTGATCCATTGGTTAAGAGTATGTTTTTAATTCCTACAAATTTGTGAATTTTCCACTTTCCTTCTGTTGGTGATTTCTGACTTCATTCTATTATGGTCAGAGAAGATAATTTGTTATCTATCCTTTAAAATCCATTGAGACTTAATTTGTGGCCTAATATGTGGGCTGTCCCAGAGAATGTCCCATGTGCACTTGACAAGAATGTATTTATTTTTTCTGGGTAGAGTGTTCTGTGTAGATTGTTAGACCTAGTTGGTCTGTTGTTGTTTAAGTCCTCTCTTTCCTTACATATTTTCTGTCTGGTTGTTATGGAGATTGCGATAGTGAAGCATGCAACTATTATTGCAGAACTGTATTTCCCACTTCAGTTTTCAAAGTTTTTGCTTCACATATTTTCCTGGCCTGTTATTAGGTGTGTAGGTGTTTGTAATTGTCATATCTTCGTGCTGTGGTGAACCTTTTGTTAATATATAGTGTCCTTCTTTGTCTCTTGTAACCTTTTAAAATTTAAACTCCATTTTATTTGGTATTGGTATAGCCACCTCTGCTCTCTTTTGGTTACTATTTGCATGGAATATCTTTTTCCTTCCTTTCATTTGCAATCTATTTGTGTCCTTTGTTCTAAAATGAGTCTCTTGGAGACAGCATATTGTTTAATCATGAGTTTGTATACATTCTGCCTATCTCTCTTTTGATTAGAGAGTTTTATCCATTTACATTTAAAGTAATCACTGATAAAGAGGGACTTCTGTCATTTTGCTGTTTGTATTATATATGTCTTTTAGCTTTTTGTTTCTCATTTCTTGCATTTTTGTCTTCTTTTGTGTTTAGTTGATTTTTTGTGGTGAAATGCTTAAAACCTTTTTCATTTCCTTTTGTATATATTCTATAGCTAGGGTTTTTTTGTGGTCTCCATGGGGATTGTATTTAACATCCTGAAGTTATAACACTCTAGTTTCAATTTATACCAGCTTAACTTCAATGACATGAAACAACTTTCTTCCTTTACAGCTGTGTTCCTACCCCTTTTGGTTGTCGATGTCACACAATTAAATCTATACATTGTGTGCCCCAAAACATAAATTAGTAATTCTTTTAAATGCATTAGTCTCCTAAATTATGTAGATCAAAGATTTGGAGTTTCAAACCAGAGTTATAATAATGCCAGCTTTTATACTAAAGATGGTTTTGTTTTTCTTTAAATATGTTAGTGTCTTAAATTATGTAGAAAACAAAAAATACAGTTACAAACTATCATTACGATAATACTAGCTATTTTTTTTACTTGTTTTTTTTTTTTTTTTTACTTTTTTTGAGGAAGATTAGCCCTGAGCTAACACCTGCTGTGAATCCTCCTCTTTTTGCTGAGGAAGACTGGCCCTGAGCTAACATCCATACCAATCTTCCTCTACTTTTTATATGTAGGGTGCCTGCCACAGCATGGCTTGCCAAGCAGTGTGTAGATCTGCACCCAGGATCTGAACCAGTGAACCCCAGGCCACCGAAGGGGAACGTGCAGACTTAACTGTGGCACCACCAGGCTGGCCCCAGTACTAGCTTTTATAATTGCCCATGTGTGTACACTTATTGAGATCGTTATTTCTCCACTTGTCTTTGAATTAGGTCTAATGTCTTTTCATTTCACCTTGCAGGACTCCTTTGAGCATTTTTTGCAGAGCAGGTCTAGGGCTCACGAACTCACTCAGCTTTTGTTCATCTGGGAATGTCTTGATTTCTCCCTGACTTTTTGAAGTTTTGCCAGGTACAGGATTCTTGGTTGACAGTTTTTTTTTCTTTGAGTGCTTTGAATATATAGTCACACTGTTTTCTGGCCTCCATAGTTTCTGATGAGAAATCTGCAAGTAATCTAATTGAGGATTCTTTATGTGTGATAATTTCCTTCTCTCTTGCTTTTTCAAGATTCTCTCTTTGTCTTTGTTTTTTGAAAGTTTGATTATAATGTGTCTTTGGGTTCCTCTTACTTGGAGCTTGTTGAGCTTTTTCAATGTTTATAGTCTTGTCCTTCATCAAATTTAGAAGTTTTCAGCTCTTAATTTTTCAAATATTCTCTGCCCCTTTCACTCTTCTTCTTCAGGGACTCCCACAATGCATATGTTGGGCCATTTGTTGGTGTTCTACAGGCCTCTAAGGCTCTGATCACTTTTCTTCAGTCGTTTTTCTTTCTAGTCCTCACACTTCACAATTTCCATTGTGCTGTCTTCAAGTTCGTTGATTCTTCTGCTTGTTCAGATTTGCCTTTGAATCCGTCTAGTGAATTTCTCCTTTCAGTTATTGTACTTTTTAGCTCTAGAATTTCTTTTTTTAAATTGTTTATAGTTTATTTTTTGTTTTTCTCAGGAAGATTAGCCCTGAGCTAACATCTGTTGCCAGTCTTCCTCCAGTTTATATATGGGTCACCACCACAGCATAGGTGGCAAGTGGCATAGACTATACCCAGCATCCAAACCCACGAACCTGGGCCACTGAAGTGGAATGCACTGAACTTAACCACTACGCCATGGGGCTGGCCCCAAGCTCCAGAATTTCTTTTGTTGTCTTTGTAGGTTTTCTATCTCTTTATTGATATTTCCATTTTACCCATAAATCATTTTCTGACTTTTTCCACATCTTTCCTTAATGCTCTGAGTATCTTTTACATATTTGCTTTTAAGTTTGTGTCTGGTAGACTGACATCAGACATTTTTCAGCGATAGTTTTGTTGATTTATTTTATTTGAGTGGGCCATACTTTCCTGTTTCTTTGAACGCCTTGTGATTTTTTGTTATTGTTAAAAACTGAACGTTGACTCCAGTAATGCGGTACCTCTGGAAATCAGATTCACTGCCTTTCCCAAAATTTGCTGGTGTTTTGTTACTATTGTTGTTGTTTTATTTGTTTATCTTGTAGGTTGCCTCTGTGCCAAGGATCATTCTGACATGTAAACATAAGGTCTTCTAAGATCTTTTCTAAACCTGTGCCTTTGCCTGGGCATGTGTCGTCACTTTCTAATTTCCCCTGCATATGCAGTTGCTTTTGAATGTCCTAGTCTTTAATGTCTGACTCCAAAAAGAGAATAATACACAGTGGGAAGAAACAGTCCAGCCCTTAAAGTCCCCTGGAAGTCACTTCAGCCAGAGATGGAGGAGCATGCAACAATAGGTGGAAGTATAGTGACAATGGCTGCCCCCTCTTTGTCTTCACCTCTGTGATCAGAAGCAGCAATCAGTGGTTAGAGCACAGATCCCCACTATTTGGAAGACAAAGGTCCTTTTTGCCTATGCTGGCTCCCTCAAGCTATGTGCAAGCTGCTCCAGGAACACATGCACAGCTGCGTGCTTCAGGGTGGAGGTGGAGGATGAGTAGCTGCTACTGTGCTAAGAGCTGAAGTTGACCAAAATTAACCACAATTTATTGTGCAAACCTTCAGTAGACTCCAGAGGTCCAAAATATCTTGTCAGATAGGTTCCACCAGTGAGGAACAGGTTCCTGGTGCTTCCTACTCCATCATCTTCCCAGAATTCTCTCTCAAGTTAACGTTTTCCTATGTAGTATGAAGGAGGGGTCCAATTTCATTCTCCTGCATATTTTGTCCAGTTGTCCCATCACCGTTTGTTAAAAAGATTATTCTTTCCTCACTGAATTATCATGGCATTTTTGTGGAAAATCATTTGACCATATATGTGAGAGTTTATTTCTGGCCTCTTTATTCTATTTTATTAGTTTATGTGTCTGTTTTTATGCCAGTGCCACACTGTTTGGTTACTATAGCTTTGTAATAAATTTTGAAATCAGTAAGTGTGAGTCCTCCAACTTTGTTATTTTTCAAGATTGTCTTGGCTATTCTGAATCCTTTGTATTTACATAAGAATTTTAGGATCAGCTTGTCAATTTATGCAATAAAGGCAGCTGGAGTTTTGTTAGCAATTACATTGAACCTATAGCTCAATTTATTAATTCTTCTGATCCGTGAATACAAATATCTTTACATTTATCTAAGTCTGCTTAAATTTCTTTCGTAATGTTTTGTGGTTTTCAGTGTACAAGTCTTACACTTATTTTGTTAAATCTATTCCTAAGTATTTTCTTCTTTTTGAAACTATAGTCAGTGGGATTCCTTAATTTCATTTTTCTGATTGTTCTTTGCTAATGTATAGAAATATAGGAGCTGGCCTGGTGGCATGGTGGTTAAGTTTGTGCACTCTGCTTTGGTGGCCCAGGGTTTGCAAGTTCAGATCCTGGGCGCGGACCTAGCACTGCTTGTCAAGCCACGCTGTGGTAACATCCCACATAAAGTAGAGGAAGATTGGCACAGATGTTAGCTCAGTGACAATCTTCCTCAAGCAAAAAGAGGAAGATTGGCAACAGATGTTAACTCAGGACCAATCTTCCTCAAAACAAAAAAAGAAAGAAAGAAGTACAATTGATTTTTATATATTGATCTTTTATCCTTCAACCTGGGAACTCATTTACCAGCTCTAATAGTTTTTTTGTGGATTCTTTAGACTCTTCTTTATACAAGATGAGGTCATCTGCAAAGAGAGATTGTTTTCCTTCTTCCTTTTCAAATCTGGATGCTTTTATTCTTTTTCTTTCCTAATTGCCCTGGCTGAAACTTCCAGTGCAATGTCGAGTAGATGTGAAAGCAGACATCTTTGCCTTATTCCTAATCTTAGCAAGAAAGCTGTCAGTCTTTTACCATTAAGTACTGTGTTAGCTATGAATATTTTATCGATACTCTTTATCGGGTTGAGAACTTTCCTTCTATTCCAATTTTGTTGAGTGTTTTTATCATGAAAGGATGTTGGATTTTGTCAGATGATTTTTCTGTGTCAGTTGAGATGGTTGAAATAATGTGGCTTTTGTCCTCTATTCTTTTAATATGATGTGTTACGTTGTTTGATTCATATGTTGAACCAACCTTGCATTACTGGGATAAATTCCGCTTTAGTCATGGTGTATAATCCTTTATATGCTTCTGAGTTCAGTTTGCTGGTGTTTTGTTGAGGATTGTTGCATCTATATTCATAAGGAATACTGGTGTATAGTTTTCTTTTCCTGTGATATCTTTGTCTGGTTTTGGTATCAGGTAATAATGGTCTCATAGAATGAATTAAGAGGCATTTCCTTCTCTTCTGTTTTTTGGAATTTTGTAATTCACTGGTTCATAACATACCTTTGTTCAAAGAGAAATAATATCTGCCTACTTTAGGTACCCGGGTGACTATTCAGAACCTTGAACCTTGCCTTTGGTGGATATTGACTAAATTATAGACCTTGCTATTACTCAGCCCCACTGAGATGGGGCTGGGATGTTGCCAGGACTGTTTCACAAGTACTAATCCCAGTAGTTTTTCACTGTAATGCTGGTTCTGTTTGCAATCCTCTACAGTGTTGTGAGAGCCTTTCTTCTGGAAACTGTGGTCTTACAGGAATGTTTTACAGCTGGTTTTAGAGACAGTGAAAAAATTCAAAGATCATTGCTAAAAAGATATTTTGGTAGCTTTTTATTTTATTTAAGTTGTGCAGAACAGATCTGAAAATTCTTTTGGTTTTTTTTATTGCATGTTTAACATTAGAAACAGCTATTTTAAGATTCTGTTTTCTAAGGGCCATTCTGTGGCAATATCTCATTGATTCTTTTGTCATCTTGGGTTCATATTCCAGAGCTACACAAGTTTATCACTCAAAACCACAGCAAAAGCAAGAGGCATGGTCCTGAGACCACTACTGGGCATCTTTCTGAGCTCTCTTGTGATCCAGCCCACTTCTCGCCCACAGGTACCACGTACACAGACCTCTCGGCCGGAATCTCCAGGGATGACCAGCCCCTCCCCGCGCATCCAGATAATCTCCACTGACTCTGCGGTAGCCTCACCTCAGCGCATTCAGGTACCTGCACCAGTCCCACTTGGTTCCAGCCACCTGCCCAAGTGCAGCCCTCCCTTCCCTGAATCCTTTCCAAAAACAAACCTGCCTGAGAGTTTCACTAAGAGTTGTGCTTCTTGGGCATCAAGTACTGTACAACTTCATTTTTTCTTTGAAATATAAAGGAAGAAAAAGTTTACGTTTATTGAACTAACTTACTTTTTATTTTTTTCTTTTGTGAGGAAGATTCTCCCTGAGCTGACATCTGTTGCCAATCCTTTTTTTTTTTCTTTTTTTTTTGGTGAGGAAGATTTGCCCTGAGCTAACATCCATGCCAGTCTTCCTCCACTTTGTATGTGGGATGCCTCCACAGCATGGCTGATGAGTGGAGTAGGTCGGCTCCTGGGATCCGAACCCACAAACCTGGGCCACCGAAGCAGAGCATGAAGAACTTTAACCACTTGGCCATGGGGCCGGCCCCAGAATTTACTTACTTTTAATGCAAAAGTCTAAACTGTTGTTTCAAACTATTGGGATGAAGTACATTTTATTACTTATGTGCTTCCAAACTGAGAGGCAATATGTCCTGGTAGTTAAAAGTATGGACCCCACTTAAAGTCAGATCCATTGCCCTACTTTGTAGCTTTTTTGATCTTGGAAAATTGACTTTTCAATGCCTCGTTTTTTTCATTTAGAATATGTACATAATACTAGTAGTTACATCATAAGATTATTGTGAGGAATCAGTGGGCTGTTGCTTGTAAAGTGCTTAAAACAGTGCCTGGCACATACTAATGTTCAGTATGTGTTAATTATCTATATATAATAACTATTACCAGTATTGTTGTTACTGTTAACTAATTGATATTCGCTTCTGGGAAGTTTAGTCTTCCCCAGGGCTCTGAACCTGCCTTTGGCCCATTGAACAAAGAGAAGATAGGTGTATTGAAATCATGGTCCAGCACTCTGGGAGGAAGGGATAATATGTTGATGACACACAGATTAGAGATTCATAGTTATCTCAACAAGCTGAATCAAAAGGCCAAACCAAAAAACATGAACAGAGATAAATGGCCCATGAAACATTAGTTACATAATATGATTTTGAGAGAATACCAGAGTGGACAGATACTTGAGTGAATAAGTAAAAGGATTCCTTTTAGTTACTGTTTACTTTAAGCACAGTATAAGTGAACAGTATGTTAGAGTAACCAGATCATTTCTATACTGTTTTCCCACTCTTAAAAGGGATTTTATGGACTATGATAAACTAAGCATAGAAGAGTTCTAATAAGTAAAATGAAAGAAGTTAAACATTATATTTCCGTTATGTCTGTATTGCATATTTTATCATAAATACAGAAGTTTATACACTTGTCATTATTTTAGCTTCACACTAAGTAGGAAACACATATCTGAGTGTTTGGAAATTCAGAAGTAAAGGGCCCAACATTAATGACGTTTTAGTATTCCTCAGAATTAGGAACTTTATATAGCTAAATTATTTTTTCTCTTTTACTTTGTTCTTACTTGCTGATTATGACTTAAAAATAGGTCCTTTATAATTTTACGTAATAGGTATTAGGATCCTGCCTATATAACTCCCAACTCTGGGAAAGAAGCTAACACTGCGTTTAACCATGGCTATTACATTATGGTTTCAAAACCATCTGAGAGCAGATGAGAACATAGAAAGTTCCCCCAGGAGACTCTGTCAGTAGCTAGTGTGTATATCAAAAGGGAGTGCACATTTCCCCCTGTATTGGTATAAGAATAATCTTTCTGTTTTCCTAAGGCCCATTCTAGCGTCCCTATTCCATAGAGTGGGGCTATTCCCATGCCTTGGTGTTTGGTCCATGGTGATGCTGCTGTCCTGGATGGAATGCAGTAAGGGCCCTTGAGCAGAAGTCTTGTAGAATAGATCTTTGGTGTTGAGCTTTCAGTCTCTCCAGGAAAGGAAGATATCCCTTCAGCGTGAGTTTTATGTACGATAAAAGTAGTTGAAAATCATTTCATTGTGAACCGTCCCTAAAATTGGACGTACCTAAGTGCAACTGAACTGACTGTATTTCAAGGTTTGGTTTTTAGAAAAGGAAAATTAAGGTTATAGGATGATTTCTGGTTCTTGATGTTGGTGCTGACGGCCTCAATGAAGTTTTCATTTCTAGTCCTGACTAATGAATCTCCAAAGCCCTGAGGCCTGGGAAGAGAATAAGACAATATTCATGATGTTTTCTTGAATAACAATGCTTGGAATCCAAATAATGGCTTCTGTGATAAGGTTGGGAGGGAAAGATTATACAATAAGGATAAGGTGAGGCAACATTTAGGAGTTTGGCTTTGAAGGGAGCAAATTTAGGATCAAATCTTGTCTCCACTCAGCTGTGTGACCCTGGGGAAAGTTTCCATAGCCTCTGTACCTGTGAGATAGCAACAATAATGGTACCTATTTAGGATTTTAAAAGGATTAAATGAGATAATGCCTATAAACCTATAGGAAGGAAACATCTAATAAATGTTAACATCTAACATGCTAATAAATGTTAGCAACTGTTATAATTTTTTAATGTTTTATTTTTATATAATTTCAAACTTATGGAAAATAGTGCATGAAAATCCTATATACCCTTTACCTAGATTCACTGATTGTTATAACATTCTGAGTGTGTGTATATGTATTTTTTCTGAATCATTTGAGACTATATTAGAGACATCACGCCTCTTTGCCCTGGATACTCCAGTGTGTATTTCCTAAGAACAGTGGCATTATCTTTCATAATTATAGTACAGTTATCACGGTCGAAAGATTTGATATTGAAACATGCCATTATCTGATCCATAGTCTATATTCTAAAATGTTATCAGTTGTCCCAGTTAAGTCCTTTATGGCTATTTTTCCCATTCCAGGATTTATGCTATTATTTTTAATAATGGTAATAATAATTAAGGTGACAGTCAACACAAGACCAACTTATGTAGTCATGCAGGCCAACAGAGGGTGATCTGGGGCATAGACTTTGTGTCCATCAGTATCTTGTCATCCTAATGTCTGCAAAAGCGCTTTGAGGCCAGATGGGAAGGGTGGCAGTCCTCAGAGTCAGGGAGGAAGCCTTGTGGCTAGGTTGAGAACTGTTGTTTTTTGGGATACAGAGGTCTAGGGTGGGAACTGTGGGAGGAGATGGGGGAGATAAGAGCCATAGGAGAGCACCCACTTGGCTCAGAACGAGACTTAATTGAAGCCATCCAGTCACAAAGTAGCTTCTCAGTAAATTTCACAGGTTTTCATCATATGTAATCTTTCTAGGCCAGAGATTTTCAAATTGTGTTCTTTCTTGCTTCCCAGACTACGAAAAACAATAGGTTCAAGTTTTATTTTTTAATCTGGCTTTCAAAGCAATTAAGATAGATTAAAAGAAAAACACACCTGAACATGTCATATGCCCAATTTGACATGCTGGAGATCACCGGTGCACTTCTCGTGCTGCTGTGTTCCCCTGTTTGGGACAAACCTTGGTATAGAGCTTCTCTTGCCATCTCTGTGTAAAGGTTTTCCTGAGAGATTCCTCCATACTTCCTATTTCAAGTGTATGTTTTTCAGGAGAGCATTGTTGTACTCCTTGTTTGACTTAAGGAAATGTTTAAATTTGAGCTTTTAAGTACATTTATGTGACAAAATATTTCTTTTAACCACTTTACATATTGAGGTTTCACATTTTACAAGAAAGGGCTTCTGCTGTTTACGTATTTTTTAAAAGTTTGAAACCTTTATTACACTTCCCAGAGGAAGACATCTTGGGCCCTTGTAACACCCTCCCCTTCCCCAGTTCTCTCTTCTACCAACTCTTTATTCCTGCACATCCTTCTTTGAGCTGCTGGTACCTGTTCTGTCCTTTCCATGTCCACAACTATCTGATGTTTCCTTTCTCACTCTGATGCTGTAGCAGCCCCTCTCAGGTACTCAACAACTCAGGTTGTTGCTTGTTTGTATGTGTTAAATGGGTAATAGGTGCACGCCGTAACAAAATTACCCCAAACAGTACAGAGTAAAAGACAAGTCTCCCTTCCTCCTCCTTCCCGAGTCTCTCCCAAGAGGTAGCCGCTATTAGCATATTGCTTATTTATTCTTTCAGAGACAGGCTCTGCATATACACCTACAAGTACGTGTGTAAATACATACAGCATATTTTTACACATGTCAACATTCTGCCCACACTGTTCTGTACCTTACTTTGTTTTCTTAACAACATCTTTTGGAGGTGGTTCTTTGTGGTAGAAATAGAGCTGTCTCTCTTGAGTGGCGATTTGATATCCCATTTTGTGTATGCTGCAATGCATAAGCTTCCACCTGCTTAATTTAGCACGTGTGAGAGTATTGCTGTAGGATCAATTACTCAAAGTAGGATTACTGGGAGAAAGGGAGAAGGTGTATATCCATGTGTAATTTTTTTTATTGAGATATAGTTGACATATAACCTGATATTAGTTTCAGGTACACAACGTAATGATTCAGTATTTGTATATATTGCAGAATGATTTCCACAATAAGTCTAGTTACTATCCATCACCATACATAGTTATACAGTTTTTTTTCTTGTGATGAGAACTTTTAAGATCTACTTTCTTAGCAACTTTCAAATATGCAGTACGGTATTATTAACTGTAGTCACCATGCTGTATATTACATCCCATGACTTCTTTATTTTATAACTGGAAGTTTGTACCTTTTTCACATACCCTCCGACCCCCACTTCTGGCATTCACCAACCTGTGCTCTGTATCTCTGAGCTCACATTTTGGTATTTAGGGTATTTGTCTTGGTCTTCCCCTGTCTGACTTATTTCACTTAGCATACTGCCCACAAGGTCCATTCACGTTGTTACAAATGGCAAGATTTCCTTCTTTTTTAAGGCTGAATAATGTTCTCTTGTGTGTGTGTATATATGTATGTATGTCACATTTGCTTTATCATTTCCTCCATTGATGGACATGTAGGTTGTTTCCATATCTTGGCTATTGTAAATAATGCTGCAGTGAACGTTGGGGTGCATGTATCTTTTCGAGTTAGTATTTTCATTTTCCTCAGATAAATACCCAGAAATGGAATTGCTGGATCATATGGTAGTTCTATTTTCAATTTTTTGAGGAACCTTCATACTGTTTTCCATAGTGGCTGCACCAATTTACATTCCCACCAACAGTACAGAAGTGTTCCCTTTTCTGCATGTCCTCATCAACACTTGTTATTTCTTGTCTTTTTGATAATAGCCATTTTAAGAGGTGTGAGGTGCTAATTTCATTGTAGTTTTGATTTGCATTTCCCTGATGAATAGTGATGCTGAGCTCCTTTTCATGTACCTGTTGGCCGTCTGTATGACTTTTTTTGAAAAAATGTCTATTCAGATTCTCTGCCCATTTTTTTTTTTCAAAGATTTTATTTTTTCCTTTTTCTCCCCAAAGCCCCCCAGTACATAGTTGTATATTCTTCGTTGTGGGTCCTTCTAGTTGTGGCATGTGGGACGCTGCCTCAGCATGGTTTGATGAGCAGTGCCATGTCCGCGTCCAGGATTCGAACCAACGAAACACTGGGCCGCCTGCAGCGGAGCGTGCAAACTTAACCACTCGGCCACGGGGCCAGCCCCTCTCTGCCCATTTTTTAATCAGTGTTTGTTTTTTTGCTATTAAGGTGTATGATGTCTTTATATCTTTTGGATATTAACCCCTTATCAGATATATGGTGTGCAAATATTTTCTCCCATTTAGTAGGTTGCGTTTTCATTCTGTTGGTGATTTCCTCAGCTGTGCAGAAGCTTTTTAGTTTGATGTAGTCTCATTTGTTTATTTTTGCTTTTGGTGTCAAATTCAAAAAATCATTGCCAAGACCAATGTCAAAGACCTTACTGCCTTATGTTTTCTTCTAGGAGTTTTATGGCTTCAGATCTTACATTCAAGTCTTTAATCCATTTTGAGTTAAGTTTTGTGACTGGTATAAGATAGTGGTCCAGTTTCCTTCTTTTACATGTGGCTGTCTAGTTTTCCCAGAACCATTTATTGAAAAGACTGTTCTTGCCACATGTGTTACATATACTTTTTAATCTTTTTCAGTTTGCTAACTGAAATGATGTGTCATTGTGTATAAAGTTTGCATTTCTGTTATTTATTCACATATAAGTATGTAATAAACTAAATTATTTACTGTTTTTAAATATCCAAGCTGATATTCAAAGTCTATAGAATTATAAGTAAGAAAGTACTTTTTTCTTCATCCTTCCCTTACCCCTACACCATTTACTTTTCAGCCAATAAGCTTTTTGAAAATTCTGTCTGATTTTGTTATGATTATCGTATTACATTAAATGTACTTTATGATCCAAGGGTAAATATAGATATTAAAATATTAGGCTTTTCAAGAACCACTGCTCTGAAATACTCCACAACAGTCAATCATCCGAGTATCTGTTTTATAGCAAGATTGATATTCAGAAAACTTACAGGAAATAATTATGGGATAACTTTTATGGTATCAGCTTCTAGTTCTCTGCTGCACCTTCTCTACCAGACTGCTAAATGTTGGAGTTCCTCAAGATTCCATTCTGGGTACACTTTCTCCTCTGTATTTTCTCTACCTGAACCTATAGCTTTAAATGTCATTCTATACCAGTGACTCCCAAATGAATATCTATGACCCAGACCTCTGTTGTGAGCTCCATTTAGTTCAAAATATTTTAAAATTTTTCTTGAGACTACTACTTTGACCCATGTGTTATTCAGAAGTGTGTGTTTAATTTCTAAATATTGGGATTTTTCTAGCAATCTTACTGTTACTGGTTTCTTTTTCTTTTCTTGTTTTTTTTTTTTTTTTTTCAGAGATGGAGAAAGGTTTATTTGAATTGGCCAAGAAGAGAAAGCAAGAGTGTGGGTTCTCTCAAATCCACCTTAACAAGAGAAGAAAGCAGGGGTTTTTAATAGAGCTAAGAGGTGTAGCAAGAGGATTTTTGGAGAAACAAGGGGGTAATCATGTTTCTTTCACTTCCAGTAAGTCCCTGGGCCATCTGACTTCTGGGCATCAACAGCAACTGGGGCTGCTTATCTGGTAATCCTTGAAGGCATTCTCTTTATTCTGTAAAACAAGCTCGTAAATCCTTGTGACCCTTGAGTTACCCCTGAGGTTAAACAGGAAAACAGCAAATTGACAAGTTTAACTTATTTTCATAACAAGGTTGAAAGGTAATCTTATTGAATATTTATAGTAATCCTTAGGTGCCCGGCTTCAATCCCTACTGTCTTTTTTCCCTTCCTCGTTCTTATAGGAAGTGGAGTGTCAATCATTTTGGCTACTTCCTGCTGAAAGGCAGCAAAGATAAGGAAACTGAGGAATGAAATTTTTCAACGTAAGATTGAAAATACTCTTGGGTACTGGGTTATATTTTTAATTTTACATTATTAGAATTTTTGCACCTCATTCAACAGTTTTAGTCCAACATCTAAAAGCACATTTTATCCTCAGATATCTGGCCAGAAGAATACAACCCACATTTTAATAGTCCCTGAAGAATAGATCGAATCCCTTGGGGAATCCAAGAGAACAGTCCTGAAAACCAGTGTAGACATTATAAACCAGAATTATCAAGAGATCCTTATGGTCATGCACTAAATAAGGTATGGGATGACATATTCAACCTCTACAAAGATTACTTGCCTTTGCCAGCATCTGAGAAATTCTAGTAATCCAGTTGTCCTTCCAGGCTTGGGGGTCCAAGTCAACAAGGAAGTGTAATAGCCGGTTTACAGATAGAAAACAAAAACCTCAAAGACAGTTTACAGAACTAGAATCTAATATCCACAAGTGTGTACTATAGTTTTTACTGAAACATAATTTTTCTCTCTAAAATCACCCTCATTTTTTACAAAAGATGACCAAATTAAGAGAAACTGGTTTGCCAAGTAAGTCTAGTTTCAGTAAACTTGGCTCAATTTATATAAGTACAGCAAGAATAGCCCTGATCATTTAGGCTCTTTTAAAACTGCTTTGCTGGAACTTTTTATAAGGAATCTCAGATTGAACGTTAAAGGCCTCTCAAGGCCAGGCCAAGCAAAGACAAGGACTTGTCATCAGACTCTGCCTGCAATACCTATAGATTTGGGTGGATTCCTCTCTTTTGAGATTCCTTGCACCTGCCAGGTTAAAGAAGGTCTTTACTCACCTGGTAAAGTTACTGGGAACCCTGTAAGCAAGCTACCAGGCCAATATTTCCAAGTGAGTTTATGTCATAACATCAACTTTTGTCCCTTAGCTGTCTTGTCATACCTGAGTCTGCATGTTTTTCTCAAATCTGTCATTCCAGTCAAAGCTTTGGTCATATAACCAATGTTTCCAATCGTGTCCTCTTATAAAGAGAACATTCTTATTGAACTTATGCAAATAACTATATTGCTGTGAATATAAGAATATTCACTCACTCAGAGTTTCTAAATTCTAGAGGAATCAGGTAGGGAGGAGAAGATAAATATTTCAGTTCTGCTTAAATCAAAACATTGAAAATCAGCAATATCCTCATCACTCATTCAGTCCCAAGATATCAGCTCTTGATCTTCTGTTAGCAGTTTCATGAGGCCATCAGTTTCTCATTACAGTTCTGTAATTTCTTACCAAGCTCAGTTTTATGATCTGAATTGACAAAGAAACTTGGCTATTTCTATAACATGCAACACTTCAAGATGATAACTAGAATTATGGGTGACAACCAGGACAGATCATGATTTTAGGCAAAAGGTTTAAAACATTTGGTCAAATAGGAAACAGTGCTTAGTCATTCATTTAACCACGTGGGACTCGCTCAAAAGTAACAAAAACCTTTCATGATCATAATCAAGAGCAGACTAAAGTTTCAAGAAAATTATCCTTTTAAGAGAGGGGAAAAAAACACGTCCTTATTTTTTTTTTTTACCAGCTTACTTTTGATATTAAAACTCATTTACTTAATTGGATTTGCCTTAATCTTAGCCAACTTGACCATGCATAAAACTCCTCAGGGTTTTACTTTCACAAACCTTCTGTCACTTACTTTTTACATTCAGAATTTGTCCCATGTTTTTCCTTTTTTCTTTCTTGGTACTCTAGGACAAATGTATCTTTCTTAATAAAACAAACAAAAATGTCTCTCTTCAGGACCGGCCCAGTGGCACAGCGGGTAAGTGCACGTGTTCCACTTTGGCGGCCCAGGGTTCACCAGTTCAGATCCTGAATGTGGACATGGCACTGCTTGGCAAGCCATGCTGTGGTAGGTGTCCCACATATAAAGTAGGGGAAGATGGGCACGGTTGTTAGCTCAGGGCCAGTCTTCCTCAGCAAAAATAAGAGGAAGATTGGTGGCAGATGTTAGCTCAGGGCTAATCTTCCTCAAAAAAAAAAAAAAGTAAGTAAATAATGTCTGTCTTCTTTATACTTTCTTTACTGAAAACATACATGTTACTTTCCTTGTATACAGACTTTCTAGAAATAATATGCTTTCTCAGAGAAAATTTCTCAGCATGTACAAAACATGTCTATCAACAAACTCAAGCCTTTTTTTAGTTTCTCTGAGGTAAGAAACCAAAGGCAGACAAATCTGTGCTTAATAATCAATCTCTAATATTTTGTCTTATGTGCAAATGATCTAGATACTCAACAAATTTTGTTCACTTAATTTAGCAAAAAGTCTAGAGTTTTAAGTTACCAAAAATAATTTGGAAGCTGTTTTTTCAAGTATACAGACCATGTGAAACATAATTATTGTACCCGAAAACTCTTATCCATTTTTATCTGTCTAAATATTTCTTCCCAACAATTTCATTTTGATTACCAATGAAAAACTTCATGAGGCATTAGACAAAATTAGCTGTAATTTTAAGCTATTATTTTGCTGACAAATTTGTATTTGACTCGTAAACCCAGGTTGCATGTCTGTCTCATATTCAGTACTGATACAGCTCTGAGGATGTGCCTGTTTCAATCAAACCAACAAATTTAAAAAAGCTTTTATTTATGGAAGATTATTTCTTATACCTTAATTTTTAGTGAATTTATGTAAGCTCTTACTTTAAGACAAACAGAGCTCTAAATTTTTGCCATACAATCTGGAAGTAGAAAAATGTCTAACATTTATGACATATATAGATAGACACACACATAAACAACAGACAGATGCAACCAAGATTTTGTAGTCTTTGATTTTTGGGCAAGGGTGCTTTCATAGCAGTCCGTATCTCCAAAAGCTTTTCCCATCTTTTTACTTTCTGTCAGTCTTAAGAATCTGAGATAGTCTAGATAATCGCTCCCAGAGAGGTCACAAGCTTTTGAGATTAACAAGGAAAGTTAGTTACTTATCAAAGCATTGAAACGCCCATCCAGTTACATTATCCTTAATTTGTTTCTTTCCCTCTGGGTACATAGTTTTATCTTAATTTAAGGAAGAAGTCCTAAAAGAAAATTCCTATCAGGCTTTAAATATCAGCTTCTAATTTGGATAAATTTCTAATCGTAGGTTACTAAATCCTTTCAAATATCTTGTCAAGTTTCAGCTAGGACAAACAGTGACTATTCCTGACAACATTAAACAACTCCATTAAATTTTGTTTTAATTTCCCCTTGACTGTTTAAGGGTAGCAGTTTCCCATTGTTTCAGAGTTTAGACATGGCCAATCAAAAGTATACTTACGCTGCAGCTAGAACCAGATCTCAAAGCCAAACCAAGCCAAGAGAACTTCTGTGAGCGGATCCCCTAATTCTTCCTTAATGTTGGAAAATCCCAAAACCAAGGCCCTCACATTGAAGGCTGAAACAAGGCTTCCTTTTTCAGAAGTTGAGGAGGGGATCCCCTGCCAAACCAAAGCTTCCTTTTCAGAAATCAAACCAGAAGGAAGAAGAAATAAGAATATGGTCACTCGTACCAAAGCTTACTCACCAAAAAACGGCATGTGCTGTGTTACAGTATCAATACTGGGGGAGCATTTCCTCCAGTGAGACACAGTGTCTGTCCCCTGATAGAATTTATAATACAATCATGCGGAAGAAATGTAATCACTTAATTCCATCAACTCTTATACCTCTATCTCAGTCATTTCAAAGAATGGCTTTCTGGTCCTAGAGAAGGTGGGAGCAGAAAATCTACATCACAGAGACACAGAAAGCATTCAGATTTTCTCCAAGATGGGTTTCTGGGGCATATTTGCCTCATCAGTCTCAGTATAACAGGGGAGGTGGCCACGTGGTATTACACTCCTGCAGAACAAAAACAGGTGAAGTTCAGCAGTCCTCTAGATCTTTCCCAAATGAAGGTCGCTCCTTTCACCCACACAAAATGCAAATGGAGAGGCAGAGAATTCACAACTGCGTGTGTTGTGGCAACTCACCTGGCAAAGCACACCAAAAGTACTCGCGTACGAGACAAACACATCCACACAAGGACAAAAAGTAGACTTCAGTCCATTGTGTTTCTCCACTCCAAGTGAGTGTTGCGCTGAGGGTAGCTGACACCGGCAGGAACAGGGGAGTAATACAGGAAGTACCCCAGGCAAAGATGCCCAGTCAGCTACTGGGGACCACTGATCACTCAAACCCTCACCAGGGCCACCCAGCTAGGACTCCTGGCTGGCTTGCCAAAATTGTTACCAAACCTCTTAATCTCAAGTTTGTGTGCCCAGTGTGAGGTAAGCCAAATACTGAGGCATGAGTGCTTGGAGGTGGTGAAAAGTTTATTTGAATTGCCCAAGACAAGAACGGGGGAGCATGGGTTCTCTCAAATCCTCCTGTTATTGGTTTCTAGTTTAATTCTGTTGTGGTCTGAGGACATATTTTAATGATTCCGGGGTTTTTTTCAGTGTATTTTATGGTCCAGAACATGATCTGTCTTAGTGGATGTTCCAGGCAAGCTTGAGAAGTGTGTATTCTGCTGCTGTTAGATAGATTGTTTTATAAATGTCAGTTCTATCAAGTTGATTGATAGTGCTGTTCAAGTCAACTATATCTTTATTGATTTTTTTGCCTGCCTGATCTATCAGTTGCTGACAGGGGAGTGATGACATCTCCAACTGTACAATGGTTGATTTCTCTATATTCCCTTGACAGTTCTGTCAGTTTTTGCTTCACATATTTTCATGGTCTGTTGTTAGGTGCGTACACGTTTAGGATTGTTATGTCTTGGGGGAATTGACCCATTTATCATCATCTAATGCCCCTCTTTATGCCTGATATTTTTCTTGTCCTGAAGTCTACCTTATCTTTAAATTGATATAGTAACTGTGGCTGTCTTTTGATTAGTGTTACATGGTATCTCTCTCCATCCCTTTACTTTTAATCTATCTGTGTCTCGGGTTTGCTGTAGACAATTTATAGTTAGGACTTCTTTTTTAGTCCAGTGACAGTCTCTGTCTTTTAATTGGTATATATAGTCCATTCACATTTAAAGTGATTATGGATGTATTTGGATTAATATCAATCATGTGTGTAACTATTTTCTGTTTATTGTCAGAGGCTTCTTTTTCTGCCTTCTCTGGCTTTCACTGAGCAACTTATATGATCCCTTTTATATCTTCTCTTAGTGTATCAAGTATACTTCTTTACAAATGTTTTTAATTGTTGCCCTAGAGTTTACAATCTACATTTTAAACTAATCTAAGTCCACTTTCAACTGAAAGTATTGTTTCTTATGTAATGTAGGTATCATATAACAGAATGTTCCCAGTTCCTCCCTCCCATCCCTTGTGACATTGCCGTCATTCATTTCACTTCTCCACATGCTGTGATTACCCAGTACATTGTTACTACTGTTAACTTAATTCTTTGTTAGATCAATTAAGAATAAGAAAAATAAGATTTAATTTTACCTTCACTTATTCCTTTTACATTGCTTTTCCATCCTTTATGTAGATCCAAGTTTCTGACCGATATCATTTATTTTCTGCCTAAAGAAAACCTTTTAACATTTCTTACCTGGCAGGTCTGCTGGTGATGAATTTCCTATTTTTTGTTTTGTCTGAGAAAGTCTTTATTTCTCCTTGCCTTTTTTGTTAATTGGTTTTTTAAAAGATGATTTTCAGTGAAACTCATATGACATAAAATTAACCATTTTAAAGTAAACATTTCAGTGGCATTTAGTACATTCACAATGTTATACAACTTCTACCTCTTTCTAGTTCCAAAATATTTCCATCACTCCAAAGTAAAACCCCTTAAGCAGTAAGCAGTTTCTCCCTGTTATTCCTTCCTCCTAGTCCTTGGCAGCCATCAGTCTGCACTCTGTCTCTGTGGATTTATTAATTCTGCATGTTTCATATAAATAGAATCATATAATACGTGACCTTTTGTGTCTGGCTGGTATCACTTAGCATGTTTGTTTATCAATGTTATAGCGTATATCAGTACTTCATTTCTTTTGATGACCGTATAGTATTCCATGTATGTATATACCACAATTTGTTTATCCATTCATCCATTCGTGGACTCTCCTTCACTTTTGAGGGTTACTTTTGTCAAACATAGAATTCTAGTTTGGTGGTTTATTTCTTTCAACATATGAAATATTTCACTCTACTCTTTTCTGGCTTGTATGGTTTATGATCACAAATCTGCTATAAATTTATCCTTGTTTCTCTATAGGTAAGGTGGGGTTTTTTTTCCACCTCTGGCTTCCTTCAATGTTTTCTCTTTGTCTTTGGTTTCCACACTCAAATGAGTGTTAGGGAAATATAATTAAGAGAAACAAAATCTTCTCTCAACCCAGAAAACCTTTCCACAAAGGTAGTAGAGACAGAAAACAGATTTGGGGGCTGGGTTATTGAATAAGCATTAAACCAGAACATACTGTGCCTCACAGGCAATCCTCTCGGAGATTGCAAGCACATAAAGGGATTTTACTCATTTATACAGTCAAGCTGTTACAACCCATTACATACTTGTTTTCAAGATCCTAACTTTATCACGTGTTAGCTAGTTAGCTTTGTGGGGGGGAACAAACTTCTTATATCTTTATGACAGGAGATAGTTTGCAAATGGGAGCAAGCTGCCTGCCAAGTTAGGCTCTCACTCTCCTAAGAGACTGGGAGGTAAAGGAGATCTCTCTCTTGGAGTTTACATTTCAGAAAGATAGCTCCCAGGTCCTTGAGAAAACATTCCTGAGTTGTGGCACTAGCAACAGGCTTATCTCATCATTATAAAGATTTACATACTTAGGAAAGGACAGAGAAAGAATTTCAGACAGAGAAAGAATTTCAGAGAAAGAAAGGAGAGAAAGAAATTCTGAAAGGAAAGGGAAAGGGAGAAGTCGCTTTCCTTATTTTCAGCAGAGAGAGTTAAGCCTTTTATCTTTAATTTGTATTTGGCTTTACAAATAGGATGTGTATTTATCCTGTTTGTATTTATCAAATTTTACTTTGTTTATTTATTTTAATTTTTTTTAAAGATTGGCACCTGAGCTAACAACTGTTGCCAATCTTCCTTTTTTTTTTTCCTGCTTTTTCTCCCCAAATCCCCCCGATACATAGTTGTATATTTTAGTTGTGGGTCCTTCTAGTTGTGGCATGTGGGACGCTGCCTCAGTGTGGCCTGACAAGTGGTGCATGTCCATGCCCAGGATCCAAACCAGCAAAACCCTAGGCTGCCGAAGCAGAGCACGCCAGCTTAACCGCTCAGCCACGGGGGCAGCCCCTGTCAAGTTTTATTTTGATATTTTCTGAGCTTCATGGATCTGTGGTTTGGTGTTTGTCATTAATTTTGGAAAGTTCTTGGCCATTATTACTTTAATTATTTCTTCATTCTCCTTCTGGTATTCCAGTTATGCAGATATTATGTCTTAAAATTGTCCCATAGTTCTGGGATATTCTGTTCTGTCCCCCACCACCCATTCTTTTTCTCCTTGCACTTCAGTAAGGAGGTTTCTATTGACCTATCTTCAAGCTCAGTGATTCTTTCCTTGGTTGTGTCTGGTGTACTAATGAGCCCATCAAGGCATTCTTCATTTCTGTTACAGTATTTATTTCTAGTGTTTCCTACTTTCTGAGAATTTCCATCTCTGCTTACATTTTCATCTGTTCTTGCATGTTATCTACTTTTTCCTTTAGAGACCTTAACATATTAATCATGGTTATTTTGCATTCCTTGTCTCACAATTTCAACATTTGTGTCATGTCTGAGTCTGGTTCTGATGCTTGTTTTATCTCTTCAGATTGTGTTTTTCTTGCCTTTTGGCATGCCTTGTAAATTTTTTGTTGAAGGCCAGGTAATATCCAGCTGTATTAGGTAATAGGAACTAAGGTAAATAAGCCTCTAGTATGGGGATTTATGCTAATCTAGCTAGGAGTAGAGCTTTTTTTAACGTTTGCTCTAGCTTTAGGTGCCAGCAGCTTCAAATTCTTCTAGTGTCTTTCTTTTTTTCTCTCCTCTTGACTTTGGGCTTCCTTAGATTTTCCTCCTCAGAGAGTCTGTGTCTTGAAGCTCTTCCAGCTATAACCCGCTGTTTTACTGGAGCCCTGTTAGTGTAGTGGTAAGGTGTGGGGGAAGGGAAACATTGTGTAATCTTACGATAAAATCTCAGTATTTTAGTGGGCCTGTGTCCTGGGGCTGTGACCTTCACTAGTGTTTCTTAGTTATCCCTGCTCCCCATTAGATGAGACAGGAAGGCTAGAGGGGTCTGGAGTTAATGAAATGCCCTTTTCCCCAGGTGGGATAGGCCTTTGTTATGGAGAACACTCTTGAGTTTATTTTACAAAAATGACTATTCCCCTTCGCCTGCCAGAGCCACCAGGGAGTCTTTCTCATCTCTTTACCATGAGAACCAAGTGGGATTTCTAGAGCTAAAACTCATGAAAGTATAAGGGGACCCCCTAAGACATTGACCACCAGGAGTTTCTTCTCCCATGCTAGTCCATACTAAGTCTCGAGCAATTTATTGTAGTTACCATTTGAGTGTCCTACCAGTTTGGCTTTTGCCCCAGGTAAGCAGATCTCAGACTTAGTGAATTCACCTTTCTCCAGATTTCAGGATGGAGTTTGCTCTGCACACTCAGTTCTCTGATGAACCAAAAGGGAGTCATTAATTTTCCACTTATCTAGCTTTTTCTTGTTCTAAGGATGGAGTGATGACTTCCAAGCTCTTTACATGTCGAAGTTGAAACCAGAAGTATACTTTCAGCTCCAAACTCATCTGTCTGGTAGTTTACCTGACGTATCTTCTTGGGCATCTCATACTTGGCAAGCCAAAAACAGGCTTCTGAATTCCTGCCAACTCTTGCCCCTTCACCACCCAGTTCCTCAGGCTGGAAACCTAAGAGTCATTCCTAACCCTTCACTCTCCAGTCCTCACATCTCTACCACCTGCTCACGATGTCCCTTCTCCCTCCAGCATGCATTTCACAGTGATCCTCTTCTTTCCAGACCCACACCTACCACCTTCACCTCTCACCTGGGCTGCTGCAGTGGCATCCTAACAGTTCTTCAGCTTCCACATTTTTTGTTCTATGTATTTTCCATTCCAGCATCCCAGAAGATCTGCTTAAAATGTAAACCACTTCCCATCATTCCTTCTCTTAAAACCCTGAATGTATTTGGGAAACACCATTTTATGTTATTCAGGAAGGAAAGCTGTGTCAAATATTTTATCTACCTAAACTTTGTAGGGATTCAGTTAGTGGGGCTAAATGGAGATGTTCCTTTGATCATCTATGAGCAATACTTACTATTCATGAGTTAAAATTTATATTTACGTAAAAGATTTGTTTACCTTTTTGCATAGGTCAAAAAAACTTTTAAACAGATTTTCTTTACCTTTTATATTTTTAATTTAATCACCGCTGCTCTTATCCTTTGTTAATGCTCTAGTATACCCTGACCTGTCAAATTTTATGTATATAAAAAATATATATGTATGTAGTATATATTATACATTATTATATATATATAATAGTATAAGGTAGGTATAAAATGGTATAAGAAACCTGAAGACCTGGTTTTGGAGGGAAAAACCTCTTGCATGGCTCCCTTAGAGCCACTCGGAATGAAATCCAGACTCCCAGCAGGGCCAGCCTACCTCCCTCTCTAGGCTCCTAGGCCACTCTTCTGTGGGCCTGAGATCAGTTTAAAAGTTCCTTCCTCTTAGGGCTTTCCGTGTGCCAGAACATTTCCTGTTGCTTAGAACGCACTTTTCCCTAAACCTTTATGTGGCTCCCTTCTCCTCAGCCTTGAACCTTGTTTTAAATGCTACCTCGTCACCAAGGCCTTCCCTGACCTCTCTTTCTGAAGTTGGTACCTGTATTATTCCCTCTTACCCCGACCTGATGTTTTCCCTCATGACGTCTATCATAAAGTTAAATTGTTTACTGATTGGTCTGTTTACTTGGGGTTTTTTTGCCAGTCTTTTCCACTAAACTAAAAGCTTCATGAGAGCAGGAACCATCTCCATAATGCCTGTAATCTAGCAAAGCTCCTGGCACAGAGTAAGTATTTGAGGAGTGAGTGAGTGAGCCATAGTAGAAAGTCCTGATTTTCTCAGTGGGAGAGATTTGATGAGATAAAAAGGATATAAGACTTCCCAAGTGAGGAGAGAAGTATGTGAGAGCTTAGAGGGAGGAAATACTTTTTTCAAGGTCCTGTTAACATTCTGGGCAGTGTACCAGGTGCTTTCACACACATCATATCGTTTCACTTTCCTAGTAATCCCTTTTTATAGATAATGTAAACAGAGGCTCAGAAAGCTCATATAACTGTTCCATATTGACACCTTTGGGAAGCAGGAGAGCAAACATTCCATTCACGATGCTAGCTGCAAAGCCCTATGTCAGGATCACAAACACAGGTGTTTACAGGACCAGGTGGCAATGAGGAGGTGGGTACAGTGGGGACTGGGGTGAACCAGATAGTCTGTGCTCCATCTAAAGGGGCAGCCACACCTAGCCAGCCCATGCCATAGGGAAACTTAGGCCCAGAATGGCCAGAGCTTCCAGTTTGTCAAGAGAACTGTAAATCTGATTTTTGTAGGAAATAAGATTCTATTTTTAGATGTTGGTAACCAGTTTTTAAAAATTTTAAGCTTTGGGAAATCAAACAAAAATTATCCAATGGCTGGGTTTTGCCCTCAGGTTGTTTTGCCCTCCGGTTGTTTGTTTACAGGCTCTTCTTCACAACAGAAATGATGAACCCAGCCTGGCTGGAGTAGAGAATGAGTAACATGGAGGGGAATGGCACTGTGCCAGGTCACATCCAGGTCTGCCTTTTGGGTAGAACTTAGAGAGGGACCTTGGGAAAGTAGAGTACAATTAGCTCTGCTATAATGTGACATATACGTTCCAAAAAATTCCGACACTATACACACTTACACAATGAAAACCACAGGGCTTATGGGAAAAAATGGGGTTAGTGGTACAAGATTCAAAAACTGTCAGTGACGCATTAAAAAATGGATGTGAATTTAATAAGAACTTCAGTCTCCATATGTTAAATGGTTAAGAAATACTTAATGACTACAATAAATATGGTACTTTACCTTGAAAGAGACCTGAAGCTTGCTTGTGGGGTAGGGTGGAGGATTGCAGCTCGTCACTTATTGGGAGTGGTGCACAGAGGGTGATCTGAAATCAGAGGCAAAGCTGTGACACCAAGTGCCGTGAGCTAGATATTCCCACCCAGCTCACTTTACCTGGGCATCATTTTGTGTTTACATAGTGTTTCTATGGAAGAAATCATGTATAAGCACAAGAGTCACATTTTGCTCAAATTATACCCTAATATATCAATCACATTGGAACAAATGCACCTTTTCAAAACAAGCATTATAGAGTACTCACTGTGTAGCCAGGCTATAGAGGGCCTTAAAAGTCACAGGGAAAATAAGACATCGCTTATATTAGTACCCTCCCCCCAATTTATTATTGTTTACAAGCAGGGAGTATGACTTTGTTCCAAGTAAAGAAATCAGTTTGCCTCTTGTGTTAGTTTCCTACGGCTGCCATAAAAAGTGCCACAAACTTAGTGGCTTAAAACAACAGAAATTTATTCTCTAATAGTCCTGGAGGCCAGAAACCCAAACTCAAGGTGTTAGGTGTTGGCAGGGCCACGTTGTCTCGTAACTTCTAGGGAAGCATCCTTCCTTGCCCCTTCCTAGCTTCTGTAGTTGTCAGCAATTCTTGGCCTTCCTTGCTTGTGGCTGTATCCTCCAATCTCTGCCTCTGTTGTCACATGGCCTTATATGGGCACCAGTCTGGCTTTAGGGCCCACCCTAATCCAGTATGGCCTCATCTTAACTTAATTACATCTGCAAAGGCTCTATTTCCAAATAAGGTCACATCACAGGTCCTAGGGGTTAGGACTTAACCATCTTCCTTGAGGGAGAAACATTCTACCCACAGAACTCCTCCACAGGAGACTTCAGTGTTCATGCGTCTGGATACATCGTCTCGATTTGATATTTCGGTCTCATTTAACAGGAGTCTACCTGATGGTGTCTGCTAGCAAGTTCTTTGTTTGCTTGATGGTCACCCTGGGGTTCCAATGGAGTATTTGGGGGATTCTTTTTTTCTGCTTACCTTTTAGTTTTTTTGTGGAAGCGATCTCTGTAAAGGGAAAATGGAGATATCTTGGGAGGGAAAGGCAGACAAAAAGAAATGTTTGTAACTAATTCGTTGAACTTGTGTGAGCCTAAATCTTTGGGCAAAGAAAGAAAAGAATAATCTGGGCTTTGGGATATGTTATATATAGCTACCAAGAGCAGCTATCCCTGTCTAGACCCAGTCACTCCTACCTCCCATCCCCTGCCCCCGTCCCATACCTGCCATGCCTCAACCAAGTGGAATAGGGAATAACATAAAAGGAAGTGACGTGGCAATTACTGTGTGTGCTCAGGTGCAGCACACATCATCTCTGAACACGCTGAGGGCGAAGGACTTACTAGCTGTGCCTTGGTTGTAGTTGGTCATTGAAGACCCCTCTCAATCACATGACTATTTCATTTAACAGGGAAAAGAGTTTAGGAAGGAAATAAGAATTGATACACATGAAAAGGAAGTCAAACATTTGACTCAGATCTCAAGGTTATGAGGGCCTTTCGAAGGCCATTTTGCTTATTACCTCCTGAGGCTGGAGTCCCTTCTGTGGCAACTGAAAGAAGTGTGTATCAAGCAGTGTGTCTACAGTCTTTCAGCTGAGCCTTGAGTAGGAAAGTTTTTAAAAAGAGAATCCTTTTTACAAGGTTTTCTATCTCGTGTTTTTCTGTTCCAGGGGACTCTGGGTGCGCCACAGGTTGTAACAATGAAAGGCACTTCCTTTTCTTCTCTGCAAATCTGTTCTTCATCCTTAAAGATCTTTGACCCTTCAGTTGGAAATGATGATTTACTGGGATTCGTGCTTAGTCATTAGCTAAAGATTTGTTCTTGTATCTTCTGTCCCCGTCTGCTGCTCTTTCTGTTCTTGCGTTTGCTGTGCCCTCACCTTGCAGCACACTTTGCCACATCTTTGCACGATTTCCTCTCTTGCTTCTTTCAGGTCTTTGCTCAACTTCACTCCCTCAGAGAGGTCTTTCTTCCTCAAGTTGCCCTCCTGCCTCCTTCCCCATGTGATGCTCTGTTTGTTTACCCTGCTTTTTAGTTTTCTCCTTGACACTTACTACTGACTGGTATTCTGTAATATTGGTGTTCATGGTCTGTTTCCCCCACTAAGTTAGCTCCATGCAGTAGGACCTTTGTTGTGCTCAAACCCCTATCCCTAGGACCAGAACAGTGCTGGACACATAGTAGACGCTCAGTAAACATGTTATGTGTTAAGTGATTGAATCTTTTCTTGACTATGTCATTTTCTTTTGAGCCAACCAGTATTGTCTGGTTTTCTGTATTGGACAGTTGGCAAAGCTGTTGTGTTAAACTCTGTGTGAGTTTGCTGTCTGAACCTTGGAATTCCATGTCACAAAGCAGCATCTATCAAGAGGTGGCACGGATGCCAGACCTGCCCCTAAATATACTATAGGGAACTGAGTTCCAGCAGAGACAAAGCACATCTCCTCTTGCACAAGGCCTAGCCACAACAGCCCCGAGAGTCTGTTTGCACCAGAGGCCCCTGCTAGTGTCCTTAGAGAGAAGATAGACAGTGCTCTAAGCTGGGTACTTGGCCTGGAAGAGAGGTAGGACAGGGACTAGAACAGCTTCAGAGAATTTCATGAGTGAGAATAAGAGATTTTAATTGTGGCTCATGCAGTAAGGCAGGGAATCTAGGAAGAGGTAGGCTCTGACAGCTGTAGCACCCAAAAGGTTGGAGCCCCTGGAGGAATCAGAGTCAGGACCTCTCCACAGTCAGCACCCACGGCCTTCAATGCATTCTGCAGTCTTCTATCAAACTTAGCTCTTCATGTGCCCAGCCCTCTGCTGGCCCTGGGGATACAGCCCTAAATCAGGTATTGTCTCTATCCTTAAAGACCTCTGAGTCAGGGAGTGGGAGTTGTGAAGTATATGTCAGCAGGGGACTCCCTGTATTCTGTCACCCCAGGCAAGATGATTTACAGGCCCTTCCTTTGGAAATAGCCCTACTTTAAAGCACTCATTCCCAGGTTTTTGAATTTTGTTGATCAGTAGCATTTCAAAAAAGTTAGTTTTTGCCCACATTTTTTATCATGCCAGGGCAAGGATATTGTTTTTTTAAGTTAAACCTATCATCTATTATTTATTATTGTCTTCATTTCATAAAAGAAAGGGCATTTTAATTCTAAAAATAGTAGGAAATATGTCATCCTAGAATAAAAGTAGCGTTACGAAATTTGGTGTCTGAAAAGTTCACTGTTGTGTTTTATTTTTCTCATTTCACCACGGACTGGTGAAACTTCATCTTGGACCAGCATTGACTCCAGGACGGCATTGGGCAGTCACCGCTTTGAGCACCACCTGCAAGTGCACGGGTCGCACAATGCTCCGTGAGAGCAGCCTCCATGTTGTGTCTTGTAGATTGTGACAGACCAGCAGACAGGACAGAAGATCCAGATAGTTACCGCAGTGGACGCCTCTGGGTCCCCCAAGCAGCAGTTCCTCCTCACCAGCCCAGATGGAGCTGGAACTGGGAAGGTGATCCTGGCTTCCCCGGAGACCTCCAGTGCCAAACAGCTCATATTCACCACCTCGGACAACCTTGTCCCTGGCAGGATCCAGGTAAGGCCTGGAGACAGGCATTTGTTTCAGCGCTTCTGCTACTGAAGTTGTTCCTGACTCTTACCTCTGCCTTGGAGGTCAAATCTATCCCTGAAGGTCCTTTGGGCAACTGCAAACATGGCAGATTGCTCCTTTGGCTAAAGTTAAAAACCAGCAAGTGAGTGGCAGGGTCTGAAGGTGGCCAACTGCAGTGCTCAGATGGGGTGAAAGTTAAACCAGATAGAATCAGGGGCCCACAGGAGACTGGCATGGGCAAGCTGGCACTGAGGCCGCTGGAGATTTTTCTTAACAAAGGCCACATGGTGGCAGCCCTTGGCCCATATGTTAGGGACATCACCTAGGGCTGACCACAGCCAGATGAGGACCACCTTGTTTCTAACTCTTACCTTGGCCTTGTCCAGATGCTCAGGCCCAGTTCAGCTCCTCATACTGTCCTTACTTGCTCCTGTGAAATGCTGCCTATAGTTCCTGTCAGTTCTTATCTCTCCCTTTGCCCTGGTTCTCCCTACGCTGGCAGGGTGGGATGGGGTCAGGGGTGGGTACAGGAAGAAAAGAAAAGGTTTGAAGGAAAGGAGGGTTATTGGGAAGCACTGAATTTCCAAGCCCAACACTTAGAGGAACAGAGACTTGAGGCCAGTGGCCAAGCATGGAGCACATTTAGTGAGGGTCAAGTTGAAATCCATGTTTTTGTTTTGTTTTTAATTTTTAAGTTTTTAAAAATGTGTGGTAAAATATAACATAAAACTTACCATCTTAGTATTTTTTAGGAGTCCAGTTCAGAGGCATTTAGTATATTCACATTGTTGTGCAACTACCACCAACATCCCTCTGCAGAACTTTTTCATCTTCCCAAACTGAAACTCTGTGCCCATTGAACACTAACTGCCCATTTCCTCTCACCCTGCAGCCCCAGCAAGCACCATTCTACTTTCTGTCTCTGTGACTTTGACTTTTCTAGGTACCTCATATAAGTGAATCACATGGTATTTGTCCTTTTGTGACTGGCTTATTTCACTAAATGTAATATCCTCAAGTTCATCCATGTAGTAGCATGTGGCACTGTTTCCCTCCTTTTTAAGACTGAATAATATTCCACTGTTTATAGAGACCATACTTGGTTTATCCATTCATCTGTTGATGGACGCTTAGGTTGCTTCTGCCTTTTGGCTACTGTGAAAAATGCTGCTAAGAATCTGTGTCGTGAGGGACTTTCTACTATGGAGAAAATTAAGGAAGGAAGGCATTTTTTTTCTTGTGACAGAGCTGTGTTCAGAACTGTACTTTTGAGCCACTCATAGTGCAGTTAGTCAGTGCTGCTCGTCTTTCCTTCCCCAGAGCACGTTCTGATCCTCAGAGATCAGAGTTCCTCCCTGCTTACTTGGACTGCTCCTCGTTGGAGAAAGGATGGCTGTTGATTTTGTTAAACGTTTTACAAAACGTCATTTTACATAATGATTTCTGTATATTTTCCCTCGATACATGAGTCATTTTAAGGCTCATATTTGGTACTTTATTTAATAACGGCTATTTTTTACTTTCTCATATTGATATCAGTTACGGTATTCTTCCAGTTGAGTAGCACTGTTTGGTTGCCAGAAAGTCACCTACGAATGGAGGAAAAATAGTAGGTTTTAGAAGTCACCTATTTTAGTCCTTCCACTCCAGCTGCCTCAGTGAGAGACTTAGTTATTTAATTAATAAAGCTGGATTATTTTTCTGCCAAATATACCTCTCTGTATGCTTTCAAGCTGTTTCCTGGGAATAGAGAGGCAGCTGGAAAGACCTCCAGTATCTTCTTCTTAGAGGATCTGTGTGTGATTCCCCCCATGGTCCCTGATTGTGGGTGGTTGTGGTAGCCAAATAGGAGAGTAGATCCATGAAAACCAGTGCCTGGCCCTGGACAAACCCCCCTGCTGGAGGGACAGGCCAGATGAGCAGCAGGGCCATTCTTAGTATCAGATTAAGTTGTGGGTTGGAATTTTCCCAGTCCTGCCCAGAGTTCTGCTTAGAAACCCAGGATTAGGAATTTGCTGTTAAACATTACTTTGCTTAGCAATCTGGTTTTTAATCAGCACCCTACTTGTTTCCTGATTCTTAGATCGTCACGGACTCTGCTTCTGTGGAGCGTTTGCTGGGGAAGGCCGACGTCCAGCGGCCCCAGGTGGTAGAGTACTGTGTGGTCTGTGGTGACAAAGCCTCTGGTAAGTAACCTTAGGTCTTAACTGGCTGTGCATCTTGGACCAACGTTGTGAAACAAATGAGAGGATTGTGGGGTTAATGGGGAGAGAACATTTTCTGTAGGTTTACAGGTTTCAAAACTTGAACTCCACTTTTCTTATTGGGATTGTTTTTGTTTGATATAAACAAGCAAACCAGTTTATCAGATTATTAGAATCAAAAGGAAAAGTCAAACTATTTGTGTGATTTGTAAGTACTGGTTGAGTGTCAAATATTTACGTGCTAGTAAGGGAGTAATAATTTCTTTAATCTAGTTAATATTTGCACTGTGCTTTGCTGTCTGTTCCCCCTTCGTCCTAACTGTAACTGTCTCTGTCATCCCCTCACTATAACCTAGTGTGATAAACTGCTGTGATGGAGGAGGGAGCACATGCGTTTTTGGCTGGAGTCCCAGGGTCAGGAAAGGCCCCCCAAAGGCAGTCACATCTGTGAGCCTTGAAGGTTGAGTGTGTGCATGTCGGATAAAGCAGAAGGGCATTCCAGCTGGTGGAGCCAGGGTCCAGAGAGTTTAATGTCCATACCCATGGTGTGTTTGGGGAAGAGCTCCGTGGTTAGGATGTGGGTACAAGGAGACTAGAGAAGATGTCTGGCCCAAAAGTTCAGACTTTGGCCTGCTGACACTGGGGAGCCATAGAAGGTAAGTGTGGCAGGCTGGGAGGAATGGAGAAGTATTTGATAAAGGCACAGTTCTAGTGATGCTAGGGGCACAGACCTGAGTTCTTTGATGGCTGCACGGTTCCACTTTGTTCTGTGATTACTAAATTCACAGGAACTTTGGACACTTTGTGGTCCTGGTTTTTTTAAAAAATGGAGGCTGGACCAAGCCTCTTAGGAAGACAGCCTCCAGGTAAGCATCTACAAAAGGTTGGAAGCTCCAGTCCCCCTCCCAGCTCATGACACTGTTTGCTTTGCCAGGATGCCCTGCCCTTGCTCCCACCCCTTGTCCTGGTAAACCCAGCCCATCCCACTCTTCTCTGAAGCCCTCGCCTGCCCCCGTCTGCAGGGGTCAGTGCTGCCTCTATCCTCATTGCCTTTTTGTACAGCCCTCTCTGCGCATTTGTAGTGTTCTCTTATAATTGAGTCTAAGGCTTGCCTTCCCCCCCAGAATGTGCTCTTTGAGGTAGATGAAGAACCATGGCTGACCCCCTCCATCTGTATATACCCATCTTCCTGCTCAGCAAGGAGAGGCACTCTGCAAACTTCTAAACAAATGACTGAAGCATGAACATAACAGAGAGGCCACAGAATCTACTTGCCTTCCTCATTTGTCAGTCCCCTTCTTAGAGGAATGGCCTTGTCACAGGCTTACAGTGCCATTGTTCCCAGACAGTAGAGGTCACTCTTAGGGCCAGAGAGCCCAAGGACATAAGGACTTACCCCACAAGGAAGGAAAATGATGTCTACACAGTAATTTTAGCACAACTATTCTTAAAGGCACAAAATTAAGACCCTCCAAGTGCACATGCTAGAGCTTAGGACAACGAGATGCTCTATAGCTGCTGTAAATAGTGATCCTGTGAAATGTGTTCTCTCAGCAACATAGCTAAGACATTGGGTTACATAAGAGCAAACCACGAAAACATCCATGGTCAGTCCCAGCTGGGAACAAATGAGATGTAACGCATGTGGAAGCAGTTTGTGAACTAGGAAGGGTAAACTGAGGCAGGGAGCTCTTTTTAATGTCATTAGTAATTAGAAGTTAGAGACACGAAACAAGATTAGAAAAAAGAGCTGTGTTTAATAAATGTATTTCTAGGACTGTGTTTCCAAAATGATCTGAGTACCTAACCCACGTGAGCCACATGGCAACCTTCCTTCACCTTGGGCCTACGCAGTCAGTTCCCAAGCTTCTTCCTCTGACCATTCTGCTTCCCCCAGAGTAGGTCTAGGGCCCAGGATATGACTCACACAGAGGGAATAAATGCAGGAGTGAGACCCTGTCTGCTAAAACAGCACGTTTGCTACCTGTTGCTCTTGGCAGGACAGAGGCGCTGAGTAGCTTCACAGTCCTAAAGGTTGTACTGAAATTATGTGAAGGACCTGGGTGCCATGCCTGATGCCCAGGCCTGTGATTGTCCCATGGCTCCCAGCATCTGACACTGCACACCAGTCACTTTGAAAGACTTGTCTTAAAAACAGGGCCTGTGACAGATCACCTCTTCTCTTGGTGAACTGCTCATGCACTCTTTCTCCTTTTAGGCCGTCACTATGGGGCTGTCAGTTGTGAAGGTTGCAAAGGTTTCTTCAAAAGGAGCGTAAGGAAAAATTTGACCTATAGCTGTCGGAGCAACCAAGACTGCATCATCAATAAACACCACCGGAACCGCTGTCAGTTTTGCCGGCTGAAAAAATGCTTAGAGATGGGCATGAAAATGGAATGTGAGTAACAGTATTAAAAAACCACGTGAGTTAACAAGAAGGGAGAAAGTGAGCGAGAATCTATTAAATAAGGTTTCAGTACCTACCTTTAAAATACTTTAAGAAAAAATTATCCACTCTGGCTCATTTTGGTTTTCCTTCTGGATCAGATAAGATGATGCAGTGCTGACGCTGCTGGGGTTGGTCAGTTCCCATGGGGCATGTGGAAACCGACTCCAGATAAATGGGGAGGCAGCACAGTGGAGTGGAGTGAACAGAGGCTTTGGAGTAAAGCTAATACCAAATAAAACTCCAGCTTTGCCACTTAGGAGCTACGAGGCCTGGGGAAGACATGCAGCGTCCTTCAGCCACAGGGTCCTCATCCGTGCAGTAGAACTCCTTACATTACTTACATTACTGGGTCTGGGTTCAACCTTTCTCTCTTTTAAAAAGGTCTTTATTTTCTTCAGTTGTTTGTGGCATCTATACGTGATCTTATATCAGAGTGTTGAGGGGAGAGGTTGCTAGGGTGATACAAAATTGACACCCATTAAACAATCGGCAAAAGCCGTGCAGGCTTGAGTTGGACATTTGTATGGTTCCTCTACAATATGTGGCTTTTGAAAAGCTCTCTGTTCGGGACCCATTTGAAGACGGATGTTTCTCATCCTGTTAGCACCAAGAAGTGGAAACTCAGAGGGCTCAGTGTGCGCCTTCCACAAGGCCATGCAAATGCCGTGCTGCAGTCTCTTAGCAGGCAGCACCCACTGTCTTGAGGTCTTTTCCAGCCTTTAGATTTGACATGACATTGTTTAGCTTTGGACCTTTCTCTGAAAAGTTCACTGTGAAAATTGAGCTAGACATATCTAGCACTAGAGCGTATCATCCCTACAGTCATAGACTTAGTAAAGAAGACCCCTTGCTTTACTATGAAGGATGTGGTTTTTATTGATTTGAATCTTTCCTCTAAACATGAATCTTTATGTTGTGATTTAAGCTGTACAAAGTGAACGGAAGCCTTTTGATGTACAACGGGAGAAACCAAGCAATTGTGCTGCTTCAACTGAGAAAATTTATATCCGGAAGGACCTGAGAAGTCCTCTGATAGCCACTCCCACGTTTGTGGCAGATAAAGATGGAGCAAGGTCAGTCCCTGTTTTGACCAAGGGCAACACTGTGGTCAGCCTCTTGGGCTGATCAGAGGAGGCATGCTCTTCCTTGGAAAGGGGGCTTCTGTAGCTCCCCACCCACCGACCACAACCTTCAGCCTTGTCTTGCTCATCCCACCCTTTTTCGAGCTGCTGCAGACACACCTTTGGATAGGTCTGAGGATGGCTGATTTAAGATGGGTCAGAATTTCTCCTATCTCAGGGGCTCAGATTATGTCCTGTAGTTTAAACATTATTCATACAGGTAAACCGTGTTCTGTAATTCAAGATTAGGGCTTCTTTGCAGTATAGACAAAGGGCTTAAATCCCAGGTGTGGTCTCAGATAGTGCCACAAGTTAATTTATGCATTCTTTTTAATGTAATCTATTGAACTTAATTTTAAAGGAACAGAAAGAGGGAAAACAAGAAATCCAAAATGTATCATAGATAGAACTGGAGTTTGAGAATGCCTTGGTGGTATTCTAAAGATCAAGTTAACTTTATTCGGCGGAGTGGCCATAGTCAGTGGGTCAGTGTCAAAGCCCTGGATGATGTGCATCTGTGTGTCAACCTGTCTCAGGCTGTAGCCCTGGCTTTGTGCAAATCTCGTTGCGGAGAGAAGGGGGGTATTCAGTCACTCGGTGACTGAGTCTAGTTAGAGCTTTTCTGCTGCTCAAACAGCTTTTCAAATGTGGAAGGGATGGAGAAATGCAGCATGATCATACTGTGCATCAAATGTTGGAAGCTACTCTGGGTTTCTTTATGTCTTAAATAGACAAACAGGTCTTCTTGATCCAGGGATGCTTGTGAACATCCAGCAGCCTTTGATACGTGAGGATGGTACGGTTCTCCTGGCCACGGACTCCAAGGTGATGTTCTTTACCTATGCCTTCTCCATCTTTATGTTGCAGTGCAGACTGCTTCTCTAAATGTGTGCGCCCACCTTCTTCCTGGTCGTCAGAGACCACATTGAAAGCGTGGCCTTCTCATTGTGACACAGCCACCTGTGATTTATTTTAGGGATGCTGATGGCTTTTCAGAAACTCAGGGCTAGCTGGTCATAGTCATTATAATATGTCAGAGTCTAGAGTTTAGTTTGGCAGAAGTTCTATGGTTCTCTTCTCTATTAAGAGTTTCTCCCCTTATACAGACACTGGCAAACTACTGGTGTGCTGAGGAAATAGATACTTATCCTAAGAGGGCCTTTTGCAGAAGCCCCTGGTTCTTTTTTATTAGATGATCTGTAAGAGGAAGTTCAGCCAGGATTCTAACAATTCTAAACGTTTGCTAGAGCAAATCAGCCACAGGGAATGTAACTTGTTGTGGTCAGAGATGTTTGTCAATCCAAGAGAGACGAGACAAGTGGCTAACTCCTCTGAAGGTAAAGAAGGAGGAGGGTTTTATGCAGGCAAGGGAATCCACTGTTTGTCTCATGTTGTTGTTCCTGATGTAACCCAAATAGTGATGAAGTAGCAACAAGCCACGACTGAGGTCCAGTTTTTCTTCTCTAAAAGGAGCAACTCAGTAACAGAGCACTGGCATTACTTAGAGCCAGAGTGAGGCCTGCAGGCTTCCTTCTCATCTGTTCACACGCACATCCATGTGCACACTCGGTACATTAAGGAGCATCCTCTTTTGGGAAAGAAAAGGCAAAAGTTAGAGCTATTGGCTAGCATAGAAAGCTGCCCTCCACCCACTGGTCCTCATGCTGGGCTTTGAGCTTCCCATCTCTGGGCAGTGATGATATGCATGGCCTGGGAATCACACCTGGCTCACTGCTGTCACCCAGCAGACATTTGGGACAGTGACTGTGTAGTGGGGTGGAAGGAAACTGTAACCCTAAAAGTAAGGCACAAATAACCTTAAAACTCCTGATTTCTAAGGGATTTTGCAGCAACTATTCTGTTGTACCGTCCATGCAGGGACTGAGAGAAAGAACGGAGGCTCCAGAGTCAGTCAGACCTGGGTTCAGAGCCCAGCACTGTTCTTGGCAGCTGTGTGCCCTGTTTTCTACACTTCAGTTTCCCTCAGTACCCATCACACAGGGGTGTTGGGAAACTTGAGTTAGTTCATTTTATAAAGCACTTGGCATTCAGTGAGCACTCAATAAATGTTAACTGTTAGGAGGCAGTTATTGTCACCGGCTAGAGGAGAAGGGACCAACAGCTGCCTGGTATTTAAGCAGTAGGTAAGAGCAAGAGCTGCAGTCAGACCCAGGCTCTACCCCATTCCCTGCTCTGTAAAATGGAAGTAACAATATCCACCCAGAAGTTTGTCATGAATAATGGAATGTATGCAGAGCACCTAAAGGGAGCTATTTTCAGAAGGTGTCTTTTAAACTTTTTACCTTGAAATAATTATGCATTCAAAATAATTTACTTTGAATGAATACAAAGCTATTATAGAGACCCCATGCACCTTTTCCCAGCTTCCCCAGTGGCTGTACCTTGCAGAACTGTAGAAGAGTATATCAAAACCAGGACACGATGTTGGTACAATGTATGGGTTCTGTTCTGTTTTTTTTTTTTTTTCCCTACTCTTCTTCATTTTCCTTCTACGTATCTTTCTATCACGATGACCCACATCTTTTCGCAGTTGCACAATAGTCTATTATATGGTTGTTCTGTGATTTATGAATCATTTCTCTGTTTATGATCTTTTCTATTGATTCTAGTTTTTCACTTTTGTAATCAAGATACAACGGATATGTGTATACATATCTTGGTTTATTTGTTTGAGTTTATCTCTGGCTTTTTTTTTAAATTGAGGTGTAATTCATATACCATAAAATTCACCCTTAGTGTACAATTCAGTGCTTTTTGTTATATTTACAAGGTTGTGGAACTATCACCACTATTTAGTTCCAGAACATTTTCATCACCCTGAAAAGAAACCCTGAACCTGTTCAACAGTCACTGCACCTTCTCCCCACTCCCAACCTCTGCCAACCACTTAATCTACCTTCTAACTCTGGTTTTGTCAATTCTGGATATTTCATATAAAATGAATGATACAGTATGTGGCCGTTTGTGACTGACTTCATTCTCTTAGTGTAATGTTTTCAAGGTTCATCCTTTTGGCATGTATCAGTACTTCCTTCCTTCTTATTCTTGAATAATATTCCATTGAATGGCTGTACCACATTTTATTTATCCACTCATCAGCTGATGAACATTTGGGGTGTTTCTACTTTTTTTCTATTATGAATAATGCTGCTATGAACATTTGGGTACAAGTTGTGTTTTTGTTTTGTTTTGTTTGAGGAAGATTAGCCCTGAGTTAACATCTGCTGCCAATCCTCCTCTTTTTGCTGAGGAAGATTAGCCCTGAGCTAACATCTGCCACCAATCCTCCTGTTTTTGCTGAGGAAGAATGGCCCTGAGCTAACATCCGTGCCCATCTTCCTCTACTTTATATGTGGGACGCCTGCCACAGCATGGCTTGAGCAGCAGTACATAGGTCCATGCCCACGATCTCAACCAGCAAACCCCAGGCTGCCAAAGAGAACATGCAAACTTAACCACTGCACCACCATGCCAGCCCCTTGTGTACAAGTTTTTTTGTGGATATTTGTTTTTATTTCTCCTATGTATTTACCTCCCAGCCCTGGTGATATAACGGTTAAGATTCAGTGCTCTCACCGCCACGGCCCAGATTTGTTTCCTAGTCAGGGAGCCACACCACCCATCTGTCGGTTATCATACTATGACAGCTGCATGTCACTGTGATACTGAAAGCTGTGCCTCCGGTATTTCAAATACCAGCGGGGTCACCCATGGTGGACAGGTTTCACCAGAGCTTCCAGACTAAAACAGACTAGGAAGAAGGACCTGGCTACCCACTTCCGAAAAAATTGGCTGTGAAAACCCTATGAATAGCAGTCAATCATTGTCTAATGTAGTGCCAGAAGGTGAGAGGATGGCACAAAAAGACCAGGCAGGACTCCGCTCTACTGTACACAGGATCTCTAGGAGTCGGAGTTGATTCAACGGCACTAACAAATGTATATACTTAGGAGTTGCTGGTTGTATGGTATTCTATGTTTAAACTTTTGAGGAACTGCCAGACTATTTTTCATTTATTTATTTATTTGTTTGTTTGTTTGTTTGTTTTGAGGAAGACTGGCCTTGAGCTAACGTCTGTGCCCACCTTCCTCTACTTTCTATATGGGGCACCTGCCACAGCATGGCTTGACAAACAGTGTGCAGGTCTGTGGCTGGGATCCGAACCGGTGAACCCCAGGCTCCCAAAGCAGAGCGCCTGAACTTAACTGCTATGCTAGGGGGCCAGCCTCCAGACTATTTTTCAAACTACAGCATTTTACATTTCCACCAGCTGTGTATGAAGGTTCCAGTTTCTCCACATTCCCCCCATCACTTGTTATTATTTGTCTTTTTTATTATAACCATCGTAGTGGGTATGAAGTGGTGTCTCATTGGTGGTTTTAATTTGCATTTCCAGTGATGTTGAGCATCTTTTCATGTGCTTATTGGCCATTTGTATATCTTCTTTAAAGAAATGTCTATTTAAGTCCTTTGCCCAGGGGCCGGCCCCATGGCTGAGTGGTTAAGTTCCCACGCTCGGCTTTGGCCACCCGGTTTCCCACTTCAGATCCTGGCTGTGGACATGGCACCGCTCATCAGGCCATGCTGAGGCAGCATCTCACATGCCACAACTAGAAGGGCCCACAACTAAAAATATACAACTACGTACTGGAGGAATTTGAGGAGAAAAAGCAGGAAAAAAAAAGATTGGCAACAGTTGTTAGCTCACGTGCAATCTGTAAATCCTTTGCCCATTTTTTAACTGGCTGGTTTGTCTTTTTATTATTTAGTTGTAAGAGTTCTTTAGATACAACCATAATCAAATAGATGATTTGTAAATATTTCCTCCCATTCTGTGTTTTGTCTTTTGGCGGGGGGGGGGGGGGGAGTCTTTTTACTTTCTCGATAATGTCTTTTGAAGCACAAAAGTTTAAATTTTGGTGAAGTCCAGTTTATTTGTTTTTATTCTGTCATCTTATCATGTGTAGATTTGTGTAACTACCACTACAATCAAGATACAGAACTATTCCATCACCACAGAAGATCTTCATAGTGCTGCTCCGTTGTAGTCATATCTCCTTAGAAGCTGTTTTTAAACAACGTTATACCTTCATTGGCCTGAGAGTCATTTGGATGTGTGTATTCATCTTTGATGTTACTGTTTTTTGTTTAATAGGCTGAAACAAGCCAGGGAGCTCTGGGCACACTGGCAAATGTGGTAACCTCCCTTGCCAACCTAAGTGAATCCCTTAACAATGGTGACGCTTCGGAAATGCAGCCAGAGGACCAGTCTGCAAGTGAGATTACTCGGTATGAACCATGAGGGTGGAGGCTCTCCCCTCCTGACGCACACAGTGTTGCTGCATTGTGAGGGTGGGTGGCAGCATTTTGACACCCACGCTGTTTTTAATTAAGGATTATTATAAAATTGTCAACAGTGCCCCTGCATGTCGATCTTCCCTCCGAGTTTAACTATGGAAACATGGACCCACTTGTATTACATGATATAAAAGAATAAAAACTGCTTTTCATTTAAACAATGAAGAAGGAAATTCAGTAACTCAGTGGAAGCAGGGGAAAACCCTTCAGTGGACAGATGTCATTTGTATTAGTCACTGTTTATTGTACCTGAATATTAACATTTCATCCCCTTCCCCACTTCTGTTTTACCCTGTTTTTCTCACTTATATGTCTTCCAAGTAGTGAGTTTCGAGGTTGAATCCATAAAGGTAGATCGATATCAGCTGATAGATGGCATTACCTGGTCCCAGACCTCTATATAACTGGCTGCTAAGGATTTCTTCTCTGCAGCTTGGCTCTTGTGTTTGCTCCTTTGCTGTGGGACCAGCCACTCGTGCCCGTCTTGCCAGGCCTGGCAGGGGCACAGCCTGGGGCTTCAGCAGCGTGCTGGTCCTCTTGTTCACTTGCAGTCCGAGCAAAATTAAGATCTAGATCCCATGGAAAGAGGATGAGATTTGAGTTCAGTAGAATTCTGGTTCCATCACTTACTGAGAGAGTGGTCTTGGAAAAGTTATTTAACATCTCTAAGCTTCAGCTTTCACATCTATAAAATGGAGAAAATTGTACCCTGGAGAGTAGTTGTGAAAAGTAGAAATTACCTGTGAAAATAAATAATACATAGCCTAGTGCCCAAGATGGTGTATAGACAATACATAGACACTTTCAATATCACTTCTCTCAGCAGGTAGAATTTAATTATCTTCTCCCCCGGTGCATTGTTTTTCTAATTTATGTCTCAGCTTGAATTCTGTTCCCCTTAAAAGCTGTGGATTCACAACACTTGCTTGCTTCGTTTTTGCTCACAGGGCATTTGATACCTTAGCTAAAGCACTTAATACCACAGACAGCTCCTCGCCTCCAAGCCTGGCAGATGGGATAGACACCAGTGGAGGAGGGGGCATCCACGTCATCAGCAGAGACCAGTCCACACCCATCATTGAGGTCGAAGGCCCCCTCCTTTCAGATACTCACGTCACATTTAAGGTGAGGACATTTAGCCTAACTACATGCCCCCAACCTCCCTGGCCAGCTAGGAGAGGGGCTCTTCACCAAAGCTGGTGTCAGTTTAAAAATCAAACCTTGGAGTGAGCTCTTTTCATATTGTGGTGTTGGATCAGGATCTTTTATTTCAGAACAGTAGCTCAGAGTACTAACTGGCTCTGAAGGTAACCCTGAAGCAGGCATGGCCTGTCCTTGCCATGATGGGCTGACTTGGTGCTAACCAGAGAGAGCTGATAGCTGACTGTTCTGCCGTCTGCCTTCCAGTGGCAGCCTGGCTCCAGCACAGGGTCAGGGCTTTATCTGCTCCAGCAAGAAGTCACCCAAACCTTATTCCCAGCCATTGGTTCTGACCACTTCTCCTCTAGAACCATAGAAAATAGACTGAGATGTCCTTGAAGAGTGCTGTAAGGTCCTCCTAAGTCTTTCCCGCACTCTCCTACAGACGCTCCCAGGTACCCTGAAGCCCTCTTGGTCTCCAGGTCTCCAGTCTGAGTCTTCCTATGCCCCCAGGATTCTTTCTTTTTTTTTTAAGCTGAGGAAGAGTCATCAGTCTTCTTCTATTTTTTAGTATGTGGGCTGCCAACACAGCATGGCTGCTAACAGAGTGGTGTAGGTCTGCGCCCATGAACCAAACCTGGGACACTGAAGCATAGCATGCTGAACTTAACCACCAGGCCATCAGGGCTGGCCCTAGGATTCTTTACTAGAGAGAGATGGCCAATCACTTAGGTAGATTGGGTTCCTGCTCATAGTTGCCAAGGGTGCAAAGCACACAAGTCACCAGTGGGATTCTAGCTTCAAAGGCATCAGAGTCCCTTCTAGACAATGGAGCTCCTAGAGCCCCGATACAACATTCTGGTGGTGGGATATCATCCTCCTACCATCTGGGCTTCTGCTCAGCTCTCATTCACTGTTACCTTGAGGTCACCTGTCAAATGCCTGCTAGCCCATTTAGTTGACCCTTGTTTCCTGATGTAATTGAGACTTTAACGTATGGCTCAAAATGTAATTGCCTTAGAAGAAATAATGATTTAGTTGAGGCAAGAGTTGAAAGTGTGTCTTTGTATGGGTATACTGGGAGGTCCATCATTGACCACATTCCAAGGGCCATCAGACCCTAGTTCACTGGGCAAGAAACCACAGGGAGTTGATGCTAGCCCCCTGCTTCAGAGGTCACATACTTGATAAGGATGGCCTGCTCAGGAGCTTCACCACCAGAGACAGTGACTCTGACGGCCACGATTGTCGAAACACAGCAGGGATTCATGTTGACAAACAAAGCCATCCTCTGTTCCTCGGTCACCTCTTGTGCTGTATGCCTCCTTTTTTCCAGCTCACGATGCCCAGCCCAATGCCAGAGTACCTCAATGTGCACTACATCTGTGAGTCTGCATCCCGCCTGCTTTTCCTCTCCATGCACTGGGCCAGGTCAATTCCGGCCTTTCAGGCACTTGGGTAAGTAGCCTTTTTCTCTACATATCCTTGGGCAAGAGCATTCCTCTCTGTAGAAATGGCCTGGAAGATCTCTGAGGGCCTTTCCAGTTTGTTCCTATGACCTGATTTTCTTATTAAATACAATCAGTAGACTCATGGTAGCAGGGGACCATGATTGCCAATGCTGCAATGTTCCTCAGACCTTTATTGAGCCTTCTGCACGTGCTGAGGACTCAGTGCTGGGAGCCAGGGACGGAGTGGAACAGAAGGCAGGAGTCATCCTTGAGATAAGTAGAGGGATGCTGCATCTGGGGACTTCTGAGACAAAGAAGGACTTACTGTTTTGCAGTGCCCCCACCATGCTGTCCTGAGTATAAATGACCTGAGGCAGGGCTGAAAGTGACTTGGCTGGCCCCTTCCTCCCTGCTACTCGCCCAAGGTTTGCAGGCCCTCAGTTCTCAAGCATAGGTGTAGGGTGTGTCTCCTTCCTTCAGAGTCCACACTCAGTTCTTAGTCCTTTGATCACTGCAGCTCTCAGGACAGAGCCACACCAGGACTGCTGCGGATTTAAAGGCTGCAGGAAATGACAGTTTAGTCATGCCTGTTAAATTTCTCATTACTTAAGTCTAAAGAATGTTTTTTAAGAGAAAGATAGTTTATTCTCAGAGGGACTTTAAGAAATTCATAAATAGTTGTGTTCTTGGGGAATGATCCTGAACATATCATAGCCCTTCAACAAACTCTTGCTGAATCCACTTGTTTGGAACATGCTGGGGCTTGGAGAAGTGCCAGCCCGCACCCACACCCATCCTCACCTCTGTGTCCCCAGGCAGGACTGCAACACCAGCCTGGTGCGGGCCTGCTGGAATGAGCTCTTCACCCTCGGCCTGGCCCAGTGTGCCCAGGTCATGAGTCTCTCCACCATCCTGGCGGCCATCGTCAACCACCTGCAGAACAGCATCCAGGAAGGTAGGGCGAGGATGTGAGGGAGTATGTCTTGGTCTAGGCTGGCTCATCACAAATTGGCTAGCCTCCGTGTCTCACAACATCCATAGGCTGAGGGAAGTTTAACTTTTAAGTCAGGGGAGGTTTACCAGTCAGAACATGTGAATTTCTGCCTGACAGCCTTCTTTTCGTATAATGAATATGAAAGGAAAAAAAAGATAATTGAAAAAAGTTACCAACTTCCTTGATACATAAGCATTCAGTCATGTTTTCGGGATAATCACAGCTTATATTTTCACCTTCGTTGACAGATTACCCTTTCATCTGTAATATCTCACAAATCCTCACCACCCCGATCAAGTAGAGACTATGATCTCAGTGTTACATGTGGGGAAACTGAGGTCCCAGTAAGGTCCCTGGCTTGCCCCAAATGAAACAACAGGTAGAAGAGCTGGGGCACCAGCCTGGTCATGCCTATCCCCTAGTCCAGGACACAGTTCCACCCAGCTCTTCGTGAATGAACAAGTGACTCTTCTAATAAGATCTGTGGCAACCATCTAACATTTGGTGCTTAAATCCCAGCCATATGAGGACCAAGAAATGGCCGGTGCAGCCTCTCCCCACGCAGCATGTCCACCCACACTGAAGACACTGTCTGGAGGGAGCGCACCCAGGACTCCAGACTAACACCCAAAATCTACACTTGCAGCTGAATTGGAACTGAGCTGCACTTTTAATTGGGCATTCCAGGTGTCTGATGTCTAGGGATGTATTACCTAGTCACACCTTTGTTTTTGCAATTATTCCTTTGAAATAGTTAAATAAAGGTGATTTTTAAAACCCTATAACATTTTATTGCATTTAAGTTATATTTGTTCACAGATGAGCTTTAGTTTTCTTTATTTTTAATTGAGTATAATTATACTAATACCTTCAGCAAAATAGTCATGAGGATTAAATAAGATAACATACAAAATTGTTTTAACAGCTAAAAAATGCCAACATTTAATGTTCAGCTTGGCAAATATTTATTAAATGCCTACAGAGACTTAGAAAACCTAACCATTGATAGAACTGATGAGTGGGTCTTAAGCACAGAATAAAAAGAATTACCAGTCTGCACCTACAAGCCGAAGCTGCTGCCCAGGGTGGGAGCAGGAGGAATCACCGGTCCAGGGGTTTGTTGTTAAGGCAGAATATATAATGGAGCAGAATTTGGGTCCCTATTGTCACTTCACTTCTCTTTCAACTGGAAAATGAGGCTCTTGACCATCTTGAGATAACTGGTTTTTCATGACAAAGTGAAATTATTGAGGCCAACCCAGTGGCATAGCGGTTAAGTTCGCATGCTCTGCTTCAGCGACCCAGGGTTCCCCGCTTCAGATCCTGGGCACAAACCTAGGCACTGCTTATCAAGCTTTGTTGTGGCAGGCATCCCACATATAAAGTAGAGGAAGATGGGCACAACTGTTAGCTCAGGGCCAGTCTTCCTCAGCAAAAAGAGGAGGATTGGCAGCAGATGTTAGGTCAGTGCTAATCTTCCACCAAAAAAAAAAAGTGAAATTATTCTCTCATTTCTTTCAATCTGTGGCCCCTCGAAGAAGCTTGTGTTATTGTTCTTATCAGCCATCAGTCTTTCTCAGAGGATCTGTGATGTTGATTTCTAGATAAACTTTCTGGCGACCGGATAAAGCAAGTCATGGAGCACATCTGGAAGCTTCAAGAGTTCTGTAACAGTATGGCGAAGCTGGATATAGACGGCTATGAGTATGCATACCTTAAAGCTATAGTTCTCTTTAGCCCCGGTAAGATATGCGGTGGTGACTCATGACAGTTTTCCACCTGTGTCTACTGATATTTCTGAGTATGAACATGTTGTCAAGTCATCAGCAGTGTAGAGCAAGCCCTGCCAGATTGTATGTGACCAAACGTTCTTAGAATAGGTGTGCTTTGCCAGCTGACATAAATACACACTTTCTTTTAAATCCTTGCCTTTACAGTCCCAGAGAAATATGCTGTAGAGCCTCGTGACTTCATTTGCAGAATAGATTTAACCTGTATCCAAATTAAACCATTGGCCAGACAAGATGCGGCATACAAATAGAGTATACCACCATCCAGGGTCCTGTTTCTGTTTTGTTTTGCTCTTTGCCGATTTTCAGTACAGTAATCCAGTACAGGCAGCAACTCCACAGGTTTACCCACTGTCTCTGTAGGGCAGTAATAGCAGCTGCTGCAGGTGTGGTCTCAGCAGATGAAGAAAAGGCTGCAGGACATTGGTGGAAGGTAAAAGATGACCTGGCTGCCTCACCCACTCCCCGCAGCTGTTCTCGGAGCCTCCAGAGAGCTTGCTTGGGCCGACTTTTGTCCTCAACAGCTGGAGTTGGACACAGCCTTACCAGTTTCCCCTCCTCCCTAGCCCTCTGTTCATGAACAACAAAATAGCTAATAAAAATGGGAGAGGGTCCGGCCCGGTGGCGCAGCAGTTAAGTTCACACGTTCCGCTTCTTGGCAGCCCGGGGTTCACCGGTTTGGATCCCGGGTGTGGACATGGCACCGCTTGGCAAAAGCCATGCTGTGGTAGGCGTCCCACGTATAAAGTGGAGGAAGATGGGCACGGATGTTAGCTCAGGGCCAGTCTTCCTTAGCAAAAAGAGGAGGATTGGTAGCAGATGTTAGCTCAGGGCTAATCTTCCTCAAAAAAAAAAGGGGGGGGGGGAAATTAAGTGATTAAATATCTAGAAAGTAAATGATAATTTCTAATCTCATGTGATAGTTTGAATCTCTGTTTTCTCTAGTAGTAGGAAACCAGGTGTCCAGATCCACCCAGGTGGGGCTGCTGAGGCTGGTGTGACCACTCAGGAGCCCGGCCCCATCTTTGGAACCTTCAGGCCTTGGCAGAGCACAAAGCAGAAACCAGTGTTTTAACAATAATATCCAAACCAGATCAGCTTTCAGAGTTCAATCTGTTGTACTTGAGAAATTAGCCAGAAGTTTGACTAAAACTAAGTACTAAGATGTCTGCAAGTGAGGCTTTTCAAATACAGAGGGCAATTTGGGGGCGCTTTTCTCTTTTCAGATCATCCGGGTTTGACTAGCACAAGCCAGATTGAAAAATTCCAAGAAAAGGCACAGATGGAGCTCCAGGACTATGTTCAGAAAACCTACTCAGAAGACACCTACCGGTGAGTACACAGACGCACGTGCTTGCTGGGGCAGGAAGCTGGATCTGTAGTTGCAAGTAGAAAATGTGTTAGCCTTCTCATTTCCAGCAGCCTGGTAGAGCCTCCATTTAACCACACTTTAATTCTTGCATTTTGTAGGTGGTAATGGAGTGTGGAAAGTGCTAGGCAGGAGGGTCAGGAATACCAAGCCATTCCAGTGTTGCTGGGCAGACTGTGAGCGAGACCATGGGTTGCTTTTCTTTGAGGGGTTGTAGCCGATGCTGTGTGGTCTCCTCCGGGGCTAACATTGTGCATGAGGCGTGAATTCTGGTGGAGATTCCTCTCGTCCAGAATGGAAGCTCTGCCCCTCTGCTCTGCATCCACTGAAGAGGCAGGGCTAGAGGACTTGACAGACAAGTTTTCATGGACAGAAACCAAATCTGCCCCCTATAAAGGAGTCAGATAGACAGGTATGAGCCTTTCTCATGCAGATTTGAACAGGAAAGTTGTTCTGAAATAGGGCAGAATGCCTGGCAGGCTTTTCAGCCGAGGAGTAGAAGAGCTCTTTCCTCATGACCACTTCTGACCCACTGGAAGCTACATGAATTTCTGGGGTCCTGTCAAGCAAATTATTTAATATTTCCCTCCCCACCCTGTCCCCTCAAAATAAACACTGGCACGAAATTGACCAGGAAGATGCATGGCCCTGCTTTCCCCAACTTGTCTCCCCAGCGCAGACCTCAGTCCACAGGTGCCCCACGGAATGGGGATGCCCTAAGCCCACACCATTTCTCTGGGGTGACTGGGGGGCCTGTGGCTGGCACTGCTGGCAGAGAGCCTGCCTCTGCATTAGGCACACCTCCATGGCCCAAATGTAGCTTTTGTCAAAGCAGGATGCATTTTCTCTTGGAATCACTGAAGACCTCACGTGACTTAGAGTAACTTCAGCCTCAGTACATATAGAATGGGACTGTCAAGTAATGTACGCACACCCAGAGCCCACACATCCAGCCAGGCTTGCGGGCACGCTGTCCCTTGAGGGGCCATGGGCCTACTTCCACACAGTGCCTCTGGCCACAAGAGGCTGGAAATGCCTCTCTGGGGGCTGTTGGCAGAGCCACAGCACACTAGAGTCAACCTTGACAACAGCAACTCTCTGGCCTTTGAAAGTAGATGTTTCTGAAAAATTCCTGAGTCACTCCTGGTCCACTCAGGAATCCCAGAGAAGAGGAGGGCAAGCCAGGTGATTTGGGGCCAAAAACGAGATTAAGGAGGCTTTCTTATGGAACTCAAAACTCCCTCAAAGACACTTCCCAAAGAAAAGGCCCTAGAATGGTTTGTTTATGGCCTGATTATACATTTTTTCAGTCTTTCCCATTTTTATGCCTTTTCTCATACTGTTTGTATTTCAACCCTCCCATTCCTTGCATCTCAGCTGATAGAAACCTTAGCCAGCCTCTAAGATGCAGCTGACGTGTCCCATGCTCCAGGAAGTCCTCTCTCATCTACCCTTGCTGACTTCCTGAGACCCGTCAGCCTGTCAGCCCCTCCAGCTCTGCAGTGGTGTCCCCTTACACCTTTGTGGGTCTTGTCTGCCTGCCTGTACTGAGGCAGGCGGAACTCACAAGGGCTGGGCAAATGGATGATGGTGCTGGAATACTGCTTGCATAATATGAATATATTTTCCCTCTTCAAAAATAACAATGTTCACTGTAGAAAAAAAATTAGAACATTCTGGAAAGCAAAAAGAAAACTTTTAATACTGCTGTCCAGAGATACTTGTGAACATTTTATGTATTTACTTCCAGAAATTTTTTATGTATGTGTAACTGGAATCATCATATAATACAAAGAAAGGTTTTGTAATCTTTTTTTCATTTAATATTCAAAGAACTTACATATTCTTCTTCATCATTTTCCATGCTAAGGAGATGCCATAATTTCTTTAATTTCCCTACTGATGAGAATGTCAGTTGTTTCCAGACTGGGCTGGCGCCACAGTGGGCCACCCTTGCTCACACACTTTCTGCACTGGTGTGGAATGGCCAGTCACACGGGATGCTTCAGGTACAGCGTCCAGTGGCTCACCAGGACAGGGTCATGGTGTGCCCTTCCACCCAGGGGTTTTTCAAAACAAAAACAATTTTATTTATTTTTAATTATAACGCTAAATGAACACTGGAAATTAGAGCAATACAGAAAGAGTTTTAATAGGTAAAATCACTCCAAATCCCAATACCCAGAGGCCAACCATTAGCATTCTGGTGAACATCCTTCCAAACGCTGTATTTCCACATGTACACACAAATAAATATACACACGTGATATCGTGCTATACTTGGTGCTTCACAACCTCTTTTTAAGTTTTTATTCAGCTATATGTCGTGGACTTCTTTCTGTCCTTACCAGTGAATGTAGGTGTTTATCATCCTTTTTGATAAGTATGGAGTGATCCATTATATGGAGACACCATACTTTATTTTAACCTATCCTCTATTGATTTCCAAAAAATTTTTTTTTGGTGGGGGTGGGGAGAGTTGTTATAAACAATGAAGGGAGCATATTTTTACATACATCTTTGCACTCACTTGTTTGACATTTTTCTCATGATAAAATCCTACAGGAGGAACTGCTGAAATCAGAAAAACAAGGGCTGGATAGTGGGTCTGTGTGTTTGGTTGAGTTCCCAGCAGTGCAGACAGGGCCCCGGGAGCCTCTCCGGGGCGAAGTCTGAAGGGCAGTGAGCCCCTCTTTCTCTAATGACCCTCCCTCTTACAGATTGGCCCGGATTCTCGTCCGCCTGCCTGCGCTCAGGCTGATGAGCTCCAACATAACAGAAGAACTTTTTTTTACTGGTCTCATTGGCAATGTTTCGATAGACAGCATAATCCCCTACATCCTCAAGATGGAGACGGCAGAATATAATGGCCAGATCACTGGAACCAGTCTATAGTGTACACCACACACCTGTCAAGGAGCAAAGGATCCCCCCAGGACCGCTCACATACAGAGAAAATAAAGTAGTGGTATTTTGGTATGTGCAAATATTTCCAGTATGTTAGCCATTTCCTACCTGGTTTCTTCTTACCTGTTAATCCCAGACAATAGCAACTAAAAGACTAGTAGGATCGTTTCCTGCCATAAGAAATGTTTTAATGCCTTTTGATGAAGCAGATTTTGGAACAATCTTTTAACGCAGTTTGTATTTAGAAATTCTCAAAGGGCAAAAAACAAAGTTTTATAATGTCAGAGAGTAGTATTAAAGAAAACTAAAAGAACCTAAGAGAACAGTATGTGTGTATATATATTAAAAATGTCCTTGGAATTAATAGCTACTAATTACCAGGGTAATAATATTAGCACTTTCTAAGCACTTCTTATCAATGCGTAATCTTAGCAACATCTTGCCTGTGGGCAGGGCAAATGGAAAACTGTCTTATGTCTTTTGCCGAAATGCTAATGATTTCTGTGAAAACGCACTAGGGTACAGGAGACAATCATTTATGTTTAAGAAAAGAAGGCATCATTCCTAATTGTATGCACACAATGGTGGCGTTGAGCTAAATTCCTATGAACAAATGAAATGTGGCCTGTCTGCATCGCAGGGAGGGGAGCGTGGCAGCACAGTCAGTGGTGACCCAAACCAGAAGCTTCTCGGCCGTAGAGTTGATGCTTGTCAGCTTCCCTGACTTCTGGCCCTGGTCTCTGAGGGGCATCTGCAGGCGCCTCTAAACCTGGGGCTCTCTTCTGATGCCTAGTTCTTGGAATTGGATTGCAAGCAGTCAGACATTAACAGCCAGTTCCTGCAGCAACTGAAAACATCCCCATACCACCTCCACTACTCATGGCACATGGAGCCTTCTGACCAAAAAATGCGAGGTGGGCATTTTGAACCCCTGGCAGTACTTCCTGAATACAGTCTGGGGTGGTTGCACTTTGTTCAGATGGAGGAGTGTGGCCTCCTTGGAGTGCGAGGGTTCCCTTCTCAACGGAATTTCCATTCCAAATGCCCCCTTGAGAAGGGCCTGTATTCCTGCAGTTCAGTCAGAACTGTGCAGTGAGGTGGAGTGGGGCATGCAGGATCTTGTTGCCTGGCCAGGGTGGTGGTAGTGAAGCTGAATGGAAGGTTTCTCTGTTGACCTTAAATATCAGGGTTCTTCAGAATGTCTCCAGACTCAGCATCTCTGCTGGCTGAGCCTTTTCATGGTGCTGGCACACCGTGCACTTTGATTCCCCTAGGGTGTGCCAGCAAACCACCCCTGGAGCATTTTAGATGATGGATGCAGAAGCAGGCCACCTGCTCCATAAAAAACAACCATAATTGCCAAAGTCATCTTCTTTCTCCTTAAAAGTTATAGAGACCAACATTTACGAGAACAGAATGCAGTTATAAGGAAGTTATATCTAGAGAAGAGCACCTCTGAATTCCCCTGGATGTGAGTAAGCATTTCCTCTTTGGGAACAGTGGCATGTCCAAGCCTGGGCCAGGTACTTTGTATTTTCTTTTTGTATAGCCCAGATTAAGAAAATACAGTGTAAAGTTAAATTTGCAAGATGATATCCAAAAAGATCCGGTGCACTCCGCTGCCTCGGAGGTGCTCCCTGGTCCATCTTGGCCCCCAGTCAAGGTGGGTGCCCAGCCAGCCGGCCACAGGCTTATGGCAAAACGGGGTACTTGATTCTGAAATAAGTGTTAGCACTTTATGAAAGTCATTAGTGGGACTTAAGTGGCGACAGTATCTCCAACTTCTAAATTTCTGTTTGGATTTAGTTATATCATTTATAATTCATGCCTTGGAAGCAAATTTTGAAGAATACTGGGGGTCCCCAATATAAAATGATGGAAAGGATTAATTTTGCCAGCTTAAATTTTTTGGTTTTCTAACTTTGAAGTGATTTAAATTTCAAAATTAACACCAAAAACTGGCCAAGACAATGGAGTTAGGGTGAGTCTGTTTCCTTTCTGCATGATTTCAGCAGAGGGCACTGTGGAGCAGATTTATGCGTCTTACACAGTGAGTTGTCTGTTTCTCAGTTCTCTTGATTTTTGAATGTAAGCACGTCTGTTGATCGCGTAGCAGTTCCCTGGGAGTACATGTTGTGTCGCATCTTTCAGATCTGAGTTCTCAGTGTTCATGAAAAGGTCCATACTGACTAGCTCCCCTCATTTCCAGGGGCAGGCCCTGCCAAGTCCATTGTCCATTAGGCTTCTAGACTCAGGTTTCCTTAAGATATTGGGACAGCTTAGCCAAGACCTTGAGGTCCTGACGACGCCACTGTTTAGATATGTTAGGAAGAGAAAGTGATAACCAGCAGGAAGAGAGTGAACACTTGGATGAGGAACTGCCACACTCCTGGAGAAAAATCGATTTAGCTTGGAAAGTCGCTGACTCTAACCTGGTCCTGCCCCAAGTCCCTTCACTGGTGATGGTTGATTCCAGTGGACCATTTTGGGCATTGAACATGCCTCATTAGTTTCCCAGATCCTCTTGAACTTACTTTGAAGTCATCTTTTCCTTAAGAATCATGTCCACACAACCTGAATTCTTACTGCCCCAAATCATTTCAAGTCTTTGGCAGCAGGTCCGTTCCATCTCTTGTCAAATTGCTTAAGAGAAGTAAGCCCAAAGTCAGGAATTATTTAAAGGGATCCCAAACAAATATTTGGGTTCAACTTTCACAAGGCTTTTAACAAACATTGTTAGGAATTTGTGAAACTCTAGATTTAGTGAAGTGAGGCCAGCCCTCTGCCCAGTGAATCCTTGAGTGAAATAAGCCAGGAGCAGGATTCTTTGCCATGTAGCCTATTCACACGCCCCTTCCGCTGCCATAGCCACTCCCCCCTCAGTGAGGAGAGAGGTATGCTGGCTAAGGGAGGTGGAGACAGACACACACACCATTACTTCTTGATGAAGTGGGCTCTTTTCCAGCAGTATCTCACATAATGTTGGACAGTTATATGTTGAAGTTTGTGGAGCTCATTACATATAATCATAAAACAGGACAGGAGCAGACTTAGAAAAAGACCAAATTACTCAAGCAAATAATACTTTCCAAGTTATTCTTGGAAGGTACTTCTAAAGAAGTATGTTACCACCTTTCTAACTTGAGATTTGTGTGTGGTGTGTATTGGGGAGTTACATTATTTATTGTCTAAACTCTACCATGAGGCTGTTTGGGGTTCCTTTGTTGTTTGGGGTTTGTATTTAATTTCAGGTGTGGTCGCTTGTTGTGAGATGTTATGTAATTGCCCTCAGGAGGGATTGTTTTCTAGCTTATCAGTGTCAGTATTAAATGTGGACTCTGTTGAGAGGCAGTTCCCACCAGCCGTGGCAATAGCGATGGCCGTGTCGACTCCGGCTCCCAATATGGCAGCACACTCACTAGAGCACGGGGTGGAGCAACATACTTACCTGGCTGTTGGGCTTGTTTCGGGGAGAGCCGCTGCAGGGAGCCAGGAATTAGAAAGGCTCTAGCTGTATCTCGTGCTTTGATTCTGGAAAAAGCCCACATCCTAATCCTTTGGGGTAATTTCCAGCAGAGCAGTCTCGCTCCCAGCCTGCCGTCTGCCTGCCTAGCAGCCCTTGCTGTGGATCCCACTTCCAGGACCTGATCATATTAGGGTCCACAAGCTTGTCGCCCACTTTGCAGTGGAAATGCCCTATGCACAATGGGGCTGTAGATGACAGTCCAACTCTTCTCTAGGCCCAGGTCCTGAAAAGTGTCATCTTCTGACATTCACTTTTATCCTGGGAGCACAGTGCCCTTTCGTCCCTAGAAAGGACTGAGCAGGCCGGGCGGATGCTCCACTTTCTTCCTCTGTCCCACTTCCATTCTCTAGATTGTGCGGCTCTTTGAAAATGTCTTAATTCTGATGTAAATTTGTAAAACCAACCCCCAATTGAGACAGTGGGTTTGGGTCTTTTGTACCCAGGGTTCTGGACCTCCTCATGTGTGTGCCTCCTGCCAGCGTGCACTTCATGCATCCAGCCTGGGGTCCCTTCAGTGGATTTGTGCGTGTACAGATTTATAGGCTTGTATGACTGAATGAATGTACATGTGTTTATACCTTCTCTATCTGTACAGTGTATATAGAGTGTGTATGTGTACATAGATGTATATTATGTATACAGACATGTAGCCACATAGCCAAACTTTCCTCATGTTTTAAAGAGAGTCTATGACAGAGTTGCTAAAGTAAATTGATGTGGATGTTCCAAGGTCCCTCAGCAGGATGCATTTGCTGAGATTTTAACTCCATTTTCCTTTGGGTGAGCCTGGCTGGGAAAGGCCATGAAGTCAGAATCTCCACTCTGCACCGGGGAAGGTTCCAGACAGAAGTCTAGGAAGCAGAAATACAGTTCATCCTTATGTCTAAAACTAGGTGGCGATCTTTAACCTGGTTTCACACACCTATTTATGGCTTAACTGGACGGAACTGGTACAGCCATCAGCCTTCCCAAATACTCACTCTTTCATGTGGTCCAGAGATGGGCATCGTGGTGAGAGATGCGGAATGGTCCCTGTCATGGGGCCTGACTCCCAGTGTGGTGGCAGTTTCCCACGCTTGCTCTGGACTCAGTCACTAAACAGTGGGCACTGCCCTGTGACTAAATAGAGATTCCCATCTCTCTAACACCAGTTGGAAAAAAAACCTACCAAGTATTCTTTAAAAATGAGCATGAATGTTGATGGCTAACTTTTATGCCATGTAAAAGTTACAAATCTTAAATTATTTCTCAAACTATAGCATGTGAATAAAATCCACTGACTTAAATCCTTTCTGTAAATTATGATTTAAAAATTTCAGATAAAGATTGCATTTTAGTACAGATATGTGTGCCCTTAAAGCTACAGATGCCAAATTTTCCTTGTCCAGGTCTATTCTGATGAATTTCCCCCCTTAATCGGGCTGTAAACAGGCAGGGCACTCAGGAGCCAGGGCCCAGCCCTGCAGTAGTTGCTCACGGACCTGGTAAGCAGGCGCCTGCCAGGCAGGAAGGTTAAAAGCTGGCCTGCTAAACGAAATCACTGGATAACTGCAAAAACTCACATAATCCACAAGTTGCTTTTTTTAAAAAAACATAAGCTATTGAAATGTTTGAGAACACTTCATTGAGACCGCAGTACTCAGTGCCTTTCATTAGACGGTGGGTCACTTAGCCTTCAGCTTCCCTTATTTTTGATGTAAAGAAAGCTCCTGCTACTTCTTTGGCCTAATCCAGCAGTGATTGTTGAACCTTTCCCACATCCTTGCCTGTCATGACAATCACATTATTGAAGGTGACTTCCCAGTTAAAATACAAGTGGAAGCTTGACGGTCTCTTAATGAATCTTTAAATGAAAATTTTTCTTTGGGGCTACTTATCTTAACAGCAGTCTAAGAATAATTAATTAAACTGAGCTTAAAAATGTATCAGTGGGGGTGGGATATTTTTAATGCTCAGCTATACTTTCAGTTGAGAAGCCAGTAATTTTGGTTTCTCAATATTTATACATACAACATAGAAAAAAACGCTAGAAAAAATAAATGCTGGAAAAAACTGCTCAGCAGCATTTGGCAGTTGACAGACTGTGATAAAGCTTAATAATTGGATAACTCTTGGAAGTAGTAGGCTTTACATTAAAAATGGCTTTTCTTTAGGAAGTATAATCATTTTAACGACCAGAGCATTCATGGACTCAAATGCTGCTGCCACATACAACTCAAGTGCTGGAATATTTTTCTACAGTCTCCGTTCTCCCAATTATCTTGTAAACCAGTGTTCAACTAGTTTTATAACTGAAAAGCTGCACATTTTTCATAGTACAAACCATGGTTTTTACCTGTAGTTTGGACCTCTCTGTTAAAATGTAGCTGCATTACCAGCCCTTTTAAAAGACATGTTAAAGGAAAATTCAGGTGTTAGATTTTCTTGGGACCGTTTCTGTAACCTCTCCCCTTCACAATATAGAAAATACTGTTTATGCCATTACATTTTAATTCCAGGTTTAAAACCTGCGGAAAGCTATAGCTTGAAGTCAGCTTTGTTTATGTGATGGCATTTAAAAATAGCATGTTCTTTTTAAACTGAATTTTACATCTAATCAATGTCTTCAGTCTTGAAGAAGAATTTGCATTGTTGTGTTTGTATATAGAGTATTGCAGTGCATGAATTAGCTTTATGCATTTTATTAAATGCTGTTTCAATGTGGCATTATTGTTGTGGCTTAATACTACTACCTAAATGAGGTTTATACTATTAAAAGTGAATTAAAGACTAATAATGTGCATCCTGCTCATCATTTCTCCTCCTAATAGTAATAACACCACCTGACCCCCAGAGGCACTCAGAATGCTCTCACTGGAACCCCGTGTCAATGGTGAGGAAGCACCCTGAGACTCAGAACTCTGCGTTTCTCACCTCACCTCACCTCACTTCAGCCTCGGCCAGAAATGACTTCGCCCTTCATGGGCTATTTCATGGTCCCCTGGACTTGTACACCTTCAGTGCGAAAGGTGTGGAAGCCAAAAAGCCAGAGACGTTGCTAGAGCAGAGCACAGCTTGGGCTGCCAGACCACAGTGAGTGCCGTCACACTCAGAGCCAGGCCTCAAACCAGCAGATTCATCCTGTAAGGGTGTTTGCTCTCCAGGGTGAACATGTGTTAAGTTTCACAAGTTGGAAAGAAGTACGCTCCTCATGTCCTCTGACTTCTCCTTTTACAGGTGAGGATTCTGAGGTCCAAAGTCAGATTCTTGGCAGAACCCACTGGCAGGCAAAAAGCTTTAGCTGGCTCTGCCAGGTAGTACTCAAAACGAAAAGAAAATTGATCACTTCAGAACAAGGTTAAAAACCATCTCGTGAACACTGCTTGTGCAAATAAAATTAAGAAACAGTGTGTCACTTATAAAATCCTCATAGCAATTTTCTCTACTAATTTTCTCCCATTTCTGTAAATTTTAAACCCATCTATCAATCACTATTAAAGTAGGAAATGGGAGACAAAGGTTTGAAGAGATAATAATGCCCCCTAGTGGTGTTTATTTCCATGACTCGTTATCTGCTGCCTAAGAAACTGTCCACGCAAACAGTAACCGCGGCGCTGTCCCGTGAGGCACTGCACATTTAGTCTCTCTCTAAAAAGGGGGCATTACTTTGGTTCAGGGCGAGCCTTCTGTTTCGCAGCCTTTTTTGGGCCCCCTGTGGGCCATGGAGAGAAGGAATGCTTCCATAAGGCTTTCTGTCTCACTAGCTGTGGAGACAGACCGGAAGGAACGAACTCACTGAAAAGCCCTGGCAGCCGGTGTGAAGGCTGTGGCTGCAGTCAGTCAGCCGGGTGTGGTCATTAGAAACACCAGGAACTGAAATCAGCACCCACGGGCAGGAGCAGAACGGAGGATAGATTTCTCTACCCACCCCTCCAAAACGGTGACGGGGGAGAGGGCGCCACGGTATTGAATTTCAATTCGACACAACCCTAGTAAGCCTGCGATCATTCAAGGAGCACCTGCCCGTTACACGTTAGACCCACACGCCCACCTTGCCCTCCCAACCCCCGCAAGCCATCACCCTGAACAGGTCCATAACTTGAGCATCAAAATTGTCCCGATTTGATGAGATAACCTGCAACATTCATATAAAACATTCTAGTTTCACGTCATTTCCCGCGGCTAACGCCCTCACGGGGCAGGGACTGCCTTTACTCCCACTTTACAAACAGCGTTAGGCCTTGGCCAGTGTTCTGGTCAGCAGGGGAGCTTGGACCTCAAGCCTGCTCTTCTAAGCCCCGCTGTTTTGCCATGTCCCGTAAGGCAAGGTCTCCTTGAGTGTTTCCATGCGTCTGTGGTCCAGCTGGCCCTTCACTTTCTGACCAAGTAAACCTATTCTTCTGGTGACCCTAGAGGGCTCTGGTGTCCCCTGAGGGCTGAAACTAGCATAACTAAAGCAACAGCAATGTCAGTGTCCTGTGAGGAAAGAACTCCCCCGCAGGCCTGCAGTAACGCCTCCCCCTCTTCCAAGCCTCCAGCACCAACCCTCAGGGCAGTTCCTGCAAACCTGCCTGCTAATGGGCAGGGGGCTGGGGCCACAGGGCTGGCAGTGGCTGACTCACCAGTGGGCACATTCCTGAGGTGGGTCTGCCAGCCAGCCACCAGGGGCCTCCTGCCTCTCTGGCACACCCACGGCCAGGCCCCTCAGGAGGAAAGGGTCGGTGGGCTTTAAGTTAAAAGGTGAACACTGCACAAAGGCTTGCCCTGGGGTTTCTGAAAAATACCCAAAGAGCCTGAATGGAGGGGACCATCCACACAGATGGCCCCAGCCAGACGGCCACAGCAGCTCCTAATTCTCCAGAGCAGGGTCTGGAAGAAGAGCCGAAGCTGATGGAGACCAGGAAAGGGCCGCAGGACCAAGACAGGGATGTCAACAGGCTGCGGCCTTACTCTTCCGCATCCCAAAGCCCTCTCCCCATGCAGGCCTTCCTGCTTGTGCCTATCAGACCCCACACACCACACTGCTGGAGACAGAAGCATTTTATTGACCTGCTGCAGGAGGGATATTCATTCAGTGGCTCAACTGCAGATACTCCTTCCCCTCCCCCACGTCCTTGCACACAGGTGTGTGACGGGGATCCTTTTATTGCAAAAAGCTCTTCAGAGTCTCTCCAGGGACAGGACCAAGGCTTCCCTGTGGCCAAGGTAGCCCCAGCCCCTAGTGGCCTAAGGCCTTAGTCCTGGGCACCAGCTCTGAGAGTTGCTTTGTACTTTCCCGTCATCTCCTTGGGTAAAGGCACCAGGCCCGGGCAGGGTACCTGCCCTTCCACCTCACAGATGCATTCCCGTAAGCAGTACTTTCGGGGGCCAAAGTGCGCTGGGTGAGAAAGCTGCTTTTTCTCTTGCTCCTCTTTCTTGAGGGTTTCTCTGCCAAAAAGCACAGACAAGAAGGCATAAGGAACATTGCTCTGAGCCTCTGGGAAGCACGGGACTTAGCGAGTGAACCCCCGCATCAGCCAGGGAGAGCTGCATCTCCGCCTCCTAACCTGCTCCTCACTGCCAAAGCCTAGCCCTTCCCTCCCCACAGGCCTCCCAGAGGAGGGAGGAGGCACAGCAGGAAGGCCTGCATGTGAGCAGTGTCAGGCCCCGTGGGGGAAGGTCACTCGCCACAGGCCCACACAGCAGCGGTCAGCCTTCCGACAGCCGAGAGGCCGACAACCAGGATACAGGGGCCTGGAAAGACACTGGCCTGCTTTCGCAAAGACAGACTTTCTTGGCTTCCCTCCCTTTCCTCCTTTCATCCATGGAAAGAAAAAGGACGTGTCACAGCAGGTCCCAGGAAGAGACACCCAGCAGCTCCAAGCTGAGATTCCCAAGGACAGAGGTGGTCAGAGCCATCCAGGGCAAGCATTTCAGCAGCATCTCAGCTTCCTTTAACCCCAGGAGGGACGGACATCTTCATCCCCACTTCACAGCAAGGAAGGTACAGCTCACACAGGCTCAGTGACTTACTGTCACCTATCTGTGCGCAGCAAAGCCAGATGGAACAGACTTTATAGCCACGCTCTCCGGCTGGTGTCCGTGGCTTGCTGTCAGGGAGTCTGCCCTCTCAACACCCCTCCCAATGCACCCCTTCTCTCAAATTCTCTAGGCTGTTTGCTCCCTTCCAAGTCAATCCCAGCAACTCACTCATTCTTCCCCAAGACTTTTTTGATGTGCTCCATGATCTCCTTATTGCTCTTGGTCTCCACATCCACAAGGACCTGCTCCCCAGAATCTGGAAACAGGAAGCAAAGGGGAGAAGAAAAGCTGAAACTCGGCAGTGTGCTCCTCAGCCTCAAATGGTGGTGATTTGGGATTTGCTTTTAGTGGAGAAACTTTAACAATAAAATAAATATGCTTGTTTATATAACTCATAATGCCACCCTTCCTTTTTTCCATATTTCTTTAGACACGAGCAGACAAATCTTAAGTATGTACAAAAGCGTACTATTTTAATGGAAAGAAATCCCACATTCATGGATAGGGAGATTCAGTATCATTTAAGATGGCAGTTCTTCCCCAAACTGGTCTATAGATTCAGTGCAATCCCTATCAAAGTCCTAGCAGGTGTTTTTGTAGAAACAGACACGTTGGGCCTAAAATTCATGCAGAAAACCAAAAATAGCCAAAACAATTTTGAACAACAAGAAAATGGGAGGATGTTCACTTTCCAATTTCAAATTTACTATAAGCTACAGTAATCAAGACAGTGTGGTACTACCAAAAGAACAGACCATAGAATAATGGAACAGAACTGAGTCCAGAATAAACACTCATATGTATGGCCAATGGATTTTCAGCAAAGATGCCAAGACAATTCAATGAGGAAAAAATAGTTTTGCCACAAATGGTGCTGGGATAACCGGATATCCACATGCAAATAAATGAATTTAGACCTTTACCTCGCCAAATTAAAAAAAAAAAAAGGAGGGGGAGCTCAAAAGGGATCAGAGACCTAAATGTAAGAGCTAAAACTTTCAGAAGAGAACAGAGAAAATCTTCATAACCTTACCTAAGCAAAGATTTTAAGATATGACATCAAAAACATGATCCATAAAAGAAAAATTTGATAAATTGAAATTCATCAAAATTCAAAACTTTTGTGCTTCAAAAGACACCAAAAGCCACAGACTGGAAGAAAATATTCATAATGCATATATCTGATACAGGATTTGTACCCTGACTATATAAAGAACTCTCACAATAAGATAATCCAATGAAAAAATAGGCAAAATATCTGAATAAACATTTAACAACCACCACCAAAAAAGGCTAATAATAAGCACATGAAAAGATACTTAATATCACTAGTCATTAAGAAAATGCAAATTAAAACCACAATGAGATACCAGAGTGGCTAAATTCCTTTTAAATGGACAATATTAAGTGCTAGTGAGGATGCAAAGTAACTGGAACTCTCCTGCATTACTGGTAAAATGCAAAATATTGCAGCCACTTTAGCCAGTGAATAAAGACACACACACACAAGGGAAAGAAAGAAAAAGATTGGGAAGGAAGAAGTAAAACTTCCTGTTTGCAGATGGAATGATTATGTGAGTGAATTTAGCAAGGTTGCAAGACACAAGGCCTACTACAAAAATCAGCTGTACTTCTAAAAAATGAAATTTTTTAAAATACCATGTACAATAGTCATAAAAGATACTCAATATTGTTCAAATGTCCATTCTCCTCAAAATGATCGATAACATAATTCCAATCAAAATCCCAGCAAGTTTTCTAGAAACTGGCAAGCAGATTTTAAAGTTAACATGGAAATACAGAGAACCTACAATAGCCAAAGTAATTTGGGGGGGGAAAAAGACAAAGTTAGATTTATACCTCCTGATCTTAAGACTTAAAAAAACCAAGACATTGTGGTGATATTAGTATAAGGAAAGACAGTGAAAGGGGTGAAGAGTTCAGAAATATTGGTCAAGTGACTTTTTTGTGTATGGTAAAATAAAACGTAAAATTCACACTTTTAACTTCTATTTTGTATTTTTTTAGGTAAGAACTTGGAGTTTAAGCTTTATTTCTGTTGATCAAACCTTCCTTTTGTTATTCTTTTATTGAGGTCATAAAGTTTATAACATTGTGAAATTTCAGGTGTACATTATTATTTGTTGGTCACCATGGGTATCCCCCAGCCCCCTTCCCCTCTGGTAACCACTAATCTGATCTCTTTCTCCATGTGATTGTTTACCTTCCATATCTGAGTGAAATCATACAGGGTTTGTCTTTCTCTGTCTGGCTTATTTCGCTTAGCATAATACCCCCAAGGTCCATCCATGTTGTTGCAAAGGGGACAATTTTGTCTTTTTTATGGCTGAGGAGTATTCCATTGTATATACCACATCTTCTCTATCCATTCATTGCTCGATAGGCACTTGGGTTGCTTCCACGTCTTGGCTATTGTGAATAACGCTGCAATGAACATAGGGGTGACTAAGTCTCTTTGAATTGTTGATTTCAAGCTCTTTGGATAAATACCCAGTAGTGGGATAGCTAGGTCGTACGGTATTTCTATTTTTAATTTTTTGAGAAATCTCCATACTGTTCTCCATAGTGGCTGCACCAGTTTGCATTCCCACCAGCAGTGTACGAGAGTTCCCTTTTCTCCACATCCTCTCCAACATTTATTTTTTGTGCTCTTAACATTAGCCATTCTGATGGGTGTGAGGTAATAGCTCAGTGTAGTTTTGATTTGCGTGTCCCTGCTGATTAGCAATGTTGAACACCTCATGTGCCTACTGGCCATCTGTATGTCTTCTCTGGAAAAATGTCTGTTCAGATCCTCTGCCCAGTTTTTGATTGGGTTGTTTGTTTTCTTGTTGTTGAGTTGTGTGAGTTCTTTTATGTATTCTGGAGATTAACCCTTTGTCAGATATATGATTTGTAAATATTTTCTCTCAGTTGGTGGGCTGTCTTTTCTTCTGTTCCTGGTTGCCATTGCCTTGCAGAAGCTCTTTAGTCTGAGGAAGTCCCGTTTGTTTATTTTTTCTTTTGTTTCCCTTGCCCAAGTAGACATGGTATTCAAAAAGATCCTTCCAAGACCAATGTCAAAGAGGCTACTGCCTATATTTTCTTCTAGGAGTTACATGGTTTCACATTTTATGTTCAAGTCTTTAATCCATTTTAAGTTTTCTGTATGGCAAAAGATAGTGGTCTACTTTCATTCTTTTACATGTAGCTGTCCAGTTTTCCCAGCACCATTTATTGAACAGACTTCCCTTTCTCCATTTTTGTTGAAGATTACCGTCCATAGATGTGTGGTTTATTTCTGGGCTTTCAATTCTCTTCCATTGATCTGGATGTCTCTTTCTGTACCAGTACCATGCTGTTTTGATTACTGTGGCTTTGTAGTATAGTTTGAAGTCAGGCATTGTGATGCCCTCGGCTTTGTTCTTTTTACTCAGATTGCTTTGGGTATTCAGGGTCTTTTGTTGCCCCACATGAATGAATCTTTGTTCTGTTTCCGTGAAGAATGTCACTGGGATTCTGACTGGGATTGCATTGAATCTGTAGATTGCTTTAGGTAGTATGGACATTTTAACTATGTTTATTCTTCCACTCCACGTGCATGGAATATCTTTCCATTTCTTTATGTCATCATCAATTTCTTTCAACTGTGTCTTATAGTTTTCATTGTATAGGTCTTTCACCTCCTTAGTTAAATTTATTCCTAGATATTTTATTCTTTTTGTTGCTATTCGAAATGGGATTGTATTCTTGAATTCTGTTAGTTCGTTATTATAGAAATGTCACTGATTTTTGTAAGTTGATTTTGTACCCTGCAACTTTGCTGTAGTTGTTGATTATTTCCAGTAGTCTTCCGATGGGTTCTTTAGGGTTTTCTATACATAAAATCATGTTGTCTGCAAACAGCAAGAGTTTCACTTCTTCATTGCCAATTTGGATACCCTTTATTTCTTTTTCTTGCCTAACTGCTCTGGCCAAAACCTCCAGTACTATGTTGAATAACAGTGATGAGAATGGGCACCCTTGTCTCGTTCCTGTTCTCAGAGGGATGGCTTTCAGTGTTTCCCCGTGGACTACGATGATGGCTGTGGGTTTGTCATATATGGCCCTTATTATGTTAAGGTATTTTCTGTCTATACCCATTTTATTGAGGGTTTTTATGATAAATGGATGTTGGATCTTGTCAAATGCTTTCTCTGCATCTAGGGAGATGATCATGTGGTTTTTATTCATTTTGTGAATGTGATGTAGCACACTGATTGATTTGCTGATGTTGAACCATCCCTGCATCCCTGTTATAAATCCCACTAGATCATGGTGTTTGATCCTTTTAATGTATTGCTGTATTTCGTTTGCCAATATTTTGTTGAGGAATTTTGCATCTATGGTCATCAGCGATATTGGCCTGTAATTTTCCTTCTTTTGTTGTCCTTGTCTGGCTTTGGTCTCAGGGTGATGTTGGCCTCATAAAATGTGTTAGGAAGTATTCCGTCCTTTTTGACTTTTTGGAATAATTTGAGGATAGGTATTAAATCTTGGAATGTTTGGTTGCATTGTCCAGAGAAGCCATCTGGTCCTGGACTTTTATTTTTGGGGAGGTTTTCAATTACTGTTTCCATCTCTTTACTTGTGACTGGTCTGTTCAGATTCTCTATTTTTTCTTGATTCAGTTTTGGAAAGTTGTATGAGTCTAAGAACTTATCCATTTCTTCTAGATTGTCCAGTTTGTTGACATATAGTTTTTCATAGTATTCTCTTATAATCCTTTGTATTTCTGTGATATCCATTGTAATTTCTCCTCTTCTATTTCTAATTTTACTTATTTAAGCCTCTTTTTTTCTTAGTGAGTCTGGCTAAGGGCTTGTCAGTTTTGTTTATCTTCTCAAAGAACCAGCTCTTTGTTTCATTGATCCTTTCTACTGAGGTTTTCATTTTTGTTTCTTCTTTGATTTTTTGTCTCTAGTTCATTTATTTCTGCGATAATTTTTAATATTTTCCTCCTTCTGACTTTGGGCTTGCTTTGTTCTTCTTTTTCTAGTTCTTTTAGGTGTAGTTTAAGATTGCTTATTTGAGATTTTTCTCGTTTTGTTAAGGTGGGCCTGTATTGCTATGCATTTCCCTCTTAGGACTGCTTTTGCTGCATCCCATATGAGTTGGTATGCTGTATTTTAATTTTCATTTGTCTCCAGATTTTTTTTATGTCTCCTTTAATTTCTTCATTGACTATTCAGTAGCATATTTAGTCTCCACATATTTGTCACTTTCTCAACTTTTTTCTTGTAGTCGATTTCTAGTTTCATAGCATTATGGCTGGAAAAGATGCTTGATATGATTTCAATGTTCTTAAATTTATTGAGGCTTGCCTTGTTTCCCAACATATGGTCTATCCTTGAGAATGTTCTGTGTGCACATGAGAAAAATGTGTATTCTTTTGTTTTTGGATGGAGTGTTCTATATACATCTGTTAAGTCCATCTGGTCTAGTTTTTCCTTTAATTCCAGTATTTCCTTGTGGACTTGGTGTCTGGATGATCTATCCATTGATGGGGTGTTAAGGTCTCCTACTATTATTGTCTTGCTGTTAATATCTCCATTTAGGTTTGTTAACAGTTGCTTTATGTACTCTGGTGCTCCTGTGTTGGGTGCATCTATAAGTGTTATGTCTTCTTGGTGGAGGGTCAGTTTCATCATTATATACTGCCTCTCTTTGTCTCTCATTTCCTGTTTTATCTTGAAGTCTACTTTGTCTGATATAAGTATGGCAACACCTTTCTTTTGTTTGCCATTAGATTGAAGCATCATCTTCCATCCCTTCACTCTGAGCCTGTGTTTGTCTTTAGAGCTGAGATGTGTTTCCTGGAGGCAGCATATTGTTGGGTCTTGTGTTTTTAATCCATCCCGTCATTCTGTGTCTTTTGATTGGAGAATTCAATCCATTTACATTTAGAGTGATTACTGAAATATGAGGGCTTAATGCTGCCATTTTATCAGTTTTCCAGTTTTCCAGTTGTTTTCCAGTTGTTTGGTATTTCCCTTATTTCTCCTCCTGTGTATTTCGGACTGCCAGTTCAGTTTGATAGTTCTCTGTGATGGTTTTCTCAGTTTCCTATTTTATCATTTGTGTCTGATTGTTTAGTGATTACCATGAGGTTTGTATAAAAAACCTCATAGACAAGACAGACCATTTTCTGATAGCCTCTTATTTCCTTAGCCTAAGCAGATTCCATCCCCCTCCTCTTCCCCTTCTCAGTTATTGTGTTGTCACATATTATTCCGTTTTGTGTTGTAAGTTTGTGATTAAAGTGATGAGATTATAGTTATTTTCTATGTTTTATGTTTTCCTTCCCTTTATTTATTTTTTTTAAAGATGGGCAGGTAAGCTAACATCTGTTACCAATCTTTTCTTTTTTTTTTTTTTTTGCTTTTTCTCCCAAAATCCCCCCAGTAGATAGTTGTATACTTTTAGTTGTGGGTCCTTCTAGTTGTGGCATGTGGGACGCCGCCTCAACATGGCCTGATGAGTGGTGCCATGTCCGTGCCCAGGATCCGAACTGGTGAAACCCTGGGCCGCAGAAGTGGAGCATGCAAACTTAACCACTCGGCCACAGGGCCGGCCCCTCCCTTTACCTTTAATGTTATATTTAAATGTTTGCTAACCTGTCCTCGTAGAGAGCTGCAACTTTCTGATTTTGTCTGCCTATTTATCTCCCTGCTCAAGGCTTGGTAAACCCTATTTTTTTTTTTCTGGTGTGAGGGCCTTCTTGAGCGTTTCTTGGGGGGAGGGGGATCTTGCAGCAATGAACCCCCTCAGCTTTTGTTTATCTGGCAAAGTTTCTATTCCTCCATCATATCTGAAGGATAATTTTGCTGGATAGAGTATTCTTGGCTGAAAGGTTTTATCTAGCAGAATCTTGAATATATCATTCCACTCTCTGCTAGCCTGTAAGGTTTCTGCTGAGAAATCCGCTGACAGCCTAACAGAGGTTTCTTTGTCACTGACTTTTGCCAGTTTTACTGACACTTACCTTGGAGAAAGTCTTCTTGCACTGATAAAATTAGGAGTTATTTTAGCTTCTTTTACTTGCAATCCCAGCTCCTTCCCCAGGTTTGGGAAGTTCTCAGATATTATTTCTTTGAAGCTTTCTGCTCCTTTCTCCCTTCCTTCTCCCTCTGGAAAACCTATAATCCTTACGTTGCATTTCCTAATTAAGTCAGATATTTCTTGGAGAATTTCTTCATTGCTTTTTAATCTTTGTTCTCTTTCCTTCTCCATGTGAATCATTTCTATATTTCTGTCCTCCAAGCTGCTAATTCTGTCTTCCATAACATCAGCTCTGTTATTCAAGGACTCCAGATTTTTATGCCATTCATTGAGTTTTTCATCTCCAACATTTCTGATTGGTTTTTCTTTATAGTTCCAATCCCTTTTGTGAAGAATTCCCTCTGTTCATTAATTTTGTTCCTGATTTCATTGAACTGCCTTTCTGAATGTTCTTGTAATTCATTGTTTTTTTATGATAGCTATTTTGAATTCTCTGCCATTTAGATTGTAAATTTCTGCACCGTCAGGATTGATTTCTGGGTGCTTGTCATTTTCCTTCTGCTCTTGAGTATTAATATATTTCTTCATACTGTTTGATGGCATGGACTTATGCCTTCACATAGTGGAAGTATCTGGCTGCAGATTCCACCTGCCGCTGCAGGAGGGTCAGCAAGAGCTGTGTATTCTGAGCCTGCGGAGATCCCTGGCATCTGTGTCTGTCCTTTGGAATCTATGCTGACAGGGCACATCTGTGATTGTCGACTTACTGCTGCTGCTTTACAAAATGAATGTGCATGCGCTCTGGTGGGGGTCCTTTGCTCTGACCTAGCAGCCAAGCTGGTCAGTGTGCTGGACAGTGGGAGGGGTGCTTCCCTTCGTGTGTGCATCCTGGGGGCATTCTCACCCTGCCCTCACTATCTGCCCTCCTGGGGTACAGGCTTGATGAAAACACCCCTGCAATTGCCTGGCCTCCTCTGTGTGGGGCTTTTCATGGCCAGGAGGCAACTCAGAAAATGAAGGTGTTCCCACAGAGAGCCACCCCTCCCCCCTCTCTTCTCAGAGCAGCACGTGGTCCTGTACCCTGGGTCACTGCCACAGAGGGAGAGGAGATCCCCTCACCTCCTTCCACTTCCTCCCCGGGGGTCCAGCACCTCCACCTTCACACGTATAGCTGCGTAGGTCTCTCAGACGTCTACTGTGTTGTATGAATGTCCTTTTCACTGTATCTGAGGGGGGCCAGTCTAAGGGAAGAGACCACTCTACCATGATGCTGACGTCATTCTCTCTCCTTAACTATTTTAAAGTGTACAATTTGGTGGCTTTTAGTACACTTACAATGTTGTGCAACTATCACCACCATCTAGTTCCAGAACTTTCTCATCACCACAGAGAGAAACCCTGTACTCATTAAGCAATCACTTTCTATTCCCCACACCACCCCTTCCCCAGCCCCTGACTTTGTCTCTAAATGGACTTGCCTATTCTGGACATTTCATATAAACAGTATTATACAATATGTGGCCTTTTGAATGTGCCTTTCTTCACTTAGCATAATTTTTTCAAAGTTCATCTGTGTTGTAGCATGTGTCAAACTTCCTACCTTTTTGTAGCTGAGTAATAGTCCACTGAATGAATACAGTGAATTTTGTTTATCCATTCATGGCTGATTGATTTTTGACAAAGATGCCAAGGAAATTTAATAAGGGAAAGAAGTGTCTTTCAACAAATGGTGTGGTAACAATTGAATATCGAGAATCTAAAAAAATAAAAATGACTCTCAATCGCTATCCTCACTTAATACACAAATAACTCAAGTTAGATCATAGACTTAAATGTAAAATCTAAAACTATAAAATTTCCAAAGGAAAAAGAGGAGAAAGCCTTTGCAACCTTGGGGTAGGCAGAGATTTCTTGGACAGGACATGAAAAGCTTTAAATATAAAAGAAAACAAATGATAAGCTGCAGCTCATCAAAATTAAAACTTCTGCTTTCAAAAGGCACCATTAAGAAAATGAAAGCAAGCCACAGGTTGAGAGAAAATACTCAAAATATATATATCTGACAAAGGAAATTGAATCCAGAATATATAAAGAACTCAATAAGAAAACCCAGTTTTTTTTTTTAACAGACAAAAGATTCAGTCTTCACAAAAGAAATATGAATAGCCAATAAGTACATGAGACGACAGTCACAGGGAAATGCAAATTAAAACTTCAGTGAGATATACACCCATGTGAATGGCTAAAATTTAAAAGACAAGGTAGTGAGCAGAATAATGGCCCCCAAAGATGTCCCCATCCTATTCCCCCAAGAACTGTGAATATGTCACCTTATGTGGCAAAAGGGGCTCTGCAGACATGATTAAAGGACCTGAAGACAAGAAGATTCTCCTGGATAATCTAGTGTGCTCAACTTAATCACACAGTCCTTAAAATCAGAGAACCCATCAGGGCTGCGGTCAGAGGGACATGTGACTGTGGAAGAATGGCCAGGTATGCATTGCTGCTGTCAGAAGATGGAGGAACGGGCCACAAGCCAATGTGGGTGGCCCCTAAGAGCTGGAAAAGGCACGGGAATGGATTCATCCATAGAGCCTCCAGAAAGGAAGGCTCTGCTGACATTGATTTCAGCCACACTGGGCTTCTAACATACAGAGCCGTAAGCTAAGAAATTTGTGTTGCTTTAAGCCACCAAGTTTGTGGTGATTTGTTACAAAGGAAACTAATAACAAATAACAATACCAGTCTGGATGAGGATGCGGAGCCATCAGGACTCTCTCACCCTGCTTACTGGAGGTGAAATGGCACAAGCATTTTGGAAATCTGTTTGACAGTTTTTAAGAACATTACACACCTATTCTATGACCCAGAAATCCCATCCTGAGTATGCCCAGAAGAACTGAGTGCCTATGTCCACAAAGAAGACTTGTGCAAGAAGGTACTAATGTGCACCTTATCTTAGCAGCCAAAAACTAGAAACGACCCTTGGCAGCCATGGAGGCCCATCACTCAAACCTCCCCTCAAGAGGCCCTCCTGTGAGAAGCAGCCAGCTGACAGCTGTTGTGTCTTGGAATCCACTGCACACCAGAGCCAAGCTCAGGCTCTCCCTGACCTAGGTCTAGGACATGGTCATTTCTGCCCAACACAGCACTAGAACCTTCCGCTCGGTTGGCCCAGACTTTCTGAGACCTGCATCACATCTGAGGTACCTCCTTCCAGACCTGCTTCCCTTCCCTCTCCTCTCCTTTCGGAGATGTCAAACCTGTTGGGCCACCTGAAGACTCCCTGCCCACTTCTCCTCCCTCTCCCCTTAGCTCCAAGAAATCTCATACTTCTAACTCCGCCTTGGCATCTAACAAAAACCCAAATGTTCACCAACAGGTGAATGGACAAATAAACTGTGGTATATTACAGTAATGGAATACTACTCAGCAATAAAAATGAATAAACTACTGATACACATAACACGGATAAGTCTCAAAGACATGATGAGTAAAAGCCAGACACAAAAGAACATGTACTGTGAGATTCGATTTATATCAAGTTCTGAAACAAATAAAACTAATCTATGGTGAAAGAGGCAATAGTGGTTGCCTCTGGTGGAAGCAGGAATTAACTGGAAAGCACCTCTAGAGAACTTTCTGGAGTACTAGAAATGTCCTGGGTCTTCACTGGGAAAGTCGTCAGAACTCAATCAATGCACATTAGACCCTTGCATTCATTACAGGTAAATCACACCTCAATAAAGTTAATTTTTTAAAATGCAAACACAAAATACATATCCAAAATTGCCACACACCACCACTGTCTTCACCTCCCTTGCTCTATTCTCCCTTTTTCTTCATTGCACTTACCTTCTAACATACCATCTTGTTAAGTTTCTTGTTCATTCTGTCTGCTCCTGCTAGACTATCATGGCATCTCTACAAGGGCACAGAGCTTTGTGGTGTGGCTCCCTGACACCCCAGCACCCAGAACAGTGCCCAGCTCCTAGCAGGCTCTGTACAAATCTGCTGATTGAATGAAAGAACATCATTTGTGTCCTGAGGTGTTTCCCAATCTACACTTCTTTTGACTCTCCTAACTGTGCAGGGTAGACATTCTGCCTTCACTTGAGAAATGCAGCAATGGCAAGGTTACTGGCTCACGGTCAGAATGAGAGAGTAGAGGCCTGGGCCAAAACGTCTGGTCTTCTCATTTCTAAGCACCGAGCCCAACTTAACTGAATAAACATTCACTTTAGCACCTCAAGGGGGCAGGAAAGCAGCGCGGCCATGTAAGCGTACATGGCCCAAAGAGGACACAGAGACACATACACTGTTTCAGAGAATGTGGCCAGCACTGAGAGAGACGAGCTTCGGGACACAGGGAAGGGCCACTCTAGGGGAGCAGAGAAGGCTTCCTGGGAGAGTGGTGCCCACGCTGAGTCTTGAAGGATTTAAAAACAATTAAATAAGCTAAGAAAGGTAGAAAGGGAATTTCCAGCAGAGGAACCAGCAGGAGCAAGGGCATCAGAGCATGGTGTGGCAAGGGAATTTGGAACAACTAGCCCATGCAGTGTGAGGCATGTACGGCATACAGGGGCAACAGGAGATGAGGCTGGGGGAAGAGAAGTCCAGATCTCAGGGGGCACTGTGCACCAGTGATGGGACCTCTGGAAGTTTCCAAGAGCCTGAATCTCAGGTCACCCTGATGGCTACAGTTAGAGGAATGGACGGAGGAAAGACAGTCCTGGCCTACAGCAGAGAGGTCCCGCACTCACCTAGGTAGAATCGCAGGAAGGGTGACGGTGTCATGTTCTTAAACATCATGATCTGCACCCAAGGGTTTTTGTATTGAATCTGAGGTATGTTGAAAAACACAAATTTCCTGAAAAAGGAAGAAATTAAACCTGTGAAATAGAGTTTTTAATGTAAAATTTTGTTTACCTGTGTGCTCTTCTAGAGAGAACGTCTAGAACTTTCATCAGATTCTCAGGGGACCTTGCCACCCAAAAGGCTTAGAAAAGCAGCTCTCAGGAATCTATTAATGAATTCTCTGAACAGAGAGTGTTGGGACTCCCGGTTTGTCACTTGAAGGAAGAGAAATCTGTATCCCTACCTCACATTGCGCACTAACCCAGAACTCGCCAAAGGAGAAGTATAAATGTAAAAACGAAACTACAAAATGTCCTACATCTTGATGTGTGTGGTGATTACAGGGGTGTATTCATATGTGGAAGTTCATCAAGCTGTATACTTACATGTGTACACTTTATGTAGATTATACCACAATTTAAAAATGAATGAAACCATGAAAACAAACATGGGAAATATTTTTACAATCTAGGAATAGGAAAACCTTTAAAATTAGAAGGTTTAAAATACAGATAAACGTGGGGGCCAGCCCAGTGGCACAGCAGTTAAGTTCTCATGTTCTGCTTCAGCGGCCTGGGGTTCACCGGTTGGGATCCCGGGTGCAGACCTATGCACTGCTCATCAAGCCATGCTGTGGCAGGCGTCCCACATATAAAGTGGAGGAAGACGGGCATGGATGTTAGCTCAGGGCCAGTCTTCCTCAGAAAAAAAAAAAAAAGAGGATTGGCAGCAGATGTTAGCCCAGGGCTAATTTTCCTCGAAAAAAAAAAAATACAGATAAATGTGACTACATTAAAACAACAGCATGGCAAAATTTACCCAAAACAAAATCAACACTGGCCAAACCAAAAGGAAAATATTTGCAAAACATAAAACAAAATGCTACTTCCCTTGATATAGAGTTTTACACATCAATAATAAGATGTATATTCAATAACAACAAAAGACAAAGGCCACAAACAGACAGAAACCCAAATGACCTGTCATCACAGGGAGATTCTCAATATCTTCCCAATAAAGTCATATAAATCAAAATGATTCTTTTTCACCTCTTAGATCGCTGAAGAGTTTAAGGTTATTTATAAAAAGTTCACGCTCCATGAAAAAAGACAGTACCCTGCCAGTCACTCCAGAAGCCATTCCTATGCCCATCTCAAATACAAAGCCTCCCCCTCACCACAAAGAATAACCACTGTCCTGACTTTTAACTTTTTCCTTTTCGAGATATAATTGACACATAACATTTAATTAGTTTCAAGTGTATGATATGACAATTTGATATTTGTATATATTGTGAAATGATCACCACAATAAGTCTCGTTAACATCCATCACCTCACAGTTACAAGTCTTTTTCTTGTGATGAGAACTTTTAAGATAGCAACTTTCAAATATATAATAAGGCATTACTAAGTGCAGTCCCCATGCTGCACTGTCCTTTTGTATGCATTGTTACCTTCTTTTATTTGCAGTTTTATCATCTAACTATGCATCCCTGAACAATACAGTTTTACTGGGGGTTTTTTATGGAATATGTCTTTTAGGTCTCTAAATCTATAGGTTTCCCTGTAACTTCTTTTCTCCCCTTGCAATTTATTGTTGAAGAAACTGAATCATTTGTGCTACAGAGTTTCCCAGAGTCAGGATCCTGTTGACTGCAGCCTTGTAATGTAGTTTATCTATCATTACCCCCTGCCCTCTCTACTTCCTGCAAACTGACAGTTGAATCTAGAGGCTTTATCCGAGTCAGATTTGACTTTGGGGGAGGAAGACTCCCTGGTAGGTGCTGTCGTCTTCATCGAGAAGCACACAGTATCCGGGTGGCTCTCTTTTTGTGTTGCCGGCAGCCATTGGGGCCCAGTTCCTCAGGGCTTGGAAAGTGACGATATTCCAACTCTACTATCCCTTCTTCATTTATTGTTGAAATGCTTCTACAAAGACAAACTTCCCCTCATCAGTTATTTGGCTGCCCAGGGGTATATTCATGGGAAACATAAGATAAATTCTTGAGTTTTTCTCTTTATTTACCAGTTTTCAAAATAAAGACTTGGTTCCCAAGCATCCTTCCAAGGTGAGCAAAAAAAAATAAAAATGGCAAAAGGAAGGAGTCAGATTCTGGTACCTCTATATCTGGCAAAAAACTGGATCCTGACATAGTGTTGCTCAAACCAAAGGAAAAGTATCAATCTGAGGAGCAGGGTCTGATGCACCTGTTCTGAGTAGCACAGTTCTGTGCTTCACACTCCCCAATCACCTGAGCTCCTAACCAGTATCAGGACTCCTAGGATTCTACAAGCCCTCCAGATCTTTCCAGTACATTATATTATGCTCGCCTTAGCAACAAAGAGTTCATGCTGCTTGCCTTCCTCATCCAGAAAGCACGGCAGGGAGAACTCTTACCATAAGCAGATAAATTAGGGAAGGGAGCTGTGGTACATTACCAGACCACCAGTGACTGGAAAATCACTGCCTCATGATGCAACCAATTCTATGTCTGAATTTACTTAAATCTTAAAAATCTCTTCCCAATATTATACTGAATCTTCTTCCCTGTCACATCTTAATAAAACATTATAAAACTGAAATTAATAGGTCATTTGTGACTTAGGAAAACGGATTTCACTTACTTCTGAGACAAAAGCAAAACTGCAAAGAGTTGGAGTAAGTGAGCAGCATGGATGTGGGAAGAAGTGAGGGTAGTTGGTGAAGCGGGAGAGAAATGACACGCTAGTCTGAGGTAGTGACCAATCTCAGAGAATGTTTTAAAAGGCAATGGAAGCCAGTACATTTTTAGGTGAATCAGAAGGAGGTGACAGGGATAGATCGAGGAGCAACAGGGGAGATGAAGAGGAATGAGGAGCACAGATGGAGAAGAAAGTGCTGACATGCAGAAGGGACCTTGTTCGGGGTGGGGAGGCGGTACATGAATGATAATATCCGAGATAAAGAGATCTGAGAAAGCCATGTGAAATGTCTTTGGCTTAGTAAGGTGTTAAATAAATTCATGGGCTGTAAGTGATCTTAGAGACATCTAAAACAACCTCCTGATAAATGTATGCATTTCTTCCCCAACATTCAGGAAAAAGAGACAATTTCTTCTTCCAACTTCTAGTGGTAGGAAAATACTATCTCATGACACATTATAGGCTGTTTCTGAAGAGCTCAAAACTGTAAATGACTGTAGCAAATTGAGAAAAAAATCTCTCGTCTTATACCTTCCATCCACCTATCCCAGTTTTATCCTCTAAGACCACAAAAATTCCAATCTCTTTTTCAAATATCCACTCCAGATACTTACTTGAGGATAATTGCAATTTTTACTTTAATAGAGGAACTCATTCAAACATATCTTTTAAAATAAAGCCTTCCATTTCACAATCTGTTACTGGAGACACATCATCTGTTCCTATCATCCATCCTTTCCCATCTGATTAGAATAGCTTTAGTCTCTCTCCCCTCCCCTCTCTTTCTCCCTGTGCCTCTCTCCCTCTTTCTCCTGCAGTCTCTCCCTCCTTTCCCTCTCCTTCTGTGTCTCTATCTTTTCCCAGCTCATTTCTTCACTTGTCTCTTCATTTCCCTCTGCTTCATTCACACGTACTCTATCATGCTTACAGTCTTAGGTGTACGTGGCTATCAATAACTGGCACATTTTCTTTCAGACATGTTGCTTTTGAACAACGTACACACCCATATTTTAGATCTCAGGACTTAGAGTTCCCCATATGATTGTATTTTTCTACTTAGATTTGAATCTCGAGTTCATGTTGTCTCTGACCCATATGTTGTGCCATCCAAAGTCATGACCATGACTCCTGATACACTTTACAATACTTTCTCCCAGGAACTACTGAGACTTCCTTCTGCTGATTTTCTGTATCCCTTGACAGACAAGATTCTTGCATTCTACCAATATGAGACATATCAGACTCTTTTTCTCCCCAACTCCTTCTAAGCTTAAATTCCTTGTCATGAAATTAATAAAACTCAAGGAAAATACATGTTTAAAATCTTCACAAGAGTCATCTGGCCCTAGGGCAGAATCCACGTATTCCATATTAAACTATGTACCAGAAAACCAAATCCTGGTGATCACTTTACCTTTAAAACTTTGTCAAACCTCAGCTTCACATGAAAACAAGAAATTAAAGCCCAAAGTTCATGGGCCAGCCTGAGGGCATGGTGGTTAAGTTTGCACACCCTGCTTTGGCAGCCCAGGGTTCACAAGTTGGGATCCCAGGTGCGGAGCTACATACCACTCATCAAGCCATGCTGTGGCGGTGTCTCACATACAAAATAGAGGAAGATTGGCACAGATGTTGGCTCAGGGCCAATCTTCCTCACACACACATACACAAAAAAAGCCCAACATTTATCCTCAGCACTTTCTGGTTCTTATCAGAATTTTGTAGTGATATTTGATATTTTCTTATCACTTATTTTCTTAACTAGAAAACTTGTTATTACATTGACTCATTCTACAAATTTCTACTGAGCATTTATATTAAGATTACTATGCTAAACTGTATATATGACAAGGGAAATTAGACACTGTTATTATTCAAATGGAGTGCTCAATTTACTAGATATGTAAGTCAATGATTACATTAGAAAAATATTATATCTATGCATTTCTCAAGAACTGCAATTACTTTTATTACACAGGATAAAGAAATGACTGATTGTTGTCTGAAGGCAGAGAAATGTCAGAAACAGTCTCAAGAAGATACATTTTACTTGAGATCCCAGGAAAGGGCACAAGTTAGATTTTTATATTATTACAGATCTGCCATCTGGGAAGAAAGCATATCTTTGAATTGGACAGGTCATGTTGATACACAACTACTTTCCATAGCTTGAATAATGATTCTCCCACCATCGCAATAGACTATTTCACATCCTATAGACATAAGCAAAATGTCTTCACAATTCTTAAGATCTGTTGTTCTTCCTTGCCCTGTATGGATCTGTTTCCTGAGACAGTTCAAATTTACCCTAAATGAGGAAATACTGAGTTTGATATAACACAAATATGGTCCAGCTTAGGCTCTGCTCTCAAACACCTGGGGTTAAATGCTGCATCACCGCTAACTCCGACTAGTTGAGTGTTCTCTAGCAGGTATTTCATCTGAGTCTAACTTCTCATCTGTAACATAATAACAGTACCTACTTCATGTCTCCAGCAAGAACCATCCAGCACGCCCTATAAAGATACTGGAAGAAATGTTTTGAATGCCTTGCCTCCTTCTGTTTAGAGTTAAATTCAGGGTTTTCACGATCTAAAACACTACATATTTTAATTCTTTTCTTTTTTATTTTCTCAGTAAATTATCAGTTCGTTGAGGGCAGAAAAAATAAAAATTTAAAGATAAAAAAGCTATAGAAGTGAGGAAACATTTCCTTAAGAATATAAATTGGGGGGCCAGCACAGTGGTTAAGTTCGCATGTTCTGCTTCAGCGGCCCAGGGTTTACTGGTTTGGATCCCGGGCGCGGACATGGCACTGCTTGGCAAAAGCCATGCTGTGGTAGGCGTCCCACGTATAAAATAGAGGAAAATGCACATGGATGTTAGCTCAGGGCCAGTCTTCCTCAGCAAAAAGAGGAGGACTGGCAGCAGTTAGCTCAGAGCTAATCTTCCTCAAAAAAATAAATAAAAGAATATAAATTGGTTTAACTTCTTTGTAGGTCAATTTGGAACTAGCAAAATTTTAAAAGTATAGATCTTAGGGCCAGCTCCATGGCTGAGTGATGTAAGTTCGTGCGCTCAGCTTCAGTGGCCCAGGGTTTCACCAGTTCAGATCCTGGGCACGGACATGACACCACTCATCAAGCCATGTTGAGGCGGTGTCCCACAGAGCACAGCCAGAAGAACCCGCAACTAGAATATACAGCTATGTACTGGGGGGTCTTTGGGGAGAAGAAGAAGAAAAAAAAAGATTAGCAACAGACGTTAGCTCAGGTGCCAATCTTAAAAAAAGTAAAAACAAAAGCATGTATCTTGACTCAGTGATTTTGCTTCTGCTTTTAGATATGTTCACATTTGAACGCAAAGATGTGTGAGGTTCACTGCAGCAGTATTTGTTACAGCAAAGGACAGAAATGACTCACACGTCCCTCACTAGAGGACACCACTGGATGTCTGGATCCCTTTCCACTCGCTCTCCGTCCTGAATGGCTAACCTATATGGACTAAGAAATGAGCTTCCTTGCCCCCTGGCTTCATGTTGCATTGGGCCAATGGGAAGCATAGGCAAAAGACTAGGAGGGAGGTAGTCAAGGTATTTATTTCCCTGGCTTAGCCCCTGCCTGAGTCCCAGCCCTGTGGGCTCCTGTCAGGCAGCCTGTCTGTCTGCAGGTTCCAATAATCATTCTCCCCCTCACTCCTGCAAGCCCAGACCTGGGGTCTTGCACTGCTCCTTGTGGCTTCTTGCCCACACCTCTGTAAACAGTTCCTTAATTAAAGGCTCCTCAAATGATCTGAATTTAAATGCACCCTCTGCTTCCTGCTGCATACACCAGACGACAGAAGGTGCAAGTGGTACATGGGACAGAAACATAGTCACCTGGCTTGACCAACTTCCCAGCTGTATGACCCAGGGCAAGTTACTGCTCTGTGCCTCAGTGTTTATGCCAAGATGATTATGATGCAGAACCACCACTCCAGATGGGAGCTTGTAGTCTATTTTCAAGAAGATGAAATTGATAAATCAACAGAAAGCCTGACTGTGTGACCATTTATTTGGGGAGACTTCCATAATTGAAAGAAACAAAAGCAGATGAAATCTATCTGCAGTTGAAACAAAACAAAAGCCACGATAATTATTAACTCTAGAGAAAAAAAGCTTTGCAAAAACAAAAAAGGAAAAGCAGTCACAGTACTCTATTTGGCTCAACTGCGTACAGTGTTTTAAAAGTCACATTTAAACAGTGAATATTGTTCTATCCAAAATTCTGAAAGGACTGTATTGGGAGAATGGCGGGTGCAGTGCTATGCACGTGTTGGGGGCCGGGGAATGGCCATGGTGGGCAAAAAGCCAGATGCTCATTTTGCATAGTGGCAAGTCAACAGATAATGCCTAAAGCTAAACAAGTAAGAAGCAGCTCTCTAAGGATGGAATTTAACTATAGGGAGGTAACACTAATTAAATGGTTAGTGTGGAAAGTTGTTGCCTCTGGGGGAGGAAGCGGAGTTAGGGTACTTCTAGAAGCCTCGCAGGCCACAACAGCACAAAGGCTGAGTTTACCTTCCTGGGCTTAGGACACTTCCGCTCAACTCCCACCCCACAGCAGAGTATCCCAGAACTCCGTGCAAACAAACCAGGGCATATCCGTGCAGGACTTTCCCACACCTAAAACTATTAGGACAAAAATTCAACAGGGACTTTTAAATGGTTCTTGCTGAAGCATGGGAGGAAAGTCAGTAACTGTGGAAACTTTAGTTGAGCACCTGCTGTATGTGAAAGGCACTTCACTCGGCACTTTATACTCGAATCCTCAGTGACCCTGAAAGGTAGGGTTTTATGACTAAGGAAGCTGAGGTCAAAAAAGCTAAGTAACACACAACTAGGAGCACAACTAGTAAGTGAAAGAACCAGGGCCGTGATTAGCATCTGGACTTCTTCCACAGATAGGGTTCTGTGACTATCAAATTATCAAATTCACCTAGATCCTGGGGCTCAGGGCTGCACACACAGGAAGAACTCAATAAACGCTAACAGCTGTCACTGCTGTCACTGCATCTTAAAGCCAAGAGCGCCTGGCAGAGGTCAACAGAGACTTAGCCCTCAGACACTGAACAAAGCAGCTCCCAACATACCCGGCAGACACCCCAAGACGATGGCTAGCCCAGGGCTGTAGCACTGGCCACTGGCACTTGGAGCAAGGTCCAGGTGGGGACAGCTGAACTGCTGAGGGCACAGGAACAAGCAAAGGCCTGGGGGCTAGAAAAAGCAAGTCAGGCAGGGGCGCGAAATCACAAAGGGCACAGGCGGGACAGGCAAGGCCTTATCACTAGGAACAAGGAAACACAGAATGGCTGTTTGGATCCTGTTTACCTAAAAGGTATTAAAATACTTGAGTACAGTGCCTACAGGCTTATTCTGATTGGCTGACCATGTGAAAACCAGACATCTACATAAAAATCTAAATTTCTGGCTGCCGGACAAATCAGAAATGCTCCACACAGCCCACATGGAGCTAAGCTGGAGCCAGGCAGCTAATGACCCCTTGACACAGGGCACGCTTTCCAGTTCACAGGTCCATCCAGGTCGCCTCCCTGCTTCGGGCATGGCCTGGCCTCTGCCCTGACTCCTAGTGTGGACGGATGGATGCACACTGGGTTATGAGGCAGCATCCGGGCGCCCATTCACGTGTGACACCCAGTCTTCCAGGAAGCCCTCATCCCAGCTCAAGCAGGTCCAAGTTCTCCAGTCACCAGGGGACAGCAAATGACTAGGAGGCGCGGTGCAGTCAAGGCCCCTCACAGGGAGGGGGCCTCCCCAGGGAGATGCTCTCCCCGACCGTGCTGATCCATCCCACACCCAACCCTGAAGCTTCTGAAGGACGGGACCTTTTCCTTGGTCCCTGCAGAATTCCCAGCACGCCGCACGTGGCCTAGCATTCAGCAGGCACTCGACAAATTTATACTGAACACCAGCAAAGCCCCAAGCACTGCTGTTGCCTTAAGGTTCAATCCAAACCTTTCTCTCGCCAGCTTCGGCTCAGTGAGTCTCTGCTCCAGGCTGAAAACAGCATTATGGAGTCTGGGGCGGTGGGGGTGGCGGAGGAGCCCGCTGACCCGATCACGACGGTGAGGAGCCCTGCAAAAGAAGCCCTTCCAGGGGCCGGCCCGCGGAGCGGTTAAGTTCGCGCGCCCCGCTTCGCAGCCCGGGTTCGCAGGTTCGGGGGTTCGGATCCGCGGCGCAGACCTAGCACCGCTCATCAAGCCACGCCAACAAGTAGAGGAAGATGGGCATGGGTGTTAGCTCAGGGCCAATCTTCCTCAAAAAAAAAAAAGAGAGAGAAGCACTTTCCGAGCTACCACTCGCTCGCTCGATAGCTGTGGTACCTGGGGAAGCAAGTTAACTTAACCTCGCACCTTTTCCCCCTCCCTAGAGTGGGGACAGCAATGGTTTCCGTAAAGATCAAACGAGACCCGCGCCAGAGGCATCCAGAACCGTGCTGGACGTGCAGGGCCGGCTCGGGAAGCGCCAGCGCCCGCGACGCCTCTCACCGCGTCCCCACACGGGCCCTGCGACAGGCATCACCCCGGTCGGGACGCCGAGGAGGAGCAACTCGCCCAAACCAGCGCACAAAACCGGCGGGCTGAGAGCGGGGCCCACCCGGCGCCGTCGCCCCTGAGCACGCCCTCCCGCCGGCGCCGGGTGGGAAGGAGGCTGCGGCCGCCCCGCGCCAGCGCTGCCGCCCGGAGGGAAGCCTCGTCCTCCGCGTCCCCCGTCACGCCTGCAGCCGGCAAGCCTGGCCCTGCCGTCCTCTTCTCGCTGTGGGCCCGGAGCAAGCTGCTCCTGTCTGCTCATCCGCAGAATGGGGCGACGGCCGCAGGCTCAGGGGGCCGCTCCAGTCTCCCCGGGACTAGCACGCCACCACGGCCGTCGGCGTCGCAGGGCTCGGACTGACCTGGCGCCCTCGCCCAGCTCCCCGTGCGTGTTGTAGTTCACCGTCATAACCTTCACTGAGTCCTTGAACACCACGTCCCCCTGGCCCAGGTACTGCAGCGTGCGGCGGATAGGGAAACGGCCCTTCATGGGCATGGCGGCGGCGGACAGGGCGGGCCGCAGCCCGAGCAGCGAAGAGACCAGAGCAGCCGCCGCTGCCGCGCCAGCGGACCTCGCGCGGCCGCTTCTCTGCGTGGTTTTCCACTTCCCGCGCAGACTCACAGGAGCCGTCTCCCGGCGGGCAGCGCACGCCGCGGGGCAGCCTGGGAGTTGTAGTCCTGGCTGGCGGAGCATTGTTGTTGGGGGAGCGGGTATGTACACCTTGCTTTTGGAACACCCTCCTCCTGGGACGTTTAGATTTTCATGCTTTGTAACTTAGTACCCGCCTCGCCGCCAGGGAAAATATTTTTAAATAGACTCTAGCTCAATCATTCTGACAACAAAATTACACTAAGAAATAAATCAAGAGAGCTGAGTTGGGATACTAAGTCGGCTAGTAACTTGCTATTCCACCTCAAATAAGTCAGTTTTTCTCTCTCAACTTCTCCAGTTTCAAAATGAAGGACTCAGACTGCGCAATTTTTATTTATTTATTTATTTATTTATTTATTTATTTATTTATTTTTGAGGAAGATCAGTCCTGAGCTAACTGCTGCCAATCCTCCGCTTTTTGCTGAGGAAGACTGGCCCTGAGCTAACATCCATGCCCATCTTCCTCTACTTTATATGTGGGACGCCTGCTACAGCATGGCCTGCCAAGCAGTGCCACGTCCCCGGCAGGATCAGAATCAGCCAACCCGGGGCCACCAAGCAGAACTTGCGAACTTAACCGCTGCCCCACCAGGCCAGCCCCCAGACTGCGCAATTTTTAACACTGACTTTAAAAAAAAAATGATTTGCAAAAGGAAAAAGAAAAGTTTGGGACTTACTCCTTCCTAGTTCAGGCACTTAGCTTTGGACCTCGATGTTTTCATAAGCAAAAGTGAATGAGATGCAGTTCTAAGGTGCTCTTATTGATCTGAGAACGTTTTTATTTCTCCTTCACTTTTCAAGAATAATCTTGCCAGATATAGAACTCTAGGTTGGTGGAGGATTTTCTTTTAACACTTTAAATTTTTCACTCCACCGTCTTCTTGCATGGTTTCTGACCAGTAGTCAGTTATAATTCTTATATTTGTTTCTCTATAGGTAAGAGAGTATTTTTTCTTCTGGCTTCTTGCAAGATTTTCTCTTCTTCTTTGGTTTATGGAGTTTGAATAAGATATCCCTAGGTGTAGATTTTGGGTATTTATCCTGCTTGGTGTTTTCAGAGCTTCCTGGATCTGCAGTTTGGTGACTGTCATTAATTTTGGAACGTTCTTGGCCATTACTTCAAATATTTCTTCTTCATTCTTTTTTTTTCTCCTTCTGGTATTCCAATTACATATACTTTACATTTTTTGAAATTGTCCCATAGTTCTTGGATGTTCTATTCTTTTTTTAAAATTCTTTCTTCCCTTTGCACTTCAGTGGGAAAGTTTCTATTGACCTATCTCCAAGCTCATTGATTTCCTCAGCTGTATCCAGTTTACTGATGAGCCCACCAAGGCATTCTTTATTTGTTACAGTGTGGAGTTTTTTTATCTTTTTTTTTTTTTTTTAACTATTTCTTAGAGGTTCTTTATCTCACCTTGCATTACCCATCTATTCTCGAATATTATTTACTTCTACCATTGGCTTCCTTAACATATTAATCAGTTATTTTAAATTTCCCATCTGATAATTCCAACATTTGTGTCAAATCTGAGTCTGGTTCTGATGCGTGCTTTGTCTCATCAGACTGTTTTTTTCTTGCCTTTTAGCATGCTTATAATTTTTTGTTGAAGGTCAAACAATAATCAGGTGTGTTGGATAATAGGAACTGAGGTAAATAAGCCTCTAGTATAAGGATTTATGCTAATCTGGCTAGGAGTCGAGCTGTGTGTAAAGTTTGCTATAGCTGTAGGTGCCAGAGGCTTCAAATGCCTTTACTCTTTGTTTCGTTCTCTCCTGACTTTGAGCTTCCCTAGATATTCCTTCTCAGAGAGTCTATATTTTGTAGCTCTTTCATCCATAACCCACTGTTGTACTGGGCCCTGATAGTGTGGTGGTATGGTGTGGGAGAGGGGAAGCATTTTATAATGTTATGATGAAATTTCAGTATTTTAGTGGGCCTGTGTCCCTGGGCTGTGACCTTCGTAAGTGTTTCTCAATCCTCTTCTGTGATGTTGTGATATAATAAGAAATATATATTTGGTTTTTGTTCCTGGCTGCTGGCCAGAGCAGCCTTCTGGGTTAGTGAACACATCAAGGTGCTGGGAGAATGCTGTGCCCAGAGGTGGCATGGAAGCCCTGCACCCCTTCCCCCATACCTTGCCCTATGCATCTCTTCTTCTGGCTGTTCCTAAGTTGTATTCTTTTACAATAAATCAATAATCCAGTAAGCTGTTTTCCTGAGTTCTATGAACTGTTATAGCAAATTATCAATCCTAAGAAAAGGGTTATGGGAACCCTCAATTTATAGCCAGTCAGTCAGCAGTACCAGAGACCCGCTGTTGTGACTGGCATCGAAGAGGGGGCAGTCTTTGGGATTGAGCCCTTAATGTGTGGGACCTGATGCTCACTCCAGGGATGCTGTCAGAATTGAACTGAATTGCAGGACACTCAGCTGGCGTTGAAGAATTGGTTGGTGTGGGGAAAAAAATCCACACATTTAGTGTCAGATGTGTGTGAGTAGTGGAGTGTATAGAAAAATAAGTTTTCTTTTACCCTCCCCCACACTTCGATGAGACAGGAAGGCTAGAGGGGGCTGGAGTGGGAGAAATGCCCTTCTCCCAGGTGGTATTAGACTTTCGTGAGGTCTTTTCCCCTGGGAAATAGGCCTCTGTTACAGAGAATGACCCAAGTTTATTTTACAACGATTACTCTTCTCCTTCCCCTGCCACAGGCCATCAGGGGATGTTTCTCAGCTCTGAGCTGTGAAAACCAGGTGGGGTTCCTGGAGCAAAAACCCATGAAAGTGTGTGGTCTTCCTTGGGTTGTGGCCCCCAGGAGTTTCTCACACTTGTGCTAGTCCAAACAGCCTCCAGGAATTCATCAGAAGTGTTCCTACCAGCTGTGGCTCCAGGCCTTCTGCTCCTGGTAAGCAGATCTCAGTTGTGAGTCTCTGGAAGCCTCTCCAGATTTTATGGTGGCAGTTGCCCTGCAATCTCAGTTCTCTGATGGGTTCAAGAAAATTTACTGATTTTCAGTTTGTCCAGCTTTTACTTTCTAAGTACAGAAGTGACAACTTCCAAACTCTTTGCATGCCTGAGCTAAGACCAGAAGTCCTTTCTGAAGTATTTTTTTAAATCGTGCTAGACTACTGATGCGTTTTAGGCAGAAGAGCTTTCGATATTCAAGTCCACAGAAGGTGCTTCCTGTGGATGAAATATTCCATCCCATGTTAGAAACATGAGTGTCCATATATGAAGTAGGACAGGGAAGCACGGGTTTTGGAGTCAGACAGATCTGGGCTGGAATCCCAGTGGTGTAACCCTGAGCCTGCTTAACCTCACACCACACTTATTTTTTCATCTGCAAACTGGGGTCGTTGGGAGGATTAAATGTGGTAATCCATGTATAATACTTAGCATTCTGTCTGGCCCACAGTGGGCACTAAGCAGTATTAGCTCCTCCTGGTTTATCAGTCTACATAGGTCCTGGGGAGGTCTCAGCTTCAAAGGCCCAAGTGATGTCAGTATCAGAAACTCACTCAGCAGCTCCCAGCCTCTTCTCCCACTGCCCGTTCCTGCCACCTCTGGGTCACACACAGTGCTTGGGCACTCCCACCATGCCTGACCCACGTCAAACCACCTTGCTACTTAGGCCAAAATGAGTCAGGCAGACCAGGCTTTAAATCCTCATCCCACCACTTACTGGCTGTGTGACCCCAGCCAGGCTAACCTCTCTTAATCTGCTTCTTCAAGTCTCAGATGAATACTTATGTAACTAACTTACAGGCTTGCTGGTAGAGCTATTATGAGGAATGTGTGAAACGCAGCACAGTGCCTGGCACAATGACAACCATAAGGTTCCTCATCCTCTCTGGGCTTCAGTTTTTTCCACTGTCAAATGAGGGTGACAGGATTGTAAAGGATTTTACACTATGCTTGTGTAAAATGGTTCATTTAATCAACACTGCAGGAATAACTGGGGATAAGAGCAGAACTGGAACCCACATTTGTCCTCTTAAGAGCCCAGTGACCTTGACTCTGTCTGAAGACCTTAACCAGTTAAACACAGGAGCAACTCAGATGGTCATTAAGAAAGAGGAGGGATGTTACCTGGTGATTCTCACTTGCAACACACACGCACAGACACAAACACACATCCCCAACCACTAACATTCGTTATTTTATTTTTTTAAAAAGGTTTCAATACAAGGCCCCAGAGTAGTGCATGCAAATCAGTGACCTTTGTCCATCACTGTCACATGACCAGCACAATCTGCTACCCCAGTCTGTGACCTGGTAAAGAGACCAGCTTCTCACTTTGAGTCCCATCACCTAACTATGCCAATGTTCAACTTACCACATGGCTCATGATGACTCAGGTACATTTTAGTATCTGAACAGCAAAGACACATTGAGCTGCAAGTTTAATGAGTAAGTGTCCTTAGTGTATTAGACAGGGAAAAATACAAACAAGGCATAAACGGGAAAAGCCAACTTCATTAGATGCCTGAATCCCCAAAGTCTCTTCCACATACGGTCTACATCTAGGGAGATCTGCCGACACTGCACCATCTTCTGATGAGATGAGCTGTTTGCCTTGAAGGACTGCAGGCGGTGAAACATTCACGAGGTAAGAACTTGAAGTTGTGGTTGCAGTTCATAGGCCATCTTCCCCCTGACGTTACCTCGTCTCTGTGAATCCAACTTTGTGCCTGTGTGAGTTCTGGGAAATGGTACTGCTGACGGGTAGAGAATTCTAACTCCTGTTGTGTCTATGATTCTAGAATACAGCCATGGAAGAATTCCATCACATCAAACAGTTTTAGTTTGGTTTAGTATATTCAGTGATTTTTTTTTTAGTTTTAAAAAATGTTTCTTATATGTGTGGTTCTCAATGCTCTTAGTTCCTTCAGACTGCTACCTGTGGTTGATTTCAGGGGAAGGGCATGTTGAGTAAACTCATTTTAATTGAAACCACCAGCTAATTAAGAGAGATATATTCTCATAAGAAAAGTAATTGTGACGGAAAGTAGCATTTAGCTTCTGGAACTACCTGCTTTTTGGTGCAGAGAGCTTCCTCTGCTTCAGTCAGAGAGAAATGACGGACTGAGCAGGGAGGAGCATGCAACCATTCGTAAAACCCTCCAGGATAGCATGAAGGGAACGGACCTCGAGGGAGAAAAGACGCCTGTACCAGGCAACATTTTAGATGCCTGGGTGCCGACTTCCAAAAACCCCCAGGACAATCAGCAAGGTTAGTAACTGGCTGAGGACAGTACCCCACTCACATTTCTTTATGAGCAGAACCCAAATATGAAGGTCCTCCATATACCCTCTACCCACTCCCCATTCCCACGCCCCTAGACAGGACCTTTTCATTCAGCCCAAAGATCCAGCAGGTACTAAAGAAATGTGAATAGTGTCAACACGAATAGAGCTTATTTTTACACCACAATGTTTTTCAGACATTCCCAAGATCAACAGGGGTCTTCCCAGAAAGGAACAAAATGAATTTTGACTCTCACATCAGTAACCAATGAGAGTTATGACCCGGAGTTAGTTAAGGGGTTTAAAGTGACTAGTGGCTAGTTATTGTTCATTAATTCACAAGCATAATTGCAGGAATTCTACCCAAAGCTGAGCACACTTGGGTATCATGTCAGACATCAGTTAAGGGTTATGTTCCTGTAAACCAAAGCACCAGAGCTAAATTAACAATTTCCCTTTTTGCCCTTAACTGGGGAAGAGTTCAAGTACTGCAGTGCTATCAGAAAAATCCTGGGTTGTGCCTCTTCAAACATTTCAGTTTCTTAATACTAAACATTGGTAAGAAAATATCTCACCAGTGCCCCTGTCCTGACAGGATGAACCAAAAGAGAAGAAGGCTGATCAACTAGCCTTGGCAATTATTTGAATTTATCTTCTGACTCAGGGAAGCTTCCACTCTCCCAACAATATTCCACAAAATGTCCTGATCACCAATTCCTAAATTATAGTCTGGGGCCTTTGAAAGAGCCCAGGCCAGGGTAATTTTGCCAAAGCTCTAGAGGGAGGTTTCTCCAGGGACAGACAATTGTTCCAGCAGCCATTCAGTTCCAACAGAGCAATGTTTGTGTAGAGACTCTTCTCCCAAATAATACCTAACCTCTATCAACCAAAAGTTAACCACTCCTATTTTCTAAAAAGCTCATGATCAGACTCACAGTGATACCCTGCACTGGGAGTTTAACTTCCCGAAAGAGACAAACAAGAACTTAAACTGAGAGGGAAACAGATCCTGGCGAAACCTCATCCCTATCACCTACTCTTAAAAAAAAGCGGTGCTGGGCTCTCCTGGGCCTAAACTAGTGCTTTCATAGCAGTGCCTCCCCCTTCCGTTGTACAATTAGGATGTGCCCAGCAGGGCAGAGGAAGTCCCAGGTGAAACGAACCCATAGCCTAAAGGGGACAGACTTCGGCCAGAACAGAGCAGTTTAAAGGAATCTGTCTTGTCTGTCCTGGCTAAAGGAAGGGCCCTATTAAAGCAGCCCTATAATACTGCATAATGACCAAAGACTAGGCAGGAGCACATGGACCCACGAGGTGCATGGCAGCCATTTCTGCCCTGGGCCCAAAAGAACAGCATTTAGTTATATCTTGTTAGTAAAATTTAAAATCCCTTCTAAAGGGAAAATCCAATTAAAAAAAAAAACAGGAAAAACAGCAAATGAGTGCTGATTCTCCCTGTTCTAGTTCCCATTTTATTATTCAACTGTAGTGGAAAATCTCCAAGTGCACAAAATAGCAGATTCCCTCTCCTAACCTGTGTGCATCTTAATTCTCGTCCTTCCTCTTTCCCCATCAATTCCACCAACCCTCTCTCCTGCTCCACTAGCTCTTGCCAGGCCCTGAGCCCAAAGGTGCCCTGCCCACCCACTAGTCAGTCAGCGCCCCTCTTCTGTTTGGCCAGGGTGCGCTTGAGCTCCCTCAGGTTCTCTGTCAGCACCTCCACCTCATCCAGGCGGCCACACTGCTTGGCATCAAAGATGTACGCCTTGATGTTATCGATCTGCTGGAGGAGGAGCTCCTCCTCTATGGGCTCCTCGCTCTCTGGCGCACTGTCACTGTCCATCTCGAAGGGGTTGGTACAGGTAGCTTCCTCGAAGGGGTTGCCAGGAACAGGAGGGCTTGAGGGACTTTGGTGGGGACGCTCATCTTCCTCGTCGAAGGGGTTGGGTGCTGGACTGTCTGGGTTAGTGAAGGGATTCCCTGCCACTGCCTCTTCTTCCTCAAAAGGATTGTACTCTTTGAGGATGCGGGCTGAAGGACCAAAGGAAGGCTCTGCGGCAAGTGGGCTGGCAGTGCCCTCTGCTGTGGGGCTGGAAAGGTCTTCCTTATCAAAGAGATTTAGGGAGGGCACCTCATTTTGCTGTGATATGGTGGTCTGGGGGAAGAATTCCTGGCCAAGGGCTGGGGGCCCAGACCACAGGCTGATGGGCTCAAGAACTGAGCTGGGTGAAAGGGTCTTGGCAGCTGCACTGCTCTGAGCTGGGGAGGAGCCTAGATCCAAAACATGAGCAAGTTGGGTGCGAGGCTCTCTGCCGGGCTCCCGCTGAAAAGGCCTGATTTCTCTGAAGTCCAGGGACCGAGTCCGTGTGTGCAGGGATGCCGCCCGGAACTGCTCCCTTTCTCGTTCCCACTCACGTTCACGCAGCATCTGCAGCTGTTCTCGCTGCAGGTCCTCCTCCTCGGCCTGCTTCCGGGACAGCTCAATAGCCTTCTCTGTCTGCTGCTGGTCATACTCATCCTGCAATTGCCGCAGGTTCTCCTGCAGTGTGCGCACTTCATCTGTCCGGCCTGCAGCCTTGGCTTGCCTGATAAATGATGTGATGTTGTGGATCTGCTGGAGGAGGGGGTCTGAGTCTTCACTCTGCCCCTGACTTCCTGACAGCGGGAGCCAGCCCTCAGCCTTTCTCAAGGGGGCAGGGCCCCCTCGAAGGGTCACCACCTCCCCGTTGGCCGCACGAGACGCCAGGTCACTCCGCCTTTCCTCAAGCCTTCGCTGGGATTCCAGGGCAGCCTGGGGAGACACCAAAGCCAAAGAGAAGAGACACAGTCACCAAGCCAACAGCAGCCACATAGTCAGCTGCCCTCTGTGGTCCTGCTCTCCCTGCGCCAGTGAGACCTCCAACTGCCCACCTCAGGACTAAGACAGCCAACTGCTAAAATTGAATTGTGCTTTTGTTTTCAGGAGGAGAAGAGGAACCAGCCTGATTTTCAAAATAAAATAATGAATAATAATAACTTAAAGGATAAGATTTTCTCAATCATAGATTCACTGACTGTATACTTAAACCTCTGAGGTCTATTACCAGTCATCTTCACTAGAATCTCACACAATATTAAATGCATAATTTTTTTCTCTTTAATACTGCATATTCTAAAGTGTTCTAGAAAGAACTCCCTGGTGTCTGGGTCCCCTGCAACCTGTATTAGAGGGAGAACTGCCTATGGTATTCTGGACAGGAGAAAATCAGCAGAACCTCTGAAAGAAAACTAGGACCTAGAGAGAGAAACAAACAATTATTCTGGTGTCTACAGATGACTGTCAGTCCAAAACAGGAGAAAAAGGCAAAGCAGAGCGTGTGAGAGGTTCTGATTTCCTACAACCTCACAGGATCTCTTAGGAGCCTGCACAGGCCTCTGTGCTCCAGAGAGCACAAGGAGGAAGCCAGCCGCCAGCGTCCCTGCGCTTCACTCACCTGTCTCTCCAGGATCCTCTTCCTCTCCATCTCCTGCGTCCTTTTCTTTTTCAGCTCCTCAAACTGTTCTTTGGTGGGCAGTGACATCAAACCAAGCAATTTTTCCTGCAGGAAGTCACAGACAATTTTGCACTTTAACCTTTTTAGGGAAAAAATGAACCTTAAGCCCTATGACGAGAGTCCCCTTAAGCTAAGCCACTCCACCCTTAGGCAGTACATTAATTATCAGTAGTGGGAAAGGACCTAACTCTTAAATCGCGCAAGAGAGTCACCTTCCAAATGGGCTGCCTTTCCCTTATGAATGATCAATACCAGCATCCCAATAATTCACCTTCTCAGTGAGGCCTTTCCCTGCCCACTCTATCTAAATTGGTGAGCCTCCACCTGACGCCCCCCTTTCCCAGCTTTACATTTCTCCACAGCACGTTTCACGATCTTATAAGCTAGATGTTTTCGTTGTTTCTTGTCTATCGCCCTCCCTAGAATATAAGCTTTATGAGAACAAGAACGTTTGTCTTTTTGCTCACAGTAGGACACCTAACACCTAGAACATTGCCTGGTACACAGTAGCACTCACCAAATGACTGGAGAATAGTCACTAATCCAAAGGAGAAAGGGCCTAATTCTCTACAATACGGTGTCGGGAAACTAACCCAGTAGGATTCTGTTAGATTACTTTGTCAACTGTGACTCTCAGAAGGGGCTTTCTGAGGTAGAAACAACTCAGATCTAAACACCTAGGTTTAGCCTGCCCTTGAACAATCAGCTGTTTAGTCCCAACCAACGGCCCAGGAAGAGCCCCTTCAGAGCTTATCCCCAAGGAAGAAATGCTATGTACAAGGACTTCCATCACGCAGTGATCACAACAGCAAGAGGGGAGTCTGTCAAATACCTAATGAAAGGGGAATGGCTAATAAAGGATGGTATACACAGTCAAAGCAATACTCTATAGCCATTCAATACATTCACACACTTGAAGACTATGTAAAAAAGTGCTTATGACACAAAATTCAGGGAAAAAAAGAGAAGACATAAATTTGCAAATATACATTATTATAACTACTTTATACAACAAATGCAAACAGAAAAAAAAGAAGAAAATATACCAGACTGATGTGTGATTGTACTGAGGACATAGGATTAAAAGTAGTTTTACTTTTCTTTGAAATCCAGATTTTTCTCTAAATATGGCATAATGCATTTATAATCTCAAAAAATAATAAATAAAAAATAAACAAGTCATTGGCACGGTCTGCCCTCTATGCAGTAGAAGAGCAGGGTAGACAAGCGTGATGTTTATGCCACCCCACGATGGCTTTACCTGCACAAAAAGTGTGGCTGAGTATCTGATCATCCTCTGCAGCCGCAAGGTGTTTGGATGTGGTGGAGGGTCTTGGTTCAAGCCTAAGGTTAAGATCTTCTTACTGAATTGGAAGAAACACATCAATGTAACAGATGCTGCCAGACTCAGAAACAAGGGTGAAAAGTCTCTAAGCTGCCAGGCTTGTACATCAGGAAGATTTGTGAAGGAGACAAGTTAGAGACTCCGCTGAAGTGTCCGTGAAGGCAAAGCCTGTTTCTTACCCTTTGGCTATACCCAAGTCCCCTAACACAGCACAGGGTACATGACAAATACTCGCCCACTGAGGGACTGACTACACATGTAGGGCGAGTTTCATGGGTGATTGACCTGTGTAGCCACACAGGGTCTGGTCTTGGAAGGGCCTTGTGCTTGGTTTAACAGTCTGCTGTCACTGTCTTAAAATTCTTAATAATTTTGAACAAAAGACTTGCATTTTCATTTTGTACCAGGCCCTGCAAATTATGTGGCCAGTCCTATGTATACAGATGGACAAGGATTCCTCATCTCAGTTCAGCCTGAGTCACTGTATTTCTTATACCTCAAAGGGCTGATTTAACACCAACGGCCAGTCCACAGTTAAAAAAAAGCAGCCGTCAACTTGAAGAAAGAATCTAGGTCTCTATCCTAAGTCTACCACTTTTGCTAGCTATGGTGCATTTTCTTACCTATAAAATGGGGATGTTAATCCCTACCTCACAGGGTAACTTTGGTAGAATAAACGAGCTACTCTCAATATCCAGTGGCTGGCATACAGCTGGTGTTAATAATTAGTTCCTATTCCTTTAATAATAATGAACATTAGAAATCCTTAACCAAAAGTTACTGATACGAGTTGAGTGCCAGATCTGGCACCTTCCTCAGCCTCCTCCTCACACATACACACTGTCACCAGGACTCTAGGTAAGCTCAGGTCTGCTAGCCTCCCACAACCTCATTAGAACAGCACCTCCTCCACTCAAGGCAGCAGGTAAGACATCACCTGATAAACCTTACCTTAAAGCATCTATCAGCTCATACACTTTCTGCACTTCCACTCGGAGGTCACTGGCATGTTCCAGACTGTAGGTCGTCTCCCCAGCACTAAGGAGAAATCACAGAGAGGTCTGATCTAAGTTTCACTGCACTGACCGGAGAGTATAGCGTACAAGGACTCTAAAGTTTCAAGGGCTCAAAAAGGGAGACACAGTTCTCTCAAAGCGATGTTTCAGACTCTTGTATATAATGCAGTGCTCACTCCTTTTCAAAATATAAGTGCTAATCAACTGGAAGCCGCTTTCCAATTTGCAGACACCATACGGACAGACTCATACCTAGGCCTCTAAGGACTAGCTCTTAAGCTTATTGCCAAAATAAACGCAACGGAATTGGCTTTGGCCTACTTTCCCTAAACAGTGTCACTATATCTAGTAAGATGTATGAAGCAGTTGACTAAATAAGTCGGTTACACCACATCAGAGTACAAAGCACTTGGCTTTTCTCACTTGAAGACTACCCATGGAGAACAGAAACAACTGGAAAGCTGACCAAGGAAGCCCTAGGCAAGCAAGTTCCAGCATGGCATTGTATCAACTGCCACACGCTCCGAAGTCTCATGAACCACCACTCCCTGTGTGAGAAAAGCACTTTGACTCCAAATCAAGAAGGGAGGAAAGGGCCTAACTCTGCCCAGGGTGGAGGAGAGGACACAGGGAAGGCCAGGGTGGAGCAGAGGACACAGGGAAGGCCAGGGTGGAGCAGAGGACACAGGGAAGGCCAGGGTGGAGCAGAGGACACAGGGAAGGCCAGGGTGGAGCAGAGGACACAGGGAAGGCCAGGGTGGAGCAGAGGACACAGGGAAGGCCAGGGTGGAGCAGAGGACACAGGGAAGGCCAGGGTGGAGCAGAGGACACAGGGAAGGCCAGGGTGGAGCAGAGGACACAGGGAAGGCCAGGGTGGAGCAGAGGACACAGGGAAGGCCAGGGTGGAGCAGAGGACACAGGGAAGGCCAGGGTGGAGCAGAGGACACAGGGAAGGCCAGGGTGGAGCAGAGGACACAGGGAAGGCCAGGGTGGAGCAGAGGACACAGGGAAGGCCAGGGTGGAGCAGAGGACACAGGGAAGGCCAGGGGTGGCTTGACTCTGGTTTCAGGGAACAACAGCAGTTATTATGTGATGTTGGAATAGTTCATTTATAAGTCTGTCACCCCCACTAGACTGCTGAATTCAAGGTGCAGTGCTTACAGCTTTTCATTTTTATATCCTCAGTAACTGCACACGGGCCAAGCTTAATCAATGTTTACTGAGAAGAGAAACATTTAAGAAGATCTCACAGCTATTAATCCAGCCTCACCAATGGCCACTTTCTGAGGGAGCAGCAATTCAAGCTAAATAAGCAGAAAGGATTGCTGCGTTCACCTATTTTACCATCCATAAAAAAGTCCTGGCTGGATAAATATTGGTGTGGGCTGTAATCTGAGGATTCACTAAGGCTGTTCATCTCTTACTGCACAGTTTGCAAAAAGCACAGCAGACTAGAATTGAGATTTGTGCCTTGTCTTGATATCTCCAAGACATGTGGAAAATAACAAGGTTGGCCCAAATCTGAAATCACTTCTCCTGGTCTCAATCACGTCATCCAATTGTATTTCCCTCAGAGCACCTATCACATCTGCAGTTATCTTGTTCATTATTTGTTCACTTGGTTATGCTCTGTGCTCCCATGAAAATGAAGCTCCCTGAGAGGCACACACTGTCTTCACTGTAGATTGCAATAGCCCCAGCACCTAGAATAGTGCTTGGCACATAAGCAGTGCTCAATAAATATCCGTTGAATGAATGAGTGAGGGAGTGAAATATCTTTAAAGTCCTTTAGAACTGGTCTTTGAAGGAGCAGGAGTTAGACATCTGGAAATGTGCTCAGCAATAGTAGTTCCCCAGCTGGCCAGGGAAGTCCATTAACCCACAGTTGTGTCTGAGGCACAAAGCAAAAAAACAACAGGACTCAGGGAGAGGAGCCCCTTGGCTAACAGCTTGAATTTCCTTTTTTTTCCAAAGGTTGGCACCTGAGCTAACATCTCTTGCCAATCTTTCTTTCTTCTTCCTCTTTCTCATCCTCCTCTTCTTCCTCCTCTTCCTCTTCTTCTTGTCCCCAAAGCCTACCAGTACATAGTTGTATGTTCCAGTTACAGGTCCTTCTGGTTGTGCTATGTGGGACGCCACCTCAGCATGGCCCGATGAGCAGTGCCATGTCCACGCCCAGTATCTGAACCGGTGAAACCCTGGGCTGCCGAAGCGGAGCGCACAAACTTAACCACTCGGCCACGGGGCTGGGCCCCTCCTGCTCTAATTTCAAACCAATGGGCAGGGGAGGGAGGAGGGGGTGCTGACTCCAGTAAGTTCCACAGAGGAAAGGAGCATGAGACAGCTACCTGCTCCAAGCCGAGGACTCTCCATTTGGGGAGGTATATATGAGAGTCACTTGGAGTGCTTTCCCCAAGCTACTCACAGGGAGGGCAGTGTGTTCCAGTGACTGAAATTAGTGCTCAGTGAACCGCAGGTAGAGAAGAAGATGTGCCCTTTCCTGCTGTTCTTTAGAACCAGTGCTTTAGGCTGAGGAATGGACAGAGGAAGACTGGTGTCTAGGACGTGCAAATATAAGGAGGGAGGGGCCCTGGGCAGTGGTGACTGAGAGGGCTTGAGAAATAGGGTTTCTTCCCCTTCCTTTGTCTGCAGCCAGGGGCTGCAAACATCTAGCTGTTAGAAGTGGGCAAAATAGGGCAGAGTCTGCAAGAGTTTCCCTAACTCTTTTCTATTCCCTTCCACCTCTTTTTCCCTGTTGGCTGGGAAACATTGGAGGAAAGAACAGAAAATGGAAGAAGAGGCCCAAAGCAACAGTAGAGGCAGAAAGAGATACAGGGGAAGGGGTGTTTTGCCACAAATCAACTGGGTTTAGCCATTCATATTTTGTAAGTCAGACATTTACAGGCTCAAAAGTCAGGAGACTCCTTAAGGACTATACAAACAAAAAAGTCCATTTTCTTTGCATGTGAGACTTATACTGGAAATCGTGCAGGAAAAGCCAAACATACACCTTTGTTTTTTGCGACCTCTATACAATACTGCCGCAGTAAATGTCCAAATAAAAATGCAGGTTTGTTCTAAACAAGGCACATCTAAATCTACAGGCATCACGACAAAGGTGGCAGGTGAGCAACACAGGCCTAAGACAAAGACAGAGGATCCTCAAATTGAGAATACTGGATACCATAATTAATTTTTTCCTGCAACTTTGGAAAAAACTTCTGGGATCTGATTCTAGTAGTAACACCTCAAATTCTAGCTCATATCACTAACTTTCAGAAGCAGCAATGCTCTTAAGAAAGAGTCAGCAAATTTTTTCTGTAAAGGGCCAGATAGTAAATATTTTCAGCTTTGCAGGCCAGTCTCTGTCGCCAACTGTTTAACTCTGCTGCTGTAGTGCAAAAGCAGCCAGAGAGAGTAATCAAACAAATGGGTATGGCTGTGGTCCAACAAAATTTTATTTATAAAAACAAGCAGCAGGGCCAGCCCAGTGGCATAGCGGTTAAGTTCGTGCACTCTGCTTCAGCAGCCCAGGGTTCGCAGGTTGGGATCCCAGGCACAGACCTACACACCACTCATCAAGCCATGCTGTGGCAGGGTCCCACATAAAAAGTGCAGAAGTCTGGCACAGATGTTAGCTCAGGGCCAATCTTCCTCACCAAAAAAAAAAAAAAAAAACCCAAAAAACAAAAAACAAGCAGCAATAATAAGTGTTAGTGAGGATGTGAAGAAATTGAAACCTTCACACATTACTGGTGGGAATGTAAAGTGGTGTAGTCATTTTAGAAAAACACTCTGGCAATTCCTCAAAAAGTTAAACACAGAGTTATCATAAGACCCAAGAACTCCAGTTCTAGGTGGATACCCACAAGAAATAAAAATATATGTCCGCAAAACAATTTATACATGAACATTCATCGAAACATTATAATAGCCAAAAGAGGAAAACCCAATGGACTAATATTCATCAACAGACTAATGTGTAAACAAAATGTGGTCTGTGCATACAATGTACTCATAGAAAAGGATACATGCTACAACACAGATAAATCTTTTTTGAAGAAGAAGATTAGTCCTGAGCTAACTGCTGCCAATCCTCTGTTCACTGAGGAAGATGGCCCTGAGCTAACATCCTTGCCCATCTTCCTCTACTTTTTTTTATATGTAGGACGCCTACCACAGCATGGTGTGCCAAGCGGTGCCATGTCCACACCCGGGATCCGAACTGGTGAACACCGGGCCACCGAAGTGGAACATGCACACTTAACTGCCACACCACTGGGCCAGCCCCCACAGATGAATCTTGAAAACACTACACTATGTGAAAGAAGACAGACACAAAAGATCATTTATTTATGATCCCATTTATACAAAATGTCCAAAACAGGCAAATCCACAGACAGAAAGTAGACTAGTGGTTGCCAGGGAGAGGGAGAATGAGCAGCGACTGCTAATGCGTATGGGGTTTCTTATTAGAATGATGAAAATGTTGTAGAATTAAGACAGTGGTGATGGTTGTACAATGTTGTGAATATACTAAAAACCACTTTAAAAGGGTAAATTTTATGGTGTGTGAATTCTATCTTAATTAAAAAAAAGAAACAGATGGCAGCCTAGATTTGGCCCATAGGCCAAAGTTTGCCAACCCCTACTCTAAGCCCCGATACCTCACTGCTGCCCTGAAGTGGCATCTCCGCAGGCATGAGCAGGAGGCCTGCTGCCCTTGCTCACCCCCATTATAGCTGGTCACAGAAGAGAAGCACAGCCAGTTAAGATTTCATTTTCAGCTACTAAATAATTGACCTAAAATGCCAGAAAACAGTCACCACTGAACTAGAAAAATGGAAAAGAATAGCTTACTTTAATGATGCTGCCATCCTGATGTATTCAGGAGCTTTTTGGTCAACTTTCTCCATGCAAAGTCGTAATTTCTAAGTACAAAAAAGAAGAGGTGAGTGATTCTCTCAAGGTACAGAAAAGCCTACCCAGAAGTTACGCTACATCAGCAGAGACATATTTAAAATGTGCAGTTTCTAAAATGGAAAAATGCAGAGAGTCTTTTGTTTTTATTGTTGTTATCAATTTCCTGATTTACAGACCCACTTTACAAGCAGAAAATCCTGTAGGAAGGAAAGAAGGTGAGGGTGGAACTTTTGACTGGATGTTTTTGAGAGGAGCAAGGCCTTTCAGGACACAAGCCAACGAGTTTACCAAGGCAGAGAAAAGGAACTAGTTGTGACATTCTTTCTCTGACAGATGATACAAGACAGCAGCACAAGGCAATGCCAGGGCTTACTTCAAAAAAGGAAGCAAAAAGCAAGGTGCCTCTTTACAAAAATGAGTTATCTGGTCAGGGACTCCACATAAAGGATAGATAATGGCTACATGTGCACCTCAGCACAGGGTTCAATTAACACCATTTCTAGTAGCCTGAGTATTTTAATGGTGATCTCAGAAACATAGCCATTATGACCTACAGGACCACTAACAGTGACCATTCAGTGATCAAACAAAAATACACTCCTCCTGTGTTCAGAGTTTTGCATGAGCTGCGTCCTCTGCCCGGGCTGATCTCCTCCTCCTCCCCATCTCCTACCATCTCCCTGCCCAATCCCTTCCTGGCTAATCCTTCTCAGCTTGCAGGTCTCACCTGGCCAATAGGAGGCCGAGGCAGTCTCACTCCCAGTCTGACTCCAAATCTCATATTCTAGCACTATACTATGTTCCTCTCACAGTGTGCATCTACTAAAGATGTTCTGTGGTCACTGGTGGTAATGAGAGTGGAGGCCTTTAAACGGACTTGAAAGGGGAAGCTCTAAGCCTGTGGGCAGTTTCTCAAACTTGTAAAGTCTGAAACTCCCAAGTGAGTCTCCCAGGACTCTTCTGGCCCACGGTTCACCACGAGATCTCACAGAACCTGTTCACGCTGCATGGCAAGCATCCTTCCTCCCCTTGCCTCTGGGCCACCAAAGCCTCCAACCTCCTGCCTTCAAGTGGGCAAGGAGGGTGAAGAAATAAGTTTGTTGCAACACACCCAGGATGACTCTGTGACTCTCCCAGGGCCCTAGCTGGGAAATTATACCATAGCCCTTTAGCAGAAACTAAAAATGATTCAGAGGAACAAATTCCCAAAGCATTCTCCAAAATGTGCAGGCTTGTACATAATGAACAGCCAAATCTTCCTCGCAAGTGAGACCCAAGACTGGACACAATGAGTCACCTCATAGAGCTTCACAATGTCAGGGGTGTGTTCCTTCTCGTCAATCTGCTGCTCTCTCTTGAGCAACGTGTCCTTGCAGTGTGTACAGCAGCGGATCCGGTCGTCATCCTTCTCGTCCAGGACAGAGCTCACACTGCTCATGCTGCTGATGCTGCCCCGGCGGGAGCCATGAACACTGTTGGGTGACTGGCTGGGGCTGGTGTGGGTGCTCAAAGAATCCTTGCTGGCACTGGTGAGCTTGTCTGTAAAGCACAACACAAGACAGGCAGCAGCGAGCCCACAGCCTCCAATCACCCACCTCCTACGACAGCAGGGGAGTAAGAGCTGATGGGGGGTAACAGCAGGTGCTGATGCCGGCAAAAGCAAGCTCTCCCTATGGGCAAGAAGCTCTGCCTTCCTGTGGTCAAGCTCTGCAATGGGATGGACTCCCACCAACAGCCAGGAAAAAGTCAGACTGCCTAGGGTGGTCTGCCTTTGAGGCTCTGAGGCCCACCGTTAACCTACTGCCCTCCTTCACTTGCTGTGCCTCAGATGCAACTCACTTTCTCTCTGGACTGTCTTGACAGCCTTCCCCCACTCCCAAATGCCTGACTCCTACCCCTTCCCAAGCTCAACTCAAATGGCACATCCTCTAGGAAGCTCTCCCCTATTCCTGGATCTGCCCTTCTGATCAGTTCCTACCACACTGCCCCTCTTGGAGCACTTTCCACTTCTCTCCCTGTATAACAGTTCTATGTACACCCCAGAGCTGCCCTATGAATCTGTGACTCTTCAAGGGTAGAAGCTATGTCTTACTCATACTTGCACCCCTACATATCCAACAGGGCTCCCCCACAGCAGCTGCCCAGTAAATGCTGATTAGTTAGTCCAAGAGAAGAAAGGTGAATAGTATCCCAAAAACATAGTTTCTGAAGTCCCAGGTGAGACAGGGAGTCTGTCTCAGAGAGAAAGGGAAAGCATCAGAGTAACATGTGCCCAATGACATCAGAGCTAGACAGAGGAAGCATCTGCTTCTGCCCCATGTTATCCAGACGCACTGTAGCCAACAGCACATGTAGAGTCAGCAGAACTCTCCAGGGTTGCAAAATCAACCCAAACATCCCAGAACTGACCAAAAGCTCATGAAATCGTCTTTAGCAACTTTTAGCCAGCTGAGATTCAAAGTTCCAGACGATCGGGTTACACCTACTTTGTAGCCTCTTTCCCACAATTCTCAAACATGCCCTCCACACTCCCCCAACTAGTCTGTCTGCTCATCTACTAACCTTCCCCGGGGCCTTTCCACATTCCACGCCTTTGCTCCTGCTCGTCACTCTACCCAGGATGCCCTCCTGCCCCATCCCTGCAAGCCTAGTCATCTTTCAACGCTCTTCTTGAACGTCACCTCTCAATCCTGAGCATCCACGCTCTCCCTCTCGCCCAGTCTCCACAGCACACCGTCTCTCTCATATTATGATATTACTATCTGTTCTATATGGCAGTGAGCCATTTGTGACTTTTATCTCAAAGGAAAGGACTAGCCTACTGCCCATTTTTCAATACTCTCTCCTATAGTCTCCTCTCAAAGCCTCACTTGCCACTTCCAAGCAGAGCTGACAAAGATTTGGTCAGCTCTCCTGGATACCTGACACAACTTCTCTCATTGTATACATCTCTTTATAAAGCAATGAGTTGTTTGTGAGTCTGTATCCCCTGCTAGATGCTGGAACCCCTGGGAGAATGAATGATGCCTTATAATAGACTAGAGGTGGGGAAACAATGACCTGCAAGCCAAGTCCAGCCTTTTTTTATATGGCCCTCAAGCTAAGTATGGTTTTTACATTTTTCAAAGGTTTTTTTAAAAAAGCAGAAAGGTCACAGAGATCATACTTAACCCACAAAGCCTAAAGTATTTACTATTTGATCCTTTACGAAAAAAGTTTGCCAATCACTGTTATAGACCATTGTATCCCTGGCCCCTAGCACAGTGCCTAGCCTGTAGTAGCTTCATGACTCAACGAGTGAATGAAGATCCCATGGGCAATTAATTTAAACAAAAAGGTTCAAAAAATCACCCAGGGGTGATTAGCAAACAGGCTAGTCTCAAGAGGAAATGAGGGTCCAGGGCCCTGCCTCCGTGTTACCTACTTGCCAAGGGAAGGCTAATGAGCTCCATACACTTCTTGCACATAATAGACCCACAGAGGCGGCAGTGGTGGCGGCGGTTACGGATGTTGAACTTATTCCCACAGTCTGGACAGAAAGGGACATCCTGGTCGTTGACCCAAGGCACCACGGACTTTTCTATTGCTTTAGAAAGAACAAAACAAAAAGCAAACAAACAAAAAAGCAAGTCATTTAAAAAAAGGATTTGGTCAGGCAGAAAGATAAATAGAATGAATGTGAGTAAAGTTCTAGAGTTACCTCGGATCTTAGCAGACTCGGTATTTGCTCTGTCAAATGCAGTGAGCTGACAAGGAGAAAACAGTGCCCAATGGAATTAATCAGGTGAGGTATATACACTTTGCACAGGAATCAAGCGGGAATCAGCATATCTGCATTTCTCAAGTCTCATCTGTGATCTCCAACCCCACAAAGTCACAAAAGCAATTTAACATGGGAGACAGAGTATTAGCTTTGCATCTAGAAGGCACCTCCCTTCTCATGACCCACTTTCAATCTCTTTATTGTTAGTTACCCATTTAAGCAATAACCAAGGGTAGGCAAGGATGCGGTGGGGACGGCCAGGGAAAGCAATGGGGAACTCCCAATTCTCCATAGTCTTCCTGGGCAATGAAACTGGCCATGTATTTCTGCCCTATAAAGTAGACATAAAGAACTGTACCTGTGGTTGCTACCATGCCCACCACACAATCCAGCTTGTACACAACAAGCACTTCTAGAGTCAGAGTAAAACAGAGTGATCCTGGTATCCACACCACAGAAAACAAAGCCCAGTCAAGATGTTCCTACACTGCACACTGGCACCGGCGAGTACTCCTCATGGATCTAGTCACCAACTTCTGTCTGCCACCAAATGATATCACACAGTATGCCCCTTTGTGTGATTGCCTGGGACACACAAAAGAGGAAAGAATCTGAAGGCAGAAAGGCTTTCCAGCAGCCAAGCGGGCTTCCTAGGAAGGAAAAGGGAAGCTGGATATGTGGCAAGTCTGTCAACCTGGGCTACTCCTTTCAGCAAAATCAGTCCAGGCTAGAACTGTTCACTATGTCCTCTGCATCTCTCTAGGTGGGGTGTTTCTCTGCCAGCATCAGATATATACGACAGGGGCCAGCCCGGTGGCGCAGCAGTTAAGTTCACTCGTTCTGCTTCAGCAGCCCGGGGTTCGCCGGTTCAGATCCCGGGTGGGGACATGGCACCATTTGGCACACCATGTTGTAGTAGGCATCCCAAATATAAAAGCAGAAGAAGATGGGCACGGATGTTAGCTCAGGGCCAGTCTTCCTCAGCAAAAAAGAGGAGGATTGGCAGCAGTTAGCTCAGGGCTAATCTTCCTCAAGAAAAACCAAACAGATATATACAACATACATAACACAAGCTGCAGAAATGTAATTTCCCCCCCAAAAAATTTATATTTGCAGAAAATAAGTGTTTTAAAACAACAAAATTTACCTTCTCTAACCTGATTATTAATTTATTGACTTCAACAACATAGTGGTCAATTCTGGCAGCTCGGTGTTTTTTGAAGTCAGAAAGATGGCTTCTCACAGCACCTAGAAGGAGAGGAGGAGGTGGGGAGATAAGTGACTTGTCATTTCTCTGAGGGAGCCTCTCTACCTTGCTGTTTATCTGCAATGAATTTCAAAAGTAAGTAAAAACTCTAGGATTTTAGAGCCTTACTAAGAATTCAAAAAAACAGGAAAGCAAATGGAAGGAAATTTGCTAAAATGTTAATTTTGGTGACTCTGGAGGCCACAAAGCACAATATGAGAGACCTCAGAGTACAGTGGATAAGAGCTTGGACTCTGGAGCCAGCCTGTGCTCAAGTTTCAATTCTCTACTGTGTGACCTTGGGCAAGTTCCTTAACCTCTCTGTAATTTGGAGTACTCATCTACAAAATGGGGATAACAATAGTACCTACTCCACAGAGCTGTTATGAGGATTAAATAAGTTAAAGTTTATAAAGTCCTTAGAACATTGCCTGGCACATGAATTTTTGTTAAATATAAAGGGCGGTAACATTACGGATGATTTTGAAAATTCGTTCATGTTTTTCTGTACTTCCCAAAGTTGGTACAATATGGTTTTTCATCAGAACAAAAACAATCCTCAAAATAACCAAAATATGTAAATGCTAATAGATGCCCTTACGGGAGCTAGTTAAACTGATACCTTCCTCAGTCCAGCAACCAAGACCTAGGACAAACCTCCTCACACAAATGGAACCGAGCAGCCTGTTGTCTCAGAGTATCTGAAATATCCCCTGCTCAATCTCACCTCTTTCAAAGAACCAGCCCTGCCCTCTCCCCTTGCCAGCACTCAGTTCCCTTCCTCCTCCCAGTGACGGCCTATTCACTTATACACTGTACCATATCTGAGCTTCTCACATGCACACTCTTAACTATCCATGCATCTTTTTTTCCCTAACCATACTCTAACATCTAATTAAATTTTAGCTTTGAATTCTTAGGGGTGATAACAAATATCAACTTCTAAAATTTTCCATTCACTTAACCTTCCACGATTTGACTTCCTTCAGTTGTTGAAACAGGCAAGTAAATCAGAAAATCACCCTGATAATTTAACATTGGCAATCATGAAATAAGCTATCAAAAAAGCTAATAAGAAATTTCTCCTTCATGTTTCTAATTGGCTTTCATACATAACTCATAATTATATGTGTATAGTATTATTTTTAAAGCCATTTTTCTCCTCCCTGATGAAAATGTTTCCACTCTCCAAAATGGTAGCCACTAGCCACATGTGGAGATACAGCACTTGAAACGCGGCTAGCGTGTGGCTGAGGAAGTGACTTTTACTTAAATAGCCACATACAGGTAGTGGCTATCACATTGGACAGTGCAGTTCCAGAACTTTCCTCATCCAAAAAGAGCCATTCTGTGGTGGCACTAGAAGAATATGATAGATGACCCTGGATACATATCACTTCTCTTCTCAGAGCCTGCTTCCTCATCTATAAACGGAATGAACATCACTATCCACTCTACCTCACACGGGCTTTTGTGAAAGCTGAGCAAGATAATGAACATGAAAGTATAAGAAAGCACTACACAGGAATCATTATTTATCCACTGCATGGACAGAAAATACTATATTACATTAATGACTGTGATCATTCAACAATTAAAGGATATTAAGACTAGCTAGTTCAACTCCACGTGGCATGACATTTTTGGTAACAGCTTTATTGAGACATTATTCACATACACAGAATCCACCAGTTAAAGCACACAAATTGAATAGTTTTTAGTATATTCACAGAGTTGTGCACCAAAATAAATTTTAGAACATTTTCATCACCCCAAAAAGATGATTATTTTGAAAGTAAGTAGATGATACCATAATTACATGTTTCAGAAAATTAAGTTGCACAAATCAGTGCCTCTCAGTAGGCAGGTAACATCCTACATGAGAGCAGACAGTCCCATCAGTGGAGTCTGTGCCTGGGCTGAGGTCAGACACCTGCACTCCTACTCCCGTTCTGCAGTCTCCCAGCTATGTGACCATGGGCAGGTGCCGAGGGAGTGCCGTGACGATTAAATGAGAGCACTCATGTAAAGCATTTAATGCAGTGCCTAACACAAAGCAGATGCTCAGTCCATTCTCTGCCCCTACTAGGAAATAAGGTCCACAAGAAGCTTAGACCATTCTTGTTTGCTGACGCCTCCTAAGCCAACTTTTAAAACATTACCTAGAACATATAGATGCTCAATAAACATTTGCTGAACGAACGAACAGAATTTCTCACCAAGCTCCTGGGGTTCCCACATGTACGGATCCACCCCTCCGTAGCTGAAAGACTCATATCCTTGGGTCCCTGATTCTGCTCGGTCATCTCCTTCTCGTTTCAACAGTCTGTTCTTCGCTTTTTTAGCCTTCTGGACAAGACCTTGAAAAGTGGAACAAACACCATAAATGAATCCACGAAGAATACCCGTGAAGAGTTGGGGGAAATCTCAAAATGCAAGAGTCTCTATTTTCTTTTTTAAACTACTTCCAAAACCTGATACCAAGTCCACTTTGCTCTTTTGCCTTTAACATTTCACTTGCCTAAACTAGCAATATCATAAAATTTCTAAGAATCAGAAGATCAAATGAAGAGGCCATCTGCTTTTTAAGACTTTTCAAAAATCTTTGATATTAATCTTTAAAACTTTACTTTCCTGATTCTGAAACACAGAAAACTGCAACACAAGCAAGAATTCCTTCTCAACTAAAGAAATGATCATCGAGTACTAAAGGAATGCTTAACTCAATCTCTTAGTTCTTCTGAGGTAGAGATGGAAAAAACAAAAGAATCCTTTCAAGTTTCTTTCACAGGAACAAAATTTTCACTTTAGCATTCCTGAAATAGACTCCCAAATCTATTATTCCATAAATAACCTTAAACATTTTCCCTCTAATAAAAAGGTCATCACAGGAATCTGAGGACACTCTCTCAACTCTGTACCCACTGGCATGAAAGTCTTAGTGATATCGTGACATATAACTCAGTTCAGCTGACACTGAGACTAGATGCTTCCTGAAAATCACGGAGACCCTTCAGTTTCCCAAGGAAACTTAATCAGTTTGCTTGTTTTCCAGCTGCAGTGCATGCTGTGATTGGAAGACAGGGTCTCATATTATCAATGATACCAAGTAGAAAGAGCAGCACTAGACTCAGAGGTGACAGAACACCTGGGCTCAAGGCCTAGTTCTGCCAATTCCTGTATGACTTTGGATAAGTCACTAAACATCTCTGAACCTGACTTTTTCTCTGTAAAATGAGACCAACCATCGTCCCTCCTGCAAGGTTTCTGAGTGAGTCAAATGAAATAATAATGTGGGGCCAGCTCTGTGGCCGAGTGGTTAAGTTCGCGCACTCCACTGCGGCGGCCCAGGTTTTGGATCCTGGGCGCGGACATGGCACCGCTCATCAGGCCACGTTGAGGTGGTGTCCCGTATCCCACAACTAGAAGGTCCTGCAACTAAGATATACAACTGTGTACAGGGGGGGTTTGGGGAAATAAAGCAGGAAAAAAAAAAAAGATTGGCAACAGTTGTTAGCCCAGGTGCCAATCTTAAAAAAAAAAAAAAAGAAAGAAATAATAATGTATGTGAGAGAACTCTGAAAACTATAAAGCACAAAGTGTTTTTTTTTTTTTTCCCTCCTAATAGTTATGGCTCTGCTCCAGCCTCTTCAGCCAGAAGCCACCTCATCCATCATAGCCATCAGGATTTTGAAAATGTTTGACTTTGTCAAACACATTTTTGGACAGAAGTTATAAATGTTAATGCTTTCAATACCTCTTTTTTCTGAACTGAAAAGTGAGACACAGAGTGAGACGATCCGGTTCCAGGGTTCATGTGATTCACATGTGGGAAGGCCACAGTGCACTTAGGAATACAAGATCATTCCTTTCTCCCCCACCCCACAGAGAACTGCGAATACAGCATCCAGACCTTTTTAATCTCACTGAAGCTGGTCAGCTAACCATCAGGAAAGTGAGTTTCAGAGCAGCGGCATAGTATTTAGGAGTTAAAATCTGAAGTCCCGGGGGGATGGCCCCGTGGCCGAGTGGTTAAGTTCGCACGCTCCGCTGCAGGCAGCCCAGTGTTTCGCTGGTTCGAATCCTGGGCGCGGACATGGCACTGCTCGTCAAACCACGCTGAAGCAGCGTCCCACATGCCACAACTAGAAGGACCCACAACAAAGAATATACAACTGTATACTGGGGGGCTTTGGGGAGAAAAAGGAAAAAATAAAATCTTAAAAAAAAAAAAATCTGAAGTCCCGGAAATGAACACTATGAATAGTCAAATTACTTTGAAAAATTCTTTCTATAATCCTCCAGGACCTGAGCCCTTGGAAGCTCAAAAACCAAGTTTTAACTTTTTGGGTTGTTTCTCTTTGCTTTTCAACTATGACCTTCCTTTTCCTGGGTTGCAGAGGACAAGGCATAGTTGAAGGACGGACGGCAGGAAGGCTTGACTTTATGACAGGTAAATGGGTGCACAATGTGCCTCCACTTTCAGAGCAAAGGAGAGGAATTCCACTCCAAAACCCTCCTTGGCTAGCAGTTCGATAATTCAAACAGTCTAGCAAGAAACAACAGAGCAGAGTAATTACATTTACAAGGTTCAAAGCCAGGCTCTGCCTCACTGTGTGACTTCAGGTAAGTTATCTAATCTCTCCATGTCTGGAACCCTCATCAGTAAAATGGGGCTCACAGTCACAGGTACTGTGGGGATGAAATGAAGTTAATATACGGGAAGACTCTGAACAATGCCTGGCACATGGTAAGCACTAGCTATGTTCACTACTATTATTATTTATTACTGGTTATCATGTTCTGGTGGCAACATGGAAACTGATGACAACTATCCCATGAGTTAGAACTCCCATTGACAGAATGGGATAAGCAAAAAATCCTCGCCTCTTACTTTTAATTTGCCCTTTGACATCACGGTCTTCCCCGGAGTGCTCTTCCTCATAATGTGACTGAAGCTGATAGAAAGACTGCAGGTCCTTCAGGCACAAAGGGCAGAGGAAGCCCTCCCTCACTTCCCCTGGGTCATCCAGAGAAGCCATGGCAGTCACTCTCAGCCACTGTAAGGCAGCGGCCTCATGCCAAGAGTCAGCGTGATTCCTCCACAAGGGACGAGGGCTCCCGCAGCATTAGCTTAACCAAGCAGCACACAGATGATGGGGTAGTGGCATCATGGCCCTGGATGAGGCTTCCTCCTTGGAGTAGAAGCCCTGAGAAAGGAAACAAGGGAAGAAAAAGCCAATTCAGGCAAATCAGCAGCAATTAAGAATTTTCTTTGTTCTTTTCACAATTCAACAAGGGTACTTAATGTTTGTTCAGTGCAAGTTTAAGAACACAAACTACTTTCTCAAATCCTTAGACCAAAACACAAAACCTTCTAAGATGATCTCATCTCGCTCTACAATATGACACTGGACAATGGCAACTCAATGAAATGGGAAGCACAGACTCTTGAAGACAAGGAAGGAAAATTCAACTTCAACAGCAAACACAACACCAAGGCAATCCTCTAACATTCATTCCAAATGGTCCAACGCCATAATCTGTACGCCACTTTAGCCACTAGGGAAATGTCTGAAGTACTTATCAACAAGCAAAAGTTTTTATTTGACTCTCTTTACCTTCATCATTTATTCAACCACATATATTGAGCCCTTGCACCTTGCACCAATGAAAAAGAGATAGTGTCTGCCCCAAAATACAAACAAAAGCAAACAGAACCAAAATCCCAACCTCAGTCTAAGGAGGAGCACTTGAAACCTAGGGGTCAAAAAGAAAAATCTATTTTGTGTCTCACGTTTGTAGAGCACTTTCTCCCCAATGAACTTACTAGATTTCATAAATGACAGTTTACGACAGTCGAGCAGCAAGCCTAATGTTCTCGCTGCTTCCAAAATAAAAGGATTCAGTGCTTAAACAATTCGGGGCTTAATAAGTTACACTGTTACTTTTAACAGGCCATGACAAAGTCACTTGCAATGTCACCTCAGAAAGACTCCTGGCCAGAGGAGAATCCAGACAAAACCCTTCCACAAAAGCAGAGAAATTTCTCCCCAAGAACCTGAGGCCACAAACCACAGCAGAGAGTGAAGAGGAATGTCTGACCTTAGCTGTGGATGGCCCTGCCTAGAGGGCCACTGAGGAGGCACTGCCTGGTCCTCAAGGCTGAAGGGTGGCAGTGACCCAGAAAACGCACAAATCAAACACCAGGTCCCTGTTCTTTCCCTCTAGCTAAGAAGCCCAACGACTGTATACATGCAGATCTCAGCCCCTTTTCCAGATCACTGAAACAGCAGCTCCAGTTCCCTCCCCAGCCAGGGGTTCAACTGAGCCCGACTCTGACCACTCCCTTCCTTGCCAGGCACTGGCCCCTAACAACTACACATCAAACACACACGCCCCCTTCACATCTCAACCCAACCTCACTGCTTCAGGAAGTGCCTCTTCCCTGAGGCATTCTCCCACGGGACAGCCCCTGCACTTCTCCTTCACAGCACTCGCCTCAATTTATAATCACAAGTGCACAAAGGGACTAAACAGAGAAGACTAAGCGCCGTGAGGCAGAGACTATGCCTGTCTTCGCCACCACATCCCCAGGGTCTAGCACAGTGCCTGGCGCAAACCACGAGGAAACAAAACAAAGCTCCAGGAATATTCATTAATTCTAAAATCGTCTAACCAAACATACACCACAAACCAAAGAAATCGACCACAAACCACCAAGCCCTCGCACCCTAAACAACGTAAAAAATAATAAAATCTACATATCCTGCAACTATACGTCCAGCAGGAAGGGCCCCGGCCCCACGCCGCACAGACTGCGCATCCCACAGCCCACTCATCCCCGCCTCGCGACCGCACACGACCCCCTCCCCAGAACTCAACCCGACTGTGCACACGGCGCACAGCCACACAACAGGAAACACCCACAGAGCAGACATGACAACTCCACACATCGCACAGACGCCACGCAAAACAGTACAAAAACTCCACACAAGTCAGAACCCAAACGCCCCAACCTCACACAACCAGAGGATCAAGGACAACCCCGCGGAGACCACCACCCACCCCCGGCTCCGCCGCACAACCAAACACAACTGTTCACGCCCCGCGTAACCTCACAACCACACAGAGCCCAGCATCGCAAGCACACACAAGCGAAACGCACGGCCCGAAAGCCCCCTCTCCCACCGCGCACGTCACACCCACCACAACCTCACGCATCCCACACCCGCGCGGCCCGCCCGCCTCTGTCCCTGAGGGGAGCCGCGCCCCCGCCCCTCAGCGCGGCCCGGCCCTGCCCTCTGTACCCGGCCGGGCTCCCGCGGGCACGCAGGTCTCTCCAGCCCTGCGGCCGGGCGCTGGGCCTCCACGGTCCCTCACACAGCCGCCGCCATCTCCATCGGCTGCTCGGCACTCGGCAGGCGCGCCTGCGGCGGCGCCGCAACCGGAAGGCAGGCTGACAGAGGCCCGTCGAGCGCCGAGTCTTCGAGGGCGCCCAGCAGGCGGGGCGGATTCAGAAGGCGAAGGGCGGCCCGCGGCCTCCACGCAGGCGCGTAAGAACCAGCGGGTGCGGCTGGTTGGTTTGCGGACGTTTTGACGTCCCGGTACTTAGTGCAACGCGTTGACGCCAACGCCCTGCTCCTCGCCCCGGCTTGTGGAGGGAACGACTGTGGTCCGTAGTTCTTTAGCTCCTGACCAAGGGGCGCAATGGATGAGGCGGCGGAGTCTTTAACGCCTCCTATCCCACCTCGACTGCAGTTCTACATTAATTGGTGTCAAAGTTCCTGAGAGCTAGAGATAAAGGAATATTCGGGAGACTTGGAGGATGTGAAAAGATCCACGAGAGAGTGGGGACTTGGAATCGGGGGGGCATCCATCCGGAGGGTGTGGAGCGTGGTCAAATCTGTGGGAAATCTGGGGCATTTTCAAATGCAAATCAAAAGCACCGTGAGGTATCACCTTATACCTAGTAGAATGGCTACTATCAAAAAGATAAGAAATAAAAGTGTTGGAGAGGATGTGAAGAAAAGGGAACCCTTGTGCACTGTTGGGAACATAAATTGATGCAGCCACTATAGAAAACTGTGGAAGTTCCTCCAAAAATTAAAAGTAGAACTACCGCGTGATCCAGCAATTCCACTTTTGGGTATTTATCCAAAGAAAAAAACACTAACTCAAAAAGATATCTGCACCCCCATATTCATTGCAGTGTTATTTACAGTAGTCGAGACATACACACAGTGTTCATCAGTAGATGAATGGATAAAGAAATTATGGTGTATATAATACACACACACACACACACACACACACGGAATATTATTTAGCCATAAAAAAGAAAGAAATTTTTCGTTTGCGACAATATGGATGGACCTTGAGTGCCTTATGCTAAGTGATATAAGTCAGACAGAGAAAGACAAATGCCGTATAATCTGACTTATATGTGGAATTTTAAGCACACACACACACACACACACACACACACACATGGAAAACCAAGTTCATAGGTATAGAGAACAGATTGGTGGTTGCCGGGGGTTGGGAGTGGGTGAAATGGGTGAAAGGGGTCGACAGGTACAAAATTCCAGTTATAAAATAAACGTCCTGGGGATGTAATGTACAGCGTGGTGACTATAGTCAATAATACTGTATTGTATATTTGAAAGTTGCTTACAGAGTAGATGTTAAAAGTTCTCATCACAAGAAAAAAATTGTAACTATGTATAGTGACATTAATTGTGATCATTTTGCAATATATACAAATATCAAGTCATTATATTGTACATCTGAAACTAATACGTTATATGTACATTATACCTCAAAAAAAAAAAAAAGGATCATCAGCCATTACCTATTCCATACCCTGCGCTGTGCTGAGTACCACAAGATGTATAGAGACAAAACCTCAGCCCAGTTCTGGGGAGCTATTTGCTTTGTGTCCTGCACAAGTGCTGGCCTTCAGCAATGGCCTGGGCTCCAGAAAAAGAGCTGCAGAGCATGATGGGAAGATCCTGAGCTTTGGGGTCAGAAAGCAGCCTCGGTTCACATTCCAGCAGTGTTACTGGACCTCTTTGACTCCTGGTATCACCATCTGTAAAATGGGGATGAAAATAATAGTCTCCACCTCATGGTGTTGTGAAAACTGAGTAAGGTGATATTGGTGGCGGGGGCAGGGGGGGCTCCTTTACACTGGCTCCACGTGTGGACAGGAGCACGGATTCTGCGACTAGCGCCCGGCCTCCATCACCTTCCACTAAGGAGATGGGTGTCCTGGTGTGGAGAGCATTGAGTTTTGGGAAAGCAATCGCCGGGGAAAAGGCGGTGAGCTAAGCATCAAGAGACCTGGGCTCTAGCCCTGGCTGCACCTTACTTTGTGACTTTGCACAGGTCTCTTCCCCTCCCTTGGCCTCAGTTTTCCCATCTGTACAGATAAAATGCGTTCCAAAGACTTGCAAGCTCTTTTATTTTTTCATCTTGATGGCCCCCCCCCTTTTTTTTTTAACTTCACAGGTTTGGCAGGAGTGGAGAGCGACTCCCCTTTGTGTATTGGCACAGACAGAGAAGAGACTTGCCAACCTGTGAGAAGCAAAGCAACACACGCAGCTCTGTCTCTCTGTCCTCGCCCTCTGCCTTGGGTGCCAGTAGCCAGGACTTGGAGAGTGAAAACACCTTATTGAATGTCTGGGGCCGTAAGGCCATGCTTACAGGCAGGACTATGTTTGGGGTCAGGCAATGAACCTTTTATTAAACCATCATGATTTTGCCTGTCATTCTGTCATTTAGAAAAGCCAGTGTCACATTCACCATTTCATTTGCTTAAAAAAGCAGTGGCAGTGTGGCCTGTAGCATGTGAATTATTTCTGAAAATCATGATGGACCAGCTGCTGCTGTTCTCTTGATATTTTTAAGAATGATGGTGGCAAAGACCTTCCTGTTTGCTTTACAGTTCATCAAAAGCACGTTTATTGTTTAAATCCTTTGGGTAACTCTATTACAACTTCTGTTTTAATAATAATAATAATGATTAACATTAACCGAGTGACTCACGTGTGCCAGTCATTGTTCTATGTGCTTTCCGTGTCTTAGCTCATTAATTCTCATATAATCCTGTGTGATACAAACTTACTACACAATATCATTCTCATTTTATAAGTGAGGAATCTGAGGCACAGAAGGTTAGGTGACTTGTCCAAAGTCACACAGCTGGTAAGTGCTGAACCCAGAGTCATCTTGCCTTAACTTTCACAACCCCCACTTTTCCTTCCTCTGTGAAGGTCTGATCTCTGAGCTTTCCTGAATTTCTCAGTATTTTCCAGGCACCAACCATGTACCAGGCATAGAGTTAGAGGGTGTGAGGAAAATAAGGCAGGATGGTCTCAATCTTGGAGGAAGGCTCAGCTGGCAGGGGACACAGATGCTCATAAGCCAAATAGTTAAAAAAAAAAAAGAGAGAGAGAGAGAAGTATGTACATGTGTGCAGATGCTCTGGCATCAGAGGGGAGGCAGAATCCCCTGTGGGAATTCAGGGAAGGTTTCCCAGAGGTGATGACTCATGAACAGAACCCTCAGATAGAAATGGTCAGGAAGGGCTTTCCAGGCCAGGGGAACAGCGTATGCAAAGGCCTGGTCATGCAGAAGGACATGCATCCTCTGAGAAACTTGGAAAATTCATTCACACTCCTCCTTGATCCCAATGATGTGGATCAAGGCTGCCCCAGGGAGGGAAGCCCAAGGCGTCCTGGCCTACATGCCCGATCTATATGACCCGATTCATATCTAAAGTTATACGACCACACAATAACAAGACCCCACCTGCACTGATACCATTTTAATGACTTTTTACATCATCTTCCTTTGTCTGGTAAAATAAGTCACACACCCATGCCTTATAAATTTAGCCCTAACCCTCAACACATTGTAGCTCTTCACTGCCCATGGGTCCTGTCCCCATGCTATTCTCTGAATAAAGGAGCACTACTGCCAGACCTTGGGAGTCCAAGAAATCTTTCTTTTGACCCTTTGGCCTTCTGAGCCCACAACACCAACACTGTAGGGAGCCACTTCTAATGGTAGAATCTCAGACAGCTGGCTCTCTTCACCTTTGCCTTCCACCTTAGAGTTTCTCTCTCTCTCTCTCTCTCTTTCTGGCCCCTTATTATCTAAGTTCATCCCAAGCAGCACAAGATGTCTTGGTATCACATTAAAATCCCTGAGCAGGAAAGGGAAATCATGATGTGAGTAAGCCTACGTCAGGGGAAGGTGCGCGGCACGTCATGTAACTCCCCAAAGATCCGGCTTCCCTCCAGGCTGGCCCAGGCCCCAGTTCCCCAGGCCTCTGCCAACTGCCGCTGTGGTTGTGAGCAGACGGGCTGAGTGGGTAGAGATTGGCACACATCATCTGCTGGCACAGGGAAATGAGTGATGACGGAGGGACTGGCAGGGACACAGGAGCACAGGGCCTGGTCTGGAGAATTGGCAGAGGGTGTGCCAGGCTGGGCAGTGCCCCAGGGAAGCAGGTGGCAGCTGTTCAGGGTCAGGAAGGAAGGAAGCAGAGAATGGAGGAAAGGAGAAAGGGAAAGAGGAAGGGAAGGGGAAGAAAGAGAGGGAAGGAAGTAGGAAAAGAGGGAGAGAGAATGACAGAAGTTAGGAGGTAGCAAAGCATCGTGGTTATAAGCACAGACTTCGGAGCCGGTCGACTGGGGTTTGGATCCCAGCCCTGTAGCTCTGTGATCCCAGGCAAGCCACTTAAATTCTCTGAGCTTTAGTTTCCTCATCTGTAAAATGGGATAATAAAAGTGCCTATCTCCTAGGTTGGAGGATTAAATAAGTTAATATTTGGAAAGTGCTGGAACAGCGCCTGGTACATAGGAAGGACTATGTAAATGTTTGTTAAAGAAAAAGGAAGGGAGGTGTCATTCAAATGCCTCGGCACTTGTGTCAGGTTGAGTCAGACAGTGCCACGGGAGGTGTGAGGCGTCAACCTGGTGTTGTGGGAATATATGTGAGAGTCATGGCCCTGCCAGATGGGAACTCACAATAGAATCAAATAGTAACTACATTCACTGCATCCAGTGGGAGTGGGGGGAGTGGCAGCCTCAACAGACCTGAAAAGTAGAAAATACGGAATTCGCCTGGGGGCATGTGGGCTGCAAGGCCACCCAATTTTCAGGTGGTGGGCTGGCATCTCTTTTGACAAAGCAGGGCCACCACCAGCCCAGAGGGGCCTTTGGTGGATGGGAAAGAGGCCCCCCAACCCTCCAACGGATGCTACCCTGTGCCAGGACCAAGCCCTGCGCTTGGCGAGTGGGGCACAGACTGGATTTCTGCTCCCATCAACCCCTCAGCTGTGCTATACACAACCTGCACGACGGTCCCCGGGCCAGGGACAAGAATAAATGCCCAGCCTGGTCCTCAGCTTGTGAGAAAAATTACACTGGTGGTCTGCAGCTTCACATCTCATTCCTCTGACCGAGATCTCTGGAGATAGGTATGCTCAGCCAGTTAAGAAGTTAACCCCAATTCCAACCCAGATTCGAAATAAGCCGTGTAAATGTGACATTCTAAGTCTTTGAGGCATTTAAGAATGTTTGGCGTGTAAAGCATCTAACACATTAGACTTGTGACTCTGGTTTAAAATGTGTAACAGCGATGGACTTAGGGTTGCGATTTTAAGTTAATTCAACAAACTATCTATTGAACACCTGCCTACCTGGGTGCCTGAGATAAACCAAACAGATGACAATTCTTGCCCCCGTGGAGCTGACACTGTGGTGGAGAGACACAGATAGTAAATAATAAATATACTAAAAAGGTACATCACATAGTATGTTAGAGAGTGATAAGTGCTATAGAAAAAAGAAAAAATAGAGCAACGGGGATGGTCTGAGTAGGCCTCACTGGGAAGGCACCATTTGAACAAAGACCTGAAAGCAGCGAGAAATGAGCCATGTGGATATCTTGGGGAGGAACATTCCATGCAGAGGGAACAGCTAGTGCAATCCTCAAGGCAGGTGTGTGCCTGGCAGGCACACAGGTTGAAGAAAAAGTTATGAGACTAACACCAGTGTTCATAGATAGCAACATTATTCACAGTAGCCAAAAGGTAGGAACAACCCAAGTGTCCATCAGTGGATGAATGGATAGACAAAATGTGGCATATCCATACAATGGAATATTATTCAGCCACAAAAAAGGAATGGTATTTTGATATATGCTACAACATGGATGGAGCTTTTTCATTATGCTTAGTGAAATAAGCCAGACATAGAAGGACAAATACTGTGTGATTCCACTTGTGTGCTGTACCTGAATTAGGCAAGTTCATAGAGACAGAAAGTGAAACAGAGGTTAGCAAGGGCTGGGGGAAGGAGAGGAGGAGGAGTTGATGTTTGAGCGCTGACTTTTTGTGGGGATGATGAAAAAGTCTGGGGTATAGATAGTGGTGCTGGTTATGCAATATTAGAATTGAATGTTGTGAATGCATTAATGCCACTGAATTGTACACTTAAGAATGGTTAAAATGATAAACATCATTTTTGTATATTGTATCACAATAAAAAAAGTAATGAGGCCAATATGGCTGAAACAGATGAGAACTCCAGGGGAGAGAGCAGGTCACGGCTGTTGTAGGGACTTTGGCCTGAGCGAGGTGGAGAGCCGAGAAAGGTTTGGTTTAGGCGAGGGACGGGATCTGACCTCTAACTTCTGTGTTGAGAAGAGATGCAGAGGGCAAAAATGCCAAGTGTGCTTCGTACATAGTAGACCCTAGGTAAGGATCAGTTGACAGGATGCATGTTGAGTCTCCGGAAGGAAACACAAATTCTAACAGTCGTTGCCTCCGGGAAGGGGAGCTGGCACTGGAGGGCGACCTCCTTTTCACAGTATATCTATCGCCTTTTTGCGAGCTACGTATGCAAGATGAGCAGAGCGCTGTGTGCAGCCGAGCCAGCCACCAGGGGGCGCCATCTGGCCACGCAAGAACCGTGCAGACAAGCCAGGTTTTCAGAGCCAGCGCGGTTAGGCTGGTTCACGTCCGATGCCTTGGGAGGCTCCCTCTTGCTGTCCAGCAGACGTGGGTGAGTACCTCAGCGGCCTGGGGTGGCAGAGTCCGTTCCCCCTGCCAAGCTCCTGCACTGCTGAATTTGAGCCCCCTTTCTCTTGCCGGGCTCCACTGCGCAGCCGCTGACAGTCTGGAGCTCAGATGGCAGGACACACAGTCATGTTTCGGACTGGCCTGTGCCTTCAGCAGAGTTCATGGATTCTCTTCCCTCGGGAACCCCACTCCCAAACCTGCTCTTTTCACAACCCTTCCATTGGAGTAAATGGCACCTCCATTCAGCCAGGTGCCCCAGCGAACAGCCTTGAGGTCATCTTTGAGCCCCTCTTTCTCTCACACCTCACTTCTAATCCATCAGTGAATCCCGTTGCCTGTTACTTTGAAACGGATCTAGAATATGCCCACTCCTCCTGTCCTGGCTGCCACCCCGCCATCTCTCACCTGGGTGACTGCAGGAGCCTCCTGCTCTCCCTGCCTCTGCTCTCAGCCCCCGCCTCCTCACCCCTCCAGCCTCTGCTCCAGGTGCAGAGAGAGGGTCCAAACTGGACCAAAGTCAGGCAACGTCCCTCTTCTGCGAGGCACCCTGCCGTGGCTCCCACCAAAGTCTTCACAATGGCCACAGGGCCCTGTATGACCTGGCCCCCAGCACCCTCGGATGCATCTCCAGCCTCACGGCCCCCTGGATGCAGGCACCAGGGCCTCCTTGCTCCTGCTCTGAGGATGCTCTGCCCCTTGCATCTGCACTTGCTGGTGCTGTGCCTGGAACACTCTTCTCCCAGATTCCTAAAATCCTCTCTCCCTCACCTCCTTCAGGCCTCTGCACAAATGTGACTGCACCCTGTCCACACTATCAAAGTGGCACATCCCAGGCCACAGCTGGGCCCAGGTGAGGCACGTGAGGCTCCCAGAGTACAAAATGTAAGAGATGCTCACTCTCAGGACCATGCAAGCACTGGTCTCCTTTTTGCACTCTGGGAGCCTCACTCACCTCACCCTGCTCCTGGCTGTTCACCAGCACCACCACCCTCTTTTCCTTCTGTGCCAAGCCCTGCATTCGCTTATGAATATGTGCCTGTATTTACTGATTGCCTCCCTCCCACTGGGGTGCCAGCTGCATGACGGTGGGAACTTTGTCCCGTTTGCTGCTGCATCCCCAGCCTCAAACTGCTGGCACTTAATAGGCCCTCAATAAACGTGTGTTGAAGGACTCAGTGAATGAATGTGTGATCTTGAGCAAGTTGATGAATCTCTCTCAGCCTCCATTTCCATGTCTGTAAAATGGGGATGATAATAGTCATACCTCACAGAGTTGTGGCGAGGTTTAAGATGGTGCATCTAACATAGGTCACTAGGCTTCTGATGGACAGTAGGCAAGAAATAAAGGTCAGCTGTTGCCCTTATTCTTATTAACCCATGGATCCTATATTGGGAAGGTAAGGCTAGTTGCTGTAACAAACCAACCCCCAAATTTTGGTGCCATAACAACATGTAATGGGCAGTGCAGGTGTTCCTGGTCAGTGGGTGGGTGGGGGGAGGTGGAGGTGGAGGAAACCTCTCTCCATGCAGTCATTCACTCCCTTGGGGTTTGCAGAACAATGATTCCAAGGGCCGGTTTCGGTGCCTGGCCTCCAAGGTCACCCCAGAGTTAATGCCCAGCCAGGAAATGGAAGAACAGAGAATGGAGAAAGTACACCCTCTTCTCAACCACCTGAGCCAGGAGCAGCTCACTTCACTGTCTGGCACCTTCATCAGCAAGAACCAGTCACACAGCCCCTCCTGGATGCAGGCATGGCTGGGGACTGTAGTCCCCAGCTGGGCAGCTGCATCCCAGGGACAGCTCCACACCATGGAAGAGAAGCACAAATGTCCAGTGCACAGCTGGCCGTCTCTGCCTCAGATCATTTCTCAGATGAGTTCTACACTCCATGACAGCCTCAGGCTGAGCGTCTGCCAGGCTCTCAAGTCACCAACTTTAGCGGGCTGGTGTGAGAAGGGGCAGATGCTATGTGTAACGCAGCTCGGGGGGATGACCCCCTGGATTGGAAAAGATAGCAGTGGAAATCTCACAGCCTCAGCTTCTCTCTGTCTCTGTCTCTGTCTCTGGATCGTGAGGACACGATTTGTCCCAGCCTGTCTTTAAGGCTGGGCTTCTGCCCAGTACCCTCCTGCTCAATAGATTAGACAACCCATCAGGCTAACTACAGCAAACTTGTAGGGAGCAGAAGACCCCAAAAGTGATGAACGAAATGGAGAAGAGTCTGGGAGAGGCCAAGGCTTCCCCTACACATTTAAGGCTCCTTTCCCGCCGACTTTGTGGGTACTCGAATCTCCCCTCCTCCTCACCATTTTCTCCTTTTTACATCATCCATCATCGCCATCATCATCATCACCATCATCACTGTTGCAGTGGACATCTGTTGCTCTTTCTTGGCTGGCAGGCAACCCTTTTCTACTGATAACATCTCCATTTCCTTGGGGAACCACCCTTCCCTGCCTCTGTCTATGTGGTTCAGCTTATTTCCTTAGCCCCAAGCTACAGAATTTGCCATTGAATCCAGAGTTTTCATTTGAGATTTAAAGTTCAGCTAGGCCCTGCCTTTGAGCAGCCTTCCACACTCCCATTGGCTTCCCTTCAGCAGAGCTTCCTTCCTTCTCTAAAGGACCTGTGTCCACCCCTTGTGAGCCCCTCAAAACACTGGTGCACAGGTCATCTTCTGGGAAAAGAGAGGTCTCTCTGGCCAGGCACTGGCCCACATTGACTGAGAGTCAGGAGGCTTGTTTGAGGAGAGAGGTCCCTTGTTACAGAAGCTGTACCAGTTAGCTATTACTGTATGACAAATAGCACTAAACTCAGTGGCTTAAAACAAACACCCCTAAAACCAGCAACATAAGCATTTGTTTATGCTTATGAGCCCAGAGATCTGCTGGGCAGTACTTCTGGTCTTAGTTTGGGCCCCCTCGTACATCTGAGATCAGCTGCAGACCAGATATGCAGCTCTGCTGATCTTAGCGAGGCTCCCACGTGTTTGAGAGTTGACTGGTCTAGAACGGCTTTGACGGGAACAAATGCGTTCTCCTCCTGTGGTCTCCCATCTTCCAGCAGGCCAGCCCAGGCTTGTTCACAAAAAGATAGCAAGCGGAAGCTGACAAGGTATCTTGAGGCCTAAGCTCAGAACTGTCACATTGTCACTTCTACTGCCTTCTATGGGCCAAAGTAAGTCACAAGACCAGCCCAGATCTAAGGATGGAGAAACAGACCCACTTCTGTCTAGGAGCAACCACAGAGACAGGTATCAGTTTGCAGGCTGCCATAACAAGGTATCACGTGCTGGGTGACTTAAATGACATGAATTTGGGGGGAACATAATGCAGCTCATAACGGATAGAGACTGTGACCGCTTCTGTGCTCCGTCTCCCACAGACACCTAGCTACGTCCTGAGTAAGATAAAGGCCTTGCAAGGTGAGTTGGTCCCCAATTCGCACATCAGGGAGCTGAGGCTCCGAGGTAGGTGCCTTGTGGAGCCAGCACAGAAGCCTCTGTCCTCCTGACTGAAAGGCTCTCTCCCATCCTCTCTTCTGCATTCGGGCTGCGTACCCGGGCAGGCCCAGGCTGACACAGGGCATCTAGAAAACCAGCTGTTCCTCTTGAACGAGCTGATGTGATGAACAGGGCAGGAGGCAAGCACGTGGTGCCTCCGGGGCCCCCTCTCACTGGACCATTCCCCACGGTGGAGCAAACACAAAGAACACCCAGGTCTCCTTTCCCTTGCCCTGAAAACATGCTGGTTATTTCTTGGAACTGTTAACCGTGATTTCGGGAGCACAGGCACACGTCCCAGAGCCTCCTACAGAGTGCCGTTCCTGGTCTGTTCCAGACAAAGGTTTAAAGTACTGAATAATGTCTTTCCCACCTTCATGTCACACTGCTTTTCACTATAGCAGAAGCTGTGCTGTTTTCCTGCCTCCTCACCTTTGCAAAAGCCATTCCCTCTGCCTGATGTGCCCTTCCCTTTTCTCCTGTCTCCTCTAAGCCTGGCTGGCTCCTACTCAACTTTTAGGACCCATTCCAAGGGTATCCTTCCCTGACCTCTCTCAGAAAGAGGTGGCACTTCCTCTCTTGTGAGTCCCCGGTTGCATATATATGTGTCCCAGCTCTGCCACCCCGCTAGGCTATGAATTCCTAAAGGAAGGAGTGCTGTCTTAGTCATGTACCAGCCACATCTTAGCTGTGAGAACTTGAGCAAATTATTTGACCTGTCTGTGCACCCATTTCCTCACCTGTGAAATGGGGATAATAAGGACCCTCCTCACAGGGCTGTGTGAGGATCAAATGAGTCAATATGTACAAAGCGCATGGAATAGTACCTAGCACAAAGTAAATGCTCAATAAATGTGAGCTGTTACTGTTTTTGATATTATCCCCCAGTGCCCTGCATAGGACCTGGCCTAGGAATTGTTTGCTGAGTGAATGAAATGATGAATTATAAATGACCTTCAACTTCAAGAGCAGAAAACCGGTGCATGGGGATGGGTAGAAAAATAGCTGGGAGAAACATAGGAATATCACCAAGCGCATTAAGCACTTTAATTAGAGCCTCCTCTGGGCCCCAGTGCTGTCTGGCCGCTGCCTTCTTCTCCTATTTTTGTTTGGCCTGGGTGACACTTCGAGCATCAGAATTTGGGGCATTGTTTTCTGCCTACGTCCTGAGCCTTGCGCCGGACCTAGCGGCCTCCCACCTGTCTTCGAGCCTCCTGCTTTAAATAGCTTCCTCTTGCTAACTGTTAATATGAGGCCCGCAGCAGAGCTTACGTAAGCTGCCCAAACTCTACCCGCACTGCTGAGCCCCTGAGTCCGCCAGCAAATCCCATCAGAGTGGGAGCATGCTGCTCCTCCCGCCAGCAGGGGGCGCCCAACATTTGCCTTCTCCTGAGAAGCTCAAGGGAGCTCTGGGATCCGCTCGCCTGTCCCGTGTGGGACTGAAAGAATTCCGATGCTAGTCGGCACCTTCAGATTGATGTGAAATGCAGCCTGGACGGTGAGGCTTTTGAAGGTCTCCACGTGATTCTGATGTTCAGCCCAGATTGGGAATCAGCCCCAGAGCCTCTGCCGTCCTCTGCCTCCTGCTGGGTGGGCTCTTTCTAGGTGCCAAGCAGAGGTCTCACTTTCTCCATCCGCCTTTAACAGCCAGCAGCATTTCCAAACTTTTGAGTGGTCCCTGCGCCTCCTGTGCAATTTTGCCCTATCTATAAACTTCATATTATTTACCTTTTTTTTAAAACTCATTTTTAAACTGTAACCCCATTCTGGGCAAATGTGAAATTATGGACTGGGTGGACTAGTCTGTTTTCTTTAATGTCTGTTTAAATAAATGCTAAACTGTTCAAACTTAAATACATGCCGCCTTCAAAATCATTCTGTGCAGAGCGAGGGGTGCACTCACCCCATCTGGGAGGGAGCAGGAGGGGCCACCCGAGGGTGTGTGGGAGCAGGGAGCAGGGGCTGCCTTCCAGGGTTGCACACGGGGGGACAAGGGCTGTCTCCCAAGTCAAGGACAGCACGCATATGCTGAAAATGCTTAAAATGGCTCGAGAGAACACACAAGAAACCAGTAAAAGTAGCTACCTCTGGATCTTCCAGATCTTTTTTTCACTTTTAAAAATAAGTCGTTTTTTAAAAGGGAAAGAATGGGTTAACAGAGGAAGTGTCTTGAGATGGAGACGCCAGTGTCTGAGCTCTAACTTTGGCTGAGAATGTCCTGCCATGTCCAGGCAGGAGAGGCACAGAACTGGGGTGGGGGCACCCAGTGTTCTGGTCATCAGAGACCCGCTGTCCTCTGTGTAGGACACTTATGCTTCCTCAGCCCTCGGCCAGGGTGGGCCCAGCAAGCAACCTTTCTCTGAGTTCCAGCCCAACAAGTGCTTCCTAAAGGTGCGTTGGCTCTCCATCCCATCCCCAGGTGCCGGACCCGAGAGAAAGCCAGGCTGAGCGTGCCGGGCAAGTAGGGGGCCAAGAAGGCTCCAGTCCCGAGGAGCTGGAGGAGCCATCCTGGGGTTGACTCTGCAGTGAGCTCTCGGGGCCTGGAGGCTCGGAGAGCAGAGCGAGGACCCACGATGACATCCTGGGGCAGCCATGCAGCGCCAGCTCTCAGCTCAGAGACAGCAAACACCTTCTTCCCGGCAGAGCTGTGCTGGTTAGGAAGGCTGATCCTGAGGGAGTGAGGTACTCATCCTGGGAGGTGTGCAAGCATGGACTAAGGAAAAGAAATGTGTGTCAGAGAGGTCAGGGAGAATTTTCCTACTCTCCCTGACCTTTAAGACTCTTTAAATGCCTAGCTTCTGTGATTCCAGCTCCCTGACATGAGCCCTGCCTCCTCCTCTTTTGCCGGTAGGTGAAGTGTGAGGCAAAGTGGGAGGTCTTCCCCGCCCCTCCGTGCCAATATCCTTGCCTCCCAAAGAAGAACCTGGGTGGGTCGGGAGCGCTGCAGTGGGATGATCGGGGAGGTCTCCAGGGCTGTCCAGTATCAAAGGCCATTGTTAGGCACTGACGTTAGGAACTTGGCCTTGCAAATTACCTCCAGGAACACAGGAGATGAGGCCTTTGCTACCTCCAAGCCAGTGCCTCTCAGAGCGATGTGGGGCCTTGGGCAAGATAGTGGCTCCCACTCAGGACTCCTGCACAATTGTGGCGTCCAAGATATAAAAACTGCAATAAATTTAATTCAATTCAAAATATATTTAAATTTTTTTTAGTTTTGTGATAGATGCTAACAATCATATGGTACAAATTCAAAAGGTAGGCAGGTCATTTAGAGAAAAGTGAGTCTCCCTTCCATACTTCCTCTGCAGGACCACCACCAGTCCTTGGTATTATCCTGCAAATAGTCTGTAGACATGCAAACAAATGCACACATCTCTTGTGAAATGTGTTTTGAGTACCTACTAAGTGTCGGGGGCGAGGTGAGAGAGCATAGAGTAAGGAGTTGGGCGGGCCAAGGTTCACACGTCAGCTGGTAGTATTTGGCTGTGCTGACCGGCTAGGAGCAGACGTTTATCTCCTGGCGACCACGCACTGTTCTGTGATCTTTCTGTCTGTTCCCTCATTTAATTCTCACCATGTGTTAGTCGGGGTCCTCGGAGAAGCAGACGCCAATATGGGACTAGACATGAAAGAGGTTTATTGGGGAAAATACTCGTGAAGGAAAATGGGGAAGGACCTAGAATAATGTCGCCAGATTTAGCAAACAAAAATACAGGACACCTAGTTAAATTCAAATGTCAGATAAACCATGAATAATTTTTTAGTATAAGTATGTCCTATGCAATATGTCCCAGGCATACTTATATTAAAAAATTATTTATTGTTTACCTGACATTCAAATTTAACTGAGCAGCCTGTACCTTATCTGCAGGCAACTGAGTGAGTCGCCGGAGCACGATGCAGGTCTGACCCCAGGGGGAAGGAGAGGAAAAGAAGGAAGGGGGTACTGTGATAGGCTGATAGTGACCCCCCAAAACGCCCACCATCCAATTCCCTACGCCAACTCTTCCAGGAGGTCACAGCTGGCAGAGGGCATGTCCTTGCTGGGGATCAGGAGTTATGGCCCTGGAAGCATGGGACGCTCCCCTTTGGCTTACCAGCCTCGTGCCCATCTCCCTTGTGTTAATCATGACTTGTATCTTTTATCGTCTGTATTCTGATGCTTTGATATCTGGGGCTTTGTTGACCCTGGAGAGATTGCCCTTCCCTGAGTAGCTGATTCCCAAAGGATTTGCCTGGGAGCGTTCCTTTCATATGCAAACTAACCGATCTAGAGCCCTCATTCTCACCACCTCCTTTATCTATCAGGCTTTTATACTGTGGGGCACTGTACCCATGTCCTAATCACCCAGGGCCAGGTGCCAGACAACTAGGGACAGCCCCCTGCCCCAGAGTCACTGACATTACTCAAACTAGCCAATCCTAAATCTGCTTACCCTGCTTCACCTGTTCCTTCCTGCAGAACCCAGAGCAAAGGGCTCCTGCCCACATTTCCTCGCCTCCCTCTGCCTCCTGACCACCCTGGTGCTTCCCCATGTGGCCCTGCGTGGTGTGGCATGCCCCCTCCTCTGGGAACTGTGAGTAAAAACTATCTTTCAATGCAGTCGTCTTCCACCTGTTGGCCTCATCATACCTGATTCATAATGAAATCTACATTTTAAAACATTCCCCCACTTCCGTACTTGAAATACCAGCCCTCAGTGTGTGGGACGTGGAGACCTGGGAGTCCAGAGTCCTCCTTGCACACAGCCCATCCCGTCCACATGAACAGCCTGCGAGGATTTTCACGAAACAATGGCCACATGGTAACGCCCCTCTGGTTGCCTCCCGTGCTCCCTTCCTCCTCCTCGCTGGCAATGCCCGGGGCCCACCACCTCCAAGCTCTGCACTTTGGCTGCCTCTTCTGAGCAATGCTGGGTGGGGAGTTATAAAAGGAGACTCTAATTTTTGCTCTACATATCTCATGCTCTACATATTACATGAATTTTTTAATGACACTGTATTAATTTATTACTTAAATTTAAAATATTAAAAATGATGATAGGCTTGGGGGGGGAAAGAAAGAAAGGCATATTGGCTCAACAACTGTGTTTTGGCAACGGGGGGAGGCAAGCGCCGTCTTGCTGGCTTGTCATTGGTTTTGAAGCTTTGCTCTAACAGAAGCCCCAGCCCTGTGCCAGGGAAAGTGGCATCGTCCTCAGACCTGTTGGCACTTAGTGCCTTGGCGCACACATCTCCTCCAGGGCACTCAGCTGCTGATGGCTTCCTCCTCCTCCCCAGCGCTCTTCAGGAGCCTCTCATCAAAGGACAATTACAGGGCTCATTTGTCTCTGCCTCATGCCTTGTCCCCACTCATGAATCTCCAGGAGCTAGATGCTTCCTGCGACAGCTGCTCCCTTGGAAAAGCAACACTCAAGGTACTATCCAGGAAGCGAGCCCCCACTTATACAATTAGTTCACCTGGGTTCAAATACTGATTCTGTGACATGAGTGCTGTGTGACCTTAGGCAAATTGCTTAATCTCCCTGAGCCTCAGTTTCCTTATATGTAAAATGCGAATAAAATAGTATTTATCTCATAAGGTTATTTAATGTTTGAATATATCTGAGACACATAATCCTTGGAGCAAATGTTCATTTTCAATCATGAAATTTTGTTATTATTAATCTCCCTACTCACTCATTTTTCTAAACTTACACTTACTAAGTGCCTACGGTGTGCCTGGCCTTTGCCAGTTTCCAGAGCTGTGAGACAGAGATGGAATTACTTGTTCTTTATAGGTCATGGCTGATTTGGAGCCACTGACAGCAAGAAAGAGTTGGGTTAGACATCAGAAGAACTTCCTGGTATGAAAAGCTGACAGATTCCAGATGTGGCGGGCAGAGGATTGAGGGGAACAACTCTTCTAAGGGGAGGAAAACCTGGTTCAGAAAACATCTGGACTACTGAGAGCTTCACAACTCTCTGAACCACACTGGTGGGGTGCTGGGCAAGAGAAGAGGAGAAAAGAAGTATTTTTCCAGACAATATTTAATGTGTCTGAGAGGAGCCACGTGAAATTTACAGCGTTTTCCTGAAGAGGCAGGTGACCCGTAGTTCGATTCTCAAGCCCAGCAGGTCCCTGCCTGGCGTGATTGGGAGGGAAGGGAGGCTGATGAGAAATAAATGAGACAGGTGCTGAAATTTCTTCTTTGCCAATAAGAGAAAGTTAGAATTTGAGATTGGTGGGGTGTCTCCAGGAAGTGGGAGAAGGCGATGTGACGGGGAACGTTCTCATCCATCAGCTGGCGGCACCCAGGGAGCCGACCGCTTGGCCAGGACCTCTCCCTTCTGCAGCAGGTGCCAGAGTTGGCACCGTGGCAGTTGATGTCACAAGGCACTTCCGATGTGGAAATCTAATGTGGCTTCAGAGGACCGGATTAGACCAGCGGTTCTCAAACGCCAGCTGCAGAATTCCCTGGAGGGCCTTTTGCAACACAGATCACCAGGCCCCGCTGCCAGAGTTTCTGATTCAGTAAGTCTGAGGGTGGGGCCCAAGATTTTATGTTTCTCACAAGTTTCCAAACGATGCTGGACCACACTTTGAGATGCACTGCTCTAGGTGAACCCCCAGACTCTGAGGCCAGGTCCATTCAACTCTGATGCATGGGAGCCAAGAGGATTTGCTGGATACGACGTGGGAGGAGGTCACAGAAGGCTTCCTGGAGGAGGAGGTGCCTGAGTTGAGTCTGAAGCTGGGATTTTCCAGGTCAAAAAGAGAAGCAGGAAGAATTCCAGGCAAAGAGGCCACTAGTGCTGGTGGGCTAAGAAGAGAAATAGTTTGTACAGTGTGACTGAATGGGATGGGTGGTGGTGTCTGGGGTAGGAGCCACAAACAGTGTCCAGTTCACAAAGGGCCTTGAATGGCAGGCCAAGGAACTTGCCCTTTGTCCTGAGGGCTGGGGAGCATGGCTGAGGGATGTCAGCAGGAAAGTGACATGGTCAGAGCTGACTTTTGAAATGACTTCTCTGCAAGGTAGGGGAGTGATGGCTCAGGTTGATTATTTACCCTCTCCTTACAGATGAGAGCAGAAAGAACTTACCTAACACCACGGCTGGAAAGTGGCAGAGCCAGGATCCACCTTCGTTTGCCTGACACCAAGTGTGCACTTCTGCTCACCACCCTGCAGGGTCTTGATCCCTGCTCTGCCCCCGGCTCACTGGGGCTTCCTGTTCTGATCCACCCTCTCTTGGCCACTAGGAAGACCAAAGAGTCAAGAACTAGTTTATTACAAATGCAGCTTTTTTTTTCTTTTGAGGACAATTAGCCCTGAGCTAACATCTGCTGCCAATCCTCCTCTTTTTTGCTGAAGAAGATTGGCTCAGAGCTAAGACCCGTGCCCATCTTCCTCTATTTTATATGTGGGATGCCTGCCACAACATGGCTTAATAAGTGGTGCATAGGTCTGCACCTGGGATCCAAATGGGCAAACCTCAGCTGCCGAAGTGGAATGTGCGAACTTAACCACTGTGCCACCGGGCTGGCCCCACAAATGCAGCTCTAATGCTGGTGCTAAGGCAACTTAGGAAAAGAGCTGGGCCTGGGGTTGGGGAATCATGTGGGTGGGGGTACGGTGCAGCCCAGAGGGCCAAAGCCACTCTTTGCGGTGAAAATGATGTCCTCAGAAGTGCCATGTTCCCTGAGTCATCAAACCCAAACACAAAGGGGCTGCAGCCCCTGCCCGCCCCTGTCAGAGCTGCGCCTCCTTCTGCTCGAATGAGGGGAGAGCAGCAGCCCCATGTGCAGCTCTGCTCTCAACAGGCGCTAATGAGGCATTTGGAGAGCCCTGAGGTCACGGGGACCCAGGGCCTTGGGGGAGAGATGATAAAGGGGCACTCATCATGGCAAGATCAGGCAGTGGGCACACTGACCCCACGGAGGAGGCAGTTACACAGTACTCCCCTAGCTGACTTCACAATGGCAAGACGTGCACACGTATCGTGGTACCCCCACCCCAGCGGGCAGACCCGCTGCTGCTTTTACTCCCAAACAGTGGTTCTTGACCTTCCTGGAAGACTCCTTTGAGAATCTGACAAAAGCTCTCAACCCTCTCCACAAAAAAAATTAAATACAAACTAATAAAGTAATAATCCCAGGAGCTGGCGTTTATGAATAAGTTACTACGTGCCAGGCGCCGAGTTAAATGGTTTACAAGCCTCATCTCGCTTAATCTTCATGATGCCCTAGGTTTCGCCATCTCCACTTTGCAGGTGGAGGACTGAGACACAGAGAGGTTGTTGTTAGCTCTTGCAGGCCACACAGCCAGTTAGGGCCTGAGCTCAGACTCAGACCTGGGTCTGTTGGACTCCAAAGCCTGGCTTTTAGCCAGCTCACTCTACCACACAAACATCCATACATGAGCATAACTTTGGAGGCAATTTCGAGACGTGACAAACCCACAAAGGTCCTGAGAAGCGTCCTTCCTGAGTGCTAGGGACACAATTCTCTCCCCCCCACAAAGATCTCACAGTTCTCTGGGGGACAGACATGCTCCCTAGTGGTGGGAGGGATGAAAGGGGAGCTGGAAGCATAGAGGCAGGTCATCCAACACAACTGGGGGTGTTGGGAAGGACGTCCCAGAGGCAGTAATAATGTTAAGTCTCAGGGTATTAAACGATGAGTGGGCAAGGGCATTCCTGGCAGACAGAATGGTGGGGGCAAAGATGTAGAGGCAAGAACCAGTGTGGCGTGTTTGGGGATAGTGAACAGCTAAGGAAAGTGACAGCAAAGGACGGAGAGCACAAGAGCTGGGAGGTGGCAGAGGATGGGGCTGAAAAGTCAGGTACTATAGTTGTTAGGATGCTTTTGGCCACAAGTAACAGAAATTCCAACTAGAAGTGGTTTAAACAATGAGTCAATTTTATTATCCCACATAACAAGATGTCCAGAGGTGGGGTGGCTCTGGGTTTGGTCAATTCTGCTTGGCTCAATGACATTGTCAAGGACTCAGATGTGTCCATCTTTCTGCTCTGCCACCCCAGTGGGTTGACTTCTATCTCAGACTTGTGCCCTCGTGGTCACAAAATGGCTGCCAAAGTTCCAAATATCACTTGAGAACATTATGACATTAAGCAGAAGAAGAGAGATTATTTTTTCCCGTGGTGCCTCTGTTTTATCAGCAAGGAAAGCTTTCTCCGAGGCCCCATCTTTCCCACATTGACATCCCATATTTCACTAAGTGACACAAACACCCCTAAACAGATCATTAGCAAGAGAATGGAATTTCCAAGATCAGCTTAGACCCATCGATATACAGCTCTTCTGAGATGTCTGGCTGCTTGATACTGAACAAAACTGTGAATGAATGGGAGAGATGTCTGTTGAGAAGGCAACTAACAGTGTCTGTCACAGGTTCTAGACACGAAAGCTTTCATTGCGAAGGAAAGGAAGAGTCAGCAGGGGTTTTAAGCAGGAAAGTATAATGAAGCCCATGTTTTTGAAAGATCACCCTGGTGCCAGAAGAGGGATATTCAGAAGTCAGGAGAAGCGATAAGGGAAAGGAACAGCAATAGAGACCAGGTAAGAGAGGGGGCGAGCGGCCCTAGATTTAGGGCTGGGCAGAGGGATGGAAAGGAAAAGACGCATTGCTAAGATGTTTGGAGTCATGTTTTAATTTGCAAGTTTTTTCTTGTTCCCTGACTGATCCATTTCTATATCATCTTTTACTAGTTTTATGGATGCTATATTATGTCTTATCTCTCTGAGAATACCAGTTAGAAGGTATTTTCTTTTTTCTTGTTTCTTTTAACATCCCTTTCTTTTTTTTTTTTTTTAAGATTTTATTTTTTTTTTCCTTTTTCTCCCCAAAGGCCCCCGTACATGGTTGTATATTCTTTGTTGTGGCTCCTTTTAGTTGTGGCATGTGGGATGCTGCCTCAGCGTGGTTTGACGAGCAGTGCCATGTCCACGCCCAGGATTCGAACCAACGAAACACTGGGCCGCCTGCAGCGGAGCGCGGGAACTTAACCACTCGGCCACGGGGCCAGCCCCTAACATCCCTTTCTGTTGTCAGAATTATCTGTTTCCTCTGGGGTCATTCTGTCGCTTTATCTTAGTCTCTTGTTTAGGTTGCAAGTTTTCCTCAAGTGTTTAGATCATCCTTGACTATTCACTCAGGAAGAGGAGCTCACCGTGTGTGACCAGTCAGTCATCTTCAATCAGAAGCCTCCTGAGATATTTTAAATACAGAATCACAGGAGTTATTGGGTTGGAGGGAAGCACAGATGCCCAGGCTCTGAGGAGAGAAGCATCCAGGCTGTCTTTAAAGTGAGCTTGCGGGGGCGCCGGCCCAGTGGCCCAGCGGTTAAGTTCACACGTTCCTCTTCAGTGGCCTGGGGCTCACTGGTTTGCATCCCGGGCACAGACCTAGGCACTGCTTATCAAGCCATGCTGTGGCAGGCGTCCCACATATAAAGCAGAGGAAGACGGGCACAGATGTTAGCTTAGAGCTAATCTTCCTCAAAAAAATTAATAAATAAATAATTTTTAAAAAAATGAGCTTGTGGGGCTGGCCCAGCAGTGCAGTGGTTAAGTTCACATGCTCTGCTTCAGCTGCCCAGGGTCTGTGGGTTCAGATCCTGGGCACAGACCTACACACTGCTCGTCAAACCATACTGTGGCAGCATCCCAAGTACAAAATAGAGGAAGATTGGCACAGATGTTAGCTCAGGGACAATCTTCCTTAAGGAAAAAAAGGAAGATTGGCAATGTGTCTTAGCTCAGGGCCAATCTTGCTCACCAAAAAAAAAAAGAGCTTGAGAGTTATTAACACTGTTATTAGCCCAGTAGCTGAGCCTCTCTACAGAGCCCTTCAGATAGAAGCCCTCCCCCACACCACAAGACCTCGCAGGCTACATGAAGAGAGACAGCCTGTTCTTGTTGACTGTACCTCTGGGGACTGTTGCCTCAGAAACTGTCTACACAATGGTAGACTCTCTTAGAAGTTAAGCGTATGGTGTCAGGAAGACTGGAATCACAAGTTGCTTGCCTGATCTTAGACAAGTTACCTAAAGGTTTTGAGCCTCAGTTTCCCCATCTGTATACTGGCATAACTATAGTACTTACACTGCAAAGCTGTTTGTGAGAATGAGATGAGACAATGCATGTGGTGTGCCTGGCATGCGCCCTGTAGGTGATCGATGGATAGGGGCTGTTACCATTATTGTGATTAATATTAAGGCACCGCTCTCTCCTCAGACAGGCTGAGCCCCCGTGAGAAGGCGGGTCAGGCCCTCCATCTGGCTCTCATTTCCGGCTGGCGCCAGAAGAGCAGCAGGAGGGACATGCAGAGGAGACCTCTCTCCTCCAGCGGCTGCCCCCGGCTTGGGTTTGAGAGGTCCCGCAGGGGCAGGAGCTGGGGCTGTGGGGAAAGAGGAAGGGTCTGCTCAGAAGCAACCAGGTGAGAGCAGAGGGGGCTGCTGGGAAGCTAAGAGAGAGGCAGAATTTAAATCTCAAACAGAAATTAGATGCTGGAACTCTGTCACGTAATCTACAGTGTGGTTTTGAGTTCATACAGACGGGTTTTAATCCTGGCTTAGCAACTCACTAGCTGTGTGATCGTAGGGAAGTGGCTTCCTTTCTCTGAACCTCAGTACCCTCATCTGTAAAATGGGAATAAGGGCAATTCTTACCCAATAAAACCATTGTGGGATGACGTAATGACGTATGTAAAGTTCCGAGGTCAGTGGGCAGCAAATAGTGAGTGCTCAGTAAACGTAGTTGCTATAATCATCATCTTCATAATTTTCCTTAGTATTAATGGGCATAAGGAGCTTACTAAAGTCTCCCATGATTCCACAAGACTGGCCTCTGTCTTCACTATGGTGCTATTATTATGACTGCTGGTGAGGCTATGTCCATCTGAGCCCAGACAAGGAACAGCTGCCCACTGCAAGGGAGTCTGAAGAAATCTTTCTTTTTTGTGTGTGTGAGGAAGATCGGCCCTGAGCTAACATCAGTTGCCAGCCTTCCTCTATTCTGTATGTGGCACGCCGCCACAGCATGGCTTGATGAGTGGTGTGTAGGTCTGCACCCAGGATCCAAACCTGCAAACCCCAGGCCACCGAAGCAAGCATGCGAACTTAATCACTATGCCACCTGGCCAGCCCCTGAAGAAATCTTAGCGAGGGGACTTTTTCTCACAGGGAGGGCAGGTTAAGAGACGTGCTCGAGGTACTTCAGCACCCCGAGGAGAGCAACAGCAGGGAGCCGTTGCCGCCCTGCAGGGCTGAAGGGGTGAGGGAGAGGGCTGCCCACGGGCGCTATGGCCGAGGCAGGGATGAGGCCCAGCCTGCAGCGGGAAGAAGGGGTACCCCACCTTCCTCTCTGCCTTTGATCTCCTGAACCACACCAGAATCTGGGAGAAGAGGTGACAGGGACACCATCCTAGAGAGCGACTGGAGCCCTTCCCAGCGTGCCCTTCTGAGCTGGGCAGTGACCGGGGAAGCGGTTGGCAGGAGGTAGGGGGACAGAAAGGAAGGAATATTCCCACTCAAAAACACGCTGAAGGAGTGTGGCATTTATAGAGTGGGTTAAAACTTGTGATCTATTTGAAAGAAACAAATGACTTGAGAAAAAACAGAACTTACTGGCCTTCTAACTGAAAAGGCCAAGGGTATACGGCATGGCTTCCAGGGGCTCAGAGTGACCAGATATCTGTCTCTCTCTCCATCTCGTGACTGTCTTCTGTGGGCTTCGTTCTCCACCAGGTTCTTTCTCTCCACTGGCAAGCTGACCTCCAGCAGCTCCAGGCTAACATCCTACTAGTTTAGCACCCATGAGGGGAAATAGAGAGCCTTTTACCAAAAATTCTAGCAGAAGTCCTGGAGCTAACTCTCGTTGCTTGCTGCCCCCCCCCCCCCCGCCCCCCCCCCACCTCAAGCCAATCTCTGTGGTGGAGGTGGGGGTGGGGCCTGGGTCCCACTCAGAGCTGGGGAGTAAGAAGTCCCCTCCTGGCTGTGTGATCCAGGCAAAGTACTGCATCTCTCTGTGCTGAAATGTCCTTATGGGGAATTTAGGATGATGCCATCAAAACAGATGAGCCCTGGGGCCGGCACCATGGGCACAGTGGTTGAGTTTGGCACCCTCTGCTTAGATGGCCTGGGTTCGCAGGCCCAGGGTTCATGGGTTTGGATCCCAGGCGCAGACCTACATGACTCAGCCATGCTGAGGCAGCAACTCACTTATAAAAGTGGAGGAAGATGGGCAAAGGTCTTAGCTCAGGGCTAATCTTCCTCAGCAAGAAAAAACAAAATAAAACAGGTGAGCCCTTAGCTCAGTGCAGGTGCCCCCTCCGGCCCCCCACCCCACCCCTACCCCCATGAGTGTAAGCAAGGCTGCCTGGAGGTAGAGTGTAGGGCCATGGCTAAGAGCACAGACTTCAGAGCCTAGAGGCCTAGGGTGGTGGCTGGGCTTTGCCATGTCCCAGCTGTGTGGCCTCGGGCAAGAGACTTAACCTCTCTATGCCTCTGTTTCCTCACACAGATAATTGTAATCGTTACTTCCTGGGTGAGAAGATTAAATAAGTCAAAATAGTAAAGCACTTAGAACAAGGCCTAGCACACAGGTTTGCTAAGTATCAGCTCTTTTTATGATAGGGTATATCTGCGGTTTTCAATCTTGTGATCTCAGGACCCCTTGATGATCTTAAAATTATTGAGAACCCCAAAAACCTTGACTATGTGGGTTATAGCTATTGATATTTCCTATAGTAGAAATTAAAATGAGATTTATTTATTTATTTATTTATTTATTTATTTATTTTTGCTGAGGAAGATTGGCCCTGAGCTAACATCTATTGCCAATCTTCCCCTTTTTGCTTGAGAAGGACTGTTGCTGGCTAGCATTTATGCTAATCTTCCTCTATTTTATATGTGGGATGCTGTCTCAGCATGGCTTGATAAGCAGTGCATAGGTCTGCGCCCAGGATCCAAACCCATGAACCCTGGGCCACCGAAGTCAAGCATGTGAATTTAACTGCTGCACCACGGGGCCAGCCCCAAAATGAGAATTTTTTTAATGTTTATTTAAAAATAAGTAATAAATCCATTATGTGTTAACATAAACAAAACATTTTTGTGGAAAATATAGTTTCCAAAAGAAAGAACAATTTAATGAGAAGAGTGGCATCGGTTTGCATTTTTACAAATCTTTTAAATGTCTGACAATAGAAAACAACTGGATTATCTTATCTGCTTCTAGAATTAAATCACAGATTAAATTTTGATTGAAGCATATGAAGAAAACCAGGCCCCGCACAGATATGTGGTTAGGAAAGTGAAGACCCCACAGAGCCCCTGAAAGAGTCTTAGGACCTGGGGGTCCTCACAGCCGCGGCGAGAAGCAATAGTACACGTGAAAGCTGACAGCCAGCCTTCCACAGCCTTTCAACTTGGAAGCAGACCTTGGATGTGAATTTCAGATGTGTGGGCCAATCGCGTCACCTCTCTGTGTCTCTGTTTCCTCCTGGAGACAGTTGACTGACTACTGCCTGTGGAGTGGTTAGAGCAGTGCTTGGCACACAGTAAGTGCTCACTAAATACCGACCCTTTCCATTACTAGCTCAGAGCCCTTATTAGGAGGGCTCCCTTTCCTTCCTAGGCCAGGCATGCCCTTGGAGATAACGTTCAACCTCCCAGGAGCAGCCTGGGGTTCCACCCTCTCCAGGGCTGCCCTGAGACCCTGTGCTCCTCCCAAGGGAGACCAGGCAGAGCCCAGCGTGTGCCCTGTGCCATCTCTCTGGCCACAGGCCCGAAGCAGCTGTGCCCACGCGTGCGGCCAGCCTCTGGCACGTCGGACGGGGTGGACGTGCGTCGGTGCCGGGAAGCTCTGCTCCGGCAGCTGGTGATTAGGAAGTCACTCTCCGTAACGGACAAGGCCTAATCAGTCTGCCAATAATTACCAGGCCCAGAACGTGGCCGCGATTCAGGGGAGATGATCCCTGAAGACTAGAGCCACTTAAATCCTGGCATTGACCACAGGTCCCCTTGGAAACCCATAACTCGCAGCACAATTTAGCCGATAAACTAATTGATGTTCTCCAAGGCAGTCAGCTCGCGCCCAGGCAATCGAAATGGGCTCTAATTGCCAACATCCTTCAGGTAAGTAGCCCTCCACATTCTCGTGCCACCCGAGAGGCCCGAGCAGGAACTGAGTCCCTCGGCAAACCGGTCCTCTGACTGCATTTAATTAATCAAAATAAAGTTCACAGAAAGAGTTAATCAAAGAACATATTAAAGGAAGTCATGATATCGGGATGTTTCACACCAAAGCAGGATAGGCAGCTTCGCTGAGTTTGTGAGAGGCAGCCCCTTGAAGAAATGTTCCCCAGCTTTTCAAAGCTGCCTGAGCAAGGAACAGCACGGGTAGAGGAAAGACCAGTGGACTTGGAGGCTTACAGAACTGGGCGAGCCCGGCAGTGCCGTCCACATAAGACGTGTGGCCTTAGGCAAGTCGTTTCACCTCTCTGAGCCAGGCGTTTCTCACCCATAAAGTGGAGGTGGAAATGGTGGGTGGAAAGTGCCTTGCACAGGGCTCTGCACGCAGTCAGCTGTTGGTGGCACGGTGTGGATGTGAACACTGGCACCTGCAGTGGGCTGTTTGGTGTCCTCTGAAGGGTTTTTAAAAGGTAGAGCATAGCGCCCTACAATGTTTGGGTTTGCCACACCACCTCCCTCTCGGGCCAGGGAATCAGGCAGAGCTGGTCTCAGGTCCCAGCTCCGCCTTCCTTCGTGTGGCCTTCATTCACACTTTCCACAAACGTGGATGCCAGGGAAGCTGTTCCCTGTTTCCAATCAGGAAGGGGGGAAATGAGGAGCCAGCTTTGGGATTATTGAGCTCAAAGAACTCACTACTTGGACTACTATCCAGCAATCAAAAGGAACAAACCACTAAAACACGCTACATCATGGATGAACTTCAAAAACGTTAGGCTACGCGGCAGAAGCCAGGCACAAGAGACCATGTGTTCTATGATTCTATTTGTATAAAACATATAGAAAAGGCAAGTTAATAGAGAGAAAATAGCTTAGTGGTTGCCCGGGGCTGAGGGCGGGGAGAGATTAACTGTAAGTGGGCCTAAGGGTCTTCTTGGGGGTCTGAAAATGTTCCAAAACTGATTTGTAGTGATGTGATGGCTATACTACTAGGTAAATTTACTAAAAATCATTGAATTGTCTACCTGAAATGGATAAATTTTATGACATGTAAAATATACCCCCAATAAAGTTGTTGAAAAAGAAAAGAGAAAAGAAAGGAACATACTCCTGTAGCCATGAATCTGGCCAGAAAGTTGCCATCAGCAACTGACTCCAGATACTCCCGAAGCCTGCGTTGGGGCACTGAGAAGCTGCTGCAGAAACGCCACACGTCACTGCCACCTTGCTTTCCGGCAGGAATCGTCAGAGCAGCCTTCCAAATCTCCCAGGAGAGCAGCCGCACGGAGAACCTGCTGTGCTTCCCGAAAGCCAGCTGCAGGGAGGCAGAGAAACGTGGCTCTCTTTGCGACCTCTGCACTCCAGGAAGGCAGCCTCGCAGGCACCACAGGGAGGTACCACCAGGAGTCGCAGGAAAGAGGGCTCTCTGGGCAAAGGGACAGCAGGGATAAAGGCCCTGAGGTGTGTTCAGAGACAAAAGGAGTCCAATTGGACGGGCCATGACAAGGAGTTTGGATTTTCTCCCAGGTGAAATGGGAGCCACTGATCAGTCTTAAGTAGGTGGTTGCCGTGATCACATTGTACTTCAAGAAGGTCCCTCCAGCTGTATGTGGAGAACGGGTTTGGGGGACAAGAGTGGAAGCCAGAGACCAGCGAGGAGGCCCCTGCAGTCTCGAGATGAGACATGATGGTGGCCAGGATCAGGGTGGTGGTGGAGAAGCTGGAAGGAAATGGGTGGGTTTGAGATGTGTCTAGGAGGTAAAATCTACAGGACATGGTGAAAATTGGATGTGAGTGTTAGGGGGGCATAGAGACAACCCCTAAGTTCCAGACTCCTAAGCTTAGAAAAGCACCTTACTTCTCTCTCGGTTTCCTCTTCGCTGGACTAGGGGTGACTATGATGGGTAATTAATTCATTCAACAGATATTTGCAAATCGCCTACTATGTGCCTGACAGTGGGGGTAAAAGTGGTTTCCCCAATGTCTGGCCCTAGAGTAAGTGCTCAGGAAAAGTTTTCTTTTTCCTTTATCTTTCAAAACTCAACTCAGGTGCCCCTTCCCTCAGGAAGGCTTCCCTGATCCCACCCCAAACCACACTGCTCTCACACACCTCTAAGCCATGGCAATCAGAGTCCCTGTGTGGGGACTGGACTGAACCAGGGAGCAGGGTGGACCAGATAAAGCACAAGGCCTGGATGAGGCATATCCCCTCCAGGGCTAGAAGGTAGGGGATGGGAGGAAACGGAGGGTACAAACACCTCAGATTTCAAACGTTAGCAACCCCAAGAACACATTATTTCTTTCCACTGGGCCTTTGTTAATGCTCTTTCCTTCTATCTGAAATATCTGTCTTTTTATTTATCCTTTGACTCAGCTTGGATGTTGCCTCCTCCAGGAAGCCCGCTTTGCCCAACCGGACCGAGTTCCTCCTGTATCCATGTACTCCCTGCATGCTTCGCACACCACAATCAACACTTCTCACACCACATGGCCATCACCTGTCTGTCTTCCCACTGGATGGGGAGCCCCTCAGGGGCAGGGAGCCCCAGGAAGTCAGGGTGGGGAACTGAGACAGAAGTGACCTGAAGCTTTCGACATCCGGTCAACACATAGTTACTGAGCATCTACTTTGTGCCCGGCCCTGGTCTGGGTGCCTTGGTGAAGGCAGACAGACGAGAAGGGAGAGATGGGAAGGATTCAGCGGAGGAAGAACAAAGGGGGAGGCCTCTGTGGGAGTCAGAACCAGCTAAGTTTTGCTGTGGTAACAAATAAACCCTGCAATCTCAGAGACTTCATACAACACAGTTTATTTCTTGCACATGAGAAGTCTGTTGTGGGTAAGCACGGTTTAAGTTCCAGCTGGTGACGCCGGGGCCCAGAACCCCTCCATCACATGCTCTGCCATCTCAATCTGTGGCTTCCCAGGCTCCTGCGGCAGGAAGAAAGGGGTGAAGGAGGCTCCTGGGCTCTAACTGCCTCAGCCCAGGAGTGACACCCTTCTGCTCAGAGCCCACTGGCCAGGACTGTCTATGACTCCACCCTCACTGCAAGGGAGGCTGGGAAATGTAGAGAAGCACATGCAGCATCTCTGCCACCGCATCCAGGCCCAGCGAAGGCATGTGTGTGAAAGGGGGAAGGAGAGGGGTGTTTGGGAGTGGCCAGTAGACTATTTTAAGGATAGAGCCCCAGTGCCTGGCACCGACTTGCAATAAAACCCCAGGGACTGGTTTCTTGTTTTTTCGCCTTTGGTTTTGTTTTTGTGTGTGCGTGGTTGTTGAAGGAATAAAGGAAGGAACAAGTGGGTCTGCAAGGCCTCAGCTTTGAGTCTCTCTGGCCCTAGAGCACTAGAGCGAACAACGCCTTTTATCAGTGGTCAACTTGATGCCAGGCACTGTGCTAGGAGCTGCACGCATGGCTCCATCTCATTTAATCCTTAGAACAATGCTGGGGGAGGTTAGAGATGGCTGTGCCCGTATTATAGATGAGAAGGTGGAGGCTCAAATCATTTGTTCACGACTGAAGCTGAGGGTCAATCCTTTCCGTCACGGTGCGTTGGTACAATCACTCACAGGGGCAGAGAGAAAAACATCAAATGTCTGGGAGGGTGGGTTTCTCCCTCTTCAAATGGTCCCATATCTGAGGAGGTAACACCCCCCCCCCCCCCGCCCCCGGACCAATCAACTCTGGAAGCAGGAGAGAGTGGGTGCATCCCTGAGCAATTGCCTCACCTATCCACACTCAGCTGCAACTTAACTTTCCTCAACTGCAAATGCACAGGACAGCCCGGTCTCCTGGGGGGTCGGGGGATTCGATGAGCAGGTGTCGGTAAGCGCTGACCCCCGGGAAGTCCGGTGTAAGCCGTCCACATGGCCGCTGTTGGGCACCTGCCCCCAGAGGATGTCTGCGAGCAGAGGGAATCTGGCGAGCGCCCCACTTGGCCTGATGGCGACGATGGGGTGTTTTAGAGCTTCCAGTAGGCAGCTGGGCGAGGTGGAAAGCCAGCTTAGAGGGAAGGCCGGGTCTACATGCTTCATGCGCCTCAGGGCAAGACCCTAGCTTCTGTGTTGTCCATCTGAAAATGAGCGAAATCTGAAAAAACAAATGCTCAATTTTTCAGAGGGCTTTTGTACTAGGAGATGATGGGTTGAATGCATCTTATAAACCCCAAGTCCTCCTCTGTCCCTGCGCCCCCCTGAACTGTGAGCTCCCCAAGGAGAGGAGCTGGGTCTCAGACACTCTTCTGGTCCCCTTCTTCCTCCATCCAAGAAGGTGACTAAAAACTGTTTGCAGAAAAGCCACGCAGCCGGTCCATCCACCAAACAGGGGCTGCTCTAACTAACTCAGAGTCTAAGGCCTGAGGACATTTTGGAGTTTCCTTTAAGTCAGAGGTTGCAAGCTGGCAATGAGTGAGCCAAATTCAACCTCAGACAAGTTACTTAACTTTTCTGTACCTTGGTTTCCTCATTAGTGAGATGGGCATAACAATGGTAATACCCAGGATTGTCGTGAGGATTAAAGGAATTAACATGCCTAAGGTGCTTAGGACAGTGCCTGACACATAATGTGGGCTGTGTATATGTTGTTGTTGGTGTTATTATTATTATTTGATTCACATGACATTAAATTTTTTGGATTTAAGTGTCTTTAGATGGCATCTTCATTTTACCCCAGTCTCCACCACTCTCTCTTGTCCTGCACCCAGGCAGCTGTGTGTCCTCCAGCAAGCCCTTCCTCTTCTCCAGGTCTCAGTTTCCCCAGGTGTCAAATGGGCTCCAGAACCCCTGTCCACTTCCCAGGCTTGCTCTGGGATGGGGACAGTGGAGAGGACTTCTCATCCCCCAGGATCCCTGATTCCCTTCTCAGCAGAGCTGGGCAACTCTGGTCCTGTCCCCTCTCAACGCTGAAAAGAGAAATCTCACACCAGCTGAGACAGAACTGCAGCCACAGAGCTCCACGATTCTCTAGATGCATGTTTTATTATCGTTAGGATGATGATCATTGACAAGGGGAAAGTGCCAGAGGGTCACAGACAAACCACAACTTTCTCAGCGATGTCTGCATATTCCCACACACGTTTATTCCCACAGCCAACACACAGCACAGCACAGCACAGCACCACAGGGTGTCTCCACTTACAATGGTTCCCCAAGAAAAACACAGCTGTGGGTCAGGGCTCTGCCCACCCACAAAAGGATGCCGAAGATGGGGAGGAGATCCTGGGTCTTGGGGGTGAAGGTTACTCATGGCGAATCCTGATATGGGGCAGGGGATGCAAGCTGGATTTGGATGGCACAGCTTCAATTCCACTCCACCCTCACTGGCTGCTTGCCCCAGAGGCTCCCTGCCCCATATCTGGGAATCCCTTAGAAGACACGGAAGGGTCATTGTAGCCAGGGTTAAGGAAGGGGAGCAGGCCTGCAGGGGTGAGAGGAGAGAGACTCTGGGATCTGGCCCCTTGTCAGCCATGCAAGGTGGAGTAATATGGGTGTGTGTATACAGGGTGCTCAGGTTTATGGTCAGGGATCTAAGGAGGAGAGAAAGAGGGGTCTCAAAGGGATGGGGCACACAGGGCTCCAGATATCCTTAGATCCCAAACTCAACTTTACAGCAAACTGGGCTCACTCCTCCAGGGGCTCCCGGGTCCAGGCCGCCCTCCGCCCGGGGTGCTGCCGCTTCTCCTCAGCCCCCTGGCCCCTGCTCAGGTCATCTAGGAGCCCCAGCAGGAGGCTGGCTTGACCACAGGCTCCCCGGGGCCCACATGGGCTTCCCAGGGCCCTCTTGCCCGGATGCTGGCGTTTCTCAGGCATCAGCTCCCCCTCCTCCCTCTCCTCTTCCTCATCTTCCCAACTCCTTTGGGCCTGGGGATCCACCAGTCGTCTGCCCGGGTGCTGCCTCTTGGTGAAAGTGTACCCGAGCCAGGAGGAACGCCGGCCAGGGTGCTGCCGCTTTTGCTGGGTTGCATCAGCTGACCATGCAGCCTCATCCTCCCGCCGGCCGGGGTGCTGCCGTTTGTGGCGTCCCACAGCCCCTTCTTCTGCCTCCTCCTCTTCAACTCGCTCTTCTGCCTCTTCCTCCCTTTTGCCTGGATGCTGACGCTTGGAGAGCCAGTTGGGTTGAAAAATCTGGGACTCTGGAGAAGGAAAGATGCCAGTGAGGGACCCCTGACCCCTGAGTACCCACTCCAGCCTTCCTCCCAGTCAAGGCAGATTCCCACACACTCCACCAGTCATGGCCCTGCACCTCCCTCTCAGGACTTACAGACACACACACACACAGATGGTCAAAGGCATGACCTCTGATTCCAACCCCAGCTCTGCCACTCCCTAGCTGTGTGACCATAAGCAACTCACTTAACCTCTCTGAGCCTCAGTTTTTTTCTGCGTATAATGACGGTAATAACAGTACCTATCTAAGAGGTTATTAGGAAGATGGAATAGTGTGATACGTGGTTTGAAGTGCTTGGGACACTGCCTGGTATATATGTGCCTACTAATTAAAACTGTCAACACACACAGAGACTCTCTCTTCCTCCCTCCCCCTGCCCGCACAGAATCTTCCCCACTGAAGGGGAAATATTCTCAGCTCTCTGTGAAATAGCCCCAAGAATGAGATGGAAGAGCAATCTGATCCCAGGAAATGGTCAGCTCACGACCCTTGTGAGGGTGTGGCCAATGAGACTTTCTGAGCTTCTGAAAGGCAAGCGGCCGGATGACCAAGTCGCTCCCTCGCCCTCGGCGTCCCGCTTTCCCCCAGCGCTCTCCGCGGCCTCCTCTGGCCCGGCAGCCCCGGACAGCCCGCCCCTCACCTGATTCGCGCTCGCCCTGGTCCTCTCGCAGCCGCTGGAGGTCTTCCCGGAGGAGGAGTAGGCGCTCCGCCTGGCGCAGGAGGTCGTCCAGGCCCGGGTGCTCGGCGCCCATCGCCGCCTCCTGCTGGGCCGCCTCGGGCTGTGAGCGGCCGCCGGGAACGCCGGTCAGGGTCAGGGTCAAAGCCATGGCGAGCAGCGACCAAGGGCTCGGCATCGCGGAGTCTGGGGTCGGGGGCAAAGAGAGAGACCATGAGCGCCCGCGCCCCGGCTCCCAGCCCGCTCCATCCCCCGCTCTGCGGTCCCAGCGGGTCCCGAGGCCAGGGTAACGAGCCGTTCAAACATCCTCCCCGGTGCAGGACCACCTGGCCCCTCGAGCGGGGGCGGGGGCAGCGGGAGAATCTGCCTCGGGCTCGGGGCGTCCTCACCCATGGGGATGCCTGGAGTGCCTGCCCGCGCCCGGTTCTGCCTGCGCGAGCCAGGACGCCGCGGGGACCCCTCCGCCGCCGGCCCTCTGCAGCGTCAGGGGCGCCGGGGAAACCAGCGCGGGGGTGACTCGCCGGAGCGACCCCTCCAAGACCGCAGGGCCGGCCCGACGGCCGGGAGGCTGACGCCGCGTCGCAGGCTGAGATTCTCCCCAAGGCTCCCAGGGCAACATTCCTATCCCAACACTCCTCCAACTTTCTTATTCCAACGCCATCGTTCTAATTCCAACGCTAAGAGTCTATTTCCAAAGCTAAGATTCTATGGCTAAGATGGGAATCTAATTCCAACGCTAAAATCTATTTCTAGCGCTGAGACTGAGATTCTAAGGCTAAGATTCGATTCCAACGCGAAAATTCTGTTTCTAACGTCCAGATTCGTATTCTAACTCCCAGGCTCTCGCGCCGACGCCCTGACTGCTTGGTTCTGCCCCCCTGTCCCGGCGCAGACCTAAGGCGGGCATCCCGGCGGAGGTGGGATGCGAACCTCCCATCGGAAGCCTGGCGCCGAGCGCTTCAGACGCCAGGACGTGGGTGCACAGGAGGGAAAGCCGCCAGTGTGCCCGCGCCGTGGAGAGCCGGGCACGAGCGCAGCGCCCGCCGGTGCGCCCACCCCGCGCTGCGGGAGGCTCGCGGGGACCGCAGCCGGGGCGCACCCGAGGGCGGGGGCAGAGGGCCCCCTTTCCAGCGCTGCGGGGGAGAGGGGACCGAAGCGGTTACCTGCCCGGTGCGAGTTCTGCGGGACCGGTCCGGGATTCGGGGGCTTCAAGACCGCAGTTTCGGGGTCTGGAGTCGGCGGGCCAGGAGTCCGGGAGCGCTCGCAGGACCCGGGGCGCCGGCTGCCCGCTCCTCGGCGGGGTCGCTGCTTATATCCGCGCGAGGCGGCGGCGCGGGTGAGGTCAGCCGGGAGGGGTCGGCGGGCCGGGAAGGGGCGCTGACGGCAGTCGGCCCCGAGGGTACCCCGCTCGGCCGGCCGCCTGCCAGCGCGGCCGGAAATCTGGGGCGGGGGCAGTGGGGGTGGGAGGGGAGGCGAGGAGGCACGAGCCGCAGGATGGGGTGCTGGGTAGGCTCGTTTCTGCACCAGCTCCGAAGGTCTGTTGTTTAAGAGATCACTCGAGCAGGGAACAGAGAGAGAGGGAGAGAGACGGAGAGAATCTCTGCCCCCCTGTCCCGGCACAGACCTAAGGCGGGCATCCCGGCGGAGGCCGGGATTCAGAGAATCACACAGTTAAAATGAGACACGCAGGAAAGAACGGGAGATAGAGAGACAGAGACTGTGAGGCGCATACAGAGAGAGACGGAGAGATACAGAGCAGACACACACGAAAGAGACACTCATCAAAGAGACAGAGACAAAGAGAGTCCAAACAGAGAGAGACAAAGAGAGAGAAGGAGAAGGAGGGGTAGGGGACAAGTGGGATCTGGGCTCTGATCTTGACTGTCACCTCTGGCAAATGCCTTTTCCTCTCTGGGCCTCAGTTTTCTCATCTGTACAGTGGTGGAGGGGAACAGCTTTCAGAATTTCAAAACTGGTGGCCTGTGGGCTACCGCCAGTTCACAGATGTCTTTGTTTGACTCCCACAATGTTCTGAAAAAAACCTGAATAACCAACACTCAAAAACCAGGAGAACTCAGGGAAAAAAATGGATTTATGGCTTCTCTTAAAAAAGAGTGGACCTGCATTTCCCGCTGACAACAGCCAGCTGGAGCTGAGCCTGGCTGCCCCTGGGCACCACACTCTCCACCCTGTCCTGCTGTCTCCAAAAACATTGCTCCAGTCACTGAGGAGGGACATTAGAGTTTGTGGCCTCTGGACCAGAAGTCTGTTGGGGTCCACCCCGCCCAGGCAGAGGAAGGGAGAGAAGGGCATGCAGGGAGGAGCAAAGTATAGATGCCAACAGGCTGTCCCCCAATTAGTCCCCAAAGTCACATGACACCTTAGAAGAGAGCACTGCCACATCTAGTCCTGGGCCAGCTCCATCCTGAAACATTTAAGGGCACCCGCTGTGCCAGGCTCCTGGGTCAGTCCTAGAGACACAGAAGCTAGACAGGCCCACTTGGAGAGAACTGCATGTTAGGCAGAGGAAACAGTATTGGCAAAGGCTTCTCCTACCTCTGGTCAGTCCCAGCGTTGTTCTGTCTCTTCATACAGTATTTCTTCAGTCTAAAAGTTTAACTGAGTACCTCTTGTATGCCCCAGGCCATGCTAGTGTTTTGGCAAGGGATTCCAAAGCTGTTTAATTATTACTCCTTCCCTTGGCAGAATACCCAGCTTTCCTGACATCCCCACCATCTCCTTGCATCCTCGCATCACCAGTGGGATAAACAAGGCAGAGACTATTCATCTCACTTCACAGATTGAAACACACAGGCCTGGAGAGGCAGAGACATTGAAGGGTAGAGGTGGAAGGGAACTTTCAGATCACCAGCTAGAGTTCTCTCCTCATTTTTAAATGAAGAAACTGAGGTCTGGAGAGATGGCCTGATTGGCCCGCCACCTCCCAGGCACATTTTGTGTCCCCAGGGTCAGATGATTGGCTCAGGACTGATGGTAAACCTGAAACCCCAGGCTTCATCTCCCAGCCAGGCTCCAGGATTTGGAGAATTGCCATCCTAGCTAAGCATTAAATCAGACAGACCTGTTCTCTTTCATACACGATGGTGGAGGTATAAATCGATACAGCTCCTTGGATGGCAACCTGAAAATTTAGCACATATGTACCTTGCACAAGATAATTTCATTTCTCAGAATTTATCCTACAGATAGAGATATACTACAGATGTATACACAGGGTATGCAGGAAAGCATGGTTGATAGAAGCCAGAATTGGAAACAGCCTGGATGTCTGTCCACCAGGAGGGGTCTGCTTAAATCAACTAGTGCCCATCCAAAACTATGGGGTACTATTCCACCTTTAAAAGAATGAGGCAGTTCCATACATACTGATGTGGAATGAGCTCTGGGATGTATTGTTAAGTGAAAAAAGCAGAGTAGAGAACAATGTGTTCATCGTATACATCTGTGTGAGGGCGCGGGAGTTGGACTGTTATGCTGTTATGCAGAGATTCTCTTGGTTGCAATGTGCAGCACAGTACAAAGGAGGAGCTGGGGAGCCAGGGAAAGGGAGGCTGGATGAGGGGCTTGCTTTTCACCATCAGCCCGTAGGGCTGTTTGAAATTTTCCCCTGTATGGAATTACCTATCCACAAACAAAACAGCAACGACAAAATCTTGTCTCAGCCTGAGGCTTGAAAGGAGTGAGAAGTGTGGATGAATGGGAAAGCTGCCTCCTGGAGGGCGAGATGGCTGGAACATCACCCCCTGGTGAGCCCATTTGATGCGCTTCCATCATCAGGGATTTGAGTTGCCTGTTAGAAGGAGAGTTCCTGGATGGCTGGGGAGGAGGCAAAGGAGTTCCCACGTAGCCCAAGGGACCAGAGAGGATGGTACAGGCCTCAGAGGTGTCCTCAGCAAAACAACTTGCTTGACCCTCCCTCCCGCCTTCCCTTCCTTCCTTCTTCACTAGGCAATATTCAATTCAATTCAATTCAGTTCAATTCAATTCAATTCAAAATAGGTAGCAGGACCTATTCTAGACCTTAGGCACTGTATTAACCACGTGTTTCTGATGCTTTGACCTCTGGGATCTTGCTGACCCTAGAGAGACTGCCTTCCCCAGGGTAAGCCAATTCCTAGGTATAGTAAAGGAGCTACCTGCTAGGACCTTTCACATGCAAACTAACCAATCCAGAGCCCACAACCCTGCCACACTCTGGACCACTATCCCCCTGCCCTCATCACCCAGGGCCAAGTTCCAAACAACTAGGGACAGCCCCTATGCCCCAGAGCCCGGTGGAATTCTTCAAACTAGCCAATCCTAACTACCCTAAACTACCCCACCTCACCTGTTCCTTCCTGTAGAAACCACAATGAAGGCTCTTGCCCACCTTTCCCCCAACTCTTTGCCCACTCTGCCTCCTGACAGACCCTGGCGCTTCCCCGTGTGGCCCTGCCTGGTGTGGTGTGCCTCTCCTCTTAGGAACCGTGAGTAGCAAACTTTCTTCTCAATGGCAGCCGCCTCCTGATCAACTGGCCTCACCATACCTGAAAAATAATGAAACTCACATTTTACAACAGGAATCCAGTAGGACAAAAAGTCAGGATCCTGCTCTCTCTCTCATGGAGCTGAGAGTGCAATCACTACAGTGCATATATTTTTCTAGCTTGCCTTTTTCTGTAATTCTTTGATAATACAAATGTGCTTGAGTCTTACAACTGCAGACTGTAGTTGCTTGTCGGATTAACACACTAATGCTTTTGAAAATGAAGGATAGGGTAATTTTTTTTTTTTTGAGGAAGACTAGCCCTGAGCTAACTACTACCAGTCCTCCTCTCTTTTGCTGAGGAAGCCTGGCCCTGAGCTAACATCCATGCCGATCTTCCTCTACTTTATACATGGGACGCCTACCACAGCATGGTGTGCCAAGCGGTGCCATGTCTGCACCCGGGATCCAGGCCGGCGAATCCCGGGCCGCTGGAGAACCGGAATGTGCCAACTTAACCACTGTGCCACCGGGCTGGCCCCAAGGATAGAGTAATTTAATGGGTTTATACACTATTTCTGACTCTCAGTTGCCCAACCCCTGCAACACACACATTCGTCTGCTTGCAGGAGGTCTATTGACTCCCCGGAGGGTTCTGAGTGCCCAAACTCCACCTCCCCTGAGTTCCCCTGCGCTTGTCTCTCAAAGCCCCTCTGGACCCTGTTCAGAGAAGTCCCTCAGATATTTTAGCGTCTTTCTCAACCCTGAGCTGCAGAAGAGCCTGAAGCAGCCCCACCTAGCTTACCTTTTAATTTTTTTCGTGGTGGTTTTTCTAAATTAAACTTTTTATTTTGAGATAACTGTAGATTCACTTGCAGTTGTAAGAAATAATACAAAGAGATCATGGGTACCCTTCACCCAGCTTCCCCTAACGGTAACTTGTAAAACTATAGTACAGTATCACAACCTGGATAGTGACAGTGATACAACCCACCGATCTGACTCAGATTTCCCCACTCTTACTTGTATTCATGTGTGTGTGTGTGTGTGTGTGTGTGCAGCTAGTTCTGTGCAATTTTGTTATGTGTAGTTTCATGTATCCACCACATAGTAGCTTTTTAATTACAGAAAATAATAGCTTTTAAATATTCAATTCTTTCCTTTATGTTCTGCTTTTGCTGTCAAAATAATGAAGATCTTCTCTTCCTCAAGATCATAAAAATTATCTCAGGGATTCCAAAAAGAAGAGTCCATTTAGTGTCTGACCTTTTTCCTTAGAAACTCGCTCCAGAAATCTCCCTTACCCAGATTCCCCCTTACTCATTCCATTAGAGATTTTTGACCCAATTGAGCAATAACTGCTGATGCTGAATCCACTGGAAACTTTTCAGTTCTCATTTCAATCACTGATTTATTTCTTTATTCCACAAGTATTCCAGTATACGCACAGGTGTCAAGCATGGTTCTAGGCCCAGGGCACACAGTGGGTGTAGGGGGATAGGGGAGGTGGATGCCCACAATAAGAGAAAGGTGGGAAGGGGTCAGATCTCATGGGGCTTGTTGGCCATGGGGAGGAAAGGAGTTTGGATTTCACTCTTGAGGCAGTGGGAAAACAGTGGGAAAGCCGGGGAGAGATGTGATCTGACTTGTTCTTTCAGACCATCCCTCTGGCGGCTGGGTGAATTGAGTGCACCGGGGAAGGGGTGGGAGGGGAGTGGGCAAGAGGGAAACAGCGAAGCCGTTTGAGGCACTTCTGTGAAACCCTTGCTCCTTTGTGACGCTCTCCTGCGTCTCCCCCGGCTCTGTTCATCCTCTCCTGAGGCTCTCGTTCTATTCTGCCTGCCTCTCAGGTGTGTGTGCTCCTCTAGGCTCAGCCTGTGTCTGCCCTCACCCCCGCCTCTTCATCCCCTTCACTGCACCTGGCCACATGCTGATGCCTCGCAAATCAGCTTCTCCACAAAAACTACACAGTCATCTGAAATAAAGAGCTCCCCGCCCTGGGGTGATCCCCCTTACCAGCCGCCAGGCAGAGAAAACACAACCCAAACTGACTTAGCAAAATAAAAGAGGGCTATATTGGTGCATATAACCAACAACAGAAAGGTTTGGGACTAGTTTCAGGTATGGCAGAATCCAGAGGCTCAAATGGTGTCACTAAGAGTCTGTCCTTCTCTCCTTTCGTTATCTCTGCTTTCCTCTAGATGTTTCATTCGCAGGCTGACTGTCCTCAAAGGTGGAGAAGTGGCCGTGGACATCCCCAGGATCACATTTTCTCAGCTGAGTTGCCCTGAGAGTCCTTCTCTTTCCCAAAAGGCCCAGCGTCAGTTCTCAGTGGCCCAGCCTGGGTCGTGTCCCCATCGCTCTTCAGATTGGCCAACCCTGGGGCTCGGGGGTGGAGTCAGTCCCACCCGGACAGCGTGGACTGAGGGGCTTCTCCAAAGGCACTTTGAGGTTCACCTACTAAGAGAAGAGGAGCGGCATGCTGAGCGGTTAAACGGCACAGGTGTCCTAGGTCCCATCACACGGATGAAGAAACCAAGACCCGGAGAGAGGAGAGGCCTGCCTGAGTCCCTCGGGAATAGCAACAACCTCAAGACCAGGGCTCTGCCCGGGGTCTTTCCTCCATACTGCCTGGGTTAGGGTTTCCTCTAAAGGACCTGGAAGTGACCCAACCCTCGCTGGCAGAGTGGGCTCTACCTTCCACCCCATGTCCCATCCCCACCCTCAGGATCTTGTCCTGGTCTTGTTGGCAGTAAATTGCCATTAAGAGAGCATAGTCTTTTCTGGAAACTTGGAGGAGCCCTGCCCTCAAATAACATTAAGCCCCTAATAAATGACTCTCTAATGGAGGGATTTCAGACACTGTGATGGAAAGAGAGTCCTCCTGGCAGCTGCTACTTTGATTCCACTTAGCCACCCTTGGTCACTGCCCAGCTGCTGGCAAAGAAGCACTCAGTCCACTCCCTCCAGGACCCTTCGATTCCATGCACGTTTATTCAGCTCCCAGTCCTCATAAGCAATGTGATAGGTGCCAGGGGATGGTAAACCTTGCGTGGTTCCGTGCTGCTTGTAGGACCAAATCTTTAGCCTGGCATTGAAGGCCCTTTATAATTTGGGCACAATCTAGGCTCCTCTCCTACCAGCTCTACCCTTACTCCATGCCCTGTTCCCCCCAACATCAACCAATGAAACTCCATTCTACAAACACACTGTGCAATTTCACACCTCCATGTTTTTGCCCCTCTCGTCACCTCCTGCTACCTGCGGGCCACTTACTCATTCTTTAGGGCCCACTGCAAATGCCCGTTTATTCATTCATTTAATAAACATCCCCTGGGCAGGTTGTGTGTAAAGTTTTAGAGGTCACTGACAGGATCCAGACAGGAACACTGTTCTGAAGGTGCTAGCGGTCTGGGAAGGGAGAAGGATGTGTCCATATAAATCACATTCCACTGTACCATGTGCTCAGAAGCCTTGAAGTAGGGCCATAGATCCAGGCTGTGGGGTCAAGGATGTCTTGTTGGACAGGTCTTGGAGTTGCCTTGGATAAAAGGACACGCCAGAAGGCTTTTTCTGACCACCCTACCAGCAATAGGTGGCCATCACACTCTCTCTTACTTCCCAGCCTTTATCGTTAAGGGCAATTAGGTATTTATTTCCTTATTCCTTGTTTATTATCTACCTTCCAAACCAGAACCTCAGCTTTATGAGGACAGCTTCTTGTTCCCCGCTGTTTATGCAGTTCCTGGCGCATAGCTGGCACTCAGTAAAGATTTGTTGAATGAATGGCTACTCGAATGAATGCATTCAGCATAGAGTGAGTAAGCACAAGCTGCCTGTTCCTGCCCTGTGAGCTGAGAGGGCACAAGGGCAACCTCCCTCCATCATCTCTGGACACACATGAAAGAGTCAAGATATTTACCACAAGAAGGAACAGACAATGTGGAGAGCAGTCTTGGAGGTGCACGAGGAGATACCCGAAGGCCAGAGTAATCAGAGAAAGCTTCCTAGAGGTGGAGGGGCAGATGCCAGGCCCTGAAGGATGGGGAGAATCAGGATAAGCAAAACTGGAAGCAAGTGAGCCAATGCTGTTCAAGGTCCTGCTTCCTTTCCCTTTCCTGAGAAGAGATGACTTGTCCACCACCTCCCCTCCCCAGAGCAGCGTGGTCCAGAGATGGATAATGTCAACTGCTGAGGCTGCCCACTCACTGTGAGACGCCAGGCAGAGTCTGCCCCTGTCTGGGCTCAGGGCCAGGCCAGGCTTCCACACTCATGGTCTGGGCTGACAAGCGGAAGCTGTAAGCCCCCACCAAACCAGGCCCTGTGCCCTCTATGAGGTCTTACATTCATGCTGAGAGGCCAATTGCAGGTCTGTGTGGTCCAGATTGTTTCCAAAGAGCCATTTTCTGCCCAGCTGGAGCTTGCTGAGTGGAGCTCATGCTCAGGGAGGGCACCAGGGGCTGCAGGGACGCCACCAACTCATAGGGTTGGCCTGGAGCTGGATACACAGGAGCAATTTCTGGAGAGTGTTGTCTGATGCATTTGGATGACATGCAGCATGTGCATGTATGTGTTTGTGCACGTCTCTGCATCTACAAGTGCACCTTGTGCATATGTGTGTACACATGCATGGTCCATGTCTGTATGGTGTGCACACATTCATGCACACCTATGCCTTGTGTATGTGTGTACATGTGCACGTATGTGTACGCATGTATGTGGGTCTATGTCTGCATGTGTGTTTGTGCCCAGGTATACAGGTCAATGTGTACATGTGTGGCACCTGTATCTGTCTTAGTTTGGGGTGAAGTCTAGTGATCATCCTAGGATCTTGTTGATCACCGGTGACCCCAAATGGTGAGGGAACATGGCTCTAGATCTAAGGCTCTGCCCATGGGTAGGGCATCCTCACTGCCTCCTTTGAAACTTACCTACTCTTACTTTGCTCTTCCAAACTCTGTTCTCTACCAGTCTGGTAAGTTAACATGTATTAATGTCACAGAATGAATCTCCTTGAGGACAGAGTGTGTGTTCATCTCCCACAGAGCTTAGCACACAGTGGGTGCTCAGGAGAAGGCGAGCACTGGAAAGGAACGACAGATGAGGAGTGGTGTGAGGGACCAGCTGCTGGGTACTCTGAGCGCGTTTTCTCATTTAGTCCACACAGCCCTAGGAGGTCAAAATGACTCTGCCTATGGAAAGAAACCAAGGCCCAGAGAGGTGAAGTGACTTGTTCAAAGTCACAGAGCCGAGAAATAGAGGAACTTGGATTTGAACTCAGGTCTGTGTTATTCCAAAGCTTTTCCGTTCTACCCTGCTGGAAGAGAATGTGTTCAGATGAAAATAGCTAATGTGTTAGGATGGTGACAAATATGGGGAATTTTTTTCTTCCTTTTGCAAAATTCTCTTTGATGTTTAGGTTGCCTCTTCTCCTCACTAAATTAAAGGAACTTTTATTTTTAATAGAAAGTATTTCGGGGAAGAAAAAATATCTGAAGCTACCCTTCAACTCTGAATCTGATGTCTCAAAGCCCGTAATAGAGAAAGAGTGAGACTCTGACTTTTGCAATATCATAAAGCTTATCTTTGGATCATTTTGAGAGGATGCGTGCTAACTCTGATGAGGACAGAAGTACTCCGGGTGGGCCAGGGTGCGGGCAGGGGGTAGACGGCTTGCCGCCTATGAGCCACAGTCGCTGGCGGATGAGACACCTCGTCATCCATCAGGCCCGCCGGAGACAAGAGGCCCCACCCTGCTATTGTTTCTCTTATTGCAGGAGAAAAATGAAAACCAGCTCCAAATCACCTTGGCCATTTAGGTATATTTGTCTTGCTGTCAGCCACAAGCAGGCTCTATCCCGATGTTCCGGGCTAATTACAGCTTGTCCTCAGAATACATGGAGACTGCACCCTGAATATTGCAAGTCGGGGGGCAGGTATTAATCTGCCACTAACTGGGCCATGAGTCAGGGTGACAACAGATGGAAAGGGAGGGGCCCAGGGGGTGCTGACAAAGATCTTCAATTTAGCCCAATGAGATGCCCACTATCCCTCCTGAGAGTCCAAGTGCTCCTTGTCATTGCCCCATGAGAACCCGCTTGTGAGTCTGGAGTGGAAGCCGTTGTGCTTTGGCCGCCTCTATCCACCCTTTGACGTCCAGTAAGCAGAAGGACCCCTCTTTCCTCCTGGAGAATTGCCGTATCCCCATCCAGTGCAGCCTTGAGGGGATACCAGCCACACTGCCCCACCTCCCTGTGTGAGGGGTCAGCAAGTGGCCCAAGCGTGGCCTTTGGAGCCTCCTCTCTCCCAAGACTTAGACTCTTGGGTGGAGAGATGCCAGAGTTATTGGAGGGACATTCATACCAATAGTAGTGACAGCACTGGGACAATATAGTTGATAAGTCCCTGCTGCCTGGACCCATGCAAGGCCCTCCTTTTGGCCTCTTTGGTCTCTTGCTGAGCCAAAAAATGCTCCATTTCAACTAAGTTAGCTAGAGTTGGGTTCTGTTGTTTGCAATCCTGACTGATAAGTCTTTCTCCTCTGTACTGGGATCCTGGAAGATCTTGGCTGTGATTTCAGGAAAGAGAGGTGAAGGGAGGGAAGAGGTTGGAAGAGGAATGCTGAGGACTGGGAAGGGTAAGGAGATACAATGCGGCGGGGCAGTCAACCAGGTAGCATGGTGGTTAAGTTCGCACACTCCACTTGAGCGGCCTGGGGTTCATGAATTTGGATCCCGGGCATGGACCTACACACTTCTCATCAAGCCATACTGTGGTGGCGTCCCACATACAAAATAGAGGAAGATTAGCACAGATATTCACTCAGGGCCAATCTTCCTCACCAAAAAAACAAAAAAAGAGAGAGAGATACAGTTGGGTCAAATGGCTATCAAAGACAATAAGAAAAAAAGAATCCCATGTAGGGGCCCAAAGTTTCCAGAAATTCTCTCTACGTGATCACCAATAATTCTTACAAGAAACTTGAAAGAAAGTCTTCTTATTCTCATTTGTACATGCAACTATTAGTTTTGTCTGGTCAGCCTCCAGTCCCCTCTTCTCCTTATGACAGGACCTGGGGTTTACAAAGGAGAACCACCTCCCCTGCCCTTGGGCCTGTTGGTTTTGTGGGGCTGGCACCACCTTGAGACTTATGTGACCAAGGCCTGGCCAATCAGGGTATGAGTCTCCCCTGCTACAGGGAAGAGTTCAACGACAGAGGTAAGACCAGGCCAGGCCAATGAGACTCAAACTTGAGACTTTTACTGAAATTACACAGGCAGAGGTGTTCCTTTCACACTGGGGTTGTGGGATGTAAGCCCAAAACTGCTGGGGGCCATTTTTGTCATCTCAGAGGAAGCTTCTGCTTATGAATGTTGGCACCGCAAAGTTAGTTGAACCAGGACGTGGAAAGTAACTGGTATTCCATGACGTTGTTTGAACATATCACTGGATGGAGCTGATAAGTTCCTTTTTTGTTTAAGTGAGTTTGGGCTGTCCTTTCTATCACTTGCAACCTAATGACTAACAGATGAAACTCAAAGAAGTGAAGGGATCCCGGGGCTGGGCCACGGCTCATCCCATGCGAGGGCAGGAAAGAGGGGCCACATGACACGAAAGCAAATTCCCCTGCCTTGACCCCTGCCTCAAACTCTGAAGGCCTGTGTTCCAGCACCAGCTTGACCACTAATTCACTGGGGGGCCTCAGGGCTCAGTTTTCCTTCTGTAAAATGAGGATGATGATAATGCTTAAACGTTAATAATAATAAAAAAAATTTCAGCCAACTAATTGGTTACTGCATGCTAGTCTTTATGTAAAGTATTTTCCATGAATTATTACATTAAATCCTTATAAAAATTGAATGATGTGGGGCCAGCCCCATGGCCGAGTGGTTGGATTCGCACGTTCTGCCTCAGTGGCCTGGAGTTTCACTAGTTTGGATCCTGGGCGCAGACATGGCACCGCTCAGCAGGCCATGCTGAGGCAGCATCCCACATAGCAGAACTAGAAGGATCTACAACTAGAATATACAACTATGTACTGGGGGGCTTTGTGGAGAAGAAGAAGAAGAAGAAAAAAAAGATAACTATTAGCAACAGATGTTAGCTCAGTGCCAATCTTTAAATAATTTTTTTTTTAAATTGAATGATGTAAGTGTTACGGTATCCCCATTTTAGATGAGAAAGCTGAGACCCAGAAGGTTGGCAGCTTGCCCAAGGTCGCCAGATGAAACACCAAGTTTTTGACTCTTAACCACCGTGTTACACAGATGTTGAAAATGTAGCTGGTCAGGAGGGTGGAGGGGGCCAGGAGCCTTGCTCCACCTTCTGACTCAACCAGCCCTGGTCACTTTTTGACATATTCTATACCTTACAGGGAGATCTCCAATTCCACATGAGAAGTGTCCCTATGGGGAAGAGACCCAAAGTCTCATGAGTCTCTGAGAGGACAAAGCAAGTCAAGGTCATTCACAAGGTCAGGGTCATGGGACTCAGCCTGGCCCTGTGGACAGCATCTGACCTGGACTTTCAAAAGATGCATCATTTACCTTTGTCTCATCTATATGTGGCCAAAAGGAGGCCAGAAAGTTTATAAGGATAATAATGCATTAGGTGATTGAGTGAATGAATGAAAGAGTGAGTCAAGGAGCGAATAAATAAGTGATTAAATCTATGAATGAGTAAGTGAGTGAGTGAGATAGAAGTGAACTGGTTCCTTGCCCTGTGGAGCTCCCAGGGCAGCTGGGAGACAAGACAAAAACAATATTAACATTAGAGAACAATTATGTGCCAAGACACAAAGCATCAATGATGTGTCATGTGGGAAGATGTCTCTGTGGACTGGAGATGTCTAGTCAAACTTGAAATGGGGCTGACTGGGACTCTGAAGAATGGATAATATTAGAAAAGCTGGAGAAGAGGGGCTAGGGCACTCAGGAGGGGACACCACGTGCAGGTGGAGAAGTAAGGCTGTCCAAGTGGAGGAAACTTGCTCCCTCCCTGCAGACCCACCCAGCCCTTGCCATTTCTGATGCCTCTATCAGCACTTAGCCAGGAGTCACTTGTGGGCACAGATCTAGGGCATGGATCCTGGGGGCAGAAATCACAAGGAAGGGCTGCTCCTAAGTCTATCCCACAGCTTGGGTAGAGAGGAGAGCCAGAGCCGTCCATCACAAGCATCCTGTGTCTGGCCGTGCCAAAGGCTGAGTCTGGCCCCATCTCCAGGGCTGCTCTGAGGGCCAAGCTGGCTGCAGCAAATTGACTTTCCTTTATTGGCTGTGGGGTGAGAGAGCTATTCAGGACTGTCATGAATGATGCTTGAGCCTCTGAGGAGGGGTCAGGGCTACAGAAAAGACTCTGGACTCTCATAGACCTGGTTTCCACTCTTAGGCCCACCACTTCCTTGCTATGTGACTGTGAGCAAGTAGCCTCCTATTTCTGAGCCTCAGGTTCCTCATCTGTCCAATAGGGTGGTAAAACATACCTCACAGGGGTGTTGTGCGGAAATGCGGAATGTGTCTGGCATCGTGCTTGCCTGATAAATAACAGTTATTTATTTTCCAACTTTTCCCCAATGGGCACCTTTGTCATCAGAAACAAATATAGTTAAGGTTTTTTTTTTTTTTTTTTAAATTTAAAACAATAAAAGTGTGTCTGCTTATGGTCTGGGGAGAAAGAGTGTGTGGGTCAGAGTCCTGCCAGGAAATAGATGGCATCCTCAAATTGGATAATTTGAGGATAATGTAATAAAAGGACTATCGATAAAAGTATGGGCAGAGTGCACAAGGGACAGTGCAGTAGCCAGGGCGGACAAGAGGAGATCTCTTAGCACCTCTAAGCTAAAGAGGTGAGAGGAGGCAGCAATTACCAGAACCCAAAGAAAGGGGGCTGGGTGGAGAGGGTCTTGACAGGAGCTGTAACCTTCAGTTGAGGGACCTCACAGAGAGGGAGACAGGGGATTAAATACACATCTTCTTTCTTCCACCCTCTGATCTCAGACTCTCCATTGGCCAAACCCAACAGAATACCAGGAACCAAGGGAGCTATTGATAAAGGCTGGCTTCCCAGGCATGGAGCAGGGTGAGGAAGGCGGGAAAGCGGATCTAGAGGGTCGAATAGAGGAATCTGGCACAAAGAGTTTCTGAATGCCCTGTTGACAATAAACTTGAAGACCCCATCCCTGTGAACATGCTCTCAAGTCCCCTCGTCCACAGTCTACATCCGGCCAAATGCAATTATAGCCAATGTTCCACAGACAGAGAGAGGAATGCTGTGATGACAACAATCTGATGAAGGATAAGCGTGGTCTCTTCAGGGACACAGCCTGGGGGTGGGTACCGGACACTGGGGCACTGCCTGCTCTGGGGGAACGGGTGTGGCTGGATGTCGGGTGGCAACACTGAGGATGCATTTCACACTGAAGGCGCTCCATGACTGATGAGCCACTCAAGTCCAACAGGTGGGGAAATGAAAAGAAATTAATAAAAGAAAGTTTAATAAATTCTGGTTGGAGTCACGCGGAGAGAGAAGAGCGCCTTGCGCTGTTCCCGACGGTCATCTTTCAGCTTGTATGCAGAGAAATCGCAGATGGATTCTCCACAGCCGGCAGGATGATGGGGGCTTGGGTTTCAAGCTCTCCTTACAAAGCTGTGACACTTCTACTGTGGGCTTGGGATTCAGGCCTGTGTGCTGAGCTGCCAGGCGGGTCCCTGCTGGACAGAGGCCAGGGTTGCTGTCTCCTAAGGCGGGACGGAATGGGCAGGGGCTAGGGTGCGGGGAAGGTGGTGGAGAAGATGTCACACATTCAGCACACACAGATGCAGACATGTGGAGACTAATACGAGGGCTCAGACACACACAAGGACATACAGAGACATGAAGACAGACAAACAGGAACACTCAACAGGGACACACATAGACACAGAGTCACAGACACCAGAGACCCAGACACATACAAGTACTCAAACAGGGACACATACAAAGACACCAGAGACATATAGACACACACAGGGACACACAAGGACACGCAGAGACACAAGACAGACATAAAAGAACACACAAGGGTGCACACGAACATACAGAGTCATAGATACAGAGACAAACACATTCAGAGACACACACAGGGCAGGTGAATGGGACAATGACATCAAGTGCCAACTAAGTGGTTTAATGGGCAGGGCACCCAGTGTCTGTTGGTTCCCTAAAACCAAAAAGGAAGGGAAGCCCATTAACAGCATAATGCCCTATATTTTAAACAAAAGAAAAATGTCCAGTGGTCCAAAAGGGGTGACCCCAGAACAGGCACTGTTGGATCATAGCCCATTAAGCCTGAGTCAATCCCAAAGTGGGGCCACACTTACAACTCGCTGACCTCGCCCCACATCCTCTGTCACCAGGCCCAGAATTCAGAGTCTTTTGTGGTCAGGTCCCCGCCTCCTCCCTACTTGGTCTCTACCACTCCTCTCCTGGATATCTCTGCTCCAGTCCTACAGTTTCCCCACTTCCCCAGATGTGCCATATTGTTCCTGCCAGCAGGCCTTTAGCCGTACCACCCCTTCCATTGAGGGTGCCTACCTTCTCCCTCTGCCTCTCCTTCCCCGCCTTGAGTCCTACTTCTCTAGGAAGCCCTTCCTGACACAGTGCCCTCTCTCTGTCCTGCTCTATAAAGTTATGAGTTTTCCTTTCCTTCCTTCACACCCAAGGCTCAGAGAGGTGAAGTGACTTACCCAGGGTCACACATCTCAAAAGTGGTAGAACTGAGATTTGAAATCAGGTCTATCTGAATCCAAAGGCCAGTCTCTTTCTGCTATACTCTCTAAGGCCCTAGCAATCAGGGGTTACATTTCACGCACATTTAAATAGTTTCCCGCACTTCATTATTAGAAGCAATGCTGCAATGAACATCTTCACTTTTTAGATTATGTTTTTAGCGTGAATTCTCAGGAGTGAAATTAATGGTCGAGATGTGTCTTAGACCGTTTGGGCTGCTGTAATAAAATACCACAGACTGGGTGGCTTATAAACAACAGTTTATTTATTTATTTATTTATTTATTTCACACAGTTCTGGAGGCTGGAAGTCTGAGATTGCGGTTCCAGCATGGTCGGATGAGGGTGCTCTTCCAGATTGCAGATTTTTCATTGTGTCCTCACATGGTGGAAGGGGACTCTGTGTGTCTCTTTTATAAGAGCACTAATCCCATTCATCAGGGCTCCACACTCATGATCTAATCCCCTCCCAGAGGCCCCGCCTTCTAATACCATCACATTAGGCATAAGAATTTCAAAATAGGAATTTGGGGGAGACACAAGCATTCAGACCATAGCAAGTGAATGAGTGTTCATTCATCCAACAGATATTTCTCATCACTTCGTCTGCTACCACTCTGGTCCATCATTATTGCTCACCTGGATGTCTGCAGACACCTCTTAACTGGACGCACTACCTCCCCACTTCTTGTGGTATATCGAGAATTGCTCCCAATTCTTTACCCTTTCCTGCAGCCAGACCCTTGCCACGGCTTCATCAAGGGTGGAATGGATTTCTCTGCCCCTTGACTTTGGCTTTGGCCATTGACTTGCTTTGGCCAATGGAATAGAGCAGAAGTGGGCCACTTCCAAGCCTAGGACTTGCCCTCTTGTGCCTCTGCCTTTGCCATGAGAACATGCCTCAATTCACCCACTGCTCCTGGGAGAAGGATAAGAGACATGTGGAGCAGAGTCACCCCAACTGATCTGAAGACCTGTGAGAAAAAATGATCATTGTTTTCAGCCACTGAGTTTGAGGCGGTTTGTTGCAGCATCATTGTGGCAATAGCTGTGGATACACCCCCTCTAATCCATTCTTCCCACACTACCAGAGTTATCTTTTTAATCTCTTCTTTTACAATTTGTGCTTTGTGTGCTGTAACTTTTTTTTTTTTTAAAGATTTCACTTTTTTCCTTTTTCTCCCCAAAGCCCCCGGTACATAGTTGTATATCCTTCGCTGTGGATCCCTCTAGCTGTGGCATGTGGGACGCTGCCCCAGCATGGCTTGATGAGCAGTGCCATGTCCACGCCCAGGATTCGAACCAACGAAACACTGGGCTGCCTGCAGTGGAGCGCGCGAACCCAACCACTCGGCCCCCGGGCCAGCCCCTGTGCTGTAACTTTTTACCATTAGTCTGCCTACCTACACTAAAGTCTTGCCACTCCATGCCCCTCCATGCCCCAGATCCCCAGGAATGAACTGATGAGGGTACAGGAAGCAGAGGCGGCTGATCAGGCCACAGTATTTCCAAATCTCTTCCAAGTTCATTAGGGTTGACCAAGGCCAAGTTGGCCACACAGAGGAAGGAGAAGAAGAGTGAAACCCCCACTGGAAGGGGAAGAGGAAGAGCCAGTCCCTAGTGATGAGGATCAAGGCTGCCCCAGGGAGAGAAGCCCAAGGCGTTCTGGCCTACACGCCAATAGGACTCCTGACCTGATTCATGTCTAAAGTTAATACAACCACAGGATAACCAGACCCCACCTGCGCTGATACCATTTTAATGACTTTTTTACATGGTCTTTCCTTTGTCTTGTAAAAAAATCACTCACATACTTCTGCCTTATAAGTTTAACCCTACCCTCACCCCACTGCAGCCCTTCACTGCCCGCGGGTCTCGTCCCGATGCTCTTCTCTGAATAAAGGAGCAGTACTACCAGGCCTTGAGAGTCCAAGAATCTTTCTTTCGAGTCCTCGCTGAGCCGGCATCACCTAGCACTCGCCAGATCTCATTTTACCCTCCCAAATGTCTCGCAATGGGCCTTACCATCCCCATTCCGCCCAGGAGGAAAGAGAGGCTCGGAGGTGAAATGACTTGCCCAGGGTTGCAAGGCAAGGATGTGGCAGCAGTGGGATTGAAACCCTGGCCGGTGTGTTGCCAAAGCAGCTGCTGCCCGCCAAGCCTTGGCTGGCCTGACCCTGGGTGATCAGACGGGACCTTCCCCACGACCACCCCTCTTCTTCTGGTTGGCCCACAGATATGGCTACTTACTGGCTGTGTGACCTCAGCCAAGCGACGTCGCCTCTCTGGGCCACTAGATTGTAAACTCTGTGAGGGCAAGGTCTTCCTTTTGTTTATTGCTCTATCCCCTTCACCTGAACCAGAGCTTGATACTTCACTGGTGCTCAGTGAGTGAATGAATAGGTCTATTTGTCTATCTCTCTATCAGAATCACAGGATTCCTTCTGTCGAGCACTGGACAAGACAGGGCTTGAATTTGGAGGCTATTTTGATAGCCCTTGAGTGTAAGGAGCTCTGGGAGTCAGACGGGACTGATTCTAGCCCAACTGCGCCCCAGGAAAAGTGACTTATTTGCTCCCCAGTTTCTCCTCTATACAACCGGCCTTGTTATAGGGCCTACCACAGGGATCTGGCGGGGATGGGTTGAGATGTACATATAAAGTGCCTGGTCATCGCACAGTCAGTCTACTTGGACTAATGGGAAAAGTTTAGGCTAAATGACCAGGAGAAGAGGTGACTGGCCAGAAACCTCAGACTCCTTGCCGGGGAAGGTCTAGCGTCCACTCGGGCTCTGCCCTGTTGAAGCGGGCAGTACGAGCAGCCAGGTCTCCAGCTCTGGGCAAATGGGGGTGTAGGGGATGGGATGAGAAGCAGATTTCTGGCTGTTTCTTTCCTGTCCTGAATTAGTACCTACTGAGCTGTCCTTGGAGAGGAAGGAGGCGGAGGTGGCAGGCACTAATAATGAGCAGAGAGCTCATCCGGGCAGGGCTGGCCATCGATCACCTCACTCCAGCAGCAAAGGAGAAGGGAGGGGGAGTGTATGTGTCCCCAGGAGCTGCATACAAGTTTCCAGGCATCAGCACGACCCTGGAGTGGAGACAGAGAGGTGGCAAGAGAGATGGCCAGGGCGCTTCGCCACCTGCGCTCAGCTAAGGGGGGGGGGGGAGCACCCAGGAGTGCCAGGTGAATTCCAGGTACTTCACATGCTTGATCTCCTTAAATCCTTACAACTGATGGAGTTCAGGACAGGCTGCCCCAAGATGCGCCACGCTGGTATGCTGACTATTTTGAGTGGAAGACAATCAAGGCTCAGAAGACTCAGGAAGAATATTTGACCTTCCCCCAAATTGCCTAAAAGAATTTAAGACAGAAGGGCCTGTCCCAGAAAGGAGCTATTACCATAGATCACTCTAGGTGTGGTAGGCAGGAGGGCATCTAGCAAGGGCCATTTTATCAAAAGATCTCTTTCGGGTCCCATTGTCTACCAAATATTAACTCTTTTTATCTTCTTGTAAATTGCCTTCTCCTCCTTTGAAGTCTCAGACCTCTGACTCCCTCTTCTTAGTGCAGAAAGACATGTATACTTCATCCTGCCTGACTGTCTTTGGAATTCTTCATGCTATGTGAATTCCCTGTGTACATATATTAATTAAATTTTGTTTGATTTTCTCCTGCTAACCTGTCTTATGTCATTTTAATTATTTGATCAGCCTTAAGAACCAGAAGTGGAAAAGGGGAATTGGAATTCTCCCTCTTCCCTGACACAACCATCCTGCAAGGGGGATTCTTACCCCTATCAAGATTGAAGCTCAGGGGACAGCCCGGTGGCATAGTGGTTACCACAGCTGGCATAAAGGATATGACTTCCAGTCTAAAAGCCAAATATGCAAAGATTGTGACTTTTTAGATTGGAACTTCATTTCTATTTCGAGCTCCCTTTCTACCAGGAAGTGGAAACTTAATCTTGGTCATTTCAGAATCTTCCTGCCCCTACTACTCAATCCCCAGAATCCTCATTTGTGTTGGTTTTCTATTGTTGCACAAGGAATCACCCCAAAACTTAGTGCTTACAACAAGAACAATCTGTCATTCTCTTGGACAGTTCTGGGGGCTGACTGGGCCCCGCCACGCAGTTCTGGCTCCAGACTCTCGTGCTGTTGCAGTCAGACGGCGGTGAGGCTGGAGGTTTCTTGAAGGCTTCCGCAGTCAGCAGCTGATGCTGGCATCGGTTGGGGCCTATCCAGGTCACCTGGGTTCCCTCACAGCATGGTGGCTGGGTTCCAAGAGCAAGTGACCCAAAAGAGCCAGGCTGAAATTGTGTCACCTTTTACAACAGCCTTGGAAGTCACACAGCATCCTTGTGCTATTGTCACATGCCACACTCCAGGGAGGGGAACATAAACCCCTCCATGAAAAGAGAGTCAACATCTCCTTGCAATGTGAGCCTGTGACTGGAGAGTTGGTGGCCACCTTGAAAATATAATCTGCCACACCACCTCTCCCTCACACTGGCCTTGTCCTGCACACTCTGTAGTCATTGGTCCTGCGGTCTGTGACCCCTGGGTCCTCACTGCCAGATCCCCTTGCTTGGGCCTCTTGGGCCATATCCTGTTTCTTGGAATATGGGGATCATTTTGCTGCTTCTCACATCAAACTGGAGCACCCAGAGACCTCCTGAGGCCACCTCAGAAAACTGCGCTCCCCTCCCCTGGCTGGAAAGAGTGGGACATGGGGCCTAAAGCAGTGAGGGTCCAGACAGGAAACAGAGGGCCTGGCATATAGTAAGTGCTCAGTAAATGTTAGCGTCTCTTCTCTTGGTCCTTGTGAGGACCTCGCGGGCACAGGGGGCGGAGAAGCTCCTTCTGCCAGAGGTGTGGGGATAGTTAGGGCATGTCTTACAGAGGAGGTGATGTAAGGCGTACTTTATCAGCTGGGGAAATGAGAGGAGAGACAGTCGAGGGACAGAGGACTGAAACGGCAGAGGGGTACGGGGCTGTGAGGGTGCACGGAGCACGCAGGCGGTCATGAAACTCGGCCGTGGAGGGGCCCAAGCCCCCCGGGCTGGGCTGGTTGGGAAGGCCCCCTGCCAACCCGGGGCAGGTGTGTCGTCACAAAGCCAGGAAGGCAAGGAAGACCAGCCAGGGGGGCTCTTTGTGCGGCTCGACTTTGACCCCCTGCCGCCGCCCAGCCCTGCCAGGGCAGTATTCCCACTCTAGGACCCCGGCAAAGTGAGGCAGGTAGGCGCTTTGCCGAGCTACCTTCCAGCTTCCGAGACCTTCCCTTCTGGCGGGGTGGGAGCTCTCGGTGCCTTCTCAGGATGGCTGAGTCAATTAGAGGCTTTGCCAGGAGGTAGCGGAGTGTGTAATAACCTCACTGTTTCATTGCGAGTGCTGTTTAATTTAGATAATGACTGCTGGCGAAGGAGGAAACTGCAGCCCGGGGGGCTGGCGAGAGGCGCGGCTACTCCGGTTTTGGTTTCCACAGAGCTCCACCATCTGGGCTCCGTACACGCCCTGCCCATCGCCACCTCCTTGCACTCCCCGGCACTGTCTGCAGACTGGGGGTCCTCAGACCCCCTGAGATTCTGACTGAGTAGGTCTGGGGTGGCACCCCTGCTCATTCTGACACAGGTGGCCCAGGAGCATCCTCAAGAAGCCCTGCAGAAGAAGTAGGTTAGGGTGAGGTCATAAAGGACCTTGAATGTCACTTTTAAAGAAGTTCGAACAACTCTAGTCTACTTGTTTTGTACCAGCTGGATGTAGGAGCCAGACTTAATTTGAAAGGAGGAGTTTGAAACCAGAGCTGACCAGCCCTGGGTTTATCTCGGCAAAACACATTCGTTCTTCCGACAAATGGTCATCAACACCTGTTCAGGGCCAGATCGTGTTCAGAGGCCCCTGAAGTGGGAAACACTGCTCTAGTCAGTGCTAGTCTGGTTGTGAGTGGGGGGAACAGACATGGGAATAGGAACCCAAACTGCGGCAGAGAGCAGCAGGCAGTGCTGCCACAGCCAGGAGAAGGCAAGCATTAACTCTGCTTCCCAGAGGTGGGGATTTTTGGGCTGGGCCTGGAGGAATGAATAGAAGTTTACCAGGGGAAGCTGGCAGGAGGATGAGGATGGGGTGGACTTTCTCCTTTTCCCCCAGGGTCTGGTTTATCCCGGTATGGTGGCCCTTCTCGTGCCCCTGCCCCATGGAGCCCCATGGTGGCCCGGGTGACCCTGGTTTCTCCCGGCTCCCTGCACTCACCACCTCTATGCCCCCGCACCCCACCCCACGCACACATCCAAAGGCCTGCTGCCTTGAGTCACCTGGCAGAGTGAGAACGGCAGGGTGGCAGCCTTCCTCATTGTCACACAATCAAGGGTTCCAGCTACTGCAGAGCCCTGTGAAGGGACTTCTTTTCTTCCTCTGGCTTTACGATTTTTTTTGTCTCTGGGTCTATTATTCTCACATTTAATTAATGTTCCACTTGACTAATAAGATATAACAGCAGCAGCTGGGATCGCCCGGAGGCTGGAGGCTGGGATAATTGCACCTCTTGGGGAGGAGGGGGCCAGGGCCAAGCAGCCTCGGGGTGAGGGAGGGGAGGCTTGGACTGGGCCTGAGCTACACCACTTGGGAGGAACCCAGGCCAGCTCTGTCCCACTGCACCTCTGCCCTGGCTGGCCACCTCCCAGGGCTGCTTTCCCTCCTCTTCAAAGTCCCACTATCTGCTCCCACCTCCCAAGACAGCTGGGGCAGTGGCTCTCAAAATAGAGCAGGGGTCAGAGCCATGCGTGGTGTGTGCGTAAAAATGCAGGCTCCTGGCCCCGCTCCGGGAAGCTTGGTGAGTGGAAGCCCAGGGATCTGCATCGCACATGATTGGTCCAAGCGCCTCTGGTACAGGCTGAACTTGGATAAACTTTGGGAAATCATGGTTTGGGCAATAAACTCCATTCTCCTCTTTTATAAAAGGGGAATAATCATAGTACCACCCCAAAGCACCGTTATAAGGATCAGAGTCGGGCCTGGCCATTGTAAGCACTCAGGAAACGTTAACTGCCAAGGTTCTTGTCGTTGGTTCTGCAGGGACCACGTCTGTCCGCCCCCAGTGCCCAGCACGGTGCTTGGCTCCGAGTGGACGATCAGAAAGCACTGGAGAGCCGTTTTCCTTGGGCAGCTACAGAAGGCAGAGTGGGAGGGACAGGAGCCAAAAGTGACACCCGCACCGCCCCCCCGCCATTTGAATGTTTTAACGTGAACACATATTACTTTTATCATTTTTAAAACTTGTTTAATTTTGTATTAATTTGTTAAATGATTAAAATAACCTTCTTGGGTCTTTGGATAGAGAACGTGTTCTCTTCATAACGCTTTTTAATTAAGAGCGGGGAGTCCAGAATCTAATTCCACGCTGTGCACCAGCATCCCGAGAGTCTCTTTAAACGCAGGTTGCCAGGCCCATCCTAGGCCTCCGGAATCAGAATTTCTGGGCCTGGCACCAGCCTTGCTAACAAGCTCCCTAGCCATCATGTTGCAGAAGGTCTGTGCTCACCGGGAGAAATGCTGCAGGGCTGGAAGCAGGTGTCCGACACCCTGACGGCACAGACAAGGCATCCCCTCCCTCTTTTGTACCCGCACCAGCCCCAACCCCAGTCTAGGCCATGGGAGCTCAGAAAAGACTCACTGATGGATTAAAAGTGCACTGAGGCCCAGAGAGGGGCAGTGACATCCCTGAAGCCAGACAGTAAGAGCGGAAGACGGCAGCTGGGGTGGTTAAGAGCCTAGGCTTGGAGACAGACAGGCCTTTGTTAAAAAAAACAAAACAGCTGTTTCCTTGATCAGCCGTGTGGCCTTGGCAAGTGCCTTCACCTGCCATAGCCCAACTGGCCCATTACAAATGGGGCTATCCATCCCTATCTGAGAGAGCCGGAGTGAAATAAAGCAGGCATGTAAAGGTGCTTAGCACCACACCCAGCTCCCACCAACTCACAAAACTTGGAAGCTATTATTGTTACTATCAACACCCTTATCCTGGGAGGCCGCACGTAGCAGGGGCTGAACCCCCAGGCCCTGGAGCCACTGGCCCACTTGTTTTCTGAGTGAACTTGGACAAGTCACTTCACTTCTCTGGGCCTCGGTTGCCCCATCTGTAAAATGGGGACAAGGATGATAACCATATTACCTACCTCACAGGGCTGTCGTGAGTTGATATCTCTAAAGCTCTTAGGACAGCGGCCGGCACAGAGGGAGACCTGAGTGAGCGCTGCTGTCATTATCTGCGGCCTAGGCTAGAAGCCTGCTGCACCCTGGGGATGAGGTGTGCCTGTGTGCTTTGCTCCTCATCCCCAGTCCCTCTGGAAGTCTCGATAAAAGCTGTCTGCATAATGAATGTACCTCTCAGCCAAGCACGGCTGTGACCACAGGCCTCTGATGAACAAGGCCTTGGCGGTGGCACCAACATTCACACAATTAAGCAGCTCGACGGCGCTGAGGGGCTGGATGACAGCAACCTGTATCGACTGCCTGGTGGGACCACAGCCTGGCCCAGATGGGGTCCTCTGCAGAGATCGGAGACAGCATGCGGGGCCAGAGCCAGGGGGAGGGGGCTGGGGCTGAAACCTTTCAGGCCAGGGTGTCCTGGGGGCCTGGACTAAGAAGTCCCCTCTCTCCAGAATGGCTACATCTGTGTCCATGTTTCTTGATAAGGTCAGTGTGACACAGGAGCTGACATTGTTAAGCACTTAGAGAGTGTCATTTAATGTTCAACCATAGGTATAATGATGATCCATTTTATCAATAAGGAAACTGAGGCTCAGAGAGGTCTGACCCAAGGTCACTGGGATTCAAGCTCAAGTCTGACTGATTCTAAAATCTTTCTCTTAACCACCACCATATTGCCTCCCGTTTATTACTTGGGTAAGTTCCTTGCTAGGCCTCAGTTTCCCCATCTGTGAAATGGTCATGGAGGACTGGATTGGATGGTCTTGAAAGGCTCACTCTGCCTTTTTGTTTGTGGTGAACTAAGTCTTCTGGGGTTTTTTTGGAGTTCGCTGGGAAGGAGGAATAGGGGCCAATCAGTGAGCTGAGAAAGAACACTGCTACTTCTCAGAGAGTCTGCCACGCCCACCATGGCCCAAGGAGTAATTAAGAACAAGTTAACATTTCCAAAGCGCTTACTATGTCAGGCACTGTTCCAAGAATATGAATTATTTTCATCTTCACCTCTCCCTAACGTAGGCACTCTACAACTCCCGTTTTCCAAATGAGAAAACTGAGGCATAGAGAAGCTGAACAACTCGCCTGTTTAGATGCTGTGGGTGCCATTTCCAGGTCCCCTTTACTGGCTGGTACACCCATCCCCCAGCTGCTGTGAGTTTTGGCTGCCCCCTTCTCCTAACGACTGTCTTTGGCCAACAGGAGCACCTCACCCCAAAAGCCCTCCCCTCAGGGGACACCCTCAGCAATGACTGTCTGCAGTAGAGGTACAAAAGGCTGGCCCATTGCCACAAGGAGTCTGTTATGGGTTGAACTGTGCCCCTCAAAAAGACATGTTGAAGTCCTAAGCCCCAGTACCTCAAAATGTGACCTTATTCAGAAACAGGGTGACTGCAGATGTAATCAGTTGAGGGGAATTCATACTAGAACAGGATGCACCCTCCGTCCAACATGACTTCTTATGAAAAGGAGAGAAGAGACATAGAGACTGAGACACACAGACAGATGGCCATGTGACCACAGAGGCGGACATTGGAGTGACGCGTCTACAAGCCAAGGAGTGCCAAGGATTGCTGGCCACCATGAGAAACTAGAAGAGGCAAGGAAGGACCCCCCTCATGCACAAAGGTGTCAGAGGGAACACGCCCCTGCACAACCCTGCTCTCAGACATCTGGCCTCCAGAACTGTGAGACAACACACTTCTGCTGCTTAAGTCACCCAGTTGGTGGCACTTTGTGACAGTTGCCCTAAGAAACTGATACACAGCCCTTGGACAATGATTGCCGACACGGGGCTCCCTTGCCACAAGGTGGGACAACTCCTCGGGGTTATTTATGCTTCAGAGTGCGCCCCCCCAGGATCAGGCTGAAGCTAAACTGCTATCAGACCGACATCTTTGCCCAGCTTCTTCCGCTGTGCTGTCCTGTATCCCTCAGTCCCTCACAGATTCCTCCTGAGAGCCCAGCCTCAATAAATCACGTGCACAAGAATCCCCAACTCGGGCTCTGCTTCTAGGAATCTGACATGACTCGAGGTCACCCAGACGGCAAGTGACAGATGTGGGATATGAACCCAGGCAATCCAGATCCAGAGCCAAAGCTGTTGAGAACCACAATGCTCCCTCTAAAATGAGCAGGATGAGATGGCTGGTGGCATTGCCCCCAACCCCCACCATGTGACCCCATGCCTGGCACCTCCCTGCCTCTAGAAAGGGACCCTTGTTCTCCTTGGGAGGACCCCTCCCCCATGCTGAGTTCTTGCAGCTCCTAAGGCCTCACTCTACTTCTTGATTCCTGAGGTGGGCACGTGTCCCAGGCCTGGCCAATCAGAACACTCCATCCCCCCCACACACACACAGTGATTGGCTCAGGAATGGGCACATGACCCAAGTCCATCCAATGAGCTTTGACCTCAGGACTACAGCTGACCTGTTGGAAACAACGTTCTTTCCTCCCTCTAAGGTTGCTGAGCCGGCAGGAGCCATCCAAGAGATGCTGATGGCCTTCCTGCCACCGGGAGGAAGGAGGGCCTGAGAGGTAGAGAGGCAGGGATTCCTGGTGATGTCCAGAGTGGCCATTTTGAAGTTTAGGTCACTAGACTCCTCTGCCTTCCTTCAGCGGCTCCCCATTTGACCCAGAGTAAAAGGCAAAGTCCTTACCAGGCCCGCGAGCCCACACACCCGGCATGTGACTCTTCTCTCCACTCCCCCTGCTCCTCCTCCCTCCCTTTTCTCCAGCACATTGCCTCCGGCTCCCATATCTGCACTGTTGCACCTGCTGTTTCCTCCACCCAGACCCTCTCTAGAGAGCTCCACGGTTCACTCCAGCCTCGGCTCAGATGTCACGGCCCTAGAGAGGCCTTCCTGGGCTACCCAAACCAAAATAGCAGCCCCCATCGCTCACTATCCCCTTATCTGGCTTCATTTTTCTTCAGAGACATATCACTACTGACACTGCTTATTGCCATGGACAAGACTTGTTGATCCTAGCTCTATTGTTATATTCATCCTGGATAATAAGCATGCATTGAGCACCTACTGGGTACAGGCTGTACTGATGGCTAGAGATAGAATCAGAATACTTGTGTCTTTGGATTACTTTCACAACTCTGTGTACACATCTAGCACCCCACTGGAGTATACAGCAGGGACTCAATACGTGCTCTTCATGGGTCATGAGGCTCTGCGTTGCTGTAGTTAGCTGAGTTCCTTTCTCTTCAGAAGTTTTTGTGTCCTGGACGCTTCTCCTCACCCTCTGCTTCCTTAAATGCTACAGAAGACACAGAAACTGCCAGAGAAGTGGGTCATTTGAGTTCTGGAAATTGACAGTCCTGGGTTTGAGTTCTAACTCCTCTCTTTGTTGGCTGTGCTGAAGGAGTCTGTTTTAGTTGTGTATTGCTGAGTAACAAATTACCCAAAACTTCTCGGCTTAAAGCAAAAATGGTGGTTTTATAGTTATCTCCTGGGAGTTTCCTGGGCTCAGTGGGGCAAGTCTCATGTAGTTGCGATCTGAGAGCTCAGTTGTTCCCATGGCTTCCTTGCCGTTATGCTCACACACCCTGTTGCTACCTTTGCCTGAGACCTCAGCTGGACCTGTCAGCTGGGAAACCTACAGGCGTCCTCTCCCTGTGGCTGGAGCTTCCTCACAGCGCGGCAGCTGAGTCCCAAGGACAAGTGTCCCAAGAGAACCAGGTGGAAGCTGTGTCTCCCTCTGTGGCCTAGTCGGGGAAGTCACATGGCATGCCTTGTGCTGTGCGCACACGCTCACCCTGACTCAAGGGAGGAAACGCAGATCTTCCCTCTCATTGGGAGGCTGTCTGGGTCACATGGCAAGAAGAGCGCATGAAATGGAAGATGTAGTGGTGGCCACCTTGGAAACAGTCGCCACAAGGCCTGTAGGGGCTGAGTGGTAAACAGAAATGTAGGAGAAATATGCGAAGCTATCTGGTCTTTTCTTTAAATGTAAGGGGTGGTGAGGTATCTGGCCCCACTGGAAATGCGTGTCCCCTTCTAAAAACATTCAGATTCAGGTCAGAGAAGCCACAATGTCCACCAAAGAAAACGAGCCCATGGCTGGCCTCAGCTGAAGGGCCGTGAGTTTGCAAGTCCTGCTCGAGTAAGTCACTGGAGGGAAGGGAATTCTCACCTCCTGAGCAACTCCTGTGTGCCAGGCGCTGTGCTGGGCCCCTCAAACGTGCCACAGAGATTGTGACCCCCATTTCACAGCTGGGAAAACTGATGCACAGAATGGTGACAGGCCTTGCCCAGAGTCACAGAGATAGGAAGAGGTGAGGCCAGACTTCTTCCCTGGTGAGTCTCCCCTCAAGGACCTACTTTTTGGGCTGTGAAATGGGAGGATAGATGGCACCAACTGTAAAGTTCTGTGCACCCACTGGGTGTTATTTGACTCAAAGATTTAGGGAGAGGGATCGAGAGGGCCAGGAGTGTTTTTGAGGATGGAGAGGCAAAAAGCAGACATGGGGCTGCAGGGTGAGGTGAAGGTGGGAGCCCCTCCTTGCTACCCCAAGAGAAGATTTGGAAAGTCATAACCAGAGAGACAAGCAGGACTAGTGGGTGAGGGGTCTGGACCAACAGGACATGAGCAAGACGGGGTGGCTCCTGAAGAAATGAGAAAAGCTGGAGATGGAGCTGGCTGCAGGGAAACGAAGCCGTGATGCTGGGATCAAAGGAGAAGCAACAGTCACCGATGAAGTGACAGTGTCTGGGGATGGAGAGTCCCCGGGCGCGGCAGGCCTGTCCAAGGCCCTGGAGAGGGACGGTGATGCCACCAAGCCCCTAAAATGTCTCTCGCAGAGAGTAAGGCAGATTTCCTGTGCCCATTTCTCTCTCAGCTCTTCCATGTGAATACCATCATCTCCCACCTCGAGGCCGGCATCAGCCTTCTCGCCGGCCTCCTGTCTCCTCTGCCCCCGACAGTCTGTTCTCTACACGGCGGCCAGAGTGGCCTTCCAAGGGGTAAAGCAGATCCTGTCATTCTGCTGAAAACGCTCCGGTAGGTTCTGGTTGCTCTTAGAATAACATGCAGACTCCCATGACCCTGCTCTAATCTTCTGCATAGCTTTCCTCCCAGCTGGTGTCTTCTTGTTCACGTACCTGTTTTGGGGTTATTGTTTGTCCCTCTTGCCGAACTCCAGGACAAGGCTGGCTTGGTCACAGGCGTAACCCCTGGTGCATAGTCAGTTCTCAAATATTTGCTGACTGCTCCTCTTGCCATCCTTCTGTCTCTGAAAAGGAAACTATGCTGACAGTTGCTCAGGCAAAACACTTTGGGCTCATTTTTGACTCCTCTCTTTGTCTCGCACCCCACAACCAATCTACCAGCAATTCTACTCGCTCTTCTTTCAAAATAGATTCAGAATTCCACCCTTTTCCCTGCCATTACCCTGCTCCAGCTGCCTTCGCCTCCCGCCCAGTCAACTGCAACAGCCTCTCCTCCGGTCCCCCTGCTTCCATCCGTGCCCCCTACGATCTATTCCCTAGCCGCTGCCAGCTGGCTCTTTTAAAACCAAACTCAGATCATGTCCTTCCACTTCTTAGAATCCCCCAGTGGCTCCTCATTTTAGGGAGAGTAAAGGCCGAAGTCCTTACAGTGGCCTGCAAGGCCCTGTACCACCTGCCTCTGTGTCCTCTACTCCTCTGACCTGCCCTCCTACTGCTCCCCCTTCCCTCAGAGCCGTGAGGACTTTTGTTGTTCCTTGAAAACACAACCTCACTCCTGCCTCAGGGACTTTGCACTTGCTGTTCTCTCTGCCTGGAATGTTCATACCCAGATCTCTGCTTGGCTAACTCCTCACCTCCTTCAGGTCCCTGCTCAAATGTTTCTCCCCTGACCATCCTGTATGGAATATCACACTTGCACACACCTGTGCACACACGTGTACCAACTGATCTTCCCTTACCCTGATTTATTTTTCTTCACAGTATTTAATCTTCACTGGACACATTATGTATTTAGTTGTTTCTTTGTTTTTATCCGTCTCTCCCACCAGATTATAAACTCTAGGAAGGCAAGGACTTCATCTCTTTCGTTCATTGCTACGCTCTCAGCTTCCAGCACGTGGTAGGTGCCGCTAACTCGTTATTAAACGAATGAGCTCAGGCTGCAGCTGTCTGGGTAAAAGGTACATCGGAGGTCTGGCCTGGATGGAGACTGTACACGGGGCTCAAAAAAGCCATTCCTTGAATTATATATACATGCGGCAACACAAGCCAACCTCAGAAAACACTATGTTGACCAAAAGAAGTCAGACGAAAAAGAGTGCATACCTTAAGATTTCATTAATTTACTATTAAACTCTATTTAGATAAACCTCATACGTAGTAATTTAAAGCGGATCAGTAAGTGGTTTTCTGGGCCACAGTTTAAGTGTGAGGACTGACTGGGAAGGGGCACAATGTAAAGCTCTAGGGTGTCAGAAATCTTCTATACCATGATTATCTGAGTGTATCCACTTCTCAAACCTCACCAAACTGGACAATTACAGTACGTGCAACTTATTGTATTATATTATACCTCAATAAAATTGACTAACAACAACAACAAGCCATTCCTACATTCACATTTAATAAGCAAAATAAACGAACAGACAGACAACGGAGACAAACCTCACGGCCCACCCCTTCCTGCCCGGCCGTTTCTGACTGACTGCCCCTCAGTGAGAACCTTCTACAGAGACGCCTCGTCTTTTTGTCTGCCCAGCACCCATTTTCCCATCTTCGGAGAAGACTACCTTACTTTTCCTTTGGAGACCGCCTCCTCCTCCAATGTTGGTCCAGGGCGTTCGGGTGGACAGATCCACCGCTCATACTAGAGGTGGCCTGTGACTCAGACCATGTCATTCAGAGTTGCAGCAAGGAGGTTCAAGATGGGCATACGACCCAGTCCAGACCAATCAGAGTAATCCCCGGATGTCTGGTGGAATTTTGTGAATGAGATTCTCTCCTTGTCTGCTAGTTGCTAGGCTGTTTTAGGGGGTCTGCCTAGAGCTACTGGTAGCCATCTTTCCCCCAGGAGAAGGAAGCTTGCCTGAGAATGGAGAGAGAGGTGGAACAGAGAGATAGAGAGAGGCAGATACACAATGGCATCATTTGAGTTCCTGGATGCAGCTGTGCCTGAAGGCTTATGCTGGACTTTTTAGTAATGTGAGAGAATAGCTTTTCTTTTTGTTTTTAAAGTCAATTTGAGGTGGGTTTCTGTCACTTGTATCCATGAATGATGACTAAAACAATGGCTTGAGGTGTTTCAGAATTTCCAGCATCGTCATATTGCCTCAAACCAGGCTACACCCTCTGTGCAAGCTCATTCTTCCCTCCATCCATGTCTTTGCTCAAGCCATGCCTCCCTCCTAGAGGGCCCTTCTCCTTTACTATCCAAGTCCTGGCTATCTTTAAGGCCTGGCTCAAGAGTCTCCTTTTCCAGAAGCCTTCTTTGATCACACTGCTACAACGTCTCCCCCTCTGGCCTCCCCTCCTTGTTGGACTCTGGGTCAGGCACAGGCCCCTGCTCCTCCTGTTTCCATCTCCTTTCAGCTTCCTGCCAGCCAGCTTCAGGCACCCCTTCGCCCCCAGGGGCCCACTAGGTCCCAGCAGAGAAACGCTCCTGGGCCTGGAAGACTCAGGCCAACTTTGCAGCTCTGCTTCCCCTTCGTGGTCAAACTCAGAATTGCACTTAAACTTGTCCTTGACGTCTCCTGGCTCCTGGAAGGGAAAAATGCTCAGTGTAGCCTGGGGTCACTGCACCGGATATCCTATATTTTTATTTGCTAAATCAGGCAACACTAACCCCACTTCCTGCGACCCTTTTCATAGAAGCTTAGATTTTTAAGACAGGCCTTTGGAGTTACACAGACCTAGCCCCCGAGCTGACAGGAGACCTCTAAATGGGGCGGCCATTGTTACTGCACAAAGGGCGCAATCTCCTTGCGGCGGGGAGACAAAACTCAATCGTCAAGAGGCAGGATGGTGTCAGAGAAAGGGCATTTTATTACAGCTTGCTAGCAAGGGGGACGATGGCCGACTAATGCCCGAAAGAACCATCTTAAGGGGGCACAGAGTCTTGAAGCAGTTATATAGGCCAGTGGGTTCTGGGGGGGGGGTTAGAAATGTTGACCCTCTGGTGTTACAGACTGGGAGTTGCCACACCAGATCTTTCCGTTGTCATTGATGATGGCCATCAGCATTGACTCTCTGTTTAGGGGGTCATCCCATTCCTAAGGAACTCAAAAGAACGAAGTTATCGTCTTATCACAGCTGGGAGGTACAAGCACAAGCAGGGGTCATAAAATCTACAGAGTAGGTGGATCTCCTGGAGGGTGCAAATCCAGCTGGGCTTGTCAGTCCGAGGTCATTCAAAGCTACAATATGGTTTGTTTTCTACAATATGGCTTCCCTTATGTCAGCCTTGTGTTGAGCCGGTGTCACCATGATGTAGACCAGCCCATCACAGCCGGGAGGGAAGAAGGACCCTTTTCTCAAAAGAGTCTGGAAATCTGAGTTTTAGGTGAAATTTCCCGATTTTTATAGGTTGGCAAGTAATTCAAAGTTCATGTATGGTTATGCAGGTCAAACAAAATATGTCAGGGGGCAAGATTTGTCAGGAGAGCGACAGCCAGTTTTTGATCTCTGGAATCAATGCTCCCATTTTATAGACAAAAAAGTCAGGCCCAGAGAGGGTAGTACAGCTGCTTGGTCACAAGGCTGGTAAGTGGCATTTTAGGACCAAATTCCAGGTCTCTGGGATCCCAACCGCGTGTGAGACTTTGCACGGCCCTTTTGAGCTGCCTCGGTTTCCTTTGTCTCCAGAGCACATTCGCACTGCGGCTTTGCCTCCTGCTCCTCTGGCCACACCCAGAAACCAGCCTCCCTCTCTCCAGAATTAGTCCTTCACCTCACTTGGCCCCTCCCCATCCTCCTCAACCTGCTCCCTCCACAGGCTCCTCCTCTCAGTCCCGCAGTAGACGTAGGTCTCCAGGAGCCTAAAATCAGCCTCCTCTGAAAGCACCTCCCTCACTCACAGCTTCTAACAATGAGCCAGACAAACCAGTTTGTGCACGTAGATTAGTGGCAGAGAGAAGTCACTATAATTGAGGAGGCCCAGGCTGTTATATGGACACAGAAGAAGAAGAAGAGGGGAATCAGGGAAGGCTTCCTGGAGGAGGGGATATCTGCACCCACTGTTAAAGAAAGAACAAGAATTTTCCAGATAAACAGAGGAATGGGGATGGTGTGGGGAAGATAGAGGAGAAACAGGAGCAAAGTCTATGTGAGCAGTGAGGTATCTGTGTTCGGGGGTGTTACGGGTTGAATTGTGTCCCCCCAAAATTCATATGTTGCAGTTCTAAGCCCCAGTACCCCAGATTGTGACCTGATTTGGAAATAGGGTCATTGCAGATGTAATGAGTTAAGACGAGGTCATACTGGAGTAGGGGCCCAGCCTACTCCAGTATGACTGGTGTCCTTGTAAAGAGGGGAAATTTGGACACAGAGACACACACACAGGGAGAAGGCCCTGTGGAGAGGAAGCAGGGACTGGGGTGACGCTTCTACACTTGAGGAACACCAAAGGTTGCCAGCCAACCACCAGAAGCTAGGAGAGAGGCCCAGAACCCATCTTTCCCTTACGGAGCTCAGAAGGAACCAACCCCCACAACAGCTTGACCTTGGCGGTCTGGCCTCCACAACTGCGAGACAATAAATTTCTCTTAAGCCACTCAGTTTGTGGAACTTTGTTGCAGCAGCCCTAGGTGCATGAGGAACTGACAGGCCAGGTTTCAATGCAGAATTACTGGGCTCCTCAAAGTTCTGTGCCAGAACACAGGGGTGTATGGAAAGTCAGCCCCTGGCTGTCTCCCACCCCTTTCTCTTCCCATAGGCTCTGTCCTATACTGCTAAGGGCCTCACATGCTCACGCGTGAACACCCCAACCCACAGCCTCCTTGGCCGCCCCTCCGATTAGGGGCACACACACCAGAGACACGATCGGCCCTTAGGAGCTTGACTTTGGGAAGCAGCCTGCACAGGCCCTGGAAATAGGTTCTGGGACACTGAGACAGAATTCTCAGGTCCTGAAGACCTGTGACATGGTCTGGAAGGGGATGGGGTATGTGCTCCAGCAGGGCATGTCCCCTTGGCCCTGCAAACTCCCTGCCCTGAGGGGTGAGGAGCACCTGGAGAAGGTTCTAGTGTGCAGCGCTCTAAAGCACAGGGCAAGTGTAGGAGCAGAATGAGAGAAAGCCATCAGGTCACAACGACCAGAGGGGCGTTGAGGCTGGAGCCGTGAGCAGAATCTCCGATCACAAGCCTTGGCTGTGAAGATAAAGCATGCGTGAAATCAAATTACTGACAATGCCAAGAGTTGCCAAGAATGCGAAACCCCTGGAACCCTCATTTGCTGCTGGAGCAACTGCAAAATGCAAAATGCAGCCAGTTTTCCTCTGCCGTTTTTCACGAACAGCAAGCCTACATTTACTGTATGATTTAGGAATTCTACTCCAGGTAGACACCCCACAGAAACGAGAACTTAGGGCCACCGAAGACGTGCACAGCAAAGTTTGTGTCAGACTCCTTCATAGTTGCCTGAAGCTGGAAACAGCCCACTAACCACTGACAGGTGAACAAATAAGCAAATTGTGATCAACTCTTCCAGTGGGGCATCCACACGACAACAGGAGCAAACCATCGACACATGCAACAGCGTGGATGGAGCTCACAATCATTACACGGACCAAAGAAGCCACACATAAAGGCCTACATACTGTATGATCCCATTCATGTGAAATTCCAGAAGGAGCCTAATTAATTTACATGTCAGATTAGTGCTGGGCTAAGGGACAGTGTTGACTGAGGGAAGGGACACAAGGGAACGCGCTGGGAAGCTAGAAGTGTTCGATAGCTTGATGTGGGTCTGGTGCAAGCGTAAATACATATGTAAAATCCACCATGCCAAATACTTACGATTTTTGCACTTGGCTATATAAATAAATAAGTATAACATATATATATTATATGTATATATATCAATTTAAATTTTTAAAAATAGATTTGGAAAATAATTAAGTGTGTAGAATTTATCCTGAGAGCAGAGACTGTCTCATTTGATTTATGCTTCTGTAGGATCACTCTGCTCCAGGGCTGGATTAAGACCTCTCCAGGCCCTGAGAAGATTATGTGAGCTCCCCCCACCCCATTGTACCTTAGAGTAGAGCCACTAAGTCAGGAACAGGGCAAGTGGAGGGGCCAGATTAGAAAGGGACTGCTTGAGGAGATAGCATGTGGGAGTGTATGAGAGAAGAGGCCTGGGGGCCCCACCACTGAGATGAGGAGCTCAGAAGGATGTGGTAGAGAGGAGGAGAGGGTGAATTCAGGGTGGAATCTGAGGATTCTGAAAGTTTGGAGGCCATCTAGGCGGAGGGACCTGGTTAGATAGGTCTGAAGCCCAGGAGAGGAGTCAGGGATGAGGAGAGAGATCTGGGCACCATGCTCATCAGATGTCACAAATGGGAAGCCCACAGGCCAAACTTAGCACACAGACAGGTATCTTTCACTCTGCACAATGTTTTAAAAAGCTAAATTAGTTCCTAGCACTTAAAAAGTGGAGAATTTCACTTAAAAAGTCCAGATTTCTAGACTCCCTTGAATAATCAGACAATTGGGCAATACTGGGATGCTTTCCCATGTGACAAAACCCAACCGGAGATGACCAACCAGGACTTGAGCTCTCCAGTAAATCTCCAGTCCCCACCACTCTCTGTTGCCTCACATCTTGCCCACTTCAATCTGTAGGCATTCATTCGTGCATTCATTCATTCAACAAATTGTTATTGAGTGCCTAGTATGTGCCAGTGAACTAAACAGAGAGGGATGATGATCCTTGCCTTCATAAAGCTTATATTACATGGGAGGAGACAAGACAATAAGCAAATAAGTAAAGTATGCCATGTAGCAGATGGCAGCAAGAGAAAAATAAAGTTAGAAAGAGGGATTGGGGTTGCCAGTGTGGAGAGGAGTTTACAGGTATAAATAAGGTGGGCAGGGAAGGCCTCATCGAAAAAAGGACGCTGAGCGAAGTCCTGAAGGAACTGAGCAAGCAAACTCTGGATATCAGGAGAAGAAAGTTCCAGGCATAGGGAACAGCCATGCAAAGGCCCTGGGGAGTGTGTGCCTCACAACTTAGAGGCTCAGTGAGGAAGCCAACGTGGAAAGGGGAATGAGGCAGGGGAGGGTGTGAGGAGGTGGCCATGGGCCAGATCACATGGGGCCTTCAGGGCCGCGGTAAGGACCTTGGCTTTTACTCTGAGGGAGAGGTGGGCACAGGAGGTTCTGAGCAGAGGCTGGGAGTGCCCTGACTTAGGGTTTCACGGATGCCTCTGGTACCAGGTGGAGAGTGGACTCTAGGGGTGGAGTGAAGGGAGCTGGAAGCAGGGAGACCAGAGATGAGTCTTTTTCCACTTGCCCCTTTTTTAAAATTGAGGTAAAATATACACAACATAAAATTTACCATTTTTAAATGTACATTCAGTCACATTATGTACATTCACAATGTTACGTAGTCATTGTCACTATTTCCAGAAGTTTCATCATCCCAAACAAAAACTCTGTACCCATGAAGCATTAACTGCTGCCCCCAATCCCTGGTAACCTCTAAGCTGCTTTCTGTCTCTGTGAATTTGCCTACTCTAGATATTTCATATTAATGGAATCATACAGTATTTGTCTTTCTGTATCTGGCTTATTTCACTCAATATAATGTTTTCATGGTTCGTCCGTGCTGCAGCTATATCAGCCCCACATTCTTTTTTGTGGCTGAGTGATGCTCCATTGCATGGATATATCACATTTTGTTTATTCATTCATGTTGAAGGACATTTGGGTTGTATCCATCTTTTGACTATTGTGAATGATGCTGCTAAGAACTCTCATGTAAGTATCTGCTTGATTCTCTGTTTTCACTTCTTTCATGAATAAACCCAGAAGTAGAACTGCTGGATCATATGGCAACTCTATATTTAGCGTTTTGAGAAACTGCCAAATTGTTTTCCACAGTGGCTGTACCATTTTCCATCCCCACCAGAAATGTATGAGGATTCTGATTTCTGCAAATCCTCCCCGACACTTTTTTTTTTTTTGATAGTAGCCATCCTAGTGTGAAGCGGTATCTCATTGTGGTTTTGATTTGTATTTCCCTAATGGTTAGTGAGATTGAGATCTTTTCATGTGCCTGTTGACCATCTTTACATCTTCTTTGGAGAAATTTCTCAGGAGGAGTCTTTTCCAGTTGACAGATGATGTTGGCACAGGTCAAAGTAAAGTCAGAAAAAGTAGTGTGAAGTGGTCAGGGTCTAGATATCTTTCTTTTTTTTTAAGATTGGCACCTGAGCTAACATCTGTTGCCAATCTTTTTTTTCCTTCTTCTTCCTCTCCCCAAAGCCCCCCCAGTACACAGTTGTATATTCTAGTTGTGGGTCTTTCTGGTTGTGCCATGTGGGATGCCGCCTCAGCATGGCCTGATGAGCGGTGCTAGGTCCACTCCCAGGATCTGAACCAGTGAAACCCTGGGCCACCGAATGGGAGCGTGTGATCTTAACCACTCAGCCACAGGGCCAGCCTCTCTAGATATCTTTTGAAGATGGAGGAGACAGGGTTTGCTGATGGACTAGGCAGGGGGCATGGAAGAAAGAGAGAAGTCAAGGACTTCTCCAGGATGACTCCAGTGGTTTTGGCCTGAGCAGTTACTGAGATGGGGAAGGCTGCAGGGGAAGCAGGCTTAAAGGGGGAAGAGGAGTTTGGTTAGATTCTGAGAACTCTGGCACCTGACAACTGAAGCCCTGAGAGGAATTTAATGCTGCAAGAAAGTGGGCAGATGCAGAAGAAGAGAGGTTTCCTATCTTTTGCCACCAAGTTGCTTGTCAGAATCCCTTATGGCCAGGCTTCACTTTATCAATTCCTTATCTGCTCACGTCCTCCCCAAACCCATTCCTAGTCGGAGACCTGAGGGGTGGGGACTGTTCCTGAGGCTGCAGATCTATCTGCAGCCAGTAGGTGGCACTGTAGTTCCAGAAATAGCCAGAACCCTCCTGGCTGTGTGGATTATGGATCCAGGACCAAGAACTGGAGCTTTCAAATAATCGACGTGTAACGTGTGACGAATCTTAGCAGCAGTGGATTCGAAAATTCACGACAGCAAATGCCACACCTGAGTTTTGTGAAGGGGAGGTCCCAGTGGGTAGTTGGTTCCAAGAGATATTTACCTCTGTCCATATAGGTGAGTTCATTCAGTCAGTTAACAGTTACTCACTGCGCACCTACTAGTGTTGCATGCCACGAACTGTGTTGGATGCTGTGGATTCAGGTATGGCCAGAACAGACTTAGTTCCTGCCTCAGCGAAGTCTGGAGGTGGAAACATCAACAAACAAATAAAAGCATAAGATAATTACAGATTGTGTTATCAAGGAAATAAACAGGGTTACGTGATGGAGAAAAATGAAGGGAGAGAACTGCCGGGTGGTGAGGGCTGGGTGGAGGCCTGCATCATGAGAACAGCGCTGCCAGCCCTCCAGAGGAAACCCAGCAACCATTTCCAGATAAGTAACGGGAACTGAGAGGGGATGCTGTCAGTTTCCCAGTTCCAGTTTCCTGTTTCTGTGGTCACACAGCTAACCCCTCCCAGGATCACTGTTTGAAGTCGGGTCTGTCTGAGTTTGAACGGGGCTTACTACTGGCTATTGGGAGGACTGGGTAAGGTAATACAGGCAAAGCCCTCAGCATAGTTTCTGGTTCTAAAACATGGGAGCTACCCTGTTATTCCTCAAATAGGAGCGGGGTTTTAAAAGCAACCTCGGGAACACACCTGCCTTTCCTGCCTCCTAGCCTTTGCAGCGAGGCCAATGGGAAAAGTTTGATGGTGCCAATAAGAGGTGCTCTACCTGCATTACCAAGATAGCAAGCTCTGGGGCAAAGGGAAGCTGTAAACTCCAGGCCTCCTCAAGCCTGAGGGGAAGACCAAGCCACAGCAAGCGGACCAGTGCCGGGCAGCGCTCCCCTGCCCCTCAGGGGTGTGAGTGACAGGGGTCAGGGAAGGCCAGGGACCCTTAGGGCCCAATACAGGCACTGGCACTGGGCAGCTGAACTACGGACATGTGTGACCTACTACTCCCTGCATGGGGACACCTGCCCAGTGCATCCCAGGGGAGAACCAGGGCTTTCTCTCCAAGCTGTGATCAACCACTTACTTGCCTCTCCAGACCTGCAGATACCCTCTGCACTTACACACTCACATACATATACGCACTGATACATGTGCACACTCAGACTCATGTGCTCACACACATATACATGTGCTCATACCTTACACACTCACTTATATCCACATACTCATACACTCACTCACTTGCAGTTACACACACTCAAACATACATACTCATACACTCAGTTATACACTCATACATTTAAATGCACACTCAGTAATGCACACACACACTCATACACTCAAACATACATACACATATATTTCACACAGTCATACATGCACACAAGCATTCATACACACATTCACACATACTCAACATGTTTACTTACATACACAGCCATATGCTTCTACACACTCAAACATTCACACACGTTCATATTCAAACTCACATATTTATACATACAAACCTACGCTCACATACTCAAACACCATTACTCACACTCACATACACTTACACTTACACATCACATATTTACACATGTGTTTACAAACATTCATGCTCACACTCTCAAACACTTATACAGTCACATACTCACTCATAAATCAGGGAGATGTGCCCAAGTGTCTGATCAATCAGTAGCATCCAAAAGGCATCTCTTTTATGTTCATTTCTGTGCCATCTGTCTCATTTGATCCCTGGTCAAATGATGAGAAGCTACCCAAGAAAAGATCTCGGACTCTGCCAGGCTCCATACCCACTGCATTTCCCCTGGAACAGTGTTCTCCTCAGGGAGCAGCCCTCTCACTGCCTGCCTTGGGGACCCCAAGAAAAATCCTGGGCTGTGAGGTCCTGGAGCAGGGGCCAGACCTACTGGAATAGCCAAAAGTGTTGTGGATACCAGCCAACGGCCATGCATATGGTCTGATAGGTAGGAGACAGGAGGAGAGAAAACCACAACCAGAATATCATAGGGAATCTTAGGACCACACTCTATGAAATCAGTGTTTACTGACCGCACCCCCCCCCCCCACCCCGCAAGGTGTTATGACTTTGTACAAATAAATGAATATTTTTAGAGGGCTTATTTTTTGGTCAGAGATTGCAAATCTGATGGCCCGTAGACCATCTCAGTCTACACACTCTCTTGTTTGAACTGCACATTTTTAAATTTTGAATTTCGGAGTCTTTGAGGGAGGGGAGAGCACTTCTGGAATGGTGGAGTAAGGACCTCTGAAAGTCTACTCCTCTGTAAGACCAATGAGAACACTGGCAAAAATAAGCAAATTAACTTTTTCAGTACTCTGGAAATTAACCAAAGACTTACAACAATCTAAGAAACATTTATTTTAAAAAAAGAAAAAAATACTAAATTTCAGTAAGAACTGTGAGCTTTGTGGCATTTTAACTTATCCTATCTCATTCCCTCTGCCCAGCTCTGCAATAGCCTTGAAGACCAACAGTTTTACCATCATGGTAGCCATGAAAACCAGCAACTTAGCAGCCACCAGAAAAGGAAGAAAGGTTTGGAGCTCCCTAAAAATCTCTATCCCCAGAGAGTTGTCGGTATTTGATCTGTCTGGAAGTTCCTTGTAAATCTCCAGTCCCAAAGTTTGTCTTTATTTGACCTGACTCAGAGCTCAGTCAGCGTGAACAGCCTTTTCCCCGGGGGCATTTGTCAAAAATAATCAGCAAGAGTAGTTTAACACCAAAGCTGCCTGAGGCAGTGATAACAGATGGGACAAACTAGAAGCTGACAAAAAAATTTAAAATAAAAACTGAGGAATAAGATGTCTGTCCATAGAGGGCTTCGAAAAGCTCCAACATATTCTTGAGGATCTATAAAGCCATATCCATGTGCAGGGCTGTGCACTTGTCCAGGAAATGCCTGAGAAGGCCCTGACCACTCACCTCTGGCTAACCTTGAGGCTCTGCTTGAGCAGAAAGTGAAGGCTAAAGTAGTGTTGTAAACCGCCTGATGGAACATTTAAAGCATGCCCCAACACATACAGAGCCTCTCATCAAAGGCTAGGAGGCTTATGTGTCAAGGCATTTAAAGAAATCTCTGTCTAATCATTAGTTGACCCTTGAGCTGACTAAGCGGACACTTTAGTGGCCACTCACAGCAAAGAATACAGATTTTACAAAATTAGTTCAGGAAAGTCAATAAACAAACAAACAACAGAGTCACAACAATAATGAGCATCAACAACAAGCCCTACAGAGGAGTAAAATCTGGTTTTTAGAATTGCCACACTATATATTTAAAAAGCCAAATTTTCAACAAAATTACAAGACACACAAAGAAACAGGAAAGTATGACCCATACACAGGAAAAAAAGGAGCCAAGGGAAATTGTCCTTGAGGAAGGCCAGACCTTGGACTTACGAGACAAAAGCTTTAAATCAGCTATTTTAAATATACTCAAAGAACTAAAGGAAACTATGTCAAAAGAAGTGAAGGCAAGTATGAGAATAATGTTTCACCAAATAGGGAATATCAATAAAGAGATAAAAATTGTAAAGACAAACAAACGAAAAGAACCAAGTAGAAATTCTGAAATTGAAAAGTACAGTGACTGAAATGAAAAATTCACCAAAGGGGCTCAACAGTAGATTTGAGTTGGCAGGAGAAATAATCACCTAATGTGAAGATAGGTCAATTGAGATTAGCAAATCTGGGGAATAGAAGGAAAAAAGAATCAAGAAAAGTGAGTAGCATCTCAGAGACCTGCGGACACCATCAAGTACATCAAAATACGTGCAGTGGGAGTCCCAGAAGGAGAGGAGAGAGAGAACGGGGAAGATAGAACTATGAAGACATAATGGCAAAAAATGTCCCAAATTTGATGAAAAGTAGTAATCTACACAACCAAGAAGCTCAACAAACTCAAAGAGATAAACTCAAAGAGATTCACGCATAGACACATCTTAATCAAACTGTTGAAAGATAAAGACAAAGAGAGAATCTTGAAAGCAGCAAAAGAGAAGACATTTATCACATGCAAGGGCTCCTCAGTAAGCTTAACAGCTGATCTCTCATCAGAAACCATGGAGGCCAGAAGACAACGGGATGACATGCTCAAAGTGCTGAGAGGAAAAACACTGTCAACTAAGAATTCTATATTTAGCAAAACTACCCTTCAAAAATGAAGTAGATCAAGCAGATACTTACATGTCAGTGTTCACTGCAGCATTATTCACAGTAGCCAAATGGTGAAACAATGCAAATATCCATTGATTAATGAATGGGTAAACAAAATGTGATGTATACTTACACACATGGAGAGTTATTGCTTAATGGGTACAGAATTTTGGGTGGGGGGGTGAAAAGTTCTGGAAATAGTGGTGATGGTTGCACAATACTCGGAATGTAATGAATGCCACTGAACTGTACACTTAAAAACAGTTAAATGGCAAACTTTATGTTATACATATTTCACCACAATAAAAATATTTCAGGGTAAAAAAAGAAGAGGAAGAAGAAATTAAGCCACCCTCAGATAAATCCAAACTTTGAGAATTCATTTCAAGCAGACCTGCTCTACAAGAAATCTAAAGGGAGTCCTTCAGGCTGAAATGAAAGAACACTAGAAAGTAACTCAAATCCATGTGAAGAAATAAAGAGCACCAATAAATGTAACTACATAGTTAAACATAGACATTAGTATAAAAGTACTATAACGTATTTTTTTGTTTGTAGCTTTTTTTCTTCCAGCTAATTTAAAAGACAATTGCATAACACAACAGTTATAAGACTGTATTGATGGGCTTATAATATACGAAGATGTAGTTTGTATGACAATAATAGGACAAAGACGGGGAGAAAAAAGAGCTGTATACGAGCAAAAGTTTTGTATACTATTGAATTAAGTTGTTATTAATCAGAACTAGATTGTTATAAGATGTTAACTGTAGTCCCCAGAGCAAGCACTAAGAAAATAACTCCAAAAAATATACAATAAGAAAAATCAACAAGGGAATTAGAATGGTACACTGGAAAATGTTTATTTGACACAAAAGAAGGCATAATGGGAGAATAGAAGGGAAAAAAGACATATGATATATGGAAAACGAATAGCAAAATGGCAAATATAAATCATGCCTTCCAGTAATTACATTAAATGTAAAAGAACTAAAAATTCCAATCAAAGGACAGAGATTGGCAGAATGAATTGAAAAAACATGATTCAACTATATCCATCTACAAGAGACAAACTTAAAATTCAAATACACAATAGGTTGAAAGTAAAAGGGTAGAAAAAGATAAACTATGCAAACCAAAAGAAAGCTAGGATAGCTATACAACTATTAGATAAAATATACTTTAAGACAGAAATTATTACTAGAGACAAAGCAAGACACTGTATAATGATAAAAGCCTTCATCCAGCAAGAAGACATAACAATTAACATATACGCACATAACAACAAAGCCCAAAATACATGAAGCAAAGTCTTTGGCAGGAAAAGATTGGGCACAAGCTTCTCCATTTTCACTCAACTCCCCATCTAGGGTTGCCAGATAAAATACAGGGCATCCAATTTAAATTTAAATTTCAGAAAAACCACAAATAATATTTTATATAAATATGTCCCATGCAGTATTTGGGATATACGTACACTGGAAATGTATTTGTTATTTATCTGAAATTCAAATTTAACAAGGTGTCCTGCATTTTAATTTGCTATGTCTTACAACTCTACACCTATCATATTTATATTATTTGCTCAGCCTCTGAAGACATTTGAATTTGCAACCACTGAGGGCACATTCTTAAGCAAAAGGACCAAAACTCCCTTCCCTACAAAATTCAAAGCTGGTTGAATTTAGAATTTGGATTCTTGTCCACCAGGGGAAGTAGCTTCTAAATCTGCTGATTCTTGTTTTAATGACAAAAGTTTTCCTTCCTTCCTCCCTCCCTTTCTTCTTTCTTTTCTTCCTTCTTCCCTCCTGCCCTTCAACAAGTATTTCTTGAATACCTACCACATACAGAGTCCTCAGCTAGGTGCTGAAGTGACACAGTGAAGTATAAAATACGACTTCTTCCCTCTGGAACTTAAAACTTGCAGCCACAGAGACGTAAATCTAGAACTATGCACCGGAACCACCTGGGGAGCTTTTTAAAACTACAGATCCTTTTCCCACCTTAATCTCTTCATAAATCAGACTCTAGATGTCTGTCCCAGGAATACGGATTTTTAACAAGCTGCAAGGTGAATCTCTAGAGCTCACCAGGCTCTGGGGGTTTCATCAGAAGACCCTAACTGAGATCAACCTCTTGCCCAGTTTGAGAATCTCCTCTGGACTGTCCTGAAAGGCTGTCCCCCAGCTCCTGCTTGCACATCTCTACACAGAGAGGCCCAACCATGAGAAAGTGCTCCCCCCCAGAACCTGGAATCTAATGCCAGGCCAGCAGAGCTGGTGCCCCACAGCTGCCCAGAGTCTTCCTTCCACCAACAGGCGTCCCTTCCCCAGGCCAAACAGCCCACTCCTTCAGTTCTTTCTGCCGTTTTCCTCAGCGCAGACTGTCCAGGTCCTTCACCCTTGAGCTTGGGGAGAAAGACAAAGAGGACAGGCCCTCATTATATTAGCAAGCAAGGACACTGGCCCCACGGGTGGCATGCACTTATCCTAGGGGAGTGCTGGGCACATAGGTCAGCAATCACAGCCCACCCTAGAGCCTGATTGTGGCTCCTGACCTTTATTCATCTGACCTTTATTAGTCACCCCCTCTGGGGGGATCGAGTGGTGGCCATGACAGAACCAGCCCACCTTGCCTTTGCAGAGCTCCCAGCCCTGCAGAAGGGATGAGATAGAGGGGCTTGGCGTCCATTGACAGGGGAGGGCCTGGCCCCTGCTTGTGAGTTTTAGAAGAACTTTCTCAGGCTTTGGGGGTAGAGAGACAGTTTTAAGGTGTCAGGTCATCTTTCATCATGTTCTACAGCGCACTTTCCCCTTACTTCTGTTCTCCCTCCACTACCATTACCTTTCATATTCTTTCTTTGTTGTACAAAGCAGCTTCCCATACCTTCTCTCGCCTTGAGCTGGGAGCTGGGGGTTGGGGTAGGGAAGTAGTTAGAGGTGCAGTGGGAAAAGGGAGGGCACTGGAACGAGCGAGTCCAGGACCCTCAACATCTACCCCCAAGTCAACTCTCCCGTCTGCTCCCTGTCCAGACACACACAGAGCTCTTCCCCTCAATAATTCAGTGGCATAAACTGTCCTCCATCTCTTCCCACATGTGTAACTGTGTGCGTGTAACAAAGTGTTAAATTGCAACTTCCTACTGAGTCACCGACATAAAATAGGTAAGACATTTCAAACCGAGATGCAAATGTGGAGAGGAAATAGACAAAAACCCATGATAAGGCCCTAACGTGTCTCAGCGGCCTTGAGGGTCTGACGATCTAGTTACTGGAGAGGAAAGACATTTGTGAGGAGAACCTGCCTGGAGAGAGGAGAACTTTGACTCTCCCCACCCTCAGCCCCACCCACCCAGGGCAGGAGTTGAGGGTACCCCTACCTGAAACCAGGTGAGGGGCCCCGACGGGACCATTTGGAAGCTAAATATGGGCTTCCTGCAGGATGGGGGATGCTGGCCCTGGCCTCTGATTCCCACTTTAGAAACCTGAAGGTGGGAGAAGGGAGCCTCAGAGAGGTGGCTGAGCAGGAAGGAGGCCTCGCTCCCCGAGGTTGTCAGGGGAATGAGCAAACAGAAGAGGATTTCCCGCAGGTCAGCTGTGGGTCCCTCAGGAAGGCAGGCCTGGTCATGCCCCAGAGGACACCTGGGGGAGTGACGGGATACCTCAGAGAGTCGATGTGGTTTGTGCCCAGGTTGTGGGGAGGGAAGAGTAAAAACGGGAGCTGAGGAGAGAGTCAGCAGCAGGAAGTGAACGTTGTCCACATCAAAAAGGTAAAATGGAATGTTCCCGTGGGCCTCCAGAATCCATGAGAGCACCACCTGGGAGGGATCAGCTTTACACGTGGGTCAGGACAAAACCATCCCATAGGAGTGTCAGTCAGGTAAGGCTGCTTACCTGTCCTCCCTCCCTCCCCTCTCCAACCTTAGCAAGTTGGAGGAGGAGCCTTGTCGATGAAAATAATCCATACCCAATCTATAAACGAAAATTTGGGTGAGTTTATTCTGAGCTTAAATCTTAGGATTACAACCCGGGAGAGTCTTTCCACAAAGGAACAGAGCACTCCAAAGAAGTGGGGGTACACAAGGTGGTTATATACCCTCAAAGAGGGTGTTTTACATATGATTGAAATGTCCCTCCCACAATAGTCACAAGATTGCCCTGTCGGCACAGCACTTGATGGACACAGCAGGTAGTGGGTCTGCTATCTTGGAAGGCGTAGCAGGAGGCAAGTCTATTGTCTCGAGCTGGGCGGCCACAGGTGAGCACAGCAATCAGTTTCTAGCCTAAGATGCTTAATCCTTAAGGAGATGCCAACGTTGGGAGGGGGAGGGAAGTTGCACCTTTATCTCAAGGGCCTTTTGCTCTTGCCGTAGGGAATCTCTAAAGCAGATATACAATGCATGCTCAACGGCCTCGTCAGGCCCTTTTGGAAAGACAAGGTCAGGCCGAATTAGGTTTAGACCAAATGGCTTCCTCATATATTCCAATATATCCTATTGCTTGCCATTTTTATTTGTCAGGCTTTAAGGTGGGGAGGAGAAAAAAAGATCCACCCACACTCTAGCAGTGCGAGCGGCCATCTGTAACTTTTCAAACAGTTGGCAGCTGTGGCTGCTCCCCAGACTGGCCATTCTAACTTCTGAACTGAGGCTGTGTTTAAGAACCTAAAATGAATATAGAGCTGTTTGTTTGTTTAATCCGGTGTATGCATCAGGGTTCTTCAGAGAAACAGAACTAATAGGATATAGAGAGAGATTATAAGGATTCGTTCATGTAATTATGGAGGCTGGGAAGTCTAACATCTGCAAGCCAGGCTGGCAGCTGAGACCCAGAGAGCAAATGTTGCAGTTTCAGTCCAAAGGCTGTCTCAGAACCAGAAAGAGCTGATATTGCAGATGAAGTCCAAAGGCCGTCTGCTGGAGGATTCTCTCTTGCTCCAGGGAGGCTGGTCTCTCTGTTCAAGCCTTCAACGGATTGGGTGAGGCCCACCACAATATGGAGGGTGATCTGCTTTACTCAAAGTCCACGGATTTAAATGTTAATCTCATCTAAAAACACTTTCACAGAAACACCCAGAACATTGTTTGACCAAATATCTGGGCACTCTGTGGCCTAGCCAAGTTGACAAATAAAATGAACGATCACACCTGGGAATGATGTGAAAAGCCCTGGGAGAGTCCAAGTTTTCACCCAGGGACAGAGGTAGAGCTCCCTCCACTGAATGCGTTTTAAAGAGATAATGGCAGACAAACATCTGTGATTGTGCCCCAAGAGTATCCTGCTCAGTCATTACAGTTGTTACTTGTGTTTTCAGCAAGGAATGGAGGGGAAAAGTCATTCTCAATAGGAGCCTATTTCGTTGTTCTTTTTTAAAGATTGGCACCTGAACTAACATGCTGCCAATCTTTTTTTTTTCTTCTTCTCCCCAAAGCCCCCCCAGTACATAGCTGTATATTCTTAGTTGTGGGTCCTTCTAGTTGTGGCATGTGGGATGCCACCTCAGCGTGGCTTGATGAGCGATGCCATGTCCTGCGCCCAGGATCCGAACTGGCGAAACCCTGGGCCGCTGAAGCGGAGCGCGCGAACTTAACCGCTCAGCCATGGGGCTGGCCCCGGAGCTCATTTCTTCAGTGGCACTAGACTTACTCTTTGGGCAATACTGTTTTATTTACTTGGGAACACACTTATTTCAGATGAAGTGAAAGCCTTCCTCTGGAAGGAAGAAACCTTGGCCCCGGAGGAACCGAATGTTAATTGCTGTGTCCTGTGGGAGCAGGGAGGAGGCATCTTTGGAGACGGCGGGCTGTTCTGTGGGTTTGCTGGCTCTGGCTGGGGCATGACTCTGGGATGAAAACAAGGCTTTCTGGTGGCAAGGCCTCAGCCTAAAATGAGAGGCAAAGGGCCAAGGAGAGAGGCAGCCAGAAGGGGCCCCCAGAGCAGGGTTCTCCAGGGCAGGGACATGGCCAGTGCAGAGATGTCTGCTGACTGGGTTTCAGTTTTTCTTTCACTCCCTCAGGTCTTCAGCAAAATTGTGTAAGAACTTCAGCCTGGACTCAGATTACTTGGAGGAATTGGAGGAGGAGCAGTGTGAGAAGTCCCCAGAACCACTGTCAGGGCCGCCTAGAGGAGCAGGTCAGAGGCAGCTGATGAATGGGGTGGACGAGCAATTGGTGCATTAGTAATTACTCTGGGTCAACAGGCTCCCACTGTGCATGGGTGACCTTAGTGATCGTGGGGGCTGCTGGGGCTGCTTCAAAGGGCTGGCTCTGAGTGTCCCACACCCTGAAGGGTATCAGACTTTGGAGAAGTGGCATAGCATGCAGGTTCAGAGTTGGTTCTGTGGAGCAAGACTGCCTGGGTTTGAGTCCCGACTCTGCTTCTTAGGGCCCCAGGCAGGTTACTCCATCTCTCTCTGACCTCAGTTCTCGCATTGGTGAAAGTGAGGCTGTTTGAGGGTTAAATGAGTCAATATTGGAAAGTGCTGAGAGTAGAGCCTGGAATGTAAGTGTCCCTTCAGTCAGTCGGTGGCACCAAGTTAGGGTGAGTTAGGGTGAGTTTGGGTAGTGTGGCCAGGTTGCAGAGGCTTTCGTAAGTCCAACTTACGAAAGTTGGGGGGTCATCCAAGGCCCTAAGCAGAGGGCGACATAAGCAGATGCATGAGTTTGTGAGGGCAGATGGAGGAAATTCCTCGGCCAAATGCGATATTTGCAGGAGTGAGGGGCCCTCCTGATGCCCCTCAAACCTCTTCATCAGTCTGGATCTTGCTCCTATCTGCTGAGAGAAGATGGAGCAAAAAGAAAGCAAAGGCTGTTTAGTTTTTTCTCAAAGTCTTTCTTCCCTTTGGGGGAAATGTCAGGCTGTGCAGAGGTCATTCCATTTTTGCTTTTCTCTAATCTGCTTCGAGCCCAGGGGCAGGAGCACAGAGGCCCAAAAATACCGTGGCTGCCAGGTTGGATCACTTGGGGCTCTGGCCAGCCAGCTGCCTCATCTCTGCTCAGCCTCTGGGCTTCACTCACTGGCAGCTCTTGGGCACCCCCATCCCCCTCCGAGACTAGGAGTGGGATTTGGAGGGACAGAGCCTAAGATCTGGGGCTCGGAGATGGGGCTCCCCTGAGAAGGGCTGAGGCCCGGCCGTGGCTCAGGATCCAGGGAAGGACAGTCTCTTTGAAGTCATCTTGCCCAGCACTCCCCTTTGTACAGATGGGAGCACCGAGTCCCAGAAAGGGGGTGCTTTGTGGTTTTCTGAGGTAAAGGCCTGCCCCTCCACCCTTTCCCCAGCGCTCTTTGAAGCTGTCATCTGGCAGAAAAGCTTCAACAGGTCCTGAGGAGAAAAGCTCTGGGTTGGGAATCCAATGTCCTGGCTTCAGCCTAGGAGTGGTGGGCCAGTCGCTTCCCTCTGGCACTCAGTCCCTCCATCTGTAAAAGGAGGGATGCAGCCCTGTGGGGTTCCCCAAAGATGTGAGGGAGGGGGGCCCAGAGAACCATCCCGACTCCACCTGCTGCTCCTCTACTTTCCTGTCCTAGGAATCACGGTAAGGTTTTATCTGAAAGAGTTCTGCTACTAAAATAGAGAGGTTTCGAGGGTGTGAAGGTTCCTTCTGCCCCTGTGGTCTGTGGTAAGCCTCAGCTGCTGCCACACCCCAGGTTACACTCTATGATCCGTCCATTGGAAACACCTTGCAGTTCGCCCCAGCCTATCCCACCCCCAGGCTTTTGCACATGATCCCTGCTTTCCTCCACCTCCTTCACCTGGTCACCTGGCAAACTTCTGCTCATCCTTAGGCCACAGCTCAGGTACAATCTCCTCCAAGAAGCCTTCCAGACCTGCCCCAGAACTGCCTAAAGGCCTCCTCAGGGCTGCCATGGATTCCGAGCTCTCTCTCGTCACAGCACTTTGTACCTCTGTAGTTGCCTACGCACTTGTCTGTCTGTCATCAGAGAAGACATGAGTTTAAATCCCAGTTCTGCCACTTCCCAGCTGTGTGAGCCTGGGCAAGTGACCTAACCTCTCTGTGCTTCAGTATTCGCATATCTAAAATAGTATAAGCAAACAAAATGCTTGCTATGTGCCAGTCCCTGTCTTATGTGCTTTACTCACTTAATCCACACAACATCCCTAGGAGACTGGTACAAAAACCATTTTATTATTTTTTTAACAAATGAGAAAACTGAGGCACACAGAGGTTAAATAACTTGCCCAAGGTCACACAGCTTGTAAGTGGCAAGGCTAGTATTCAAACCATGCAGTCCAACTGAAGGAGACTCTACTGGCTCTCAGAAGCTACTACGGAGGGTGTTGTGAGGACGCTATGAGTAAATGCATGTAAAGTTGCTTGGCAAATAGTAAGTACCCACTAAATGCTCAGTATCTACGTTTCCCGGTGTCCCCTTGTCTGTCAGTTTAGCCTGGGGATTGAAAATAAGAATGGGGCATATTTTTATAGTTTTTTTCTCATTGTGTTCTCCCATTCATAGGATCCTTACATGTGAGAGCTGGACGAGATGTATGAAATAATGATAACCATAATACTAGCATTTATACACACAATGAAATATTGTTCACCCTTGAAAAGGAATAAAATTCTGATGCATGCTACAACATGGATAAACCTTGATGACATTATGCTAAGTGAAATGAGTTAGTCACAAAAAGACAAATACTGTATGATTCCACTTATATGAGGTACATAAAGTAATTAAAATCATAGAGACAGAAAGTAGAGGGGCCGGCCTGGTGGTGCAGTGGTTAAGTGCGCACGTTCTGCTTTGGTGGCCTAGGATTTGCTGGTTCGGATCCCAGGTATGGACATGGCACCGCTTGGCACACCATGCTGTGGTAGGCATCCCACATATAAAGTAGAGGAAGATGGGCATGATGTTAGCTCAGGGACAGTCTTCCTCAGCAAGGAGAGGAGGGTTGGCAGCAGTTAGCTCAGGGCTAATCTTCCTCAAAAAAAAAAAAAAAGAAAAGAAAAGTAGAATAGTGGTTGCTAGGGGTTGGAGGGGCAGGGGATGAAGAGTTGTTGTTTAAAGGGTGCAGAGTTTCGGTCTGGGAAGATGGAAAAGTTCTGGAGGTGGATGGTGGCGATGGCTGCACAACAATGTGAATGGACTTAATGCCACCCAACTATACACTTAAAAATGATTAAGATGGTAAGTTTTATGTTATGTAGACTTTACCACAATAAAAAATAGACTATAGATTATAATTATAGAATACAATCCATTGAATAAAATTGGAATCAACGAGTCCATACTGACAATAAATAGAAAATAAGTAAAGAGGGGAGATGGGAGGGCTCTTCCTTATATTAAAACGTTAACTAATAATGTGGAGGAAGAAGTCGAGTTGAAAAATGATCATTTTATAGCAATCACAGTAAAGATTGATTTGGCAAGTATCGTCAACTGATGCTGAATTGAGGGAGGAAAGTTTGGTGAGGAACGTGACATTGGCATGGTCTTAAAGTGTTTCCCCCCAGCTTGTTTAATGCAAGGGGAAAAACAGGAACTAATCAATGGAGAAAGCAGACACGACACTGACTAGGTGACCCATATGAACACCACCAAGGAGACTTGGTCAGATATCCCGTGCCTCCATGTGTGCTGCCCTTAAAAGGATAAAACACTTACAGAATATCCCGGTTAGGGATGCATTACTTGAACTTAACCATGAGGGAATGTCAGACAAAGCTACATTCAGAGACTTTCTATAAAATGACAATGTCATGAAGGCTGAAGAACTGTTCCAGACTAACGGAGGCCAAAGGGACCTGATAACTAGATGCAATTCCTGATCCTGGACTGGACTTGGTACCAGAGGGGAAAAACCTACCAGGACACTGAGACAATTGGCAACATTGGAATACGGACTGTTGATTAGGAGGTATTGTATCCATGTTCAGTTTACTGAATTTGGTAACTGTGTCATGGTTGTGTAAGAGAAAATCCTTGTTCTTAGGAAACACTGAACCGTGAAGAGTAAAGGTGCGTGATGTATGCAAGGTGTTCTCAAATGGTTCAGGAAAAAAACAAGAGAGAGAATGACTAAATATATGTGCCAGCATGTTAGAAATTGCAGAATTTGGGTTAAGGGTATACAGGAGTTCTTTGACTCGTTCTTGCAAATATTCTGTAATTTTGAAATTATTTTCAAAATAAAAAGTAAAAAAATAATAATAATCCCCAAGAGCACACCAGTGCTAATGGTAGAACTGAGATGTAAATGCAGGCCAATTTGGGCATTCAGGGACTCTGCTCTCTCTCTAATGAGTTAGCTCCATCTCTCCCATTTTACAGAGGAGGACACCGAGGCCCAGAGAGGGAAGGGGATTTGCACTTGGCCACAGCTTGTGTTGGCGGCAGCTTAAAGACCGGTCTCTGGGATCCCAGCAGGGTGAGCTCCACTGCTCTCTTGCACCTGTTGATGGAGCTGAGTGTCCTGCCTTGAGAGAGGACCACTGTTTCTCTGGAGTCTCCTCCGATCACTTGCTGAGCTGGTTGCATCTCAAAGGCAGGTCCCTGCTGGCCTTATCTCTAGAGTCTGGGCAATGGGGACTAAGAAGGTTACATTTAATTAGGAGAGTAACAGACCAGGCCTCATGGATTAAGTTGCAGCCCTCTCTGTTCCATCATTGTCTGCCCTCTTCAGCACCCTTTCTACTTTTGGGAACAATACCTTCTTTTGGGGCCCTGTTTCTTTCTACTTTCTAACCACCAGGTGGTTCTACTGGGTGTCCAGTCACAATGTTTCACCCTCATGGCCACAGTTGATTGGTGTAGGGGTGGGCACTGGGCTCAAAATGGGCCAATCAGACCCTTCCCCTGAGAGTTTCTGGACTGGATTTAAGGGAAGCAGGTTGTAGGCTTTCTCTAGTGGGAGGCTACCATGTGTGGGGCTTAGAAACTGATGGCAACCATATTCTCCATTGTGAGGAGAAAGCTGTTTGATAGAATAAAGCTAAGAGAAGCAGAGAAGGGAGAAAGTGCCCTAGGGTCCAGGCATATCTGAGGCCCTGGCATTTATTTCCATGGTTATGTTCTGTAAATACACTGGCATCCTTCCAATAAATTGCTGTGATTTGGCAGAAGCCTATTTGCTTTGGATTTCTATCACGTGAAATCAAAATAGACGAACAGATCTGAGATCTGACCACCAGCAATCTTGACCACAAGGCCCCAGCAGGGAGGCTGTAGAGTTCTGTTCCGCTGGAGCCAACTACACTCTTGGCTCTGCTTGGATGTGGTGGGGACCATGAGAGTTGCCACTGAGGCCTTGTCCCACCGGCAATGTTTGATTTCCACGGAGGGCCGTAGTCCTTACACTGTGGATAGGGCTATCTGTACTCACACCCCACCTCACCTGCTGGGATTCCCGGAACAGGGCCTTATCCTACCCCTCTCAGGGTTAAGGCTAGGTCAGTGAAAGGAATCTGTGGTTTATTGAGTGTCAAGAGAAACAAGGGGAAGGAGATTAAAACTCATCAAGGCTCCCCTCGAGGTTCTTGGTGGGAGGCAGAGAAGGAGTTGGGGGAAATCTTCTACTCCAAGATAAAAGAAGATTGGTGACAATTCCTTACTTCTGCCTAAATTTTTAAATGAGATATAAATTACATGCAGTAAATCACACAAATCTTAAGACTACATTTACACCTACATACTCACCTGTGTAACCACCACCTAGATCAAGATGCAGGACATTTCCAGCACCCAAGAAGACTGCTGTGTACCCCTTCCCAGTCAATATCCTGACGCCCGACCCCTCTATTCTGATCTATGTCTGTCATCATAGGTTAGTTTTGCCTGTCCTTGAACTTCATGTAACAGAATCATACAGTACATGGTCTTTTGGGTCTGGCTTCATTTTCACACAACATAATATTGAGGAGGCCTAATCTTTAATATTGGCCCCAACATTCTTGATCTTCGTGGTACTCCTGTAAAAATAGCTAACATTTGTTAGGTGCTAGGTCATGTTGCAAGTGCTTTACACGTATATATTCATTTACTCCTTATAGTATTCCCATGAGGCAAGTACAAACACAGGAAGTGGGGCACAGAGAGGTGAGGTGACTTGCCCAAGACACAGGTCTGAAGTGGCAGTGTTAGGACGGGGAGGCAGGCAATCCTTCTGTAGCCCATGCTTGTATCTAGGAGGCAGGAGACATCCTGTGTGTTCCAAGGGCTGAGAGAACCTCACTAGGTGGATGTGGTCTTTGGAGGCTCAAATGGGATACCAGAGGTAAAAATTTGCTAAAAAGAATAATGCGTTGTATAAATATATGCCAGAGACACGCTTCATTTAATATGAATAGGGTTACAATGTATTCATTTATTAATCCAATAAACATATATTGAACACCTAAAGATACATGGAGGGTCAGTGGGCTCAGAATGACAGAGACAAAGTCCTTGGACCATGGTGTTCACAGTCCAGAGAGGAAAGCAGATGTTTAAGGAGGAACTTACATGTATGTTGGGCTAAGAAAGGGGAAGTTCAGTATGCTTTGAATATGTGATGGGAGAAGCTGACCTTGTCTGTGGGATCAGGGAAGTCCTCTTTGAGGAAATGACACTTCATTTGAGACATGAAAGCTCAGCAGATTTAGAGACGAAGTTGAACCAGGCACAGTAAACAGCAGAAGCAAGGGCCCTAAGGTGAGGGAGAATGACTAGCACCATAATTAGAAATTCAAAGTCACGCGCGTATGATAATTTGCTATACAACAGTTACTTGCCTTGCTTTCATGGAAATAAAATTCCTTGTGACAGTTTATTATTTTTTTTAAAGTCAAACTCCTTGCAAATCTATTTTTTTGAGTTTTTATTTATTTTTTATTGCAGTAACTAGTTTATAACATTACATAAATTTCAGGTGTACATCATAATGTATTTCGAATTCTGTGTAGATTACATCATGTTCACCACCCAAAGACTAATTACCATCCATCACCACACACATGTGCCTAATCACACCTTTTGCCCTCCTGCCTCCCCTCTTCCCCTCTGGTGACCACCAATCCAATCTGCCTCAAGACAGTTTCAATGCTTACCTGCTCCAGTACATCATGGTCACTAGATGTGACAATCTTTTTGGTCACTCTAGATCTTAACTAGTTTTTACTAAATTTTAGTTTTGTGAAGCTACATTCTTTACTGGTTACCCATGTTAACAAAGTTAAACACACACTGAGAGACACAAGAGTATTTTGAAATGTGATGAATTATTGCTGCAAAAATATTGCAATACTTTACCGGAAGTTGCGCTAGATTTTACCAAATAGCTTAAGGTTTTTAGTTCCTCTGCATTCATTTCCCATCAACGTCATCACTAACTAATGTTCATTAGTCAATTTCAACTATAAATTTTCTTTCTTTCTTTTTTTGCTGAGGAAGATTCACCCTGAGCTAATACCAGTTGCCAGTCTTCTTCTTTTTGCTTGAGGAAGATTGTTGCTGAGCTAACATCTGTGCCAGTCTTCCTTTATTTTGTACATGGGATGCTGCCACAGCGTGGCTTGGTGAGCAATGTGTGGGTCCACTCTCGGGATCTGAACTCACAAATCCCAGGCTGCCAAAGTGGAGCATGAAAACTTAACCACTATGTCACCTGGCTGGCCCCCCAATCTTCCTCTATTTTGTACATGAGTTGCTGCCACAGCATGACTGCTGATGAGTGGTGTAGGTCCGTGCTTGGGAACTAAACCTGGGCCACCAAAGCAAAGTGCCCTGAACTTAACCACTAGGCCATGGGGCCAGCTTTAAATTTTCAATAGTTGTTGTAGTTCATGTTCATTGTAATTCTTCAAATTACATATGTCATCAGGTTTAGTGCTTTTCGAACTAATAAGCAAATGAATTGCCTGGAGGTCATGTTAAAATGAAGACTTTGACTACATTGATCTGGAGTGGGGCTGAGATTCTGCACTTTTAATAAGCTCCTAGGTGATGCCCATGCTATTGGTTCAGGGATAACATTTTGAATAGTAAGGGTCTAGATTAGAAGACTGAAAAGATCATTATTTTCTTTCCGGATTGTAACCTTTTATTTTATTATTATCATTATTATTTTTCCCCTTTTTCTTCCCAAAGCCCCCCAGTACATAGTTGTATATTTTTAGTTGTGGGTTCCTCTAGTTGTGGCATGTGGGATGCTGCCTCAGCATTGCTTGATGAGTGGTACCATGTCATTTTAAAATCAATAATCTATTTTTTTATAAGCATCATCATTTAGTTTTTCTTCAAAGAATTTCTTAATCCCTTTGAGGTTTTCAAGAGCATTATGTACATTGAATTTTTTTGAACATTGAATTTTCTGTATCATTTTGCTTAAACCATTAATTTTACTTAAAGCATCATGCCAAGTCAGTATCAATCTAATAAATTTAGACATGAATATGTTTGAAAGTATAACTTTGGTTGGTATTTTAGAACACATATTCTTTATTAATATCATCATAAAAAAGATCATTATACATTGTTTGTAACTGAGTTTTTACTGGCATGATAGTATCAACTCAATTTTCCCATCACATATTTAACAGTGGTTTCAAATTTATATTCAGGGTGTTTTCAATACACTCGAATGTTTAACCGAAGCTGAAAAGCATTCATACAGTTCTTTGAAGATATTTTTAAAATTCACTAATGTCAAAGGAGATTTTGACTGTATTCACTATCAAGTTTAAAGAATGCTTAAAAAAATAAATATAGAATGGCATATAATTTTTCTCAAAGATCTTCTATTGCAATGTCTTCCCCACATATTTGCACCATTGTCATATTTCTGGCTTCTCAAATTATTTTATTTTATTTTTTTGAGGAAGATTAGCCCTGAGCTAACATCTGCTGCCAGTCCTCCTCTTTTTGCTGAGGAAGACCGGCCCTGAGTCAACATCCGCGCAACTCTTCCTCTACTTTATATGTGGGACACCTACCATAGCATGGCGTGCCAAGCGGTGCCGTGCCCGCACCCAGGATCTGAACCAGCGAACCCCAGGCTGCCAAAGTGGAACATGAAAACTTAACCACTGCACCATTGGGCTGGCCCCTTAAGTTATTTTTGTTGAGTTCAGTATTTGTAAGAATTTTACTAAAATTTTAAAATAATCTTTCCCCAACATGACAAAAATCCTCCAAAATGTTCACATATAGAAGTATTTGAGTTTAGAAACCTACAAATCTAATCATAATTATTATCTGTGCTACATACATGCATTAGGTATTGACTCTAAAATAACGAGTAATATTAAGCACTTCTTACCTTATCCCAAAATATTTTTTTCATGGCACCTGCTAACATTAAAAAAAAATCTTGTGTATTTCATCCCTTGAGTAACGTGTAATAGTTTTTTGGTGCTGATATTTGATTTCTGTATAAATGTTCTTCCACGATGTTACTGAATTTTGCCAAATGAATAATATTCTGATTTCCACACTCTTAAAATTGGGTGTCTGAATGCTAGCTATTGCCTCACCAAAACAGAATCATTTATATAATGTTTTTAACAAGAGCACACCAATATCTTTTCCCATTTTATATAGTCTCTCTTCTGCAGCACCACCTTTCGGGGTGTCCCATATATCTCGGTTGCTCTTTTCTGTGTTTTCTCTCCTTTTTTTGCCTGTACTTTAATCTAAATACTTTCTGCTGCCTGTCTTCCAGTTCATTAAACCTCTGTTCTGCTGTTTCCAATCTGCTATTAATCCCATCAAATGAATTCTTTTTTAATAACAACTTGATTGAAGTACTATACATACAATAAACTGTACCTATTCAAAGTGTAAAATTTGATGAGTTTAGACATATGTATACATCCATGAAAACACCACCATAATCAAGACTCAGATCGTTCTCATCACCCTCAAAAGTTTCTTTGTGCCTCTTTACCTCTCGTTTTTCTCTCCACATCTGGTCCCAGGCAACCACTGATCTGCTGTCATTATAGATTAGTTTGCATTTTCTTGAATTTTATATGGAATTATACAGTACGTATTCTTTTGTTTTTGGCTTCTTTCTCTCAGTATAATGATTTTGAGATTTGTCTACATTGTTTAGTGTGTTGGTGATTCATCCCTTTTAATTGCTGGGTAGTATTCCATTTCACGGATTTAATGCATTTTTGTTCATCCATTCACCTGTTGATGGGTATTTGGGTTGTTTCCAGCTTTTTGATACTGTGAATAAAGCTGCTATAAATATTCTTTTTCAAGTCTTGGTGTGGACATATGTTTTCATTTCTCTTAGGTAAATACTTATGTGATAGTTTTTTTTTAGGTGTTAACTTTTTGAAGTGAATAACTTGTCCTCAGTTATTCTACACTATTCAACACTAATCTAAGTGCTGCTATGAAGGCATTTTTTGTAGATATGATTAAAGTCCATAATTGGTTGACTTTAAGTAAGGGATATTATCCTGGATAATCTGGTTGGGCCTGATTTAACCAGTGAAAAGTCCTGAAAAGCAGAGTTCAGGTTCTCCCGAAGAAGAACTTCTGCCTTGGGACAGCAGCTTCAGCCCTTGCCTGAGTCTCAACGTGATCTTCCTGATAGCCCGTCCTATGGATTTCAGATTTGCTTAACCAGTCCTCCTCCCCACCCCAAATTGTATAAATCAATTCCTTGAAATAAACCTCTGATTATATGTCTCCTACTGGTTCTGCTTCTCTGTTTGAACCTTGATTGATACAGATTTTGGTACTGGAAGTTGTTCTAGAGGAACGGAATCTTAAGGATGAGTTTTCTGAACTGGTTCTGGATTTTCTTGAATTGGTTCTCTAATCTGGTTAGATTTAAGGGCACTAACGACGATGTTAAAGAGGGCATTGGTAGTCCATGGTATGATGAGGCATTGGATACTCTTAATCAAATACACATAGAAAGTGACGTCCTGAGTGGCCATGCATTTGCTACCTTAGAATATTTTAGTCAAACTAAGAAATATGATGGGATTGTCTGGTTGCTCCTAATTGTACTGAAGAAAGCGGGGAAAGAAAAGGATGAGCTCAGGGCTTCAAATTCCTAACTGAAGCCATGTATACATGACCTGAAAGCCTCTATATCTACCTTGAAAGAAACCCTTAGGGCCAAGATTTCTGAAAACCAAACCCAGAGCCTCTTTCTGCAAGTGGTTGATAGAGATGCTGTTAGAGTCCTTGGCAGGCCCCCACAGGTAAATCACAGGGCAGACCTTTAGGACTTTGGAGCAAAGCCCTGCCATCTACCACAGATAACTACTCTCCTTTTAAGAACAGCATTTGGCCTTAGTAGAGACTGAACTCTTAACCTTGTGACCTGAGCTGCCCATTACGAACTGGATGTTGTCTGATCCACCAGGCTATAAAGTTGTGCATACAAGGCAGCACTGCATTATCAAATTGAAGTGGTATATATCAGATTGGGCTTGAAGGGGCCGTGAAGGCATAAGTAAATTGTATGAGGAAGTGCCCCAAATGCCCATGGCCCCTACTCCCACTATATTATCTTCTCACTCTCAGCCCACAGCCATAATCTCATGGGGCATTCCCTACAACCAGTCGACTGAGGGAGAGAAAACTTGGTCTTGGTTTCTAGCCTGGCTTATGATGGTTCTGCACAATACGTAGACCCTGGGTGAAAATGGACATCTGCAGCAGCACAGCTTCTTTCTGGGATATCCTAGAAGAAGAACACTGAAGGAGAAGCCTCCTTGTTGGCAGAACTTCAAGCAATACACCTGGTTGTTCTTTTTGCCTAGAAGGAGAAGCGGCCAGAAGTTGTGCTGGTCTAGAGGTCTTAGTTCCAAAAGGAAGAACACTTCCACCAGAAGACACAACAATGTTTCCATCGAATTGGAAGTTGAGATTGTCGCCTGGTCACTTTGCACATCTCATGCCTCCAAATCAACACGTAAAGAAGGGAGTTCTTGTACTGGCTGGGGTGACTTATCCTGATTACCAAGGGAGAAATTTGATTGCTACTACCCAATGGAGATGTATTATTAGTTAACTTTATATCACAGTATTAAGCTACAGGACGTGAAAAGAGGAAAGGGAACATCACCCAAGGACTTTGGATCCTCTTTTGGGGATAGTGCTGTGTTTCTGGTTATGCAGGTTAGTTGTATCATGTCAGATGGAAGTATGACTTTGTTATCATCTTTATTTGGAGCTTAAGTATAGTTAAAGAGATGAGTAGGAGTAGGATTGCTAGGTCACGAGTCTTTTTTTTTTTTTTTTCTGAAGAAGACTAGCCCTGAGCTAACATCTATTGCCAATCTTCCTTTTTTGCTTGAGGAAGATTAGCACTGAGCTAACATCTGCGGCAATCTTCCTCTATTTTGTTTGTGGGTTCCTGCCACAGAATGGCTGATGAGTGGTGTAGGTCTGTGCCCAGGATCCGAACCCATGGACTTGGGCTGCCGAAGCAGAGCATACTGAGTCTAACCACTACACCATGGGACCAGCCCCTCATCAGTCTTTTAAATTTTAGCTATCCTAATGAGGGTGTAGTGGTATATCATTGTGGTTTCAGTTTGCAAATCCCTGAATGACTAAAGATGTTGAGCATGTTTTTGTTGCTTATTGGTCATTTTTATACCTTCTTTGGTGAAGTGTTTACTAAAACCTTTTGCCTATTGTTTTATTGAGTTGTCTTCTTATTCAATTATAAAAGTTCTTTATATAGTCTGGATATAAGTCTCTTGTCAGATATATTGTATTACAAATCCTCCCTCCCATCTGTGGCTTGCATTTTCATTTTCTTTCTTTCTTTTTTTTTTGCTGAGGAAGATTTGCCCTGAGCTAACATCAGTGCCAATCTTCTTCTGTTTTGTATGCGAGTCACCACCACAGCATGGCCGCCAACAAGTGGTGTAGGTCCGTGCCTGGGAACCAAACTTGGGTCACTGAAGCAGAACATGCTGGACTTCTTAATCACTAGGCCATGGGTGCTGGCCCCTTTCCTTCTCTTAATGGTGTCTTTCAAGGAATAAGTTTTTAATCTTGATGAAGTTCAATTTATGAAATCATTTCTTTTATGGTTCATGCTTTTTGTGTCCCAAGAAATGTTTGCCTATCTCTAAGTCACAAAGATTTTTTGTTTTCTCCTAGAAATTTACTCATAGTTTTAGCTTTTACATTTACAGTTATCATCCATTTTTAGTTACTTCCCTCAGGGGCCTCCTTCAGTGCTCCAGAGGTCTATAAATGCATCCCCACTAACCTCCAATCTAAGAGTCAGACTTGCCACCTCCCTGGCCTTCCCTCTTCATCCAATCTATCATCATGTCCTGTCCATTTTACTTCCTAAAAAGTGTTCTTCTCTACCACCACTGGTCTACCTTGCCTTGACTGTTACAGGAGCTTCCTAGTGCCCAAATTCTGAGCCCCCTCCAAACCACTCTTCACACTGGCACTGGAGTGATGTGTTAAAACACAAAATAATGAAAAATCCTCAAAGGCTTCTCCACACTCAGGTTAGTCTCAAATCCTTACCTCAACTATTGCCTACCTCTCCCTATTCTCACACTCTATCCCACATTCAGTGGTCTTTCACTGCCCCATTCTGGCCAGGCCCAGCTCTCACTCCTTGGACCTAGTTAACTCCTTCCAAGTTAGCCTTCGGATTCCAGCCTGAACATCCTTGACTAAATCAATCCCTCCCCCCATCTAGGTTCTCTTAGCACCATGTACCTCTCAGAAGAGATTTTACTAATTGCAAATTTTAATTTTGTGTGATTCTTCCTTTAGCATTTCCCTTCTTCACGAGATCTAAGTTCATGACGCCAGGAACTGTTTATCCCCACACTGTACTCCCAGTAACGCGAGCAGGGCCTACCACACAGAAGCCTCAATACATAAGTGATGAATGAATAAATGAATTAGGAAAATGGAATAATAAAGGGATAGATTGATGGCTGCTTGTGGTCCCTTCAGGGGTAATGTCGGACGCGAAATAGTAACAGCCTTTGCCGTTTTCCCAGCAGAGGCCGAAAATCTGCTAGATCCGAGAAGGAAGGGAGGCCTTCCGATTCAAAGTTGGGAGAACAGGTGTGTGACCCGGAGCGGCGGCCAGAAATTCGCTCAAAAGTAAACTGCTTCGGGCCCTCGGTCCCAGAAGGAGGGGCAGGGTAACAGCAGCTCCGCTCCTCCAGATTTCGCCCAAGCAGCCCACCATGAGCACCCACCAGCTTAACGCCCAGTGACCGCGTGGGTACTGGGCGGGCGGGCTGGGGGCGGAGCCACGCTTTCCGGGGGCCGCTTCCGCCCCCTGCGGCGTGCGCGTGCCCGTGCCCGCCGCCGCCTCGCGCGTGCGCCGCGGGCCGGGGGCGGAGGTTGTGGGCGGTGGCGGCGGGCGCGCGCGCTCTCGCCCCCACGCGCCGGTTCGCGTTCCCGCGCCGGGGCTGAGGCGGCGGCGGCGGCAGCGGCGGCGGCTGAGACGGCGCGGGGGGAGGGTCGGGAGGGGGGTGGTTGGGGGGGATGGACCGGGCGCGGCGGCCGCAGCGGCAGGACCCGGCGCTGGAGCTCGAGCGACGGAGCTGGCGGCGACGCCGGCTGCTCCTCCCCTCCTCGCCGGTGAGTGAATGCCCCCGCCCCGGACGCCGGCGTCGGCCGCGGCCCCTCACGGCCCCTCCGCCCGGGCGGGGAGCGTCGTGAGGGGAGCGTGGCCAGGCGGCGCCGCCGACGCGGGCCCGGCCTCCAGCTCGCGGCCTGGCGCGGCTCGGACCCTCGGTCGCCCCCGTTCGGAGCTGAAGCGCCGGGCCTAGGACTCGGCCCCCGGCATCCCGCCGGGCCCCTTCCTTCCCGGCTCGCTCCGCTGTCATTTTGACCCTGGGGTTTTCTCCCCACCCCCTCGCCTCGCCCCCTTCCCTGCACCTCCCCCTCCGGCCGCGGCGAGGGAGGGGCGTGTGAGGAGTCGGGCCGAGGCGCCAGGCGCTGTTTGGGAGCTGGCTCTGGTGGGCGTCTGGGGTCCTCGGAGCCCTCGCTCGCCCTGGCGTCCCCAGGAGTTGGCCGCTAGGGCTCAGCCCGTGCCACCTGAAACCAGTTTTGCGCCTTTTGTTTTGGTTTTGGACTTGTCGTTTGAGAGGAGGAGGCAGCCCGCTGTACTGAGACGGGGGAATAGGTGGTGCAGGGTGGGATGTGAGCCTAGGCGGGCTAGGCTTGGCCTCAGAGCGCCTTCTCTGGGCCCTTTGAGGAAGGGAAGAAGGGCGCAGTGAGCTGCACCTTCCCTGAAGGGCTGGAGATGCGCTGATAGCCGCACACCCCTGCTTTTTCAGCCTAAGCAGGAGCGTGTGTAGAGCTGGTCCAGCGGTTGGTTTGGTTCATCTCTTACCAATAATGGTGAGGATCCCCCAGGTGAATCTGCTGCAGGGTTTCTTGAAGGAGCCCGCTTGAGCCGTTGGCTGATTTCCGCCCCTTTTCTTTGGTGATGCCTTATCCGTTAGTCTTGGTAGATCCTAGCAAATGCTTTTGCAGGCTGCCTTTGGCATCCTGACTTGTCAGAGGAAAGGAGGATGCACACACACACTAATACAAAATGGTTGCTATAAGACTGACATACTTATCAGAGGTACCTGTACCATAAGCGTCTCTGTGAAAGATCTGAAATTCTAAATTAGCTAATTCCAAAAAACAAAAAAAAGCACCTAGGGCTTAAAAAGCAGGTAGCTGCTTTAAAATAAAACAGAACTTTGATTTGTTTATGCCTTCTGACCAGTATCTTAAATTTTGGAAGTGATTGGTTAAACCAGATCCTTGTCTTTGAAGTACCTGTGTTTAGAAATCATTGCAAAACCTGGAGGAAAGAACCTTATGAAAATGTTAGTGTGTTAATGACAAGATTCCTTCAGAAGGTAGATACATTTTTTTCTCCACTTGTAGATTGGAAGAGTGAGACTGGAATTGTGAGTAGGTGGTAGTTTTACTGGTGGTGTGTGGCAAACAATGCTTATAGGTGGGATTTTAACTCAACAATACCTTGTCCTCTACCAGCAGAGTCGGCTTGTATTATTTTGAAATCACACACCCACTCTCTGGCTAGTATGGAAAGATTAAAAAGCTGCTTCTGGTCTGTGGGCGGTAACCTTTTAATTTCTAGAGTTTTCAACTGCTTACAGAATAGATTGCTGATCAGCATAAGAAAAATTTAGATATTAAAAATTCATTAGCACATGATCTAGATCTGTTATAATTATGAGCATTTGTGAAGATTTGGCATGGTGGGGGGGCTGTGTACTACGTATGGGAAATGAGATTTCTCATAATATTTGCATGTTAAGGTAAACAAGCACAATGAGCTGACAGACTGTTGTGACACTTTGCAGTAGTTGAGAGAACCTTTTATGAGCACAAAAAAGCCTGTACACTTTGAAAAACCCCAGTGACCTGGACTACTTGGTGACCACCATTACTTTAAGCTGTTTGCTCCTTTTCTCTACTAGAATATTTCTCCTTTTCTGCAAGAGCTTGTATGCCCGTCATATATGTACAAAACCTATAATGACTGAGGGGTTAAGTTTAAACTCCTCGAAGTGGTATTTATGGATCACTCATTAATTTATTCATCAAATATTTATTGAGCCTTTATTTTGTTCCAGGATTTTTTTCTAACTACTGGTTTACAGTGGGGGAACAAAATGGACAGGATCCCTGCCCTCATTCAGCTTTATTCTGTGTGTGTGAGAATGAGGGTAACAAGTAAGCAAATAGGTAATTTCAGATAATGCTATAAATCAGTGATTAGCAAAATTTTTCTGTAAAGCACCAGAAAGTAAATATTTTAGGCTTTTCGGGCCATACTGTCTCTGTTGCAACTACTCAACTCTGTTGTTTTGTGCAAAAGCAGGCACAGGCAGTACATAAACAAGCTTGTCTATGTTCTAATTAAACTTTGGACGCGGAAATCAGAATTTCATATACTTTTCCCATGTCACAAAATATTATTATTCTTTTTGATTTTTTTCAACCATTTAAAAATGTAAAAGCCGTTCTTAGCTCATAGGCCATACAAAAACATCTAGTAAGCCAGATTTGGCCTGCGGGCTATAGTCTGGCCCTTTATAGAGAAAGTTTGCTGGCTCCTGATATGAACTGTGAAGAAAATAAAACAAGCTAAAGTCACAAGTGAGTGACTGGTGGGGGTCGTGGGGAGGCCTCACTAAGGAGAAGATATTTGAATTGTGGCCTAAAAGGTGAAGAGCTTTCCTGGCGAATGAAACAGCAAGTGCAAAGATGCACAGGTGAAAATGAGCTTCTGCTCATTAAATTTCCCCAGCATTGAACTTCCCCATATTGCATGTCCTTCTTGCCTTTGTGTCTTTTTTGATTTCGTTGTTCTTAACTAGGATGCCCTCCTCCTGTCAGGTTTTAAAAGTCTACCCATTGTAGAATCTAAGACTTGGAAGAGATCTTAACTTCTTAACCAATTGCTCTGTTCTAAAATGTTCTCAGTGATTTTTCAGCCTCCTTTTGAACGCCATTGATGACAGAAAATTCATTACTTTGAAGTAGCCTGTGCCATTTTTAGATAGCTCTAATTGTTAGAGTGTTCTTCTTCATGTTGTGATAGGATTCAACCTTTCTGCTTCCTTTCCCTGATGCTGCCTTACAGGGCCCGTAGAGTAAGCCCGCATTGGGGTTGTACCTCCTCCCCAGGATTCCATTCTAAAGTCAGTGCATGAGACAAAAATTACATAAGTTGAAAAGTATACTTGAGAATCCTTTAAATTGCTTAAAAGTATGGTGTGCATGTTTTTGTATATATAATTGTATGTAATTCTTGTGCGCTTTACAGACTGAAAGCCACCATTCTTGATTGAAGGAAGGAGCAAGAGGCAAAAAATTATGTAGATATGTAGGTCTTCAAATAATTTTGTTTTTTAAAACAGCTGTCAAATTCCTATCAGAGTGGGGGATGGTGGAGAATTTTAACATGTTCCTGCTTCCTTGCAGGGTTTATTACATTTTTACATGAAGCCTCTATTAATTAACTAATGTTTATAGAAGTGTTGTGTATATTAAACAAAATAAAATGTATAGGGGCACCTGGCACATGGTAAGTGGTCAATAAATGTTTGCAGGATTTGAATCTGAATTCTTGCATCATTGGGCTCACATGCACACTGTCCTTTGAAAAGTTGTAGAGAAGAACTTGGCCACCTGCTTCCTGTCTTTCCAAATTGACATTTCCTGTTGTGGCTCTATTGAACAGCTGTCACTCTCTGTGTCCTTGAGTGTTGGTCACATTTTACCAGAGGTCAACTAGTAAGTTAGATGGGCATATGATGTAACTCTATTAGTTCTGCCACGTGACCCTTAAAGTATTTCAACACTGCTGTTATGTCTCCCATTTAAGCCTTCACTTTTCAGGGCAAAGTATTTTCATTTCTTTTAGTTTTTTCTTATTTCTTGACCCTTATGGTTCTGATAAGTGTACCAATTTATCATTATTCTTCTTTACTTTGGTACCCTGAAGTACCTTTTAAGATACAAACCAAGTTTTGTCTCCTTAATGAAGTCTTCCCTCATAATTCTAGACCTTCTCTATATTCCTAATATACTTTTAGCTGTACTTCTCAATTTAATATTTTCTTATTTTTGTATTTTATACTTGTTTCATGAGCATCTGTCTTACCTCACGATGACACAGCGAGCTTCTTGAGGGCCAAGAGCATATTTTAGGCATTTTTTGTTTCCTGCCTGCACTGAGTAAAATTTCAGGCATACAGTGGATCATAATTAGCTTACAATTTTTTAAAAGTAAAGTTTCTGGGGGCTGGCCCCGTGGCCGAGTGGTTAAGTTCGCGCGCTCTGCTGCAGGCGGCCCAGTGTTTCGTTGGTTCGAATCCTGGGTGCGGACATGGCACTGCTCATCAAACCACGCTGAGGCAGCGTCCCACATGCCACAACTAGAAGGACCCACAACGAAGAATATACAACTATGTACCAGGGGGCTTTGGGGAGAAAAAGGAAAATAAAATAAAATCTTAAAAAAAAAAATCAAGCCAAAGAAATATATTTAAAAAAAAAAAAGTAAAGTTTCTGTTTTAGAACAGCGTTAGATTTAGTAAATTATTATGAAGATGGTACAGAGAGTTCCTGGCTATCCCATACCCGGTTTCCTTTATTATTAACATCTTACATTAGTGTGGCACATAGGTCACAATTAATGAACCAGTATTGATTGATATATTATTACTTAGAAGTTTATACCTCATTTAAGAGTGACGTAGTTTTTTCCTCAATGTCCTTTTTTGTGTTCCAGGATCCCATTCAGGATGCCGTGTTACATTTATTAGTCATGTCTCCTTAACTTCTCTTGGTTGTGACAATTTCTCAGACTTGTTTTTAGTGACCTTGCCAATTTTGAAGATAACTGGTCAGGTATTTTTTACAGTGTCCTTCAGTTGGGATTTGCCTGAGGTTTTTCTAATGATGAGACTGATGTAATCTGATTTTGGAAGGAAGACCGCAGAGGTAAAGTGTCTTCTCATCAAGTATCCAGAGTACATACTGCTGATATGACTTATCAGTGTTGATGTTAACCTTCATCACCTGGCTTGAGGTAGTGTTTGTTTTCTCCACTGTAAAGTTACCCTATTGTTCTTCCCTTCTTATACTATACTCTGGAAGAAAGACACCATACATAGCCCAGACTTAATTAGTAATGAGTTATGCTTCACCGCCTTAAAGGTAGAGTATCTGCATAAATTTCGTTGCTCAGGTTGTTCCAGCTTTGGCCATTTGGAGCTCTCTCAGTTGTCTCCTGTATCCCTTTCCTTTGACATACTCCTGTGATTGTGTGTGTGTGTGTAAGCTTGCACTTTCTTTCTGGCAACATAAAATGCTTCAGGCTCATCTTTTATATGTCATGCTCCCGTCCTATTCTCAGTCATTTTCTCAAGGAGCTCTAGTTCCTTTAATTGGAAAATGGTATTAGAAACCAAGATCTGGCTGCTAGATGTGCTCAGTTGCTGCTAGCTTATTGTTGCTTCTAGGTCCTCTGAGTGACAGAGGAAGGACAGAGGTGTGTTTATATTAAGCTATGTATATATACATATCTGTAAATATTTCTGTATGTAACCATTGTCTCTATAGTAAGCTAAACATGAATTTATACTGATGTCTCCCACTCTACTTCCTTACATGGATCATTCTAACCTCCTCCACTTCACCATTGAGAAATCTGGCTCCCACCCCTGCCATCCATTTACTTAATTCTTCAGTTCCAGTATACATGTGTGGTGATTTCAGAATTGTTAATTTGTGCTCCTGTAGAAATTGTTTGTCGGCTGCAGTACAGTGCTTATATACTGTACTGTATTCCTTTTGGCTTTAGTCTTGTGGACTCCACTCATTTCCAGCATTGCTTAGGTCAATACCTTATTCCTATACCTCCTTTGTGCTTATGCTTTACAGTTTTATGTGTTTTGACAAATTTTTAATGTCTTACATTCACCATTACTGTATCATATAGAATAATTTCACTGTTATAAAAAATTTGTGCCTCACCTATTTCACTCTCCCCATACCAACCCTTGGCAACCACTGGTCTATTTAGTGTCTCTATAGTTTTGCCTTTTCCAGAATGTCAGTATATTAAATTTTAAAAAGTATTTTTGAATGATTTTTATGAACACAGCGTTTTGTTAAGTAGTGGGAGAAACAGGTACTAGATAACTAAACTTGGAAAGATATGTATTTTTTCTATTGAGGTAAAATTCACATATAAAATTCATCATTTTAACTATTTAATGTGTACAGTTCAGAGGCTTTGAGTACATTTGCAGTGTTGTGAAACCATCACCACTATCTAATTCTAGAACATAGTCATCACCCCTAAAAGAAACCTCATATCCATTAAGCAGTCCCTCTCCCCATCCTCTGGCAATCACTAGTTTGATTTCTGTCCCTATGGATTTGTCTGTTCTGGACATTTCATTTAAATGAAATCATGTAATATATGGCCTTTTGTTTTTGGCTTCATGTTTTTAAGATTCATCCATGTTGTAGCATGTTTCAGTACTTAATTCCTTTCTTCTGGCTGAATAATAATATATTGTATGGCTATATCACCCTTTGTTTACCCATTCATCAGTGGATGGACATTTGAGTTGTTTTCACTTTTTGTCTGCTATGGATAATGCTGCTGTGAACATTTGTGTGGAAGTTTTTGTTTGCACATATATTTTAAATTCTCTGGGGTATATAACTAATGTATATCTTAAAGTTACTCAATGGATTACTTGTAGAGTGCTGAAAGAATGCTACATTCTCTCTGCATGGTATTCATCAGTTACTGAAATCCTGTTGTCTTTTTTATTTTACTATTATTTTTTAATTTTTAAAATGGAGGTAACATTCGTTCATAACGTTATATAAATTTCAAGTGTTACATCATTATATTACGATTTCTGTGTAGACTATATCATGTTTACCACCCAAAGACTAATTACCATCCATCGCCAAACACAGGGGCCCGTACTCCTTTTGCCCTCCTCCCTCCCCCTTCCCCTCTGGTAACCACCAATCTAATCTCCGTATCTATGTGTTTGTTTGTTGTTGTTGTTTTTATCTTCTGTTTGAGTGAGATCATATGGTATTTGACTTTCTCTACCTGACTTTTTTCACTTAGAATAATACCCTCAACTTCCATCCATGTTGTTGCAAATGTCAAGATTTCATCTTTTTTTATAGATGAGTAGTATTCCATTCTCTATATATACCACATCTTCTTTAGCCACTCATCCCGTGATGGGCATTTAGGTTGTTTCCAAGTCTTTGCTATTGTGAATAGTGCCGTAGTGAACATAGGAATGCATGTATCTTTATGCATTTGGGTTTTCGTGTTCTTTGCATAAATGCTCAGCAGTGGAATAGCTGGATCATCTGGTAGTTCTATTCTAAATTTTTTGAGGAATCTCAGTACTGTTTTCCATAGTGACTGTACCAGTTTGCATTTACACTAGCAGTGTACTGGGGTTCCCTTTTCTCCACATTCTTTCCAACACTTGTTATTTCTTGTCTTTTTAATAATAGCCATTCTGATGGGCATGAAGTGATATCTCATTGTGGTTTTGGTTTGTATTTCCCTAATAATTAGTGATGTTCGTGAAGATCTTTTCATGTGCCTGTTGACTATCTGTATATCTCTGGAAAAATGTCTGTTCAGATCTTTTGCCCCCTTTTTTTTGAGGAAGATTAGCCCTGAGCTAACATCTGCTGCCAGTCTTCCTCTTTTTGCTGAGGAAGACTGGCCCTGAGCTAACATCCATGCCCATCTTCCTCTACTTTCTATGTGGGATGCCTGCCACAGCATAGCTTAACAAGTATGCATAGGTCCGCACCTGGGATCTGAACTGGCAAATCCTGGGCTGTCGAAGCAGAATGTGTGAACTTAACCACTGTGCCACCAGGCCGGCCCCTTTTGCCCATTTTTTAATTGGGTTGTTTGTTTTTTTGTTGTTGTGGTATGTGAGTTCTTTATATATTTTGGATATTAACCGCTTATCAGATATATGCTTGCAAATATTTCTCCCATTTGTTAGGTTGTCTTTTCGTTTTGTTGATGGTTTCCTTTGCTGTGCAGAAGCTTTTTAGTTTGATGTAGTCCCATTTATTTTTTCTTTTGTTTCCCTTGCCTAGTCAGACATGATATTTGAAAATATGCCGTTAAGACCGGTGTTGAAGAGCATACTGCCTGTGTTTTCTTCTAAAAGTTTTATGGTTTCAGGTCTTACATTCAAGTCTTTAATCCATTTTCAGTTAATTTTTGTGTATGGTGTAAGACAGTGGTCTACTTTCATTCCTTTGCTTGTGGCTGTCCAGTTTTCCCAGCACCATTTATTGAAGAGACTTTCCTTTCTCCATTGTATGTTCTTGGCTCCCTTGTCGAAAATTAGATAAGTGGGTTTATTTTTGGGCTCTTGATTCTGTCCCATGGATCTGTTTGTTTTTGTGCCAGTACCATGCTTTTTTGGTTACTATAGCTTTGTAGTATATTTTGAAATTAGGGAATGTGATACCTCCAGGTTTGTTCTTTTTTCTCAGGATTCCTGTGGCTATTTGGGGCCTTTTGTTGTTCCATATAAATTTTAGGATTCTTTGTTCTATTTCCATGAAAAATGTCATTGGAACTTTGATAGGGCTTACATTGAATCTGTAGATTGCTTTAGGAAGTATGGACATTTTAACCATGTCAGTTCTTCCAATCCAAGAGCATGAAATATCTTTCCATTTCTTTGTGTCTTCCTCAATTTTTTTTTTGCTGACGAAGATTTGCCTTGAGCTAACATCTGTGCCAGTCTTCCTTTATTTTGTGTGTGGGTCACCACCACAGCATGGTTGCTGACGAGTGGTTTAGGTCCACGCCCAGGAACTGAACCTGGGCTGCCAAAGAGCATGCCGAACTTAACCACTAGGCCACGGGGCCAGCTCCCTGTGTCGTCTTCAGTTTCTTTCAGCAGTGTTTTATAGTTTTGAGTGTATAGATCTTTCATCTCTTTGGTTAAATTTATTCCCAGGTATTTTATTCTTTTTGTAGCAATTGTAAATGGGATTGATTCTTAATTTCTCTTTTGACTATTTTGTTGTTAGTTTATAGACTTGCAACTGATTTTTGTATGTTGATTTTGTATTCTGCAACTTTACCATATTCATTTATTATTTCTAAAAGTTTTTTGGTGGATTCTTTGGGGTTTTCTATGTATAGAATCATGTCTTCTGCAAATAGTGACAGTTTCACTTCTTCCTTTCCAGTTTGGAGCCCTTTTATTTCTCTTTCTTGCCCGATACCTCTGGCTAGGACTTCCAATACTATGTTGAATAAGTGGGCAACTTTGTCTGGTTCTTGTTCTTAAAGGGATAGCTTTCAGTTTTTCCCTGTTGAGTGTGTTATTATCTGTGGGTTTGTAATATATTGCCTTTATTATGTTGGGATACTTTCCTTCTATAGCCATTTTATTGAGAGTTTTTATCATAAATGGATGCTGTATCTTGTCAGATGCTTTCTCTGTATTTATTGAGATGATCATGTGATTTTTATTCTTCATTTTGTTAATGTGGTGTATCATGTTGATTGAATTGTGGATATTGAACCATCCCTGCATCCCTGGAATAAATCTCACTTGATCATGGTGTATTATCTTTTTAATTTGTTGTGTTCGATTTGCTAATATTTTGTTGAGGATTTTTGCATCTATGTTCATCAGTGATATTGGCCTGTAATTTTATTTTTTTGTGTTGTCTTTGTCTGGTTTAAGGGTAATGTTGGCCTTGTAGAATGAGTTAGGAAGCTTCCCTTCCTCTTCAATTTCTCGGAAGAGTTTGAAAGCTTAGGCGTTGCATGTTTGGTAGAATTCACCAGGAAAGCCATCTGATCCTAGACTTTTATTTTGGGGGAGGTTTTTTATTTCTGTTTTGATCTCCTTACTGGTGATTGGTCTGTTTAAATTCTCTATTTCTTCTTGATTCAGTTTTGGAAGGTTGTATGATTCTAAGAATTTGTCTGTTTCTTCAGATTATCCAATTTGTTGGCATATAACTTTTCATAGTACTCTTGTAATCTTTTGTATTTCTGAGATGTCTGTTGTAATTTCTCCTCTTTTGTTTCTGATTTATTTGCGCCTTCTCTCTTTTTTCGTGGTGAATCCAGATAAAAGTGTGTCAATTTTGTTTATCTTTTCAAAGAACCAGCTCTTAGTTTTATTGATGTTTTTCTATTTATTTTGAGTCTCTATTTTGTTTATTTCTGCTCTGCTTTTTATTATTTCCTTCCTTCTACTGATTTTGGGCTTTGTTTGTTCTTTTTGTAGTTCCTGTAGGTGGACTATTATATTGTTTATTTGAGATTTTTCTTGTTTGTTGAGGGAGGCCTGTATTGGTGTAAACTTCCCTCTCAAAACCACTTTTGCTGTAGCCCATAAATTTTGGCATGTCGTATTTTCATTTTCATTTGTCTCCAGGTATTTGTTAATTTCTCCTGTGATTTCTTTGTTGACTCAGTCATTGTCTAGTAGCATTTTGTTTAATCTCCACATATTTGTGGCTTTTCTGATTTTCTTCCTGTAATTGATTTCTAGTTTCATACCATTGTGGTCAGAAAAGATGCTTGGTATTATTTCAGTCTTCTTAAATTTATGGAAACTTGTTTTGTGGCCTAATACGTGATCTGTCCTGGAGAATGTTCCATGCGCATTCAAACAGAATATGTTTTCTATGATTTTTGGATGCAGTGTTTTGTATATATCTATTAAGTCCATCTGATTTAATGTGTCATTTAAGGCCAGTGTTTCCTTGTTGATCTTCTGTTTGGATGGCCTATCCATTGATGTAAGTGGAGTGTTAAAGTCCCCTACTTTTATTGTGTTACTATTTCTCCCTTTTTGTGTGTTAATAATTGCTTTGTATATTTAGGTGCTCCTATGTTGGGTGCATAGATATTTACAAGTGTTATATCCTCTTGTTGGATTATTCCTTTTATCATTATGTAGTGCCCTTCTTTGTCTCTTGCTACAGTTTTTGTTTTAAAGCCTCTTTTGTCTTATATAAGTATTGCAACCCCGTGTTTTTTTCATTGCCATTTGCATGGATTATCTTTTTCCATCATTTCACTTCCAGTTGTCTCTTTAGGTCTGAAGTGTTCTCTTGTGTGTAGCATACATATGGGTCTTGTTTTTTTTATTCAATCAGCCACCCTCTGCCTTTTGATTGCAGCATTTAGTCCATTGAGATTTAAAGTAGCTATTGATAAGAATGTACTTATTGCCATTTTGTTACCTTTTCTGGATGTTTTAGTAGTTCTTCTCTGTTCCTTTCTTCTTCTCTTGCTCTCCTCCCTTATGGTTTTATGGCTTTCTTTAGTATTATGTTTGGGTCCCTTTCTGTTAATTTTTTGTGTGTTTATTATAGGTTTCTGGTTTGTGATTACCATGAGGTTCATAATAATAACCTATGTATGTAGCAATCTATATTAAGTTGATGGTCTCTTTAGTTTGACCTCTTGCTAAAAGCTCTGATCTTTTACTCCCCTTCTCCCACATTTTTAAACCTCTTTGGTGTATGTGTGTGTGCGTGTTGTTAACCTCTTGTGTTAGAAATAGATAATTTTATTACTTTTGTCTTTTGACCCTTCATAGTAGCTTCATAGGTGGTTGATCTGCTACCTTTACCGTATATTTGCCTTCATCAATGATTTTATTACTATTTTTTCATCATTTTCTTATTCCTACTTGTGGTCTCTTTTTTTCCTACTTAAATAAGTCCTTTTAGCATTTCTTCTAGGACTGGTTTATTGATAAACTCCTTTAGTGTTATGCTTGTCTGGAAAATTCTTTCTCTCTCTATCCATTCTGAATGATAACCTTGCTGGGTAGAGTATTCTTGGCTGTAGATTTTTTCCTTTCAGCACTTTAAGTATATCGTGCCACTCCGTTCTGGCTTATAAGGTTTCTGTTGAGAAGGCAGCTGATAGCCTTGTGGGGTTTCCTTTGTATGTAACTTGTTGCCTTTCTCTTGCAGCTTTTAGGATTCTCTCTTTGTGTTTAGTTCTTGACGTTTTAATTATGATGTTTCTTGGTGTGGGCTTTGGGTTTATCTTGTTTGGTGCTCTCTGTGCTTCCTGTACCTGGGTGTCTGTTTCTTTCCTTAGATCAGGAAAGTTTTTAGCTATTATTTCTTTGGATAGATTCTCTGCCCTTTTGTCTCTCTCTTCTCCTTCTGGGACACCTATGGTAGCGGATGTTAGTGCATTTGATGTTGTCCCAGAGGTCCCTTAGACTGTCCTCGTTCTTTTTAATTCCTTTTTCTGTTCAGCTTGGGTGATTTCCGCCTGTCGTTCTTCCAGCTCACTGATCCATTCTTCTGTATCATCTGGTCTGCTTTTGATTCCCTTTAATGAGTTTTTGATTTCCATTATTGTATTCTTCAGTTCTGATTGGTTCTTTTTTATATTTTACAACTCTTTGTTGAAGTTCTCATTGTGTTCATCTATTCTTCTCCCAAAATCAGTGAGTATCCTTATGACTAGTTTTTACTCTTTATCAGGTAGATTGTTTATCTCTGTTTTGTTTAGTTCTTTTTCTGAGGATTTTCCTTTTCCCTTATTTGGAACATATTCCTTTGTCTCCTCTTTTTGCCTTTTTCTCTGTGCTTATATCTATGTTTTAGGTAGATCAGCTACATCTCCTGATCTTGGAGAAGTGGCCTTATATAAGAGATGCCTTATGAGGCCCAGCATTGTACTTCCCTCTTGTTACCAGTTCCAGATGTTCCGGGAGTGTCCCCTGTGTGCGCCATGTGTCCTGTTGTAGCAGGGTTGCTGTTTCTGCAGGTGCACAGGAAGGCTAGGCTGTCTTCCTGGCCAGCTGGTTGTAAGGCTCAGCTGCATGTGGCTGCTACAGTCCTTTCAGTCACTTTATTGGGCAGGGGGAGTCCCAGCACAGTTGGCTGCAAGTTCTAATAGCACATTCCTGCTGCAGTTTTTCTGTTAAGTGAGTAGGCTCCCATTGTGGCTGGTTGGTAGCCTCTGGGGCTCACAATGGCTGTAAGGCTGTTGTCAACTCTCTCAGTAGTGCAGCTGTGTGGGGCCGACCCCAGGTGTGCCAGCACACAGTTGTTTCAGGCATTGATAGTTATCGCAGATCCCCTATATGGCTGGGAAGCACAAGTCTGCTGCAACTGACAAGCCCCACCACCTGCGGGCCCACACACCCTGTCTATGCAGTCCTGCCTCGTGTGCATGCCCCGTCCAACTGAAATGCACGCCACTCACCCTGCTGCAGAGGCCTCAGACACTCCATCAATGACAGGCCTGCCCATCATGCACGCCCTGCCCTGCAAAGGTGGACTCACTCACCTTGCTGCAGAGGTCCTACACCCCCTGTCTATGCAGGTCCACTAGTTGTCTGAGGGCTTGCTGGTAGGTGGGGCCTGTACCTAGGGCAGGCTGTCTGTCCTGGCTGAGCTGGATTAAATCAGTGCTCTAGTGGTTGGGGCAAACAACCCCTGTGCTAACAGGCCAGGGGAAGACTCCAATGGCATCTGCCAGCGTCTCTGTCAGTATACCTGTACTAGGTCACAATAATGGCTGCCACCAATGTCTCAGTCCCTGGGAAGGTGGTCCCAGCCACCTCCTGTCTCCCTGAGATATGCCCAGAGCCTATTAAGTGAGTCTGTTTTCACCAAAGAACCATGTACCTTTTTGTGATTTTGTGTTGCTTTCCAGAACTGGTGAATTTGTATGTGAGCCCTAGCTTGCTCTTATGTTTCAGAGCTTTTCTGGGTGTATCCCCCGTTGTTGTTAATAGCAAAGCCAAATATTATGATACTTGTCTCAGTTGTGCTGAGTTCAAAAGCTGCTCGTTGTGGCATAGCTCTCCCACTTAGATCCCCTGCTCCTCTAGGGAGAGCTTCATACCTTAAGACTGATCCCGTCTGTGAAGTGCTGTGGCTAGAATGTGTCTTTTTTCATCTCCAGAAAAATATTTCTGCCTCTTCCTCCTCAATCAGCACTGTCCCTTGCTGTGGGTTCTTTTTATCCAGTTTCTGGTTCTCTCTCGGGTAATTGTTCCAGGGATAATTGTAAATTTGTTGTGTCCATGGGAGGAGGTGAGTTCAGAGTCTGCTTACATCGCCATCTTCCCAGCAGTCTTCTCCCTATTGTCTTTACAGACTAAAGAATTTTGGTCCAGATGGGGTAGCAGTAGGTAGCCTTCTCCTAGAATTTTACCAGAAGAACATCCTGAGTTATGTTGTGTGTCATTTAGTTATCTTTCTGAGATTAGCAAATAGTTTCTCACTGTAAAGTTGGATTATCAGATCTGCTTGTGGTCTCAAGGAATCTGAGTGTATGAATTATGTTTAACATCATATATTCAGAGGAATAGTAGGCAGGATTCCCATTCTTAATCTCTTTGGCATCAGTGATATTACAGAGGTTTTATTCTTACCATATTCCCTCTGAGGTTTGGACCATAATAGAGTGGCATTAAATATTACTGTTTTCTTTTTCCTATTTCAGCACCCAACCCTGAAGCTTTGTTTTGCAGTTATTGCTTTGACATCTTTGTTTGGATAAGTTTATTTTCCTCAGGAAGACTTAGCAAAAGTTTTCTTCTTTTCCAGTTTTGGTTAACCTGACCAATTCGTTGAAACCTAATGTTTTTCAGACTTCTTGAAAGCAAGGAACGTTCTTTGCTGTCTTTGTAGCTTACTTCTACGTGACTTTGGGGTTCCCCAGAGACAATAGAAAATAGATAAATTATATATTAATCATCATCATACTTTATCCCGAGGAATATCTCTGTATGCAAGCCCTTTAAAAGGATTTGTGTAACAGAACAGTAGGGTGGAACCAAGATTTTAATTTTACTTTTCTAAAAGACTTACTTTCTTTACTGGGCAAATAGCTTGGACCTTTGCATTTCTTTTTGTACAAAGGGTAACTCTCTAATTTACAAGAATGTTGTGATGGGAAAGGACTTCTATGAATCAAAGTACTTTATTATTTTTTTGGAAGATGGGCATTTTGGAAGATATGTGTATTATGAAAATTCTTGTTAGTGCTTTTTTCTTTATTTTAAAAATGTAAATGAATCTACTCTTTCATTATAGTAAAAACTTTCATCAAGTACTGTGTGTGTATTCTCTTTACCGTTTGCAGTGCTCTTCATTTTTCTGTGTAGTTCCACATTTCTACCTGGTACATTTCCCTTCAGAACAAAGGACTTTTTTTGACCTTTCTCATGGTGCAGGTTTACTGATGATGAATTCTTTCAGCTTTTGTGTGTCTGAAGAAGTGTTTAGTTTGCCTTGAATTATAGAAGCTGTTTTCTCTGGATATAGAATTTTAGGTTGACAATCTTTTTCTCCCCCAGTACTTTAAAGATGTTGCTTCACTGTCTTCTGGCCTGCATTATTTCTGATGAAAAGTCTGCTGCCATTCTTATCTTTATCCCTCTGTACATGATATGTGTTTTTTCTTTTGGCTTCCTTTTCTTTTTCTTTCACTTTTTAAAAATTCTGGTATAATACATGTAACATAAAATGTACCCATCTTAACTATCTTTAAGTGTACCATTCAGTGGTATTAAGTGCATTCGTGTCATTGTGTGACCGTTACAATCATCTACCTCCAGAACTCTCTTAATCTTGCAGAACTGAAACTACCTATTAAACAATAACTCCCCATTCCTCTTTTTCCCTAGCCCCTGGTAACCACCATTATTCTTTCTGTCTCTATGATTCTGTCTACTTTAGGTACCTCATATAAGTGGAATCATACAGTATTTGTCTTTTTGTGACTGGCTTATTTAACTTAGCATAATGTCTTCAAGGTTCATCCATGTTGCAGCATGTGTCAGAATTTCCTTCCTTTTTAAGGCCGAATAATATTCCATTGCACGCATATACTGCATTTTTCTTATCCATTCATCTATTGATGGACTCTTGGGTTGTTTCCATGTTTTAGTTATTGTGAATAATGCTGCTCTGAACATAGTTGTACAAATATTTCTTTGAGATCCTGCTTTGAGTTTATTTGAGCATATACCCAGAGGTGGAAATGCTGGATCGTATAGTAATTCTGTTTAAATTTTCAGGAACTGTCATACTGTTTCCCACAGTGACTGTACATTCCCACCAACAGTGCATAAGGTTTGCAAGTTCCCACATTTTTGCCAACATTGTTATTTTCTTTCTTTCTTTCTTTTTTCTTCTGCTAGTAGCTACCCTAATGAGTATGAGATGGTATCTCATTGTGGTTTTGATATGCATTTCCTTATTATTAGTTATGTTGAGTATCCTTCATGTGCTAATATATCTTCTTTGGACAAATGTCTTTTTAAGTCATTTGCCCGTTTTTGAATTGCATTTTTTGTGGTTGTTGAGTTGTAGATGTTCTTTCTGTGTCCTGGATATTAATTACTTATACACGATTTGCAAGTATTTTCTCCCATTCTGTATTCCTCTGGCTGCTTTTAATATTTTTTTCGTTATCTCTGGTTTTAAGTATTTGATTTTGGTTATTTCTTGGTGGAGTTTTAGTTTTCTTCATGTTTTTTGTGCTTGGTTTTTGTTGAGCTTCTTGGATCTGTAGGTTTATAATTTTCATCAAGTTTGGAAAATTTTTGTATATTATTTCTTCAAATCCCCCTGCCTCACCCCAAGATACCAATTACACATACATTATTAGGCTCCTTGAATTTTTCCTATAGCTCACTGATAACTCTGCTCTTTTTTCTCAGCCTTCTTGTTTTCCATGTTTCATTCTGGATAGTTTCTATTGTTATGTCTTTACATTCACTATTCTTTTCTTTTGCATTGTCTTATCTGCTGTTAATCTCATTCACTGTATTTCATTTTAGCCTACTATATATTCTATGATTTGTAGTTTGATAGAAGTGCATTGATGTGGCAGGTGTTAAGAAATACTGCCTTACTTTCTGCCAAAATACAATAGATTCCTAATTCTGTAAGATAGGGTGCACAAAACCACTCTGTGTGTCAAATTAACTTTGATGTCCCAGTTTCCAAATTAACTGCTTTACTGCCAGATCTACATATGTATTTTTTGCAGTATTATTCTGTATTTTCTGCTGACATAGACATCTGCATCAGTTCTAAAATACTTGTTTTATAAGGCACCAGAGTGCTTGATGTGTTTGCTGGACTACCTAATATTATTTGTCTGTGTTTGGTTGCATAATATGACCATCATCTTGCGATAAAAAACGTGAAATAGATTTTATATTTTGTTCACCATACTGCTTGTTTATTATTATTATTATTATTTTTTTTTTTGAGGAAGATTAGCCCTGAGCTAACTACTGCCAATCCTCCTCTTTTTGCTGAGGAAGACTGGCCCTGAGCTAACATCCATGCCCATCTTCCTCTACTTTATACGTCGGACACCTACCACAGCATGGCTTTTGCCAAGTGATGCCATGTCCGCACCTGGGATCTGAACAGGCAAACCCCGGGGCCACCGAGAAGCGGAACATGGGAACTTAACTGCTGCGCCACCGGGCCAGCCCCTGCTTGTTTATTATTAATTAGAGAGCTGGATTACATGCTGAAGTGTGCCTTTGATTACTGCTGTCATTGATAAACCAGTGCCGGCTGGGCTTGGCCACTTTTATACCTCTGTGTGATCTTTTAATGTTCGCTAATGTCAACTTGAAACGTTTTGCAGACTAACAACTGGTAATTGTTTGCCAGCCAGTCATTTGCACTCAGTAGAATTTCTGTCTCCTTTTCTTGCTCCTCTGCCCTAGCAGGTATTACTCTCACAAGAAGACATGCCCACAGTTAGCACTTTCTTCAGATGCTGACACTTGGTGAACAGCTGCTTTTGATCACAAGATTTAGAAGACACAGACTTCATCCTCCCAGATTCGATTTTTTTTTTTATATGCATCTTCTCTTTCTATGTCTTTTTAAAAAATAACTTTTGGGGAACATTTTGGATTGCAACTGTTCATCCTCATGTATACAAACAAAGGAAAGCTATTAGGTTAGGATTTTGAGGAGGTGTGTCTTTTTTCTTCTGTTGGAAAATCTCATCCCTTAGACACTCAGAACAGTATATAATAATGATGTAACATTTACTCTTTCTTTGGTAGAACTCAGTTCTCATTCATTCACTTGTTCCACCTTCCTTTCTCCCATTCTCTTTTTTTCTAGCAATTGCCACAACTCAGTAAGAATTTTCTTTATGTGCAACATAAGAGCTCATTTCTTACACTCTTCCTGAGTGTCATTGGACTCTGGGTTAGACTTATGAGTAACAGAAAGCAATTTGAATTCTTATTCCTCAAGTTGAGACTTTGACTTTGATGAACTGAGTTTGTTTGTTGTCATTCTGTATAGACACTTTATAGTTTGGGACAACTCAGTATCTTCAGCATAATATATAGCTATCTGATTTTGCCATTTGGTTCAATATAATTTACAAGAGGAAGTATACTGTAGAGTTTTATACTAAAAATCAAGAGACTTCAGTCCTAGTGTTCACATTTTTACTGCCACGCTTTGAGAGTTAAAGTATGTTTGTTTCCTCACCTCTAAATTGGACTTATCATTACTTGCTTTATACAAACTTCATGGGATTGTTGAGGATCAAATGAGAAAATTTGTGTGGAAGGCTATTTTCTCGACATAAAAGATTGTTATGGCATTGTGGAGAGCTGTACGCATATCTCTTCTTTTCACTTAAAGACTCAGTTGTTTTGTTTGTTTTTGGTGAGGAAGATTGGCCCTGAACCTGTGGCCAATCTCCCTCTTTTTGCTTGAGAAAGATTGTCGCTGAGCTAACATCTGTGCCAATCTTACTCTATTTTTTATATGTGGGATGCTGCCACAGAATGACTTGGTAAGCGGTGTGTAGGTCTGTGCCCAAGATCTGAACCCACAAACCCCAGGCTGCCCAAGTGGAGCACGCAGACTTGACCACTACACCACTGGGCCGGCCCCAAAGACTCAGTTTTTATTTCTGCAAGTTTTTTTATGGTACAGCCCCATGATGAATCAGAGTTTTATTTTTATTTATTTATTTATTATTTTTTTTTTTGAGGAAGATTAACCCTGAGCTAACGTCTGCTGCGAATCCTCCACTTTTTGCTGAGGAAGACTGGCCCTGAGCTAACATCCATGCCCCTCTTCCTCTACTTTATATGTGGGATGCCTGCCACAGTATGGTGTGCCAAGTGGTGCCATGTCTGCACCCAGGATCCAAACTGGTGAACCCCAGGCCGCTGAAGCAGAATGTACACACTTAACTCCTGTGCCACCGGGCTGGCCCCTGCATCAGATTTATAAATCTCCATGTTTAATCATGGATGAACAGTAGTGTTTACAGTGCCTAATTACGTAGTAAGTGCTCAGTATATTTTAAAAAGTGGATTTGTTGAATGTGATGCTGAGAAAACGTCAGTTTGTGTGGTGAGGAGCTATTTTACAAGATCTGTTGGATAATGTTTTGAAGAGAAACCTCATTTGTTTATTGTATTATGCATTTAAAAATATTTTAGGGCCAGCCCCATTGGCCTAGTGGTTAAGTTCAGCATGCTCTGTTTTTGTGGCTTGGGTTCAGTTCCTAGGTGCAGACCCACACCACTCGTCTGTCAGTGGTCATGCTGTCACAGTAGCTTACATACAAAAAAAGAGGAAGATTGGGAACAGATGTTAGCTCAGGGCAAATCTTCCTCAGCCAAGAAAAAAATTTTTTATTGTGGTAACTCGTTTATAACATTATGTAAATTTCAGGTGTTCATTATTATATTTTGATTTCTGTGAGGACTACATCATGTTCACCACCCAAAGTCTAGTTGTCATCTATCATCTTATATATGTGTCCTTTTGCCCTCCCCCCACCCTCTCCCACCCTCATAACCACCAGTCTCTTCTCTGTATCCATGTGTTCATTTGTTGTTGTTGTTTTTAATCTTCGAGATATGAGTGAAATCATAAAGTATTTGGCTTTCTCCATCTGACTTATTTCACTTACCATAATGCCTTCACAGTCCATCTATGTTGTTGAAAATGGAAACATTTAATCTTTATTTATGACTGTGTAGTATTCCTGTGTGTGTGTGTATGTGTGTGTGTATGTATGTATACACCACATTTTTTAATCAATTCATTTGTTAATTTGTTGATGAGCACTTAGGTTGTTTCCAAGTCTTGGCTATTGTGAATAATGCTGCAGTGAATATAGGAGTACATATATCTTTTCAAATTGTTGTTTTCATGTTCTTTAGATAAATACCCAGAAGTGGTATAGCTGGATCATATGGTAGTTCTTAATTTTTTTGAGAAATCTCTATACTACATTATGGCTGCACCAGTTTACATTCCCACCAGCAGTGTGTGAGGGTTCCCTTTTCTCTACACCCTGTCCAACACTTGTTATTTCTTTTTAATAATAGCCATCCTTATGGATGTGAGGTGATATCTTATTGTGGTTTTGATAGGCATTTCTCTAATAATTAGTGATGTTGACCATCTTTTCATGTGCCTGTTTGCCATCTGTATATATTGTTTGGAAAAATGTCTGTTTGGTTCTTTTGCCTATTTTTTAATTGGGATGTTTGGTTTTTTTTGTTGTTGAGTTGTATGAGTTCTTCGTATATTTTGGATATTAACCTCATATTGGATATATGATTTGCAAATATCTTCTTCCAGTTGGTAGGTTGTCTTTTTGTTTTGTTAATGGTTTCCTTTACTGTGCAGAAGCTTTTTTGTCTGATGTAATCTCATTTGTTTGTTGTTTCTTTTGTTTCCCTTGGCTGGTCAGATAGGGTATTTGAAAGGATACTGCTAAGACTGATGTCAAAGAGTGTACTTGGGCCTGTCCTGGTGGCCTAGTGGTTAATTTTGGTATGCTCTGCTTCAGTGGTCTGGGTTTGGTTCCCAGGCGCAGACCTACACTTCTCGTTGGTCAGTAGCCATACCGTTGTGGCGGCTCACATATAAAAAGAGGAAGAGGGGCCTGCCTGGTGGCGCAGTGGTTAAGTGCGCACCTTCTGCTTCAGCGGCCTGGGGTTCGCCAGTTCGGATCCCGGGTGTGGACATGGCACTGCTTGGGAAGCCATGCTGTGGTAGGCGTCCCACATATAAAGTAGAGGAAGATGGGCACAGATATTAGCTCAGGATCAGTCTTCCTCAGCAAAAAGAGGAGGATTGTCAGCAGTTAGCTCAGGGTAATCTTCCTCAAAAATAAATAAATAAATAAATAAATAAGTAAAAATAAAAAGAGGAAGATTGGCAACAGATGTTAGTGCAGGTCGAATCTTCCTCAGCAGAAATTTTTTAAAAAAAGAGTGTATCGCCAGTATTTTCTTCTAGGAGTTTTATGGTTTCAGGTCTTACATTTCTTTCTCCATTATATGTTCTTGGCTCCTTTGTCAAAGATTACCTGTCTATAGATGTGTGGTTTTATTTCTGGGCCTTCAGGTCTGTTCTGTTGATCAGTCTGTCTGTTTTTGTGCCCGTACCATGCTGTTTTGATTACTATAGCTTTGTAGTATATTTTGAAGTCAGGGATTGTGATGCCTCCAGCTTTGTTCTTTTTTCTCAGGATTGCTTTAGCTATTTGGGGTCTTTTGTTGCCCCATATAAATTTTAGGATTCTTTATTCTATTTCTGTGAAGATTGTGATTAGGATTCTGATTGGGATTGCATTGCATCTGTAGATTGCTTTAGATAATATGGATATTTTAACTATATTTATTCTTCCAATCCATATGCATAGAATATCTTTCCATTTCTTTATGTCATCATCGATTTCTTTCAATAATGTTGTACAGTTTTCATTGTATAGGTCTTGCCCCTTCTTGGTAAGTTTATTCCTAGATATTTTATTCCTTTTGTTGTAGTTGTAAATGGGATTGTATTCTTGCGTTCTCATTCTGTTGGTTTTTTATTAGAGTATAGAAATGCAACTGATTTTTGTAAGTTGGTTTTTGTACTTTGTAACTTGCTGTAGTTGTTGATTCTTTCTTTTTTTTTTTTTTTAAAGATTTTATTTTTCCCTTTTCTCCCCAAAGCCCCCTGGTACATAGTTGTATATTCTTCGTTGTGGATCCCTCTAGTTGTGGCATGTGGGACGCTGCCTCATCGTGGTTTGATGAGCAGTGCCATGTCCTCACCCAGGATTCGAACCAACGAAACACTGAGCCTCCTGCAGCGGAGCGCATGAACTTAACCACTTGGCCACAGGGCCAGCCCCTGATTATTTCTAATAGTTTTCTGATGGGTTCTTTAGAATTTTCTATATATAAAATCATGTCGTCTGCAAACAGTGAGAGTTTCACTTCATTGCCTATTTGGTTTCTTTTTGTTTCTTTTTCTTGCCTAATTGCTCTGGCCAAAACGTCCAGTTTCATTTATTTCTGCTCTAATTTTTATTATTTCCCTCCTTCTGCTGACTTTGGCCTTTGTTCTTGTTTTTCTACTTCTGTTTTATGTAGTTTAAGATTGCTTATTTGAGATTTTTCTTGTTTGTTAAGGTGGGCCTGTATTGCCACGCATTTCCCTCCTAGAACCACTTTTGCTGCATCCCACATGAGTTGGTATGGTGTATTTTCATTTTCATTTGTCTCTAGATATTTTTTGCTTTCTTCTTTAATTTCTTCAGTGATCCGTTGATTGTTCAGTAGCATGTTGTTTGGTCTACACACATTTGTCACTTTCCCAGCTTTTTTCTTGTAGTTGCTTTCTGGTTTCATAGCATTATGGTCAGAGAAGCTGCTTGATATGATTTCAGTCTTTTAAATTTATCAAGGCTTGCCTTTTTCCCCAGCATATGGTCTGTCCTTGAGAATGTTCTGTGTACACATGAGAAAAATGTGTATTTTGTTGTTTTTGGATGGAGTGTTCTATATACATCTGTTAAGTCCATCTGTTCTAGTTTTTCCTTTAATTCCAGTATTCCCTTGTTGACTTTGTGTCTGGATGATCTATCCATTGATGGGGTGTTAAGGTCTACTATTACTGTCTTGCTGTTAATATCTCCATTTAGGTTTGTTAATAGTTGCTTTATGTACTGTGGTGCTCCTGTGTTGGGTGCATATATAAGTGTTATGTTTTCTTGGTGGAGTGTCAGTTTCATCATTATATACTGCCTCTCTTTGTCTCTCATTTCCTGTTTTATCTTGAAGTCTACTTTGTCTGATATAAGTATGGCAACACCTGCTTTCTTTTGTTTGCCATTAGGTTGAAGCATCATCTTCCATCCCTTCACTCTGAGCCTGTGTTTGTCTTTAGAGCTGAGAAGTGTTTCCTGGAGGCAGCATATTGTTGGGTCTTGTTTTTTCAATCCATCCTATTACTGTGTTGTTTGATTGGAGTATTCAATCCATTTACATTTAGAGTGATTATTGAAATATGAGGGCTTAATGCTGCCATTTTATCACTTGTTTTCAGGTTGCTCTGTATTTCGCTGGTCTCTTGTCCCATGTATTTTGAACTACCAATTGAGTTTGGTAGTTTTCTGTCATGATTTTCTCAGTTTTCTCTTTACTTATCATTTGTGTGTGTGTTCTGATTATTTGTTTATAATATTAATTATATTGATATAATTGATAATTATATTATATATTATAATTATATAATTATATATTATAAAATTTATATATATAAAATTATATTATAAAATATATGTAAAATATATATTATAAACATATATTTATAATATTATATATTATAAAATGGTTTTATATGAGGTTTCATAAAAAATCTTATAGATGAGATAGTCCATTTTTTGATAGCATCTTATTTCCTTAGTCTAAGCCAACTCCATCCCATTCCTGTCCCCCCTTCTACATTATTGTTGTCACAACTTATTCCATCTTGTGTTGTGAGTTTCTGGTTATAATGATGAGATTATATAATTATATAATGGTGAGATATTTTTGATGTTTTACTTCCCTTTATCTTTAGTGTTATATTTAAACATTTGCTAATTTTTTCTGGTGGAGAGCTGTAATTTTCTGGTTTTGTCTGCCTATTTCCTTGCTCAAGGCTTTGTAAACCGTTTCTTTTTTTCCACGCATGATGGCCTTCTTGATCATTCCTTGGGATGGGGGTGGGAGGGGGTGTCTTGTGGCAATGAATTCCTTCAGCTTTTCTTTACCTGGGAAAGTTTTTATTTCTCCATCCTATCTGAAGCATATTTTCAATGGATAGTGTATCTTTGGCTGAAAGTTTTTTATCTTCCACAATTTCAAATATATTATTCCACTCTGTCCTAGCCTGTAAAGTTTCTGCTGAGAAATCTGCTGAAATCCTGTGAGGGGTTTCATAGTAAGTTGTTTTCTTCTGCCTTGCTGCCCTTAGTATTTTTTCTTTGTCATTGAGTTTTGCCAGTTTTACTACTATATGGCTTGGAGAAGGTCTTTTTACATTGACATAATTAGGAGTTCCATTAGCTTATTTTACTTGTATTTCCAGCTCCTTCCTCAGGTTTGGGAAGTTCTCCACTATTATTACTTTGAACAAGCTTTCTGCTCCATTCTTTCTCTCTTCTCCATCTGGAATACCTATAATCCTTATGTTGCATTTCCTAATTGAGTTGGATATTTCTTGGAGAATTTCTTCCTTTCTTTTTAGTTTTAGTTCTCTCCTCCATCTGAAGCATTTCTATATTTCTGTCCTCCAGATTGCTAATTCTGTCCTCCATAATATAAGTTCTGTTTTTCAGAGTCCATATTTTTCTTTGTCTCATTCATTGTTTTTTTAATCTCCAACATTTCTGATTGGCATTTCTTTATAGTTTCAGTCTCTTTTGTTACAAATTTCCTCTGTTCGTTAATTTTGTTCCTGATTTCATTGAACTGTCGATAACGAATTTTCTCGTAACTTGTTCAGGTTTTTTGGGTTTTTTTTTGTGAGGAGGATTGGCCCTGAGCTAACATCTTTTGCCAGTCTTCCTCCTTTTGCTTGAGGAAGCTTGTCACTCAGCTAACATCTATGCCAGTCTTCCTGTATTTTATGTAGGATGCTCCCACAGCATCACTTGACCAGTGGTGCTAGGTCTGTGCCCAGGATCCGAACCTGCAAAACCCAGGCCACCCACGTGGAGCATACAAACTTAACCACTACGCCACTGGGCCAGCCCCTTGTTGACTTTTCTTATGATGGTTATTTTGAATCCTCTTTCATTTAGATTGTAAATTTCTGTATTTTCAGGATTGATTTCTGGGTACTTGTCATTTTCCTTCTGTTCTGGAATATTAATATATTTCTTCATGCTGTCTGATGGTTTGGATTTGTGCCTTTGCATAGGGGTAGTATCTGGTTGTGGATGCCACCTCCCGCCACTTGGGGCAGTTCTGAGTCTGACACGATTCTTGGTGTCTGTGCCTCTCCTTTGGAATCTATGCTGACAGGGCCTGTCTGTGTTTGCCTGCTTGCCTGCTCACAGCTGCTCGTTTTGTAAGGTATGGCTGGGTGCTCTAGCTGACTGACTGAGCTGGAGTGCTAGATGAAGGGAGTAGTGTTTTCTTTTGCTTGCATGTTCCTGGGTGAGTTCTCACTCTGCCCTTGTTATCTGCTCTCCTGGGGTGCTGGTTTGATGAAGACACCCCCGCAGTAGCTTACCATCCTCTGTGTGGAGCTTTCCCATTGGCTGTGAGGGAACTTGGAGAGTGTAGGCATTCCTGTGGAGAGCTGCTCCTCCCCCTCTTTTCTAAGAGCTGCACGCAGTCTCACACCCTGGGTCACTGCCAGGGAGGGAGAGGAGATTCCATTACCTCCTTCCACTTCCTCCCTGCTGGGTCCAGCACCCTCACCTTCAGTCATATGACTGCGTGGGTCTCTCAGACATCTTTTGTGTTGTGTGAATGTCCTCTGTTGGTATATGAATGTCCTTTTCATTGTATCTTATGGGAGAGAGTCTAAGGGAAGCGATTACTCCACTATGATGCTGACGTCACTCAACTTCTATCTGTTCTTTAGTAGAGTTATCCAGTATGTATATCATTCTCAGCCAGATGAGCTTGTGTAGATAACCAAAGTAGATAGGTTATGGTTAGATATAACCTACCACATTTTAGCATTTATGGAAGACTTCTGTTCTTCATTTGTTTATTTAAAAAATGTTATGGGGCTGGCCCAGTGTTACGGTGGTTAAGTTTGCGCACTCTGCTTCGTGATGGCCCAGGGTTCACAGGTTCAGTTTCTGGGTATGGACCTACACACCACTCATCAAGCCCTGCTGTGGCAGTATGCCACATACAAAATAGAGGAAGATTGGCAACAGATGTTAGCTCAGGGCTGATCTTCCTCACCCCCCCTCCCAAAAAATATATATATTTATCAAATGCTTTTATGTATGTGTGGCTCTGTTGTAGGTGCTGGTGATAGAGTGGATAAAGGTTTCTGCCTGAATGGAGCGTATATTCTAGTGAAAACAAAGTAGCAGACTGGGGCCAAACCTTGTTAGTGGTCTCAGACTGCTGGTGTTTTAATGCTTATGGGTGTATGGAAAATCCACAGATGGCTGTTGTGGGCTGAACTTACCTTTTTGGTCATTAAAACAGTGCTGTGAAACAGAAATGTATTTTAGAGAGAGAATATAGAATATATTCTATATATAGAATATAGAAAACAGAGTTAAGCGATTATCTGACCAACCTTGATTTGGAGAGGTTCAAATATGTGAAGTTGATAGTTTTCTTTTTAGATTCTTAGTTCCCATAAGTGACAGCGTATGGGTTCGATCCTGTAGCAGTTCACGTCACAGACATTTGAGCATCAATCAGAAGCAAAGAAGGTACTGTGCCAGGTGCTAGTAGTTAAACAGTAATTTTTAGGGATTTTTAGAAGTATTAGTTTTGATCTACCTTTCAAGTTTTCTTTTGCATAATCTAAGTCTAAAAGCAATTTTCGTTATTTCAAACATTTTTTGAAAGGAATAGACAAATGTTGAAATAATTCAGAAGTGAAAAAAGAACCACTCCCTTTAATCTCTGATGTCCAGCCCCCAGTTCTTCTTCTTGGAAACAAGCATTTTTACCAGTTTTTTGTATATCCGTCCAGAGATATTTTGCAAGCATATGTGTGTACATGTTTTTATTTATATCCCACGTTTTAAAACCTCAAATAGAGGCCTACTATTCAAACAGTTCTGTGCCTTGCTTTTTTCCTCATAAAACATATCACTACTTATAAACTTGCATCATTTTTTAACAGCTGCATAGTGTTTCGTGTTACGTATTTACCATAATTTTATTTCTTTGGATTTCCCCTATGCTCCCATAGCATTGAGACAACCAGTGCTAGTCTCAGACTGCTATCAAGTCTTGGCCACAATCTGCTGCTTTATCTCCACTAGAATTTCAGCTCCATTAGTTTTCATGGACAGACACAAGGTGTATCACTTAGGATACATTCAATTGTAAATAACAGTAACAGAATATCTAATGATGACTTAAACAGTAAAGACTTTAAATTATCTCATATAAGCAAAAGCAAGGAGATAGGTAGTTCAGGGCTAGTTCAGTGGCTTGGTAATATTTAGGACCTAGATTTTTCCCTTTCTAACTCTGTTTTCCTCAGTCTGTTGTCTTTTCAGTTTCCCATGTAGCCTCATAGTTGTAGGATGGCTGCCTCAGCTCTAAGCAGCACAACTAACTGCATTCAAAGACAGGAAATTGAGGGCAAAATATTTTTCTACTGGGAAAGCTCTGTCATTTTAAATGGAAAGAAAATAATTCCCAGAAATCTCCTAAACAGTGCTTGATGAACTTCAGTGTGTAAGACTCACCTAGGGAGCTTGTTAAAACACAGATTCCTGGGATCCACCAACAGAAATTCTGAAATCCATAGTTTGAGAGTGAAGCCTGAGAATTTGTCTTTCTAATGAGCTCCCATGTGATGCTGTGGATCAGCAAACCATGGTTTGAGTAGCACCTCCGTATGTGACATCTCCTTACATTTCAGAAAGGGTCATATTGCTGCCCCTGACCTCCCATTTCTCATGGCTGAGAAAGTGATTATCTAGCAAAGAGAACATGATAGCCATACTTGGCTTCAACCAATCATGAGTCATCTCTTAGAGTTGGGCATATCGCCACCTTGAACAAAATGTGAGTTCTGATTCGTGAGGAAGAAGGGAGAAATGGCTGTTGGGTTGACAACTAACAGTGTCTAGCACTTTTGCTATTACAAATAATGCTGCAGTGAATATCCACATTTCCAAAGAAAAGGTAGGTGTAATTAAAATTTCTAAATTGTGTTCTGAAGAATTGGAATCAGTTTACATTCCCATCAGCATTCTGTGAGTGCTTGTTTCCACACAATCCTTACAAATTAGATGTGTTATCAGACACTTTGATTTTAGCCACTCTGATAGGAAAAAAGTGGTATCACATTATAAGTTTAATTTACATTGCTCTTTATGAGTGAGGTTTTTATCTATATAAAAATCATATGTCTTTTCTGTGAACTTACTGTTCATGTTAAACTTTGGTTCTGTTTTCGTTGATTAAATGTTTTTTCCTTTATGAATTTGTAGGAGCCATTTATGTAATGAAATCAGCGTGTTATATGTGTTGCAAATATCTTTTCCCAGTTTGTTAGTCTTTTAAATTTGATTGTTTATTTATTTTGTTATAAAAGCACAGTGTTATACAGGATTGTAAGTTTTGCTTTTGCCAAGCTATGTGGATCTAGATCTTGAATAATAGTGTAATACACATCCTTACCAAAATTTTTAGATGATGCTGAAACTGGAGGGTTATGTAATACGTTGTCACAAAATCAAGGTGATCTAAACAGGATGAAGTATGGAAGTAGCAAGATAGTTGTGACAGGAATCTAAGGCCCTACTCTTTAATGGAAATGATCTGGCCTGAAATAGTTTGCTTTTCATTTGAAAGCCACCATAATCTAAGGTAGTTGTATGACATGGCTTTCAAAAGAGGCTAACAGTGATGAACATTTATAGATGTACAGTGCTAGATTTAAGAGAAGTAATAGTTCCTTTGTTCTTGTACTGTCAGGTTAAATCTGGAGTATTGTGTCCACTTAAGTAGGACAATGGTAATCTAAATTGTCCAGATGAATGTGACCAGAATACTTGGAACTCTAGCCACTGTATCTCATGAAGAACTGTTGAATTAGGAGCTGTTTTGCTTCAGAAGATAATATTTGGAAACTATCTAAACATATTTTAAGAGTTGTTTTAAGCAAAACAGAGCAGACTTCTCATCTGTATTTCTCCAGAGGACAGACAACAGGTAGAAGTTATGTCGGAGGTGCATTTCATCCCACTGTGGGGGGAAGACCTTTTGCACAGTAAGATCTATCCAACAATGGAATAGACTACTTTCGGAAGTCTCTTGTCATTAGAGAGATTGCGGTATCAGCTGGATGATTGTCTTCTGGAGATATTATGAAATATGTTTCTGCAAGAGTTTGTACTACATGATCTTTCTTGTCCTTCTCAGCTCTTAAGATTTTCTGATCTCAAGTAGCCTCTCTCCATTATGCTAATATTGGTAATGATGAGAAAGTAATAAAAAGTTTTGTTGAGCTTAGTTTATTAATAACTGGGGAAGAAAAAAATGAAATGTTTGCTGACCAGCAAGAGAATGTAATGCTAAAAAAGTGCTTTTTAAGAAAGTAGAAAGTAGAAAAGTAGAATATTAGAGCTGTAGATGGAATTTCATTCTTATTTTATTTATTAGTTATTTCAACAGAGCATCTCTTAAGACTAATCTTTCACAGGCATAATTTGGGACATGTTATCCTCACGGATTGTTAGAGAGTTTGTAATTTTATTAGACTACCTAATAAAAAGTAAAGCTTGCTATAATGTAGAAGAAAACAGGGATTTGTGTGTTAAAACTAGATTTAGTCCTCAGCTCTGCCATTTGCTGTGTGCAGAAGGAAATTTAATGATGGGATTTAATTTTCTGATCTGCTTTTGGGAGCAGTATCTACCTTTCAGACTTGTGTACACTAGGAATAATTTACCGTAAGCTTAATGCCTGGCACAAAGATGACACATAGATGGCATAAGATTAATGCTAATTATTATTAGTAGCAACTGTTCTGACAACATTGCTTAAAATTTGGTCTTCTATTTATACATGTGCAGCAAGGTAAGCTGGGAGATTATATCAACAAATCCGTTTGTATCTTCAAGCTTTACAAATATAGCCTAGGAATTAACCACTTTTGTGTGGGTTTTTCCACACCATAACCAGTTGTCCAATTCTGTGATGGGTGTCCCACAATTCATTTCAGACACTGTCTACCTGGAATTAATGTCATATCCTAGAAGTTAAAGGGCTCAGTTCCACAAGACTGCCCCAACTGTAGACACCAGTTTCAAGTCCTGGGTCACCTGTACTTCTAACCAACTTTGCTACAAATTCAGGGGTTCCCACACCCCCCTCCTCTGCTTCACTAATTTGCTAGGATGATTCACAGAACTTGGGAAAGACACTTTGCTTACATTTATAGGTTTATTATAAAGGATATAACTCAGAAACGGTCAAATGGAAGAGATACATAGGGTAAGATATGGGGAGCTTACATGCCTTCTTCCATTCCCTCCTCACCCTCCCAAAACCTCAACGTGTTGAGCCATTCAGAAGCTTTCTGCTGTTGTTTAGGGTTTTTTTTTTTTTTTTTTAAGATTTTATTTTTTTCCTTTTTCTCCCCAAAGCCCCCCGGCACACAGTTGTATATTCTTCATTGTGGGTCCTTCTAGTTGTGGCATGTGGGACGCTGCCTCCGCGTGGTTTGATGAGCAGTGCCATGTCCGCGCCCAGGATTCGAACCAACAAAACACTGGGCCGTCTGCAGCGGAGTGCGTGAACTTAACCACTCGGCCACAGGGCCAGCCCCTGTTGTTTAGGGGTTTTTGTGGAGGTTTCATTACCCAGGAATGACTGATTAAATCATTGGCATTGGTGATTAACTCAGTCTCCAGCCTCCCTCCTTTCCCCAGATCAGGGCAGGGCCTGAAAGTTCTAACCTTCTAATCACATGGTTAGTTCCTCTGGCAACTAGCTCCCAGCCTGAGGCTGTCCAAGGCTCACCAAGAGTCACCTTATTAACATAAACTCAGGTATGGTTATAACAGACTTATTATGAATAACAAAAAGAACTCCTATCGCTCAGGAAATTCTAAGAGTTTTAGGAGCTCTGTGCCAGGAACTGGGGGCAAAGACCTGAGCTAACATCGGTTGCCAATCTTGCTCTTTTTGCTTGAGAAAGATTTGCCCTGAGTTAACATCTGTGCCAATTTTCCTCTGTTTTGTATGTGGTTTGCTGTCACAGCATGGCCACCGACGAGTGGTGTAGGTCCATGCCCGAGAACTGAACCCGGGCTGCCAAAGCAGAGCATGCCAAACTTAACCACTAGGCCACGGGGCTGCCCCCAAATATATATTTCTTATCATACCAAACCATTACATAAAACTAGGTCTTGTTTTTAGAGCAGAGGGCTGGGTTTCAGAACATCAGTATTGAATTCCCTCTAGATCATTGATATGTTTCTGTATTGGGCTGTGGTGCCAGGGTTTTGATTCTTGGTAATGTAAATAACATTTGTTTTGAGATCCTTAGCTGGAAGGTGCCGCTGAAACAGCTAAATTCCCCCAGTTCATAGGTAGAATGAATTGGAGGGGGAAGAGACTTGCAAAGTTATGAGGACAGTTGGATATATCATGTTGTAATCCTGGACTAAGTGAAAAAAGTATTCAAAAATAAGTTTTCCTGTCCTATTGTGAGAATAAACATCTGTAAAAACACTGTTGATAAAGAGTGCTCTCAAAACATTTTTTTCAAAAGTATTTCAAGTTTTGAGGCTGGTCTTGTGGTATAGTGGTTAGGTTCATGTCCTCCGCTTTGGTGGCCTGGGATTCACTGGTTTGGATACCGGGCACAGACCTATGCACTGCTTATCAAGCCCTGCTGTGGCAGGTGTCCTACATACAAAATAGAGGAAGATGGGCACAGATGTTAGCTCAGGGCCAATCTTCCTCAGCAAAAAGAGCAGGATTGGCAGCAGATGTTAGCTCAGGGCTAATCTTCCTCAAAAGCAAAAAAAACCTATTTCAAGTTTCAAACTGAAACTTTAAAACAGTCACTGGTGTGTGACAAATTGTTATTTTATAATAGTTTGCCAATGAATAATACTGAATAAAGCCAGTACATAAATTTTGTATGTTTATGGTAAATAATTCTAAGTGTATTGAATTTCTGATGTTTCCTGGATCTGTGAACCCAGAATTCTGTCTGTAGCAAATAGTGAAAATATAAAATATAGCTGTGGGCCTTTGTATCCTATTAAGAAGCAAATGAGAAGTGAAGACTCTAAAGCAATAAAGTATACTTATTTCATAATCTTAATTTTAAATATCAGTGGGGCAAAAATCAGGTTAGGGCACCAGGGCATCCAGAATAGTGGTGTATTCCATTTTGATCTGCGTTTCCTATTCTGTTGTTGATTAAGAGCATGAGAGTACATAAACTATGGTGTGTGGTTTACAGTCCTAAACTAAGTTTTGGGAACTTCTGATTCCTGAAACTTAATATTTTCCACCAAACTCATTGGTATTTTTGCTGTGATCTCTTTGCATTCTCGTATACCGGTACCTCCTCGACTTTTACTTATCTCAGTTTGTGTATGGCTCATCGTTCACTAAGCTGACTGGTACATAAAATTTGAGATTATCTTTGATTTCTTCCTGTTCTTGGCTTTTGTTAATCAACAGATGTATGTTTTACTTCTGAAATGTTTCTTCTTCATTGAGCCTTTAGGATGTTCATTTGTTCACTCATTCAGTCTTTCATTTATTCTGACACATTTATTGAGCACCTAATATATGCTAGGCACTGTACAAGGTGCGAGGGATATAGAGGTAAATGGACAGATCAGTTTCCTGCCGTTATGGAGTTTGTAATCCAAGCTTTCATCATTTCCTTTGCACCCTCTTTGAGTTATTGTGATAGCCATTCTTATTTTTTCTGGTTATAAATATAATACATACATACTTTAAGAAGTACAAGGATTATAGAGATGTGTAACACCAAAAGTGGGAGACTCTATATTCTCAGCCTCTAGAGATACCACTGATAAAAATTTAATGTCTTTTCTCTAATTTTTTTTTTGCTGAGGAAGATTAACCCTGAGCTAACATCTTTTTTTTTTTTTATTATGATAGATTACAACCTTGTGAGATTTCAGTTGTACGTTTTTGTTAGTCATGTTGTGGGTACACCACTTCCCCCTTTGTGCCCTCCCCCCACCCCCCCTTTTCCCTGGTAACCACCGATCAGATCTCCTTGTCAATATACTAACTTCCACCTATGAGTGGAGTCATATAGAGTTCGTCTTTCTCTGACTGGCTTATTTCGCTTAACATAATACCCTCGAGGTCCATCCACGTTGCTGTGAATGGGCCAATTTTGTCTTTTTTTATGGCTGAGTAGTATTCCATTGTGTATATGTACCATATCTTCTTTATCCAATCATCAGTTTCTGGGCATGTAGGTTGGTTCCACGTCTTGGCTATTGTAAATAATGCTGCGATGAACATAGGGGTGCAAGGGACTCTTGGGATTTCTGATTTCAGGTTCTTAGGATAGATACCCAGTAATGGGATGGCTGGGTCATAGGGTATTTCTATTTTTAACTTTTTGAGAAATCTCCCTACTGTTTTCCATAGTGGCTGTACCAGTTTGCATTCCCACCAACAGTGTATGAGGGTTCCTTTTTCTCCACAACCTCTCCAACATTTGTCGCCTGAGCTAACATCTTTTGCCAGTTTTCCTCCACTTTATATTTGGGTTGCTGCCACCACATGGCTGATGAGTGGTGTAGGTCCGTGCCTGGGAACTAAACCTGTGAACCCGGGCCACTGAAGCAGAGTGCGCCGAACTTAACGACTACACCCCAGGGCTGGCCCCTCTCTAGATTATTTTTTTAAACATACAGCCAAAACTTTCTAACACATCTCTTTGCCTTTACTCCCTTTCCTGTGTATGTATTACAAATGTTACTAGAGATATCTTGTTAAAAAATGGAGTTGATTGCTAGTCGTTAGCTAACGGGTTAGCTCAAAAACCCTTCAGTGTTTTTCTGTCATCCACAAAATGAAGTCTAAACACCTTAGCATGGTGATTACAGCCTTTTAAAATTTGGTCCCCATTTACTTTTCTTGTGTCTCCAGAAACTTTCCCAGAAGTGGCCCTTCTTACAAGTGGAAATAAAAAATCTCAAGTATGCTGCATTAGTGTCCCCAGTGTGACAAGTAATGCTCTGAATAGGGGAGACAGGCTGATATAAGTAAAGTAATAGTTTATTCGACTTTCTTTTGTGTATTTGCCTTGTCCCACTCACCTTATTACAGCAGAATGAAAAAATGACAGGAGTATTCTTAAAAATGAATACTGAAAAGTATAAAGAAGTTGAAACAATCTGAAAATCCATCCCACAGGGATGATTACCATTAAAGTTTTTGTAAAGATCCTTCTGTACGTGTCTCTTTGAAAATATATGCATGAATAGATAGATGAATATAACATAGTTTTACATAAATAGGATAATATTGTAATGCTGTTTTTCTTTGCCTCAGATAGAGATTTTGGACGTTTTAATGTCAATGAGAGACCAGTCTTCAAGATCGCATATTTCAAGAATGATGAGAAGCCTGAGCTTTCAGGAGCACATCTTACTGCTTGGGAGAGTAAGAAGCTGGTCTGACTTCCCTGACCCTCCAGATTAAAGTAGATGTTGCTTCTCTTGGCTTCTACAGCACCCTGTGGAAGATGGGACACCATGGTGTCCCATCATGGCCATAAGTTACTGCATTCTATTGTTTGTCTACCTACCCATACCAAAGTCCTTTGTACCTGTCTCTTTGTATTCCTTGGTGCCTGATACCTAGGCCTTTCAGTGTTTGCTGAATGGATAAATGACTAAATGAATGTCTTTGGTGAAGTAAGATGGTTTACCATGAGGAATATGCTGCATATATTCTTTAAAATCATTCATCTCTGTTTGCCTTGACAATTTATTTACCAAATAACCTTTTGGTATTAATTCAGTTTACCAAAGGGATTTTACTGCTGAGAAAAGAAGATACTGATGGTAGACTGGTTGACAGTTATAATTCTGATTATAAATTTGTTAAAATATTCATGCTGTGGGATAGATGGGTATGAAAATTTAGATAACATGAACCATTTTTCCCCAGAGTGTAATTATCATTTCAGATAAGGTAGTATCCAGTTTCTATTTGGGCAGAGGTATAGGTGTGGTGTGGTGTGGTGTGAATAGAAGGCTGGATTCACGTTTGACTCTGCCACTTATTAGCCAGGAGGTCTTAAGCAAATTTCTTAACCGTTTTAGGATTAAGTTTCTTTATTTGCTAAGTGAATAAATGGCTGCTCAGATCTAGTCCATCTCTAAAATGTTATGACTGTAAAATAAGAACCATATTTTATCTCATCCATTGAGACCTAACCTGTATACTCCTCACTTTCTCATTCTAGACATGTAAATGACCAAAAGTTAAGAGGAGGGAGTGTAGTGGCTTAGAACTCCCTTAGAAAAACTGCAGAATGAAGCAAGAGGTAGCGCTGTGATAGTTTTTAGAGGGAGTGTGAACCTGGGAACTTCTTTTGCATTCTTTGCATTATTTCACAACTAGTTCCAGATAAAAATAATTTTCTCCTTTGAGACTAAGAATATGGAGTTTGGAGATGGAGAGCATGTTGATTTGATTCCTTTGTTTTCTAGCCTTATTCTGGGTGATTGGCTGAACTAGGATTGGTTCTGCCCTTTCTTCAGTCTGTCCTGTTCTCCCTCTCAGTAAAAGAATCTCAACATTCAATCTCATGGTGAGGCACAGAGGTTGGATCTATAATAGGACAGAGTTGGGAGATCTGTTTTTCCTTCTTGATTTTGACATACCAAAGCAATGCTTGATTCTTTTTACTAAAAGAAGACAAAATATGACTTTGCATCATATGCTTTGGGCTCATGAAGTTATTCTTTGGAATAGTTTTTTTTCATTTTTAAAAATTGAGGTATAATTTGTGAATATACAAATCTAAGATGTATATATAGCTCAGTGAATTTTGACATCTGCATACAGATGTGTATGATGTATAGTTATAACCACCAGTCAGATCAATATATAGAACATTTTCTTCCCCCACCGGAAAGTTCCTTTATGCCCCTTTCCAGTCAATAACCTCTTTTTGAACCCTTTGAGTGTTTTATTATTCATATTAAGAAGCCAATGAAAATAAATCTTGACATCTTTTATATTTCATCAGTAATTTGAATCTTGAACCCTATAATAAAGTCTGATGTGTAGAGAGTAAGGTCTTTTGCCTTTTAGAAATAGATAAGGCATAATTGTGTTAAAATGCATGTCTAATAAAATCCTAATCTAGTGTGGAAAGGGAGTAGTTTTACATTGATAAAGTGGCACTATTGTTTACCAGCCTTTTCTTTTCTGTGTAGATTTTTTCCTGAAAGTTTTTTGGTTGTCTGAAAGTAAATTTATTGGCAAAATTGTACTTAAGTAAGAAAAGGAAAGTTGTTTGGCCAAATGAATGATGAGCTTGTTGTGAGATCTGTGAATCCTGTTCTTCCTTCTGCCTGTGCCGTTGTATAATCTGGAGAACAAAGCCTAACCTCACTTTTTATTTTTGGGGGGTGGGGACTGAGGAAGATTGGCCCTGAGCCAACATCCATTGCCAGTCTTCCCTGTATTGCTTGAGGAAGATTGGCCTTGAGCTGCCATCTATGCCAGTCCTCCTCTATTTTGTATGTGGGTCACTGCCACAGCATGGCTTGATGAGTGGTATAGGCCTGCCCCTGGGATTTGAACACACAAACCCTGGGCTGCTGAAGTGGAGCGCACTGAACTTAACCACCATGCCACTGGGCTGGCCCCAATCATTTTTTACATCTAATATTTATTCAACACTTTTTTGTCTGAGGCGCTGTGTGTGAATCTAAAGTTCTGTGGTGCTACTTCAGCCTACCCATACTTTAGCTATTTATTATCTGATCTTCCTTACTAATTTATATATCGATATTTTTTACTTCAGAAGTTTTAGATTTACAGAAAAATTAAGCAAAGATAACATAGAGAGTTCTTGTATACCATGCACCTGTTTTTCCCTATTAACATCTTGTTTTATTAGTTTTATTGAAATATATTTCACATACCTTCAAATGCACTCATTTAAAGTGTACCTTTCATTGGGTTTTAGTCTATTCAAAGAGTTGTACAACCATCACCACAATCTAATTCCAGAATATTTTCATCATCCCAAAAAGAAATTTTGTACCCATTTAGCAGTCTTTCCCCATTTCTGTCCCTGCCTTAGCCCTATGTAACCACTGATCTACTTTCTGTCTCTATGGCTTTGCCTATTCTGGACATATTGTACAAATGAATTTATAGAATTTGTGGTCTTTTGTGACTGACTTCGTTCACTTAGCATGTTTTCAAGGCTTATCCATTCTGTAGCATGTTTCAGTTCTTTTTTTATTGCCAAATAATATTCCATTGTATGGCCGTACCACATTTTGTTTGTTCATTTATCAGTTGATGGATGTTTTCATTTATTACGCTTTTTGGCTATTATGAACAATGCCACTGTGAACATTTGTATACAGGTTTTTGTGTGGACTATATATATGTGCCTAGAAATGGAATTGCTGAGTCTTGTGGTAACTCTTATGTTTATCATTTTGAGGAACTGCTTACCCAGGCCATTTTATATTCCCACCAGCAATGTATAAAGGTTCCAATCTCTCCACGTTCTCTCCAATACTTACTATATTGTCTCTCTTTTGATTTTAGCCATTCTAGTGTCTGTGAAGTGGTGTCTCATTGTGATTTTGATTTGCATTTCTCTAATGATTAGTGATGTTGAGCATCTTTTCATGTGTTTATTGGTCAGTTGTATATCTTCTTTGGAGAAAGTTTTATTCAATTTCTCTATTTTTTAATTGGGTTATCTTAGTTATGTTTTAAGTATTGTTTTACCATTGAGATTATAAATCACTTGAAAGATTATAAATCACTTGAAAGATTTTAGCCTTAAATAATAATTGTTTAATTATTTGGTGTTTCTCTTTACCTTCACTCCCTCTCCCACTTCTGTCAAAGTGCAAAGAGAATGTCCTTTAGGTCAGAATCCCATAATAAACACATTTGGTTTATTTTTCCCCCTTATTTGACTACATATAAAAACAAAGATGGTTGGAAAAGGATGTTTGTTCAAATTTTAACTAGTCTACACCCTTTTGGTTACTGCAGTAAAGTTTTTTAAAAATACTTTCATTGTTTTCTTTGTTTATAAAAGTAGCGTATTTGTTATAGAAAATACAAAAAAAGTTCAGATAAATATAAATCAGAAAGTTCTAATTTCTATGATAATTTTCAGTGATAACCATTGTTATAATTTTGATATGTATGTGCCCTGTGTTCTGGTGCAAACAGAACTATGAATACATATTTGTATCTGGATAATAGTGTATAAGCTGTCTTAATACAAGTTTTTCCCCCCACTACACTTAACAATATATTTTGAACAGATTTCCATCCATGTAATATTTTATGGAGAGTTAAATTTTGACATGGAGGTATGAAACATCTATTTCTATACATGGTTGGTTCTTAATGAGGAGTAGTTGATTCCTGAAGGTAGAAGGGTAGAAAATGTTTAAATGTTTTACATATGTATTTTTCAAATTCTTGGATTTTTTGTTAGATTAAATGAACTAGAGGTATTCCTACTTTGCTTTGTGTCATAAAGTACTTGCTTTGGTGCCCCAAACCAGTTTTTTCAGTTGTCATTGGTGATGAATAGATTGAAAGTTGTACAATTGCCCTGATGTAGGGTGATACACTGCCATGTACCTTCATAATCATGGAATCTGGATTGTGGTATGATAGTGATTAATGAAAAGTTTGAGTCTCTTGGGAAGTTTAACGTATTTTTATTGAGCACCAACTGTGTGTCAGGCACTATGAAGGGGGAAAAAATTAAATGATCAAAGTCCTAGGTTATGTTTGTTGTCCATGTGGGGAAGGTGGGAGGGAAGCAGTGCTAACCTGTTAGAGCAAAGAAGTCAAAGGTAAATTTCCTAAAATGTTAGTTTATTTTTATGATTTGTCTTATACTGAAATTATTTGCATTTCCATCTTTGTTTCATAATGACTTATTTGCTCAAATACATTTAACCAATGAAAATGTATTTATTTTTAAATACATATTTTAAAAAATATTTCTATAATGAGAAGGAAATGTAACTTTGAGACATCACCTTGTTCTCCCTTGAGTATTTAAGGCTCACCAGCAATGGTGATCTAGTGGTTAAGATTCGCCACTTTCACCGTGGTAGCCCAGGTTTGCTTTCTGGTCAGGGAACCACACCACCCATCTGTCGGTTGTCATACTGTGGCAGCTGTGTGTTGCTATGATACTGAAAGCTGTGCCACTGGTATGAAATACCAGCAGGGTCATCCATGGTCGATAAGTTTCACTGGAGCTTCCAGACTAAGACAGACTAGGAAGAAGGACCTGGCCACCCACTTCCAAAAAAAATTGGCCATGAAAACTCTATAAAATAGCAGTGGGAGACGCGGGGGCCTGGCCCGGTGGTGCAGTGGTTAAGTTCCTGTGCTCCTCTTCGGTGGCCCGGGTTTCACTGGTTTGGATCCCAGGTGTGGACCTAGCACCGCTCGTCAAGCCACACTGTGGCGGCCATCCCGCAAAGAGTAGAGGGAGATTGGCACAGATGTTAGCTCAGGCCAGTCTTACACACACCCACCCACACACCCACCCACACACCCACCCACCCACCCACACACACACACCTACCCACCCACCCACACACACACCCAGGCAGGGCGTTGTTTGATATGATGCTGGAAGGTGAGAGAGTGGTGCAAAAAAGACCAGGCTGGGTTCTGCTCTGCCATACATAGGGTCAGTAGGAGTCAGAATTGACTTGATGGTACTAACAACAACAACAAAAAATTAAGGCTTAAATATGATTATAATAATAGGTTGTCTATGAAAATTTTGCAATGTCTGTGGCAAAATGAAGGAATTCCACTATGGGCAAGTCAGAATTTCAATAAAAATTTGAAAATCTGGACTACAAGATTGTCTTTGTTCCTTCAGATTATTGCTATATTTATCAAATTATTTTTTCATCAATTTACCATGTATATTTATATTATTACTTTGACAGTGTGAGAATAAAGAAGTTTTTTGCAGATAGTCAGTTACTTGGTGTAAAAAGTCACTAAAGCTACCAGAAAAAATCTTAAATTTGACCTGTGCCTATGAATAAGAAAGTCTGTTCTTTAACAGGTATGTTGGAAACTAAGAGGCAGTTAGGCAAAACAGAGGATAATTTGGCATTTGTATATTTTAATCCTTTTGTTGTTTTTCTCAGCCCCTTGATGGCCACACATGCTTTCAGGTGTTGAAATGTGAGAACATTAAAAAAAGGTTTTTTTGATCCTGAGTACTGAAACTGAAAACATTTTCTTTTTATAAGAGCATATGTAAAAAGAGACATTACACCACAAATGATCCTTAATGATCTTTGATTTATTCTAATTTTTCAATATGTCTTGAAGCTGTTAAGTGTTTGCTGTGATATGGAGGATAGTATTCTGATTAGCACTGTAAAATTTATCCCCATGTAGAGAGGCAGTTGTAGTAGAGTAGTCGAGGGATTTAAGTTCCATCTCTTCTGCTTGCTGACTCTGTGACCGTCAGCATGTTATTTAAGCCTCATTTTCCTCATCTGTAAAATGTGAAATAACAGCAAGGGCCTCACAGTGTTGTTGTGAGGATCAAATGAGATAACGTGTTGAGAACTACTTTGAAACTACAACGTGCTATACAAATGTGAGCTGGGGCTTTAAAAGGTCTCTAAATCTGTAAAGAACAGTTGTTTCGTATTATTAGCTTTTGTCTTCAATTTACGGATTCTTCCTGCTTCCTGTAAATTTGTTTATAATTAAGCCCAATTGGTGATTTCCTTTTCTTACCAGATTTAGCAAAAAACTGTGTGAGTGGCAAGAACCTTCCACATAGAAGTTAATGTTGTTGTACCTAGGGTGATGAGAAATACCTGCTGTAGCATTTTGAGTGGGAACCAAGATGCTGCTGCCACTTCCTATATAGGTGTCTGGCGTTTCCTAAAATAAATTTTAAAAAAAACCCCAAAAACCCAGTACTTAGGTTGTGCTTATTGCATGCCAGGCCCTGTTCTAAGTGTTTTACATTTAATCTTCACAATGACTCTATGAGGGTAGGTACTCTTGTAGCCCACGAGGAAATTGAAGGTTAGTAAACTCCTTACGGTGGTTGGTGCTGCAGTGCTTTGAAACCTTTTCTTTTGGGTTGAGCTCAGGCTTGTTATGGTTGCACTTCACACATTTACATTCTTACCACATCTTTGCAAAAAATTACTCTGTTTGCTTTCAGCAATGTTATTTAAAATTTTATCTTTTATTACGTCTAGAAGGCATGGTAGATTTTGGGATATATAAAGGCCCAGGAGTAGTGTTTTTGTCCAACTCTGTGTTGGAAAATTTTGAAACAAATGATAGGTATTGGTTAGGCATACTGGTGGTATTTCATATATCTCCTATTTTGTCAATTCTAAGAGGAATGGTTTTTTGCATTTTAATGTCTTGAAATTGTGTGCATTTAATATGGTAGTATTTCCCCTCAAAAAGCTGTTATTCAGGTAAAGGTATGCCTTTTAAATCAATTGATGCTGTCTAGCATCAAGAAAATACAATAATGTTTAATCCATTTGACTTTTATTTTTTAGCTAACACTCAATATCAGTGTGCCATTCTTGGCCCCTGTACTAATCTTTGCATCTTCCGTACTGACAGCTAGATTTTCTTTTATCCAGCTAAGACTGGAGTTGCTGTGAATTCTGAGACTTAACTTTGTGCTCTCACTCTTTTTAGACTTCCTGTAAGAATATCTGGATGACTCAGGAACAGAAGTATCTTATTTACATGTTTTGCCTTAGTAACTGCTGCTAATTTATGAATCAACTAGTTGAGGGGGAAAGTTAGCAGATAATTTCTCTGAAGAGAGGGCCAAAGTTAACTCAAAAGTCCAAGGGCGGTTAATGTTTATTGAATAAACTGAAAACATTGTGTTATTTTTGGGAACCCACCTCCACTCCTGTCCTTATCCCTATCCCATGGCAACCTGTAATTGTTACTACACAGAATTGGGGTTCTCTGCCTCATGTGCATAAACAAGCCAGTTGATTATGGCATCAGCCTTTAGGGGAGAAATAATCAGCTTTTATTCTGTGAGGTTGATCTGCAGGGAGACAGGGGGCGTGTGCCCTCAGGTCTGTCTCCCAGATTCAGAATTTGGGGTGAAATTTAATAGGTTAGGAAGAACAGGCTGGCACACTGAAATGCTAGTGGGATAGGTTTTGATTGGTGGGCTCCAAGCATTTATGGTAAAGTTTTAAACATTTATGATGGGGCGGGAAAGTAATTTTAACACTGATCTTCTGAATCAGGGACTCCTTGCTTGTGATAATGAGTCCGACTTTCAAGTTAGTGTCATGTCCCGGTCCTTGGGTTCTTTGGGGAGGAGGATCTTTAGTTCCCAGGTCATTTCAGGTCACGTCGTCGTCTTTTATGCATGCCCTGGCTATGTGACTTTGCAGTTTTTCTGAAAGATAATTCTTAATCACTCTATTGATAAGAGACAGGGTCAGTTGAACTGGTCCTGGAGGGCCTGTGGTTACATAACCTGTTCTTCATCTCTGTAGTTTTGTTATTTTGAGGATGATATGTAAATGGAGTCATATAGTATATAACCTTTTAAGATTGGGTTTTTTTTTCATTCACTAAGCATAATGTCCTTGAGATCTGTCCAAGTTGTTATGTGTATGAATCAATACTTCCTATTTATTGCTGAGTAATATTCCATTGTATGGGTGTACCAGAGTTTGTTAAACGTTCACCTATGAGGAACATTTGCATTGTTTGCAGATGGTGTATTATCACTAATGCTGCTATGAATATTCGTGTACAAGTTTTTATGTGAACATATGTTTTCATTTCTCTGGGATAAATGCCATGGCATGTGATTACTGGGATGTATGGTAACCGCATGTTTAATTTTATGAGAAACTGCCAAACTTTTCCATAAAGGCTATACCATTTTACATTCCTACCAGCAATGTAATGAGGCCACTAATACTTTTTTATTGCTTGTTCATTTTTTTCTATCATATAAGTTGTGGTAGATGCCAAAAATTTAAGAAAAATTTGTGAGAAAAATCATAAAATCAAAGGTCTGTGCGTTAGTATAGTTATTTTAGCAGAATATACAATTTCAGGAGAATAAAATTATAGTTTTTCTAGATTATTTGCTTTGGCAGTCTTTATTGACCTTGTTTGAAAAGATTAATAACTTCGAAGAATGAGGTAGGGGCTAGCCCCATGGCTGAATGGTTAAGTTCACATGCTCCGCTTCGGCGGCCCAGGGTTTCGCTGGTTCGGATCCTGGGCATGGACATGGCACCGCTCGTCAGGCCATGCCGAGGTGGTGTCCCACATGCCACAACTAGAAGGACCCACAACTAAAATATACAACTATGTACTGGGGGGATTTGGGGAGAAAAAGCAGAAAAAAAAAAAAAGATTGGCAACAGTTGTCAGCTCAGGTGCCAATCTTTAAAAAAAAAAGAAAGAAGGAGGTAGATTCATTACTAAATTTTCATGCTAAGTCATTGGAATCTGAAGCACCAATGTTTCTTTCTCTTTAACTCTCATAATTTCTGTAGAAATGTTTATCTTTTCCTAAACTGTGAGTAATTTGTTACTATAGCCTTTATTTATAATGGCGTATCTTATATTTTTTCATTCTTTTGTGTTTTTATTTTGTCATGAATTATAATACTCACTGTTTCTATGAGTTAGAATCCTTGAAACACCATTGAGAACTGTTTGCTTAATATCAAAATAGACAATTCCATACCCAGGTTTTACTCAGTTGCTGTGAAATAGTGTGGGGCTTTTTTAGGCCAAGGAAGCTATCCAAGAATTTTGTGAATAAGGCTGAGAATTGACCTTGCCAGAATTCATGGGGAAAATGTCTTTTTTCTTGTTTTGTATGGTGGAAGAGGGTTTTTCATCCAAACATTGCTGTGATTTCTTCTCCTTTTCTTATTAAGCTTTTCTTTTTAAAAAAATGCCTAGCGATTTTAACTTCTTTAAATGTTATTTTTTGGTAGACTTTTATTTTCAGTGATTTATCTTGAGATAAACTGAGTAAGAGGTTCAGATTTCAAGACAAACCAGGGATTTATCTTTGCTTTGGGACTTGACAATGAGATGTAAAAAAAAAGGACTAGTAATTTTATTATGAAAACTCTAATCAAACAGGTTTAGATTGCTTTATTTTAGAGTATTCAATCGAGTTTGACTTCTTGATGGTTTCCTCATGTAAATAGGAGACCATGAGAAGAAGACTTATGATGAATAAACTTCATTATCCCTTCTAAAGGGACCTTGCTAAAGGAAATTAAATATAGTAAGTATCATGATGGCCGCTTGACCTGGTATTCAACGTTTTGTGATTGCTGGCAACTGAATTTTGACTTAGGCAATCTGGACTATGTTTGATGCTTCTTGAGCATGGTTCATGCATTCATTCATTCATGCAACACGTTTTTATTGAGCTACTCAGGCACTAAGGATATAATGTGGAGCAAAACTTGATGTGATAACATCCCCCATTGAACCTGTGGTCTGATGGAGGAGATATTAATACTAAATAAAAAGTTACATTACAACTGCAGTGGTGGTATATAAGTGATAATATTAGTGAAATTTGACCAGGTTAGAAAATACATCCTCAAGAAATGATAACTTGTGCTACGATTTGAAGGAAGAGTAGGTGTTAACTTGGCAAAGAGAGGAGGGGTGGTTGTCCAGGTAGAAGGAACAGCAGGTGCAGAGGCCCTGTGGTAGAAGGGAATATGATGAAATGAGGCACCACCTAATTAAGGCAGCTAGTATGGCATGAGAAGTGAGAGCTAGAGGGAGAAAGAACATGGTTTGAGGTGGAGAGAGAGAGGCCTGCCCTTGCAGGTTTTTATAGGTCATGTAGATGAATACATGTATGGGAGCTGCTTTTCCCATGTGGTATGCTTACAGGTACTTTTCCTTTCCTTTAGGTTTTTATGTATATTGGTGTATACTGCACTTTTAACCAAAGAGTAGGTATTGGGAAATACTTGCAGAGTGAATCAGTAATTTTAATGCTTTCCAGAAATACCATTCTGCTTATGTTTCCTGTGTGTTGGCAAATAATTAAGGCTGCAATATTAATTCATATTTGCAGTTAATTAGTAGTATACTCCCCATACCCAACAATTCCATCCTCTTCCATAAGTCTTCTATTTTTATTCTAGAATTTTATAAAATGTTAAGATGAAAATGACCTTATTGCTCAGAAGCATGTTGCCTAATGGAATCAACATAGACAGAAAATTAAAAATAGCTCTCTGCATAGTATTGTTCAGCTTTGAGCTATATTGTTCTCTCTTTATGCTAGCTGGTTTATAATTTGATGAAAGTAATATCTGAATATTTTCTTATTCTTTTGATCTTTAAAAATATTAAACTATATTGAATTTTTGTTGTATTGTCTTTTATGACTAAGTTGCTTTCATTGCTCTTGAGCAGATGTTTGAAGGGATTTATATGACAATCTTTTTCTATTTACCCTGCTGGAAGTTTGATCCACTCAACTGATAGCTTTATTTTTCTTTTTTCAAAAGCCAGAACTGGCCCTACAAGAAGGAAAGGAACATATGCTGGAGCCAAAGGCTGGTGCTACCTAGGCCTGTGGGGGTGCGTGTTCAGAAGCTTTGCAGTTGGTTGGCCTGGATCTGTCAAAATACGTTTGTTTGACTTTGGCTGTGTTATGGTTTATTTATATGCTTCTGATTAGTGATCCTGGGAATGACTGCATTATGAGTATATATAGTTTGGAAAATTGTTGTATAGATTGCTTAGGGAGGGAAAAAAACCGCCCCTGAGAAACCCAACTGTTGAATAGGTCCTGAGTTCACTGGCTTAATTTTCTGTGGATGCTGTCCAGTGATTAAACCGCTGCCTTGTCTCAGCAGCAAATGCCAGTATTTTGGATGCAAGTTACTTCTTGGAAGGGATTTTGTGTGATAGGAAGACAAAATGTGAAATTAAATATCTATATCTTAGCTCTGGCCCAAGTAGATCTTGTTAACATTAGTGTGTTGGGTATAAAGTAAGCTCTCTTTTCTGGCTTCAGGAAAGCTTATGGGGGAAAAAAAGGATTCTTTTCTAATTTCTATTGATCTAGCTAGGATATTACAGTGTCTTGCATTTTTGAGACACTCAAACATCTGTTCAGTTGAGTTGTGAGAATGGATAGACAAAAGAATAGGACATTCCGTATTTGAACAGTGTAAGTAGAAAAACATGAATTGATGAGGTGGTAGTATCCTTCCACATTTTTTTCTATTTGAATTTAGACTTTGTTACAGATTTTGCATATCTTTAAGAAAGAAATGCAGACATTTCAGTGAAGTACTAACAGTTTTCAAATGATACCTCATCTGAGCGTTAATTAGAATAGAATTTTCAATTTTCATTAAATGTAATTCTTTCTTATGTATTCCAATATTTGCCTGCATATATATGTATTAAGTATAATCCTTCCTAAATCTTACTCTGTTAAATTTACTTTATGGTCATGATGTGGTACATATTTAACAGTAGTAAAAAAATAATAGCAGCTAACACTTATTGAGTGTTTTATATATAAAGTGCTTTCCATGTCATTGTCTCATTTGTTCTTTGCAGTAACCCTAAGGGATAGGAAATATTTTTATCCACACTTTAGAGATCAAGTCAAGTAATTTTCTCAGGGACCCACAATTAGTAGGCAAGGAACCATAATAGCAGAATGCACAGCATGTTTAAAATTCTGCTTCATTTAAGAAATATTGAAAATTTTTGTAGAAAGTCTGTTTCAGTACATCATTTTGTTTTAGCTTTGAAGGAATTTATATCTTAGAATTGTTGAGAATCATATAAAATAAATTAGAGCTATAGAAAATCTATTTTGTCTTATGTGGTAATATTTCATTAGTTCAATATTGAAGAGGATTAAAGGGTTATAAGTGCTTCCAGATTAAAGTTTACTTCTTGAATAAGTATAACTTTCAAAGAAATTAACTATTTTAAAGTAGTAGTTTTTCTGAAATGTATGTTCCTTTTCAGCCCTGTAAGAAAATTTTTTTTTACCCTGTAAATAGTATTCTAGGTATAATGGAATCTGTTCTTGATAATGCAGGGCTTTCCATTAGGACCATCAATTAATTTATTCTACTACAATCCAGTACTTTTTCTTCTTCCTTACTCTAAATTCTCTTATTATTTGTGTACACTGATTCTTATATTCCTCCCTTTATTTAAATAATTAAACTATTCAGAATTATATGTAAATCAAGAGTTAAACAGGTCTCACCTGTAAAGAAGCATGTGGTTCACCAAATTCTGGGAAAAAAAGATACTATTATTAGAGTATTTAGGGTATTTCCTAAATGGCAGACATGATTTTCATATACTATTTCTTTTAATCCTTACAACAGCTATATGATTTAGGTATTATTATCCTGTTATAGAAAATGAGGCTGAGGCTTAGAGAACCAAGGCTCTTTTTACTAATAATTGTTGAAACTGATAATCAGATTTAAGACTTTGATTCTAAGGCCTAGATTCTTATCTACTGTTTTATACTGCTTGCAGGTTTATTTCCTGTTTGTCTCACAGCTCCTGGCTCTGTGTTGACTATGTAGGTGTTCAAACTAATTTTTGTTTCTTTATCACCTTATTAAAATTTATTTTTTACAATTTTATTGAAGTGCAGTTAACATGCAATAAATTGTTTGCATGTATTTAAAGTGTTCAATTTAATGAGTTTTGACATAAGTATACACTTTGAAACCGTCACCATAATCAAGATAAACATTTTCATCACTCCCAAGAATTTTCTCCTGTCCCTTATAACCCTTGTAATCTCTTCTTCCCCTCAGTTCCATCTATAGGCAACCACTATAGGTTAGTTTTATATGTGTATGTACATATGTATGTATATTATATAAATAATTTTATATAAATGGAATCATAAAGCATGTGTTCTTTTGTGCTTGGCTTCTTTCACTCAGCATGCTTTTGAAATTTATCTAAGTTATTGCATACATTGATCCTCCCCGCCCACACGCCGCTTTTTTATTGCTGAGCAGTATTCTATTGTATGGATTTGTTTATTCCATTTACCTGTTAATGTGAGATTTCAGTTGTACACTATTTCTTGACTGTCACCACATAAGTGCTCCCCTTCGTCCTCTGTGCCCATGATGACTAGTTTTGTAGTAAGTTTTGAAATCAGGAAGTAAAAGTCCTCCAGCTTTGTTCTTCTTTTTCAAGATTGTTTTGGCTAGTCAGGGTCTCTTGAGATTCCATATGAATTTTAAGATACGTTTTTCTAGTTCTGTAGAAAACATTGGGATTTTGATACAGATTGCATTGAATTGGTAGATTGCTTTGGGTAGTACTGACATCTTAACAACATTAAGTCTTTCAGTCCATGAACATGCGATTTGTTTGCATTTATTTATATCTTTAATTTCTTTCAGCAAGGTTTTGTAGTTTTAATTGTACAAGTCTTTCACTTCCTTGGTTAAGTTAAAGTATTTTATCCTCTTTGATGCTGCGTAAGTGGAATTGTTTCTGTAATTTCTTTTCAGATTGTTGATTGTTTATTTATAGAAATGGGACTCCTTTTTGTGTTTTGACTTTGTTTACTGCTACTTGGCTGATAATTCATTTATTAGTTCTAATGGTTTTTTTGTGGAATCTTTAGGGTTTTGAATATATCATCCATGAACAGAGATAATTATTCCTTTCCAACTTGGATGCCTTTTATTTCTCTTTCTTGCCTGATTGCTCTGGCTAGAACTTCTAGTACCGTGTTGTATGGAAGTTGTACAAGTTGACATTCTTGCCTTGTTCTTGATATTCAAAGAAAAAACTTTCAATTTTTCAACATTGAGTGTGGTGTTCATTGTGGGTTTTTTCATATATGACTTTTATTATGTGGAGGTAGTTTCCTTTGATTCCTTTTTTCCTCCTCCCCAAAGCTCCAGTACATAGTAGTATATCCTAGTTGTAATTTGTTCTAGTTCTTCTATGTGGGATGCCACTACAGCATGGCTTGATGAGCAGTGTGTAGGTCCACGCTCAGTATCTGAACTGGCAAACCCTGGGCTGCCGAAGTGGAGCACACGAGCTTAACCACTCGGCCACAAGGCTGGCCCTGATTCCTATTTTTTGAGTGTTTTTTTTTTTTTTTAATCATGAAAGGGTGTTGAATTTTGTCAAGTGCTTTTTCTGCATTAATAAGGATGATCATGTGGTTCTTTTCCCCTTAATTCTGTCAGTGTGGGGTATTACAGTGATCGATTTTCTTCTGTTTAACTATCCTTGCATTCCTGGAATAAATCTCACTTGGTCATGGTGTATAATCTTATTAATAGGCTTCTGAATTCTATTTGCTATCTATTTGTATCTTGTTGAGGATTTTTGCATCACTGTTCATAAGGGATATTAGTCTGTAGTTTCCTTGTAGTGTCTTTGTCTAATTTTCGTATTGGTCACGCCAGCTTCATAGGATGAGTTAGGAAGTGTTCTCTCTTCTTCAGTTTTTTGGAAAAGTTTGAGAAAGATTGGTATTAGTTTTTCTTTAAATGTATGGTAGAATTGACCAGTGAAGCAAGTCAGGGCAGGGCTTTTGTCAAGTGATTTTTGATTACTGATTCAGTCTCCTTTCTAGTTATGTGTCTATTGAGATTTTCTATTCTTAATTTAGTCTTAATAGGTTTTGTGTTTCTAATAATTTGTCCATTTCATCGTGGTTATCCAGTTTGTTGGCATACAGTCGTTCATAGTATTCTCTGGTAATTCTTTTTATTTCTGTAGAACTGGTAGTAATGTCCTTACTTTCATTTCTCATTTTAGTAATCTGAATTTTTCCTTAGTCATTCTAGCTCAAGGTTTGTCAATTTTGTTGATCTTTTCAAAGAATCAATTTTTGGTTTCTTTGATTTTCTCTATTGTTTTTCTATTCTCTCTTTCATTTATCTCTGCTCTAATCTTTATTACTTTTCCCCTTTGCTACCTTTGGGTTTAGTTCTTTTTGTAAAGTTAGGTTGTTGATATTTGAATTTCCTTTTTTTTAAAAATGTGTATGGAAGGCAGGAGGCTTTCTTTTTTTTTTTTCTTTTTTTTGCTGGGGAAGATTCACCCTAAGCTAACATCTCTTGCCAGTCTTCCTCCTTTCCTCCCCTAAAGTCCCAGTACATAGTTGTATATGGTTGTAAGTTCTTCTAGTTCTTCTATGTGAGCTGCTGCCACAGCATGGCTGCTGACAGACGAGTAGTGTGGTTGTGTGCCTGGGAACCAAACCCGGGCTATCAAAGCGGAGCACAGCAGACTTTAACTGCTAGGCCATCATGGCTGGCTCAGAGTTTCTTGTTTTTAATGTACAGATTTATAACTTGTAAATTTCCCCCTTAACACTACTTTCTCTGTGTTCCAAGGGTTTTGGGTTGTTGTGTTTTCATTTTCGTTTGTCTCTAAGTTTTTTCTAATTTCCCTTGTGATTTCTTCTTTGATCCATTGGTTATTTAAAAGTGTATTAATTTTCACAAATTTGTGAATTTTCCAGTTTTCTTTCTGATTTCTAACTTGATCTCATTTTGATCAGACAAGATACTTTGTTTGATATCTTTTAAAATCTTTTGAGACTTTATATATGGTCTGTCCTAGAAAATGTCGCATGTGTCCTTGAGAAGAATGTGTATGCTGTAGTTGTTGGGTCAAGTATTCTGTATATGTCTGTTAAATCTAGTTGGTTTCTTGTGTTAAGACCTCTATTTCCTTACTTATTTTCTTTCTGGTGGTTCTATCCAGGGTTATTGTAGTCTCCAGCTATTGTTTTAGAGCTATCTATTTCTCCCTTTAATTCTGTCAATTTTTGCTTCATATATTTTGCTGGTCTGTTATTAGATGTGAAAATGTTTATGGTGGTTATATCTTCTGGCTGTGTTGAACCTTTTATTGGTATATAATGTCCTTCTTCGACTCTCGTAAATTTTTTGATTTAAATTATATTTTGTCTGATATTAGTTTAGCCACCTCTGCTCTCTTTTGGTTTCTATATGCATGGAATATCTGTTTCCATCCTTTCACTTTCAGTTTATTTGTGTCTTTGGATCTTAGGTGAGTATCTTATAGACAGCATATAGTTAGATCATTTTTTTTTTTAAAGATTTTATTTTTTCCTTTTTCTCCCCAAAGCCCCCTAGTACATAGTTGTATATTTTTAGTTGTGTGTCCTTCTAGCTGTGGCATGTGGGATACCGCCTCAGCATGGCCTGATGAGTGATGCCATGTCTGCACCCAGGATTCAAACTGGCGAAACACTGGGCCGCTGCAGCAGAGTGCACAAACTTAACCACTCGGCCCCAGGGCCAGCCCTGATCATGTTTTTTTTCCATTCTGCCCATCTCTGCCTTTTGATTGGCAGCTAAATCCATTTATATTTTAAGTAATTACTGATAAGGTCAGACATCTGTCATTTTGCTATTTGTTTTCTATATGTATTATAGCTCTTTTGTTCCTCATATCCTGCATTACTATCTTCTTTTTTGTTTAGTTGATTTTTTTTTTGTAGTGAAACATTTAAATTCCTTTCTCATTTCCTTTTGTCTATATATTGTACAGTGAATTTCTGTGTCATCACTATAGAGATTACGTTGAAAATTTTAAAGCTATAGCAGTCTAATTTGAATTCATACCAGCTTAACTTCAATAACATACAAAAATTCTGTTCCTTTACAACTCCATCCTCAACCCCTATGGCTCTTGATGTCACAAAATTACATCATTATACATTATATGTGCAGAAACATAAACTAGTAATTTAAGTGCATTAGTCTCTTAAATTATATGGAAAACAGCATATGGAGTTATATACTAAAGTTACAATGTTACTAGCTTTTAGACTAATATTTTAAAAAAAATATATTCTCTTAAGTCATGTGTAAAACAAAAAGTAGAATAAAACATTTTACAGTAATACTAGCTTTTATAATTGGCTTGTATTTTTCTTTATTGAGATCTTTGTTTCTCTGTATAGCTTTGAGTTACTGTCTAGCATCCTTTCATTTCATCTTGCAGGACTCCCTTGTGCTTTTCTTTCAGGGCAGATCTAGTTGTACCAGACTCCCTCAAGTTTTGTTTATCTGGGAATGTCTTAATCTCTCCCTCATTCTCGAAGGACAGTTTTGCTGGATAGAGGATTCTTGGTTGACAATTTTTTTACTTTTAGCATTTTGAATATATTGGCCTAATGCCTTGTAGCCTCCAAAGTTTCTGATGAGAAATCTGATAACCTTATTGAGGATTCCTTGTATGTGATGATTTGCTTCTCTCTTGCTGCTTTCAAGATTCTCTCTTTATCTTTGGCTTTTGAAAATTTGATTATAATGTGTCTCCTTGTGGAGTTTTTTTTTTAGTTTCTTGGATGTTTATAATCATGTCCTTCATCAAATTTTGGAATTTGTAAGCTATTATTTCTTCCAGTATTCTCTCTTCCTCATTATCTCTTCTCCTACTGGGACTTCACTGCATATGCAGGTTCCTTAGGCTATGTTCACTTTTTTCAGTCTTCTTTCTTTCTCTTCCTTAGACTCAATAATTTCCATTGTCCTTTCTTCAAGTTCACTGGTTATTTCTTCTGCTTGCTCAAATCTGCCTTTGAATCCCTCTGGTGAATTTTTCATTTGAGTTATTGTACTTTTCAGCTCAAGATTTTCTTTTTGGTTTCTTTCTAGTTTTTTCTTTTTAAAATCTCTTTATTGATATTACCATTTTGTCCATCCATCATTTTCTTGAATTTCTCCACGTCTTCCTTTAGTTCCTTGAGCACCTTCAGGATGATTGGCTTAAAATCTTTGCCTAGTAGCTCTGCCTTCAGGTCTTTTTTAGGGACAGTTTCTGTTGGTTTAATTGTTTCCCCTATTTCTTTGTATGCCATGTGATTTTTTTGGTTGAGAACTGGACATTGGAATCAAAGTGTGTGCTAACTCTTGAAATCAAATTCTCCCACTTCCCTAGGGTTTGCTGTTTTGGTTGTTATTATTTTTACTGTAGGCTGTCTCTGGGCCATGGGTCAGCCTGAGGTATAAACTTGAGGTCTTCTCAGGTCTTTTTCCCTAAGAATGCATACTTTCTGATTTTCCCTGTGTATGCAGGTGCTTTTGAATGTCTTAGTCTTTGGTGTCTGGCTCCCAATAGAGGAAAAAGAGGGAAAAAATTGAAGGGGTGGGAAAGGATATCATCTCTTTAAATCCCCTGGAAGTCACTTCAGCAGGAGAGGGAGGGCCTTGCAACAACCTGGGGAAAACCGGAGAGTGCGACAAAGATGGGCCCCTCCTCCTTGCACTTCTGTGATCAGGAGCAGCAGTCAATGATCAGAGCATAGATCCCTGATATTTGGAAGGCAATCTTTTTTGCCCATCTTAGCTCCCACAAGCTATGTGTGAGCTGCTATAGAAACCTCCCACAGCTCCCCTCCATGTGGCTGGGTGGGGGCAGGTTAGTTGCCACTGTGCTAAGAGCTGAAGTTGACTGATATTAATACAGTTTACTGTCAAGCCTTCCCCCTGGAAGTTGCAAGCCTTAAAAAGACACCAAGAGTTCTAAAAAAGTCAGTCAGACAGATTCTGCCAGTGCAATTGTTGTCTAGGTGGGAAGACAAATTCCTGGTGCTTCCTACTCTGCCATCTTCCCAGAATCCTCACTTGAGACCTGGGTTTTGATGTGGCATTAGACGCTACCAGTCATATGACCTCAGGCTAGTCACTTAAGTTTTTTGGGCTCTAGGGAAGCATGGGCATGTGGGGAAAGTGTTCAGGCCAGTAATTGCTAAGATTCTTTCTTACCCTAAAATATATGATTTTCTAAAATTGTGCATGTAATCTTCTTTAATTTCAGTGTTAATTTTTTAGTCTGAGAAGAAGAATATTTTGGGGAGAGGTCATAAATAATTCCATATTGAAAAAAGCTTTTTGATGTGTGAACATTTCTGTTTACCCAGAATATTTGAAGTGTACATGGCAATTTGTTTTCTTTGGGGTTTTTTTGTTTTCTCCAGTTTGATATTCCTCTTTGAAGTGCCTGAGAAAAGTGTAGCTTTGACTCTCTAGGAAATTAAGTGGTTATTCTAATTGGTGGTAAGTTTTGTCAACTTAAAAAGCAAATTTTCTGTTATTTTACCCTCAGAATGAGTTTATTTGGGAATAGCCAAAAGAATTGCAATTTGGGATCTGCATGCTATGGCGAACCGTAGGCAAATCCAGAAAACAAAGGAGGAGAGCTTGCTTTTATAGAGAAAAATGGGGAGTAGGGGCTGTTCTAAGGGAAAGTCCATTGGGGAACAGTTCAGGGCAGCAATGGCTTCTCATTGGCTGAGCTGTGGCATTTCTCATTGGCTGGGCTGTTGCTGCTTGGGGAGAGAACTACTTCCTTCAGTAGTGAAATAGTTTTACTTGTGGAAGATGCGAGTGTAGGTCTCTTCCTGTTTGGTGTAATTGATGATGTATGATAGGATGTGAGAGCTCTTCCTAGAGGCCTTCCTGATACCAATTTAGTTAAGGTTTCTTAAACTAATTTCCGCAGTTTGATAATGAAAACTGTTAGGACTTTTATTCCTAAATTTGGTAAGGGGAGAGAAGGTGAATTGTTAGAACAAGTAGGATAACTGCATTTTTCTGTCATTGATACTCTGAAAAAGCTCCTGTAGTTAACTTACTTGGTGGGCATTCTTATCCCCATCAGTGCTTTTGGTTCCCTTGGAAGAAGTAAAATACTTTAAGAACTAGTAGATTGTAATTCAGCAGATCAGTTTTCCTTCCCTTTATTGTAATCAAATTAAAATAATTTATATCCTTTTCCTGTGGTAAAATTCCGACTTTGAGGTATTTGGTTGACTTTTTCATGGTTTTTTCCTCTCTAGGCCAGTGAGTATCTTTCTTGTAGCTTCTCAGCTGCATAACTAGTTTGTTTTCCTTTTCATTAAAGATGTTTCAGAAGCTGATGTATACACAGAATCTTAGAACTAAAGATATTTAGAGGTGAATTCTTATCCAGTGTCTTCATTTTATAGAAGAGGAAATTAAAACTCAGAGAGATTAATTACCTTGCCAAAGTATACATAGCAAACTAATGGCTAAAATGAGACTATAATCTAGGTTTATAGACTCCTAGTCATAATATTTTAGTGTAGCATGAGATAATGCAAATAGCTATATTGGTTTTGACAAGACGGTGGAAGGAGTGGTGGTTACTGAGAAATGGGGCTTTAGCTGGAAGCTGGATGTAGGGTCAAGAGATATTTTCTTAAAGTGGGAAAAATTGTAGCATTTTGTTTGCTGAGGAGAATAATCCAACAGAGAGGGGGAAATTGATTGGGGAGATGAGACAGTTGCTTAATCTTGATGTATTTGAATAAGTATGTAAGTAGAGCAACTGACCGTAGTAGCAATACCAGCAGTCCATCCTTACTAACAGTAGAGAAAGCTGATTATGTGGACTCGGGTGCCAGTAGATAAGTAGATGTGGTAGGAGTATGTGCAGATACTTTCCTTATTTTTTCAATGATACAAGAAGTTAGGCCGTTAGAGGAGCGAGGATAGGAGAGGGATGTTAGATTTGAAGAAAGTTAAGAAGTGTGAAATAGTCCTATATGAGAATGGGGGAGTGAATGTACTACAGAATTACAGAGTAGCATCAAATGCTCATTTGAAGTTAGAGGATATAAATTTACAGTATCATCAGTCAGCATGGGTGCATGATTTTTTCTTGTCACTTTCCACTGCAAGAGTTCAGATATGGAATAGACAGACAGTTAGATGATCTAGGATTGGGGTTTTGCCAGTTGTTTAAGGGAAGGAGAAGAAGGCGAAGGAAGTTGAGGGTGTATATAAGGGATTGTTAATAATGAGGAACCCTGGAATCTAAGCCAGAGACTTGTATTGGGGGAAAGGGTTGAATAGAGTGGAAGCTGAGTCGTAATTCTGTGAATATTCACTGTTTTCAACAAATGATACTAGGACAATTACAAATTCATATACACGAAAGAAGAACTTCAACCCTTACCTCATACCATACACCAAAATTAACTTCAAATGGACCATAGACCTAAATGTAAGAAATAAAACTGCAAAACTTCTACAAGAAAATACAGGAGAAAATCTTAGTGAACTTGGACTAGCAAAGATTTCTTAAGACACAAAAACCATGAAGTGTAAGTCAGAAAATCACTAAATTGGATTTCATCAAAATTTAAATCTGGGGCCGACCCCGTGGTTCGCGTGCTCTGCTTCGGTGGCCTAGGGTTTCGCCGTTCAGATCCTGGGTGCGGACATGGTACTGCTTGTTAGGCCATATTGAGATGGCATTCCACATGGCACAACTAGAACGATGCACAACTAAAATATACAACTGTGTACTGGGGGGATTTGGGGGAGAAAAAGCAAAAAAAAAAATTTTAATCTTTTGATCTTTGAAACTCACTATTAAGAAAATAAAAAGGCAACCCTCAGACTGGGAGAAAATATTTGCAAAATATGTATTTGACAGAAGATGTGTATCCAGAAAATACAAAGCACTCTTGCAATTCAAGAAGACAGACAACCTCATAAAGGCAAAATCTTGAATAGAAAGTTCATCAAAGAAAATAAATGGATGCCAAAGAAGCATGTGAAAAGATGCTCAACATCATAAGTCATTAGGGAAATGTTAATTAAAACCATAGTGAGATACCACTATACACCAGAATGACTATAATTAAAAAGATTGGTTAAGTATTGGCAAGAATGCAGACCACCTGGAACTCTCACACCCTGCTGGTGGGAATGTAAAATAGAACAGCTACTTTGGATGACAGTTGGACAATTTCTTTAAAATTTACATGTAAACTTACCATACAACCCATCCATCCATTTTACTTCTAAGTATTTATCCAAGAGAAACAAAAGCAATTATGTCTACATAAAGACTTGTGCACAAATAATAGCTTTATTGGTAATAGCTAAATCCTGGAAACAGCTCACTGGAAACAACCCACATGTCCATCAACAGGTATATAGATGAACAAATATTGGTATATCCTTACAATGGAAGACTTTTCAGGAATTAAAAGTAAAGAACTATTGATACTTAACATATATGAATCTCAGAATAATTAGGCTAAGTGAAACAAGACAGACTAAAGAAGAACACATACTGTATGATACTTATTTAAATTCTGGAAAATGCAAACTGTAATGACAGAAGATATATAGATGATCAGCAGTTGCAGGGGGTGAGGGTGGGATGCCTACCACAGCATGGCTTGATGAATGATGCCGTGTCTGCACCCGGGATCCGAACTGGCGAACCCTGGGCTGCCAAAGCAGAACGTGCAAACTTAACTGCTGCGCCACCAGGCTGGCCCCCTGATGGCTTTTTTGTGTATAATGCTGTATTCTATTTGCTAATATTTTGTTTTTGCATATATGTTCACTTAGAGATACTGGTCTGTAGTTTTTTTGTAATGTCTTTGTCTTGTATTGGGGTAATGTGGGCCTCACAAAGTGACTTAGGAAATGTTCCCTCTTCTTTTCTTCAAGAGATTATGTAGAATTGTTATTATTTCTTCCTTAAATAGTTGGTAGGATTAACTAGTAGAACCGTCTGGGTCAGGAGTTTTCCTTTTTTGAAGAGTTGTAACTATAAATTCACTTTCTTTAATAGATACATAGTTATTCAGATATGTGTTTCGCCTTATGAAGTTCCTGTAGTTAGCATCAACTTTCAAGGAATTGGTTCATTTCATCTGAGCCATCAAATTTATGGGTATAGAGGAGTTCATTTTATCATTTGTTTTCCTCCCCCTTTTTTTTTTTAAGATTGACATCTGAGCTGACATCTGTTGCCAATCTTCTTTTTTCCTCCTTCTTCTTCTTCTCCCCAAAGCCCCCCAGTACATAGTTGTATATTGTAGTTGCAGGTCCTTATGGTTGTGCTATATGCTCAGCATGGCCTGATGAGTGGTGCTGTGTCCACACCCAGGATCCGAACCGGTGAAATCCTGGGCCACAAAAGCAGAGCATGCGAACTTAACCACTCAGGCATGCGGCCGCCCCCTATTTTCCTCTTTAATATCTGTTGTATCAGTGTTGATGTCCCCATTCTTTCATTCCTGGTTTGGTAATTTGTGTCTTTTCTGTTTCTTGGTTGGCCTGGCTAAAAGTTTATCAATTTCCTTGATCTTTTCAAAGAACCAGCTTTTCCTTTCATTGGGTTTTTGCTGTTGTGTTTCTGTTCCCAATTTTACTGATTTCCCCTCTATTTTTATTATTTCCTTCCTTCTGTTTGATTTAGGTTTAGTTTTTTCTTGTAAGTTTCCTAAAGTAGAAGCTTAGGTTATTGATTTTAGGTCTTCTTTTCTAATGTATACATTTAAAACTACAAATTTTCCTCTGAGCACTGTTTTAGCTGCATCCCATAAGTTTTGATATATTGTATTTTCATTTTCACTTACTTGAAAATATTTTTAAATTTTTTTCTAGACTTCCTCTTCCCAAGGGGTTATTTAGAAGTATATTGTTTAATATCCACTTATTTGGGGGAATTTTCCCAAGATCTTTTGCTATTGATTTTAATTTAATAGCATTATGGTCTGAAAATGTACTTTGTATCATTTTTACTTTTTTTGATTTTTAGGGTTTGTTTTATGGCCCAGAATATGGTTTATCTTTGGGAATATTCCATGTGTATTTGAAAAGAATGTATATTCACCTATAGTTGGATGGAGTGTTCTACAAATGTCACTTAGGGTAAATTGGCTGATAATACTGTTGAGGTCTCTTTCCTGATTTTCTGACTGCTTTTTCAGTTACTGACAGATGAGCATTGAAAGTCTCCAACTTTAATTGTAGATTTATCTGTTTCTCTTGTCAGATTTATCAGTTTTTGCCACATATATATCTATATATGAGGCAATATATATATATTTTATTTTAATTGAGATTTTGATAGTTTGCAACCTTATGAAATTTCAGTTGTATGTTATTATTTGTCAGTCGTGTTGTAGGTGCACCACTTCACCCTTTGTGCCTACCCCTAACCCCCCCCCCTTCCCCCTGGTAACCACTAATCTGTTCTCTTTGTCCTTGTGTTTAATTTCCACATATGAGTGGAGTCATACAGAGATTGTCTTTCTCTGTCTGGCTTATTTCACTTAACATACTACCCACAAGGTCCATCCATGTTCTTGTGAATGGGACGATTTTATTTCTGGGCTTTCAATTCTATTCCATTGACCTGTGTGTCTGGTCGTGGACTTTTGTTTTTTGGGAGGTTTTTGATTACTGCTTCAATCTCTTGACTTGTGATTGGTCTATTCAGAATCTATATTTCTTCCTGCTTCAGTTTTGGGAGGTTGTAAGAGTGTAAGAATTTATCCTTTTCCTCTAGGTTGTCCAATTTGTTGGCATATAATTTTTCATAGTATTCTCTTATAATCTTTTGTATTTCTGTGGTACCCGTTGTGATTTCTCCTCTCTCATTTCTAGTTTTATTTATTTGAGTCTTCTCTCTTTTGTTCTTAGTGAGCCTGGCTAAGGGTTTGTCAATTTTGTTTGTTTTCTTAAGGAACGAGCTCTTTGTTTCATTGATCCTTTCTACTGTCTTTTTTGTTTCAATTTCATTTACTTCTGCTCTAATTTTTATTATTTCCGTCTTTCTACTGACTTTGGGCTTTGTTTGTTCTTCTTTTTCTAATTCTGTTAGGTGTAGTTTGAGATTGCTTATCTGAGATTTTTCTTGTTTATTGAGGTGAGCCTGTATTGCGATGAATTTCCCTCTTAGGAGTGCTTTTGCTGCATCCCAAATGAGTTGGTGTGGCAAGTTTTCATTTTCATTTGTCTTCAGATAATATTTGATTTCTCCTTTAACTTCTTCAGTGAGCCGCTGGTTGTTCAGTAGCATGTTGTTTAATCTCCACATCATTGCCCCTTTCCCAGCTTTATTCTTGTAATTGATTTCTAGTTTCATAGCATTATGGTTGGAACAAATGCTTGATATTATTTCAGTCCTCTTGAATTTGTTGAGGTTTGCTTTGTTTCCCAACATATGGTCTATCCTTGAGAATGTTCCATGTGCAGTTGAGAAGAATGTGTAACCTGCTGTTTTTGGATGGAGTGTTCTATATATATCTATTAAGTCCACCTGGTCTAGTTTTACATTTAATTCTAAAATTTCCTTGTTGACTTTCTGTCTGGATGATCTGTCCATTGGTGTTAGTGGGGTGTTGAGGTCCCCTACTATTATTGTATTGTTGATATCTCCTTTTGGTTTTTTTAGTAGTTGCTTTACGTACTTTGGTGCTCCTATGTTGGGTGCATATATATTTATAAGTGTTATGTCTTCTTGGTAGAGTGTCCCTTTTATCATTATAAACTGCCCCTCTTTGTCTCTCTTTACCTGTTTTGCCTTGAAGTCTACTTTCTCTGATATAAGTATGGCCACACCTGCTTTCTTATGTTCACTATTAGCTTGGAGTATCATCTTCCATCCCTTCACTCTGAGTCTGTGTTTGTCTTTGGGCCTGAGGTTTGTTTCCTTAGGCAGCATATTGTTGGGTCGTGTTCTTTAATCCATCCTGCCACTCTGTGTCTTTTGATTGGAGAGTTCAGTCCATTTACATTTAGAGTGTTTATTGATATGTGGGCGCCTAGTGCTGCCTTTTTATCGCTTGTTTTCTGGTTCTCCTGCATTTCCTTTGCTTCTAGTCCCATGAACTTTGGACTACCAATTCAGGTAGGTAGTTTTCTATGTTGATTTTCTTCTTTTTTGTAATTTGTGTCTCTCTTCTAGCTGTTTGTTTATTGGTTACCATGTGGTTTGTATAAACCATCTGATCGATGAGATAGTCCATTTTCTGATAGCCTGTTATTGCCTTAGATTAAGCTATTCCATCCTTTTCCTCTTTCCCTTGTAGGTTGTTATTGTCAGATCTTTTTTCTCCTTTTTTTTTGTTGTGAGTTTGTGGTTAAAATGACAACATTGTATTTATTCTTGGTGTTTCCCTTCCTTTTATCTTTAATGTTGTACTTAAACATTTGCTAACCTGTTCTGATGTAGAGTTGCAATTTTCTGATTTTGTCTTTCTACTTATCTCCTTTGCTCAGGGTTTTGTAACCCCTTTCCTTTTTTTTTTTCCCCCTGGTATGAGGGTCTTCCTGAGCATTTTGTAGGGGGTCATATTCTGGGGATGAACTCCCTTAACTTTTGTTTATCTCGGCAAGTTTTTACTTCTCCATCGTATTTGAGGATATTTTCTCTGGAACGAATATTCTTGGCTGCAAGTTTTTGTCCTTTAGAGTTTTGAATATATCATTCCACTCTCTCCTAGCCTGTAAGGTATCTGCTGAGAAATCTGCTGACAGCCTGATGGGGCTTCCTTTGTTGGTTATTTTCTTCTGTCTTGCTACCCTTAATATTTTCTCTTTGTTGTTGACTTTTGCAAGCTTCACTCCTATATGCCTTGGGGTTGGTCTTTCTATATTGATAAAGTTTGGAGATCCATTAGCTTCTGTAACATGGATTTCCAGCTCCTTCCCCAAGTTTGGGAAGTTCTCAGCCTGTTTCTTTGAACAGGCTTTCTGCCCCCTTTTCCTTCTCTTCTCCCTCTAGGATATCTATAATCCTTATGTTGCATTTCCTAATTGAGATGGCTATTTCTCAGAGAGTTTCCTTTTCTTTTTAGTCTTAGTTCTTTCTCCTTCTCTATCTGAAGCATTTCTATATTCCTATCCTCCTAATTGCTAATTCTGTCCTCCATATTATCAGTCCTACTGTTCAGAGAGTCCTGATTTTTCTTAATCTTCTCCATTGTGTTTTTCATCTCCAACATTTCTGATTGGTTCTTCTTTATACTATCAAGCTCTTTTGTGATGTAGCTCCTGAACTCGTTGTCTATCTGTATTCTCTTTTAACTCATTGAGTTTTCTATGATAGCTATTTTGAATTTGTTGTCATTTAGGTTATAGATTTCTGTGTCTTCGGGATTGTTTTCTGTGTACTTGTCATTTTCCTTCTGTTCTGGAGATTTAATATACTTTTTCATACTGCTTAATGGCGTGAATTTGTGCCTCTGCTTGGAGATAGAGTTTGGTTACTGCTTCCACTTGCTTCCACTGGGGGAAAGGGGCAGCAGCTGTGTAATCTGCACCAACTAGGATCCCTGTCAGATGTTCCTGACTGAGCCTGGGCCCCTCCTCAGGATCGCAGTGGCCCTGTGAGATCTCCTATCAGCTGTGGGAACAGTCACAAAGGGGCTTTGGGTTGCTGGTGCCTGTTCTCACAGACTGCCTAGGTAGGCTTCCTCCTTAGGATCTGCAGTGATGTTATGGGCTTTCGCAGCTGCCAGGAGCTGATTCACCTAGACTCACAGCTCTGCCACCATCAGGTCCCATGGGATCTCACTTGTCCACTCTGGGCCACAGTAGAGCTATGGGTACCTAATGCAGCCAGTAGTTAGCTCACCTAGTCACACCATGTCTCCTCTTAGGTCACCCAGGCTTTGTGCTTGGTGTGTGGGGCCTCTCCACTAAGGCTGAGTAGAAGCTCTCCCTGTGGATGGTATGGGAATTTGGATTTTCCCACTGGATCAAGGAACAGTCACGCTGGGGCTCTGGATTGTCCCACCTACTCACGCGGTCCCGCTGGATCTCACTTGCCCCCTTGGGGCTGCAGCAGAGCTGTAGGTGTTTAATGCAGCCTGTGGGTAGCTCACCTGGCTGAGCCACTTCTGCCCTAGTGCCTCCCAGACTTTGTATTTGGTGGGCGGGGTCTCTCCACTAGGGCTGACCAGAGACTTTCTCTGCAGCCGCTGTGGGACCTTGGATTTTCCTCCTGGACCAAGGAGCAGTCACGCTGGGCTTCAGATTGTCATCGCCCACTCACGCGGTCCCACTGGATCTCACTTGCCCCCTCGGTTGCCTCGTATATTTTAAAGCTCTGATTTTAGGTGCATGAATATTTATGGTTGTTGTATCTTTTTGGAGAATTGACCCCTCTATATGTAATGTCCCTTTTTATCCTTGACAGTCTTTCTTGTTCTGAAGTCTACTTTGTCTGAAATGGATTTGCCTATACTAGCTTTCTTTTGGTTAGTGTTTTTATGGTATCTTTCTCCATTATTTTGCCTCTTCCTATCTAAATTTTTGTATTTAGTGGATTTCTTGTAGATGGCATTTAGCTTGATCTGGCTTTTTCATCCTGTTTGGCAATTTGTCTTTTAACTGGTGTTTTATAGACCATTCACATTTAAAGTAATTATTAATATAGTTAGATTAAAACTTACCATCTTGCTAATTGAGCTTTTTATTATCATTCTTTTATCTACCCTATTAAGTTACTTATACTTCTTTAAAATGGTTTTTAGTAGTTGCCTTTGGGTTTACAGTATACATTTTTAAATAATCTGAGTTTACCTTCCCATGATATTATACCACTTCACATATAGTATATGTATCTTATTATAGTATGCTCCTAATTCTTCCTTTAACTATCATTATACATTTCACTACATATACTATAAATACCCAGTACATTGTTACTGCTTTAAATAGTCATCCTTTAGAGTAGTTAAAAATATGAAAAAGAGGGTCTGGCCCCGTGGCTGGGTGGTTGTTTGTGTGCTCTGCTTTGGTGGCCTGGGGTTTCTCCGGTTTGGATCCTGGACCTAGCACTGCTCATCAGGCCATGCTGAGGCGGCATCACACATAGCACAACTAGAAGGACCTGCACTAGAATATATAACTATGTACTGGGGAGCTTTGGGAAGAAGAATAAGAAGGGGAAAAAAAAAAGATTGGCAACTGAGCTGTTGCCAATCTTAAAAGAAAAAGAAAAAGAAAAGATTCTCTTTTTACTTTCATTTATTCTTCATTTCTTTGTGTAGATCCAGGCTTCTCATCTTTTTCATATTCCTTCTGCTGAAGAAATTCTTTAAATACTTCCTATAGGGTGAATCTGCTGGCAATGAATTCTCTGTTTTTGTTTGTCTGGGAGAGACTTTATTTCTTCTTCACTTAGGAAGGATATTTTCACTGGCTATAAAATACTGGTTGGGCGGTTTTTTTTCCTTCAGAATTTTAAAGTCGTCACTCTACTGTCTTCTTACTTGCAAATTTTCCGACAGGAAGTTTATTGTAACCCTTATCTTTGTTCCTCTGTATGTAATTTGTTTTCCCCTGTCTCACTGCCTTCAAGAATATGATATGCTTAGGGCATTTTGGGGTATTTATGCTGTTTGTTGTTTTCGGAGTTTCTTATATCTATAGTTTGGTGTCTTGTCATTAGTTTTGGTAAGTTCTTGGCCATTGAAATATTTCTTCTGCTCTGTTCTCTCTTTCTTCTCCTTATGGCATTCTAAGTATGTATATGTTACACTGATATTTTTCCATGCTTCTTGGATATTCTTTATTAATTTATTTTCCTACTCTTTTTTTCTTCTTTACATTTCAGTTTGGGTAATTTCTATAAACCTATCTTCAACTTCACTGATTCTTTTCTCAGCTGTTTCAAGTCTACTAATAAGTTTGTCAAAAGCATTTGTTAATTTTACTATGTTTTTATTTTTAGCATTTCCATTTGATTCTTAATGATTTCCATGTCTCTGAAAATTACCTATCTGGTCTTACCTGTTGTCTACCTTTTCCATTATGGAGCCTTTACCATATTAATCATATTTTTGTCTGTATCAGACAAATTCCGTTAGTTCTAAAATTTGTCATAGCTGAGTCTAATTCTGATGATTGTTTCATTTTTTCAAGCTATGTTTTTATTACTGCCTTTGGCAAGCTTTATAATTTTTTGTTGAAAGCTGAACATCTTGTATAGGACAGGAAGTACTGAGGTAAATATTTGATATGCTTGAAGTCTGCAAGTTTCCTTCTGCTAATTCTTTAGGGTGGAATTTGTGTAATCTGTTAGGGGTTGGGCCTTTTTTGAAGTTTATTATTGCTATGGTTACCAAAGTTGACATTGGTTGTTGCCGTGGGAACCAGAGACTTTAAATTTCCCTTGTGTCCTTTGTCTCCTAATGTCCCTTATCTCACTGGTTGGCTTTGGATTTTCCCTTTGTGCTATTTCTCAGAGTGAGTCTGACTCCTGTGCCTATATTCCACTGTTGTTTTTACTCAGAGTTTGTCAGCATTGTAGTGGAGGGTGAATGGAGTTCTGTAAGGATCTATTAAGCCTTAGATTTAGGCAAGTACTAGAAGCTGGGTCTTAGAGTTGTTGCCTTCACAAGACTTTCCACTCCACTTCTAGGGGTAGAGCTTCCCCCCTTCTTTCTTTCTTCTGCAACTGTAGTGTCTAGGTTAGGTTTTGTAAGTCCATTTTTTTAGCTAATGTTTTTTTTGTAAGTGATCTCTTTGTAGTATTTATTCTGCAGTTATTAGGTGCTGTGTTATATAAATGTCTATTTAGGTCCAGTTTGTTAACAGTGCTGTTCAAATCTGTGTTTTTATTTATCAATCTATTTACTTATTCATTTTCCTTTTTTGGGTCATTTGTTCTATCAAATAGAGAGAGATGTTAAAAATTTCCCCATTATGATTATGGATATTTTTCGTTTCTTATAATTCTGCTAAGTTTCGTTTTATATGTTTGGAGACAGTGTTACTACATGCATACAAATTTTGCATTGCTGTATCTTCCTGATGAACTATACATTTAATCCTGTGAATTATATCTCTATTAATGCTTTTTGCATTAAAGTCTACTTTGAGTACTATTAATAATAGCTAGAGCAGCTTTCTCTTAGTTTATGTTTATGTGATCTTTTCCATAGTTTTTATTTTTAACTATTCTCTGTCTTAACATTTTAGGTATGATTCTTGTAAACACCATAATAGTCTGCACCCAGGATCCGAACTGGCGAAACCCTGGGCCACCAAAGCAGAGCGTGCGAACTCAACCACTCGGCCATGGGACCAGCCCCTATTTTCTTTATTTTTTAAAAAATATGTAAAGGGACCAGCTCGGCGGCATTAGTGGTTAAATTTGCTTGCTCCACTTTGGGGGCCTGGGGTTTGCATGTTGGGATCCTGAGCTCAGACCTAGCACTTCTTGTCAAGCCATGCAGTAGCAGGCATCCCACATATAAAGTAGAGGAAGGTGGGCACGGAAGTTAGCTCAGGACCAATCTTCCTCACACACACACAAAAGTAAATAGACTTTTTCAATACATAATATAGTCATAAAATGTAAAAATTCAAAACGTAGGAAAGGTTATATGGTAGAAAGTCCTCTCTCACATCTTCCCATTAGCCACTCAGTTCTCCAGATGACTCAGAAATGTGTATCTACCAGTACAGTCATCTGGCCTCTTTACTGGCCCCTAAATGTACTGTGTTTACTGCTGTCTAGCTGGAAGTCTTGGCCAGTATCTTCCTGCTTATTCATCCATCTTCTTATCCTTCAAAGCTCGGTTAAAGCCTCTTTCTCCTTCATGAAGCTTTCCCAAACAAATCTAATCCTAACTGATTTTCTGATTTCTGAGGGTAATTGTAATTTTCCACATACATTTTGCACTTATGTTGCTTTATTCTGTTTTCCTTAGGTTTCAGGTATGTAAATCTTGCTTTCCATTCTAGATTGTGAGTTCCTTGAAGGCAGCGTAATGTGATTTGGTCTGTGTAATGCTGAGCATATAGCACATGCCCTCAAAATACTTGTCTAATTAGGAGCTGGCCTGGTTGCGTAGCAGTTAGGTTTGTGTGCTCTGCTTCGTCGGCCTGTTGTTTGCCGGTATGGATCCTGGGCATGGACCTACACGCTGCTTGTCATCCCATGCTGTAGCAGGCATCCCACATATAAAGTAGAGGAAGATGGGCACAGATGTTAGCTCAGGGCCAATCTTCTTCAGCAAAAAGGAGAATTGGTGGCGGATGTTAGCTCAGGGCTTATCTTCCTCAAAAAACAAAACAAAAAAACTTGTCTAATTAAATTGCTTCTCTGATAATGGCTGTCAGAAGCTAGCTTTCCAGGAAAATTTCAATTTTGCTGCATCTTGATTCTCAATTGTACGTGGTAGATGCTCTTTTTTAAGAGTTGCTTTTGAATGCAAAATTGCAGATACAGATTTGGAAGGTACTTCGAAAAATATTTGTTTGAAAATTGTTTTGTTTTTCATGTCCTTGGTTTGCATTTCATGTTACTTTAGAATTAATGGAATATCCACTCCTAACTCAGTATCATAGTAGAAAAATATTCATTGCAACTTATGACATGTGCCACTTTCTTTTTTGAGTACTGATAAGTACTGTTTTCCAAAATATCTTCTTTTTTGGTTACAATTTTACTTGATTATGTTCTTGAAAAATTAGAAAATACTGAAACATACAAAAAAAATTTTTCTTCTACTAGTGAGAGATAAACGTTGTTAACATTTTGTTATGTATGTACTCAGTTTTTTTCTGTGTATGTATAATAGATGAGTTTGTCCCTGTAAGTTTCTCACTTTGTAATTCTTAATGTTTGCTTTTCAGCTTTTCCTACAAGGATTCCTGTACACCTTAGAAGTGCTTGAGGAAGAGTCATAAAGGCAAGTATCTAACTCATGATAGATAGTGAAATAACCAGGTTCATAGCCACACCAAAATGCCTTGGTTAACATATCTATCAAGAAACCCCAAAAATTGGAAAGAAAAACTTAAAGGAAAAAAAGAAAAAGAAAGATAATTGATATATAAGTTGGAATGGTTTTTTAGAGCACACTGTTAAACGTTTTCACAGATTTTAAAAATGTAATTTTTTTTTCTTGGTTACTTCTCATATTAATTCAGAACAACTTATTTCTTGAATGTGAACTAATGGCATATTATGTCTTTGGCAAAACTGTCAATGGAAAAATTGTTAAAAATTTTGAGACTTTATCAAAGTTATCTGAAATGCCTAGTCCGAAGGTAGCTACCTTTTCTTCCTCATTTTCTCACTTTTCACTCTTTTCTCCTGCGCCCTGCACCCATGTCCTTTTGTTCCCTTTTCTCTTTCCCCACTTCCTCTGGTTTACTTATAAGAACTTTACTTTTCAGAGCAGCTGAGTGAATAAAAGAGAAGCCAACATTTCCTTCTTACGAAAGCACACTTAGCTTTGCAGTTGAACTGGTTTGTGTTAAACCAGGGATCTCAATATAGTTATTTGGGGAATTTTATAAACTGAGCAATAGTTACCATGCGTTTGAATTTTACTGTCTTACAGAAGAAAATAAGGGAATCCTAAAAAACTTTGATGTTACTGAATTGCTTTAGTGCTCGCATTCTTACCATCAGCAATTTTAGAGTTAATTATTACAGGATTACTGTCTTTGGTACTTTTGGTACCACATTTAACTTTCCTCATTATTTGGCATAAATTGAAAGGTAGTCTTAAAGATTTTCTGTTGGCCTAAAGAAGATTTTTGCAGTTCTTTGTTTTTCAAAATTCTTAACTTAATGTTTAAAACTCAATTTAGATTCCTTTAGAGTTCCATGTTAGGTAAGACTCTGCTAGTTAGTGTCGTTAAGATATGTCTTGCCTTTAGAAATCTGAGAATTCATTACTGTTGTATTATGTAATCTTTGCAGCTATGTAGATAGCCTATGTAAGCTTTGGTTTGGAAGTTGATACCCTTGTTTCTAGATTTTCCTAGGAATGCTGGTATTTTTAATCGATCATTTCGAATTATTTGAAAGTAAATGATGTAGAAATGCTAGTGAAATCTCAAAGGAAGCTACTGACATTTAAAATGTACCTTATTCTTCATTTTTTAAAAATAAGAAGCAGATGGCCACTTGATTAGCTTATAACACTGCCCAAAGAAACAAGTTTGCTGAGTAATAAATTCCTAATACCTTCATATATGAGACAAGTAGGTCATTTGGTTTTCCAGCTAACCTTGACACCGTTCCTTTATTCATGGTATCCTTTACTCTCATGAGAGAAACTTATTTTGTATATTTTACTTGCAAAAACAACCAAAAAAATCAGTTGTATTATTTAGCTAATGCAATGCAAATAAGGAAAAAAGTAAATTACCTCCTCATTATCAGCCTGCTGCTTTTACATCCTCCCATCTTCTCAGGGTCTAAATAGCCCCCAGTGCAAGAAGAGGTTAGTTGATGTACACTGTTACTGGATTATCTTGGTTACACAGTCCTTTTTCTCTGAGGAGCTCAGTGCTTTGCCGAGTGGAAATAATTCAGTAACTATTAGTCTGTCCTACAAATTCAGGAGGTAAGGTGAGGATGATTAAATAATACATTATAATATTGGCAACATTTTTACCCACAAGGAGCCCCAGAAAACCCCAGGAGAGGCCAAGACAGTCATTAATCTAATAAGGATTAAAGATTTCTTTCTTGGCTCTCCCAAAGGGAAAAGGAAAAAGAAAAGCAATGCACAATCAGGAAAAGGATAAGCGGCCATAGTGGTGTGGCAAGATTTTGATGTGGCCACAAAGAATTTGAGTGAAAGGCAGCGAAATTTCTTAATCTCATGCCTACTACTCGTTTGCCTAGTTGGGAAGCAAAGAATTTTTGGTATTGAGAAAGTAAGAAGGTACTAGTGAGAGACAAATGTCTTTAACCCTGTCACACTGTTTATGCTCCTGAGTTATAAAGAGGTCAGGAGAATGGGGAAAAGCACAGTGTCCATTTACATGGTAAGAAGGTCTTCTGAGAGTACTTACAGGAAGAAAACTCTAGTGAGTTTGCATTCCTGTCCCTCTGAACTCTAGTATCCTTGAGTTCATAGTGCTCTTGTATACAGCTAATTTATGCCTTCTACATTGCTACTTGGTGCCAAGCAGTCTGCATGGCTCCAGAACATGACCACTATAGTGCTTCATTGGTAGTAACTTAGACTATTCGAAGTACTTGCTAGTATAGGGAGTTTTTTAAAGGCCTTTGAACAGAAAGTTGAGGGAAAATATGGAAGAAACTTACTACACCATATTTTGTCCTCTCCAGCAGGTTCTGTGCATTAAACAGTTTTGTTTTATATATTTGCAGAAACTCGATACAAAAATAAACACTTTCTGTTATGAAAAGTCTCATCCCTACCTTCTCCCCTCCTCATTTTTGCATGTGATTTCCATAATCATGACAGTTGTGCTGACCTTACATCTTAGTTTCAGCTTCCTTTTAATTTTCTGCACTTAATATTGGTGTGTGATTGCTATTTGACCTTTCTTTTTCTCTACTCTTACGTCATACTCAGTTGCTGTGTTACTTCTTTGCTTTTGAATTTGTGTGGATATATGGGAATCTTCTGTCAAGGATGACACTATTCAGAGAAAGGGAGTTCATAGTGCTCTTGTATACAGCTAATTTGAATCTCTGTTCTCGATAGCTGATACTGAGCAAAGCTCTAGTCTCTCTGAAGACAGATTCTGTCTGGATCATTTACTCATATGGTACCAGAAGGTTATTTGTGCTTCAGCAGAGAATTCAACTTATAAGATTTTTATTTCCATTTTCTTCCCGTAGGAGCAAACCTGTCACCCCTAGTTACCAGTGACCTTGATGAAAATGAAGGGTGACAAGAAATTTCTCTTATCTATTAAAATCCATGTAGAGTTAGGTTGGAATATCCATTTCTCACTATTATTCTTTGAATTTACTCTACTTAGTTTCAGCATATGGATAATTAACTGTGGTTATGAATGAGAGGAATTAAATTGCCTCAGCTAGACTGTACATATTGAATGGTCTATTCTCTCTTGATTTCTTAAGTAGTAGCTGTTCTGTCAACTGTTATAATGGTTTCCATTCCAAGATAACTCCTCTAGTATTCAGTTCTTCATATATTGAAACTTGTAGGGATTTTTTAATTTCAGCATTGCTGTTTATGGGACCGACCCAGTGGCTTAGTGGTTAAGTTCACATGCTCTGGTTTGGCAGCCTGGGGTTCATGGGTTCCGATCCCAAACGTGGACTTATACACCACTCATCAAGCCGTACTGTGGTGGCATCCCACATATAAAATAGAGGAAGATTGCCACAGATGTTAGGTCAGCAACAATCTTCCTCAAGCAAAAAGAGGAAGATTGGCAATGGATGTTAGCTCAGGGCCAATCTTCCTCACCAAAAAAAAAAACAAACCTGTTTTCATTTCCTATGTACTTGTTTCTGAGCTTTTTCTTCTATTCTAGAAAATAAGCATTACCCATTATCTAGAAAACTGTCTTTTAATCTTCTGATTAAAGATTGCTTAATAATAGTGCCTATTTGTTTGGCTAGTGGCATGTTTTTCTTTAACACTAGAGTTTCTGCATGGATTTATAATATGAAGTTTTGTTTTTGTTTTTGTTTTTAACATTAGATAGGCATGAAGCCTCCGTCTCACAGCTGCATGTGTAGTTACTGTTGAAGCAAATGCCTTCCTAATTTGACAGTCTTGGTGTGTTTAAAATTTTTTGAGTTTGCAAATAAGCATATTAAGTCTGCTGATGGAGCCCTCAGGCAGTGAACAGTTATATGAGGACCCTGATCCTGGAGGCAAATCCCAAGATGCAGAGGCCAGAAAACAGACAGAATCAGAACAAAAGTTGTCTAAAATGACTCACAATGCTTTGGAGAACATTAATGTGATTGGCCAAGGCTTGAAGCATCTCTTCCAGCACCAGCGCAGGAGGTCATCAGTGTCTCCACACGATGTGCAACAAATTCAGGCAGATCCAGAACCTGAAATGGATCTGGAAAGCCAGAACGCATGTGCTGAGATTGATGGTGTCCCCACCCACCCCACAGCTCTGAATCGTGTCCTGCAGCAGATCCGAGTGCCACCCAAGATGAAGAGAGGGACAAGCTTGCATAGTAGGCGGGGCAAGCCAGAGGCCCCAAAGGGAAGTCCCCAAATCAACAGGAAATCTGGCCAGGAGATGGCAACTGTTATGCAGTCTGGCCGACCCAGGTCTTCATCCACAACTGACGCTCCTACCAGCTCCGCTGTGATGGAGATAGCTTGTGCTGCTGCTGCTGCTGCTGCATGTCTGCCAGGGGATGAGGCAACTGCAGAACGGGTAAGTCTGTTTAGATTTTCTTTTTCTGTTAACTTACTGTTCTTTGTATCTAGGACTCTCCAAACTTTTCTTTGGTAACTAAAAAGAGATATCTCAGCAAGTATCTCAAAGTTGTGGTAGAAGATAGTTTTCCCTTTCATTAAATAAATGGGATGAATAATAATCATTCTAGCTAATGAATGAATGCTTATAATTATATTCCTATTTGCTTCCTGACATATTGCTATATTTTGTTTATTTTACCCTTTCACTAATACCTTCAATATACTTCATGTGCTCTTTATGTATTAAAAGGCTCAGTTTTATGGCAGAGGAACAAAGACGCTTTGTTGTTGTTGCTTTGGTTTTGCACATGAATTGGCTTACATTAATGAAGGGAATGAATAAAGTTCTAGAATTTAGGTTTGTCTGTGCTTAGCATGGAAATACACTAAATTGCTTATAATTTTCGTATACACTGTACCACATCATCAGCATTCAATATACATTTTGCCTTCTACAGTACAGCATATGCATTCTTATAATTTACTCTTGATAAACAGTTTTTTTGCGTCTGCCTTTATGAGCGAACTAGGCATAGCAAATACAGGGGAAACTCCTTCCATATAACTCTCACTTCACCTTCAGTTATGGTTAGTTGAGGCACAAAGAAGTAGTTCTGCTAGGGTTTGAAAACTCAGATACGTGTAACCAGGCCAGGTAGTGACAATGATTGAACTCAAGTGTTAAGGGCCTTGGACAAACTAAAGAGGACATGCCCTGTCTAAAGGGACAGTGTCTTCTTAGCTTTAGATGATTGTTGTAATTTAGGACTGTGAGCCCATTCTTGTCGGCGCTTCTTATTTTTCAAGAGAAACTGGAAAGCTAGATGAGTAATCTCTTGATTTTTAACATATTATGCAAGCTAAACAGAAGATATTTGTGGGCCTGGTCTGCCCCATAAGTCACCTTCTTGTTATCGTTTGGCTTTACTTTTATGTATTCCTTCATGCTTTTGTGATGGTCAATCACTTTCATTCTATATTTGCTTCTGACACAGGAAAGTTTATTTTCCTGGATATTTAGCCTGGAAATCTAAGTATTGAATCTAGTATCTTTATACCTCTCCTACCTAAATGTAACATTAAAAACAAGCAAACAAGTAAAGGACAATAAATTACTTTAAGAAATTAAACCTGTCAGAATGACAGATTCACTAAAATAGCAGAATCATCAGAATAATGATTCACATCATTAAAATTAAAAGTATAAATAAGGAAAAGTAGCATATTTTTCTGTGTATAATAGTTATCTTTGAAATAAAAAGGACATTTATTCATTGATTATGCAATCTAGTTGGCAATAAAAACTAACAATGCAACTATATAATTTGTCTTTTTTTTTTTTAAATAATTCTTTCTTTTTTTAAAGATATTATTTTTTCCTTTTTCTCCCCAAAGCCCCCCGGTTCATAGTTGTGTACTTTTAGTTGTGAGTCCTCCTCGTTGTGGCATGTGGGATGCCACCTCAGCATGGCTTGATGAGCAGTGCCGTGTCCGCGTCCAGGATTCAAACCAGCGAGACCCTGGGCTGCTGAAGTGGAGCGTGTGAACTTAACCACTCAGCCACAGGGCTGGCCTCCTATAATTTGTCTTAATCTGTACCAGAGAACATTAGGAAATTTAGTATCACTGATTCAAGGATTACAGACTTTCATGTTAAAAAGAAAAAGTATAAGTAAAGCATATTATATACATTTATATTGTTTTGGAAAACTTCATAGAAAGACAGCCAAGGGAGAACTTTTTTTTTCCATAAAATTGTTTCTTTAATGTTCTTTGTCAACTTTATCGACATATACTTAAGAATAAAACCGGGGCCTGCCCCGTGGCCAAGTGGTTGGGTTCGCACACTCCGCTGCAGGTGGCCCAGTGTTTCGGCGGTTCGAGTTTTGGGCGCAGACATGGCACCGCTCATCGAGCCACACTGAGGTGGTGTCCCACGTGCCACAACTGGAAGGACCCACAACTAAGAGTATACAATTATGTACTGGGGGGCTTTGGGGAGAAAAAGGAAACAAATAAAATCTTTAAAAAAAAAAAAGAATAAAACCCATGAATTTTAAATGTACAATTTGATTAATTTTGAAAAATATATAGTCATGTAATAACACTCATTGTATAGAACATTTGCATCACCCCAGAATGATTTCTCATGCCCCTTTGCTATCAGTCCTCTTATCTCCAATTCTTGGCCTCTGGCAGCTGCTGATCTGCTTACTATCACTATTGTTTTCCCTTTTTTAGAATTTAATATAAAAAGGATCATACAGTATGTAGTCTTTTGTGTTTGACTTCTTTCACTTAGCGTAACGTGTTAGAGATTCAACTATGTTGTTGCGTTGGTCCTTTTTATTGCTGGGTAGTATTTCATTGTGTATCTCTTTGTTTATCCATTCACCAGTTGGTGGACATTTGGATGATTTCCATTTTCTGGCTATTATGAATTAAACTGCCGTGAACTTTTGTATTTAGGTCTTACAAACACATTTTCATTTCTCTGAGTTATATGGTGAATGTATCTGCACTGTTTTTACTCAAAACACTTGTGATACCAAATGTGTGGGGTTTCCCCCACACCAACAACCAGTTCTGACATTAACTGGGTGTCCTGCAATTCAGTTCAGTTCTGACAATAACTACCTGAAGTTAATTTAGAGCCCCTAGGTTAAGGACCCAGTCCCACAAGAGTGCCCCTATTTCAGACATCAGTCACAAGTCCCAGATTGCCACCTGTCCTTCTGACCAACCAGCTGTAAATCAGGAGTTCCCATGACTCCCTCCTCAGGTTCAGTAGTTTGCTAGAATGGCTCGCAGAACCCAGGAAGGCACTTTACTTGCATTTCCTGGTTTATTATAAAGGGTACAACTGAGGAACAACCAGATGGAAGGGATGCATAGAGCAAGGTTGGGGGAGGGGGATGGTTGGTGGTGCAGAGCTTCCGTGTCCTCTATAGGCACACCACCCTCCCAGCACGTGTGTTCACCAACTGGGAAGCCCTCCAAATGCTGTCATTTAGGGTTTTTTTGGGCGGCTTCATTACATAGGCATGGTTGATTAAATCATTGGCAATTGGTGATTAACGCTGTCTCCAAATCCTCTCCTGTCGTGGGGGGTTAGGAGGTGGGGATGAAAGTTCCAGGCCTCTAATCATGCCTTGGTCTTCTGGCAAGCAGCACCCATTCTGAAGCTGTCTAGGGTCCACTGGTCATCTCATTAGCATACAAAAGGTACTTTTATACTCCTGAGATTACAAGGCTTTTAGGCTCTGGGCCAGGAACCTGGAACAAAGACTAAAAATATATTTATCACAGTATATGTTTAACTTATAAAGTGACTTACAATTTTATGTTTCTACCAGCAGTTTATGAAAATTTGAGTTTCTTCTCATCCTCACCAATACTTGGTGGTGTCATTACTTTTAAATTTAGCCATTCTAGTGCGTGTGTAGTGCTATTGCATTGGGTTTTTTATTTTGTATTTCCCTAATGACATGAAAAGATTATTGGTAGCATTTATTTTTTTATGCATTTTATAAAGATTGGCTAGTGATTTAAATAAGAGAAGATTATTTTTAAGGATTGATGTGAATTTTTCCTAGATGTTTAAGTGGTTTGACAGAACTCTTCAGAATTAGAAGAAGAGTCATTCATCCAAAGTTTGCTGTTTGTTTAATTAGTTTACATCTGCTGTAGAACTGACTTCTTATAGTTTTAATAAGTATATATTTTTTTATAATCATCAGTCTGGGAGATAAAGCTCATGTTATTCATGCGTAACATCAGAATGCAGTGATATCAGTTCTGATTTATAAAATTTGACATGTCTAGATATAGAAGGCACTATGTTGTAATTTGCTTCTTAAAAGTTTAGGTTGTGTTGTCTCTGTGAACAACACACTGCCAGAACCTAAGTACGTACTGTACTTACCTTCATACCCAATGTAATTGGGATCAAATAGTTTGCCAGTTAATCAAAAAGTCAGTTATATTTTATCAAGAAATTATCAAAAAATGATACATACTTCAAAAATTTTATTTTAACTTAAAACCAAGGTCTTACTATTTTTTTAGTATAAATATAAATCTACTGATTGGACTTCTGTGCCTTTCTTGCACTTTCTTGCATGGACTAAAATTTCTAGCTTTAATTTTTATAAAGTGGAATGATAACCTGATGACACTTGTGAAGCAGTCTGGGACAGAATCTTAAATTCTAATAATCTCTTGAAATGCCTTGCCCACCTTAAATTTGTTTTTTAAAAGGGATCGTGCGTTTATTGAGTCTTTCCAAAGCACTTAGTTTTCATAGAAACAACAGTCCTTTTTGTACTCACATTGTATTGGTTTATTTAATTAAACTATTTAGTTATAATGAGTATAACTAGCAGACTGTTGTGGGAGCAATATGTATATGGAAGTACTAGCCATAAACACTGATTATCTTCTGGACATAAAGTCTCATATGTGTTTCAGAGAAAATGGAGAGTTTAAGAGTAATATGGCAAATTGGTTAAGTGGAGATTAGTCTGGAGAGCTTCTACCCTGTTGTATCTTAGTGTGTGAGACTGTTTGTTTCCAATTCTAAACACTGCTCTTCTATTTTCATATCTTCTTTTTTTTTCTTTTTTATCTCAAAGGTCTGAGGGTGAAAATATTTTAATATTGGTGATAAACATATAAGTACACTGGTAATTCTGTTCCATGTTGTTAACAGCATACTTATAGACTTGTGTCTGCATGTGCTTGTGCACACACACAATTCTAAGACAAACGTTGAGTTGATTTTCCAATGTACCCATTGTGTTTGAAAGCCATCTGCTTTTGCCTCAGCCATCTGCCACATACCAGTCTAGTTTTTAAAGCACATTCTTGGCCTTTAAGCTAGATTCCTTTTTTTTTTTTAATTCAGATTTGGCAAGTATTTATTTGTGCCTAGTATGTGCAAAGCATGGCCTTGACCTAATGATGGAAATGGGACCTGCTTGGAACAGTCATGACACGTGTTCCACGACACAAAGGTTCTGTATTCCCTTCCTTGTCAGGTTTACTAGCATCAATCTTATTCCCACAGAAAAATCTTACTGACACATTCAGTCTGTTGCAGTACTTGTGTTGAAAAGTTTCATCTCTTAAAGTAATTATGTATGTACTTAATAAATATATGCCACAGGTACTTGATAAATTCTATCATTTAAAGGATCATCTTTAAACGAAGGCAGATTGATATAAGCAGTTTTTCTATAAATGCTTTGTGATTTGAAAGTTAAAAAGTTAAATGTTTTGAATTTGAAAGAAACGTGCTCAGTGCAGGAAACCTTAAATACAGAAAAGTAAAAGAAGAAAAAAATAAAAATAACTATGGCCAGTACTTTTGGGTGTTTTCTCAGTATATTACTTGCACATGAAGAAATACATAGAAGAAAATTTAAATTTATTTTTATTAATATTAGTATTTTCAAATAACATCAGAATCCTGTTAAATGCACAATTTTGTATTCTTTTTGATTAAAATTCTTTCGTGAGCATTTTTAGATATCTATAAATATTCTTTATAGATATTTTACTGATTGCATAATATTACCACATATTTTGTTGTAATACCATAATTTGTGTTAACCAATTTTATATATTGAGTTGGAGATGGAGAAATGAAAATATTTAAATTTTCAATGTAATTTTCTTTACATGAAATAATAAGTGATATTTAGGAGTACCTAGTGGTAGTAATGATAATGATAACTACCATTCATTGTGTACTTATTATATGGCAGGCAGTGTGTTTACACACATTATATAATTTTCTCATTAATTCTAAAACAGCCCTCTGTTTTGTATTTTTTCTCTCTCTCTCTTTTTTTTGCTGAGGAAGATTTGCCCTGAGCTAGCATCTGTGCCAATCTTCCTTTTTACTTTTTTTTTGCGTATGCAGGCTGCCAGCACAGCATGGCCACTGACAGAGCAGTGTAGGTCTGCATCGGGGAACCAAACCTGGGCTGCCAAAGATGAGCACACTGAACTTAACCAGTAGGCCACCAGGGCTGGCCCTGTATTTTCTCTTGTTTATTGATGAAATAGCAGAGGCATACAGGAGTTAAGTATGCTCATGGTTTCACAGCTCTCATGTTTCACAACTAGAGTGTTTCAGAACTGAAATAATAAATCTAGGCCATTTATATTTTGATTAGATGTGTTTTAGTAACTACTGTGTGCTAGGCACTATCTGATTCAAAAACTGCTTTTACCTACCATCCCAAACTGTCTCCATTTTTATGTTCTGTATATTGGTCTAAGTACTTGGGAGATAGAAAGAATGTACAGGAAGTATAAATTTTTCTTTCTGCACTTTAAAATAGTAACTTCATTTGTATCTATCATACGGTAGGAATAATCAGCATATTGACATTTAATTTATGGAAATTCAGGGTTAGCATTTCATACCAAATAAGATGGTCTTATTTCAGATCCTTCTGTCAGATCTTTTAAAATGGCTGTCATGTAAGACTGTTTCTATTATACCTACTATTCATGTTTAAAGTTCTCCATGGTGTGTCGGAAAATTTTCTGATCCTAGACTCAGTGAACTTATAGTCCAGTTGGAGATGTGGCAAACAATGTAAAACAGTATCAATATGATAAATGATACAGACAGATCGAGAAGAGAAAGATCATTCTGAGTTGACATGAATAAAAAAGTTAGGAGGAGGAGGTGGGTGCTTTGATTTGGGTCTTGGAGAAGAAATAGGATTTAGATATGTGAGTATCTGGTGGGTAGGAGAAGGTTATTTCAGAAAGGGGAATGATATGAGCAAGGAAAACAAGATTTATTGGTGAGATGGTTAGTCAATTAAAGGTGGTCAAAGAAGCATGCATGTCAGCTGCCTCAGGTCTTTTTTAGAATGAGGTAGGGTGTAAACTTGTCTCTCTTTTTCATCTCATATAATCTATTCAACATATTTGGTCAAACTTATGAGTGCCTATTAGTTGCAAGATATTCTGAAAAACGCTGTAGTGGACATTTAGATACATAACACTTGATCCCAGCTCTTAAGATTTTTAAGACTGTCAGGAAAGATAAGATGTACACACAGAAGAGAAAATAACTTGTGAATTTTAATAAAGCACATTAACATGAATTCTCTCACTTGATCTTCTTAATAATTCTATGAGATGGTAATGAAGGTCCTTATTGTCATTATTTCACAGACTAGGAAGCATAAGTGATTTAAGGATCACACAACTTATAAATAAGGGGTGAAGCTTTTGATTTCTGTAGGTTAGTTTTCTTTCTGCAACACTGTGCTGCCTCCACAGTATCATACAAGATGTAATGTGATGAGTGCCACAAGCAATATAAAAACATATGTGTTTAGGGATAGAGTAATTCTGTCCAGAGGATCTGGGAATGCTTTGAAGGAGGGGCTTCAGGATGTTGATGTGGGTAATAGGGAGTAAGGATATCCTCTAATTCAAACACCTTGGGAATGAAACTAATTAGTGCTTTCTTAGTAAACTTAGACTCTTTCAAGGTATATTATGGACTTGAATGATAAAGGCTGTGACATTTTGGCTGATACACTGAGAGAAGGCCTAAAACTGTTGACAGGGCTTTCAAGACAGGTGCCATGTCTTAGCTTTATATCCCTCCCAAGACCTAGCAGGACAACATTTTGCACACAAATACCTCAGGCAAAAATAGTGTTTATTTATTGAATAATGGGCCGGTCCTCTTCTCTGTCTGCATCTTAAGTGTTATGTCCCTTGGAGTTTTAACCATAGCCCATACCATTCTTTTCACTCCTTTGTGAACTTAACTGGTATCATACTGGTGTCATACTTTCAGCTTCCACAAAATTTTGGTCTCCAATCTGACCAATTCTGTGATCTTCAGAATTGATTATCTAAGTCTCTGTTGGTTGTCTGCCTGGGCAATTCAAACTTATCATTTCTGAATTTGAATTCATAAACCTTTTTGTCTTCTAGTATGTGTTCTATCTCAGTTGTTTCCAAACTTGAGTGAATATAGTAGAAATCATTGAGGACACGAGGTTGGCAACCTTAGTTATCCTGACCCCTTCCACTTCTGAATCACATGATCCCGAAGCTTGCCCCTGTTCTCCATTCCCAAATCAGTGCCCTAGTTTGAGCCTTCAACCATCTCATTGCCCTTTCAGATCCTTTGTCCATACTGCATGCAGTTGTGAGAGCTGTCTGAAATGCAAAACAAATCATGTCATTTCCACTGCTTAAAAACTCTTCACTGGCTCTGCCATTACATGAGGGGTAAAGAAATTCCTTAAAATGACATACAAGACCTTCCATAGTTTAGCCCATGTGGACTTTGCCTCATGCGACTCCCTGCCCCATATAGGAATCAGCACTCCTTTCCATATTTTTGTTTATACTTTCATTCATTCATTCATTCAACAAGTATATAGAGAGTATCTGATATGTGCTGGGCACTGCAGATACCATGATGAACAAAACAGATGTGATCCTTACTCTCATGGAGTTTATAATATGATGGGGACACATATTGGACAAATAATCATTTGAACAAATCTAAATTTTCAACTGTGATAAGTGCTACTTATATGGGACATTTGACCTAGTTAAGGAAGTCAGGGTAGACTTCCCTGAGGAAGTGACAGAGATCTAAAGGATAAGCTGAGGTAATTAGTGATGGAGAGGAAACTGCAGGTCGAAAGGCACTAAGATGGGAGGCAGTTTGCTGAGTATGAGAGATCGAATGGCAGGTATGTGTTTGTATGTGTGCACATGCAAGCTCACACTGGTTCAGGTTGAAGAGATAGGTAGGAAGCAGTTCATACAGAGATTTGGAGACAATATTAAGCAGTTTTTCTCCACCTCAGAGGAATGAGTAGCATCAAAGCATTTTAAGGAAGGAGGGCAATATCAACTTTGTGATTAGAAAATATCACTATGCTTGTAGTTCAGAGAATGGATTGGAGTAGGTTCCTATTGAATGCAGGTAGACCAGCCAGAAAGCTATGATAGCAGTCCACATAAGGGATGACCATAGTTTGGATCAAGGAAATAATGGTGGAAGTGGAAAGAAGAGTTACCTGAGGGCAGGGATTGTGTCTTATCAATCTTTGAATTCCCCTTGCCTAATACTTCTGCCCTTGGTTTATTTTTTCAATGAATTAGTGAGTTGTAAGTAGACTTAGGGAGCAAGAAGGAATGTCTAATTAGTGAGTTGTACATGGATCTAATTAGTTGAGAATGTACGTGGATAAATTTTTGAAATGGAGTAAGCTTTCATTCAATCATTCATCAATATTTATTAAATACCTACTATGTACGAGGCAGTGTTCTGGGTAGTTAGGATACGTTAGAAAACAAAACAGGCAAAGATTTTGGCCTTTCTGCTGCTTACTTTGTATTAAAGGAGATAGGATACAATAGATAGAATAAATGAATTATATGTTATGTTGGAACATGATAAGTATTATAGAAAAAAGGAAAAAATTAGACTAAGATAAGAGGTCAGGAGTATGTGTAGAGGGGAGGTGAGTTGCAATGTAAAGTAGGATAAGGGTAAGCCTTATTGAGAAGGTGACATTTAGGTGAAGACTTGAGGAGATGAAGGAGTTAGTCATGTGGCTGGCTATCTGGGGGATAAGTACTCAAGGCAGATGAAGTAAGCCCAGAGTGGGAGCCTGCCTGACGTGTTAAAGGAATTACAGGGAAGCCAGTGTGAAAAAGCTGAGTGAGCAGGGGACAGTGGTAAGAGATGAGGTCAGAGAGGTCACAGGTGGCCATATGAAGTAGGACTTCGTAGGCATTTTAAGGACTTTGGCTGTATTCTGAATGAGATGGGGAGCCATTGGAGGGTTTTGAGCATAGGAGTGATGTGATCTGATCTATTTTTAAAATGGATCACTCTGGCTGCTGTGTGAATAGACTGCAGGGGGTTAAGGGTGGAAGCTGGGAGACCAGTTAGGAATTTGTGGTAGAATCTAGACAAGAAATGATGATGACTGAAATAGAGCTTTAAATAGAGGAGCTGGAGAGATCACAGCAAGAGAATAACAATGGTCAGTTTGCAAGATTTTGAAGGTCCGAATAGGATTTCCCTAGAAGGCAAATGGAGTTGATTATTGGTATATTACACCAAGAAAGGGGTTCTCTATGAAGAAAATAACAGTGAGTCTTGATGTAGATTTTATGCAAAGCATAAAACGTCTTAGAAAAACTACTAAATTATTGCACAGAAGGCCTAATGGAAGAAGGAAATAGCTATTGAATATGTGTTTTCATGACAACAGGTTAGAGACAGGCCATGTTTTGAAGCAATGATTCATAGTGGTCCAAAAATCAAGTATATGTTTCCTGGTGTAAATGGAGATTAAGTAAATGCTGTGAAATTTCAGTGAGTATATAAATGTGCCAAAATATTAGGATGGTGTTAATGTTTAAGTAATAACATCAAGGGGAGAAATGGAAAGTAGAATTAGAGGAGAAAGGAGGCTTGAGAATTCACAGTAGGTTCAGTTGGTTTGGTTCCCTCAAGTTTTTGCGTATTATAATTGTTGTTTTATGGTGAGTCAAACTTTTAAATACTCAGATTCCTTATAACATTATAAAGTCAGATTTTATATCTCACCTGCTCAAATAGAAGATTGGAAAATAATTATTTTGTTAAAACTTGCTTGAGTATAATGGAAAACAGTTTTAAAAAAAAAGGCTTTTGTCCTGGATTTGCCACTTACCAGCTGAGTGATTTTAGGCAGGTTACTTAACAATCTGATCTTTAGTGCTCCTGCCAACTTTGTTTTTTGAGTCGGTGATGTGGAATATGAAAAATTGCACACAAGAAGGTGCAAACCTGGTTAAGTATACTGAAAGTTTTCGTGGTGATATCTCAGTTTACAAGCTCTTCTATCTTTTATAAAACACTGGGATCAGAAGTGTTTTCCCCCAGTGTTTTTTTGTTCGTACTTTTCAATAAATGTTTATAAGTGTTTGACCTAGTGTTGTAGTAAGTCAGGGGTCTGCGGAGTTTTTCTGTAAATAGTAATAGTAAATATTTTCAACCATATGGTCTTTGTTGTAGCTACTCAACTCTGCATCACAGCATGAAAGCAGCCACCCACAATATGTAAATGAATGAGCATGCCTAGGTTCGGTTGTAGTGGACAATATCTGGGATGTGGCTTGTGATAGTAAGAGGAGGTAAACAAAACATATAAGTAAAATAATATGATGGTTGTGAAAGAAGATAAAAGAATGCTAGAGCAGCAAATTTTAAGCAGAGTGGTCAGGGAAGTCCTCACTGATATACGAGCCGAGACCTGAAGGAGATCTGGGGAAAGAGCAGACCAGGCAGAGGGAAGAACCAAGAGAAAGGTTCCAAAGACCTGTACTATAAAGAAATTTTACTGAAAATTGTTTTTCTTGGCATTGTTAAGGGGAGGGAGTGATAATGCGCATTAAGGCCATAAGTCATAGCTTCTTGTCTATGTGTGCCAGATGGGTGAGGAGCAATGCTTGGAACAGTTCTCACTAATGAGAATTTGATCTCTATATATATTTTTAAACTTATGTTGTATGGTTTAAGTGTTAATACTTTTCACCATGTTAAAAAAACAAAATTGAACTGAGTAAATTTTAAAGATCTCATTGGCTTTATTGAATAATTCATGAATTTGGCAGGATCCAATCTAGCAGTTAAAAGCTTTGATAGAACAATATGTAATCAGGTATTACTGAAATTAAGGGCAGTAGAAGTTCAGAGAAGGGAGAGCTAAGTATGAAGTCATTATTGACAAGGGCTTTATAGAGAATGTACTCCTTAGAGGATGTCTTAGGAATGTGAGGCACAGTCAGTATAGGTCTTCTCCATCATAAGACAACACAATACATACATGCAAATTTCAAGTTTCAAGATAGCTGAGATGTGCTTTAAAAAAAGAAGAAAACAAGACCCCGGTTGTGAGCTTCTGGAGAGCAAGGGCCATGCATTAGTTATCTTTATTTATATCCCACATAGAACCCTAGGGCCTAACCAGTATAAGGACTAGTAAGACATTTAGAGGAATTAGTAAGAGAGAAGATTGGAAGAGTGTGTGATTATATAAAGCTGATTTTTAAAATTTCAATTTAGGAGAGAGGTTTTTGATCCAGCATTATGAATGTGAAACTAAATAATTTTAATGATGTGATTGGATATAGGGAGCCCTCAGATTTTTGAAGGGGTTTGCATGTTGAAAATATCATATTCAAGGTTTTTTTTGAACAGTTGTGTTCAAGATGGAATAAAATAGGAAAAAGACAGCTAAGGTATCAGAGAGCTCACCTGTGAAGTTACTGTCATATAGTGTAACCATCTGCCAACTTATAAAACAATGTTCAATTGTTTATTTCTATGGGAAAAGTCATTTTGAATTTCAGTGTTAGAAATGGTTTTTAGATTCCCAGAGTAGCCCAAAAAATCCATTCCTCCAAAATCTAGGTGAGATATTATTCTTCCACAATTACAGTGGTAACTACATAATGAAGTAATACCAATCAATACTACCTAAATACTCCTTTTATAAAACAGTAACAATGAATGAGATTTTTTGCCAAAAGTTCTGAGAAAGAGAAAGCTTAATTAGAGAGAAATGAGAAGGTAAATGCAAACATCGGAAGCCTATGAAGGGATAGTTTAAGGTTAGTGATCCTGATTCTCTATCAAGGTTAGTATTACTTCAGAGCTCACTATATCATTTTCCTGTTTATAGGTAAATGTAGAAAAAGCAGAATACCTGTATTAGGCTGCACTTAGGAAAATTTTGTGGGTTACTTGTGGTATGGACAGAGAGAAGGGGAATTTTTTTGTAGTGACTGGCTAAATCTAGAAGTTAAAGAAAAGAGGAAAGGATTGGGGCAGGCCGGCAGGGTGGAAGGTGGGGAAGTAGGATTACTCTTCCTGGTAATTCCCACTCTAAATGTTAGGATGATTTCACACTGAAAAGGCTAAACCACCCTTGATAGAATCATGGTTTCCAGGTCTACATGTGGGTTTTCTATGTAACAGAATTGGATAGCTGTGGGCAGGTACCTCCTGTCACCCTTCCCCTGTACTGGAGGTACCTTGCAGCACTGCCCCAGCTGCTTTCTCTCCCTCCAGGCTGGCACCTCAGGAGCTGAAGGAACTTCAGACTGCTGTCCCCACTGGCGCTTATCTCCACAAAGTGGAATCAGGGCTGGGCCTGGCTGGAAAGACTTCCCAGCAGAGGCCAACACCAGAAAAGGCACATAGACCTCAGTGCCTGCTGCTGTCTGGAGTTCATCTTTGAGTTAGCTCTCAAAAACTCATTCGTTCTCATTCTTTATCAGTAACGAATAATTTGTATACTTAGAGTTTGTAGGTTGCCCAGAGTTCATAAATAAGCCCTCCATGATAAATTACAACAAGATGGCGTCCTGCTCTGTTTAAATGAAAGGGAGATTTCTAAGGTTGAATTAGTTGAGTTATGAGCAATACCAGAAAGTCCAGGTGTACTGTTTTCCCAAGGTGGGAGAAATGAGGTGGTGGGAAGGATAATTCCTGTTGCTGACCACCAGGTGGTGCCCCTAGGCCAGAATCAGTAGGTGGCAGTGATGGGATGACTGTCCTACTGACAGGACATTGATAAATAGAGGATTATAACTTGAGAAGTAACTAGTACAGATCATTAGGATATGGGCTAAATTGAGTACAGTGAGTATGATACAGCATAGTAGATGCCCTATGTAAATTTTGAACTGAGTTGATAACTATGGAAATAGAATAGACAGAAAAGTAGGAAGGATTTAATGACAATGTTAGAATAAAAGATAATTAAAGGTAAACAAAACTCAAAACCCGAAGATTTGCTTGGAGCAACTAGTAAGATACTGTCCATTTCCCCACAAAACACTTGAAAAATTCTATTTTTTTATGAAAACCGATAGAGATCTCTATTTTCTGTGTATTTAGTATGTCAGGTAGCTGACACTGTCAAGGGATTATTTAATTCCTTGTTAAGGGAATGATATGGGACTGGAAAAGTGAGGATAAATCAGAGATGAAGATATATTTTGGCTTTTTAGTTATTCTTTATTAAAGGTACTTTACAGAGCAAAACTTGGTTGCCAAAGCAACTAACTTTTAGGTTTATTGACCCTAGCTCACAGGTCTAGAATGTGTATGTTTCCTTTAATATAATATATTTGTATAGTGGCCCAAAAGAGAGTTTGATTATCCTTGATGATCTTATGTTGACATTTAATATAGTTGTCCTAAGAGTGAAATTGAAGGTATAGATAGGGTGTTCTTGACCTTGGTAAATTTGTCATGCAAAGTTTATCATTATAGGGATGCTTTTTAAAGTGTTTTTTTCTTTTTTAAATCTGAGCTATATTCCTTCTATTCTGAGCAACAGCTTTTATGAGAAGGCTCAACATAATACAAAGTTCAGTTCACTATTTAAGTTAAATTTAACCTCCTTTTTCTTTATATTGCAAAATAGATACAGGCTTTAGAGTAATTAGACCTCCAAAGAAATACAGTATGTGACCTAACTTCTACTTTCCCCTTTTATTCACAGGAGACTTGGTACTTTATCAGTAGCCTTGAATCTTAGGAGTAAGGGAGGAGAATTTTGACATCCAAAGTCTGCTACTCCTTTGTTTATCCAGAACGTCGTTAAAAGGTCTTGCTTTGTGATTGTTAGCTTCCAAAGACTCATAGGTAGATAAATAGACAGAAGGACAGATCAGGATTATGTATTATATAAGATAATCACCAGAACAGATTGGTTTTTCTTCAGAAATCGAAGTACAACTTTTATCTCAAGATAGATAGTCAACTTTGGCAAGTTAGCACAATTTGGGCTTAGTAAGTATTTGTTAAAAATTGACTTATTTTGATGTTACATCATCATGACCTGTGATCTTGTCAGTCAATGGAAGTAGGCTAGATTTTACTTTTGAGCTTTCATACTTCAGGGTTACAGTATATATTATGTATTAATTTGTGTCTCTCATTTTATATATAGGTAGACTTTTTGAAAATATCTTTTTCTTAAATCAAATAATTTTAAATATATAAAAGATATTTGATTTTAACTTTGTAAAAAGAATTAGTGAGGATTTATTGGCTTATATATTATAAAAATATTTCTGGGGGCCGGCCCGGTGGCGCAGCGGTTAAGTTCGCACGTTCCGCTTCTCGGTGGCCCGGGGTTCGCTGGTTCGGATCCTGGGTGCGGACATGGCACTGCTTGGCAGCCATGCTGTGGTAGGCGTCCCACGTATAAACTAGAGGAAGATGGGCACGGATGTTAGCTCAGAGCCAGGCTTCCTCAGCAAAAAGAGGAGGACTGGCAGTAGTTAGCTGAGGGCTAATCTTCCTCCAAAAAAAATAAATAAATAAATAAAAATAAAAATATTTCTATCTCCAGCCATCAAGCAAGTCAAATATTTATTAAGAACTGACAAGTACATTTTCTTTTATCCTAGTAACATCTACTGGGATAAGGAATCCTGACACAGATTTAAAAATTGTAAAATATGAAGAATCTAAGAATTCAGAAACCTTGGGTTACAAAATGAGTTCCTTCCATTACAAATGATTTTCAGCCAGTAGATCACTGGCTGTTGCCAGGTGATTAACTCATACACTGTTAAGCCTTAGAGATAATCGTAATCAAACTCCTCATTTTAGATGTCCAAAGATGTTAAAAGCTGCCTGAGGTTGTAGAGCTAATTATGAGTGATAATCAGGAGCAGATCCCTGGCTTCTGTCTGACTCTGTGTTCAGTATTTTTGCCTCTTTACTCTGTTGACCATGTCAGAGAATTGAAGAATACCAGTTCTGTCAAGCAGGGCATAAGAAAAAGGGAAAAGAAAATTTTTCCTTTTTTCAAATATTGGTAACTAGATCATCTTGTTTGAATGAGGGCAGAAATCTAAGAGTGGTGACAAAAGCTAATTTCGTCACTACCCCTGTTTAGTTTCTTATTACTTTTAAATAACTCTTATCATCTTTTTCAGATGAGTAGCAATGGAAATAAAGTACTGTAATGATTACCTAGAGTTATTTTAATACTGTTCATCATTAAAATAAAAGCAATGACATTCTGGATTCTCAGATATCTAAACAAAATAATAAGAAAAAATAATTATTTACAGTATCTAAAATAAGACCTCTTCTATTTAGTGATTTAGCCAGTTAAACTGATTGTGAAACTTTTTCTGCATTGAGAGGATGGGGTGGAAAAGAGAGCTCATAATTAAAGTCTCACATTAACCACAACATAATGTTGCAGAATTATAGTTAAGAAAGGGGAATGAAGGTGAGAACTATCCCTCTGTTGTCTTTGGTGTTGCCTTAAGACACCAAGAAACCTGCCCTGAGAATACTGAATTTTAATGATTCATTCAGTAATTGAGAATCTTTTTCATGTTGTTGGTAGTAATCTTTGCAAGAATGTTTTATGGGGGACCGGCTCTGTGGCCGAGTGGTTAAGTTGGCGCGCTCCGCTGTGGCGGCCCAGGGTTCGGATCCTGGGCGCGGACATGTCACCACTCGTCAGGCCACGTTGAGGCAGCGTCCCACATCCCACAACTAGAAGGATCTGCAACTAAGATATACAACTGTGTACGGGGGGGGTTGGGGAGATAAAGCAGGAAAAAAAGAAAAGAATGTTTTATGGAAGTGAATTTGTTTTATTATTATTATATGGTATCATACTCAGCTTGTTGAGTAATGTGTGCAAGACCTTTTTCATATATATTATGTAATCTAAGTTGCATGTCAGCTTTTTGAGGTAGATTTGATCTCCTTTTTTACAAATGAGGTAATTAGGACTTAGGTAAAATTTTAAATTTGCTTAAGACCAGAGAGCTGGTACATCGCTGAGTCTGAGTTTTTGCTCATTCTGCCACAACACAGATGGCTCAGTATTGTTAAGTTTTTATCATATACTTAATGTGAGGAGTATAACATAAAGGAGGAGAGTGTAGAAGGTCTTAGAAGGATCCAGACTGCCAAAAAGTTGGTAACGTGCCGAGCTGGGAGATCATCTAAGTAGACTAATTTTCCTAAAACACCTGAGAAAAAAAATTACACAATTGGTCTTAAGATTAAATTAAAGCAAGATTTGAAGCTCGATAATTAACTCTTTTAGTAGGAATGAATAAAGTAGAAATTTAGGTAAAAGAAAGATGTTCCCCATTACTTTCCATATCTGCTGTCAAAAGGCCACAATGAAATTGCTAGAAGTCACTGCAGTCTTACTAACCTCCAAACAGTGCTTTAAAGTAGGAAATGAGAGATAATTGGCTGATTTATTTTGTTTCCAGGTAATCTGATGGCAGATAATCTGGCAGTTAGTAGCAATGATTATTTTTAATTCTGTGTTTTTCGTTTTTTCCCCCTGTCAATTTGCTATAGCTGTCTGGAGGGGTAAGACAAGAGTGCTGGAGCGTTGTCCTAAGAAAGTTCCATGTCTCTTTTTGAGCCTTTCATTAACACAACATCTTAGATTGGGAGGGATTTCCATAATCATTTTATTCAGCTCTGTAACATTCTCCCTAAGTGGTTATCGGCCTCTTAGGATCTCCCAAAGAAACCCATGCTACTTGTGGATGTCTGTTAGACAAATTTAACATATTAAACTCAAGTCTGCTTCCCTGCATTTCTCCAACCAGCCCTCGTGGTCTAGTGGTTAAGATTCAGTGCTCTCACAGCTGTGGCCCGGGTTCGTTCGTTTCTTGGTCAGGGAACCACACCACCCATCTGTTGGTTGTCGTACTGAGGTGGCTGCATGTTGCTGTGATACTGAAAGCTGTGCCACTGGTATTTCAAATACCAGCAGGGTCACCCATGGTGGACAGGTTTCAGCAGAGCTTCCAGACTAAGACAGACTCGGAAGAAGGACCTGGCTACCTACTTCAGAAATAATTGGCCGTGAAAACCCTATAAAAAGCAGCGGAGCATTGTCTGATACAGTGTGGGAATGTTGAGAGGATGGTGCAAAAAGACTGGGCAGGGTTCCATTTAGCTCTTCTGTACACAGGGTCACCAGGAGTCAGAATCTACTCAAGGCACTAACAACAAGTATTTCTCCAGTTAGGGCCAGTCAGAATATGTAATGCCTGTGCAGGCATAAATTACTTTCTCAATGTGTGTCTCTCTGTAGTCCCTTCTCTGAGTTAATAATCCCTAGTCCTTGGGATGTTCTTTTTTATTCAGCAAATATTTCTTGATACAAGCATTTTAAGTGCTCGAATATTCTCACTACAAACACTGTACTGTGAAGTTTTACTATCTCTGTTTTATAAGTGAGGATACAGAAGGTCGAAGTTGAAGTGACTTGTCAATTTCACACACAGTAAAAAGTTTACTGAATGTCAGAACCAAGTTTTTCCAGCTCCAAAAGTCATGCTTTTGACCACTACTCGTTGATATTCTGGGTCTTTCCAAGAATATTCTTGTACCAATCAATAAGGTGTGGAGTAGATAGCTCAAAGAGAAAGCTGATGTAAAGAACTGCTTAAATACTTTCTAGCTATGAGATTCTGTGATTTCTTGGAACACTAAATGAATTTGGAGGCTCCCAGGGCTCCATAGGAAACTTCAAATCAAGTAGATTCTTGGCAGTAACAGGTTTAAATTTGTGGTTTTAATGATTCACTAAAGACCCAGAAGTCCATGAAAAATATGGAATGCTTCACGAATTTGAATGTCATCCTTGTTCTGGGGCCATGCTAATCTTCTCTGTATCGTTCCAGTTTTAGTATATGTGCTGCCGAAGCGAGCCTTGGGGTGTTCTTTCACATCATAATTTTGAATACTTAGTCATAGTGGCCCATCAACTCTTGATTGTTCCAGTTCTTCAGTATTCCTCTTCATTTCAGACCATAATTCATGGTCTCCAAACAGAAGAAAATTCCCAAATAATGGTTACAGCAGTGACTAGAGCTGAGCTATAACTTTCATAATTCTAAGGTACTATATGCTTCTTTTAATATACACAACTCCGTTTTGCAATTGTTTCTCCTTTTAGCAATCTGACTTAGTTTTCGTATTATCTTTACATTGTCATTTGGTCAAGAGTCGTAGAGTTTAATTCAGAGCAATTGAAATTTTTATAGACAGTACTTTAAAATTATAGATGCTTAGTAATTTTGAGAATGTTGGAAAAGAAGACTTTTCTAGAGAACTTATCTCGTTTCTAAAATAATTGCTTTTAAGAGTGAGATGTTTTCAGATTCTACCTCCTTTAATATGGTGTTAAAGATGAAGCAGAATATCACTTAGTATTTCCTACCTCCAACACCACATGCTTCAGGACCTAATTGTCCTTATTTTATTTACAGTCCTATTTAATGTATAGCCATGTTCTTCAGAATAATTAAGAAGAAAGAGTTTTGTGGCATGTTTAAGAATCTAGTCATTTAATATACTTAGATCCTCAGGTACTTTTGCTTTTTAATCAGTGCTCAATTTTTTTTTTTTTTTTGCAGAACGTTGTTTTCTTTAATGTCTATTTGGTGATTTCTGATATCCAAAAAAGTTTTGTCTTTTTAAAAAATTCAATCCCACCTCAAAATAATAGAAATTTCAGCCTACTGAGGTAAAAGAAGCCTCTGGAATTGTAATAAAGTATCTATTAGGAAATAGATTTGATGATGTGGAATGGTCTGAGTCTGTAGGGGCCTAAGACAAAGAAATTCTTGTTGGCAATTTATTTCCTTTTTGGACAGTAAGATAGCAAATGTTGCTTCTCCATCATATTTGTGATTTCACGATCTTCTTAGACTTCACATAGATTTTTTAAAATAATATTCTAAAGAGCTGGCACTTTTGTTGAAGCTGTTAAAAGAATTTGATCCTTTGGTGGAAAGTTGTAATCTGGAAAACATTATTTGACATTTGAATATTGCTTTCCTGGTTAGGGGTGAATGTTTTTAGTTTGAGAAAAATTCCCAGATTTGATTTCTGAGCTAGAGTCTTAATCACATGTTGACAGATTTGAACTTAAACCTTGTTTTTAGCAATCAGTACCAGGGGATTAATTCATTCCCTGGCTTACTTGGGAAAGATGTTACGAGAAAGCTTTAGTACCATGATTTCTGGAGGCCCTCTCCTGATACCTTCTGGTACTACTGAAGTATTCTTTAATGAAATTGCTGATTCTTCTGCACTGTACTGGTGATTCTTAATGCCTGTGGTGTATTTTAAACAGTTTTCTTTGTTAATCCTAATATAATCCCAAAGTCTTATTTGTAGTTACCAACCATGTTATAGAACTAATTCTTAACAAATGTTGGCCTAAACTCTGAACTTTGCAGGGACTCTTATAGTTAGTACATAACTCAGGATTTTTACTTTGGTCAGTAGGTTCTTTTGGTTTTAAATAACAGAAAGCTAACAGTGTGCCTTGACAACTTGATTAAAATGTGCTTGCCTTTTTCAAGATCCTAGATATGGCAGCTTTTCAAAGACTCATTCTTCATTCCCTTGCCTTGTTTTTAGAATATTGTAACATGAGCATTTTCTTTAAAAACGTAAAGTATTTCCTGTATCTGACTATAATAAAGCATTTTGATAGTATGCTCTAAAGAGTAATATACTTGAAAGGCTAATTTCAAGCATAACAGTTATCATTTTAAATGTTAATCAAAATGTCTTGATATCTTCTTGGGATCACTTCCAATGTTAATATTCTGAGGAATCCAGCTTAGGCCTTTAAATATAGATAAATTCAGTCAAATTAGATTGCGTTTTTTAGATTTAGGTTGGTGGGATTATGAAAGATGTCCTCATACGTCTTTATCTACTTCTGGGTGTATGTGTATGTACGTATGTGTGTGTGCACGCATTTGCCACGTGTATGGTATAAACTTGATGGAGAGTTGAATGATCCAGTTCTCTGCCAGTAGCTCTTTACTCTTTTGCCGAGAAATCACTTTATTATTTTGATATTTTGAAAGATTATTTGGGTTCCATTAAGTTCTGATGCTAAATATTTATACATGATTGATGGTACACTGATTATGAATACTTAATATCTATCAAGGATCCATAATCATATGGGTGGGCCCACATGACCTAATATTTAAAAAAAAATAAGGAAAGGGCATTATCTATCTAGAGTAGTGGCCTCCAAATTATTTTGCTTACCCACACCTTTTAGCATGTCTCTAATATTTTTATGTTTAGTTATAAATTATACACAGGTAATTGTTCCTATATATTATAAACATCATATAACAAAAAATCAAAATAAAAAATATCAATGGAAGTTGTAATGTTTTCTTCTCACAACTCATTAGATTGTCTTGCATACACACTGGGGTGCATGTATCCTGTATTTAGACCAAGATTAAAAGAATAATTTCCCTCTACAGAACTTTTGGATAATATGAAAGTCATTTATACTTGCCTTAGGAATGTGACACTAGCACGGTATATGAACAAATTTTGCAATGAAACTGTCCAGCTTTAAGGTAGGCTGCCTTGGAGTGATCAGCAAAGGCTGGAGAACCACACATCGTGCATGTTCTAGGAAATACCTATGACTCCAGTCAAGAGTGGATTAAACAACCTCTGATATTCCTTCTAAGATTCTGTGACTGTAGATAGGAATTCACAGGTTGAACACTTAAATTTAAAACACTGCAGGAAAGTTAGGCTGTGAATGAAGACCTGGCTCAGGAGTACACTAGGAAATTGTTTAACTTCTACATCTGAACCTTCTGCTCAGAACTTCTCCTGCTGTCTTCTTTAGAAATTTGATGGTTCTGATTCCCAAGCCATCTCCACATAGGAAAAAATTTCAAGGCCCCTTTCAAGTCTATGGCCTGACTGTGTAGGAGAGTGAATATATAAGTAGTAAGGAAGAGACTTTATTACTTACTCTTCTTCATTACAACCAGAAAGAGAGAGAGAAAGAGAAAGAGAACATGAAAGCAAGTTTAGAATGGGTGAACAATTATTTTAAAGTATATAGTGTCACAGATGACTTAGTAAATGTTTTCAATTTGTTAAATTCCCTGTAACATATATAAGTACCATTTCATTAAGAATAATCTATTCTGGGGCCGGCCAGGTGGTTCAGCGGTTAAGTTCGCGCGTTCTGCATTGGCGGCCCAGGGTTCGCCGGTTTGGATCCTGGGTGGAGACATGGCACTGCTTGACAAGCCATGCTGTGGTAGGTGTCCCACATATAAAGTGGAGGAAGATGGGCACGGATGTTAGCTCACGGCCAGTCTTCCTCAGCAAAAAGAGGAGGTTAGGTGACAGATGTTAGCTCAGGGCTGATCTTCCTCAAAAAAAAAAAAAAAGAATAATCTATTCTGCAGTAGAAATTAAATAGCTTCACCTTTTTTAAGCTTTTAAAATTGTATCACCTTAAAAACAAAAACCTAAGCCTTCCCCAAACCCCTTCCTTTTTCTTTTTTCTCTTCAGTGAGGGGATGGTTGTTTTGTGAAATCCAGCTAGCAACGATGTCAGCAATAAACTTACAGCTTCTTCACCATATGTATCTTGATTTGAGTATTGTGAATGTAACTGCAGTGCTGCAGAGTACCTGCTTAAGTTTCTCTTTTGTGGTGGTGGTGGTGGTGGTCCCTCCTGTTCTGTGTAATTGAACAGTTCTCGCTCGTTGTTAACACAGAGGCAGAAGCCTTTCTGCACTGATGAATCTAAAAGTGTGAACTAATACAATCAATAAAACTTGAGGTTTTTTTTTTATTATTAAGATTATGATAGTTAACAACCTTGTGAAATTACAGTTGTACATTATTATTAGTCATGTTGTAGGTACACCACTTCACCCTTAGTGCTCTCCTCCCACCCCTCTCTTTCCTCTGGTAACCACTGATCAGTTCTCTTTGTCTGTATGTTAACTACCACCTATGAGTGAAGTCATACAGAGTTCGTCTTTCTCTGTCTGGCTTATTTCACTCAACATAATACCCTCGAGGTCTATCCATGTTGTTGTGAATGGGATGACTGTGTCCTTTTTTATGGCTGAGTAGTATTCCATTGTATATATATACCATATCTTCTTTATCCAATCATCAGTTGCTGGGCACTTATGTTGGTTCCATGTCTTGGCTATTGTGAATAATGCTGCTATGAACATAGGGGTGCATGGGAGTTTTGGAATTGCTGATTTCAGGTTCTTAGGATAGATACCCAGTAGTGGGGATGGCTGGGTCATAAGGTATTTCTATTTTTAACTTTTTGAGAAATCTCCATACTGTTTTCCGTAGTGGCTGCACCAGTTTGCATTCCCAACAACAGTGTGTGAGGGTTCCTTATTCTCCACAGCCTCTCCAACATTTATCACTCTTCGTTTTGGATATTTTTGCCATTCTAACAGGTGTAAGGTGATATCTTAGTGTAGTTTTGATTTGCATTTCCCTGATGATTAGTGATGATGAGCATCTTTTCATGTGTCTATTGGCCATCCATATATCTTCTTTGGAGAAATGTCTGTTCATGTCCCCTGCCCATTTTTTGATCGGGTTGTTTGATTTTTTGTTGTTGAGCTGTGTGAGTTCTTTATATATTACGGAGATTAACCCTTTGTCAGATAAATAGCTTGTAAATATTTTTTCCCAATTAGTGGGCTGTTTTTTTGTTTCACTCCTGTTTTGCCTTGCCTTGAAGAACCTCTTTAGTCTGATGAAGTCCCATTTGTTTATTCTTTCTGTTGTTTCCCTTGTCTGAGGGTTATGGTGTCCGAAAAGATTCTTTTGAAACTGATGTCAAAGAGTGTACTGCCTATATTCTCTTCTAGAAGACTTATTGTTTCAGGCCTAATCTTTAGGTCTTTGATCCATTTTGAGTTTATTTTTGTGAATGGTGAAAAAGAATGGTCAATTTTCATTCTTTTACATGTGGCTTTCCAGTTTTCCCAGCGCCATTTGTTGAAGAGACTTTCTTTCCTCCATTGTATGCCCTCAGCTCCTTTGTCAAACATTAGCTGTCCATAGATGTGTGGTTTTATTTCTGGGCTTTCAATTCTGTTCCATTGATCTGTGCATGAGTTTTTGTACCAGTACCATGCTGTTTTGATTACTGCAGCTTTGTAGTATGCTTTGAAGTCAGGGATTGTGATGCCTCCAGCTGTGTTCTTCTTTCTCAGGATTGCTGTAGCAATTCGGGGTCTTCTGTTGCCCCATATGAATTTTAGGATTCTTTGTTCTATTTCTGTAAAGAATGTCATTGGATTCTGATTGGGATAGCGTTGAATCTGTAGATTGCTTTAGGTAGTATGGACATTTTAGCTATGTTTATTCTTCCAATCCATGTGCATGGAATGTCTTTCCATCTCTTTATGTCGTCATCAATTTCTTTCAAGAAAGTCTTGTAGTTTTCGTTTTATAGATCTTTCACTTCCTTGGTTAAATTTATCCCAAGGTATTTTATTCTTTTTGTTGCGATCGCGAATGGGATTGAGTTCTTGAGATCTTTTTCTGTTAGTTCATTGTTAGTTTATAGAAATGCTACTGATTTATGTATGTTGATTTTATACCCTGCAACTTTGCTGTAGCTGTTGATTGTTTCTAATAGTTTTCCTCTGGATTCCTTGGGGTGTTCTATATATAAGATCATGTCGTTTGCAAACAGCAAGAGTTTTACTTCTTCCTTGCCTATTTGGGTTCCTTTTATTTCTTTTTCCTGCCAAATTGCTCTGGGCAACACCTCCAGTACTATGTTGAATAAGAGTGGTGATAGTGGACACCCTTGTCTTGTTCCTGTTCTCAGAGGGATGGCGCTCAGTTTTTGTCCGGTGAGTATGTTGGCTGTGGGTTTGTCATATATGGCCTTTATTATGTTGAGGTACTTTCCTTCTATACCTATTTTATTGAGGGTTTTGATCATAAATGGATGTTGGATCTTGTCGAATGCCTTCTCTGCATCTATTGAGATGATCATGTGGTTTTTGTCTCTCATTTTGTTAATGTAGTGAATCACGTTGATTGACTTGCGAATGTTGAACCATCCCTGTGTCCCTGGTATAAATCCCACTTGATCATGGTGTATAATCTTTTTGATGTATTGCTATATTCAGTTTGCCAAAATTTGGTGGAGGATTTTTGCATTTATGTTTATCAGTGATATTGGCCTGTAGTTTTCCTTCTTTGTGTTGTCCTTGTCAGGTTTGGGGATCAGGGTGATGTTGGCTTCATAGAATGTGTTAGGGAGTGCTCCATCTTCCTCAATTTTCTGGAATAGTTTGAGAAGGATGGGTATTAAATCTTCTTTGAATGTTTGGTAGAATTCTCCAGAGAAGCTGTCTGGTCCTGGACTCTTATTTTTGGGGAGGGTTTTGATTACTGTTTCTATTTCTTTACTTGTGATTGGTCTATTCAGATTCTCTATTTCTTCCTGATTCAGTTTTGGGAGGTTGTAAGAGTCTACGAATTTATCCATTTCTTCTAGGTTGTTCAATTTGTTGGCATAATGTTTTTCATAGTATTCTCTTATGATCCTTTGTATTCTGTTGGTATCTGTTGTGATTTCTCCTCTCTAATTTCTAATTTTATTTATTTGAGACTTCTCTCTTTTTTTCTTAGTGAGTCTGGCTAGGGTTTATCAATTTTGTTAATTTTTTCAAAGAACCAACTCTTTGTTTCATTGATCTTTTCTGCTGTCTTTTTTGTTTCAATATCGTTTATTTCTGCTCTAATTTTTATTATTTCCGTCCTTCTACTGACTTTGGGCTTTGTTTGTTCTTCTTTTTCTAATTCTGTTAGGTGTCGTTTGAGGTTGTTTATGTAAGATTTTTCTTGCTTATTGAGGTGAGCCTGTATTGCAGTGAATTTCCCTCTTAGGACTGCCTTTGTTGCGTCCCAAATAAGTTGGTATGGCGTGTTTTCATTTTCATTTGTCTCCAGATAATATTTGATTTCTTCTTTAATTTCTTCAATAATCCATTGTTGGTTGAGTAGCATGTTGTTTAGTCTCCACATTGTTGCCACTTTCCCAGCTTTATTCTTGTAGTTGATTTCTAGTTTCATAGCATTATGATACGAAAAGATGCTCGATATTATTTCAACCCTCTTGAATTTATTGATGCTTGCTTTGTTTCCCAAGATATGGCCTATCCTTGAGAATGTTCCATGCGCGCTTGAGAAGAATGTGCAACCTGCTGTTTTTGGATGAAGTGTCCTATATATATCTATTAAGTCCATCTGGTCAAATTTTTCATTTAATTCTATAATTTCCTGGTTGATTTTCTGTCTGGATGATCTATCCATTGGTGTTAATGGAGTGTTGAGGTCCCCTGCTGTTATTGTCTTGTTGTTGATGTCTCCTTTTAGTTTTGTTAATAGTTTCTTTACAAATTTTGGTGCTCCTGTGTTGGGTACATATATATTTATAAGTGTTATGTCATCTTGGTGGAGTGTCCCTTTTAACATTATATACTGCCCCTCTTTGTCTTTCTTTATCTGTTTTGCTGTGAAATCTACTTTGTCTGATATAAGTATGGCAACACCTGCTTTCTTTTGTTCATTATTAGCTTGGAGTATTGTCTTCCATCCCTTCACTCTGAGTCTGTGTTTGTCTTGGGGCCTGAGGTGTGTTTCCTGGAGGCAGCATATTATTGAATCTTGTTCTTTGATCCATCCTGCCACTCTGTGTCTTTTGATTGGAGAGTTCAATCCGTTTACATTTAGAGTGATTATTGAAACGTGGGGACCTGCTGCTGCCATTTTATCACTTGTTTTCTGGTTCTTTTGCATTTCCTTTGTTTCTCGTCCCATGATTTTTGGATTCCTAATTCAGGTAGGTAAATTTCTGTATTGGCTTTCTTCTTATTTGTAATTTGTGTCTTTATTCTTGTTATTTGTTTAGTGGTCACCAGGTGGTTTGTATCACACATCTCGTAGATGAGATAGTCCTTTTTCTGAGTTTCTCTGCATAAAGATGGAATTCAGGCTATTTTCTATTGTCAGAAGTTTGGCTTTGTGAGAATGGGAATAGAAGTTTTATGATCCGATTATAGATCAGGAGAATTTAGGCCACAGTATAAATTATCTTCCTTAGGTCTACGTACTAGGTTATTATTTGTATCCCTTGTTTTTTGCTCGTAGTTGCAGTAGGGTGCAGAGATTTATGGATTACTACAGAAATCAAGACAAGCTTGACTTTTACATCTTGTTTTCATCATTATGAGGATTTGTGGCTCTAGCATTTTACTAAATAAAATCAATTGAATAAAATAAAATCAGTTTCCTTATTTGAATGAGTCGCACTTGGTCATATTTAGACTCACTTTAATGAGTGTGATAGTCCCCCAACTTATCTGTGGTTTCCCTTTCTGCAGTTATAGTTACCTGTAGTCAGCTGCCATCCAAAATATTAAATGGAAAATTCGAGAAATAAACAATTTATAAATTTTAGGTTGCGTGTCATTCTGAGTAGTGTGATGAAATCTCTCGCTGTCCTGCTCCATCCCGCACAGGACATGAATCATCCCTTTGTCCAGTGGATCCACACTGTATTCCATATCCTCCTGTTAGTCACTTAGTAGCCATTTTGGTTATTAGATCGAGTGTCACAGTACTGAGGTGCTTGTGTTCAAGTAACCCTGATTTTACTTGATAATGGCCCCAAAATGCAAGAGTAGTGTTGCTGGCAATTCAGTACATCAAAGAGAAGCTGTAAAGTGCTTCCTTAAAGTGAAAAGGTGAAAGTTCTCAACTTAATAAGGAAGGAACAAAACTATAAATCTTCTCTCAGAACTTTCAAGATCATGCACTCTTCTCAGTTTCATCTTTTTCTTGGTGATATACCTCCTGGAGCCCTCACTTCTGCAGTCTGAATTGATTACTCTCTGAGACTGTTACACACCTTTCGTCCTGAGTCTCCATCTGTTAATAAATAAGAGATCCCTTGTTTCTTTGATGAAATCTTGATGAAATGTTGTCTTCTTTATTGCTTTATTCTTTTCTTTCTATAAAGCACATTCTCCAGGAGCCTTACGAAAAAGGATGCATGGGAGATAATTTTTTGTAAATTATGCCCATTTCAAGATTGCTTTATTTTACTGTAATACTTCATTCACTTTACTACTTCATTGACTGGGTGTGGAATTTTAGGTTGTAAATAATTGTCCCATAGAATTTTGTAAAGTGTTGTGTCTGTATCTTCTAGCTGCTAGTATTGCTATTGGAAAATCTGATGCGATTCTGATTCTCTATCCTCTGGGTTTCATCTGTTTGTTTTCCTCTAGAATTTTAAAGTCTTATCTTTAGCTCTGTTGTCCTGAAGTTTTACACTGATAGGCCTTGGTGTGAGTCTTGTTGGCATTTCTTGGGCTGGATGCTTGTGAGTCCTTTCAATCTGGAAAACTCAAAGGCTAGATCTGGAAACATTAGTTTTAGAAAACTACCTTACAATATATTTATTCTAGCAAAACCTCAAACTTTGTTTTCCCCACACCTCCTCATAACCTGCCAAGCATTTATCTTAGAGAAAAGCTGATTTTGTTTTAAATTTTTTATTGTGTAATATTTTATTCATATAAAAATAAACAAGTGAGCTATGACACAATAATAAACAAATGACCTGGGAACCTACCACACAACTTAAGAATAGTTATACATGATTCTCCCACTGTCCAAATGTTGTCTTTCATTCACTTTACTTTTTAAAAAGTAGTTAATTACATATGTATGTGACACTAAACAAACTATTGTTTAGTTGTACTTTTGGGGGGCAAAATGGTATTATAGCTTATGTAGTCTTCTATGACTTGCCTTTTATGCAAAAATATTTTTCTAAGATTAATCCATGTTATTGCATATAGCTGTAGTTCATTTGCATTTTTTAAAAAAGTTTTCTCTCCCACTTTAAGTTCTGTTCTCTTTTTGCTAGTCAGAGATTGGATCTTCTGACGTTGCCTTTAGTTTAGTTTTTTTCCTTATTTTCTGTCTCTGTCTTTTATTCTAATTTCTGAGAAATTTCCTTAAAACTTACTTTCCAATCCTTCTATTAAATATTTTTTAGGGGCCTGCCCTATAGCTGAGTGGTAAAAGTTCTGTGTGCTCTGCTTCTGTGGCCTGGGTTCGCAGGTTCAGATCCCAGGTGCAGACCTACTCCACTTATCAGCCATGCTGTGGAGGCATCCCACATGCAAAGTGGAGGAAGATTGGCACAGATGTTAGCTCAAGGCAAATCTTCCTCTCACACACGCACAAAATTATTTCTATGATATTTTTAATTTTCTAAGGGCTTTTTCCTTTTCTGTGAATACTTTTTTATAACATCTTGTTCTTATTTTATAGATTTTGTTTTCTTTGTCTCTGAGGATATTTTCTTTTGCTTCCGATATTGTCTCTTTCTCTTTGGAGTTTCTTTTTTCCTGTGTGTTTTCTTTAGTCTCAGTTTTGTTAGAGGCTTTTCTCAAGTGTCTGATAATCCATAGCTTTCTCTTCATATTTGAGAGAGGAATTAAAATTCTGTGGAAAGCTCTCCTTTGTGAAGCTTGTATTGGTGGTTTTTACTACAGAGTGACTGAACAGAGACCTATTTTATTGCAGGCGCCTCCAGTTGTCAGTATCTGTAGGTCTTTTCTTTAGTCAGTTTTTCCAGATGAATTGTTCAAACTCTTGCCTTTGGGGGTGGGTGGATGGTGGTGGTGGTGATAAGCTTGGCTGTCTTTGTTCTGGAAAACTAGAAGGAAGAAGGCTGAAATTCTCATTTATCAGTTTAATCCTTCTGTCCTCTGAATAGTCCCTGACCCCAGCCCCCCAGCTGGGTCTGTAGTCTCTCTAGAGACTGACCTATTCTTTAGGATTTTTCTAGTCCCTTAGTTTCAGTCTGACTAGAAAGTCAACCTCTGGACTGATCACCTTACTTTGTATTAGGAGAATAATCTGCTGACCTAACTGCTCATTATAAATACTTTTAACTAGTTCTTCTGTTTTCAGGCCCAGCCCTATGCCTTATTTTTAGAGTAACCCCTGATATTTCTAACTCCTCACTTTTCTAGAGTTTTGGCATGAACTGAATACTTACCTGACTGGAGAAAAACTGAAAGCTAAGTCATTTATTACTGGACCATCTGTTTTTCACCTTCCAAAGTTTTATTGACATCTGTTATCTACTACTGTCTCCTCTGCAGTTCTGTTTGCCTTTGTGGGTGTATGCCTTTTATACTTAAATTTTAGTAGAAAGCCAAGATAAATATGTTCAATCCTTCGTGTTTAATCTATGAATTCCCTTCTAAGGAAGCTTTCGTTAGAGTAGAAATTTGGGGGACTTTGATTTAAACTTGCCCTCTGAAGTGTTCTTTGCCCCTGAAGCGGAAATAACAGAAAATTTTGTTTCTACTGATTATAATCCAAGTTAGTCTTATTTTTCAGTACACACAAAGCCTGTTGAAATACAGAGAGCCACTGTTGTGAAGTAGAAAAGACAAAGACTAGAATTCATTTGTTTCTTCCTAAAGCCTTTAAAAGAATAGCATTTCTATAGCAAAGTTACTTTCGTAGTTATCTTCTGTCTCAAATTCTCTTTAGCGAATGGCTAAACGTGAACTTCATTCTTTTTTCATTGGTCTAGAGTGTCCTAGACAGAATAATGTTTTAAAAATTTGACTTTAGATATTAAAGCTTAATCTTCCAAATTTTGATTTGAGTGAAAGAAATCTGGATTCAGTTTAAGTAAACCTTGATTCTTTTTATTAGGTCGTATACTTAAATATTACTTTGAACCATATGAAATTGCCAATATTTGAGTGGTGTTGGCCTAAAAAAATGGTAATTTTATATAATTCAATGTAACAGAGTTAAAGGACATTAACAGGTTTAGTTAACAGACCCTTTTGTCCCATGTAGGAATTCGTTCTGTTGTATTCTTGGAAACATTCTAGTAGGAGGAAAGAATGACATAAATATGTTACTGGCTCTTATTTAATACCAGCCCTGATACTGGTTTCCTTAGAGTGAACTCAGCATATATGGGTTAAAACTAGAGGCACACATTGCCAGTTCCCTGGTTCTTTAGTTACGCTTGTATGTAAATATTTGTTTCTTTAACCTCTGACTCCCTAAGCTATGGAACCAAATAGAAGTCACAAATTGTTAAAGCCTATGTGCCTTTAGTTTTAACCCATATATGCTGGGTTCACTGTAGGGGAACCACTATCAGTGCTGATATTAACTAAGAGCTGGTATCAGAATGAAAGTATCATGCTAGATGAGGGGGAAAGTTGAGATCCCTGTTCAGGATAACTAGTAGGTCCTAGAGCTGCATCACGGTTCCTGTGATGTTCTAGAAGCTCTGCACTATTGAGGCTGGTGGCTCTAAATTCCAAGCAGTACCAGTTAGATACACAGTGCCTATGAATATGGACACTAATGTATGCTCCCTGAGCACCTGGCTTCTAGGATACGTATCTGTAGAGGATTTCAGCAAATACAATTTAGGTGGAATAGTATTACTTAATTTTGTTCACTCTATATGCAGTTTTCATCTGTATTTCCTTAGGGTAATTAATAGTTGAGCTTTAAAATTATAATATGACTGTTCTGAGATTTAAAACATTGTAGAAATAAATAATATACAAGAACACTAGCAAAAAGGACGTGGGGAGGGTTAGTGGAGTAAAATTATTGTTACGGTCTTGGTTTGTTTGGAATGTGGTTAAGGTAGACTGTAATAAGTTCAGAATGTATGTTATAATTTGCTGGGTAACCACTAAAAGAATAACACAAAAATATGTCACAAACTAATAGAAAAAATAAAATGGAATATTAAAAATAATTGATTAATAGAAAAGCAAGAAAAGAAGAATAAAGGAATAACACGCAAGACAAATTTAAAATAAAACAAATAGCAAAATGGAAGTAGAAAGATAGGAAAAGACAGTACCATGCAAACACTAACCAAAAGGAAGATGATAAAGCTATGTTAATATCAGATAAGTTAGACATTAGGGCAAGAAGTATTACTAAAGATAAAGAATGACATTTCACAATGCTAAAGTCGTCCTCTCAATAGGAAGACATAACAGTCTTAAACAATCTTCTCTTGTTGCTTCATTTTTTAAGCATTCATATGTGTGGTCTTTGGGTCTTTTCTTTTGGCCAGTGTTCTCATTTTTCACTGCTAGAGATGTTTCTATAATCTGTGAGGGAAGAGTTGTTCCTTTGTCTCTCTGACTATGGTAGTGTTCATTTTCAGCATGCTCTGGGCAATGTAAACAATTTCATGGGGTACCACTTGAGAGAACAAAACTTCTGACTTATAATTATTTCATTTAGTGTTGTAGTTATTTTTAATGTAATTATTGTCCTTTTTAAAATGCCAAGTATGAGAAATAGAATTTAGATGAGGACTTAAGAAGTTAATTATATTTTAAGGAATTATTTTTTAGCATTGTGTGATTATGAGTAATAAGGTATTATAAAGAACAAATCAGAAAGGAGTAGCTGTTTGTTCATTTATAAGGATTCTTGGCAGTAAGACTTTTTTTTTGTTCTAGGTCTTTAAAGCTCTGCAGTGATGTGTAATTGTCAAATCTCTTCATTTCTATCTGGAGAGAATGCCCTGTTATTTAGAGAATATTCTGTTTTTCTGGAAAAAGACATCTGTTCGTTGATCTCCATGTCTAAATGCAAGAAAAGGAAAGAGAGGTTTAAGGAAACAAAAGTGCCAAATCAAGGGATGTACTTGGAAATTGACAAAAGTACAATTAGTATCATTAAAAAATTTTTTTTGGTAAAAACACCTAACACAAAATTTACTGTTTAGCCATGTTTAAGTGTATAATTTAGTAGTGTGAAGTATATTCACATTGTTGTGAAACAGATCTCCAGACTTTTTCATCTTGCAAATCTGACACCTATACCCATTTAAAAAGTTCTCCTTACCCGCCTCTCCCCAGCCACTGGGAACCACTGTTCTACTTTCTGTTTCTATGAATTCTGTGAACTACTCCACACCTCATGAGTAAAATCATGTGGTATTAGTCTTTTCGACAGACTTACTTCACATAGCATAATGCCCTCAAGGTTCATCCATCTCATAGCATGTGACAAGATTTGTGTCCTTTTTCAAACTAAGTAATATTCTCTTTTATGTATATACCACATTTTGTTTATCTGTTCATCTGTCAATGGATATTTGCATTGCTTCCACCTCTTGGCTATTGTGATTAGTTCTGCGATGAACATGGGTGTGCAAATATCTCTTTGAGACCTTACTTTCAATTCTTTTGGATATATACCCAAAAGTGGGAGTGCTGGATCACACGGTACTTCTATTTTTAATTTTTGGAGGAACCACTGTACCATTTTTCCACAGCAGTTGCACTGTTTTACGGTCCTATTAACAATATGCAAGGGTTCCAATTTCTCCACATCCTTGCCAACATTTATTTTCTCTTTTTTTGGGTAGTAGCCCTCTCATGGGTATGAGGTGATATCTCTTTGTGATTTTGATTTGCGTTTCTCTGATTAATGATGTTGAGCATCTTTTTATATACTCGTTGGCCATTTGTATATCATCTTTGGAGAAATATCTGTTTGAGTCCTTTGCTCATATTTTTAATCAAGTTGATTTTTTGTTGAGTTGTAGTTGTTCTTTATACATTCTGGACATTAACCCCTTATGATTTGCAAATATATGATTTGTAAATATTTTCTCCCATCCTGTAGGTTGCCTTTTTGCCCTGTTGATTGTGTCCTCTGATGTACAAAATTTTTTGTTTGATGTGCTTGCATTAGTCTATTTTTGCTTTTGTTGCCTGTGCCTTTAATGTCATATCCAAGAAATAATTGCCAAGTCCAATATCATGAAGCTTCCCCCTATGTTTTCCTTTAGAAGTTTTATAGTTTTAGGTCTTATGTTTAGGTCTTTAATTAATTTTGCATTAATTTTTATATAGTGTAAGATAAGGGTTCCATTTCATTCTTTTGTGTGTGACTATCCAGTTTCCTCAGCACCATTTGTTGCAAAGGCTGTCCGTTACTCCATTGAGTGGTCTTAGCACCCTTGCTAAAAATCGTTTGACCTGAGGGTTTATTTCTAGGCTTTCTTTCTATTCTATTGGTCTATTTGTCTTTATGCCAATACCACACTGTTTTGATTACTGTAGCTTTGTAATATGTTTGTAAATCAGGAAGTGTGAGTCTTCCAACTTGGTTGTTCATTTTCAGAATTGTTTTGGCTGTTTGGAGTCCCTTGAGATTCCATATGAATTTTAGGATAAATTTTTCTGTTTCTGCGCAAAATACTGTTGAGATTTTGATATAGATTTTGTTGAATCTGTAAACTGCTTGGAGTAGTATGGACATCTTAACAATATTAAGTCTTCCAATCCATGAACACAAGACATCTTTCCTTTTACTTATGTGTTAATTTCTTTCAGCAATGTTTTGTAGTTTTCACTGTATAAGTCTTTGTCCTTGGTTATATTTATTCCTAAATATATTCTTTTTGATGCTATTTTAAATGGAATTATTTTCTTAATTTCTTTTTCAGATTGTTCATTGTTAGTTATAGAAATGCAGCTGATTTTTGTGTATGGATTTTGTATCCTCCAACTTGGGTAAATTAGTTTATTAGTGCTAACATCGTTTGTGTAAAATCTTTAGGGTTTTCTGTATATAAGATCATGTCATCTGTGGACAGAGATAATTTTACTTTTTCCTTTCCAATTTGAGTGCTTTTTATTCCTTTTTCTTGGTTAATTGCTCTGGCTAGGACTTCTAGTACTGTGTTGAATAAAAGTATCAAAAGCAGGCATCCTTTCTTTATTCCTGATCTTAGAGGAAAAGCTTTCAGTCTTTCACCTTTGAGTATGATGTTAGCCGTGGGCTTTTCATTAATGACCTTTATTATGTTGAGGTAGTCACCATTTATTCCTAGGTTTTTTTTAGTGTTTTTATCATGAAAAGGTGTTGAATCTTGTCAAATGCTTTTTGTACATCAATTTGAGATGCTCATGTGGTTTTTTTCCTTCATTCTGTTAATGTGGTGTATTACGTTGATGGATTTTTGTATTCTGATCAATCCTTATGCTCCAGGAATAAATCCCATTTGATCATGGTGTTTAATCCTTTAATGTGCTGTTGAATTCAGTTTGCTAGTATTTTGCTGAGGATTTTTACATTGATATTCATCAGGATTGTTGGTATATAATTTTATTTTCCTGTAATGTCTTTATCTGGCTTTGTTATAGGGGTAATTCTGGCCTCATATAATAGGCTTAGAAGTGTTATCTCCTTAGAAGTGTTCTCTCCTCCTTAATTTTTTCAAAGAGTTTCTGGAGGGATGGTGTTAATTCTCCCTGAAAGTTTGGTAAAATTCTCCAGTGAAGCCATCTGGTTGGTCCTGGGCTTTCCTTTCTTGAGAGGTTTTCGATTAATGATTCATTATCCTTTTTCGTTATTGGTCTGTTAAAATTTTCTATTTCTTCGTGATTTAGTCTTGGTAGATTGTGTGTTTCTAAGAATTTATCCATTTCTTCTAGGTTAACCATTTTGCTGGCTTATAATTGTTCATAAAATTCTTGTCTAATCCTTTTTATTTCTATGGCATCAGTTGTAATGTCCCCACTTTCATTTCTGATTTTAGTTGTTTGAGTCTTCTCTTTTGTTTTGTAGTTATCTAGTGAAGGGTTTATCAATTTTGTGATACTGTCAGAAAAACAATTCTTTGTCTCATTGATTTTTTTCTGTTGTTTTTCTATTCTCTATTTTATCTCTAATATTTATTATTTCCTTCCTTCTCTTAGCTTTGGATTTCATTTGTTCTTCTTTTTCTAGTTTCTTGAGGTATAAAGTTAAGTTATTGATTTGAGATCTTTCTTCTTTTTAAATGTACACATTTACTGCCATAATGTTCCCCCATAGCATTGCTTTTGCTGTACTTCACAAGTTTTGATAGTTGTGTTTTCATTTTCGTTTATCTCAAGTTATTTGTAATTTACCGGTGACTTCATCTTTGAGCCATTGGTTGTTGTGTGTTAACTTCCATGTAATTATGGATTTTCTAATTTTCCTTTCTCTTCATTTCATTCCATTGTGGTCAGAAAAGGTAACTTTGTATAGTTTCAGTCTTTTTGAATCTGTTAAGACTTTTTTTGTAGCCTAACATGTAGTCTGTCTTGGAGAATGTTCCGTGTGCACTTGAGAAGAATGTATATTCTGTTGTTGGGTGGAGGGTTCTGTATATGTCTCTTAGTTCCAGTTGGTCTGCGGTGTTGTTAAAGTTGTCTGTTTCCTTATTGATCTTCTGTCTCATTGTTCTATCCAGTTTTGAAAGTGGAGTATTGAAGTTTTTCTATTATGATTATGTTGTTTTCTATTTTACTTTCAATTCTGTCAAAGTTTGCATTATATATTTAGGAGCTCTGAGGTTTGGTGCATAAATACTTATAATTGTTATATTTTTTGGTGAATTGGCCCATTTATCTATCATTATATAATGTCCTCTGTCTCTTGTAACAGGTTTTAATTTAAAGTCTATTTTGTCTAATATTAGTATAACCATTCCTAGTCTCTTTTTGGTTACCATTTGTGTGATATATCTATCTTTTTCCATCTTTTCACTTTTGGTCTATGTATGTTCTTAGATCTAAAGTGTGACTCTTATAGACAGCATATAGTTGGATGCTGTGTTTCCCAGAGAAGCTTATATTTTCATACCACTTTATGTTGCTGTCTCCTGTCCTTTCATTTCAACTTGCAGGACTTCCTCTAGCATTTCTTGTAGAACAGGTCTAGTTGTAATAAATTCTCTCAGCTTCTGTTTATCTGGGAAAGTCCTAATTTTTCCGTCTTTGAAGAACAGTTTTGCCAGATACAATATTCTTGATTCACCATTTTCTTTCAGCACTTTGAATATATCATCTCACTTCCTTCTGGCCTGTAAAGTTTCTCCTGAGAAATCTGATGATCCTGTTGTAGTTCCCTTGTATGTGATGAATTGCATTTCTTTTTCTTTCTTTCTTTTTTTTTTGTGAGGAAGATTAGCCCTGAGCTAACATCTGTGCCAGTCTTCTTTCATTTTGTATGTGGGATGCTGCCACAGCACGGTTCAATGAACACTGTGTAGGTCTGTGCCAGGGATCCGAACCTGTGAACCCTGGGTCACCAAAGCAGAGCATGCAAATTTAACTACTACATCACCAGGCTGGCCCCATGAATTGCATTTCTATTGCTGCTTTCAAGATTCTTTGTCTTTGACTTTAGGCAGCTTGATTATAGTGTCTGTCAGTGTAGTTTTTCTCTTTTCTTTTGGAGTTATCCTAGTTGGAGCCCTTTGAGCTTCTTTAATTTGTATATCCATTTTTCCCTCATATTTGGGAAGTTATCAGCCATTGTTTCTTCACATAAGCTCTCTGCCCCATTTCTTTCTCTCTTCTACCTCTGGGATTCCCATAATGCGTATATTGATCCTCTTGATAGTTTCTTCTAAGTCCCTTAGGCTCTACTCACTTTTCTTTATTCTTTTTGCTCCTTGGATTGTATGATTTCAAATGACCTGCCTTCAAATTCATTGATTCTTTGTTCCACCTGTTGAGGTCTAATGTTGAACCCTTCTAATGAATTTTTTAGTTCAGTTATTGTGTTTTTCAGCTCCAGAATTTCTTGTTTTGTTTTTTTAAAGTTTCTGTTTGTTGATATTCTCATTTTGTTTATGCATCATTTTCCTGATTTCATTTAGTTGTCTGTCTTCTCTTTTAGCTCATTCAGCATTTTTATGACAGTTATTTTATTATTTATTTATTTATTTTTATTGAGGTATAATTGATATACAACAATATATTAGTTTCAGGTGTAAAACATAATGATTCAGTATTTGTATATATTGCAAATGATCACCACAATAAGTCTAGTTAACATTCATCACCATAGTTACAGAATTTTTTTTCTTATGATGACAGCTTTTAGCAACTTTGAAATATGCAATACAGTATTATTAACTGTAGTCACCATGCTGTACATTTCATCGCCGTGTCTTACTTATTTTATAACTGGAAGTTTGTACTTTTTGACTCCTTTTACCTGTTTCGCACACACCCTACCCCTGGCCTCTGGCAGCTGCCAATATGTTCTCTGTATCTTTGAACTTAGTTTTGGGGTTTGTTTTTAGATTCCACATATAAGTGAGATCATATGGTATTTGTCTTTCTCTGTTTAAGCTATTTTGCTTAGCATAATGCCCTCAAGGTTCATTTATGTTGTTATAAATGGCAAGATTTCATTCTTTTTTATGACTAAATATTTTATATATATATATATATATGTATGTATGTATGTATGTATGTATGTATATATACACACACACACACACACCCCACATCTTCTTTATCCATTCATTCATTGATGGATGCTTGGGTTGTTTCCACATCTTGGCTATTGTAGATAATGCTGCAATGAACAGTGGGGTGCGTATATCTTTTGAAGTTAGTATCTTTGTTTGTTTTGGTTAAATACCCAAAAGTGAGATTGCTGGATCATATGGTAGTTCTATTTTTAATTTTTTGAGGAACTTCCATGTTGTTTTCCATAGTGGTTATACCAATTTACATTCCCACCAACAGTACACAAGGATTCCCTTTTCTCCACATCATCACCAACACTTGTTATTTCTTGTCTTTTTGATAATAGCCATTCTCATCAGTGTGAGATGATGTCTCATTGTGGTTTTGCTTTGCATTTCCTTGATGATTAGTGATGTTGAGCACCTTTTCATGTACCTTTTGGCCATCCATATGTCTTCTGTGGAAAAATGTCTATTTGGATCCTTGGCCCATTTTTCAATCAGATTGATGGTGGGTTTTTTGCTGTTGAATTGTGTGAGTTATTTATATATTTTGGATATTAGACTGTTTCTGGATGTATGATTTACAAATATTTTCTCCCATGCCTTAGGTTGCCTTTTTGTTTTATTGATGATTTCCTTTGCTGTGCAGAAGCTTTTTAGTGTGGTATAGTCTCACTTGTTTATTTTTGCTTTTGTTGCCTTTGGTTTTGGTGTCAAATCCAAAAAATCGTTGCCAAGATCAACGTCAAGGAGCCTACCACCTATGTTTCTACTAGGATTTTGTGGTTTCACATCTTACATTCATGTCAGATACATTTTGAGAAATGCATTGTTAGGCAATTTCATCATTGTGCAAACATCATAGAATGTACTTCTGCAAACCTAGATGGTATAGCCTATTACATACCCAGGCTATATAGTACTAATCTTATGGGATCTCTGTCTTATGTGTGGTCCATCAGTGACTGAAATGTTATGCAGTGCATCATTGTATGCAATTTGGGTACAGAAAGTATAGATGTAATCCTTCAAGGTGCTCATTTTTAATTTGATGAAAGACAACCTCAATGCATAAAAAACTAAATAACAGTACAGGACCTAAGTAGCAAATACAACAGTACAAGAACCACCACTATTAGTTATGCAGAAGCAGAAATGACAATGAATTGAAGTGGACAGGGCTGGCTTCTGAAGACTTTGGCCTGGTCCTTGAGTGGGTAAGATCATATCTTAGTATCTGTCTTGGAGAAAAAAATCACACATCCAAAGGCAAGCCTGTACAGGCAGTATTGTTTGTACAGCAGAAATGTATAAATAATCTAAATGGTCATCAAGAAAGTGGCTAAATAAACTGTTCCGCCTGTATGTAGAATACTGTGCAGCAATTAAATAGTGGAGATAACATGTGTACTGACAATTTTCTTAGTAAATTGTTGGCTTTTAAAAACAGATATCTTAGTTCATTCGGGCTGCTATAACAAAATACTGCAGACTGAGTAGTTTATAAACAACAGAATTTATTTCTCACAGGTCTGGAGGCTTGAAGTCCAAGATCAGGGTGCCAGGTTGGTTGGTTGAGGGCCCTCTTTTGGGTTGCAGACTTCTTCTGGTTGTTGGAAGGGGCTAGGGAGCTCTGTGGAGTCTTACAAGAGCACTAATCCCACCTGATGACTGTAGTGTCTTCCAAAGACCTCATCTCCTAACACTATCACCTTGGGCTTTAGGATTTGAACATATGAATTGGTGAGAGGTGGGGGAGTGGTGGGGACACAAACATTTAGACTATAGCAAGGGAAGTTTCAGTTAATATGTATGATATTAGCTGAGTTAAAAAACAAATCAAGCTAGTCTGCAGATGATAATACTGCATACTTTTACAGGTAAATAGTATAGAAGTTCATGGTAAAGGAAGGGTAGACTGATAACAGTGGTTATAACAATTAAGCATTCATAAATTACTTACATAATTGAAAATAAAGAAAAGGCCCAGATGAAAATTTATCAAAACGCTAGTGTCAGTTATTTCTGTTTATTGATATTATAAACAAATTTTCTTATTCTTTATATTTGACTATATTTTCTGAATTTTTACAGGAAACATTTTATCAGAAGATGTTAAATTATACAGTCATTTATAAATGAGAGAGAAATAATTGACAAATCGTTAATAAAATTAACTTTTACAAAGTGGAATAAAGGAACAAGTAGAATTTAATTAGGTAGAGAGATAAGGGAGTTTGTGGGTGTGGGATTTGGTTGAGGGAGACAGAAGAAAATCTAGAATGTCTCAGAAACTTTTTAAAGTTTTTTTTTTAATTTTTAATTTTTTATTGCGTTAATGATAGGTTACAATCTTGTGAAATTTCAGCTATACATTATTGTCTGTCAGTCATGTTGTAGGTGCAACCCTTCACCGTTTGTGCCCACCCCCCACCGCCACTTTCCCCTGGTAGCCACTAATCTGTTCTCTTTGTCCACAGGTTTAAATTCCTCATATGAGTGGAGTCATACAGAGATTGTACTTCTCTGTCTGGCTTATGTCACTTAACATAATTCCCTCAAGGTCCATCCATGTTGTTGCAAATGGGACGATGTTGTTCTTTTTTATGGCTGAGTAGTATTCCATTGTATATATATATACACCACATCTTCTTTATCCAATCATCTGTTGATGGGCACTTAAATTGCTTCCATGTATTGGCTATTGTAAATAACGCTGCAGTAAACATTGGGGTGCATAGGACTTTTGGAATTGCTGACTTCAAGCTCTCTGGATAGATACCCTGTAGCGGAATAGCTGGATCACATGGTAGTTCTATTTTTAATTTTTTGAGGAATCTCCATACTGTTCTCCATAGTGGCTGCACCAGTTTGCATTCCCACGAGCAGTGTATGAGGGTTCCTTATTCTCCACAACCTCTCCAACATTTGTTACTATTTGTTTTAGTTATTTTTGTCATTCTAATGGGTGTAAGGTGATATCTTAGTGTAGTTTTGATTTGCATTTCCCTGATGATCAGCGATGATGAACATCTTTTCATGTGCCTATTGGCCATCCGTATATCTTCTTTGGAGGAATATCTGTTCATGTCTCCTGCCCATTTTTTGATTGGGTTGTTTGATTTTTTGTTGTTGAGTTGTGTGAGTTCTTTATATATTATGGATATTAAGCCTTTGTCAGATGTATTACTTGCAAATATTTTTTCCCAGTTAGTGGGTTGTTTTTTTGTTTCACTCCTGTTTTCCCTTGCCTTGAAGAAGCTCTTTAGTCTGATGAAGTCCCATTTGTTTATTTCTATTGTTTCCCTTGTCTGAGAAGACATAATGTCCGAAAAGATCCTTTTAATACTGATGTCAAAGAGTGTACTGCCTACATTTTCTTCTAGAAGTCCTATGGTTTCAGGTCTCACTTTTAGGTCTTTGATCCATTTTGAGTTTATTTTTGTGAATGGTAAAAAAGAATGGTCAATTTTCATTCTTTTACATGTGGCTTTCCAGTTTTCCCAGCACCATTTGTTGAAGAGACTTTCTTTCCTCCATTGTATGCCCTCAGCTCCTTTGTCAAACATTAGCTGTCCATAGATGTGTGGTTTTATTTCTGGGCTTTCAATTCTGTTCCATTGATCTGTGCATGAGTTTTTGTACCAGTACCATGCTGTTTTGATTCCTGTAGCTTTGTAGTATGTTTTGAAGTCAGGGATAGTGATGCCTCCAGCTGTGTTCTTCTTTCTCAGGATTGCTTTAGCAGTTCAGGGTCTTTTTTTGCCCCATATGAATTTTAGGATTCTTTGTTCTGTTTCTGTAAAGAATATCATTGGGATTCTGATTGGGATGGCACTGAATCTGTAGATTGCTTTAGGTAGAATGGACATTTTAACTATGTTTATTCTTCCAATCCATGTGCATGGAATATCTTTCTATCTCTTTACGTCGTCATCCATTTCTTTCAGAAAAGCCTTGTAATTTTCATTGTATAGGTCTTTCACTTCCTTAGTTAAATTCACCCCAAGGTATTTTATTCTTTTTGTTGCGATTGTGAATGGTATTGTGTTCTTGACTTCTTTTTCTGTTAGTTCGTTATTAGAGTATAGAAATGCTACTGATTTATGTGAATTGATTTTGTACCCTGCAACTTTACTGTAGTTGTTGATTACTTCTGAAAGTTTTCCAATGGATTCTTTGGGGTTTTCTATATATAAGATCATGTCGTCTGCAGACAGCGAGAGTTTCACTTCTTCCCTCCCTATTTGGATTCCTTTTATTCCTTTTTCTTGCCTGATTGCTCTGGCCAAAACCTCCAGTACTATGTTAAATAAGAGTGGTGATAGAGGGCATCCTTGTCTCGTTCCTGTTCTCAGGGGGATGGCGCTCAGTTTTTGCCCATTGAGAATGGTGTTGGCTGTGGGTTTGTTGTATATGGCCTTTATTATGTTGAGGCAGTTCCCTTCTATCCCCATTTTCTTCAGTTTTTATCATAAATGGCTGTTGGATCTTGTCAAATGCTTTCTCTGCATCTATTGAGATGATCATGTGGTTTTTATTCCTCAGTTTGTTGATGTGATGTTTTACGTTGATTGATTTGCGGATGTTGAACCATCCCTGTGTCCCTGGTATGAATCCCACTTGATCATGATGTATGATCCTTTTGATGAATTGCTGTATTCAGGTTGCCAAAATTTTGTTGAGAATTTTTGCATCTATCTTCATCAGCAATATTGACCTGTAGTTCTCCTTTTTCGTGCTGTCCTTGTCAGGTTTTGGTATCAGTGTGATGTTGGCCTCATAGAATGTGTTAGGAAGTGTTCCATCCTCCCTAATTTTTTGAAATAGCTTGAAAAGGATAGGTATTAAATCCTCTCTGAAAGTTTGGTAGAATTCCCCAGGAAAGCCATCTGGTCCTGGGGTTTTATTCTTTGGGATGCTTTTGATGGCTGTTTCAATCTCTTTCCTTGTGATTGGTCTGTTCAAATTGTCTGCTGCTTCTTGAGTGAGCTTTGGGAGATTGTAGGAGTCCAAGAATTTATCCATTTCCTCTAGGTTATCCATTTTGCTGGCGTATAGTTTTTCATAGTATTCTCTTATAATCCGTTGTATTTCTGCAGAGTCTGTTATTTCTCCTCTTTCATTTCTTATTTTGTTTATTTGAGCTTTCTCTCTTTTTTTCTTTGTAAGTCTGGCTAGGGGTTTGTCAATGTTATTTATCTTCTCAAAGAACCAGCTTTTTGTTTCGTTGATCCTTTCTACTGCCTTTTTTGTTTCAATAGCATTTATTTCTGCTTTGATTTTTATTATTTCTCTCCTTCTGCTGACTTTGGGCTTTGTTTGTTCTTCTTTCTCTAATTCAGTTAGGTGTAGTTTAAGATTGCTGATTTGGGATTTTTCTTGTTTGTTAAGATGTGCCTGAATTGTGATGAATTTTCCTCTTAATACAGCTTTTGCTGCATCTCATATGAGTTGTTATGGCATGTTATCATTTTCATTTGCCTCCAGGTATTTTTTGATTTCTTCCTTAATGTCTTCAATGATCCATTGCTTGTTCAATAGTGTATTGTTTAGTCTCCACATCCTTGTGCCTTTCTCAGCTTTTTCCTTGTAATTAATTTCTAGCTTTACAGCATTGTGATCGGAGAAGATGCTTGTTATTATTTCAATTTTTTTAAATTTGTAGAGGCTTGCCTTGTTCCCCAACATATGGTCTATCCCTGAGAATCTTCCATGTGCACTTGAGAAGAATGTGTATTCTGCTGTTTTTGGCTGAAGTGTTCTATATGTGTCTATTAAGTCCAACTGTTTTAGCTTTTCGTTTAGCTCTGCTGTTTCTTCGTTGATTTTCTGTCTTGATGAACTGTCCATTGATGATAGTGGGGTGTTGAGGTCCCCTACTATTATTGTGTTATTTTTGATATCTTCTTTTAGGTTTTTTAATAGTTGCTTTATGAACTTTGGTGCTCCTGTGTTGGGTGCATAGATATTTATAAGTGTTATTTCTTCTTGATGAAGTGTCCCTTTGATCATTATATATTGGCCCTCTGTGTCTCTCTCTACCTGCCTTATCTTGAAATCTGTTTTGTCTGATATAAGCATTGCGACACTTGCTTTCTTTTGTTTGCTATTAGCTTGGAGTACTGTCTTCCACCCCTTCACTCTGAGCCTGTGTTTGTCCTTGGAGGTGAGGTGTGTTTCCTGGAGGCAACAAATTGTTGGATCTTGTTTTTTAATCCATTTTGCCACTCTATGTCTTTTTATTGGAGGATTCAATCCATTTACATTGAGGGTGAGTATTGATGCATGAGGGCTTAATGCTGTCATTCTGTTGCTCATTTTCTGGTTTTCCTGCGTTTCCTTTGTTTCTCATCCTGTGTGTTTTAGCCTACCCCTTGACTTCTGCAATTTCTTATGCTGGGTTTCTTAGATTTTTCCTTATTTATGTTTTGTGTCTCTGTTCTGTGTTTTAGTTTAGTGGCTACCCTGAAGTTTGTATTTAGAATCTCGTGTATAACATAGTCCATTTTCTGGTGGTCTCTTACTTCCTCAGCCTACACTGTTTTAGTCCCTTTCCTTCTCCCCTCCTAAATTATTATTTTCATCTCTTATTCCAAATTGTGTTGTGAGTTTGTGGTTAGAGTGATAAGATTGTCTTTCCTTTTGTGATTTCCTTCCCTTTATCCTAATGTTATAGTTGAATATTTGCTATCCTATTCAGAGTCTATCTATTTGTCTCCCTACTCTGTGTTTTGTGACCCCTTGCTCCCTTTTTTTCTTTTTTCAGGTATGAGAGCCTTCTTGAGGATTTCTTGTAGTGGAGGTCGTGTGACTACGAAGTCCCTCAGCTTTTGTTTGTCTGGAAAAGATCTAATTTCTCCCTCATATCTGAAGGATATTTTTGCTGGAAAGAGTATTCTTGGCTGAAGATTTTTATCCTTTAAAATTTTGAATATGTCACTCCAATCTCTCCTAGTTTGTAAGGTTTCTGTAGAGAAATCCGCTGAAAGTCTGATGGGGGTTCCTTTGTAGGTTATTTTCTTCTTCCTTGCTGCCCTGAGTATTCTTTCTTTGTCCTTCATTTTTGCCATTTTTACTAGTATGTGCCTTGCAGTAGGTCTTTTTACATTGACAAATCTAGGAGATCTGAAAGCTTCCTCCACACACATTTCTCTCTCAATCCCTAGATTTGGGAAGTTCTCTTCTATTGTTTCTTTGAGCATGCTTTCTGCTCCATTTTCCTTTTCCACGCCCTCAGGAATTCCGATGATTCTTAAGTTGCATTTTCTCATTGAGTCAGCCAGTTCTCTGATATTTTCTTCAGTTTTTTAAATTCTTAGTTCTCTTTCTTCCTCTGTCTGGAGCCGTTCAGCCTGTCTGTCTTCGATCATGCTAATTTGCTTCTCTATGGTGTCTACACAGGCATTCAGGGAATCTGTATTCTGTTTTATATGATCCATTGTATTTTTCATCTCTAGTATTTCTAATTGATTCTTCTTTATAATTTCAATCTCTTTTGTGAAGTAACTCCAGAACTCGTTTGTTTCTCTATATTTCCCTTTACCTCATTGAATATTTTGAGGATAGCTATTTTGAACTCATCTTCACTTAGTTTACCCATTTCCAAGCCCTCAGGACCTACTTCTGTATTTTTATTGTTTTCCTTTTGGACTGGAGCTTTTATAAATTGCTGCATGGTAGAGGAGCAGTTTTTGTGCATGATGCTATTATTCGGCTGCAGTTGCAGCCTGTTGCCAGTAGATGGGGATCGAGAGGCTTGTTTTCTGAGCCCTGTGCCTTCAGCCGCGATGCATGGGTTGGGGGAGGAGGGGCACTTTCACTCACTAGGACCTGTATTGGATGAGCTCTCGCCTTTTGGTCTCCAGGGTCCCTGGCTTGCTGGGGCTCCCCTACATGAAAGCTTGCCCCTGTTAGAGGGTTTCTGCTGCACAGGCGGTGGGAGTCCTGGATGATCCCCTGACGCACGGCCCCTCCCCCGCTCCTTCCCGCACCCGCGGCAGCGATCCCAGTCTCTAGGGGAGGGAGCGAAGTTCTCTCCTACCCCATTCCAGCTCCTGTGCGGTTGCTCCAGCTTCTCCGCCTTCTGTCATTAGGCTGCTGTGGCTCTCTGACTAAATTTCTGTTATTAGGATTTATTTTTTTTTTTTTGGTTGGAAAGCACTTGCTCTTTTTAGTTGTAATTTGGAGGGGAGAGATTCCTGGGTGAGCTCACGCTGCCATGTAACTGACGTCACTCCTAAAGTTTTATAGAGCCATTTAACACTGCCTTATATTTTTAAGCCACTCATTCAGTAACTATTTCAGGGCCTAGTAGGTGCCAGAATCACTATGAGCCTATTAGGGTCCCTGCCCCTAAGGAACTTATGTTTTGATGAGGAAGATGCACACAGGAAAATTAGAATACAGTGTAGCAAGTAAGAATCAATTGGTAAGGTGGAGAAACGGCTTGGTGAGGGTTGGTAGAGAAGGCTTTCCTGAAGGAACAGAAGTCTAAACTGAGATTTGGAGTTAAGTTGAAAGTCATGTGAAATGTCTGGAGAGGGAAAGCAGAGACCAGCACATAAAACACCTTGTAAACTGTTTTAAGGACTTGATTTTATAGTGTTTAAATGTTTGGTATATGCAATTGCTGGATGTTCTTTGCAACATAGTAAACAATAATCATATTAGTTGTTTGGCACTTAGTAGGCACATAATAAACTGTCTCCTCTTTTCTCCTCTTTGTTCTCTTCCCTTCCTTTATATGCAGCTGATGCATGGCGTGAGTTTTTTTGGGGGAAATAAATGCAAACCCCAAAATGCTGCTGATTTATAAGGAGGTAACCTTAATTTAGCATATTGAAAGAATCATGTTTAGTTCACCAAAATAAAAATGCTATTTAACATAGTTGTCTGCTCTTTAAATCAGTGATCACAATGAGTTAGTTATGGAATTGAATACAATAAGATATTCAAAATTTTTGATCATCAACATCTTTTGACTTCTTACTACTTAATAAATTGTACTACTTTCAGGGTTATTTATACTGACAGTGGCTTGGAGTTTTGTAAATAACACAAGTAGTTTTTGTGTTTTGTAATAACACAGGCTATCTTAACACAATAACACAAGTTAAATACTTGTGTTTTGTAATGACACAAGTTACTTAATCTGTACTCAGGTAAATAAAATGTGGTGTCTGTATGTTATCTATTGTGGGATTCCCAAAAGAAATTCGTTTTTGCAAGACAAATCTCATATCATTTAAGGGGCCTGAATTGCCACAGGGAATCTTGAAACTGGCAGCATTGTTTACTGAACTTTTTGAAAATAGATTTCTTCCCTTCTTTAAAGGCAGATAATAACTGAAAGAATCATAACTTCTGTGAAGAGAGAACCTATCACATTATTATTTGTTAATGATGGGCTATTCCCATTTGGGAAGTTTACAGAAAAATAGTTAACAAACATGTGCAATTAGGAAAGGAGGAATAACTGAATTTTGTTACAATCTACAATCCTATTCCAAAACAAAAAAATACGCTGAACACTCTAGGCATACAACATGTTGCGTTGTTAGCATGGAAAAACTAAATTTTGCTTATCACTTGATTCACACCTCTGTGTCTTTAACTTGTGTTTTTTCAACTGCATGGAATGAAACAAGCTTTAAGACTTTTCTTGTCTCACAGAAAGTTCATCATTCCCTTCTTTGTGCCACCACTGTCCCTGTTATTATATCACTTGCTATGTTATTGTTGCTGTTATAGCACTTGCCACATTTATGACAGTTGTTTTCTATTTTCTTATTAGATTGTGACCTCCTTAAGTAAAGGGAATGTTTCATTCCATATTGAGTGTCCGGTGTCATAAATCCATGGTTAGCATGAATGAAAGGGGGCTTTCTGAAATTACATGGTGTTGCATAATGAAAAACTATTAAAGGTTAAAGGTTTACAGTTTTACTGGTTGATTGGTAGCTAGCACTAAGCAGTTACTTCTACTGTCTTATCATAGGAAGCTGGTTAAAACCCACAAGGATGTTTGAACAATAAGATTTATTTCATATAACTCTGTTACAAGACTGAATACCAAAGAGGTAAGGGAAAGAACGATAAGCATATTACTTCGAGCGTGCCAGGGTTTAGGGAACCTCACTCATAACTAAGTGTAAAAGTTCAAGTTTTTAAAATGGAATAATTATTCGGTTTACAAAAAAGTTTACTACATGAGTATCTTAAGTAGTGTTCTTTTTTAGTGCATTTTAAATTATTAAAAATAGGAAGCGTGATGTAATGGAAAAAGCAATGTAGTGAAATCTGGGTTTTTGGGGTTCTAGACTTGACTCTAATAGCAACTCTGATTTGGGACAAGTTTAAAAACCTCTTTGAACTTTAGTTTTCTTCTCTGTAAAAGTGTAGTTTGTAGTATGTCATATTCAGTAGTACAACTTTAATATCAGTTTATTTTGTTTCATTTTTTTAAAGGCAAATTTCTTTTTTTTAAAGACTGGCACCTGAGCTAAGATCTGTTCCCAATCTTCTTTTTTTTCTTCTTCTTCTCCCCAAAGCTCCCCAGTACATAGTTGTATATTCTAATTGTAGGTCCTTCTCGTTGTGCTATGTGGGACACCACCTCAGCATGGCTGGATGAATGGTGCCATGTCCACGCCCAGGATCCTAACGGGCGAAACCTAGGCTGCCAAAGCAGAATGCGCAAACTTAACCACTCGGCCACAGGGCTGGCCCTGAATTTATTTAAAAGTGTGCTTATAGAGAATTTTAAGAATGAAGCTAGTGCAAAGGGAGGGACAAGTATTTTGAATATAGAAACCACCTAAATTCAGAAGATTATTTAAATTTTGTAAGTATTCATCCAAGATATTTTTGATATATTTTTTAAGGGATAAAGCAAATCAAAAAACAGTCTACTTCTAGTTTTATAAAACAAAAAAAATGTATACATTAATGCATGTGCAGGAAAACATACAGTAAGATAAGTATTAATGTTATCTCTAGTGTGGGTTACATATAATGGAAAAAACAAGGAGAATAAAATAATATTTTTCTTTTTTCTACAATGATAATGAAGAAAAACTAAAACAAACTTAAAAGACTATTTCAAAAGGACCATTTGTGGCTTTGGAAAAGTAGATTATTATTTGCCATACAAGCAAGGAAAACACACTGGGAGCTGGGGCCTACATGTCAAAGGTAGGCTTTTTTTCTGTTTCCCGGTTTTACTGAGAACTGTTACCCTTGGCGGAAAGCAGAAGACAAGACCACTAAGTGATTGGTGTTCAGCTCTTTAGTTGTAATGGGAACAAGAGTTCCTATTATGGGGTCTGTGGACAAACTTTAGGTGAATCCATGGACCATTTGAAATTGTATCAAAAATTGTGAATGTCCATTCATGCATTTCATGTATGTCACTCCAGTGACTGGGTCCATAGCTTTAACAGATTTATAGAGAGCGCATGATCCAAAAAGGATTAAGAATCCTATGGACAGTTCTTGTCTGCTTGTACATAGAGTATAAGTTGTGGATTTTAGGCACAGACTACTGAAAGTGACATTGTTTATTCGGGTCGTGGAGTGATGAGAATAATTGTAGAGCTGTTGATTTTTCTCTATGCATTTCTATCTTTCCTGCTATTGTTTTGTAACCTTTGGTTTTTGTCTACCATTTTCATCCAAAAAGCTGCCAGACTCCTCAAAATAAATCTAATTTAGAGATTCTAACCTTTTCCCTAACAGCTCAGTTTATTGAGGATCTTTCCATTTTTTTTTGTCTTTTTATCAAGGAATGAATTGCAATTGTGCACTCAAATGATTTTTAACAGGTTTTGTTGCATTTAAACAATTAGAGTTTTATCTTTATTTATTTATTTATTTAAATTTATTTATTTATTTATTTTTTTGAGGAAGATTAGCCCTGAGCTAACTACCGCCAATCCTCCTCTTTTTGCTGAGGAAGACTGGCCCTGAGCTAACATCCATGCCCATCTTCCTCTACTTTATACGTGGGATGCCTGCCACAGCATGGCTTTTTGCCACGTGGTGCCATGTCTGCACCCGGGATCTGAACCGGCAAACCCCAAGCCGCCGTGAAGCGGAATGTGCGAACTTAACTGTTGCGCCACCAGGCCTGCCCCTCATCTTTATTTATTTTGTTTTTTGTTTTTTTTTTAAGATTTTATTTTATTTTTTTTTCCTTTTTCTCCCCAAAGCCCCTCAGTACATAGTTGTATATTCTTCGTTGTGGGTTCTTCTAGTTGTGGCGTGTGGGACGCTGCCTCAGTGTGGTTTGATGAGCAGTGCCATGTCCACGCCCAGAATTCAAACCAACGAAACACTGGCCCGCCGGCAGCGGAGCACGAGAACTTAACCACTCGGCCACGGGGACAGCCCCTCATCTTTATTTTTATAGGCAAAAAATGAGTAAGTTCCTCCTACAATAAAGACACCATCCTTTTAATCTGTAAGACTTTTTATGTATATCTGGAACCTTGAGGATTTATACCCTGTTCAGTTCGTGATTAATATTTAATGTGTAACTGGAGTCTGTAGACTTTTAACGTTTTTTTCTAATTCCTCTTTTTGGGGAGTAGGGGAGTGGTTAGAAAGAATGTTATAGCAATGATCTTGGATTCTAGTTGCTTATATCAGAAGCACCTCATGATTATGTTTGAAGACAGTATGTCTTTCTGTAAGAAATTTCACTATTTCCACACCAGCATCTCATTAATTCTTCCTGCATTCCCAGGAGAAGTGTTCTGAGTACTTGGTTTCGTTCTGTGTAGGAGAAAAATGGAGGTACTGGTACTCTTTCTATTTAAAAACAAAAAAACACTCAGAACTCAGGGTCTCTGTCAACCTTCTCTCCATTTGGAATTAAATTTCAATCAGTTAGTTTAAATATTAGGTTATGTTGCATACTCGGAACCTAGATATGAAGGGGTCTTCACTTTCAATCATAGCTGTTGATCTAAAAGTTTTTTAGCTTTGGAATTTCACAAAAATGTTTAGTTAAATATGTTCAATCCTTTTCCATTTAAGGTTTTTGGAGTAAAAATTTTATGTATACGTTTTGGTTAGGGTACTTTTTTTGAGCTTGGTTTGAATTTGATACTCTACATCTTTTGTACTCTTCCTAAGGTATTGTGAAATATGTGTGTAGCATATTTCAGGTGAATTTTTAAAAACTGTTCATCACATTTGGTGATAATTGGCAACTTGTAGAGTGTAATATGGGCATAGTTGAGAATATTGCATAAAAATCTATCTTTTCAAATTCATTTCTTCACTTTTCTCACCTGAAGAAAAAAATTAGTAGTACTATGTGGTTTACTCATAATAATATTGCGATTTTAGAAAGAAGATTCCTGCTTTACTTATATGAAGAGTTGAGATATTAATACGTATTTCACAGGGTTATTTGAGAATCAGTGGGATAATAGATGTGAAATGCCTAACACAGTAACTGCACACAGTAGGTTCATTCCAACAAAGGCTATATGTAGCATAAGATGTAATCATGCTTACAGGGAATTGAAAGTCACTGGAGTAGGGAAAAATTAATATATGCCAACAAGTTCTGCCCTGTCCAGGTATTAAATTCATTTAGAATTAATGAACAATTTGGAGAGGAACATGTGGAGTAGAAAGTTTCATTAAAATGAATCTTTATCCTTACATTGGTTGTCTGGAAGCAGAATCAAATAGATAGTAAGAGACTGGCAAATGATAGCAAAATATTTTTTATCTTTGGAACTGCCCTCACAATTGCCATTTTTCGTACCTCTTTACCTGCATTAATTCACTCTAAATTCTTCCTTTTGTGTGGAGATTTTTTTAAATTACATTGTTCTAATGAAAGAGGGCAGTCACCTCAGGAGGCAGTTTTAATTTGTTTAACATGCTAACGAAGTTGAAGTCACCCTCGGAGTATGCCTCTCTGCACCTGACATGCCTTCCCAAGGCAGGATGCCTCCCGCCTCCGTGTGAATAAGAGGAAAGGCTTGCCCGATGAGTTAGACAAAGCCTGCCGAGCCCAGCTGGGAGGAGTTTCCTTCTCTGAGTAGAGCTGGTACAGTCAGGGGCTTTTGGCCACCTTGTGTTCACACCCTTTCACCCAGCGGATTACCTGAGGTGGAGGTGGAGAAGGGAGTGTTGCTCTTTGCAGGGGCCCCTCCACTGGGAGGGCTTTAGCCTGAGAGGAATTGTGGCAGTTGCGGGTTCTCTATTAGAGGCAGATGCTGTCTAACCCCGGTGTGCCACTCCTTCTCCCATACAGACCAGAACATCAGGTCCATCCTCTGGAGTCTCAGGTGGCACCACAGCGGCAGCCTGGGCTAATGATTTGGTGGAAAGGGAAGGGGTGGTCCTTCTGTCTGGACCCCTCACGGCTGACTCACAGGAAGTGCTAGCAGAGCTTGGCACTGGGCGAAGCAGCGCCAGGATTCTGCCCCTCCCTGCCTCGGTCCGCCCACCCTCTCCGATGTGCGCTTTGCAGTATCTCTCGATAGAACAATGAAGTGGTTTTAAGTTTGCTAAGACTCTCAGGGAAATTCTTTGGACTTCTGTGACAGTCTTCAAAATGTTTTACTACCGACTTTTCCAAGAAGCTGTGTTTTAAAAAACCCTTTCCTTCGTGGATTGCTTTGTCTGAAGATTACTCAGGGTGACCATGGTTCAGCGCTTTAGCCTCAGGAGGCAGCTATCCAAGGTGGGTAGCTTTGTGTGTTTATTTAGGGGAAACTCTCACTAGCTTCAGCATGGTTTCCTTTTTCTCTAGAACTGTTCTGTCAAGCTTGCCTTCTCCAGTGCTAAGGAGGGGCTGGAGGAGGAAGTGCTGCCTTTTGTTCTTTCCTCTCACAGACACAAAGGTTTAAGGCTGACTGCACTGGCAGCCTCAGATTTTGTTCCCCTAAAACTAGAGCTGTCATCTGTGAATTTGGAGCAAGTTGTAGTTTGCTTCTCAGATACAATTTCCGGAAGATGTGTGTGAAAGAGAGAACAGTGGGTAAAAAGTGTATATTTAATTAGCAGTTAATCTAGCAGCTTGTTGACCAAGATGAGAAAGCCTTATTGGTCTGTGGAATCAGTGCTTTCATACAAAATTTAATATTAAACTGGGGGAAACTACCATAAAATAGTTAAATAAGCAAGACTTGCATGAAATATTAAAATGAGTGGTTGTGTTAAGATACTTGCATACTTAATGAAGGAGTGTGTGAAAAGCAGTAACCAGAAGGCTCACAAATCAATTTTTACATAATTTTATTTGAAAAACAGGTTTCATTTCTGCAGCTTTGGGGGAAAAGTTCTTCCAATCCAAGAATATCAAACTTAAAAAAAAGAAAAAGAAAAAGCGAAGCCTTCTTTGAAGAGGGACTGCTGATGTTATGAATCAGCCCTGGCAGTAGCCAGCCTTCTCTTGACCCAGTCATTGAGCTCTCATTTTAACAAGTGCAGAAACTAGTTTGGAATGAGGTATGTTGAGAGTTGAGCTTTATTTCACAAACCATTCTGTTCTTTAAAAGCTCTTTTTAGGAGCTGGCCCCGTGGCCAAGTGATTAAGTTCGCGTGCTCCGCTGGCTCAGGGTTTCGCTGGTTCAGATCCTGGACGCAGACATGGCACTGCTCATCAGGCCACGTTGAGGCGGTGTCCCACGTGCCACAACTAGAAGGACCTGAAACTAAGCTATACAACTATGTACGGGGGGATTTGGGGAGATAAAGCAGGGGGAGAAAAAAAAAAGCTCTTTTTAAAAATTATAGCAGTTGGTAGCAAAATTGTGTTACACTTCATTCCCTGTAGAGAGAAGGTTAAACAAATCAGTAGGCATTTTTCACTTCTTTGGTTGTTAGTCAGAATTGTTAAATCCTGAAAAGTGTTTTTATTTTAAGGGAAAACTTTTAGTTCCTCACAGATGACCTCAGTGTAGAATGTATGCACTCAAGCAAAAATGAGCAAAGCTCTTACCTCCATCTCCATGTCAAGTTTCATCTCTTGTCTTGGATCTCCAAACCTAACAGGGACTTTTTAGGAATATTAAAATAAATTTCCCTTGGTTCCCTTCTCCGCATTTCAGGTTGGGGTGGGGAGGCTAGGAAGCTCCCAAATTTCACCTAAACAATAAAAAGAATCATTTTTGTTTCTCCAACAACCTCTAGTTCATCTATTTTCAAATATGTAGTACATCTAAAAAGCAGAAGATGTGTAGATTGTGTTAGGGCAGTGACTTCTGCACAAGAGTGTCTGAAATAGTTGAGAGCCAGGTGATAATTTTCTAATTAGGATATAACTACGTTCTAGGTATTTTGCTACCAATAGTTCTCTCTCAATGACTTTTTGAACTTTACTCTTTTCACTCTATACTGTGTGTATCACTGTTATTTGTATAGAAAGACACTTTTAGGAGCACATCTTCTCTATAACATGAAGAAATAAAAGGTACATTATATAAAAACACTCAAAGAAACCCCTTTTAATTCCTTTTTCTAACACCCCTCTGCTCTATTTTAGCGTGGTTTCTGGCTCCTGTACTGGATGGTCAGTTGTTTTCTATCAAGTGCCCTTAACATAGTATATGTTCAGTGATGAATTGCAAAAAAAATTCTTAATTGTTTCATCTGTGTGGCACTAAAATATGAAGGAGAAACTGAAGAGTTATGTCAATAAGTTTTTCTTTTTAATGCATCGAATGCACTGTGCCTCTGTCTTTTCATCTAAATCCGTGTTACCTGAGAACACAGTAGCTGTCAGACCCCAGTATATGGTGTTTCTGGCACACATTCAACACTCAAAGTGAAATTGGTTTTTTGCACGTGAGAAACAGTTGAAAAATGGCAATTTCATATGATTCCAACTTCAGTAACAAATATTTTTGCCTAAGAAATAATCTTCCACAAGTATAGAGTTGTATTAAGGTGATCTCATATTTTAAAAGCTATTTCCTAATTGACAAAAAGAAGTACTCATGGTCATCTTTAGTCTGTTGGAAATTTTCTGAAAGAAAATATTTATAAATATTTGCAGTGATTTTAAACCTAGTATCTAATTTAGATACCTTTTATCTTTTTTAAAGATTTTTTTTTTTCTTTTTTTCCCCAAAGCCCCCCAGTACATAGTTGCATATTTTTAGTTGTGGGTCCTTCCAGTTGTGGCATGTGGGATGCTGCCTCAACATGGCTTGATGAGCGGTGCCATGTCTGTGCCTAGGATCTGAACCGGCAAATCCCTGGACCACCGAAGCAGAGCGTGCGAACTTAACCACTAACCACTCGGCCACAGGGCCGGCCCCCTAGATACTTTTTATCTTAAGTTTGCTAGTCATGTTTACTTATGCAGGATGTTTCCCTAGAATATTCAAATGATTCCTCTAGGCTGATGGATGTTTACATCTGAACTAAGTGAAAAGGAGAAAATAAATTAAGAAGTAGTTGAAGTAGGGGCCAGCCCCATTGCCTAGCAGTTAAGTTCAGCACACTCTACTTCAGCGACCTGGGTTTGGTTCCTGGGTGCAGGCCTACACCACTTGTCAGTGGCCATGCTGTGGTGGTGACCCTCATGCAAAATAGAGGAAGATTGGCAACAGATGTTAACTCAGGATGAATCTTCCTCAAGTGACAAGAGGAACATTGGCAACAGATTTTAGCTCAGGACAAGTCTTCTCAGCGGAAAAAAAAAAAAAAGATAAAATAAAAATCTTCATTTTTAAAGAGAGATACTCAGTTATTCTCTTTGACTAGATCCCAGTGACCTGACTCCCAGAAAAGTTTTCTGTTTTCCTTCCCAGTTTAGATTATTTTCTTCCTGCCCTAAGTCCTTTGTATGAGCCAGCCAAAATAGTTTTGATACCAGCTAATGTGGATATTTCATTTAATTCTCCTAATGCCCTTTCAAGTTAGATAGTATCAGCTTCTTTTTGTCATTAAAGAAACAGGTTCAGAGAATTTAAGTCATTTGCCTGAGATCAGCAGGAGGTAGAGTCCACTTCAAACTTAGGTCTAACTCCATACCCGTCTGTTTCCCCATACCAATTGCCTCCCTAAATTTCTGGTGTGTTAATCATTCCAGTATCATGGTGTCTGATATTTCTCCATATGTTTATCCATGCTTGCAGAAAATAGTATAGTAAATAACTTGGGTAACTTTCTTAGCACAGCCCTTTCCCATAGAGCTGAAATTAATATCTGAAGGAGTTTAAATTTGTCAGTCAAACTTGGTAAGTAAGTTGTTTTATTTGGCCAGAGAAGCATCAATTTAAATAAGATAGTTGATTTAGTAAAGCCATACTAAATGTAGTTGAAGCTTAATTGCATGCATTTACATGGAACTTTAAACTGTTGTTAGTGCCATCGAGTTGATTCTGACTCCTAGCGACTCGACTCTGTGTACAGTGGAGCGGAACCCTGCCAGGTCTTTTTGCACCATCCTCTCACCTTCTGGCACCATATCAGACAATGCTCTGCTGCTATTCATAGCGATTTCATGGCCAATTTTTTCAGAAGTCAGTGGCCAGGTGGTCCTTACTCCTAGTCTATCTTAGTCTGGAACCTCTGCTGAAACCTGTCCACCATGGTTCAAATATCTGCTGATATTTGAAATACCGATGGTGTAGCTTTCAGCCTCACAGCAACAACACAGCTGCCACAGTATGATAACTGACAGATGAGTGGTATGCTTCTCTGACAGAGAAATGAACCTGGGCAGGCCATAATGATGAGAGTTCTAAATCTTAACCACTAGACCACTGGGGCTGGCTCTTTATTGCACTTTTTTAAACTATTAAGGAGAAAAATTTAACTCTTGAATTTCTATAATAATCTTTACGTGATGAAATACAGTGAGTCAGACATTCAGAAAGTCTTGTCTTAACTCACTCTGGCTCTCTCCTCCCCTCGACATCTTCTAAATGGGTAATAGAAAATCAGTTTTCCCCTTATTTTCCAGGAACTTCAGATTTTTAGCAGATATGATAAAAACTGAGGAGGCTTTGTTTAAAATTGATTATTTCAGTAAAATACTACACTGTTTTTGTTTTTTACTTTTGAATAGTTATCATTTCCATAGTTCAAAAATAAAAAATTACCTAACAAATCTCGCTTCCAACCATGTCTTTTAAACTAGTTTGTATCCCTGCCTCTGTAGGTAACCAGTTTCTGGTGTATCCTTCCGTTGTTTGTTTATGCATATGTAAGAAAATGTGAACATGTATTTTCTGACCTTTCTAAAATGAAAGATAAATGCCATACAGTTTGTCGTAAGATAACAACTTGAACTTTAATTTTTCAGATATGGATCTGAATAGTTATCTTGGTTTGGGTTTCAGATTTATTTTCACATTTCACAGGAGGCTGACTTTCTTTAGGACAAGTATAGCCACACAGAATCCACTTTCTATATCAAAGATAATTTAAAAATAACAGAAAGTCAGTGATAACTTTATTCTTTTCCAGTCATACCACATTTCTTTCCTACTCAGTTTGAGAGCTTTCTTTTGCTATATTAAAATTTTTTGTATGGTGAAAAAACATAGAAGATAAAAATCATACCAATATATCTTGGGTTGGCCTGTAAAGAGATTAATGGCTGAGAAGTAGAAGTTGTGGGATTCCCCCCCCCGCCCCGTTCTCCTTTTGTTTTATTGAAATCATTTAATCCAGACCTGTAGAACACTTGAAAATATTTTTGTCTAAAAATGTTATTCTTATACTTTCTACATTTGATAGTGTCCTATTATTTGGTATCTGTTTGGTATCAGCTTAAGAAATTTACGATTTAGAGAAGTGTTGATCATAATTTGCATTCTTAAAAACTTTTTTTTTTCAAAAGTGGTTTCCTCTGAGTTTCCACCTGCTTTCTTTTGGGTTTATGACTGTGATAATATACATGACTGACTTAATCTGTCTGTGAATGTATTCTTATTAGTCAAAAGACTATGGGGGCCGGTACAGTGGTTAAGTGCGCACGTTCCGCTTACGTGACTTGGGGTTTGCTGGTTTGGATCCTGGGTGCAGATATGGCACCACTTGGGAAGCCATGCTGTGGTAGGTGTCCCACATATAAAGTACAGGAGGATGGGCACAGCTGTTAGCTCAGGGCCAGTCTTCCTCAGCAAAAAAAAAAAAAAAAAAAAGAGGATTGGCAGCAGATGTTAGCTCAGGGCTAATCTTCCTCAAAAGAAAAAAAGAAAAGAATACGGACCTCTCATTTCTATCCTAAGTAAATTAATTAGGTCTTTTAAAAGTATTTGATGGCTAAAATGGTAAACTTTAGATATATTTTACCACAATTAAAAAAAGTATTTTGAACTCTTTTAATGATAAGTATAATATGGGTAGAGTGAAGTAGTATTGTATGTAATTAAACAACTCAGATACATAGGCAAGGGAGTCACTACTGGATGGATGCTTTTAAATAATGGAAATATTTACACCACCTGTTTTTTATGCTGTTTTTATTTAATTAATTTTCTCTAAGTTACTTTAGATATCTGCTGGCTTCATATTGGAAATATAATGTTTTGTGTTTATATTTTGCTAGCAGTTAAATGTTACATCTTCCTGTTAATAATTAACCCATTTTTAGGAGACTTAAATCAGGTAACGGAGTCGTCAGCATTATAAGATCATTCAGATGTGTTACATAACCAAAATAGGAAGACTAATGCTGCTCTTCTGTTATATGAAATGATCCCCTTAGTAAGATCAATTCCATATATTGTAGATGTGGTGTGGGAATAGGTAAGGAATAGAAAATGACTTTCCTATTCAAATATATTGACAAGAATAGGCTAAAATAGAGAAACTAATTTAGAAATATGTATATTATAACACTGAAACATTTTTGTGATATTGATGCCAGTTTAAATTTTAAAAATAACAATAAGTTATTGACAGTAGATCTAAGAGAGTGGAATATGCTACTAGGAGAAGATAGTTAAATCTCCTTGGAAGTGTGTTGCTTTTTTGTTTTTTAAGTACACAACTGTCATTTGGTGTTGATTTGAGTATTATTTTCCTGAGAGAGATGGCTATATTAAATGACTCATTTAGATGATTCTTTGAAGTTGGAATATTTTTACCAAGGGCTCTTGGTTTTGAAGATCATTGAGCTAATATACTTGAAAGTTCTTTGAAAACTATAAAGCACTAGATTAAGAAATTAAGGTGATGGTATTTTCGTTCTTCTGTCGTTCTACAAGTATTTTTGAAAAGGAGTGACTGTTCTTTAAAACAATACTTTGAAATACACACACGCGCCTCTCTTGCCCTTTTGTGTGTATACATAGGCTGTCTTTGGATGGGTAACACTGATCTCCTCTGGAAAGAGGACCTGGGAGACTTGGGTTGGCAGGGGGAGAGAGACTTTTAAAACTGTTTACCATGTACATACAGTTTATAAAATAATAGCCCTAGTCAAATGTGTTAAAAGCTCAAATAGTAGAAGTGAATTTTGGGCTCATTATTCTTCAGTGAAAACCATTGCAAATAGTTTACTTAAAGGTTAATGGTTGAAAGATGATATTCTGGGCTTGGTACTTTCTCCTAACCATCCATGTTATTCACAAGTTGAAGTTAATCTTTGTGTATAACTTATAAGTTTGCAGTATAAAATCACTAACCCTTTAAAAATTCTTTAAATGAACGTCTTTGGAGTACATTAACCATACTATTCTGAAAGCACATTTTGAGAATGGCGTGTAAAGGCAGGGACACATTTTACTTGTTATATCTGTATATGGAAGCTACGTGTAATACTTAATAATATGAAATATTGTCATTTGTTCTTAATCATTTTAGCTTACATGAGAAAATGAAAAGCATTTGCTCCTTTCAACACCCCGGGGTTAGTTAGGACTTAACCTCCACTATACACATGAACCTGTAACAGAATCCTGTTGACAAAGAAGAAAACAATGCAAATATGGAACTTGCCTTGTGATAGCACAGGAACTCTCCATTAACTTTCAGTCTGTTTCATCAAATATTTTTTAAGCAGCAGATCACTTTGTTTTTACTGGAAATTTAGTGTTTGAGAACAATCCATCTTAAAGACAGCAGTGTCCAAAATCCAAAGGTAGCACGTATAGTAAACATTTTGTAACTTTCCTTTTCATTTAATAAAATTTATCCAGAAGCTGTTTGTCACTGAAATTAAGTAAACCATGACTGGCTATGTGACTTTGGACAGGTAATTCGACTTCTCTGAAGCTTTCTCATCTGAAAAGCATTGTCTAGGATCCCTTAGAGATATAAAATTATGTGACGATCTGTTGTGTGTGGGCCAGGTTAGAGTCCTAAGAAAAATGACTTTAGATAGCCAACACCAGAGAAAACATCCAGTTTTAGACCAGGAGGGATCTAATTTTACACAGTTGTTCATTGCAAAAGTAAGTAAATAAATTAATGACTTTAATGGACAGGCTTAGAGTTTAATTTCTAGCCAGCTCTGGATAATTTAAATTTGAGACTAGCAAGTGAACTTAGTGAGTCAGTCACACATTTATTAGTGTCTGGGTACTGAGAAGATATACATCTCTTCTACCTCCTCCTTTTTGGAAGAAAATGTGAACATTTTTAATGAAAACGGGCATTCCTTAGCATGGAAATTTTACCTTATACAAAACAGATTTTTCTTCATTTCATGATAGATTGAAACTCAAGTTCCTTTTCTTAGATGAAACACACGCCTCTTACTTTTAAGGAAAATTTCATCATACCTTGGGAGATAAGACAGGTAAAAAAGCTAAAATAAGCTTTTTATTTCTATGAAATTAATAAGTAATGTACATTTTGAGGGGGGAATTAACTCTTCCTTTGAACCTGAGGTGAGGTTGAAAAGCCCTCTAGAGGAAGTAGGATTTTAGCTGGATCTAAAGGATTTGGATCAGTGGTTCTCAAGTTTTCCTTTCCAGATACCCCCAACATACCTTGAGAATGTAACTTAAGCTCAAAGTGGTAGTAATTTGGTAGATTACTTGGAAAATCGCTCACCGGTTTGATGCATACTCCTGGAGGAACCTCTTCCTTTGCAAATCATTGCTATAGAAGGGAGGACAAGAGGACAATATACCAGGAAGGGGACAAGTCATCAGATAGGATTTTGTTGCAAAGGAGAAGCATATCATGTTTAGTATCTTATTTTAGAGATTTCTGATATGAACATCCTTTCAAAATCAGAGAGTTAGTTTGTATTTTTTGTAGGGAAATTTAACCACGGTAATGGGTTGCCAACCTAAATGCCTTAACTTCTGTGGAGTGAACAGAGAGGTGAATCTAGGCAACTTTCTTCTAGGTAATGTATGTGGGTTGTTTAATATTACCACTTAGTATATGGAATTTTAACTGCAAAGTCTTAACATACTTGTCTAACATTTTTTCCGTCTTTTAATCATCTGAAGATATACCTTGAAATGATACAAACAACATCTGAGTATAACTGCCCATTCATTTTTTGACTAGCCACAAAAGTTGGTCTCAATTAACAAATTCTCTTTGGACACCATTGGAAACCTGACCCAGTCTGTTCAGTATCTAGTGGTGAATGATTATTTAACTTTTCCTCCTCAGATTTTTTTTTTTTAAGATTTTTTAATTTTTTTCCTTTTTCTCCCCAAAGCCCCCCGGTACATAGTTGTATACTCTTAGTTGTGGGTCCTTCTAGTTGTGGCATGTGGGATGCCGCCTCAGCGTGGCTCGATGAGCAGTGCCATGTCTGCACCCAGGATTCGAACCGACGAAACACTGGGCTGCCTGCAGCAGAGCGCGCGAACTTAACCACTCGGCCACGGGGCCGGCCCCAATTATTTAACTTTTGAGTCTTATGAAATGATGTTATTGATCACAATATTCAGATTCCATCCAACCATTGGGACTTTGAGAAATATTAGAGCGTATAGTATAAATTCTGTGTATATTCTAACTTAAAGAGAACTTGAAACATAGTAAATGGAGGTAGTAGGTTGTGTATAAAAATGAACATCTACTTTATTTCTTACTACTGTTTTCCTTTACTCATACCACTTGAGCTGTACCCCTTCCTTATTATTTTTCATATGCACCACAGTTCTGCATCAGGTCATTTGTACTTGCTCTTCCTTCTGCTTGTAAAGTTCTCCAGATATCTGCATAGATGGCTCTCATATATCTTTGAGATCTCAGCTCCAAGGTCACCTTTCCAGCAAGGCTTTGACTGACTTGTTTTCTTTAAAATAGGAAACCACTCCCTACACACACACTTTTTCTCCAACTCTCCTCATCTCTTTTCTCAGTTCCTTTTCTTATTCCCCTCCAATGTATTTATCATAATTTGATATAATATATATTTTTCTTAGATTTTTGCGCCCCCTCCACCTCTCCCTGTTGTAAATCTTATGATAAGGACATTTATCTATTTTGTTCACTTCTACATCCAGGAACATAGAATAGTGTCTGGTACCTGGTAAGTGCTAAATAGATGCTTGCTTCATGAATGAATTTGAGTATAAGAATAATAAAAAAGCAGCTAGTCTCCTTGTCTACTTCCTTTCATCTCTTCCCATACCACTGCCACCATTTCCACATCAGGCTACTTCTAATCCAGCCTCCTTTCTGCTGCAGAGTACTCTCAAGTCTGATAAGACTTGCCACTTAGTAGACACCAGATAAATATTTGTCAAATCTCTGCTAACGTTATCTTCCTTCCAGATATCAGACAAGTCTAAAAATCTGAAATGGCAATAAATTGGCAACCTCACTCTGTTCTTAAATGATATATAGGTATCCACATTCTAAATTCATTTTTTTTGATGTGATGAAAAGAACCCAGAAATTAGAAACTCAGAGTTCTCCTGTTCTGTGTGATTTTAGACAAACCACTTTATTTCTCTGTGCTTCAGTTCCTGAATCTTAAAATGGCGTAATGATATTTACTCTTACTATAACCTCATAGAAATAAGTAAACAATGAATGTGAATATGTTTGGAATGGTATTTAAAACTCTTAAATATAAGGTAATATTCTAAACCACATTTTACAACAATGAAGTACTTTTAAATAGTCGAGGCCACTAAAGTGGCTTTCAGTCCTTTTTTTCTGTTTGGGTACATGTTGGAAAATAGAGACTCCCTCCTACCTTTTTTATAAATAAAGCTCTGTGTCAAGGGGTGATAACCTACCACCTTTAATAAGTGCTATATTGTGTGAAAAAAATATCATAAAATAAATGCTAGAGCTATACTGGCTATTGGAATGTTTTCTGTGTTCTGACTGCATTTTTCCTGCACTTTGAGATCTGGAAAATTGTTCCTCTATAAGTTTTGTCGTTTAGACTCCTGCATAAAAATTACTACTTAGAAACATCCTAATGAAATTTCCTTCCTCTGTTATTCAATGAGCAAATACACTTAGATATTCAGATAATATAGAGACTATTAGAGATCTGATATCTTTCAGAGTCTAGCTAAACTGAGAAGAAGGACTCACACTTCATTCATCTGAAGAGAACAGTGATACGATTCTTGAGCTGTCACTAGATTTGACAAACCTAACTCAGCTGTCATATTGACAATAAAAACATGTTTGTGTTTGACTTTGTAAAGTTTTGAATCTATATAGTGGCTTCAAGAGCCACCTTACCTATTTTTCAAGTTAAGGGAAAGGGCAAAAGACTCCTGTGAAATAGCTTATCTTAAGGGACACAGTCTAAATGGAATTCCCCATTCTGGTTTCTAAATTAGCTGAGTCTTCAAACAACTCTTCGTCGTCTACCTTTAGAGTTGTCATGAATAGCACTTTAGATGATAAATGGAAGCTCTTTCTACCACTGGCTTCCGAATATTTCCTGTGTCTATCCACAAATAAAACCAGAAAGGAAATAACATACCACACTCATATGATAGTCAAATGGTACCCAGTAGCCGCCTAAAAAGTCATAGAAAAGATAATGGCACACTTTCCCAAGAGATGCCCCTCTCCCTTTTTTCCAACTGCTCTACTCTAGTAATAGTAGTTCCCCGTAAGAGTCAAAGGAGGAGTAAGCAGTGAAAGAGACTATTATGTCTATCAGTACCACTCTAATTCTACAGCTTTGAAGACTTAAAAAATATAGACCATCACTTTGGTGGTGGTGGTGTTAATTTCACCTGTGCTGCTCTCCCACATATGCTTTGCCAAGGTCTCTGGTGTTGCTAAATCCAATGATCAGTTCTTAGTTCTCATCTTGATTTTCAGCAACATTTGGTCACTCTATCCTCAGCGGAACACTTTCTTCACTTGGCTTTCAGAATACCACACTCACGGTTTTCCCCTGACCTTGTTAGTCACTCAATCTCAGTCTCCTTTCCTGACCTTTTAATTAATATTGCTATAGCCTAGGCTCAGTCCAATTTTCTGCTTCCTTGGTGATTTCATCCATTCTTACAGTGTTAAATATCATCTGTATGTTGACAATTCTCAAATGTATATTCCCAGTCCTAATCTTTCCCTTGAATTCTAGACATTTCAGCTGCCTGTTTGACATCTCCATTAGGATGTCTAATAGACATTTCAAACTTATTATGTCTAAAACTAAGCTTCTGATATCCTCTCCCCTCCCTGGTTCACTTGGTCTTCCTCTTCTCAGTTAATGGTACCTCTGTCCTTCAGACCCAGAATCCTGTTTCTCACTCCCAGGATATCAGCAGATCTTTGCTCCACTTTTAAATATATCTAAAATTTGCCTGTTTCTGGTCTCTGCTACCATCCTCTTTCACGTGTATTATTGCATTAACCTCCTAACTAGTCTCCGAGCATCCACTCTTGCCCCACTAGAGTTTATCCTTATCACAAGAGACAGAATAATACTAATAAAACTTACACCAGATAATGTAATTCCTATGATCAAAACCCTCCAGTGTCTTCCTTTCTCACTCACTTTTACATGGCCTTTAGGGCCCTATAGAATCTGTCTGCCGTTTACCTCTCTGATCTCATATTCTGTTCTCCCCCTTCTCGTCTACTCTAGCCATACTGGCCCCTTTGTTCTTCCTGGAACATACCAAGCATACTCCTCCCTCAGAACCTTTGCAATGTACTTTGCTCTCTGCCTGGGATGCTCTTCCTCCAGATAGCTACATCGCTCTTGCTCATTGCTTTCACATCTTTCCTTAAATGTCATCTTTTCAGTAAGACCTTCCCTGAGCGCTCTAAAATAGAAAATTACAATATCCTCTTGCTTTATTTTTTATCCCTAGCATTTATTACCTGCTAATACACTATAATTCTAATATATAATTTGCTAATTTATTTTGTCTGTCCTCCCACTCACCCTCCCCTCAAGAATGTAAACTCTTGGAGAGTTTTTGTCTGTTTTGTTTATTGATATATCCCCAGCACCTAGAATATAGTAAATGCTTAGTGCCTATTTATTGAGTAAATGAATTAATTAATTATTGGAAAAAAATGGAAGAAAATAAGAGCCATCCTGAATTAAGAATGTAATATTCCATGGAACATTGTATTTTATTTTCAAACAGGAATCTTAGCGTTTAACTTTTTGAAGTGATTTCATCATTTCCCTTGTGTGTAACAACAACAACAAAACTAATCTTTTGCCTAGTCTTTATTTTTAGCTTTTTTATAAATAGTAAATCCCTGGAGATTTCTTTTTGCCAACAAGAAAAATCAAACTTGGGGGCTGGCCCCATGGCCGAGTGGTTAAGTTTGTGCTCAGCTTCGGTGGCCCAGAGTTTCGCCAGTTTGGATCCTGGGCACGGACTTAGCACCGCTCATCAGGCCATGCTGAGGTGGCATCTCACATGCCACAGCTAGAAGGACCCACAACTATGTACTGGGGGGCTTTGGGGAGAAGGAAAAATAAAAAAATAAATAAAATCTTAAAAAGAAAAGTCAAACTTATTCACATCTCTTCCTAGTTTGATCCTATAAAATAGATAGGACAAATGTTATTGTCCCACTTTGTAGATATATAAAGTAAGATTTCAGTGTTTCTTATAACTCTTTGATTTTAGTTAAATTCGATGGACGTTAACACAGAAGTATCTCCTGTTTTGGTAGTAAATGCCAGATTCCTTGAGTAGCTTACATTCTAGTGGGAAAGACAAAACTCAGTTCTGTTTAATTATGTCCAAATCTGGGCTATATACTAGTGCTCTGAATACTTAAAAAGGGAAGGTAAACTAGGAGAACTTAAAGGAGATGCACTTTGAAAGACAGATGGGCAGAGAGCCAGTGAGAGGAGAAAATTAGATTATTGTCTGTTTTCCTCCCTGCGGTATCCCGAGAACCTGGAAGTGTCTCACACATAGTTCGCTAATTTATTGAATGAGAATGTGCTAATGAGAGCACAGTGCCCTACATGATTAGTGAAAACAGCTTGTCTAACAGAGTATGTGTTGGCAAAGAAAATGTACAAGGATGTTTGGCGAAGCTAAACCTGAATGATTTAGATATCAGGATAAAGATTTTTGGACTGGTTTGATTACATGTTAGCAATCCAGCCCATTTTGTTAAGTAGAAGAAAACCCATGATGTAAATAGTGTGCTAGAAAGTTTTGTCTAAAATTACAGCTCCTTCCAATAGAACTTTTTGTGAGGATGGGAATGTATCTGTATCTGTGCTGTCCAGTATAATAGTCACTAGCCACATGTGGCTGTTCAGCACTTACGCTGTAACTAGTGTGACTGAAGAACTGAATTTTAAATTTTATTTAATTTTCATTTAAATGGCCACCTGTGGTTCAATGGCTACAATATTGGACAGTTAAAGAGAATATGTATTGGATGGTTTGGAGAGTGAATAGACTACAATTGAGAGAACAAGTAGTAGGTCTTTAGAGTAATCCAGCCATGAATGATGAAATTTAAAAAGGGAGACTATCAGTTATTTAGAAGGAAAGATCAACAGAATTTAATGAAAATGAGATGAAAGAAGGAAGACTCAGATCTGCATTTTAAGCCAAGACTCTGGGTAATGAGAAATCAAATTATTAAGGAAATAAGATATTTGGGCAAGCTGAAGGGTGGTTTGTTGGTTTGAGTATATTGTGGTTTTGGTGAAGATAGAATGGCTAAGTAGAGAGATTTTGTATTTGGAAATAGAGAATTTGAGTTTAGGTAATGGTGCTGATATTAGCTTAGAGATAGTACTTGAAGTCATGAGTGGAAAAGTTTTGAGCAAATTACAGAGGAGTGAAGGTGGTGATTAGAGGCCAATGCCGAAGAAAAATTAAAGAAGACAACTCATTGAATTTAGTCATACAACTGTAGGTTTGGTAGAGGAAGAGACCCTAGAGGTTATCATCTAATCTGTTCATTTTTTGAGGAAAGTGACGCTCAGTGATGTGAAATGAAATGCTTAAATATACACAGCTTGTAAATCTCAAATTGAGGGCTTGAACCTAAATTCTCTTCTGATCCCTTCAATTTACTGCTTTTCCCAGTACGTTGGAGAAACAATAAAGTCTTATTAAGAAATATAATTTCAGTAGAGTAGGATGGAAGCTAGATAACAGAGTGATGAGAAAGTGGAATACGGGGTAAGGAAATGGAGTTAGTAAGTGTGGGCAGCTTCTTTGAGAAGCCTGGCAATGAAAAGAGGGGAGTGAAATGGGATGCAATTGGAAAAGGCAATAAAATCAAACCAAAGTTCTTTTGGTTCCAGAAATACCATCGAATAAACTATTCTGGCATGAGAAGCAGGGGATAAAAGTGACAAAGTGGTATTATCTTCATCTTACTGCTGCCTAGGAAGATGAAGTAATTGACTCAAGATTATAGGATATATCATCAGTGGAGCCGGAAATAGTCCTTAGATCTACTGAAACTATTTAGTGACCAAACCTTCTCACTGTGTTTGTACAGAAAGCGCCATGCCTTACTGCACGTTATTCTGTTTTTGTTTAAGATATAGATTGCTGGTGTGATTGGCATTTTACTGGAAAGATATGACTTCATAATATTTCCTATTCTTCAGGCCACTTGATTTGCTAAGATCTAAAAGGAATTCAGAGAAGCAAATCTTTAGCATGAAGACTTTGAGTATATTCTTTTTATAACCTTTAATTACCTAACCACCACTATTTTAGGATATTTACCATGATGTTAAAGAACCAACTACTATGTAAGTTAAGCATGCCACAATATGTCAGTTATATCTCCGTAAAGTCGGGGGGGAGGGAGGTAAGAATTTTCTCTGATTCCCTCCTCCCAAAAAAAGGAACCACAGATGATACTTTTTTACGTCTTTAAAATATGATGTCAGGGCTGGCCCGGTGGCGTGGTGAAGTTCACACGTTCCACTTCAGCAGCCCAGGTTTGCTGGTTCAGATCCCAGGTATGGACCTACGCACCGCTTGTCAAGCCATGCTGTGGCAGGTGTCCCACATATAAAGTAGAGGAAGATGGGCATGGATGTTAGCTCAGGACCAGTCTTCCTCAGCAAAAAGAGGAGGATTGGCAGCAGATGTTAGCTCAGGGCTAATCTTCCTATATATATATATATAAGATGCTGTATATATGCTATGCTATATATATATGATGTCATATTAGAAAGAGAATTTATAGTGAAATGTTGAATACTAATGATGAAAATGCAACCTGGAGAGAGAGAATTTAAGATTGTTAAGAACCCACAAGATTGTTTTGTATTATGGTTGTTAATTAGAAAAAAATGATCTTAAGAGACTTCCTTGGCTTTAGCCATGTGTGGGAAATTTAAAGTTAAAATATAAGAGATCTTTTAATTTTGCAGTGATGTCTTAGAAAGAAAATCTGGCAAGGGAGTTTAAAGCTGGAAATTATATCTTGGTGTTCAATTTCTGCTACCAACCCAAGACCACTCTTAGTTGATTTACTGATGGAGAATGTTGTGCTTCTGCTGTAAGTCATTGAATTCCGAATGAATTGCCAACTCAAAATATAGTTATTTAATGCTAGATTCTCAGAAGAAAAAAACACCCACAAACAGCAAAACAAAACCCTGTTAGGATCGAGTTAGGCTGTTTTAATAATTTTTTTAAAGAGAGCATATTACCTTGAGAAAGTAGTATACTTCTAGCAATTAGGCTCTACTATAGGGAGATCAGATATTATGAAATTTAACCTATTTTGAAGACAGAAAAGGGAAAAATATTTTTCACCTTATTTCATCAACCAGTAAACAAAGGCACAAGCACAATTGCTTAGTGATAAAATCATGATTAAGATTTCTCTTGCTTTCCAATTTCATATTCTTTTGACCTTAATATTAAATGAAAACTTTGCTCTGTGGTTAAATTTTGAATTGGTTAGTTTTTATTCCAGACCCTAGTCTATTAATGTACTCTAGTAAATAGACTATTTCCCTGAAAGTATTCAGAAACCTAAATGCTATAGTTTGCTTTTAGAACATTTCAGCTTAGAAGAATGTGTCTTGTTTACTTTTTGCTTGCTAAGCATGTATGACTGGCAGAAGGCCTTTAGCCCTGCTGCCCACATGGTCTGGACAAAAGAACTAGCAGTCTGTTAGAGAAGAACAAAAGAAAAGCAAGGAAAATAATTTTCCTTTGGCCAGAAGATATCACTGGAGCCTTGATGGCTTAGAGATTAGGCAGCAACTAAAGTAGAGGGAAATCAATGGAAAGTAGTGTGTGCGGGTTGGAAGGAGGCATTTGGGTTGGGGTTTGGATTGCATGGCATGCAAAATAAAGGTTCCTATTTGTCAATGGTGTTTCAGCCTCATGTTCCCAATTGGAATTTAAGTGAGAAATAGTCTGGCATTTTTCTCTTATTTAGTGTTTCTGAGGAATCTATGTTCTTTCAGCTCAGTTTACTTTTGTTCTTTATTTAAAAACAGGCGAGCCTCTTGACTGTCATGGGAATAACCAAAGTATATAATTTAGCAAAATAGAAGCACAAAAGATGAGATATAACTGGGCTGTGATACTGTACTTTTCCTTCTAACCTGTCTAGTTTTAGAAAAGTCAAGAAGTCTGTTATAGAATAAGAAAAGCCTAAGGAACTTGTGTTTTGAGGGAGAAGGCAGGTGTATGTTCTTTCTCCGAGTCGTATCTGGGAGGTAGGGAGCTGAGTAAATAGCTGTGCACTAAAGTGAGTCGGTTGACCTACTTTTAAGTCACTTAAATGCTGCTGTACCTGTGCTGAAACCAAACTGGAATCTTGGAAAAAACCTTGAGATATGGTACCTCTCAGTAGTTTCCCCGTAAAGAATCCTGTCCCTTTGCTTATTTTAATATTCTCAGAATAGATATGCATTTTTAAGTCAGATTATTCCCCTAGGAAGATTACTGTGAATTGCTCTAGTGTGCTATTTTTTGTACATTTTTTCCATCAGTGAAGAGTAGTAGCTGTGATTTATTGGATGCATAATTGTTGCAGATATTTACTCAGCACTTTATGAACAATACCTCATTTAATCCTCTCAGCAGTTGTGATAATGAAGATTCAGTTGAGACTTGCTCATGGCACACTAAGAGAAGATTGTACCAGTCTTTGAAAGTGTTAAACAGTGTTTGATCTGTTTTCTTGTTTAATTTTTTTTATAAAGATTTTATTTTTTTTCCTTTTTCTCCCCAAAGCCCACCAGTACATAGTTGTATATTCTTCGTTGTGGGTCCTTCTAGTTGTGGCATGTGGGACGCTGCCTCAGCGTGGCTTGATGACCAGTGCCGTGTCCGCACCCAGGATTCGAACCAACGAAACACTGGGCCGCTTGCAGCGGAGCGAGCAAACTTAACCACTCGGCCACGGGGACAGCCCCCCTTTCTTGTTTAATTTTATGTCCCAACTCTAGCATAGTTCCTGGCACATGGAACTATGCCTAATAGATATGTTTGTTGAATATATATATCTGACTCCATTGACTACATACTTTTCTTTAATGCCAAGCTGCCTTTCTAACAAAGAATGCTCTTCTACAGCATTCAGCACTTTGGGAATATTTTCTGGTTTTCCTCCTTTTTCTCTGGCCCTTCCTTCTTGCTCCTTTTTGGGTACCCATTTTCTTCTGCTTATCCTGTAGATGTTGATGTTCCCCCAGGCTCTGTCTCAAGCCCTCTTTTTTACTCTCTCTCTTTACTTCCCATGAGTAATATCTATTTCCTTGGCATATTTTGTCATTCACATGTGGAAGATGTTCAAATCAGTATCTCCAGCTGAGATTTTCCTTCTGAGCTGACCTTCCTTTCTTTCTTTCTTTCTTTTTTTTTTGAGGAAGATTAGCCCTGAACTAACTGCTGCCAATCCTCCTCTTTTTGCTGAGGAAGACTGGCCCTGAGCTCACATCCGTGCCCATCTTCCTCTACTTTATATATGGGACGCCTCCCACAGCATGGCTTGCCAAGCGGTGCCATGTCTACACCCGGGATCCAAACTGGCGAACCCCAGGCTGCTGAAGCAGAACGTGTGCACTTAACCTGTGTGCCACCAGGCTGGCCCCTCAATTCCATTTATTTTATTCATTTATTTGTTGATTCATTCAACAAACATTTATTGAAGATCAACTCTATACCATCTGCACAAAGTATAGCAGTGAAAAGGATAAACAAAGTTTCAGTTCTCATGGAGCTTCTGCTGTAGGGAATAGATAAACAAGATTACAGATTCTAAGTGCTACAAAGACAGTAAATCAGGGTAATGTGATAGAAAGTGGTTAGAGAAGGACTCTCTGAGGAGGTGATATTTGAGATGAGATCTAAAGGACAAGAACAAGACTTGTGTGTTGAAGAGGGAAAGAGGAATAAAGGGAAGTGGGGCAGTTCCCTAGTGCAAAGGTCCTAAAAGCAGAGAACTTGGCCAGTGTAGGAAAGGCTGAATAAATGAGAGTAATTGATAGGAGATGACAGAGGTTGCATATCACAGAGGAATTTTTCTGGCTATGGTAAGGAGCTTGGTTTCATTCTAAAATTCAATGGAAGCCCTTCAAGGGTTAAAATAAAGAGTAATGTGATCTGATTTATATTTTAAAAGGATCACTCTGGCTACAATATGGAAACTAGATAATAGAAATGGACTCATGGAGACTATAGAGGGAGATAATGATGCTTTGCAATAGAATGGTTAACAGTGGAGATGAAGAGAGGTGGACAGATTTATGCTATATTTGAAGGTAGACTTGGCAGGATTTGGTGATGGATGGAATGTGGGAAATGAGAAGAAAAGTCAGTTGCCTACTTGACGTCTCCTCTGGGATGTTTTTCAGTTGCCCAATATTTAACATGGTCAAAATTCTTCTCTCCCCCAACCCTTTCTTTTCCCAAACCTACTTCTTTTCTAGTATTTCTTCTTAAATGTCATCCCCTATGTACCCAGTCGCTTAAGGCAGAAGCCTAGACATTATCTTCAATTTCTTATCTTTTTCCCTGCATGCTCTCACAACCAATAAAAGTCGTTGATTTTACTTCCTAAATATCTCTCAAATATCAGGCATTTAAAAGCACATATCTCCATCCCCTGTGTCACGCCTGGATTTCTACAGCAGTCTTCTAACTGATCTCCTTTTCTTCTCTATCATTCCTCTGTCTAATTCCTTCTGATGCTGCAGACAGATTTAAGAAAGGGTTTTCTCTCCTGAAAGTTCTTCATTGACTTCCTTGGGATAAAGTTGAAACTCTCCTAACATGCTCTATAGAAATTCTTTATGACCTGGCCACTCCTAACCTCTTTAGCCTCATCTTTCACCCTTCCCACCCTTGCTACCCACAAATCACACTGAATTACTATTTGTTCCTCAGTGAGTCATGCTCCAGCTGTTTTTGCACTTGTTCTCTTTTCCTAATCCTCTCGCTGCCCACTCTCCAGTATCTATCCCTAACAAACTCCTGAATGTCCTTTGGGTCTCAGCTTAGATGTCATTTCCCCAGAGACGCTTTCTGACCCACCAGCTCTAAGTTAGTTGCCCGTCTTTTGTATTCTCTTGGCACCTACCCTGTACCACTTTCCACCAGGGTGCTGTCTCAGTATTTTGAATTGCCATTGTTTTCCACTAGACTGTAAGCTTCATGAAGGCAGGGATGCTATCTACATTCACCATTATACTTCTAACTTTTAAATCCTTAATGTGCATTTGGTGAAGGTGATCTGTGATAAGAAAGGTAGTATATTGGGGCCAGCCCCGTGGCCTAATGGTTAAGTTTGGTGCACTCTGCTTCAGCGGCCCAGGTTTGGCACAGACCTACACCACTTATCAGTGGCCATGTTGTGGCAGCAACCCACATACAAAATAGAGGAAGATTGGCACATATGTTAGCTCAGGGAGAATCTTCCTCAAGCAAAAAGAGGAAGATTGGCAACAGATGTTAGCTCAGGGTGAATCTTTCTCACCAACAAAAAAAAAACAGAAGAAGAAAGAAAGGTAGTATATTAATAGAAGATTCATAACATTTTAGGTATGATAATTTATTCAGCCTACTGACATTTTTATAGAAAGAATATTCAATATATGTACTTCATAAACAAACTGATACCTCTGGCTAAATAATAAACTGGTAGTGCCCTAAATAATGTTGTTCTTGGAAGTGGCCCGTAGACTTTTTGACATGACCCCAGCAATCCTCATGTAATCACAAAAGCCAAGAAACTGTTTTCTTCTCCAGACCTATAATCAGCTATGTTCTTCCAAAGAGCCCTGATTCCTTTTAGTATTTAGAGACGATTTTGAGCACTAAGTATGCTCATTGCCACTGTGTTGTGCCAATATGACAACTGAAAACAGTTTAATATTTCTTTGTAGTTCTTTTTGTCTTTAAGATACAAAGTGCAGTAAAAATATGTTTTAAAGTCACTTAAAAGAATTCTCTTTTGTATTGTAAATTTACCAACTTGATGTTGTTCGGCTTATTTGTTTCATTTCACTTTTTACATTTAGAAATATATTTCCATTTTGATTTAATTTGACTTTACAATTATATAAAACATTTACATGGTTCCAAAGTCAAATCTGCAAAGCAAGGTGCATTCAGAGAAGTCTAGCTTTCTTTGCTTGTCCCTTCCACCCCTCTTTCCTCCAAACTTTTTTTTGCTGGGAGTTGGGGGGGCTTTGCTTTCCATCTTTTTTTAAAGCGTAAACAAATGTGTAAATATATTTACCATGCACACACACTCATGCATACATGTATCTTAGAAATATGTTAGTGTACTATTCTAGTATACTTTTTCTATTACAAATACTGCTACAGTAAATAGGCTTGTCTTTTGATATTCTTTACCAGTGTGTCCTTGGGTTAAGTTTCTAGAAATGAGAATAACTTTGCTAGATTCTATTTCCTTTCAAAGGGGTTGTACTATTATGCAGTCCCACCAACAGTATCTGAGAGTGCCTGTTTCCTTACTACTTTACCAATACAGCAGATTGTATCTTTCTAATTTGTGTCAATCTGATAGATGAGAGATGGTATCTTTGTGTAATTTTAATTTGTATCTGTTTTAGTGTGATCAGTGTTGAACATCTTTTCATGTGTTTACAGGCCATTTGTATTTCTTTTTCTGTGGATATTTTTTTCAGTCTCTACAGAGTTGTGGATCTTTTTCTTTATGTAGAAAGGATAGTAGCTTTTTTTCTTCTAAATAAATTGCAAATATTTTTTGCATTTTTGATATTTTTTTGTCTTCTTTGTCTCCTACACTTGAGTTATTCTACTTCTGTAATTAAAATGTCATGTAGATCTGTACTTTCTTAAACGTTCCTATTGCCACGAACCTAGTTCGGGCCAGAATCACTTCTCACAAGACAATTAAAATGGCTTTTAAATTATTGCCTCCTCCATATCCAGCTTTGCCTTTCCCAAATCTGTTTTGCCCATACACCACATAAATCTTATAAACTATGTCTTTTACAGTCTTTCTCCTGCCGTACGGCCTTCAGTTGCTCCTCCTCTGCTCAGAGGGAAAATCATATTCCTCAGGTTATTGTTTAAGCCCCTTCGTGACCTACCACCAATTAACCTAACTTCGTTAGCCGGTGAGCCTAACGTTCAGCCAGATCAAGTTGTTCAGTGTTTCCCATACAGCCTCTGTATTTGTTGACTCTGTTTTTCACTCAGGTTTTTCTTACAGCCTGGATCACTTTATCCTCCCTTTCCTTTCCTAGCCCACTTCCAAACACCTTATCCAAATCTTTCCCATTCTTTAAGCCAAGATCAGATGCTTCCTTCCTATAATACCTCTCCTCTGCTGTTCCCACAATTCTCCCCTATGATCAAGTTCATTTCTGAGAGTATTCTAATTGGAGACCATTAGAATTAAGGAAGCATTAGAGAGGTGGCCATCAGAGATCCAGAGATTTTGATAAATTGTATTCTGGTAGTATCACGTTGACAGAAAACTACTAGCACACACATTTTTTTAATTGATTCATTTAATCTCCCAAGGGCAGTGCCAGTGATGTTTCCATTGTCTACATCTTTTCATTTTTATTAGACTGGTAATTATGACTGCTTAGGGGACAAGAAATTAAATCTTAGTTTTAACCTAACTATACTTTATCTTTTTCTTCAAGTGTACAAATTGTATTTGCAAATTCAGTTTTACCCTGTAATATCCCTGAACCAAAATTCAGAGTGTTTTTCCTGTGGGTGAGGGAAATTTTCACACTCTCTAGATTCTCTGAATTGATGAAGCTTTAGAATTAAAACCTGTAGCTTAGGAGTGTTTTGATAGTGTTTAAAGTATTATATCAAACCTGTGTTCTTACTGCCTCAATAAATACATCTACAGTTTTAATTTTTGCTCTCCATTTAATTGGACCTAAGATAACTACAGAATCCCTTGGAGCCCCAAATAGTTATCAACCTCAGACAAAATTGTTTGCTTGCCAAGGACAGAATGTTCCCCTTTAATAATATAAGGGAAATAAAAGTTCCATTTTGTACCAAAAAGGCAGTACAGGGTAGGCTCATTTGAATTCATGACAAACATAATAAAATGAGAAAGTAAAGAGTGTGTTGGCTAAAATAATCCTTTGGTAATTATCACCTTAAAGGAAGACCTTTAATTTTTAAAGGAAAGGGTAGACAAAAATAGTCTTCCTTGCTTTCGATCCAGGGAGAGTTTGTGATTAATGATGAAGAGCATTTAAAACATAAATTTTGCTATTTTTTCCTCATCTTTAAATCACTATAACTGCTTATGTGCACTAAGAAGAGAAGTGTGATTTAATTATTCTTGGTTCGTTTTTACCCCTGGTAAAGAATAAAAATGTAAAACTATGTCATTTCTAGATGTTAGTGTAAAAACATAGTGTATGAGGTCTAACCTTTAGATTGCTTTGTAAGATAATCAGATTTGGCAGGGAGATCTGAAGGGCTTGAAAGAAGCAAGGACAAAATTCCCAGCTCTTACCCCCTTACCTTTTCCTGGCCATGTATCTAAAACTGTCACATCCATTACTGTTCACTTGTTTTTCCTCCTCTACTAGACTGTGAACTCTGTGAGGTCAGAACTGAGTCTCACTTCTCTATATATTCCTAGTGAATTCAGGGATGAATCAAGAGTCTAACCCTAGCCATGCTGACAAGCTTCTGTTTAGCCTCAAGCAAGTCATAGTACAGCTCTTTATGCCTGTTTTCAAAAGGATTAAAGGAGAAAATTATAGTCTCTTGGAGATGGAAGAGACCCTAAAGATTACATAATCTAACCCCTTATTTTACGGATGAAGAAACCCTGCCTACCTGGCTCTTCTAAGTGTGAGAATAAAAATAATTGAAACTAAATAAATAGCAGGGTTATATTTTAGACTGATTGTCTTTTGTGAGATAGATTCGTTTCATTTGGGACTATGCTGTAAAGTCTTAAACCAGATTCATGTTTTTCTTTGCAATTTAGTCCTCAAATGTTATTCTTGAGTTAGAAAAAGAATGGATGGTTTAAGTTTCTCAGGGCAGAGGACAATAGGAGAGGGAAAGAAACATCTAATCAGTGGGATAAGTGAAAACCAAATACCGAGATCTAGTTGCTTAAATCATTTGTTTCTCACTAGGCACTTCTCACTAAACTTGTTTTTGTTTTATAATAAACTCATGGACACATTAAGGTCCTTATGTCTAAATATGTGGGCATTTAAAAAAATTATTTTCAGAAGTTTAGATTTGGGCACTTTTAAATTTTTATGTTGTAATAAAATATCTTCAAACTGAATTATGAAGAAGAGCTGTGTCCTGGCGTCTGTTGTAAGTATAATGTATCTCAAGCAAACTGAAATATTTATTTTTAAAATAAGGGAGTGGTTATTTGCTTTTCAGAAGAAGGCTTCCCTTTAAAAAAGCATTCAAACGAAGTACTTACATATGCTACAACAAGAATGAACCTTAAAAATATATTAAGTGAAAAAAAGCCAATCACAAAAGACCGCACATTACATGATTCCATTTATGTGAAATATCCAAAATAGGCAAGTCTGTGGAGACAGAAAGTGGATTAGTGGTTACTTAGGGCCTGGAGGGATGGGAGAATGGGAGGCTGGTGGGTAAGGGGTGCAAGGTACCTTTCTGAGGTGATGAAAATGTTTTAAATTTGATTGTGGTGATGGTTGCACATTTCTGTGAATATGTTAAAAACTACTGAATTGTACACTTTAAATGGGTGAGCCTTCTCATGTGTGAATTATAGCTCAATAAAGCTGTATTTGTTTTTCAGTGAGGAAGATTGGCCCTGAGCTAGCATCTGTGTCAGTCTTCCTCTCTCTTGTATGCGGACCGCCACCACAGCTTGGCTTGGTGAGTGGTGTGGGTCCCTGCCTGAGATCTGTACCCGTGAACCCTGGGCTGCCAAAGCAGAACACGCAAAATTTAACCACTATGCCACCAGGCTGGTCCCAAATAAAGTTGATTTTAAAAAGCATTTATCCTAAGAATTGTTTAGTGAACATTGTTTTGTCATCTAAATAACCGTTTGATTTTTTTACAATAGTGGCTAACATATGTTGATTGCTTATTATGTGCCAGGCATTGTGCTAAATATTTTAAAGTGTACATTTTCTCACATTAGGCGTCAGTTTCCATACAGCTTTTCAGCAACACAGTCATCATTTATTCTCTGTGCATTACTAGCACAGAACCTTACAAATGCTATAAACTCAAAATATTTGAATGAATGCCTGGGTATATGAATGAATGAATTTAGCACTCTGACATGGCATCCTTACACATCAGGGCATAGTTTTCTCCTTTGTATCAGTCTACCCTCAGAGGTACTAAGCACTTCTGGCTCACACAGGGATTAGTGTTTGTATCAAGCAGAATTATTCTGACTTAGTTTTCCCATTTCCACAGAAGAAAGAAAAGAGGAGGGCATTTATTGCATTGTCCTCCTTCCCTTTGCTCCTTATTTCAAGTAGTCAGCAACCCATCTTTAGCTTTCAGTCTTTATATTTACTCCTGGTGGGAGTGGTTTGATCTTCTAAGGAGAACACTAGCCCAAACAAATTTAGCTTCAAATATGTCTGCATCAGGGGCTGGCCCCGTGGCCGAGTGGTTAAGTTTGCGCACTCCACTGCAGGCGGCCCAGTGTTTCGTTGCTTCGAATCCTGGGCGCGGACATGGCACTGCTCATCAGACCACGCTGAGGCAGCGTCCCACATGCCACAACTAGAAGAACCCACAACGAAGAATATACAACTATGTACTAGGGGGCTTTGGGGAGAAAAAGGAAAAAAATAAAATCTTAAAAAAAAAAAAATATGTCTGCATCAGAGTCCAAGAAAATTCCTCTCAAAATCTTCTACATAGGTGATAGTTGGTTTTTTTTTTTTTTCAGTTTCAGAGTAGAAATAAGAGATCCCCAAACTCTTACAGGGAAGGCCCAGTTTCTTCTTATTTTTAGACAATTGAATTAAGTTGGATGCTGACTAGATTCACGAATAATATAGTTCAGCTCCACAAGCCAGAGCTCCCTGAAATCTGATGGCCTAGTGGCATGTGGTAGAGATTGCTCTGACACTGTGACATCTATTTTCCTTCGAATTCTGGGTTAACTGGAACGTGCCTCTCCCACAGCTTGTGCTGCTAATTATTGAATTATAAGAAATTACAGTTTTATTCATCACTCAGCTAATCTAAATTTGCCAGACAGTCTTTCATGACATCATTCATGAAAGGGAATAGAGTCAAATAAGCTTTTCTTTTTCTAGAATTCTGAAAATCTTGGGGCCAGCCCTGTGGCCGAGTTGTTAAGTTCGCACACTCTGCTTTGGTGGCCCAGGGTTTCAGCGGTTCTGATCCTGGGCGCAGACTCATCAAGCCACGCTGAGGCGGCGTCCCACATTCCACAACTAGAAGGACCCACAACTAAAAATATACAACTATGCACTGGGGGCTTTGGGGAGAAAAAGGAAAAATAAAACTTTAAAAAAAAATCTTGAAAACTGTGATGATGACTATAAAGCCCTCCATCTTAGTCCATTCAGGCTGCTATAACAGAAAAAATATAGACTGGATGGTTTATAAACAATAGAAATTTATTACTCACAGTTCTGGAGTCTGGGAAGTCCAAAGTCAAGTGCTGGCAGATTTGGTTTCTGGTGAGGGCCCACTTCCTGGTAAACAGCCATCTCACTGTAACCTTACATGGTAGAAGGGTCAAGGAAGCTTTCTCTGGCCTCTTTTTAGTGCTGCTTTTATAAGGGCACTAATTTCATTCATGAAGGTTCCAGCCTCATGACCTAATCTCCTCCCAAAGACTCCCACCTCCTAATACCATCACTTTGGGGATGAATTTTTTGGGGAAAAGCAAATATTCAGACCATAGGACCCCCTCACTCCTGATTATTTTATTTATGAGTATAAGAAAGTTGTTTGCCAATAAATACTGGATCTTATGCTGAAAAATATCAATTTTTTTTTTTTTTTTTTGAGGAAGATTAGCCCTGAGCTAACTACTGCCAATCCTCCTCTTTTTGCTGAGGAAGACCGGCGCTGAGCTAACATCCATGCCCATCTTCCTCTACTTTATACGCAGGACACCTGCCACACAGCATGGCTTTTGCCAAGCGGTGCCATGTCTGCGCCCGGGATCCAAACCAGCAAATCCTGGGCCACCGAGAAGTGAAACATGCGAACTTACCCACTGCGCCACCGGGCCAGCCCCAAAAAATATCAATATTAAAAGCATTTTTTTCTACCCATTCTTTCTTTTTCTTTCCTCCATTTCTTAGAGTTTTAAAGACATAGCTATTTTTAATAAGAGGCTCATAACCGTTTCCTCACTTATTATAAGATTTGTGCCTGATTTCTTAAGGTAATAGTTTAATGGTTTCATTAATAAAACTCTTGTTCAGTAATATATATATATATTATTTTTCTCTTAAAATCCCTCCATTTTTAACTAGAGATCCAGGTTTTTGCTTTTTTTGTTTGTTTGAGTGTTTGAAACTTTGGAATAGAATCAATAATACAGTGTTGCAGGCTGCACATTTTATCCACCTTTCACCTAAAAAGACCAAGCCAAGCAGAAATAATTTAAAAACTCACTTGGGAATATCTGTAAAGGATGATTTTCTTTGTGCATAGATTGCTAAATAATTTATAATTCCACTTAAAATTTCATTCACAACCTATTGATTATAGTTCTGCTGACAGGAACTGTATCAGCCTCCTTTCCCTATAGCATCCAATATATTATTATTATTGAGAAAAGAGAAGTTCTGCCCTTGTTAGCAGAACCAAACTGAAAGGAAGTACTTAACCAACCATATGATAGCAGGGGGGAAATAGTCACAGCCTTTTTGAAATATCAAAGAATAGATCAAGGGAAACCTTTGTTCCATTTAATTTACTATGACATTTGGTCATGTTTAAAGTCTGAAGAGAGAATGTTTTGTAATTTTTATCTTGAGGCCTAGCAAACCATCAAGTCTTCGTGCTTTCCACTGATCAAAAGCAGAGGCTGGGGGCCGGCCCTGTGGCCAAGTGGTTAGGTTTGAGCCCTCCGCTTTGGCTCCCCAGGGTTTCGCAAGTTTGGATCCTGGGCGCAGACATGGCACCGCTCATTGGGCCGTGCTGGGGCGGTATCCCACATGGCACAACTGGAGGGACCTACAACTAGAATGTACAACTGTGTACTGGGGGGCTTTGGGGAGAGGAAGAGAAGGAAAAAAAAGAAGAAGATTGGCAACAGATGTTAGCTCAGGTGCCAATCTTTGAAAAAAAAAAAAAAGCAGAGGCTGAGTGATGATGCAGCCTTTCTAGGTATGGCAAAACAGCGAAGATGGTAAACATAACAGAAGGGAAAAAAGCATTCTGGTTTTAAAAGAATCCATGTAGTGTGTTTTTATGAGATGAGACAAGAAGCTCATCATATTTTGGTTTTAGTTTTGTCTACTAGGAAGATTCCAGTTTTAGCAATTACTGTAGTATCTGTAGTCTAAGTTTATGAATTATTTCTCTACTTCCTTATATGGTACATATTTTCTTATCCTTGTTTTAATTGTTTTATTTTTGCTTCTCATTGTAAACTGTCTTCTAAAAATTTTTAGCGAGTAGATTGGGTAAAATTAATAACTAAGACTGGTACTTTATTAAAATCCTCATAGGGTACAAGCTGATTCCAAAAAAACAAATTCCTGTATATTTCAGGCAGTTTAAAATAGCTGTGACTGGGTTAGCTTAAGTTGTTTAGCTCATTGATGGATTATGAGTCCAAAAACTTTAGTGGGTTTGAAATTTCTCTGTTTGCTTTGCTTTGACTACCTTCTCTGACTCAAGTCTCCTTTCATGTCTCAGTTGTGTACTCTTCCTCTATTATCCCCTAACACTTTGCATTTATCTGTATCAGACTGTATATGATAATGGTCTCTTTGCTTGCCTGTCTCTGCCATTAAACTGTAAGCTCCTTGAGACCAAGGATTGTGCTTTGTTCCTGACATAGTGCCTGTCATATTATAGATGCTCAGTAACTGTTTTCATAAGTAAATGTTTCATGGTGATTTACGGTACCCTGAATCTTGAGTAAATTCTCTGAAGCTGCTTGATGATGATGACAAAGGGACAGGACAACTAAATTTGATTGAGTCAGTGTTATTGTATCTCTGAACTATAGAACTCAAAATTCCAGGATAAGAATGCTATTATATAGATCAGGAGTCAGTGAACTATGACTGGCTAACCATCTGTTTTTATGAAGCTTTATTGGAACATGGCTATGCCCATTCATTTACCTTTTGTCTACAGGGCTGCTTTTATGCTTATTCCTGTATGTATCAGCTATGGCTGCTTTCCCATAGTGCTGGGTAGGCAGAGTTGGGTAGTTGTAACAGAGACCATATGGCTCAGAAAAACAAAGCTGAAATATTTATCATCTGGCCCTTTACAGAAAATGCTTCTCAACTCTTGTTATAGATGAATGAAGGGAACAGTACGTTATCTAGAGATAGCCATCTCTAAAATGGAATAACTCCAGGGATGGTTGTGAAGAGTAAATTAAATATGTGTCTACTACCTACCACAATGTCTAGCTTATCTTAAGTTCTGAATATAATTTATTAAAAATTATTAAATAATCAAGATAAGGTTAATGATATTTTTATAAACATGTTCCTCAGGGTTTGGTTAAGCACTTGAAACCACTCAGAATATAAGATAAGCTGTTTAACAAAACATTTTTTTATATTTCTAGGTATTTAGAAACTTCAGATATTTTCCGTCAAAAAAAGTGAGAAGAGGGGAGGGAGAAACAACAACAACAACAAAAATAGCTGTCTGTCTGGTCAGGTACAGAGTTCATGTGATCAAGCAGTAACCCATGACTGCATTAGTGGTTGGGGTAATGGCATGAAAATATTTGTCCATATAAGTACTGGATTTATATTAAAAAGGTAACTGAATAAACATCTTCTATATTCTGTGGCTAAAATACAAAATGTCTTAATTCAGATTAATTTAGGATTTCAGAGATCCCTAAAATGAAAGGTATCTCATGTCCTTAACCTGCCTCAAGTTGAACGAAGTTCCTGTGAGCCTTCAAAAACAAAAAACAAATCCAAACTTTTTTTTCTTAGACTTTAGCAATTCCCCCCACTCCCAACCCCACCCCCCAAAAAACCCCTCATTATCTTGAAGACTTTAATGTACCTTCTTTAATAAACTGTTCTACCAACACTGATCTGAAGAATGTAGAGAGCACAGGAGTAGAACATGAGTGAGCAAAATAGGCAGATGGAGAGGCTCTGTGGCATAATGGTTAAGGAGAGATCTGGAATCAATCTCTGAGTTAAAATTTTGGTGCTTTTCACTTAGTAACTATGATTTGGGGAAATTCTTCAGTGTCTTTAAATCTTAGTTTCCTTATCTGTAAAAAGCAGTTCAATAACAGAACTTTCCTCAACTGGGTTTGTTGTGAGAATTGCATGAGATAATCTATGTAAAATAAAGCCCCAGCAAATAGGAACCGGTTACTAAATATTAGCTACTGTGGTGGTGATGGTGAAAAAGGGAAGCTTGCTTGCTTTCTTTTTTAAGCATAGCTTACTCAAAGTATTATCAGGATCAAATTGCCAGAATAGTGTATTTTCTCTGCTTTTCACTTAGTTTTTTGAGCTCTACATGATATTTTAAAAACTGAAAAGTTAGGAAAAAGAGCAAACTAAATACCTTTTGAGGGCAAGTTTAAGAATCTAACCTCATTCTACCAGTAATCTTGCCTGTTTTCATCTGTTCCTAGAGTCTCTCTTTTTCACCTAAGACTCGCGTAATGCAATTAAGTGGAAAGGAGGCACAGGAATATTATCTCTGAAATCTGTAAGATATGCTAGGACTGACCCTAAAGGGTGAGGAATAATGACATCTGCTGGAATTGTTGGTAAAATATAGTAATTTAAGAACCAAATGTCAAAAATGGTTATATAGTGGACAAGTGTAAGAATTAAAGTAGTGATTTTAGTGCTTGATGTATCAAGTCACAAGTCACTTGAAACGGCACTAATGGAAGAATAATGGAGCAAGCATTGAGATACCTAGTATTTTGGAGAAGTAAATTTGTTTAAAGTGTTTCCTGTTTTTTTTTAATCACTTAAAATACTCAAACCTTTCATGTTCATAGCAGTACTATTCACCATAGCCAAGAGGTGGAAGCAAACCAAGTATCTGTTGATGGATGGATAAGCAAAATGTAGTACATATAAGGAAATTCTGACACATGCAACAATGTGGATGAACCTTGAGGACGTTATGCTAAGCGAAATAGCCAATTCCAATAAGACAAATACTGTATGATTCCACTTATATGAGGTCCCTAGAGCTGTCAAATTCATAGAGACAGAAAGTAGAATGATGGTTGCTAGGGGAGTTGTTTAATGAGTACAGAGTTTCAGTTTTGCAAAAAGAAAAAGTTCTGGAGATCTGTTGCACAGCATTGTGAATATACTTGACACTACTGAACTGTACACTTAGAAATGGTTAAGAGAATAAACTGAAAAAAACTCACACAAACTTGTTCGTTTGGGAGGACACAACATGAAATCATTTGGAAACTAATAGATGAACTCAGCTAAATTAAGGAAAACAAACGATGAAATAAACTGTAAAACTACTCTCTCTTTAATTACATTTCAAAGAGGCTCACTAAGAACAGCAAAACAAGCCATTGTTTTTTCAGTAATCTGATTTATAGCCGTGATTTTATGCTAATAGTACCAGGAAGCCATTGTAGGTTTTTAAGGGAGGGGGAATTATGAGAATTGTGTTTGAAGATGTTTACTAGGGGTCGGTGAGAAGGAAAGATTAGAGAGAGTTCATAGAGAGAGCATGCTGAGTTGGAAAGCTTCAATGAGGAGTCAGTTGCAGTGGTTCTTAGGATTCAGATGGAGAAGAGGAGATTGTATTGGTGGTTGGTGAGGAATGAGAGAGAGATAAGTAAGTAAGGTACAGCTAAGTAAGGGGAAGTTTAAATGCTGGGATAAAAAGATTTAAATTTGATGTGGTAGGCCTGAGAGATTCAAAATAATCATCATAATTAACATTTACAGAATACTGTCATGTTCTTTATCCTATGTGAGCCTGAGAACGATGTAAGGAAAGTACCCTACTTTACAGATAAGGAACCTGAAGCTCCTAGATGTTAAGTGACTTCCTAATCATCACACAGCTAGTTAAGTAGGTCTGGGACGTGGGCTTGGACACCAGATCATATTATGCTCATAAAGGTTTTTGAACAGTAGAATGATATGTACTCTAGAAAGTTCATTTTTAGTGGCTCTATGTAGGATAGATTGCAGGAAGGGAGGAACTGGAAGCAAGGAGACTGGTTAGGAAGCTGTTAGAGCTGTCTAGGTAGATTAGACTAGAGACTTTAGAAGCAGAAACAAAATATTAGATTTGAATACTTAACAGAACCATAGATATTTTTTACTTTAGGGGGCCTTCAAGGCCTTTTGATAGAAGTCCCTTACCTCAGGCCAGGTACACTGTTGTTAATTTTATTTTATATATGAGACAACTGAAGGGCAGAGGTCAAGTGAATTGGTTAAAGTACTAATATCTTCATCCTGTGTTTATCATAACTTGTACTATATACTTCCTCTTCTGATTTGTTAAGGCCTTGCTAAGCTAATTTAAGACCTTGCTAACCTAAGAGGATCCTTCTCCTTATAAGACACCAGCAAAAAGTCCTCTATACTCGACCACGTCTACACTCACACATAAGTGTTATTCATTTTTCTGTCCCAAGTACCTAACACAGAGCTTGTCATGCAGTTAGCAGTGAGTGAGTAAATGAATCAATAAGCTGACATCATGGAATATTAAAAAGCATTAACTTTTACTATTGCCTGCAATTTAGGCCTCTAATTTGTGTCACAGAAAGACTTTATGTCAAACCTAAAAGTTTGTCTTTTTTAAAAAAATAAACTTTTTATTTTGGAATAATTTTAGATTTACAGAAAAATTACCCCAAAAAAGTACAGTATTCTCATACACCTCTCAACCCAGTTTCAGTTCCCCCTAACATTATTATCTTACATTTCTGTAGTACATTTTTCAAAACTGAGAAACCAACATTGCTTCATTACTATTAACTAAAGCCCAGATTTCATTCAGATTTCACCATTTTTTCCATTAATGGCTTTTCCCCCCTCCAACTCCTGCCCAGGGTCTAATTCAGGATATCACACTGCTCTCAGTTATCATGTCTCCTTAGTCTTCTCTGGTCTATAACAGTTTTTCAGTTTTTCCTTGTTTTTTGTGACCTTGACTGTTTTGAGGAGTACTCATCAAGTATTTTATACACTGTCCCTCAATTTGAGTTTGCTTTTCTTACAATTAGACTGTGGTTATTCTCCTCACAGGTAAAGGGCATATCAGAGAGTACATGGTGTCACTGGTGATGTTAAGGTTTGGTCACTTAGTTAAGATAGTGTTATGTCAGGCTTCTCCACAGTAAAGTTACTGTTTTTCCCTTTTTATACTTTATTCTCTAAAAGTGAGTTGCTGAATCCATCCCACCTAGAGGAGGTAGATTTATGCTATACCTCCTGGAGGGGGCACTATCTACATATATTACTTGGAATTCTTCGGTACAAAAGATCTGTCTCTTCTCAATTACTTATTGTCATTTATTTGTATCAGTATGAACTCATATATATGCACTTTATACTTCAGATTATAGCCCAGACTATCGTTACTTATTTTGTTCCTCAAATTGTTCCAGCTGTGACCACTGGGAGCTCTTCCAGGTTGGCTTTTGTGTCCTTTTGACATGCCTCATCTTTTTGGTTTTTGAGTACTTTTTAAACTTTCTGATGCTGTAAGAAAGATAATCCAGGCTTATCTTATATTTTCCCTGTCCCAATTCTAGAATCAGCCATTTCTCCAAGGAGCACTGGTTCCTTTCATTAGATTTAGCAACCAAGATTTGGGTGCTGTGTATGTGTGCTTATTGCTACTGGAGTGTCATTGCTTCTAGGTCCTCTCAGCTGACAGAAGTAGAAAATATATGTATATATACTATCCCAGGTATGCCTGTATCTGTAATTATTTCTGTATCTATTCATCTGTACAGTTATTAAGCTAAACATGAGTTCATACTGAGGTCTCCAACTCTAATCCAGGACAATAGGGTTCATTCTAGCCTTTGCTGTTTGCTTATTTGTAATTTCCTTCCCTGACCGTGAGACATCTGACTTCAGCCATCCACCATCCATTTTATTTATTGTTCATTCACAGTGTACATGTAAAGTGGTTTCAAAATTGTGACTCTACCTCTGGGAGAGACAAATTTACCAACTAGAGTATAGTGTTTATGTACAGTTCCTTTTGTCTTTAGTCTTATAGTTTCTAGCCAAAACGCCATTTTCCAATAATAATAAGCTTTATTTCTTTTTTCTTTTTTAAGAGATCAAAACAAGGCTAAACACCTTGCATCTATCTTCACTTGCCCAGAACTCTAAATCTCTTTTTTCCTTTCTGCTTTCTCTATTCATAGTTGGCTACAAGGATTTTATATTTAATCCTTATACTGTGACTACAATCGTTTATTCTCATTAATACCACTAACTATAAGTGGACTGGCTCTTCTTTGGGAGTTTTTTTTTTTTTTTTTAAGATTTTATTTTTTCCTTTTTTCTCCCCAAAGCCCCCCCTCCCCCCCCCCGGTACATAGTTGTATATTCTTCGTTGTGGGTGCTTCTAGTTGTGGCATGTGGGACGCTGCCTCAGCGTGGTCTGATGAGCAGTGCCATGTCCGCGCCCAGGATTCGAAGCAACGAAACACTGGGCCGCCTGCAGCGGAGCGCGCGAACTTAACCACTCGGCCACGGGGCCAGCCCTTTGGGAGTTTTTTATATAGCATCAGAGCTTAAATTATTCATAGTTGGTATTTGAGAACCTCATCACAGAGATCTTTTCTTCTTGAACAGTTTTGCCAGACTTGGGAGATTTGCTTGATTTTTACACAGATTCTTTACTGGTATATTTTGAATAAGCTGGGTAACATTTTTTGTTTTTTTAGAGTAACTTTTGATAAGTATTTTTGTAAACCTCAATTTCCTTGTTAGCAAGGAACTCATTGGGTTGTTGGAGAAATGCAAATTAGGTGGGCATACAAAGTACCTAGTACAGATCTTGGTACATGGTAGGTATTTGGTAAATGGTAGCAGCTATTAATGACTTAGAAAACATTATATGAAATTGTACTTGAAAATTAATTTACTTCCTGTTTGGCACTTCTGTTTTTTTAAATAGATCTTATCCATTTACCTGTGTGTAGGAGGCAAGAATCGAATGGTAAGATACTAGAGAAGTGGCGTGATGGTGTGGCCATTTATTTCAGTACAGTTTTGATATAAATCTGGCTTTGGGTTTGCCACAGAGTACTGGGTCTCTTTAGATAATACGCTCAAAATTTCTTTAGGTGTTTCTAACATGATCTGTTCATCCACTTGGAGTGCCAAGTAAGGCCATATTTCCCTAAGTATTCAAAATAATACAATTCCTAATCTCATCCTGTATGAGAATGGCTTAAAGTTCGTTTTTCTTCAGGTTCTCTTCCCAGATATTTCCAAAGACTTGCCAGGATAGTATTCAGTCCAAAGAGTTCTTTCCTGGTTATTATAAGAGAAAAGAATGTTCCAGCCACTGGAGGGGTTAGGTAAGGATGGGAATGGTACCGCAGTACATCGCAGCCCAAGAGATGTGTGTGAGGAAGGGAAAGGTGGTCTGTGTAGCTGGACAGCCGGATAAGGGATGTCAGAGCCCTAGTAGGGGGAAGAGTGCATCCATGGTGGGGTGATGTAGCCTCGTGCATGGTGTCAGAGCCCAGGTGTGATAAGGAGGCTTTGACACCAGGGAGGAGGGGGCTGCAGAGGTATGAGATTGATTACATACAGAAAGATAGGGAGTTGATAAAATAAATAAATATGTTGAGGATAATGGAAGCCAGGTTTCTCACTATAAGAGAAAGAAGTTCCAAATTTGAAAAGGAAAAGTTGTAATGAAGCTTGTAGTATTAGATTGGAATATTCTGGTGATTTCACATTTTTTAAATTTAAAAATAATAAAAATTATGAATATAACTTAAAATGTAGCTTAAAAACAAAGATATTTCAGTTTATAAATAACACCAAATATTATCTATATACCTCTTAAAAGTGATTGCCAAAATTTGCTAAGCTTTTGAAAGAACCATGTGATTTATAAGCCAATCCTAAAAGCTTAAGGAAAAGCTTTGGTTTCTGAATTTCAACTTTATAAATTGAATATTAGAAAGTCTAAAGTAAAATCTTATAAATAATCCTATTATATACAAAAACTCCCTTAAGCATGTAATAGAAGTTTTTAAAGAAAGGATAAGGAGAACATCAGAACATAGATGGTCTACCTGATAAAGTTGAATTACAGTTTAGGCCCTGAGCTCCCTGGTATCCAAAGCAAAAAGTTACATATGGAGATTTTAATCTTGGGTCCATGAATTTCTTAGGATTATATGTAAATCTGTGTGTATACACATTTTTTTCTAGAGAAAGAATGCATAGTTTTCATCAGTTTCTCAAAGGGTTATGTGATCCAGAAAAGATTGAACTGTTGTATTATATTTTAAAAAAGAAGGCAGGTAACTGAAGGACCTCTATAAATTCGTTTTTAGGGATCCTTTTGCAGCCTACACCAGTGGAGCATGTGTTAGAGAGTTAAATTTAGGTTTTAGATTAGGCTTCAAATATGTGGGGAATTAACGTTTTATTGAATGCCTTTTATGTGCCTAGGAGAAAAAGCTCTCATACATTAATTCATTTCATTCTCACGACATTTATACAAAATAAATATTGTTCTTGTTTTACTGATGAGGAAACTGAGATTCGCATTAAAAAGCTTGCTCAAGGTTACAAAGCAAGTAAGTGGCTAAGTAAGGAAGAAACAGATGTTCTTTCTGTTCTTCCATATCATTATCTCCAAGTGAACGCCTGTTGGGTACTGGGTATTGCATAGGTGCTGGTGACATGATGTTGAACACAACGGACCCTACCCCCGTTCCCCTCTCTCAAAAAGAAGGTGAGGGGAACAAGTGCACAGAATAATAAAACTGGTGTGACTTCCTCTAAATTTAAAACTAATGAGAATGTAATTATTTCAGATATTCCATGTATTGGTCCATTTTCTCTTTTAAGAATGCTAGGAATGCTTTATTGAATTTCCTTAGCCTCCCAGTATCCTTATGGAAAAACACCTATTACGCAAATACACAAGTGAGGCTGAGTGTAAATATGATTGTCTCATTATCATTGAGTCTATTAGCAGGATCAGTTTAGGACCAGGTTTTCTAGTACTTAATATTACACAGTAGTCATCAGTCTGCATATTATAGAAAATCAAAACAATTTTTACAGCTACATGTGTATTTATTAAATCTTCTCTAAGAGTACTTAATTTCTTTTCCTCCCTTTCAGGGATTTAAAAAATAGACAAAAAGAAAAGACGTTTATCTGTGTCTCTTTCCTTTGGTAGCAAGGATATGCTTTGTGCTGCTGAAATGGAAAAGAGAGAGAGTACGACCAAAACCCTTAGGATCCAGAATGTCTGGCAACGCTGCCCTAGAGGCTACACACCACAACTGTAGACGCACAGGGTTTTCCCATCAGGGCATTTGCTCTGAAGGGAGAATTCTTGTGGAAACAACTAGGCCTAGTGAAGCTGCTCTTGGCAGAGGTCGAGCTGTGGAGGGAAGCGCTGTGCTTTAGCACTGTGGCTGAGAAGCTGTTGGTGTTATTCTGCTTATGAGCCCACAAGAGAACGTGTGGAGTTGGTGCAGGACATGACAACAAAGTGTTTTATAATTTCATCATACAAGCCAAAGAGAAGAGTGAGTTTCAAAAAATGTGAATGCATGTTTAACACTGTTGGGAAAATTTTTTTCTCTGTTTTTTTTTCATATTCCTGAATAAAAGAATTTTCCTACTAGGTTGCAGGGCCTCCAGCAGTGATAGCTGGTACCTTGGAATCTAATTTAATTTGATTTACCACATGACAGTGAAGTGCATGTTTTCTAAGAAATTTTATTCTCTTCATTGTTCTGTGATAATAGAGAAGTCTCTTGAAGATTCTTGCTGCTCTAATCACTCTAAATGATTAACAAAAAATTTCATAAAAGTAGTTAAAAGCACAGATAGGCATTATAGGCTAAAAAACCTAGGTTTGAATCCCTTCCTCATTACCTATCAGTTCTGTTACCTTGAGCAAGTTTCTTTTACTCTCACCTTCATCTTTGAGTTGAAGATAGCAGTAGTAATAACTACCTCTAGGGCTGTTATGAGGATTATATTGAAATATGTAAAACTATATATTTAGTAATATACTAAGATTACATATATCTGCTATTTTTATTTTCTTTAGAGAGTGGTGAAGGTAAATGAATGGTCTCTCAACTTAAAAATACTTGATTTTCTAAAAACTCCTACAACAAACCAGCCTCTTTGCCACCCTCCTACAGCTCCCTGAAATTTGCTGCAAGAGCTCTCTGACCTCTCAACACCTACTTGTTACCAGCATTAAAATTACAAGGTGCAATTGTAAGATTTAAATATCAGCAATTGTAAGCGTCCATTTTGCATCTAACTTGGAGTACATGGAACACAGTATTAGTCAAATTAACTAATCTAGAAACTTAAATAATTTCAAAGAAACTCTTTTAAAGTCATATAATTTGGTGTCACTAGAATTAAAGAGGCTTTTTCACTGTGAACAGTTTCATTAGGTGCTGTTATGACTGTAATTGTTTTTTAAAAACAAATGAAACGGCAATTGAAACCTACTAAAATGCAAAGAAAAGCTTTGATTTGGGTTTTATGAAACAGTGAAGATATTTTTTAAAACTTGAATTGGAAAATAAGTTAATAAATAACAACCAGGTTGTGAGTTTTAAGTTTTTCTCAGAGTTTAGAAACTGAACTCAAGAATCCCCTCTCACTCTCAGTTATCTTTTGTGATATTTTTGGTGAGGAAGATTGGCCCTGGGATAACGTCTTTTGCCAATCTTCCTCTTTTTCCTTGAGGAAGATTGTTTCTGAGCTAACATCTGTGCCAATCTTCCTCTATTTTGTATGTGGGACACCGCCACAGCATGACTTGATGAGCGGTGTCTAGGTCCACACCTGAGATCTGAACCTGCGAACCCTGGGCCGCTGAAGCAGAGCATGCAAACTTAACCATTACGCCACTGGACCAGCCCCGTCAATTATCTTTATTTTTGAAGCCATAAGTCAAGATTTTGGGGCCAGCCCCATGGTCAAGTGGTTAAGTTCGCATGCTCTGCTTTGGTGGCCTGGAGTTCACCAGTTCAGATCCTGGGCACAGACCTACACACTGCTCATCAAGCCATGCTGTGGCATCATCCCACATAGAAGAGCTAGAATGACCTATAACTAGGGTATACAACTATGTACTGGGGCTTTGAGGGGGAAAAAGAAAAAGAGGAAGATTGGCAACAGATGCTAGCTCAGGGCCAATTTTCCTCACCAAAAAGTATACTTTAAAAAAAAGATTTTTTATTTAACAGGGCAAGATGTTTTGCAGACAAATTAGCCTATTTGTCAGTTTTTATGCAATCACTGAAACAACATACAATTAATTTCCTTGGTAAAAGAGTAAATCTTTAATAACTAACTCAATGCCTATCAGAATATCTGGCTCAGAAGAGGTATTTTATTATTCATTCGTGAAGTGCTGAGAGTTGAGAAGAAGAGAATTTCCACGAAAGGAACTCAGAGTCAGCTTCATGGGGGCACTGGCATTTGGGCCTTTAAGATCACGGTGATCTTGGATATAGAGAGAGAGGTAGAAGGGCTTTCTAGGGTGAGAGAGCTCTAGGAGCCAGGGCCCACAGGTGGTACCATGTGGATGTTATACACAGTTTACTAGCCATCCAACTTCTGTTCAGCAGCTATCACAGTGTGATTCTAAAAACACTGAAACAAAAATGAAGTTAGCAAGGTAGCTACTTTCGTTTAGGATAGATAGAATAAAATGAAGCATCTCCCTTGGGATTTGGTTTGTCATTTGAGGTGGGCCAAGCTATGAAGAACATCAAAGATAGGTTGAATAGCAAAGGTAAGTAAGTGGCTTACCTTCTCTGAGCCTTAATTTCCTCATCTTTAAAAATGAAGGCAATAAATAACTAGATTGCAGGATATTTTGAGGATTAGATGAAGTAATGTATGTGAAGAGCCTGATACGTAAAAGGTCACGATTCTTTTGGTGGTTATTGATAGTAGTAGGTATAATGGAAATAGTAATACATTGTTTAGGGTGAAGAGATGTTTCGTTATCTAAAAGAATTCATGATGCATTGCAGCGTAAACAGCTTTATAAGAATTTTTAATTCTGGTATCAATCACACATACTCCACATGCCATTTGTGTAATGTGACTACAGCTTTGTCTTCTCATTTCATGATTTAATTTTTTGCTCTGAAAACTTTACATAAACATACAAAGGAGTAGCTGCTTATTCCACAAATTCACCGTAGCAGATGCTATGGAGTACAGATGACACTTTTCTACAGAAGTATTTTATAGGAATGTTTAATTCCTTCCTTATCCCAACCTCCCTGGAACTCTCAACTGCTCATTTAGTTCAAATTTGTACAAGTTATAAGGAGATCTTTCTAAGATAGTTGATTCAGCCAAGAATCATAGAGGCTTCAGAGATGAGGAAATTGGGGCTTAGTAAGACTTGTCTACACAGGTAACTAGTGCCAAAACTGGGATTCAGTCTGTTTCCTTCTCTCCTTGACTCGGATTCTTTAATACAGTAATATGGTGCATAACGACATTTCCATCAAGGAAAGACACATATACAATGGTGGTCCCATAAGATTAATATTATATAGCTTTGATGTGTGTAGTAGGCTATCCCATCTAGGTTTGTGTAAGCACATGCTGTGATGTTCTCACAACAACTAAATCACCTGACGATGCATTTCTCTGAATGTATCCCTGTCATTAAGTGACACATGACTATATATACCATTCTGTCTTTAATCAAGTACGTCTATGGTAATAAACCTTTATTGATCTTACGAGTTGAGGTAGCTGAGGAGAGAACAAGTCCTATTAGGAATATTTCATGGAGAAGTGATTTTTCAGTTTTAACAAGTTTTAACAGCCTCTTAAAATACAATTCACATCCCATACAGTTCACTCACTGAAATTGTATGATTCCATGACTTTTGCTGTATTCACAGAGTTTTGCAACCATCACCATAGTCGATTTTAGAACATTTTTATTACCCCAAAAAGAAACCCCATACAGGGGCCGGCCCTGTGGCCGAGTGGTTAAGTTCGCGTGCTCCGCTTCCGTGGCCCAGGGTTTTGCCAGTTCAAATCCTGGGCGCAGACATGGCACCGCTCATCAAGCCATGCTGAGGTGGCATCCCACATGCCACAACTAGAAGAACCCACAACTAAAAATACACAACTATGTACTGGGGGGCTTTGGGAGAATAAGGGAAAAAAATTGAAAAAAAGAAACCCCGTACATCTTAGCCATCACTGCCAATCTCCCCATTCTCCCCAGCCTTAGGCAACCACTAATCTAGTTTCAGTCTCTATAGACTTGCATGTTCAAACATCTTATGTAAGTGGAATCATATAATATGTGGTCCTTTGTGACTAGCTCTTTTTCATTTAGCACACTGTTTTCAAGGTTCATCTGTGTTGTAGTATATATCACTATTTCCTTCTTATTGCCAAATAATGTTCTATTGTATGGATATATCATATTTTATTTATCCATTCATCAGTTGATGGGCATTTGAGTTGTTTCCACTTTTTTCATATTATGAATAATGCTATTGTGAATATCTGTGTACAAGTTTTTGTGTGGATATATGTCTTCATTTCTGTTGGGTATGTACTTAGGTGTGGATTTGCTGGATCATATGGTAACTCTATGTTTAATCTTTTGAGGAACTGCCAGACTGTTTACCAAAGGGGCTGCACCATTTTACATTCCCATCAGCAGTCTGAAGGTTCTGTTTTCTCCATGTTCTCCCCAACTCTTGCTATTATCTGTCTTTTTGACTAGAGCCATCCTAGTGGGTGTGAAGTGGTATCATTGTGGTTTTGATTTGCATTTCCTGAGTGGTTAATGATGTTGAGCATCTTTTCATGTGCTCACTAGCCATTTGTATATCTTCTTTTGAGAAAAGTCCATTCAGGTCCTTTACCCATTTTTTAATTGGGTTTTCTTTTTAATATTGAGTTGTGGTAGTTTTTTATATATTCCGTGTACAAGTCCCTTATAAGATTTATGATTTGCAAAAATTTTGTCCCATTCTGTAAGTTCTCTTTTCACTTTCTTAATGGTGTCCTTTGAAGTTTGATTATATCTGCTTTGTCTATTTTTTTTATTGCTTATACTTGGTGTCATATGTAAGAAACCATTGACTATATCCAAGGTCACAAAGATTTACACCCGTGTTTTCTTCTAAGAGTTTTACAGTTTTAGCTCTTACATTTAGATCTTTGATTCATTTTGAGTTAATTTTTATATATAGTGTGAGGAAGGATGCAGCTTCATTCTCTGAATGTTGATAGCCGCTTGTACCAGAACCATTTATTGGAAAGACTATTCTTTGCTCCATTGAGTTGTCTCGGCAAAGGAAGTTATTCTTAAGCATTGCTTTCAAAGGATAGATGTAAATGGCAGAAATGAAAACATTCTGATCTGGCTTCTAGGTAAATTATGTGAAGAGTATGAGGTCAGAGAGTCCTTTGCCCATGGCTGACAGTTGGAAATCATAATTAGAATTAGAGAGTGAAATTGTAGAGGAGAAGTCTATCAAGAAATGACCTGATGGTCTCAACCTCTTCTGTTGAAATAAGTCATAGAATCTTCAGTTAGTAGGATGAGTGTACAGAGAAACTTTGAGAGAAGTTTAAGTATGCAAAAATTCCTGTAAATTTATAAGATAAAGAAAGCCAATATAGAAAAAATACAAGTAGTTAAGACAGAGACAAAGTGTGAGAAATATAATTTATAATTTTATTTCCTCCAAATAAATACAGAAGCACAGCAGTAGAGGCAATAAACTGAATGGAAAAATAGTGGAAAGAGCGTTAGTGAAGAGAATCAGAATTTCTAATCCTAACCTACACTGAGTATGTAACCTTGAAAAAGTCACTTAACCTTCAGAATAGTAGCTGACATTTACTGAGGCCCTGCCATATTCAGAACCTTGTGCAAGCCTCAGCCTTCTTTTATAAAATGGAGATGATGTCAGATTAATTACTTTGAAACTTTTGTAAAGAGCCATATACATAGAAGGGATTATTATGCTCGAAACTTGGAAATTATTCAATGTAGTTGTAGCAGCAGCTGATAGTATGTGTGTCTGTGCTCAAGCAATTCCATAAGGTGTTCTGTATCCTGATTTTGATGATGAAGAAACTGATGTTCAGTGGTTATGAAAGTTGTATAGTCAGTAATCAGTAGAGTGGTTCTGCATTCCAAAGGGGTGATGAGTCCTGAGATTGGTGGTCTCCGAGATGAGGTAAAACAATATCATATGTTAATAAGGTCAAAAGTATATCCCATTTGATTAACTTATGGGTCCCAGAAGAACTAGATGTTATGAAGCACAGTCATACAAATAGTTTATCCATGTGTATGCTAGAGTCTTAGAGATTTTTGTTCAGGAGACAGAGGGAAGACAGAACACCAGTGAGGTAATGAAGTCACAATGGAAAGCAGAGGTAAGTACAAGAGGCCAAAATAGTACACAGCTTGTGGAGATGGGCAGACTTTGCTTTGAACTATGAGAGGTCACTTCTTAGAATGAATTCTCATATTGATACGCTTTGAGGACCCTTCTCACCCCACCAATAAAGTGCCCATGGTTCATTTCCAAACATCATGAAACTAAGCATCTCTTAAATGTTTCATAGCTCTGATCTTTCAGCCCCTTATATACTTCTTATCCTTCCCATGGTTGAGTTGAGAAACATTATTTGAGAATATAAGAATAATAGACCAGAAAAAGAGTACAAGAAAAGACCAGAAAAGAATACAAGAAAAGAGCAGAGCAAATTTTATTCCTTGATTTATCCTGTGCCGTTATCTTTTTGATGGCAAGTACAAAGTTCAAGCTTTAGTTGTTATCCTGCTGCTACTGCTAAATTATCAAGCAGTATACGTGCTTCTGTTTGATGCAGTTTAGCTGTTGGAGATATCATCAGCTGGCACAAGGGAAGCAAAGAACTTTGAACTCTAATTCTAATTCTGGGTTGCAAAACTTTCAATTTCTGCGTAGAAATCCATGGATCTATGATGGAAATATGAATAGGAAAAGTAACTAATATAAATTGAGCCCATGCTTTATGTGATGCAGTGTGAAACACTTGAAGATGAAGTGAGTGTCTCAAGCCCCTGAGCTATTTTCGTTTGTACTGCTCTGCTTCTCAGAACTGGCAGAATTGGGATTCAGAAGAAAGGTCAGTGAGTTGAGAAACTTTGAGAGAAAGCTAATGCTGTGTGCTAATTTTGCATGTATATATATGTGTACATGTGTATTCAATAAATGATGCGGAGTTGGAAAAGAAGGAACCAAACATATGGTTCTTAAATCTAGTTTACCTCTCTCCTGTGTAGTGTATAAGAGCAGGGAATCTGAAATTAGACTGCATAGATTTCCAGCATCTTTCTTCCTTTCACTACCTTATGCAACACGTTGATGCTAGACTTCTCACCCCTTGTGAACATAGGGCATTGAACCTATTTGGTATGAAGGAAAAGTAGAGTCAGGAAAAAAATTATTGAGGCTGTTACTACATGGAGATTATAAATGGATTGCCTAGACCACTTGCCAGTGAGCTCAACTTTCTAGTGTGTGCTGACCAACTTCTGTCAAAAATCCAGATTAATATGCTGAGGGATATGCTACCCAACTGTTCTGTAGGCTATCCTAGCCCTCTTCCCAGTATCAAGTCGATTACCAGAAAGCTGCAGGTCTGAACTGTGTTCCTTTAGCTCTTGTAGAAACTCAGTCACTAACTATGATTTTATAATAAGCCCTTGATTTTTGTTATGGGTGGATATAAGAATCATCTACAAAGAATGTTTTTCCATCTTTTGTAGAAATCATTGTTAAAAGATTTCAATGGTTAGTCAATTTTTCTTGTATAAAAGTTTAGATGCAAATTTCTCCAAGTGTGCTGATAAATTCTTAAGCACTTTTTTTAACAGTTAGTGAAAAATTACAATATATTTCCATTTTTGCTTTGGTTGCCAGAAAATTCAAAAGTATTCAATTGCAGTAAGTAGCCTTAGTTTATGTTTCTAATTCACATCTATCTTCCTGTCCCCCAATACATTTTTTGTTCTTTAATTATAATTTTTACTGAGTTTACAGAAAATACATAAATTTTGCAAGTCATCTCTCAAGTTCTTTTTTGAAAGTAAGGTAGATTATGAATTAGTAGCTGGTATTGCAACAGAATTGTGTGATAATGTACAGAGATTCCTTCCAGGCCTCAATATTCCTAATTAACGTAGCACCAGAGCAGAGAAGTGCCTTTTTAAAACGTACAACGTTAGAACCGAAGAGCCAAATGTGAAAATTAGAAACTCTTTCTTTTGAGAAAAAAGTATAGTTCTGGAGTTTATAATTTTTTCTTGCCCTAAGTCATATGAATCACAAACCAATGGTTTCCAGCCTGTAGACTTACACCCTCGTGACAATGGCCCTGTTATGAGTAGTCCATATGTCCCATATGTATTTTTCAAAAGTGTTACTTAAAACTATAATCTCTATCATCTGGAAGTTTGTACATTTTTTTAACCTTTTAATATTACTGTATATTAGAGGTATTGGGAAATTGAAGTAAATTTAGTAGGCATGATAATGGTATTGTAGTTATTTAGAAGAATAACCTTAAATTTTGGAGATATATACTAAAGCATTTTGATATGGAGTATCACATAATTTACTTTAAGTGGTTTAGCTGTGTTTGTGTGTGTAAAGGTGAAACAAATGTGGTAGAATGTTAACAGTTGTTGAATCTAGGTGGTGAATATATGGGCATTCATTACAACATTCTTTTTATTTTTGTGTGTATTTGAAATTTTTTGTAATTAAAAGTAAAACAGAAATGGTGCTCATACTTAAAAAGAATGGTTATCAGTATTTAATCCAACCTTTGTTTTTTAAAAGTTTCATCACAATGATTCAACTTCCTAGACTTATTTTTGCCCAGCATTATACTAGTAGCATAAGGGGATAAGTAACTAAAATATTAGATAACCTGGTGCTCAAATTACTGCTGCCGTCTTTTCTTTCCTGAATGACTACAGTACAGCATTCTGGCAGGCTACCTAGGGGATACAGACATGTCCCGCCAGTTACAGATGCAGAGAAGTCAGTAGAACTGATAGTTTGTCATTTGTGCTAGTAGATACAAAGTGAACATGGCAATCCCGGAGCATGTTAGCCTGCTCACACTTCACTGTAAGAGAACCACAGCATCAATCCAGGTTGAGGGTGGCAGACTTCTAGGTCAATTATAAGGTTATAAAGATAGATATCCCACTCCCTTCCCCACCAATTCATGTTTGAGTCAGCAGAGAAGGTACAGAATGGGTTAAACTCCTGTTTCTGCTCTGGCCATAGTACACCACTTGAAGTCTACAGACAAAAGCAAGTCTTTTTGGCCCTGCTCAGTCTAGTCTTATCCTTCCCAGAGGTTCCAAGAACACCCCCAGATGGTAGACAAGCTTTTACCGGTTCCCACCTTTGAGCAGAATCACTGCCAGGCTACACCACCTGCCAAATAACTTGCTCTACTATATTGTAGCAGATGATATTGGGGAAGGCCAAGGGCTCAAAGACAGCTGCAGCTCTCCTTGTAATCTTGACTCATGAAATTCTTACTTAGAATATAACAGAAGCTAGACTGCTCGTCAGCTTTCTCACACGTGCTCACATTCACTTGTGCTCTCATGTGGATACTTGTACTTAAACCTTCATAACCACGGGTTCTCTTAGCCTTCTTCAACACAGGTTTCTTTGTTGTAGGTGTGTGTTTAATTTAGATAATGGATTGTCAGATTATTACTGATATATATGTTCTCATAATTTTTTCTTTTTTCTTTTTGTGTTATATTTCAAACAAAACAGAATAACATAACAAACACTCAAGTACCATTATCAGGCCTTTTCAAACTTATTTTGCTGTATTTGCTTCAGATAGAGTTTATTTTTTGTGTACCACTCCTCAATCCATTCCCCTTTTGAAGATAACTACTGTTCTGAATATAGTGTTTTTCGTGAACATATATGCTTATGTACTTGTATTGCCTATGCATGGATCCATAAGTAATATATAGGATTGTTTTACGTGACTTTAAATTTTATGTAAATAATTCTGTGTGTAATTTTTATAACTTCCTTTTTTTCACTCACTATTATGCTTTTGAAATTTATTCACATTGATACATATAGTTCTGATCTATTTATTTTGTTATGCAATATTCTATTTTATGAATATACCACAATTTAGATTGATTCTCCTGTCAATGGATATAGAGGACGTTTCCAGTATTTCATCGTTTCATAAACCATGCTCCAATGAATATTCTTGAACACGTCTCCTTGTGCAGTTGTATGACTGTTTCTCTAGATATGTACCTGGGAATGGAATTACTAGGTTGTATAGCATATTCATCTTCAGTTTAACTAGACATTGCCAAATTACTGTCCAGAGTGATTGTACCACTTTAAACTCCCATCAACAGTATCTGAAAGTTCCTGCTGCCCCACATCTTTACAGACACTTGAAATTTTTGCCTGTCCGTGGTTGTGAAATGGTATCTACACAACTAATTTCTTCATAGTGATTTGCTTATGTTGGGCAAAGCTTATGGAAAGTCAGTGGAGCTGATTGACATCCTAGATTTTTCCTAAAGGAAAAATGCTTGATTTGATTTGCTTGATTGTACAAATAGTTTAGTAGGCTATTCTGTATGAAATGCTGCTTGCTAGTGAAAGACGTAGTTTTCAAGAGCATGAACAAACCTTATTTTAGGAATTCTATACGAGAATACCTTTGAGGAAAAATTTTCCCATAGGACATTTTCACTTTCCGAATTTATCCTTATCGTTCCACTTTCCTCCCATGCTTCTCTTAGCTCTTTTGACAGATGATCAGGGCATGAAAGAATGAGATGTCAGGACCTTTACAGACAAATTACATCTGGCAGCAGAATAAACCTACTTCTACTAAGTAACAAGCTTCCATGTTTTCATTGCTATCATTTTGATTACGATTACTTCAGTAATGAAACTGAATCTGTTTCTGAGGAGCCAAAGTAAGAGAGCAGAGAATATTCCACTGTTGAATTGGTAGCAGCTACCTTATAATTATCTGGTGACTTTTCCAGAGAAAGGTATAAAGAATATGTTATTTCATGTGCATTGTACTTAGATGGTTGCTTCTTGAGTTGGATTATATAGTTATCTGTTGCTATGTAATAGTCACCTCAAAACTTAGTGACTTAAGATTCCACTTCTGGGTAAGATGGAGCAAGCACACTTCATCCAGTCTCCCCCACTGAATGCCCCTATAAAACTTGGCACAGAGCAGCTATTTGAGGATTCTGGAAGGTAATTTTGTAACAGGTAGATTGGGAAGAAGAGCAGATTTTTGAAGTACTACAGAACTAGGGTTGAATTTAGCATTTTTCCCTCTTCAGTATCCCCAGCCTAAAACTCAGAAGTAGGCATCAACATGGATACAGAGAATTCCAGGAGAAGCCATCAGTTGTATTGCAAGGAATAAGAAAGGGATATTCTAATGCTCAGAGAAAGTGCAGAAACCTCTTGTTTTTCTTTGTTTCTTTTTTCTTTTCTCTGTTCTCTTGCACCATGAACCTCAAGCAATTCTGTGGTGGCAGCAGATTGGGTTCTGGCAGGAGCCTTAAAGGTCTGAGGGTGGAGAACCTTTCTCTCTGATCAGTGGAGCTTTGGTTCCAAAAAAGGTAGAATGAACCCCAGTTACTTTTTTTCTCTCTCCTTCAGCTGCTTGGCTCCAGACACTGGCATTATCATGGAAATTCTGTGGCAATGAAGTAAATAAAGCCCTAGCTTTCTGGCTAGGTGACAAGAAAGGGGAACCCTAGTGAACTAGAAAATACTGGGGAGATTGTGAGAGGGAGAGGCTTGGGAAACAAACTCTTGAAATTTTATATATATTATGAACTCTTTGGCTTACCCATGTGATGTACTTGCAGAAATGCAACCCCAAACAGCATACCTACTCTTTGAAAAATGAAGTATGGGTTAGACCACTGTCCAGGTACCAGAGTGGCAGCAGGATGATACACACATAGAGCAGGCTCATATAGCACTGCAAAGACTTTGAAAACCTAACTGAATTGGAACCACAATCCACAGAAGCCTGATCAGAACTTATAGCCTGAAGAAAATTCCAGGATTTTTTGGGTTGAGCATGCTAAAAGAAAAATATTGATATTCTCTATAGGATTTTAAGATGACCTAGAATCTCATAGCAGTGTTCAAAATGTCCAGAATACAATAAAAACAAATCACTTCACATTTAGAAAAAGAAAGAAAATGAGTTCACATGAAAGAAGTCAGTCAAGAGAGGCCAATGCCAAGAATACACAAGACATATGTATTATCTGACAAACACTAACACAGCTATTATAAAAATGTTCCAGCAAGTAAGGGCAAACACTTTTTTTTTTTTTTTTTTGAGGAAGATTAGTCCTGAGCTAACTGCCGCCAATCCTCCTCTTTTTGCTGAGGAAGACTGGCCCTGAGCTTACATCCATGCCCATCTTCCTTTGCTTTATATGTGGGATGCTTACCACAGCATGGCTTGCCAAGTGGTGCCATGTGCGCATCCAGGATCTGAACCAGTGAACCCTGGGCCGCCTAAGAGGAACGTGTGCACTTAACCGCTGTGCCACCAGGCCAGCCCCAGGGCAAACATTCTTGAACAGAAAGATAGAAAGTCTCAACAAAGAAATAAAATAGAGGGGCTGGCCCGGTGGCACAGCAGTTAAGTGCACATGTTCCACTTCGGCAGCCTAGGGTTCACCAGTTCGGATCTCAGTTGTGGACATGGCACCGCTTGGCATGCCATGCTGTGGTAGGCATCCCACATATAAAGTAGAGGAAGATGGGCATGGAATTAGCTCAGGGCCAGTCTTCCTCAGCAAAAAGAGGAGGATTGGCAGCAGTTAGCTCAGGACTAATCTTCCTCAAAAAAAAAAAAAAAGAAAAGAAATGAAAGAGATGAACTAAAATAGAGCTGAAAAATATAGTAACTGAGAAGGAATTCACTGGATGAAATCAATCAATATCAGAATGAAAATGACAGAGAAAAGTGTCAATGAACATAGAGATAGATAAGCAGAAATTATCCAATCTGAGGGGAAAGAAAGATTGAAAAAAAACTGAAGAGAAATTTAGGGACTTTTGGGACAGTGACCATAGGTCCAATATTCATGTCATCAGAGTTCTAAAAGGAGTGGTACAAACAAATTGACTTGAAAAAATAGTGCCTGGAAACTCCCCAAATTTGGCAAATGACCTAAACCTACAGATTCAAGAAACTTAGGAAGCCCTAAACAAGATAAATACAAAGAAATCCACATACAAACACATTGTGACTAAAATTATCCTAACACCAAAACTAAAGACAAAGCAAACTTTTGAAAGCAGTCAAGGAAAAATAATGCAGTGCTTCCAGGGGAACAACCATTCAGATGACTGCAGATTTCTCATCAGAAATCTTGGAGCACAGAGGGAAGTGAAATTACATTTTTAAAGTGCTGGGGGACGAGCATCAACTTAGGGTTTTATATCAAGGAAAAATATCCTTCAGGGGTGAGAGTAAAATAAAGACATTTTCAGATGAAGGAAAACTAAAAGAATTTATGGCCAGTAGCCCTGCTGTAAAAAAATTGCTAAAGGAAGTTCTTAGGACAGAAAGAAACTTGGAGCATCAGGAATGAAGTGAGAGCAACAGAGATGGTTAAAATCTGGGTAAATAAAAATCTTCTCTTGAATTCTTCAACTGACAGTTTAAAGCAAGAAATTATAACAATGTGTGATAAGATTTTCAGTATATTTAGATATCATACATAAGGAGGGGAGGGTAAAAGAACCTATAATGGTGATAAGGTTGGTACCTTCCACTTGAAGTGATAAAATATTGATTCTAAGTCTGTGAAAAGTTACACATGTATATTGTGATCCCTAGAGCAACCACTTAAAAAAAAAACTTTACAAAAAAATATAGTCAAAAACACAGTAGATAGGTTAAAATGGAATACTAAAAAATGTTCAGATAACCCAAAAGAGGCAGGAAAGGAGAAAAAAATAGAATTAAAAACAGATAGAATAGACAAAAAACAAATAATAAAATAGGAGACTGGAATCCAAACATATCAGTAATTTGCATTAAATGTAAATGGTGTAAACATGCCGATTAAATGACAGATTATCAAAATGAATTCTTAAAGTACAGTCTGATTATCTCCTGTTTATTAAAAAGATTCACTTCAAATATATAAGTAAGTTACAAGATGAAGGATGGAAAAAGATATACTATGAAAACACTAATCAAAGGAAAGCTAAACTATCTATATGTTAATATCAGACAAAATAGACATTAGGGCAAAGAAAATTACCAGGAATAAAGATAATACATAAAGATAAAAACAGTTCACCAAGAAAACATAAAAGTTCTAAAACTGTATGTGTATATGTAATGTTAAATATTCTCTTAACGGCAGACCTTCAGAATACAGGAAGGAAAATGGACAGAGCTGAAAAGAGAAATAAATCCACAATTACAGTTGGAAATGTCAGCACTCCCTTCCTAGGGATCTGTAGAACCTAGTAGGCAGAAAATCACTAAGGATATAGAAGAACTAAATAGCCGCTTGCACTAGCTGAATCTTTCGACGTATATAGAACACTTCAGACAACAGCAGAATGGATATTTTTTCAAGTGCCCGTGAAACGTTTATCAAAGTCGGCCATATCATGGGCCTGAAATAAATGTAAAAGAATCAAGTATGTTCTCTGACCACAGGAGACTTAGATTAGGAAACAGTAACATAAAGATAACAGGAAAATATCCAAATGTTTAGAAATTAAACAACACACTTCTCTAAATAATCCATAGGTCAAAGAGAAATTCTCAAGGGAAATTAGAAAATGTTTTGAGCTGAGAGAAAATAAAAATACATCGTATCAAAATTTGCGGGATACAGCTAAAGTAGTACTTAAAGGGAAATTTATAACATTAATTAGAAAGAAGAAAGATGTCAAATCCATAATCCAGCATCAACCTGAATCAACTAGAAAAAGAAGAATAAAGTAAACCCAAAGCTAGCAGAAGGAAGGAAATAGTAAAGAGAAGAGCAGAAGTCAGTGAAGTTTAAAACAGGGAAACAGTAGAGAAAAACAATGAAAACAAAAGCTGGTTCATAGAAAAGATTAACAAAATTGATAAATCTCTAGCAAGATGATGATAAAATAGAAGACAAAGTACTAATAATATCCAGAATGAAAGAAAAGGGGATATCACTACAAACCCCACAGACATCAAAAGGATAGTAAGGAACTACTATAAACAACTCTACACACTTTAAAGCAACGACTTGGATGAAGGAGACCAAAATCTCAAACAAAAAACTACTACCCAAACTCACTTAAGATGAAATAGATAAGCTGCATAGTCCTATAACTATTAGAGAAATGAAATTTGTAGTTTAAGACATTTTGAAAAAGAAATCAACATAGTTTCACTGGCAAATTCTACCACACCTTTATAGAAGAAATGTACCAAGTCTGTATGATCTCTTACAGAAAAAGGAGGAGTGGATTCATTTTATGAGGCCTGCATTACCCTGATATCAAAATCAGACAAAAGCTATACAGGAAAACAAAACAGCAGACCAATTTCCCTCATGAACAAGATGATAAAGTGTTCCACAAAATACTAACAAATCGAACATAGCAATGTACAGAAAGAATAATATACCATGTCCAAGTGTACTTTAAATCAGGAAAGCGATGCTGATTCCATATTCGAAAATCAATGTAACGCACAAAGTTGACAGCCCAAAGAATCAAAGCCATTTGATTGTGTCAACTGATACAGAAAAGGCATTTGACAAAATTTAATACCCATTCATTACAGTCATGCGCCACAACTACGTTTCGGTCAGTGATGGACCACATGTATGCAATGGTGTTCCCATAAGATCAGTACCGTATAGCTTAGGTGTATAGTAGGCTATACTATCTAGGTTTGTTTAAGTACACTCTGTGATGTTCCTACAATGACAAAATTTCCTCAGGACGCATTTCTCAGAACATATTCCCATCATTAAATGACACATGACTATTTAAAACTCTCAGCAAACTAGGAATACAAGTGAATTTCTTCAACTTGATAAAGAGCACCTATCAAAAAAATTTTAAAACTGCAGCTAATTTCATACTTAATGATGTAAGCCTGAATCTTTTCATTGTAAGATTGGGGAAAAGGCAAGGTTATCTTCTCTGGCCACTCCTGTTTAACACTGTGTTTGAAGTCCTTCCAGTCCAGTACAGGGCTGGAAAGGAACCTTGTTGATCATGTAGTCAAATAGCATCCAAAGAAGTAATTTGTCCGAAAAAAGCCTCCACAGAGGATTTATATAGTGAAAGTATAAGGCAGGAGTATGAAACCAGAAACATCCTACAAAATGAGTGCATTGCAGAAATTGAGAGTATTTTTGTTTTTACTTTTGCTCATTTCTTTATTTTTAACCAATAGCAAACATAAGAAACTAGATTGTTATGACATGAATGAATGAATGCATGAAGTAGGAAAAAGATGATAGAAGGGCAACAGCATGATGTAGTAGAAAGAACACAAATGGAGAATCAGAAAAAATGGATTCTAGATCTGATAATGGCCACAACTGCATCCTTCACTTTTCCTTTTAAAGCCTTGGATTTCACACTTCAAAATGAGGTATTTGATCTGAACAGTGCTTCTTAACATCCTTAGGAGGGTCTAGATATCAGAATCTTTGATGGAGATGTACAAGTTAAAAAAAAAGTAGAATCAGTATAATTCTTGTTTTCAAAATATGACCTACAGAAAGTAAAGCATAATAAAAGATTCCAGGGTGGTGAGAGGACATAGAATATAGAATGGGAAGGTACTGAAGAGGACATGAGTTTTATAAAAATGTTGAGAAATAGTAGTCTATAAAATATAGATGATCTCTAAAATCAGTAGAGAGCACGACCTGTTCATCTTATTCTTTTTTTTAAACCCTAAATGCCAAAAACAGTGCCTGGCACATGGTAATACTTGCTGAATAAATTAATACAGGGTCCCTCCACTTAGAAAATTTTATTGCGGACTTTGAAGAGAGTAATTTAGAGGTGTAAAAGTGTTCTTTCCTCTATGGATAGGCATAACTGAGTAACTCTTTTGGTCCCCTACTAATGTCTATTCACTTTTGGCCTAAAGTCTGTAGCTGTATAGTGCTGTATCTACCTGTACAGATTTGTATAATTTATCAGATGCCTCCTTTTCTTTTGCTGATTCATGGAAGGAAATCAAAAATGTTAGTTCATGTCTTCTCACTTTGGCAATAGACTAAAACCCAAACACCAAAGGAATGTTTTCCTGCCCTCACAAGCTTATCTTCTGTTGGCCTTGTGTTAAGATCATAAGAAAGCAGCTCAAAACTCAAAAATACAATACAAGTATTCCTTTTCAATTAATAATAACCACTTCTCTGGGCACTGTTCTCTGTGTATCCTAAAACAGGAATCAAAATTTCCTTTGATAATGTAGATATCAACACAAAAATTTATGTTCAAAATAAATTATTCTTTCAGAGGTCCCGATAAAATGACCTAAAGCAAAACTTATTAATATAGGAAACTATATCCAGTATTTTGAAACTACCCAGTAACAGTTTTTTCTAGTTGGTGATATTTTTATTTCTTAGGCTTAAAAAAAGAAGATGCTGTATTTAAGTAAGATTCTTAATGGGAAGATTGTATTAAAAATTGTAAGATTACCTGTTAGGTGTTTGGGGACAAATATAGATCCCAAAAAACTTTATTAGAAATTTAGAAATCTGTAAATAATCAAATTGTGTATCTTCTTTTTAAATCTAATATTAATAAACTAGTATTTATAAAATTTAAGCTAGTGTATCTTATAAATGAAAACCCTTTGTTTTATTTCCTTTATTTCTTTTTTCCTTGTCCCTCCCCACCCTACTTCCATTATATATTAATAGACCTGTTTTTTGCCCTCTCACTATATGTCAGATGACATGTACTAGGAACTTGTTTTCAGCTGTCTTGCATGGACTGTTGTAATAGCCTCCTAAATGCTCTTCATACATCTACGTCCCTCGCTCACCCCAGCATTGTCTGTTCTTTACTCAGAGTGACCCTGTTAAAACCTACATCAGATCCTGTCCCTGCTCTGCTCAAGGCTTCCAGTGACTTCTTTATAGGAGCCTGCAGTGTCCTCCACAGTCTGACCTTGCTTCCCTCCACTAAGCCTCTCTGTCCTTATTTTCTATCATTCCCTCCCTTGTTCCCTAAGACTTCTTGGCTTCCCTTGTGCACAACAAACCCATTCCTATCTCAGGGCCCTTGAACTTGGTGCTCCTCCTGGAAACTCTTCCCCAGATATCTACATGGTTTCATTCAACCTCTGGTCAGGTGGTTTTTAATCAGAGAGGCCCCGTCATCCTCTATTCCCTTTATTCCGCTTTATTTTTCTTCATAGTATTAACTACCAAGGGATGTATAATATATTTATTATGTTTATTTATTGGCTCTCTTGTCCAGCTAGAATGTAGGCATAATCTATTTGTTCTCTGACTAGACCCCAGAATAGTGCTCAGACATTTGAATGAACTTGAGCTCAGCTCAAGTTCCACCTCTTCCTTTGAAGCTTTTCTCCAGCACATAGTGATACGCTTTCCTCTCTTTTTCTGAACACCGTAGTAGGTGCTCATGTTGTGTCTCCACTGATTCCTTAAAGATAGAGCTCTTTTTGTAAACGTAACAACGTAGTATAAGACTGTGGACTCAGAACTGTACAGTGTGGCTTTAAATCCCAGACCAGCCACTTAGCCAGATAACTCTGGCTTATTAACCTCCCTATTAAGTTACTAACCTCCCTATTATTCCATTCCTCTGCCTGTAAAATGGCAATACGGGGTGGTTCGGTGACTGGAATACAGGGAAGATGGAATGGAAAAAGTAGGCAGGGATTTGATCATCAAGATCCTTGTGTGACATACCTGAGTGTTTAGACTTTTTCGTGTAAGTAACAGAGCGTTGAAAGGGTAAAAAAAAAAAAAAAGGCAATAGTATGACATGGGATAGGTGTTCAATTTATTTAAAATCCCAGCTTCATTCAGTCTATACTAATACTGAACTATTGAAGAACTTCTTACAAATTTACCTTCTTGTTGGTACTATCATGCAGTTTTTGTTTCATCTCCATGTCCTGTGTTTACTGCTATTCCCTGGCTAAATTTTATTTGTTAAAAAGATTGGGTCAGTTTTGGTCTAGAATAGAACTCTCATGTAAGGGAGACCACAAAATAAAAAGGGTTATCTACACTGCCCTATTTTTTCTCTTGACAGAAATTCCATTTCTGGCTCTTTTTCTTATTTAGAACTTTTTAAATGTTCCCCTTATTTCAGGGAAGAATTTCTAACAGTACATTTGTATGCATTCTTGGTGACCTAAAAAGAAACAATAATGTGCATTAGGTTTGTAGTAACCTTTGCCTTTTAGGTACATGTGAGAAATGAGGTTATTTATCGTATCTTTGGTTCTGGCATACATCCATTACCAAAAATATTTTTTCATAACACTCTCCCTGCTCTGTTGTAAAGACATAGAGAAGGTTTGGGGCTCCTCAGCTAGGTCACAGTGTCCAGAAGACTGTGCCTCATCTCAGATTAGAATCAGTTTATTATTTGTGATACAAATCAAATTAACCAATAGTTCTTCACATTTCCCACTTCCTGTTCTTTTCCTCCGGACACAAAATAGGTTTGACGAGAAAAGTTCTTTGCTACCTTTTAATATTTTGAGCTGCCCATGTTTGGGATTCAAAGTATTTTTGGTGCTTATTGCTTAACTGGGCTGAAGATTATCTCATGTGACAGCATAGATCTCTTGTTTTGGAATTGCCATTACTTTCTAGAACAGCCACTCTGTACAGCGGCCAACATGCCCTGGATCCTCTTGCTTCATATTACAGTGATACTGCTTTGTCAGGGTAGAATTCAGCCTCACAGGGCTGGAGTCAGTCTCTGCTGACCTCATGCCACAGTACAGCATGTTCAAATCTGGGAGAAACCTGAGGGTTATTCGGCATATTCCTCCTCCTTCTCTCTCACAAGCATGGAACCCTCACTCTCCTCGGAAACCGTATGTTGTATATGTGTGTGTATCTGTCTTATTTTAAAAATCTCTTCCTTAGTCCTATAATTCTACAGCTTTAAGTGGGGGCTGGTCGAATAGACAGACACAGGAAATGCTTTGAGCTGCTGGAACTTAGCATTTTTCAGCAGTAGATCTCAGCCACAGGCATTTGCTATTTTTGGACTGACTCATGTGAGGTTGCAATAATTGAGAAGTATGTTGTGTGTTTCCTAGTTGTTCATTTTACCCACAGCTATTTGGGCAGAATGCACAGAGTGCTCTTTGGCTGTGTAGGCGTGCTCAGATCACAGTGGAGTGTCCCAGCTGTCACATATGAGGGGTGCTTCAGTGCAGAGTAAATGTCATCCTCACTCTCTCGGGCTAAATAGTTATCAGAAAATACGTGTTTCCTTCGGTGAACAAGAGTTTCGTTTGCATTTGGCAACTTGGGAAATGCTTGGGTTAAATTTGAAGATGCCAGGCATGCATAACAAATAAGAATTTGGATTAGAACCATTTGAAATATTTCTCACATTAAAAGTAGGTTCTTACCACTCAGCAGCTTGTTTTCAGTGTATTTTTCCCAAAGACTTGGTAAGTTTCTGAACTGTAAAGTAGTATACACATATCGCAGTGCTAAGTTCATGTCTCCAGATCAGCAGAACAGATCCCTGAGATACAACTGGATAGGAGGATGATCCAGTTTTATGCAAAACAACCACCGTGTTCACATTTCATCCATAGTCTTGAGTAGAAAACTTTGCCTATAGCTCGCTCGTACCATGATTTTTTGAGTTGGTTTTATAAATGATACATAGAGATTTTCTGAGAGTTAAATGCTAAAGCAAAGCAGACGCTGTAGTTTTACCTGATACTAAAGTTAATATCCATTAATATTATTTGCTATTGAGCCATTGGATTTGTTACCCTGGCTCCCGGCCCCATAAGACATTAACCACAACCCTGCTCAGAAACAGATTTAAGATCCAAACAGATTTTTACCCTGAAGTTTGATACTAAATTACTTTCTTATGCCTTATGGTTTGATCATTTAAATGCCAACTTTGTTAACAAATTTGTGCCTCTGCTCTTTACTCTTTTTTTCTGTTGTTTGTTCTGTATCTTGGATTTTAAAACTCTGGCACATCCCTATTTGTTCTGAGGATATAAAAGGTCAGTTTACTTATCTAAGTTTTGTTAAGAATGCTAGCCCAGGTTGAATGGGGTAGTCAGAAGGAAAGAATTCATAGGAGAGCCCTAAAAGGATAGGGGGTGGAGACTGATAATAAAACAGAAGTTAACTCATTTTTCTCCATTATTGACTGTCCAAAAAGGAGGAGGGAAATGTAAAACATAATTTAAACATTTTTAGTTGATTTTATGTTCTCCATTGATTGCATTAATTCATGAGTAGAGGAAGTTTGCTAAAAAATGTACTCAGTACCTGAGTAAATGATTGTAGATTAACTGTTTCCTTGCTTCCCTACCCATGTCTCTCTCTCACTTACTCAAACTGTTCATTGACTCTGATAAACTAAAATACTCTCATTGAAACAATGATTAAAATGTTCAGAAATGAGATACTTGCTCCAGCATCTGGAATTCTTAATATGACTATCTGGATACATCAATCTTCTATGGATTGGGGTTCTGCAATATGCTTTGTGAAGCGTTCATTCTAAACTACAGAATGAACATTTTGAAGGAAGACTCGAGAGGGGAAAATCTATCTGACTCTAGGAAATAAATCAAGAGTTTTAGAAAAGTGGGACACTACAGAACCCATTCTGTAAATGTTGAACTTATATCTGTACTTTAAATACAAAAGATTATAATATCCCCAGATGTTGACCAATTCTAAAGATGAATAATTCTCTTTTTCCTTTCTTAATTACCCTGTAACACCGCACATCTGTATGTTTATGTTAAAGTCATGTATGTAATGCAAACATTCCAGACAACTCCTTGACAATGTTGACATTGCCTGAGTTTTCTATACAAATGCCCAGAATTTACAGTGGCAATTTTAAAACATACATGTGTAATCACTTGGTCATATATGCTATACCTTTTAAACAAATGTTATTTATGTTGAGCTGTCACTATATTAAATGATGAACTTTTGAAAAACAAAGTAAAACTTCCTCAAGTCTGAACCTTCAAATTGCTGCTTGACCTAAATCTCATTGGTCCATAGGGCTTGGAGTGCCATAGATCAGATCCCATAGGAACAATGCAAAGTTCTACCTACATTATTTTTTAATTGTAGGATTTCTTTTTAATTGAGTTCCATTCAAAAGAAATAGCTAGAATAGTGATTTGAGTGGTGGGTGAGAAGTATAAAACACTGCAGCAGAAGGAGACTGTTTCAAGTTGCAGCATCTCCCTACTCCCAGTGTTCAAAATGCCTTCTTTTTCCTCTTCAAAACTAGTGAGCTCATGAGAATGTATTATATCCCTTAAGTCTACTGGAGGGCAAAAAAGTCAAGAACTCTGACTTAAAGCTTAAAAAAATTTGTCATAGATTATTTTAATTCATACCAGAAATTATTAAATGCCAACTCCAGTTTATCCTAGCTGAAACAGAGTGATGTAAACCAATCATTTGTGTGTTGAACAAACAGTTATTGAGAGTCTGCTATGTATCAGAGTTTAGGATTTGAAATGGGTTGGGATATATCAATGAACAATACAGACAAATCCTCTGCCCTCATGTGGTTTACCTTCAAGTTGGGGAAGATGACAACAAATAATAAACTTATAAGTAAACTATGGAGTATGTTAGGGATGGGCTATAAAAATAATAAAGCTGGGTAAGGAAGATTGGAAGTACTGGGGGCAGACTGCCATTTTTAATAGGATAGTAAATGTAATCCTCATTTTAAAAAAAGAGACATTTGAGGAAGGGTTTGAAAGAGGTGAGCAGGTTAACCATACAACTGTCTGAGGAATGAGCATTCCTGGCAGAGGGTACAGCCAGAACAAAGGGCAGGAGTGTTTCTGATGCATACAAGGAATAGGAAAGAGGTTGGTATGACTGGAGTAATAATGGAGGGGAGAGTGGGAGGAATTGGGGTGTCAGAAATTTAATAGCGTCCTCTCAATTATCTATTGCTGTATAATAAACCACCTCAAAACTTAGTGACTTAAAACAACTATTTCATTTGCTCACAGTTTTGTGAGTCATCTGTTTGGGCTGGACTCTGTTGGGTGGATCTTGTGCTAGTCTTGCGTGGGGGTCACTGTAGTTGTCGGGTGGCTTAGATGGGACTGGATGGTCTAAGATGGCCTCCCTTACATTTCTGGCAGTTGGTACTGGCTGTCAGCTGAGCCTCTCTCCACGTGGTACACGATTTTAGCCTGGAAAGCTGTAAGGATGGAGTTGTCATTAAATGAGATGTAAAGCCTGCTGGAGGTCTCAGTGTAGCAACAGAGACCAAGCCCCAATGCACAAATACTTTTTAAGTCTCTCCTTGTGTCATATTTGGTAATGTTTCATTTAGCCAAAGCAAATCCATGGCCAAACCCAGTTTCACAGGATGGAGAAATAGACTCCACTTCTTGGTGGGAGGAATGGGAAAGTCAAATTGTAAAGGGAAGGGCTACTAGATTGGATGAATTTGTGGCTATTAATTGCCAGATAGAGGACCAGATCAGGTACGCCCTTGAAGACCATTTTTAAGGACTGGCTTTCTCTTTTGAGTGTAAAGGGGATTCATTGAAGAATTTTAAGCAGAGAAGTGACACGATTTGACTTAGGTTTTTAAGGGATCATTTTGGCTGTAGTATTGAGAATATATTATAGGGCAGCAAGGGAGACCAGTAGGGAGGCCATTGTAGTAATCCAGACAAAATGATGATCATGGGTCAGACTAAAGGCATAGAGGTGAAGACAGTGAGAAGTGGTTAGATTTTGGATTATTTTGAATGTAGAGCCAATAGGATTTTCTGGTGGATTGGATGTAAGGTATGAAAGAGAGAACTGATAATTACAAGGATTTTAGCTTCAACAGTTGGAAGAATGGATTTGTCATTAACTGAGACGTAAAGTCTGCTGGTGGGGCAGGTTTTGTGGGAAACAGCAAGAGTTCGTTTTGAGATGTCTCTTAGACACCTAAGTGGGAATGTTGAATAGACAATTAGCTATATGAGTCTGGAATTTAGGAGAGACATCTGGGCTGAAAATATAATTTAATGAGGTACCACAATTAGATGGTATTTAAAGTCACGAGACTAGGTGAAGTCATCAAGATGGAGAATGAATGTAGATAAGAGAAGAGGAAAAAGTACTGAACTGTGAGCACTCCAGTTTGAGAAGAGGAAGAGGAGGAAGAGTGGCCCATGATGGATGAGGAAAATCAAGAGAGTGTGGTGTACTGGAAGCCAAGTATAGAAGCTCTTCATAGAAGAAGAGAAACACCAACTGTGTCAAATGTTGCTGATAGGTCAAGTAAGGTGAGGACCAAGAACTCGTCTTTGGATTTCGTTATGTGGAGACGATTGGTCACCTCAACAAAAATGGTAGAATGATAAGATAAAAGCCAGTTAAGTGGGTTTGAGAATGGGAAGAGAGGAATTTGGAGACAGTGAATTTTAGACACTTTTTGAGTTTTACTACAATAGGGAGCAGAGAAGTAGGGCAGTAACTAGTGGAGGAAATGAGGTCAAAAGTAAGTTTCTTTAAGGTGGGAGATGGGAAAAATCGTGCTGATAGGAAGAATTCAGTAGAGAGGAAAAATTGACCCATTTCTTTATTCTATTTAGTAAACTTAAGTGCGCTTACATGTGCAGGCACTATTCAAAGCGCTTTACAAATATGCATTCATTTAATGTGAGAATGAAACAATGACTGGCCATTCAGTATAAAGTACTGTAGTGGTTACTGTAAGGACTTCAGGGATGTATAGGACACAATCTCTGACTTAAGGACTGTTTGAACTGTAAACATTAAAACTGTAATGCTTGGGACTGGCCCCATGGCCAAGTGGTTAAGTTCACACTCTCCACTTCGGCGGTCTAGGGTTTCACTGGTTCAGATCCTGGGCACGGACATGGCACCGTTCATCAGGCCATGCTGAGGCGGCATCCACATAGCACAACCAGAAGGACCTACAACTAGAATATATAGCTATGTACTGGGGGGCTTTGGGGAGAAGAAGGGGGGAAAAACTGTAATGCTTAAGTTCAGTTTTTTATTAATGTTAAAATTAGGTATAGAAAGGTATTTTCTAGGTATTGTTAATTCTTTGAAAAATAGACAAGTTTGCAGTCCTTTAGCACTAAATTGTTACCGTTAAAGACCAATGGATAGGAGTACATAAATAAGTACTTTATAAAAGAAGCCCTAATTAGTAAGGTATTGAACAGATTTCCTAAGTTTGAGTTATTCCAGGGGTTGGCTCCATGGCTGAGTGGTTAAGTTCGCACGCTCTTCTTCGGCAACCCAGGGTTCGCTGGTTCACCTGGACGTGGACGTACGCACCACTCATCAAGCCTTGCTGTGGCAGCATCCCACATAGAAGAACTAGAATGACCTACAGCTAGGACATACAACTATGTACAGGGGCTTTGGGGAGGGAAAAAAAAAAAGGAAGATTGGCAACAGATGTTAGAGCCAATCTTCCTCACCAAAAAGCATACTTAAAAAAAAAGTTATTCCAGACTAAACTCATTTCCTTTGTTAATAGGATTACTATACCTAGTAAATGAGAGGTACTCTGAAGATAGAGAGTATCTAGATTTCAGCAGCACATTTAAGAGTTTTTCTTGATATCTTTGGGACGAAATTATAACTGATTATTCATAGCTGAGTGAGTTAGTGTATGAGTGAGAAGAGTACCAACTTGGATAAATATCACGCTGGAACAAGGTCTCTGTTGGTTTGCTGCAAGATACTTCCTGTCCTGTTTAACTTCTTCATTAATTTCTTATCTAAAGACATTGCCATGCTTAATCAGAGTTGAAGATGACAAGCAGCTGAAAAGAATAATTAAAATTTGGGCGGGGGGGGGGGGGGGGGTGGCGCTGCTGGCCTGGTGTGGTAGTGGTTAAGTTCCTGCACTCTGCTTCAGCAGCCTGGGGTTCACAGGTTTGGAACCCTGGGTGTGGGCCTAGCACTGCTCATCAAGCCACACTGTGGTGGCACCCCACATAAAATAGAGGAAGATTGGCACAGATGTTAGCTCAGCTACAATCTTTCTCAAGCAAAAAGGAAGATTGGCAACAGATGTTAGCTCAGGGCCAATCATCCTCACAAAAAAAAATGAGCTGTAGAATTGGAATCCAGTGATATTCTCAAATAAAAAGCAGAAGTCATCACATTATGTGATTCAGCTGTACCACATTTATATGATTTATGGAAAGGGCAACTATTCTTAATACGTTTTCAGTTAAAGAGAAAGCAAACACAGGAACTAAATTAAATGCTGTGACTAGATTCTCTAGCAAATCTCTGACTCTTAATAAAGTAATTTATATACTGCACCAAAAAGAAAGTCTGCCTTGTGGGATAATTAACCTAAATTCATTGCAATAAATTTTAAGAATTAGGATATCTTAGTCATTCTTTGAAATTAAAATTCTAGAAAGGAAGCATTATTAGTATTACCTTAATATTAGGATATTATATCAGAAACATTGTTATAAAATCACAACATAAAACACCCTGAGAGAAAACAGAGTTCCTACTAGTGGAAAAGAATAAATGAGGTGCCTAACAATATCCCTATCTCAATTTTGTTTACAAAGAGACACTAAACATGCATTTGATAATAATTGATTATGGTCAAATTTGTCTTATTAAAGTTTTCTCCTTAATTTGCAAGGCAGAGCGCTAAGTTATTAGGAATTTTAATTAGGACTTTTTCATTCCAACCCCCTGGATTAGCGGCCTGCAAGTTCTGTAATACCCCATAAAACCTTAGCAGTTATCTCAGTTTTTAACTTTAAAATGTTTTGCAAATTAATTTTTATAAAATCATAAGGAGATAAAAGTAATTCTATTGGAACATATTCATGGTAAGATGGAAAATGTTTATTCCCTGAGTGGCTGCTGAAGTAAGGAACAGATTAAAGACAGTTCTGCATTGATTTTGTAAGTAATGGCTTGAAAACAGAGGTCTTTTATATTTATTGCTTCTTAGTTTTATATGAGAATTTTGTCTCCTAATTTTAATTGTGAATGATTTTTTCCCCCAGACATTTCTAATAAATTTCACTTAATGGGGAAGATTATCTTTTAAGGTCTCTTGCAACTCTAATTTGGAATTCTGTGAATTTTTTTTTTTTTGTAACTCTACTTTTTATGTGGTTGTAGAATCTCAGAAACTAAATCCTTAGAGGATTAAAATTAATTCACAAATAAACACTATCTAGCAATCAGAGATGGCTCTGTGAAACACTGAATACAAAAAAAATTAGAAGATTCCAATTCAGAAACCAGCCACAACTAGCTATGGACTTAAATAATATAAGCATGTATTTGAGGTGATATGATTTATGATTTTATTTCTTACTGATTCATTCAACAGACATTTATTGAGCCTACACTGTCTACCCACTGTCTGCCTGGTCCTAAAGAACCAGGAGTGAATGTAGGGCCCTCTATGTGTATCCCCCCTCTTTTTTATAATTATAAATGAATTGGTCTTATATAACTTTTAGGGAGCCTTATTTTATGAGTAGTTCCAGTAGGATCACAGGTTGTTGACCTGTGGCCATAGGTTCTTATTTAACCATTACGTTCAGTGATCACCTGTGTTAATTTACCCATTCAAATACTCCACCAAGGCTGTGTACTCTAATGGAATACAGAAACCTCAGAATAGGATTTCTTCTCTCTTCTTCGTTGGAATAAGTCATTTTATTGTTAGGTTTTTTTTTTTTAAGTATCTCAAATAAGTTGATGCTGAGGAAATCAGACCAGTGAACATGATGGCATCTATTATTGGATTCTGGCAAGTAAAATCAAGATTGAAGGCTTAGGGCCGGCCCTGTGGCTGAGTGGTTAAGTTCGCACACTCCGCTTCAGCGGCCGGGGGTTTCACCAGTTTGCAACCTGGGCATGGACCTAGCACTGCTCATCAGGCCATGCTGAGGCACTGTCCCACATAGCACAACTAGAAGGACCTGCAGCAAGAATATACAACTATGTACAGGGGAGCTTTGGGGAGAAGAAGAAAAAGAAAAAAAAAGATTGGCAGCAACTGTTAGCTCAGGGCCAGTCTTTAAAAAAAAAAGATTGAAGGCTTATAGGTTTTTAAAGAATGAATCAAGTTTTGTGAAAACTCTTGAATTGTAAAATCCAGATGTCCAGGAACTTATCAACTCCTCCCTAAGTCCCTCCCCACCCCCAATTTTTGAAAATGTGAGAGGATGTTTTGGTTGTCACAAAGACTTGGGGAGGGAACTTGATGCTGGCATTTAGTGAATAGAGGATGCCGTAATGGCCAAAACATCAGAAGTAACCCTGGTTGGGAGCAAAGTCTCCAGGCATATCCCATCTCCCTCTGCTCTTCTCTATTCTCCTCCTTTTCCTTCCTCACTAGAAAGGAGAACCCCAGCTGTACAGATATTAGGGGTAGTGATATGCCCTTACTACCCTGATGCCCTTTGTACAGCTCTCATTCAGTGCCATTCCCTTTTTTATAGCTAGGAGTGTTTTTTGAGGAAACACTGGTGTCTAAATTAAGATTTGAAGGGACATTAGTTCTCTATACTTTCTATACTAGAACATATTTATTGACCCCAGTAAAAAGTATCGTGTTATCTTCTTCCTTTTCTCCTTTATGATTAGAATCATTACTACTGCTGTGTATACATCTATACATTGATCCAATTCAGTGAAGTTCTAGGAGTGAGTTGTTTCTTAGCTTCAACTTTGACAGTGAACCTGTGCTTGTGCTATTTTTCTAAAACAATGCAGATTCTCATTCAGCCATTTTGATTACAGTAAGCCTGGTGTGAGTTTGGAATTCAGAAAAGTTAGTTCCTTTGACCTCAGCGGACTTTTTCACTTATACATTCTGTTCCCATTTAATGTAAACACATTTGGGCCAAAGAGCATGTGAATATTTGGCTTTGTATTTGTCAACTTACATTAAATATTGACACCAGTTATAGAAGTACCCCTAGGAGATCCTTTTCTTTGGATCAAAATTTCAGCTTCACTTTTTTTCTAATGATTTCTAAGTAACTGTTTTTCCCTTATTGCAGTTCAAAATACCTAAATTTGAATTCATAATACTCTTTCCCAAAACTAACCCTGTTTTTCATCTTCCCTGTTGGAACTGCATCACCATTCTCTTACGCTGGAAGCTTGGGCATCGTCTTTGATTCATTCTTCTCTTTCATCTCCACTGTCAACAAATCCTCTTGGTTCCTTCTTCAGAAGAATCACTAGCCCTTTTCTTTTACATCTCTTCTACAACTCCTTTACTCCAATCCTTATCATGTTTCAGTATTCTTACCTCTAGTCTCTCACCTCTCTTCTTCAAGCTTTTGATCCCTCAGGTTAAAACTACCAAAGAAGGCAGAATGTGTTAAATCATAATGTCTCAGGAAGAAATGGGGGGCAAGTGAGTAGTAACTCAGATCATCTCATCTGCATCAGAGTAAAATTTTCCTTTGTCTTTTATTCTAAATTTTAACTAATACTAAAGATTTATTTACTCATTTATTCTTTCATTTAACAGTATTTATTAAGTATATTTTCTGATGTTAATAGCTAAATATTATACTTACTGTCTTTTCATTCTCCTTTGACAATTCATCTTTTCTCATCAACCATCCTATTTATGCTTTCTCTAGTTTTTCATCTCCAACCTCAACCCTGTAAGCTCCAGTCCTGTTAGATACTAAACCTTGATTCATTATAAGCTCTCTAAATCACACAAGTCCCACAACTGATGAGTGGCAAAGCAGGGGCTCTCAATTCTGTCTCCTCTTGCAGACAGTAACCTTCCAACCCCATCTTACTAATATAATAAGGCCTATTGTCTAAGCTTAATGATGTGAAAAATAGAGTACTATAATGTGATGGTATCTCAGAAAAAGGGTAAAGGAATGAGAAATTGACGATTTGGTTGTTTTTTAATAACAAACTTTAAGAAATTTGGCAAGACTTACATGTCCATCAGTAGCCAGTTATTGTCTACAGTGTCTGTGTCTTCACCTTGCTTCCTATTCTTTCTTGATATTTTGAGTCATATGGCCATTCTTAAAGAATATTTGGAAACACTATGGGTCTATGCAATTGAATGGAAAATTAAATAACAAAGAATAATGAAGCCAGGTTATTTAAAGATGTAATAGCTTCGTATCTGTCCCCCACCCCCAAACCATTTATAGCTAGTAATATTTTGGAGGGAATAAATTGAGATAAATCCTTGTTCTCTACATGGACTTGAAATAGCCTATTGAATGCCATTTTTCTTCATTTTAACAATTTTTGTATTTTCTGACAATATGGGAGATGTGTTTATTTTTTGTTCCTGAGGGCCCCAGTATGGTCTGTTGTTGACCTGAGATTTGGAAGTTATAAAATAGATATTAAGTAAGGATTTTCAGGAGATGGCTTATGTAGCTCTGACATTCATGGAGTATAGACAGAAAACAGCTCTTTGCCATGGTGAATAGCAACATAGCATTACCTGTATGTTACCTCCAGGTGGTATTTTTTCAGATGTAGAATATACTTGGCATCTCCTAGGGATTTACTTTATAATTTTGAAATTTCTGAGCTTTTTGTTTTGTTTCATTTTTTTTATCATTGAAGGTGTGACCTCATTTAGAAAATAAAATTAAATCAACCTGGTGCCACCAAAGACTCTATATTTTTTCTTCCTCATGAGCCTGCTATTTTGAAAATGTTTGTTTACAAACAGCATATATTATTTTCCCTTTCCAAAAAATGTAATTATAGACTAAGAGCCAGTCAGCAATTCTGAAGAGCACTAGTGTAGTGATACCACCTGGAGTAGTTATAATTCCAGAGAAAATTAAATATTTGTCATTTTAATCTGCCTATACAACTTTATTATGGGTGAAAGTACACATTCCATTGGGCATTTGGAAATCCTGAAAACAACTTGACCCTTTTGTGGACCTCGGGTTGGAGACCACTATTCTATACTATGTCTCATGACATCAAAAATACTATTTTTATTATACCACTTCATTTTATGAAATAGATTTTTGTATGATTCTGCAGTTGCTTTGCAGGGGGTTTCCTGGCCCTTCCTTGAGTGAAAGAGTGGTATTCCAGTCAAGGCTTTATGGTACTTTGCAGTTGTGAAACAGCTCCCAGGAGCACCTTTGAGCCCCTTAGGTGGTAAATGACATTGTGGTACATGATTCCTTTAAGAATCTAAATAAGCAGGCTTCACTTATTAAGTGTCTGGGATAGCACTGCGGGTAATTTAGCTAGTTTCTGAAGAAGGTCAGTGCCTATATTCTTCCTTCTTAAAACCTCGTAATTCTGATGTTAGCTTTGGCACTAAGCAAAACCCTTTGTTGCACTCCTTTCTGAGCTAATTGGTTCTAAGCAGTAAAAGAAAGTGCTTGCCTTATTTAGAGGTTCATCTGACCACAGTAATCTCAAAAGATTTTAAACCCCTTTCCACTTCCTTGCTTTGTCATTTTTCTGCTCCCCCCACCCACTGACTGATTATGGGAGTTTGCTTTTGCATAAAGAGAGCTGCAGAAGTCAGACAAAACCTACCTCTATACAGTTAGAGACTTTTTAGTTGAACTAGTTGCCACGTGGAGGAGAGCAGGAGAAAGAGACTCCTTGAGGAATGCACAGCCAGCTTATGTGACACATTTTAACTTTAGTGTCTTGCAAATTTTTTCTCTGCTATCTATGACTACAGATAGTAACTGATTTACTAGATTTATCATTTTTCTTCCTTGACTCAACTTTGCTTTTCCCATCTTTTGCCACTTTGGGAAAAACTTACCCAGTCAGTCATCAGTCATCAACATCAAAGAATGTCAGTCTATAGGAACAGAACAAGTTCTATAGTCTTTGGACAGTTTTCCCCAGTGGAGCCTTCGTGAATAAAACATGGTAAAGGGTGAAAGAGAAGGAGAACATGAGGCATTTTATCTGAAAAATAAAGTAGTATTCATGAAGTCTGATGGCTGAGATAGCTTTAATAATATAGGGAAGCCTCTGGAATTAGCCTGCGTTTTAATAAAGAACATCCTTTGTCTGAGATTTTCTTCCAAATAATTGTGAGGAGGGGGCAAGTTTGAGCCATAAGTTAATAATTGAGGCTGGGTGAAGAGTGCACAGGATTCATTATCCTCTCTGCTTTTATATATATGTTTGAAATGTTGTATAATAAAGAAGTTTTTAAAAGACATCTTTTCCCCAGGAGTCTTTTGGAAGGATAAAATCTGTTTTCCTGTGAAATTTTCAACATCCTTCTAATACTCAATAGTGTTGAACACAATAAAGATATTATTGTAGGTTTGTGTTACTGAGGGGAAAAAATATTTTCTTGTCAGAGGTAATTCTGAATTTAGTAGGTTATTTTTTGTCTGTTATTATCCAGATTATGTGGCACTTATTCAGCAATGTGTAAATTTATTTCATAAATTAGAGTCTAATGAAACTTGTGTTCAGTTTTGTTTCTGTCCAAGGGTATATTCAGTAAACTTTAATCAGTGTTGAGAAGTCTGAAAAATGCTTAATGAAAAACTGGTATTAAACAATTTCTTTATAAAGTAACAAGCGTTTTTAGATTTTTTTAAAGGAACCTTTTTGTGTCATCAAATAAAATATCCCTGATACATCTCTAGGTAGTATTTTAGTTAAGGAGCCTGTTTTCTCAGTCTGGATCCTAATTTGACTTGGCTGCTAAATGCTGACTTAATCTTCAGTCTCTTCTATATTGTCAAGTTGATCGCTCATTAAAATATCTTTGCCAGTTGAGATGCTGTAACTTCGATCTAAAGCAGGTATTGACAGACTTTTTTTTTTGTAAAGAACCAAATAACATTTTAGGCTTTGAGGGCCACATATGTCTCTCTTAAATATTCTTTTGTGTTTTTTTGTTCTTTACAACTCTTTACAAATGTAAAAATAGTTCTTCACTCTTTTGTAAGAGCCTTATAAAAGTAGGCAGAAGTCTCTGCTAACTCCAACTAAACAATTGCTTTTTAATTGGATACTTTGAGAAATAAAAGGTAAGGATCCAAATGTTAAAGGTTATTTTTAAAGGTAAGATTATGACTTTCATACAACACTGAACACATGTCAAAGATTTTAACTCACTAATTAACCAGTTGTTGGGAACCGGTAAGGTGTTAAAATTAGTCCAATTGAGAATTGGACTTAGGGAAATTTATTTTCTCTATCAGACAGAATTTATTTGCATTGCACCACCAACACTACTGTAGGGGAGGAAGACATTTCCTCTTCCCAAATGTGGGTTCGTCTGGCTGGAGAACGAATTAAATTCACATGAGACAGAATAGCAAGAGAAAATTAAACAAAGCTTTATCAGGAACCATGGCCCGGGGCCTTTCTTCCTGAAAGAAGAAAGGGCACCGAAGAAGTGGGGTGCACAGAGTGGTTATATACCCCCAAACAGGGTGTTTCACATATGATTGAAATGTCCCTTTTACAATAGTCACGAGGCTGCTCTGTCAGCACAGCTCTTTATGGAAACGGCAGATAGGTCTGCTGTCTCAGTGAACGCAGCGCGGTGGCAGATGTGTTACCTTGGGCTGGGGGGGGTCACAGATGAGCGCTGCAATCGGTTCCCAGCCTAAGGAAAGATGCTTAATCTTTAAGGAGATGCCAACGTTGGGAGGGAGAGGGAAGTCAGTTACAGGAGGTTACCAGAGAAGCACGATAAAATGCAGATTTAAGTCCTTACCTTTGGTATTGATTAAGAGTTTCTAGAGAGAAGGTCATCTCCTTTCTTCTTCCTGGTACAGAGAGGGAGGCACCGTTTACAGATAGAGATTTACCTTACAAATGTAAATGTGTCCTAACAAAGGGCAAGTTCCATTCCTCAGAGCCTCCTTCCCTGTCCCAGTTTATCAAAAGCAATCAGCCTCAAATAATCCTGATGCCAAAGAGACATATCTTGGGGTGGCCAATTTCAGGTCCCTACACTATCCACAAGGTAATTTTCATCTCTGCAGGTTGCAAATTAACCTAGCCAAAGACAAAGATGTAGACCTTCATAAAATCAGATAACCTCAAAGGATCCAGTAGACAACCCCAGACATTCCCTTGAAAGGTCACTTAAAATTTCAGTCTTTCACGATTTTTGCTGACAATCTCCCATCTTTCGTGATCACGAATAATTTCCAAAGATAATGGTTGGTCTCATTAAGTTTGACCTTATTATTTACATAGGTGCAGGAAGAGTGCTAATTAATCATGTAGACATCCTTGAATTTTCTTTGCAAATCCAGAGTGATACAGTTTTGAACAACCAAGGCTAACAGATTAACTTGTGTTTAGAAGCTTTCATGAGGAATCTTAGATTGAACTTTTAAACACCTCTATTATTTCCTATCCCAAGGTAAGGAAACCACGCCAGAGAAACTCACTAGATTTTACCTGCAGTGCTGATAAATTTGGGTGAGTTAATCTCATTTTCAAGTCTCCAACATGTGCTAAGGCTTGCCAGGAAGTAAGTTACTTCTCTCTTGCCTATAAGCCAGGGACCCTGTAAATGAGGCATCAGGTCAGTTTACCTAAGAGGGCTTTGTCATAGGTATTTATAAAGCCAACTCTGATTCCTTAATTTGTTTTTTCACATGTGATTAAATAAGAATCATTCTCAAATATGACATTCCAGGTATGTATGGTTACAAAATCCAGTTGTACCCTGATAAAAAGGGGATAAGATTGGTATCGATCCTATGCAAGTAACTATATTGCCATAAAGAGTTGAGGAAAACTCAGTAAGTTTCTGAATGCTGAAGATTCAGTGAAAATCAGATACCACTTAATATTTTATTTCAGATCACAAAAGCAGAGTCTGCTAAAATGTGGGTTAGAAATAGTTTTGGAAGAAAGTGTGAAAGGGCTTCCTCATATAGCCACAAAAAATAGAACATTAAGATAACATCAACAATACTCTAAACAAATAACCATGATAAAATTTCCCTCATCAGTTCATTTAGTCCTGTGTAGTTAATTCTTGTTCAGATGGAACCTGGAAAAATAATTAAAAACAGAACTCGGGGGGCTGGCCCCGTGGCCGAGCGGTTAAGTTCGCACGCTCCGCTGCAGGCGGCCCAGTGTTTCGTTGGTTCGAATCCTGGGCGCGGACATGACACTGCTCATCAAACCACGCTGAGGCAGCGTCCCACATGCCACAACTAGAAGGACCCACAACGAAGAATATACAACTATGTGCCGGGGGGCTTTGGGGAGAAAAAGGAAAAAATAAAATCTTTAAAAAAAAAAAAACAAAAAAAAACAGAACTCCGGTCAACAATCTGTTTTCATGAAACATTTGCTTCTGGACTGAAAAGCATCCTGGAAATCCTGATCCTGTCCACTGGCACAGTCTGAAAGTTACCTAAGCGTTGTCAGCTCAGAAGCACGTCCCCAAGAGTCTGTTCTTTGGAAAAGCAGTAGTTTATAGAGTACTTTGTACAGTCCTTTCCATGAGACTCTCACAGATAGTTTGAGGAGTAAAAGTCATCCTGAAAGTTTCATTTTTCTATATTTAGGATCCCGTGTTGGGAAGGCTAAATTAAAACAGTTATCAAAGGAGATTGGGCCCTTGATTAAGTTAGGCTCATGGGTGAGAACAATACTTGGTTGTTTAATCAAAATGACAATAAAACATAATAAACATATAAAGGAATTCAATTGTAAAGAATCGTAGCTCTTTTACAAGAATGTTTCTTATTTCTAGGTTGGTTGGTTATTTTTTAGATTGGCACCTGAGCTAACATCTCTTGCCAGTCCTTTTTGTCCTTCTTCTCCCCAAAGCCCCTCAGTACGTAGTTGTGTATCCTAGTTGTAGGTCCTTCTAGTTCTACTATGTGGGACACAGCCTCAGCATGGCTTAACGGAGCGGTGCCATGTCTGCGTCCAGGATTGGAACCGGTAAAACCCTGGGCCACCAACACATAGAGCTATCTATGGCTTCAGTTCTACAACCTCAGCCATGGGTCAAAAATAAACACAAAAATACAAAACCTTAATAAAGATCTCAAAGAGCTATTCTCCTTTATAATATATACATGCATTCTTGAGTTGAGCTCAGTATAGACAAATCAATGAAAGAAAAGTCTAACAAAGTAAATTCTCTTTTGGTTTCTTACCCAACAGAAAATAGATATCTATCACTCTTCTACAGAGACTGCCAAATGGTCAAACCAGAAAAATCAAATTCTTGATCTGTGCTGCCATCAGTGAGGAGTAAATTACCAACTGTGCGTAAACCGGAAACAAAAACAAAATCAGCAAGAAGGGGGAAAAAATGAGAGAACTAGAAAGTGAGCAAAATTAAAGTTCTATTGCCAATTGGGATTTACTTTGGGAGCCCAGAAGAGATGTACGCAGGCTAATACAGCCAACAAAGGGTACTTCTCTGGCAACTCAGGTAAATCCATTGGCATCTCAGTGGAACTTCAAAAACTGTTTTTAAGGGGCCAACCTTAGTTGCTTAGTGGTTAAGTTTGGCAGGCTCTGCTTCGGCAGCCCAGGTTCGGTTCCCTGGGCACAGACCTACACCTCCGTAGGGGCCTGTTAGTGGCCATGCTGTGCTGGCAGCCCACATACTAAAAAATAGAGGAAGATTGGCATGGATGTTAGCCCAGGGCAAATCTTCCTCAGCAAAAAAAACTGTTTAAGGATAATTTTTTTAAGGTAAGATCATGACTCTCATACAAATATGTAATGAACATTTCGTATACACAAGATCTACTTTAGACCCAGGCAACTTTTCAGGGCTTCTGTGTTCCATATGATGGCTCATCCAATCAAGGTAGTTTTGATCTAATAGAACCTTCCCAACACATGCTTCAGTGATTTTAATGGTAGAAAAGAGGATAGAAGAGCTTCATAACAGTGTTTGGTTTGGCTTTCTCTGAGTGGTTAGATTACAAATAATTTTTGCTTTTTTTTTATGCCCGCTTGTGTTTTCACAGTTTTCTATGATGAACACAATTGTCTTAAAGGAATGTATATTAAAAATGTTAATAAACAGAATTAAACAAACATCAGCTAGTGTTGATGCTAGCAGCGCAGGAACGAGTTTTTTGTCATTGTTTTTGTAGAAACAGATATTTACTCTGTTGAAACCTTACAACCTAATTTTTTTTTTTAAAGATTTTATTATTTTTCCTTTTTCTCCCCAAAGCCCCCTGGTACATAGTTGTATACTCTTCGTTGTGGGTCATTCTAGTTGTGGCATATGGGACACTGCCTCAGCATGGTTTGATGAGCAGTGCCATGTCTGCGCCCAGGATTCGAACCAACGAAACACTGGGCCACCTGCAGCAGAGCGCACGGACTTAACCACTCTGCCATGGGGCCAGCCCCACAACCTAATTTTTAAGCAAAGACAAAACTTATATTCAGTCATAAAATTCTTTATTAATTAATTCTGGAGAGTCAAGGTCAGAGTTCTGTGCCTCTAGAGATAGAAGAGAAATTTCTGGAGCCATAGTTTCAACCCAGAATTTTCTTCAAATTCATTCAAGGTGCTTTAGAAAGACTTTCTTTGACCTCTCAGTACTGTGCTAGCCTGAGCTTCCAGCCCCATACTTAAGTAGAAGTACAGAAATTATCACAGCTTTAGGCTCATGGAAAGGACTATACTGTACTATATCAAATGGTCTTCACATCCAGTTCCTTTCTACATATTGATCTCAGAGAAATGTTACTAGATATTATACATTATACATGCTATACTGTATTTTCTAATCATTAAAATTCTTCCTGTGGGGGGCTAGCCCGGTGGCGCAGCAGTTAAGTTCGCACGTCCCACTTCTCAGCAGCCTGGGGTTCGCTGGTTCGGATCCCGGGTGCGGACATGGCACTGCTTGGCACGCCATGCTGTGGTAGGTGTCCCACGTATAAAGTAGAGGAAGATGGGCACAATCTTAGCTCAGAGCCAGGCTTCCTCAGCAAAAAAAGAGGAGGACTGGCAGTAGTTAGCTCAGGGCTAATCTTACTCAAAAAAAACAAAAATCTTCCTGTGTACATTCTTTGAAACTGCTTTTACGAATGAACAAATAAAGCTCAGATCTGATAGCTTGCCTCAATCCCAAGTGACTTTTTCCGGGCAGGAACAATCTCTTTAAGATGTTCACTTTCATATGGTATCATGCGTATTTAATAAAGAGTATTTGATGGTACAGGGGCTGAGCCTGGGCTTACAATTATGGTGTTTTAATCTGTTGCTTAAATTTCAGAGAGCTTCAGTCCTTTTCGTTCAGAAGCATTTTTCCCCTTTGTCCATAGTGAATAAGACTTGAAGGTCTCATGCTCAATTTTCTTTTTCTTGCTTAATTTTCACTTAAATGTTTTTGTGAACCTAAAATGAAAAATAATAGAAGAAATGTTAGGAAAGCATGGAAATCTGTTCTAGCAATCTTTTAGTCCTTTATCAAAACATGGGTAGCTTGTTTTTTCTTTATATTTAATGAACCAAGCAACCTAAACAGTGTTATTTTATTGAGAATATTTTTAACCTTCTTTAAGCTATTCTCCAAACCTTATCTGGTTTTAAATGAGAAGACAAATGTGAGTGTTGAATTAATGCCCTGTAGCTTTAAATTCTACCAGTTTGATGCTTTTGTCTTTTATAAAAGATGCTTACAGCTCTAGAAGAGAGGCAGATACTGTCTGTGATCTCCATTCTCAGAGTCAAACTATTCATTTGCATTAGTAGCTCTGGCAAACTGCGCACGCACGCACACACACACGCTTGTTCTGCTTGTTTGGCAGAAGCTTTCTGTTTATTCAGCACAGAGTCCTCCCAGGCTTCCAGATGTAGAAAGCTCGAAGAGTTGATGCAAGAGACAAAACCGGAACTGTATGTAGGCTGAGGTGGGCACTGCGGAGGATTGGCTATGCGGGGATGTTGATGTGGTGCGGCTGTACCTGCCTGTTCTGTGAAAGGCACTTCTCTGAGGCTGTGAAGGTGAGAAGCCCAGGGATCCACTAGAAGCTTCATTTCGGCTGGCTCTTTGGTAAGGGAAGGCATTCCCAGTGGTAGCTGTCCTCATTTACATCGTTATTCTCGGAAACCAAGTATGTGCAGCCGTAACAGACTATGCCACAGCTCCCTTGCAGTTTGGAAGCTGGGACAAATGGAATGAGCTTATAGCCAAAAGAGGTTTTGATTTGTTTTCACGATCCAAGCTTGCTCTGGCAGTGCACAAATGAAGGATGAGCTTTGTGGCAAGCACAATCAGCAGACTGCCTGAGAGGGGGTTTTGGTAAGATGAATGTGTTGCTTGTGTTTTTTGGCGTGGTTTTTTTTCTTATTTTTTTATTTTTCTCTGTCAGCTACATAGAATTGCCTCTTAACAATAACTAAAACATTTTGCAGATTCACATTTGATGGAAAAGGATAGCCAAGGGAACTAGAAAGGAAAACATTATTTCTGATCATTTAGTTGTGACCTTTAGAGATAATCATCAAGTTTTCTCAGATATCCATGAGCAGGCAGAAGCCAGGAATTTCGAGAGCAAAGAATGCTGACTAACAATTAGATATCCTTTCCCTTCTTTGAACAGTCATAATTACCCCCCTTTTTTTCCAGCTTTCACTATGGCCTAAGTGGAGAAGAAAAAATAAAGGCCTCCTCCTCTTACTGAGTTGTTGCCACTGGAGCAGTAATGGGTTGAGAACATAAGTATGGAGGTGGAGGAAGGCAGGTTGAGGAGTCGGCTATTTTCATAGCTGTGCGTTGGTGGGTGTTTGTCTTGGTTTTATTATCATTGCTGTTTAGTGTTAAGTGGTTGTTAGTGCTGTGTCTCTTTGCTTGTACTGTGACTTAATCCCTTTTATGTTCTATTTTGTACCTTTTTCTTTGCCAGACCCAGTTGTATCATTATAAAACCTATTTCTGTTACTATTTATACATATTAGCCTTTATTAGAGAAAAAATATTTATAGAAGTATCCCTGAAATATTTATGGACCCCAAGAAAGATAAAAACATTTTCTTTTTAAAACCTAGGCTTTGCTTTTAGCAGATTTTGCAGTCTTAATTTTGGAATTTTTAATAAGCATTTTAGCACAAGCTAAACAAATGAGTCACATTAGATATGTGAACTCCTACCAGAATCACCTTGCTCTAATCTATTTTAAGTTGGATCCTGTTTCTTATGTTTTTCTAAGCATGAAGATTTACTTTTCCTCACCCTAACTTAGGCAAGTATTGCTAGAAGTTATGGTGACTGTTTTATTAATCTATCTCAGATCTTTTTCTTGGGATCCTCTTCTCACCAGTAGAGAGAGCCAAGTTTCCTAGCTGCTTAGAGTGGGCACAGAAGAGATCCTTTGACACCTGACTTTTTGCTGACTCATTGATTATGTAAGCCTTGTAAATACAGCTATCCATATACTCCGTTAAGTTAATGGGTAGGTGACCCCCTACCTGTTTACTGACCTTTTCCTCTCTCAGCATCCTTCTGCTCTTTACTTAAGCCTTTTTGGTAACAGTCTCAGCTTTATACCAAGTGAATTCTAAGAAGAATAGACAAATCTTTTTTCTTTTTTTGAATTGCTCCATTAACTATATTTCATCTTCATTATGATAAAATTCCAAATTCTATATTTTCTTGGCACATGAAACCTACAGTAATAATGCTTTTCTTCATTTATGTCCTGGTTAAAGTAACAACTTCCTTTTCTGTCTTTGAGGGTTCAATTCAAATGCCCCTGTTCAAAAAAATTCTTCTATGACCTCCCAACTAAAATAGGTTTCCCTCCCTTACATTATTCCTTTTCTCACAGCACTCTATTCTTTTTTCTTTGTAGTACTTTTCACAATTTATGTTATTTGATTACTGGTTTTCCTGTCTTTACAGCTTTGCGTTACTGAGCCCTAAGTCTCATCAAGACAGAGACTTTGTTTTGTTCATCATTATGTGCCTAAGCACCTAGCAGAATGCCTGGCTGAGAGTTGAAGAAGGGACAAGTAGGGCAGTATTACATGTGCAAAGGCCCTATGGTAAGAATAAACAGGATGAGCAGCAGGGGCTGAGAAAAACCAGTGACTGGAGTGGGGGAAACATGCTATATAAATAGATCCAGAGCCTAATCATGTAGGATTGACTTTGTAGACCATGTTCAGATTCTTGTTCTTAGTATTTTAAGAGTTGTGGGAAGCTGCTAAAAGAAGTTAAGCATTCATTGAAAGAATTCTCCAGCTTAACTGAGAACTAAGTGACTGCAGATAGATTAGTCAAGGAGAGTGATCCAGGAGAGAAGGGACAAGAGTTTGTCCTAAAGGTGGTGGCTGTAGAGATAGATGGAGAGTATTGTAATTTGATGGAAACTTGGAAAGCAAAATAGATAGGACTTGTTGGGTTGGATATAGGTGGAAGGTAGAAGATGTCAAGAATGGTTCCTCGGCTTGGATTAGTTGGGTTTTAGCTCATGTAACCTGATGGATAGTGGTGCTCTTCCTGAGATACAGAACGCTGTGAGAGAACCAGGTTTAGGGGAGGATCATGGTCTTTGGTTTGGACTTGTGAATTTTCATATAGTCAAGTAGCCTGGATTTATAAGTCTAGATCCCAAAGGAGATTATACTTCTCTTACCATTGGAATAAAGTCCAAAACAGTAGTTTAGACTGCCTTGGGAGCTCATCCCCCATCACAGCCCTCTCCCTATGCCATACTTTTACAGCCTCATGAACCATTCCGTTATCTTGAAGATGCTATTACATTTCCTCCTTCTGAGCCTGTACTCATACTGGGCTGTCAACCTGGAATGCCTTTCCTTACACCTTCTCTTTTTATCAAAAACTTGTTCAAGGCTCATTTCATTTTTCACTTCCTCCAAAGAGCCTTCTCTGTTCTCTTTCCCTTCTTCTGAATACGTGGTTCCTTTCTGTATTCAAGAAATATTTTACCTTCGTATCTACTATAACATTTACTTAGTCAGACCTGTATTTCAGTTGATCATTTCCTTGTCTCACCAACTAGATCATGTGTTTCTTGAAAGCAGGGATTACACCCATATCCAGTGCTTTATGTAAGGAAAACAAAGGATAATTGCAAAATAAGTTAAATTGTAGAAGTCTCAATCTTTTCTACAACCTGCTTCTTTAGTATCATAGCACCATGATATCTGTCCTTCCCCCATCTGTCTGCTCCTAATTTTCTCTAGGCTATCCTACATTTTTACCCTGCAGATACCTAGATACATGGTAGAAATATTCTTCCTTTCATATGCAAAAATCCCTGAACTAGTCATTTTCATCATACACTTTTCTACTTTTACTTTGTTTGTAATTTATCTCAAATCTTGCTATTGTTCATCCCATGTGAAAGTGTTGACAGGGATAGGAAGGACCAGCATCCGCAGCTGATCTTGTTCTCTCTGTCTCCTCTTTTCCCATTATCTGGAATAATTCCAGAATCCATGCAGAATTTTTTCAGTGAGGTTGCTATTGGCATTTAAGACTGGATAATTATTAAGACTGGATAAGACTGTGTATTGCAGAAGGAATGCCCCATGTATTTCCTAGTGCTCCCTGATGGGCTAGTATTGCCCCCAGGCAAGCCTCCCCACACCCCCCAACAGAGTGTAGAAATGCAGAAACAGGTGTGATGTTGGTTCCTTCCCATTTAAGTAATTCCTTCACAGAGGCTTAAGCATTCAATTTGCTTTTTCACACGTCTTTGGTGGGGTTTTGGGGTTTTTTACTGAGGAAGATTCGCCCTGAGCTAACATCTGTTCCAGTCTTCCTCCACTTTATATGTGGGTCACCACCATAGCATGGCTGACAAGTGGTGTAGGTCTGCACCTGGGATCCGACCCTGCAAACCCAGGCCACTGAAGCGGAGCGCGCCAAACTTAACCACTACACCATGGGGCTGGCCCCCTCAGAAATCTTTGAATAGTTGAATTTCCTTCTTATTATGTCAGTTAACATTGGTATGCATTGATTTTTCATTCTTTTGGGGCCCAAATTTCAGCAATTTCTTACCCCTCTTAGTAGTTACAGAAACCTCTGCTTAAAACTCTGAGAAACAATTGGACTATCTTCTGAAATCCATACGAGTCTAATTCTTCATAGATGTGTTTAATTTAGTCTTTTTTTAGACACAAGTTGTCCCATTGTAACTTGGAAGTATAAACTAGATTATATCCTTTATGTGCTATTTGAGAAAGTTGGTTTATATATCAGACTTTGTTATTATAGATCTTGAGTAAGAAAAATCTAAGCAAATCTAAACATTATATTACAAAAGAATGCATTTTTTTTTCCCTGCTTTTTCTCCCCAAATCCCCCCAGTACATAGTTGTATATTTTTTAGTTGTGAGTCCTTCTAGTTGTGGCATGTGGGATACCGCCTCAGCATGGCGTGATGAGTGGTGCCATGTCCGCGCCCAGGATCTGAACCAGCGAAACCGCAGGCCACTGAAGTGGAGTGCGCGAACTTAACCACTCGGCCACAGGGCCGGCCTCAAGAATGACTGCATTTTTAACGTTACTTGGTCACCTACAACTGAATAAAAATTTTTTTAAGAAAAGTTTATTTAAATAGAGGAGACAGGTCATTCTTGTACTCCTGATAAACTTCTCAATAGATCAAATTTCTCTTCGTTAAAAAGTATAAAATCTTTATCAAGTGATACTCCAGGCTATTATCTTTCTTAGAATCTGTACTTAATTTTGAGAACATAGCTGCTTTTTTGTACATGGAATAAAGCACATACAACTGTAGAGTCAGTGTAAGTGCCTGCTGTGTGAATGCCTCCTGTCTCTCTAATACCTTAACAGTCATCAATTTTTAAAGGTCTTGGAAATGTTAAATTACCTTTTACCTATACTTCACCTTATATAAGCCACTTTTGGACAGTACCATGGTACTACTATCTTCATATCTCCTGTAGTATCTCACTTCATGCTCTCTCTCTATATATGGTTTTTTGTTGGGGCCGGAGGGTAAATTTTTCTTTATTTGTATAGCTGGGTGGCAGAGGAGAAGATACAGGAGTTGTCAGCTAATGAATACAAGCACCAAGAGTTCAGGGATCTTTTTCTGTTTTCTTCCTTGACGTAGCCCAAATCTCTAAAATAACGTCTGGCATAGAGAAAGCACTTGGAAATATTTGTTGAGTGAATAGACTCTGAGATCTGATCAATCAGAATTCGAATCCCAGCTCTTCCACTTGCATACTGTGGGAACTTGGGCAATATTTTTACCCTGCTAAATCCCAGCCTTATTATCAGAAACTTAGTGGTAGGTCAGAAGTCCAACACAGGTCTCACTGGGCAAAAATAAAGGTATAGGCAGGGCTGTGTTCCTTTCTGGAGTTCTCTAGGCAAGCGTCCATTCTCTTGCTTCTTCCGGCTTCTGGAGACCACTGCATTCCTTGGTTTGGTTTCTCCATTCCAAACCAGCAGTGTCACATCTCTCTAACCTTTCTTCAGTCATGCCATCTATCTCTCTGTTGTCGTTTTTTTTTTCAAATAAACCTTAGGGAGGAGTATGTAATCCTAAATAGGAGATTCCCATCCAGAGTCTAATTTTGTAGAAATCATCAATGCCTGCTTTTTCTGTTGCTCCGAGTGATGGTGGTCATGGCTGTTATGAGAAGCATTGTAGGCCAAATCCTGTGGGATTAAACCTGACCCTGCTGTTTACTGGTTATGTCACATTGGGCAAGTTACTTAACCTCTCCCCAACCTCACTTTCCTCAGCTGTAAAATGGGAATTACAATAGTATATGTTTTGTAAGGTTATTTTGAGGATTAACTAAGTAAATCTAAGCAAAACACTTACAGTAGTGCCAGGTACATAGTAAACACTCAATTACTACTACTTGTACTACTATCATTATCATCAGATTTACATATAAACCAGATTGAACCTTGAGCTTTCATAGTCTCAAAAGATGTCTATCTGAGGAGTAAGCCTAGGTACAATCCTAGAAATATTTGAATAGTTCACATAGGGAAGTAATAATGTTGGGCATTCAACTCATATTTTGAATAAAACAAAAGAGGGAATACTAATGTGTAGTAGTACAATGCATGCAAAAGTATAAGCCAATTCTAAGCTTTTTTTAATTAAGAAATATCTGATTTTTGAGCCAAATGTTTTTAATGTATGAAGGTAAGATATTTAAAAGAACATTAGAAGTCAATTTCTGATTTAATAAGATCCTGTTAAAACACAGATAAAGTTATAAATATAACCTTCTTAAGACCTCTTGGTAATAAAATAAACAAAGCACTTCAGATTATAATGAAAGAAATTTGCAAATAACCAGTACCCAAAATACTCTCTGAATAGATAAGTGAAGAGGAGATACTTTCATTCATCCAATAAATATTTGAGCAGCTACACTATGCACAGTTTTAGGTGTTAGAGAAACAGAAGTGGACAAAAGACAAAAATCACTACCTTCATGCACCTTACATTCTAGATTTGGTGATAGATAAAAAAATGTATGTCAGAAGGTAAAGAAGTTCTATGTAGAAAAATGAAGCCAAGAAGGAGAATAGGGAGTTTATAATGGAAGAGCAGGTTGCAGTTTTAAATAAGGTTGTCAGAGAAGTCCTCACTACTGAGGTGAAATTGGAGCAAAGACTTTTAAAGGAAATGATGGTGTAAGCCATGCGGGTGTCTGGAAGGAGCCTTCCAGGCAGAAAGAACACTAAGTGAAAAAGCCCTGAAATGAGTACATGCTTGGCACAGTCCAGGAGCAGCAAGGAGGCCATTGTAGCTGGTGGCAGTGGAGTAAAGGGATGAGTAAAAAGGGATGCAATCAGAGAGGTAGTGGATGTGGTGCAGGTGTCATATCATGGTCATTTAAGCCACTATAAGGATCTTGGCTTTTACTCTGACTGAGATAGGGAGCCACTGGAAAGTTTTAAGTGTAAAAAAGACTGTTGTGATCTGACTTATGTTTTAAAAGGACCACCCTGGCTGCTCTACAGATAATTGATTATAAAAATATTGTTGCAATAATAGTTAGGAGACTATTACAGTAGTCCAGGTGAGAGCTGATAGTGATTTAGACCAGGGTGGCAGCAGTGGAGATTCAGTGAGAAATGGTCAGATTGTGCATCTCTCTAGCAAATAGAACCCAGAATTTTTGCTGGGGCAATGTAGTATACATAGCAGGTAACAACAGCAGACTATGTAGCCAGACTGAGTTTAAACTTTAACTTTGCCACTTCTTTACTTTGTGATCTTGCACAACTTTTTTATTGGACAAATTTTTTATGCTTCTGTTTTCTTAGATATAAAAGAGAGATAATAATAATACCCCTATTGTAATGTTGTTGTAAGAATTGATTTACTGAACATGCAAAGGATTTAGAACAGTGCCTGGCACATAGTAAGTACTATACTGTATGTATTAGCAGGTATGATTATTAATGTCGTTAACTGGAATAGGGTATGTGAGAGAAAGGAAGTCAAAGATGATCCCAAGGCTTTGGATCTGAGCATGTGGATCAATAAAGTAGCCATTAACTGAGATGGGAGAGACTCTAGAAGGAGCAGGTTTGGAGGTTTATCAGAAACTCAGTTTTATACATAGTAAATTTGAAATAACTGTTAGACATCCAAGTAGAGATACTGAGTAGATAGTTGGATATGTGAGTCTAGAGTTAAGGGAAGTATGGTTTGGAAGTATACATTTGAAAGTCATTAGCAAATGAATGATATTTAAAACCATTTTAAGAGAAAGAAGAGTAATTAGGCCCTAAAAAGGGATTGGGGATGTATAGTTTGGACAGCCCCTCCTTAGAACCTGTTTTTTTCACAAGCTACCTAACAAGCCTAACAATAGCCAGTTCAGGAGAGCCAGATTATCGCTGACTCCATGGAGCTTTCCAAATTCTTTCATTGCTTTAGAACTTTTTTTAATTGAAATTGCATGAAATAAATAGGATTAAGCCAGGGCTTAGAAATCTTTTGTTTTAATGAGAGTTGTGTCATAAAAGTATTTGTAGGATTTGTAGGGAATTAACTTGTAAAGGGGAACTCATTTGTGGCAAGTTTTACAAATTGGCTTATGTACATATGGGTTTTATATGTATTTTAAAATCCTCAACAGTGAAAACATATTTCTGTGTCACCTTCTCCTTAGGCTGGTTAGCGCATGCTCAGAAAATAGAATCTAATTTTAGCATTAGCAGATTTGTGTGCTTCAGACTAATCATTCTTCATTCTGAAGTCTTATGAGAATGATTTTTGAATAATCCATAGCTCAAGTCACTATTTCCTTTTAACAAAAATTAAAATCTTAGAATTAGAAGGAAACTTGGATCATCTGTTCCAACTGTCAATTAGTATATCCTTATGATATTCTTGACATGCAAGCATGACATCTTTGCTTGGGTACTTCCTGTGGCATAGGTGAACTGATATTTGAAACCTGGTTGAGTTGAATGATGTACCTGTCATTTTCAGTATATGTCACTTATTTTTTCTTTTAGTTATCAGAGAGAGATCTCTCTCTTAAAATCTGTTACTCAGCTATAACACAAATTTTCTTGACTAGATGACCTCTTGGGTTCCTTCCTAGCTCAACGAATCTGTGCTTATAAAAATAACACCCATATCAAAGCAACATGTTATTTTCTACTTACACCATCACTACTAGGATTGCAGGCTCCTTAAGAGCTTTTTCCTTTTCTTTTTTTGTTTTGTTTTGTTTTTACTTCAAATTCCTAACATAAGCCCTGTACATAGGAGCCATTCTGGGAAGTTTTGTTAAAGTGACAATAAATCATCTGACCAGGCTCACGTGAATCCATTAAGTCTAAACGTCAAACCCAAAGTACATCTGGCAGTGCCAGTCCTCAGTGATGTCTTCCACATAGTAAGGACATCAGTCCTCCTGTGACAAAGCAATTCTGAGCAGCAGCCCTAGATCCCATAATGGATATTTTGCAGTTGGGTTGGAGCAGGGTGGGCCAGTTAGGATATTAATAATCTAAACTGATATGCAACCCAGTCAGCAGTTTTTTCTCAGCAGCCTTGGAGGGACGCATATCATCTATTGCAAGCTGTATTTCAAAAAAAAAAAGTTGTAGCCTTTGTTCCATTTATAGTAACATAGGCTCAGTCGCTGCATGGCATATGAGATCTGGAAGGATCATGTTGAGATGCTGATGAGCATTTATATTAAACAAACATTTACTGGGTATCTTCTTTGTACAAGGCATTGTGCCAGCTTCTTGAGATACAAAGATGAATGTGACCTGATCTCTGCCCTCAGGAACTGTCAGTGGAGGCAAGGCACCCAAACAATCATTTCAACATCATGTGATAAGGACAGTGCTGGAGACGTATGTCTAGATATATGGGAATAAAAAGGAAGAGCCAGGGGCTGGCCCCGTGGCCGAGTGGTTAAGTTCATGCGCTCCACTGCAGTGGCCCAGGGTTTCGCTGCTTCGGATCCTGGGCATGGACATGCACCACTCATCAGGCCACGCTGAGGCAGTATCCCACCTGCCACAACTAGAAGGACCCACAACTGAAATATGCAACTATGTACTGGGGGAATTTAGGGAGAAAAAGCAGGGGGAAAAAAAAAAGAGATTGGCAACAGTTGTTTGCTCAGGTGCCAATCTTTAAATAAAAAAACAAAGGAAGAGCCATTAATCCAGCTGGGAGAGAGCGGTTGTCCGGAAATATTTATTTCCTGGAGGAGGTTACACCTGAACTGAGTCTTGAAGGATAAATCGTAGTTAGCCAGAAAAAGAAAGGAAAACATGCCCTGGACTAGCTGAGGAAACTGTGTGGCAAAAAGCCTGGAGGTGTGAAACAGCATACCAAGTCAGAAGAACCATTACAGTTGTGACCCTTAGCATATCTGAATTTAAATTTAAGGTTTCCATTATTCCCACGTGATCCATGATTTAGTTTTTTGGTAAATTTGCTGAGGCACATGGTAGTATCTTTAGCTACAAAGCTAGAAAGCAAACCCCACCAGAATTCTCCTTGCAGCAAACATATCCTCTACTCATTGTTACACACGCAGTATCATCCATGAAGTGATTTTGAAACTTTGTTTTTATGAAGATGAACCTGAAAACTGCTGGTCATAGAAAAGAGAGCAGGGCTTTAAGTGATTCTTAGTAGAAAAAGTAAGTTTGAGAGAAACTATAGTGCCAAATTTAGAACTGGCCAGGCTTTTTGGCGTGAGTATAATTTGTATATCTGTGATTTTTCAAACTTTTTAAAATTAAGCAGTAAAACATTCTTTATCAAGAGAGAAAAAATAACAAGTGAAAAGGCCTGTTTTTTAGACTGTAAGCTGAATCTTGATTTTAGCTCCAAAGTGAAAAATAGAATGCTTAGAGAAAGGCTTACTGGCTGTGGGCTAATGGAACTTAGTTCATTTTTATTTTCTACTACCCCAACTTGAGATCTCCTTTCCATTCCACAGCACAGCAAACTAAATGTCACTCAGAATTGCACTTGAGACAATTGCTCAACAGAGTTGTGCTTACTGTAAGAAGGGAGGGGCATGTCATTTCTACAGTGAGACAGTGGAGATGGGTAAAAAATATTGTCATGATTAAGATATAATTTATGCAATGCTAATAGACTGTGGGGTTTCTTTCATTAGGAATGGGGTGTGGAGGAGTTGGCAAAGGCAAACTCAAGGAGATGATGACACAAAATTCAAACCCAGAGCTGTGTAACTACTAAGGCAGGACTCTTTCCCCTGTTTTACTTCCTTAGCACAATCTGCCTGGCAGAAAAAGAAAAGCTTATAAGACCAACCAGAGCATCTTTGTGTTTATTACTGATTAGAAGACAGATTCCTGTGTGGTTCTTTGGGCCAAGATTATGAATCTCTAGGGATTACCATTTGTATTGGATTTTGGAGGTGGTCTCCTCAAAATCAAATATTCTATCCTCTTGCCCCCACTGAGTGCATTTGAATTCAACCACGCATTCCAATTTTGATCCAAAAACACAGTCGTTGTATCTCTGAGATAAAACTTTTAGCAGAACAATGGAAGTGGGTGTGCAGGTACCCCAACATCAACTTGCACAGGCCATGGTACAACCCATTCTATGAAATTGGCCTTGGAAAAGATCCACTTTCAGAAAAACCAAAATCGTCAAGCTTCTGTTTGTTTTCAGATTAATTACAAAGACTTCCCCAGTCTCTGCTCCCTTCTTTTATCCTAAAATACCTTCTTCATTTTCTCAGAAATGATGTGGATTATTTAGTGTGCAGAAAATGAGATTTCCTGAAAGAGAGCTGATACTCTATGAAGCATAGATAAGATGACTTCATCACTCTAGTAAACAGGACAAGACTGTTGGCTTTTATTGAAGATAGCAACATCAAGTCAGGAATTTCTGAATCTTTTCTAGTTACAGATATATACTTGGATTTTGAGTAATGAACCTGGTAAGAAATAGAAAAAGGCAGTTTCTTAAATGCGTACCATGTTTAGTGGGCATAATCTTATTTAACACACATTTCACATTTTTGCAAGTAATCTTATCAGAAAATGATAATCCCATTGTATAGATGAGAAAACAGGCTCAAAGAGAACAAAAAGGTGGCCTAGAGACCCACAGCTAGTAAGGTGGCAAAGTCAGATATGAACCCTCGTCCTTTTATTCTTGTCACTGCTCTTTCCACGATATTGCCTTTATACATGATTGTTCTCAAAGCTGGGTGCTGCTATGTTCTAACACTTTTATCCACTTAAAGAAAGTGGATAGATCTCTAATATATTTGCAAATGAAAATTATAAGCCATTATAAGGCTTTATCAAATACCCTGCCCTAGATGGCTCCACTCTGCCCTTGATTAATCGGCATCACTGTTTAAATTTTCTCTTGGGGTGTTTTCTGATCAGTTAATTCAAATCAGTTAGTAGATAATTTAAGCCTGGCAAATGAATCCTTAATAGTAAGAGACAAAGTTCAAACAAAGCAGTATAGTCTGCTTGTTATAGCAATAGTTAGATATGAATCGTGGCTTCTGACCATATCCCTAGCTTTGTCACACATTGCCTACTTATAATAGGTAGTCAAAATATATTTAACTGTCTGATTTTTGTCCTAGCTGTTTTCAATACAAATTAATTCTAACCTCAGCCATATGTAGCTAGGACTTGCTACACCGGTGAGTGTGATCAGACTTGAAAGCACTTCAGGATATGGTCATAGGAAGTCCTGTTGAGTAGCTGATATTGCTGCTGCTGTTGTCAAACTGCCGTGTAATGAGGTAGTAGGAAGCATCTCACAGTCAATTCATTTGAAAATTAGTGGTAACAATGTCTACTTTATAGGATTTTTGTGAGAATTGGAAGACTAGCTAGCCCAGCTGCCTAGCCACAAGACAAACTATCAAGAAAGGTGACTATTATTACTTTTACTGTAGTGTTGAGTTACATTATTCCTTTGGTTCAGACTCTCTACGTATCCCTTGTTTATGCCTGAAATGTGAAGGATCTTGGAAAGAAGTATATTCTGGAATCTTTTAATATTTGAATTTTTAAAAAGAACCACTTACATATGTTAAAAAACAAAATTGAATGTAGTAAGTTTTACAGATCTTATTGGCTTTAGTCAACAATTTATGAATCAGGCAGCATCTCATCTAGCAAACAGAAAGGAGCTCCAAAGAGCTATACAAAATGAAAGGCTTTTATAGGCAGAAGCAGACAGAAAAAGGAAATTTCTAGCAAAGAGTGGAATGTTTCAGGCCAGGTCATCTTTCTCTGGAGGACAAAAGGGGTGTGTCAGGCAGATTACCTCACTAGTACAGACCAGGTAATTCCAGATTGACTGGTTAAAGGTTACATTCCTGAGAGAGGCTGAAACTGCAATTAGGTTAGGTAGTAAGTCTTGGTTTGGTGATGTAGGGTCAGCACAAGTGACTCCATTTTGGGCCTGTGGTCTCTTTTTTAACAATTTCTTCCTTTTAATCAGACTCTCGACTGAGAGATTTGATCAAAACTTAAGGCATTAGCATCATTCTTATCTACCACTCTAAAGTTCTCAGTTTTTGTTGATCTTCTGTGTGATATTCACAGGTCATGATGTCTTTCTGCTGCATCTCTGTAGTATTTGCAGGTCACAACTTCAGGTTCACATTTTTTAAGTCGTTCTCTTAAGTCATACTCTCTTTGTTCCTTTTCTAGCATTTCAGTCTTAGGGAGATCATTTGCTTGGTAGTTAGCAGCTGCAAACATGCATTAAAAGCTTTTGAGAGAATAGCGTGTGCCAGGGGGACTGCTATGATTATCATAAGCAGGATAATTCCCAAGGTCTAGAGTGCAGTTTGGAACCGTGGTCCCCAAGACCCAAACCAACCAAAATCGAATAAGTCAAAGAAAGACCCCATTGAAGGAGTCACCTTTTTTTTCTTCCTTTTGCTGTGGAAGATTTGCCCTGAGCTAACATCCGTGCCAGTCTTCCTCTATTTTTTAGTATGTGGGCTGCCCGCACAGCATGGCTACTTAACTGAGCAGTGTAGGTCCACACCCAGGAACCAAACCTGGGCTAGCAAAGCAGAGTGCTCTGAACTTAACCACTAGGCCACTGGGGCTGGCCCAGGAGTCACCTTTTAAACCAAGTGGCTTGCTTAGTGATCTTACGTAACTGAATTTCAGCTTCCACAGAAGTGTTAATCCAGGTGTAGCAGATGGTGTTGGCCACAGCACAGACACCTCTTTGCTCAGCTAAAAGATAATCAAGAGCTATCCTATTATAAAAAACAACTTTGGCAAGAAAGTCTAGGAATTTTTGTTTGGTAGCTATTGTTTTAGCAGCAGATTCTGTAGTATCTTCAAGAGGTAAGGCAAGTCCTGATCATAGCTTCATTCATACTCACTCCTGGCCAAGGGACCAGTGATCTAGCAAAGGAAGCTAATTCTGAATCATTAATACTTTCTGGTAATTCCCATTTTGAGTCGGTGGCTCAGGAATGGAAAAGTGACAACTCTGGAGGCCAGTAAAATTTAAGGGTCTGTAGACCACATGGGAAGTTTTTATTCTGGTTACCCTTGCCTTGTGTCCCTTTCTTCATGCAGATCCTGGACACAAGGTTCCCTGGGTTTGGGATTAACCAGAGACAAGGGAAATGGACCCCCAGGGTTAGGGAGTCTCACACAATAGAGAGGGTGCTGAGTTTATACCAGAGAAACTGAAGCATTGGAAATCAGGGACAAGTTTGTGATGGGGGGAACTACAGAATCACCAGCATTGTGACAAGTCCAGAAGTCATTTGGAGGATGGATGACCCCCTTTTGCAATAGCCTGAGATACTGTCTTTCCAGGCCAGAGCAAGGCAAAAGGTGGACAAAAGAATCATCATGGTAGAAGAATTAGGAAAACAATGGTCAGAGAGGGAAGAAGGAATGGAAAGAAACATTCTTGATCCAATGTCTTGGGAGGAAGCAGTCTGCCTTAGTGTCAGCTACTTTTCTTCCTAGTCAATTTGATTTTTAGGCCTCCATCTGGTATGCAGTTCCTGGAGTCTGAAGGAGCCCTTTTTAATTGTGAGATGTGGACCCAAGGTTCAAGTCCCTGAAGTTTGGCTGCCATCTGGTAGTGAGGGGGACCTGGTATAGTCCCTTCCAGGGAACTCAAGGACAGTATTTGTTCTTAGTGATTCCAAATCAGAAGGATGGGAGAAAATTGGAAATGTTAGTTTGAGGAGTCATAGCCAGATATTTGAGAAAACTAGAAGAATTCAGGATCCAGTCTAGTTTACAAGTATAAAACAAAACCTTGAAGACAATTAACAAGATTAGAATATAATATCCACAAAGGTGCAAACATAATTTTTCTCTCTACAGTCATCCCTATTTTTTTTTTTTTCCAAAGATACTCACAGTAAAATGAATTTGTTTGCATTAAACTTGGCCTGATTATTTACCTAAGTGTAGCAAGAATAGCGATTGACCATATAGGCTCCTTTTAAGACTACTTGTTGGAACCTTCCATAAGGAATCTCAAATTGAACTCTTAAAAGCCTCTCAAGTCCAGGAAGCCAAGCCAAGGACTTGCCATCAGATTTTACCTGGTAAGGCTGCCACAAACTCTGTAAGCAAGGTAACAGGCTGATTTTTCCAAGGGACTTTATTGGCTCTATAAAGTCAACCTTAGTTCCTTAAAGCTGTCTGATCATATCTGAGCCTTGGTAACATAACCAGTGTTTCCCGTTGTGACCTGTTACAAGGAGAAGAGATTCTTATTGAACTTAGCAGATAGCTAATTATACTGCCGTGAAAAGAATACTCAAGAGTTTCTAAATTCTGGGGGGATCAAGTAGGAAGGAAAAGTAAATGTTTCGTCTTTGTTTACAAAGATATACTTTACCAAATTGCTGCAAGTCACAGATAGCTTAAGAGAAAAGGTTTCCTTACATCTGAAAAAACAAAACATTAAGGAACCAGAATATGTCAAACAAAAAATCATAAAAAATTATTGTCATCCTCCTTGGTTCATTCAGTCCCCAAGTAATTAATACTTAATCCAGTTTTTCCATTAGTTCTACTTCTGCTTAAATCCAGTTTTTCCATTAGTTCCTAAAATTCTTCCAGTTCAGTTATATGATCTTAAAGTTATCAGAAATCTCTACTTGCAAACTCCTTTCCAAGAATCTCCTTGAAGATGAAGCACTTTTGCAGGAACACTTTTACAAAAGCATTTGAGTAAAAGAATCACTCTTATAAATGACAAAGACTTAAAAATGCTCACTGTTAAGGATCTGATGAGAATATTTGATAAGGAAATGTAGTTATTTCTGTGATATACAGCATTTTAAATAATAACTGGAATTATGACTGATCACATTATTATCAGGACATATCAGATTTCTGGAGAATTTATACAATTTCTGGAACACTCATATACCTATACAAATGCAACATAAAGGCTTAGTATTACTTCTCATTTGACAATGCTTCCCTTGTAATTTAACATATCAAGTAAGCCTAATTAGTTTAACATCTCTCTTTTTATAGGGAGAGAAAACAAATACTTTGAGATGTTCTAGGGGCCCTCTGGAAGTTCAAGGTCAAAAAGACCTCATTTAGAATTTGGAGAAATCTGTCAAAAATATCAAAAGGTGTTAAAATACTTAGTCAAACAGGGTCATAGGTCACTGTGAAACAATACTTAGATATCCATTTAACCCTAGTGACAAAGACTTTGCAGGCAAATAAAGAAAGTTAAATAGTTGTGAAAAAACAAAAACAAAAAAAAAACCTACTCCGTTTTCTTAAGTAACCAAAGACCTGATAAAGACAACATGAAGCATGGGAAATTATTTTGATACATCACAGAATCCTTTGTTATCCAGGCAGATTATTTAAAAGGTAAAGAAAAACCCTTCATAGTGTCTTATCAAGAGTGGACCAATAGTCCAAGAAAACTTTGTCCTTTTAACAGAGAGAGAAAAAAGTTGTAATTTTGTACCAGCTTACTTTTGATATTAAAACTCATTTTTTTTACTCAGATAAATTCATTTTAATCCTAACCAGCTTGATCACACATAAAATTCTTTTCCCAAGATTCCTTTTTCACAAACCTTCTACAACTTTCCTTTTTACATTCAGATTTTGTTCTATGTTTTTTCTCTTTCCTGTTCTGAGTAACCTGCCTCACTTGAGGACGAAATTGCTTTCTTTTTGTTCAACAAAAATGCATCTCCATGTGTCATACCTTCTTTTACCACAAGCAAACTTCCTACTTTTCTTGCATACAGAGGTGTTTCCCTTATATTTCTAGTAGCTTTAATTACATATACTAGAATTTTTAACCCTTAAAAACCTTAATTTTTAGTGAAAATAAAGGAGTAAACAACTGTGAACTGTCTTTTACTTAGCATTCTCTGGCTTGCCAAATTTATACTTTTTGTAATTTCTAGAAACATATGCTTTTTCATAGTAAATTTTTTAGTGTGGCACAAAACATGTTTTCTAATAGGCCTAAATATCTTTAGTTCCTTTGTAATATGAAGCCAAAAGTAGGTAAACCTGGATTCAGTAATGTTTCACTATTTTATCTTATTTAGAAATGATCTAGACATTCAATGACTGTTCATCATTTAATTTAACTTAGCAAAACTTTAAAACTTTTACCTAAAAGATGTGGGAAAACTTTTTAAGTTTGTCTAAAAACTTTTATTCCACTTACATCTATTTAATTCACTTGTTCTCAACATTTATGTTTAGATTACTTACTAAAACTTCATCATACCAAGTTATTTTTCTTGCTGACGGATTTTATAACAGGGATAACATGAACTAATTTGACTAGTAAACTCAGGTAGAATAAAAGTTGTATATCTGCATTAAATTCAGTGTTGATAACTCTAAAGGTGTGTCTACTTTAATTAAACCAACAGACTTAAATTAGCTTTAATACTGAATATTTTCCCAGATCTCATGAACCTGAAAAGGGTTTGAGTTTCTATTATATTTTTGAGAATTTTATGAATACTTAATTCATATAAGCGCTTACTTCTCTTTAAGCCAATTAAATAGGGCTCTTTTACAGATTAATCTTGGCAATATCATCCAGAGGTGGAAAATACCACACATCTACAGCATGTACATATAGATACATATAAGCATACAGACAGATGCAGAGACCTTACAGCTTTTGTTTTAAAATTTTAACCATAAGACAGGTATGATAATGTAAAACTTACTAGCTTATAAAAGAACAGTTAGAATAAGTTTAGCTGCTCAGATGGCTGAAGCTTTTTCTACTAATATTTGTGGAGAAGACACTTTAAGATTTGTATTTGTCTTTGACAAGTAATCTTGTAGAAGCTGCGGACTAGAGTTTGGGCAAGGGAGTTTCTGTAGCACTGTGTATTTTTTAAAAGCCTCCCCCCTCCCTTTTTTTTCAGTCTTAGGAATTGGGGATGGTCTAGATAAGAGTTCCCATAGAAGACCAGGTAAAGCATTTACATCTCAAAGGCACAGGGAAAGAATGCAAGTTCCTCCAAGAAAGACCTTTGTTTTCTAAGAACAGAATTTTTACAATACTTAGAAGCCTTTTGAGATAAATGGGGGAAGTTTGGGGGTTGGTGAAAAGGATAGATGGACTTTGAATTGTTTCTGGAGCCACATTTCTGATTTTGTAAATATTTGTATGATAATTGCCTTTAATTTCGCAAGGAATTGGGTTGCAACTCAGATGGCATCATAGGTTGATTCACCCATACAACTACGTCATCTTCAATTTGCTTTTTTATATCAGGGAGAAGATTTCCAACTAAAATGGAAATTAAAAAATTTCTGTGTTCTGGATTTAAAGCTGTTTATCTTTGGAATGTTTTAGTAACTCCTTACATAAAGGCTTCAGAAAGTTGTTTGCTTTTTTCCTCTCTGGGTACATAGTTTTATTTTAGGTTAGGGGAGAAGACCTAAAAAAGTTCCTATCAGGCTCTGAATATTAGCTTCCAATTTGGCCAACTCTGACCATAGGGCTACTTGAGAAAAAAAAAAAATCCTTCAGCTATCTTGTCAGTTTTCAGCTGAGGCAAACAGTAAATATTCCTGGCAGTACTGAACAACCCACCCCTTGGACTCAAGAGGCATCCTCAAAGAGGGTGCAGAATGATGCGGGGTCAGTGAGCCGAGGAGTCGAAAGAAAGATTTCTTGGACTCTCAAGATCTGGCAGTAGTGCGCTTTTATTTAGAGAATAGTATGGAATAGCATGGGGACAGGACCCATGGGCAGTCAGGGCTGCTGCGTGGGGACAGGACCCACGGGCAGTCAGAGATGCTGCTGGCATGGGGAGCTGCTGCTGCTGCTGGCATGGGGACAGGACCCATGGGCAGGCAGAGTTGGTGCCGGCATGTTGCTGCTGCTGCTGCAAACATGGGTGGAGAGTAAGGCTAAATTTAAGGCATAGGTATGTAAGCCATCTCTTTACAAGACAACAGGTGGGGTCTGGCCATTGGGTGGTCCCACAACTTTTAGATAAGAATCAAATCGGATTAAGTGAAGGCCAGAAGCCACGACCCTAAATACTATCTTCAGCTAAAGACAAAGGAGGATGTTGGGGGGGGGGGGGGGGGGAAGGGGCGGTCAGTTACATGAGGTTGCCAGACAGTAACCAACTTAAGTCCTTGCCTTCCCCATTAAGAATTTCCAGAGATAAGGCCATCCCGCCTTCCTCCTGGCACAGATGATGAGGATTTTAGGCTGATTAATTTTAAAAAACTGCAGATGAGAAGCAAGCTCCGAGGACTGGAATTTTGCTTGCCCTTTTGAGAGACCTTTGCATTTGTGAAGGAAGTGGGGATGACCTTGTAGGGTCCTGAAATTGGCCACCCCAGGATATATCTCTTTGGCATCGGGATTATTTGGGGCTGATTGCTTTTGATAAACTGGGACAGGGAAGGAGGCTCTGAGGAATGGAACTTGCCCTTGTTGGGACACATTTACATTTGTAAGGTAAATCTCTATCTGTAAAAGGTGCCTCCCTCTCTGTACCAGGAAGAAGAGAGATGACCTTATCTCTAGAAACTCTTAATGCCAGAGGCAAGAACTTAAGTTGGTTACTGTCTGGCAACCTCATGTAACTGATTTAGGGTGGTGGCTTCTGGCCTTTACTTAATCCGATTTGATTCTTATCTAAAAGTCGTGGGCAATGGCCAGACCCCACCTGCACTGATACCATTTTAACTTTTTTCCATGTGCTTTCCTTTGTCTTGGTAAAGAGATGACTCACATACCTATGCCTTATAAAATTTGCCCTAACCCTCAACTCCGGGCAGCAGCAGCATCTCTGACTGCCCGTGGGTCCTGTCCCCACGCACCAGCTCTGCCTGCCCATGGGTCCTGTCCCCATGCCAGCGTGGGCAGCAGAAGCGGCAGCAGCAGCAGCTCTGACTGCCCATGGGTCCTGTCCCCATGCTATTCCACACTATTCTCTAAATAAAAGAGCACTACTGCCAGATCTTGGGAGTCCAAGAAATCTTTCTTTCGACTCCTGGCTCACCAACCCCGCATCACAGAGAGGGAGGCATCTTTACAGATGGAGGTTTCCCTTACAAATGTAGATGTTTCCCAACAAAGGGCAAGCAACTCCAGTCCTCGGAGCCTGCTTCTCATCTGCAGTTTTAAAATTAACCAGCCTAAAATCCTCATCACAGAAGATATCTTATTTTCCTTTCTCTTCCGGGTACCACAGACACAGTTTCGGGAGAGCTGACTCTGGTAAGAATTCTTACCCTTCCTTGGCTTCTGCCAGTTTTCCCAGGATCACATCTTCAGGGGCCTAAGCAAGTAGGGTTTAAAGTAGAGAGTGTAACTCTGGTATCTACCAGAATTTGGCAAGGTATTTCATTAATTTTAATTTTAGCTTCCCTTGGCTGTTTAAAGGAATAACATAGGAATTTCCCAGAAAACCCCTGAGAGTCCCATTAATCCTGGGAGGGGCTCATATGGGGGTCCTCCTTCAAAAGTAGATACAGGGGTGTCTGTAAGGCCACTAACGGCAGACTTTTGCCTACGGTCATGTAGTCTCTTCAGAGTAGACAGACAGTTCAGACAGGCTTAGTAGAATGAGTACTCAAGTAAAAGAGAATAGAGGGGAGCAATAGGAGTTGCATCAGTCTTACAGTCTTTTAGATACCTCTTGTAGCTTTAATTTTTTATTAGCCTTTTGCAGTAAATCTTCAGTGGATTGGAGTGTTTCCTCCATAATGGCGATTGTAATTCTAGGTTGTTTTTAGTAAGATTTTTCCCTTTTTGTAGATGTTTGTAGCTTCTGGGACTATAGTTTTTAGGCCTAAAAATAAGCAAGTGTGCCAGAAGGTGTCATGCTCAGCTCTTTGGAATTTAAGGGCCCCATTCTTTTTTATCTAAGTCTTGGGGTCTCTTGGAGCCAAACTAATACCTAAGAGGGATATGCCACTGGGTTGGAGATTGTGTGGTATTTTACAGTGTACCTTGTTGCACAGAAATTTTCTTGAGGTTGACAGGTGACTTAGTGTCAATGTAACCCATTCTGCGACCAACTTATCCTAACAAAGGAGTCTTAGAGTTAGGTGGCAAATGCTCTAACAGCTTTTAAGTGCTAGACCCATGCTAACCAATTTTTGCAGCTTTTTTTTTTTGGCTTCTGAGATTCCCATTAGCAACAGCCTTTACCTACATAAAACTCACTGGACCCAGTCCAGCTTAAGATGGACCCAGTCAGACCCTGAACCCAGTCCGGTTTTTAAGTCGAGCCCAGTCTGACTCTGGAAGGTGACCACCATCAGTTCCCAACATGGAATCTTTGGACTAGAGAAAGGACTGAACCAGCAGACCCCAGAGAATGGAGACTTTGGACTAGGATTCTAAACAATTGGGGAACTGTGGAAAGTCAGTTAGATCTGGAGCTCAGTGCAAAGAGAGTGGAGCTCAGAATCCAGAGGAACTTACCCAGGGCCCTCAGAAACAGCAAGAAAGAGAACTCAAAAGGCTTCCCGAGTTGGGGGTCGGGGGGGCCGTGGCGGAGTAGTTAAGTTCGCACACTGCTGCAGCAGCCCAGGGTTTCGCTGGTTCGGATCCTGGGCGAGGACATGGCACTACTCATCAGGCCACGCTGAGGTGACGTTCCACATGCCACAGCTAGAAGGACCCACAACTGAAATATACAACTATGTACTGGGGGGATTTGGGGAGAAAAAGCAGAAAGGAAAAAAAAAGAGAAGAAGAAGGTTGGCAACAGTTGTTAGTCCAAGTGCTAATCTTTAAAAAAAGGGTTCACAGGTACCATGCTTGTGTTTCTCATTGTTCCTGAATGCCATCAGAAGTTTTCCTTTAGATCTCGATGCTGCCACCAAATCTGTTAAAAAACGAAATTTAACTGAGTAAGTTTTAAAGATCTTATTGGCTTTATTCAATGATTCATGAATCAGGCAGCATCCCAAATAGAAAATAGAAAGGAGCTCCAAAGAGCTGCACAAAATGAAAGGCTTTTATAGGCAGAGGGGACAGAGAAAGGAAATTTCTAGCAACGAGTGGATTGTTTCAGGCAAGCTTACCTTTCAGGCAAGGGACAGAGGGGTCTATCGTTGGATTACCTCACTATTGCTGACTAGGTAATTCCAGATTGACTGGTTAAAGGTTACATTCTGTTTAAAGGAGAGGCTGAAACTGCACTTAGGTTAGGTATTAAGTTTTGGTTTCATGACGTGACCTTAGCACAGGTGACTCCATTTTGGGCCTGTCGTCTCTCTTTTAATACATGGTGCAAGAATAATAACCAGTGCTTAGAGCTTATTCTGTGCCCAGCACTGTCTTGAGCACTTTTATGTTGTTAACTCATTTCATCCTCACAACAGTCTTCCAAAGTGGGCATTAGTATTATCCCCATTTTACAGTTGATGAACTACAGAGATTAAGTAACTTGCCCAAGGTCACATGGCTAGTAAGTAGCAAAGCCAGATTTGAACCCAAGCAGTTTATCCCAGAATCCATGCTTCATTACTACACTAAGTGTAGCCAGATTCACTAGTAGAGTTTTTCTGACGTGCCTTTTTGTGTATGTTTAAGAAAAATCCTGGGGCTGGCCCAGTGGCACAGCAGTTAAGTGCACACGTTCCACTTTGGCAGCCTGGGGTCCGCCAGTTCGGATCCTGGGTACAGACATGGCACCGCTTGGCAAGCCATGCTGTGGCAGGCGTCCCACATATATAGTAGAGGAAGATGGGCATGGATGTGAGCTCAGGGCCAGTCTTCCTCAGCAAAAAGAGGAGGATTGGCAGCAGATGTTAGCTCAGGGCTAATCTTCCTCAAAAAAAATAAAACCCTTGAATTCTAGTCCCAATGCCATCTTTTCATCAGTATGATCAATTTTTATCCTCCCAAAGTAATAAACTTGATTTTTATATCTACTCTTCTTTAGACAACAGATTACATGTAAGTTGGTATTCAAATTAATAGCAAAGAATCTAAGAAAACTAGACCATGCATAAGCTTGTAGTCTTGGACCTAGTGGTATTTCATATTTGCTTTCCTTTTATATTGTGGTAGATTTTGAGCTATTCAACATAAGTACGCAATCGGGGTCATATTACATACTATAGTTATTGGATCTGAAATCCCATTCAGAAAGAAAATCACACAATGGGAACCCTGTACCCTAAGATAGTGAACCTAAGGCACTGAAGAGAGTGGGGTACCAGAAGCTCCTGTTTGCAACTCTTGGTGACTTGGTTATCTGGAACTCTGACTCCTCCTTCTCTTGCCTTCCCTCTGACCCTTTCAGAAACTGCTTGTTAGCATGCACCTAAAGATGAACGGGGCAGATGGAGAAAGTGACCAAAAACAGTTATTGTGCTAGTCCCTAACTATTTTGCATATTCTTTTTTATTAGTGGAGCATAATGTCATTTTGTTATTCATTTCAGTTTTCAATTGTCTTTTGATTTTATTTAAATGCACAGTATTTCCCATTTGTTCATCTAGAAAGAAAATAATACTGTTTTTATTCACATCAGTACTAATGTATTGAATCCAGGAATGAAGTAAATGTGTTTTAGAGTAATAGATCAGCATAATTTTTGCTCAAATGGCAAACTGAGGAGATACAACCAAAATGCAAAAAAGAGAGTGCATCTCTAGCCTGAGAAGTTAATTATCAGCATTTCGTGAATATTTCAGATTTGGTGTGTTGCTGTCATTACAAAAAATGTAATTCTACTTTTTAAAATATGAGGATAACCTATATACAGTAATTTGTATATAGGTTAATTTGAGTGTAATTTGACACTCTTACTAGGAATTTTTATTACTCTCAGATGGCTATTTTATTATTTATTTCTGTAACTGCTCAATAGAGAGCAGTTTCTCAAGCCTTTTTGCGTGGGCCTTATTCTAATTCACCACTAGAAGCCACACCCAGGGGCACTTTCTTGAAGGACTTTTTCTCCTGATTTAGGGAAACCTGACCTCTCCCAGCTTTGGCTAACAGCTTTGAAGTATGATAGTTTGAAGTTTTCAAATCTGAGCAGCTTTTCTCTTTCTTCAGTTCCTTTGAATGGTTGCTTACCCATATAAAAGGATAGTCATTGTATGTGTTCCAGAGTCCCTTGCCTAATAAAAATCTCTTGCTGGATAGAATTCACAAAATTTGAGCTCCAAAAGGCCTGAACTTAGTCACTGATTTGTTTAATTACTTTACTCTTACTGTCCTTGTTCCTGAGTGTTCACGTTTTCTTGCCCAAGTTCGTCGCAGTTACTTGTGAGTTGGGATTTTAAATCTCAAGAGTGTACTACATTCATCCTAGCCACTTTCAACAGTACCTTCCCGTTCTTACCTACACCTGTCTCCAGCTACCAATTAAGTGTCTCTTATTAGAATAGAGAGAATGATTCCGTCACCCTTGACATGATTTGGATAAAAATCAGATTTTTATATGTAGCCAGTAAGGTACCTGTTCTTGCTGACATTTTTGGATGACTGTAATTTGAGAGCGTGGATTAGAATTAAGGTGGTCTGAATACTGAAGTGATTTTCGTATAATTGAAATACAGATGTACCTTGTGTTACATATATATGCTTCAAAATAAAAGTATGTGTGAACAATGTTTGTGAATTAATTCATGCTTTAAACCCACTAGGGGAGCTTTGTTATTTAAAGAAATACTGTAATAAGTCCTCTAGAAAGGAAGAATACTTCCAGCTTACATCTTGTGCAAATCTTTTTTCATTTATCTGTTTTGCCTAAAGCAAAGTATACTTTAATGAGGACAGTACCAACAGGGAGACGGAGCTTGTATAGGACAGGAGGAATTAGGTCCACTATCTGTGCTGAGATCTGAGAGTGGATAAATTTTCAATACATTTTTGCCCATTGATTCTGGAGAAGTAGTTCTCTTGGTCTCCTTCTAACATCTACCTCTTGCTTGTATGCTAGATCGAGCGGTTGGAAGTAAGCAGTCTTGCCCAGACTTCCAGTGCAGTAGCATCCAGCGCCGATGGCAGCATCCATACAGACTCTGTGGATGGAACACCAGACCCTCAGCGCACAAAGGCTGCCATTGCTCACCTGCAGCAGAAGATCCTGAAGCTCACAGAACAGATCAAGATTGCACAAACAGCCAGGGATGACAACGTGGCTGAGTACTTGAAGCTTGCCAACAGCGCAGACAAGCAGCAGGCCGCCCGTATCAAGCAGGTCTTTGAGAAGAAGAACCAGAAGTCTGCCCAAACCATCCTCCAGCTGCAAAAGAAGCTTGAGCACTACCACAGAAAGCTTCGAGAGGTGGAGCAGAATGGGATCCCTCGGCAGCCAAAGGACGTCTTCAGAGACATGCACCAGGGTCTAAAGGATGTGGGAGCAAAGGTGACTGGCTTCAGTGAAGGTGTGGTAGACAGTGTCAAAGGTGGACTTTCAAGCTTCTCCCAGGCGACCCATTCAGCAGCAGGAGCTGTGGTCTCAAAGCCCAGAGAGATCGCCTCACTAATTCGGAATAAATTTGGCAGTGCAGACAACATCCCTAATCTAAAGGACTCTTTAGAGGAAGGGCAAGTGGATGATGGGGGGAAGGCTTTGGGAGTGATTTCAAACTTTCAGTCGAGCCCAAAATATGGTAGTGAGGAAGATTGTTCTAGTGCCACTTCAGGCTCAGTGGGTGCCAACAGCACCACTGGAGGCATTGCTGTAGGAGCGTCTAGCTCCAAAACAAACACCTTGGACATGCAGAGCTCAGGATTTGATGCACTACTACATGAGATCCAGGAGATCCGGGAAACCCAGGCCAGATTAGAGGAATCCTTTGAGACCCTCAAGGAACATTATCAGAGGGACTATTCATTAATAATGCAGGCCTTACAGGAGGAGCGGTATAGGTAAGTTATATGGAATTAAAATCCTAAATTATTTATGTCTGGGGTTCCCCTCCCTTTGGACATGGGGTAGTGGCTTTAAAAGGTCTTTGTAGAATGTCTTTCTCTGGAGTATCCAGAGCACTTTAGATATGTCATATGACATCTCCATGAGTTCCTAATATAAGGAGCAAAACAGAGACACAGCAAAGTTAAATGACTCCCAAGATCACATACCGATGAAGCATTTTAGTCAGGAGATGATGATTACTTTACTTCTCCAATCTTCCATTCCAGTTTCAGACTTTCAAATAAAGCTCAAGCTTTCTAAGGCATTCACTTATTTATTTATAATCACTGGGGCCGGCCCCATGGCCAAGTGGTTAAGTTCACATGCTCCGCTTCGGCGGCCCAGGGTTTTGCTGGTTCGGATCCTGGGCGTGGACATGGCACCACTCGTCAGGCCAGGTTGAGGCAGTGTCCCACATGCCACAACTAGAAGGGCCCACAACTAAAAATATACAACTATGTACTGGGGGGATTTGGAGAGAAAAAGCAGAAAAGAAAAAAAAAAGAGAGATTGGCAACAGTTGTTAGCTCAGGTGCCAATCTTTGGGGAAAAAAATAAATAAAAAATATTTACACTCACAGAACCACAAAACCACAAATCATTACAGCCTATAGCTATACTACATTGAATTCAAAAGATCTATAACCTTCTGAACTCTAAAAATCAAAGATAGAGCCCAACCAAAATGTAATGAACTCTGTAGATATTTGGCTTTAAATATACTTATCTGGGCAATTGGTGTAGAAAGATTAGACTGGAAGTTAATTTGGATAAACATGTCTATTACCCTTGTTATGCATTGGCAGTATTCTTTAATATGCATGGAAAACCATATCTAAAGCAGTGAACTGAACTAACAAATAATCAAATGGACTCTAAAAATAAAACACCTGGTCCTTTGTACCATGTTAAACCTAACTCCCGGTTCAAATTCTAGTTCTGCTACTTACTAACCTTGAAAATTGGGCAAATTTCTTAACTTCTCTAAGTCATGGTTTCCTCATCTTTAACGTATGAATAATAATAGTCCTTAATAAGGTTATTGTGACATTTAAATGAAATAGTTTATGTAAAGCACATAGTTCATGCCTAGCCCCATAAATGCTTGATTGATGTTAGGTAGCAGCTGCACTTGCTGCTATTAAAATACACCCCTCTGAACATGGAGACCTGGGCGTTCCAAGTCGGCTGCTCAAGAAAACAACTGCCTGCTTTGACCCCTTTATTTTGATTGGATAGCAAACATTCCAGTTTTAAATTCTTCCAGAGTTTAAAATTCATAGAGAGTTTGTTATGTCTTCAAGGCAGATGTAGCCCAATGTGAGAAAATCAGAGGAAAAAAACAGGTCTCCCAGGGCCCCTCTGTATCCATTTAAAATAACTGAGACAAGACAGAACTTTGGCTCTTCATTATCACCTCATTAGAAGAATCAAGTCCAAGCCAGTTATGAGGTAATGACCAATGCATTTCTTCATTGCACTCTGGATTCTCTGCAGTAGGTAAATGACTAGTTTTATGGAATGAAGAGAGAATAAAGAAAACTTCTGAATTTTCAAAAGCAGAGGTAAAACCTGGGGGGGCTAGGGGAAGACATGTATAATCTGACTTTTGTCACTTCAGCTTTAGAATGGTCTTTCCTTAAAACAGAATCTTGAAGAAAGCAAGCCTTTTTTTCCCCAAGAAAGGCAGTGGAAAAGTCACAACTGTTTTACTCAACTGTTTTGTTGCACCAGTATTTCCATGTGTAGAGCAGTTAGAGATTTCTCCCCTGTTACATATGTCTTTACACAGTAAATATATTTATCTAATTTTGTTGGTCTTAGGAAAGTTTCACATAAGTGAAATTTTTCCCACAGATTGAAGCTTATTCTTTTAAGCACCAAAACTTTTCACATTTTGAGCATTTTTGGAGAATTTCTCTACCTTCTTTTAACAGAGTAGTATGTGCATTGAACCTAATTTGATTGGAAATAGCTTAAAACAGTGGTTCTAACTTAAAGTGATACTCTTAGGTCAGTGAGGGCATAAGGTTATTTGCCTCTATGGTAAATGGTCCTAGACACCTTGCTTTTTAAACTTCTTTTGTCTGCTTTTTATAGTGTGTTTTTCTCTCCTCCATATCTCCTCCACACTGTTAGTTAGCTGCCTGCAGTAGCCTCTGTTTACTAATTTCTATTTCTACTCTGTTGTAGGATTGGCTTTTTGTCTAGGAAGGAAGTAGGCTAGGGATGGATTTCAAGGATTCTTCTGTTACCAAGAACCAGTTAATGCCTAGATGGCTGATCTAGATACAATTCTGCTTATTTTCGATGCTTTAGCTTATTTTACTAATATCTGAGTTGACAGGAGGGAGGGCTTGCACAGTGTTGCTGCTTGTTGTTCAAATAATGAGGAGAAAGATACTACCACTGACAGCATTTACTGAACTCCTATGATGTCCATAATGCTAGAGGCTTTACATATATTTGCTAATCCTCACAATAGCCCTGCAAGGAAGATTGTATTATCCCCATTTTACAGATGAGGAAATTGAGGCCTACTGGGGATTTAAAATTTGCCAAAGGTCACTCAGTACATGGTAAAGCCAGGAGTCAAATCCAGTTTTATCTGACTCCAAAGCCAGTGTTCTTTTCACTGGACTGAAAAAACAGGACAGGTTTTTTCCCAAGCTCAACCCTGAAATCTCTGTGATTGAAAGACTTGTCTATAGTCTAGCTCTAAGAATCATTGACTGTATTGACAATGGGTATTGGGCCTTTTCCAGGTCAAAATGTTCATTTCACTAAAAATTGAGTTACTATTTTTAACGTATTTTTTATAAAATCCTGTGAATGCACAAGCTCTGGAAAGTTTTCTCAAGTTAGTACAACAGTGTAGGTAGGTAATAGGGGAAACATACTTAAGGAAACCTCCACCCCATCCTCATTTCCCCCTTTTCAGAGTCCCTTCTCAATAATGTCACTCACTTAATGTGCTTCCCATTGCTCTCTACCCCAGTGGTGGCACCAGGTCAAGATTTTTGCCCGAGACCATCTGTTTACTCTGGAATAATCAGAAACGTTCAGAAGCCTATGGAATACAGTGTTTCTCTCTTCATCCACATAATTGTGCCATGACTGAATAGTATTTCTTGAGCAGCCATGTGCACTTAGCCTAGGAATTCATTGTAGCAGAGTTTGCATCTGAACTTCACCTCAACCTTTGACTATAAAGTGTTTCGTCTTTGAGCTTTGCATTGGGCTCTCAGATATGAGTGAGATGATGTATTTTGGGAGGGTAGGAGGCAAGGTTTAGAACTTTTTTTTTAGTGATGAGATCTGTACTGACTTCAGAGTCTTCCTGTCCCCTGTCTCTTCTTCTCATTAAGGTATTACTGCAAATTTGTTAATGGCACCTGGGTTCACTTAGTACTTTAGAGATAGAAGGGACCCTTAGATAATCTCATTCTACAGATGACATACTGAGGCCTAGAAAAATAAAGTGACTTTTGCCAGGTCACACAGTAAAAGGATTTAACATGTATTTAATTTGCTACTAAAAACTATTCTCATAGGGGCCAGCCTGGTGGCACAGCGGTTAAGTTGGCACCTTCCAATCGGCGGCCCAGAGTTCACTGGTTTGGATCCCTGGTACGGACATAGCACCATTTGGCATGCCATGCCGTGGTAGGCGTCCCACATATAAAGTAGAGGAAGATGGGCATGGATGTTAGCTCAGGGCCAGTCTTCCTCAGTGAAAAGAGGAGGATTGGCAACAGATGTTAGCTCAGGGCTAATCTTCCTCAAAAAAATTTTTAAAATTTTAAAAACCGTTCTCATAGTGTGTCTGTGGTATTAATGTGCTACCATAGAAAAAAGTTCAGCTGTAGCAAAATGCATTGAAAATAGGAACGACCTAGGAAAACAGTTCATCCGCGGTTTTACAGGTTTCTTTTGTAGTTTTTTTCCCTTAGGGGATCTGGCCTGGAATCCAACTCAGCTACTGCCTGTATAGAGCAGTGTCATGTAGGGCAGGCTAAAAACTCTCCTGGTGTTGATGAGCAGTAATGTCATTTTAAAAGCTTCTATTTTAAGGGGATTACTGTCCTTTGGAAGCCGGCTTCTGAGACTGTTTGTATTAAGCCCAGGGATATTTTAAATAGCACTGAGTCATAGGAGCAAAAATACAGAAGGAGGTAGTCACCATGAGCAGTTATCACAAGCAGTAGAACAGACAGTAACTAGGCTAACCCAATTAGGCACAGGACATTGGACTTCTAACTAAATAAACTACTGCTTAAATATAGTTTTACTTTACTATCATTGGACATAAAACAGAGATCGGGTCAAATAGAGCTATTTGAGCCCTTTTATTCCGAGTGTTAAACCTGTTTGTCAACTGTAAATTGATCTGAGAGTCTCCGGAGGGTATGTAAAATAGGTTTGGACAATAGAAACTATTTGAAGTTTGAAATAGAAACTGAGAATATTGGATCAAATTAACTCTTCATTTATAAGAGAAAAAAGCCCAATTAGGAGATGCTCTTATGAAAGGTAAGATCTTCAATAAAAGAGATTAACAGATAAGCTCTTCCCAGTTTAGCTGCTGAAAAGGTAATGGAGGAAGAATGGGAGGGAAGGAGAGAGGAAGGAAGGGAGAAAGAGAAAGAAAATTAATTATTTCATTAATTAATTGAGGTTGGATAAGCCTGAGTTTACTTGCCAGTTCTGACATTGATTAGCTGTGTGACCTTATGTAACCCATCTGAGCCTCAGTTTCCTCTCTAAAAACAAGGTAATGATATCTATTGTACAGAGCTGTTGACATTATTAAATGAGATACTGTATGTGGAAGCATCTAGTATGGTCTGGAGTGTGCCAGGATGTTAGAAAGCTGTCATTACCAAGTCTCCAAATTGCCCAGAAAGCCCCTTTAGCTTTTATTTATTCCCTGTATGCTTTTAGGCATCTGCTGTTTCATGTCTTTAAGACAGTGCGCTGCCTACCTTAAAAGTTTTGGGGACTGATTGTCAACTGGGGGCTAATTCTGCTTTTTCCTTTTCAACTGAGGTCTAGTTCTATGTTTCCTAGCCTCTTTTCGGGCTTCAACATAAATGAGGTAACAAAAGGTAAGGAGGGAAAATCCACTTTCCCCAATTCAACGAGGAATACATTCAAGTTCCCACCACATGTTATGTCCCCTACCCCATTTATATGTCTCCATTCTGGTCAAACACTGACAGAAGCTACCTCAGGTCCCTGATATGCATTTAGGAAATAGTAGTCTGCTCCCGTAGTTGCCTGTGTCAGCCCTGGTACCTAGTTCTTCCTGTTTCTCTCAGTACCTGCTCTACAAGATCTTCAGCCATCCTGTCCTGGTGACCTATTGCCCAACTAGAGAAGCACCACTGGCTCTCAGAGATGGCTTCAAACTTTTGAGGCACACCCAAAGAGTGGTAAAGCATTCCCAGCCTGTGCACTCACCCTGTTTCTCATTCATCAGGAATCTGACCCAAAAGAGCCCTGGCTTATGTTTGATCTAGGAAGGTGACTACTGTGGTGACTAATTCAGTGCATGAAACACTTTTCCAAGATCAGTATTCATTTATGAATTGTTCACCTACAACAAAATTTAGATGTGTTTTAATACTTTGTAGATAGAGCAGGTTTTGTTTCTTGAGGGGAGGAATTTCGACTGCCCAAATAGGACATAACCTACTTTTTTAAAAAGGATCTTATAATGTTAAGGCTTTCTGTTTGCTGATAGTTAAACCATATTTAGGTCTCTGTGTTCTCTTTGAGTTGTAATGGTTTAGGAAGGATCTTTGAGTAAAAAGTCTCAAAATGAGATTATTAATCTCATGCTACTTTTGTGTTCCCAGATGGAATCTCATGAAAAGCATGTGCCAGTCAAAATCATATACTAGTAGGATCAAGAACCCCTACTTTCATGTCCAGAGAGCTTTCATTGGTGTCATTTGAAGGGGTTAAAATACTTTGCAGGGAGTCCTTGGTTTTAAAAAATCACATATGAAAGGCTATACACAATTTCCCTTCCCTTTTTCCCCTCTACTCTTTGGTTTGGTGTTAATATTGAATGAGAGGACTCAGGTGCTCTTTTTATGAATTCCCTAGGTATTTGGCTTCTCCATTTTAAGATTTAGACAGGAAATAAACACTAGCAAGTAAAGTAAACAAAAGAGATTATAATATTAATAATGGGAATAGTGGGAAGTCAGTGGGAGATGGAGTATAGGCACTTTCTTCCTTTTGTTGTTGTTCAGATATTGCATTAGGTTAATAGTACAGAAAAAGAAAATTTTTAAAAAGACAACAATAAAACAAATATAACAACAAGAGGCATGAACCAAGTGGTTCAGATCCTCACTGCTCTTCACTAATAGGGGAAAGTTACTGCATCTTTCTCGGCCTCCTATTTCTTTTTTTTTTTCCTCCTCCCCAAAGCCCCAGTACATAGTTGTTATATCCTAGTTGTTCTATGTGGGATGCCGCCACAGCATGGCTTGATGAGCTGTGCATATATCTGTGCCCAGGATCCAAACCAGCGAACTCTGGGCTGCCAAAGCAGAGCATGTGAACTTAACCACTCAGCCACAGAGTCGGGCCCCCCATTTCTTAATTTTAAATTGAAGTGCCTCCCAGGGAGGAAGGAGGTGAGGATTAATGTAGAAATGTCTTCATGAATCTGAGTTCCTCAGAGGCGGATGCTACACATAGAAAGGCTTGGGGGTGTGGGTAAATTGTTGTTGTTCTTGTTATTATTGGTGCTAGTGTTGTAATGTTTTGATACTTACAATGGTTAAGTAGATTAGATTGAACTCTAAATTCCGCCCCCACATGCACTCCTCCACCCAAAGTAACACCATATCATTTTTACTGGGCTCTTTGTGTTAGCCTGTTTTCAGACCATAATTTCACACGTGGGTTATGTAAGCCACACAGAGGCTGATGGCACTGAAAAAAAAAAGTTTGACTGGAATTTGCTAAGGGTGATCAGGTTTGTGCTTTCAAACTGTAGGCTGTGAAAAGAGCTGAGGAGCAAACTTCCATGACCTTGTTGAACAAATTAGAGAAAGTGTTTTAATAACGACAGGCCAATAAAGTTCTTTCAAGGTACTGAGGCAACCCAGAAGACCTGCATTCCGAGACACCAAGGGCATCTTGCCAACCTCTTTCTTCATCATATTTTTCAAAAGTCTCAAAGTTTATGGCTTTCTTAGTTTCCTCCCTGATGTTTCCTGCAGATTGGAGGTACTTACTATGGTAACCGAAACGCAATTGTTTGTGTGACTGTAATAGGATTTCAGCTACACAATAGCAGCTGCAACTTTTCTGTTCTTTCAGAAAGTCATCATTCTCCAGGTAATTCTTATGACTTGAAGAGGGAAACACATGCTGGTAGTTAGTAGTCGATGAATTAATGGGGCTGTTTCAACTGGACCCATTGTGGACCGCCTTCACTCCTCAGTTCTGCGTTTTTGTGTCACCTTGGCAAGTCTCCTAACAAGTTTGTCCATTTCATCTCTGGGAAAATGAAGTCCATTCTACTTACCCAGATGCTACTTTGCTATTTAACTACTTGCTAGTACAGTACTCTCTCTAGGAACAATAATTATATTTTCTATTTTGGGAAGACTCAGCTTGAGGAGAACTTACTGCTAATTTCCCATGTAATCGTGAGTAAATTGTTCAATCTCTGAAAGACTTTATTTTATTTTATTTTTTTTTAAAGATTGGCACCTGAGCTAACATCTGTTGCCAATCTTTTTTTTTTCCTTCTTCTCCCTGAAACCCCCAAGTACATAGTTGTATATTGTAGTTGTGGGTCCTTCTAGTCGTGCCATGTGGGACGCCGCCTCAACATGGCCTGATGAGCGGTGCCATGTCCACGCCCAGGATCCAAACCAGCCAAACCCTGGGCCACTGAAGCAGAGCGCGCGAACTTAACCACTCGGCCACCGGGCTGACCCCTGAAAGACTTTATTTTCTACAAGGGCATGGTAACGATTAGCAGTTTCTACTCACCTCTTTCTGGAGATTTATAAAGATAAGATAAAATTTACTTGAGATACTTTCTAACACACATACAAAACACATGCCATGAAAGGAAGGGGGGTAGGACAATTTTATCAATTTAAAGGAAACGTGGAACAGGCCAGTGAATGGAACTAGTTGAATAATCTGGCAAACTTGAGCCGGGGAAATGGCAGGAACCCATTTGTTTGCTTGTGCTGGTGCTCTTGATGAAGAAATAAGAAGTAAGGAGCTTATGCCCAAAGTGGAGTAAACCCATTTATGCCCAGTAAACCCATTTGTGTGTTGTCATAGAAAACAGTGAAAATTCCAGAATATATAAAATTGGGGTTGTGGAGATAGATAAAGAAATGGAGGATTAGAGAAAAAAAATCAAAAGTAGGAACCCGTAAACAGTGGAACCACATAGCATTTGAGACCACGTGACAATCAACAAGCGGTCCTGTTGAACTCCCTCACTAGGGCTTGTTGGAGGGAACAAGGAGAATCCCAAAAGAGAAAAATGAAACCGAATGTGTACTTGTGATATATCTCTCCCACTGAGCACCTTTTTTGTGCCAGGCATTTGACATCTGTCTCCTATTTAATCTTCACAGTTGCCCTTTGGAGTAGATAGATTTCTTCTTTACAGATAAACACAGTCACTCACCCCAATAAGTTGCAGAGCTAGGATTTTAATTCAAAACCTAGACTGAGCAGATATATCAGCTGATACATAGTGCATAAAAAGTGCGTAAAAACATTTATAAGTGCAAAGAAGGTGCATAGCAGAAGCAGTGAAGATAGAGCCTTCAGATATAATAGGAGTTGAAGCAAATTTGGTCTGAAAATGGCTTCCAGAACCTTTGACATGTTAGTGACCATTATATGATAAACCTTGGCTTATAAAATCAAGAGTTTGGGAACAAGTACTGAGGACTTTTTTAAGTACTATATGATTCATAGATAGTCTTACCTATTTATGCATAGTGTTACATAATTAGAGTCTCTCTCCCTCTACAAACAGGTAAAAATCTGAGGGGCAGCCTAAGATATTATTAATCTATCATCTTAGCTGTTCACGACTGTAAGTATCCAAAACAGATTTTGTCACAACCCTAACCCATGAAACAGCACAAAAAGGAACCTAAAAGAGATACATGCAGGAACTCCATAAAATACTCTCAAACAAAAGTTGCAAACAGCGCAAGGAAATCCAGTTGATGAAAGAAACCCAATGTGAAACAGATGAAACAAATGAGAGATTATACTGCCACATGACAACAGAATGATACCTTCAAAGTGCTCGGGGGGGAAAACACTATGACCTTGGAATGCTATGTCCACCTAATTTATTATTGGAGAAGGAGGGTGAAATTAAGACACTTTCAGACATATGTAGCAAAAATTTACCACATATAAAAACCTTAGCTGAGAGAAATATGAAAGGATATACTTCAAGAAGAAAAAAATTAACTCAAACAATGGGTAAGAGAAATCAATAAAGCCTGTTGGTAAATCTAATTAAGTAGGGACTTAAAACTATATTTATTAAAAAATCTTAGTGTCTGCATCAATTTGGATCTAAAATTCTGGAAGAGAATATGAGATTCAAGGTTTGCATTTCAAAGGAATATTAAAGGGTGTTAAAACTTTGGGGGGAAAAGCGTATTTTGTACCCTAATCTGCCTCTCACTTGCTATCTGACAAGTTTCTCTTCACTTTATTTCTGTCCCCTTCAATTAATGGATGCTCACAGAAACGTTAGGATAAATAAAAGACAAATGCGAGTGCAATTTTGGTTTTCAGTTAGATGTATATATATGCAACTCCTGTAGCCTAGGCAAAAATGACAAAATAGGCTGACTTATGCCTTTGTCTCCCAGCAGGTACTTTCTACTGCAGAGACGATTCACAGGGGCAGGAAGGCTCTCGTGACTCTGACCTCTTCTTCTCACCCGACCTTTTATAATATACAACAAAATGTGTGTCACCCTAGCAAAGACGGTTCCCAGGCTTGGGGGCTAGGATATTCTCTAGCAGCAGCCTGTGAGCTCTGACTTGGCCTGGCCCTTTTCTCCTTATCACCCAGAATGAAGACAGTGGAATAGAGGGCAGGCTTATCTTTACAATAGCGTGAGGCAAGAGAGCTGAAAGAAACCAGTCAGCAGACTGAGTTCAAAATGATATTGACAGATGCAGGTATAGTCAAGACTTTACCAGGGATTAGATCTATAGAAATACCTAGGGAACTACAGTCATGCACCCTATAATCACATTTTGGTCAACAATGACCACATATACAACAGTGGTCCCGTAGGATTAGTACTGTACATCCTGGTGTAGTACACTATACCATCTAGGTTTGTGTAAATGTACTCTGATCGCACAATGATGAAATCACCTAATAACACATTTTTCAGAAGGTATCCTCGTCGTTAAGCAAGGGATGGCTGTTCTTCCTATTGCTGAATGCAGGTATCAGAGGTAATGGAGATGAGGGAGGAGCTTGTTCTTTGTGGCGCCAAAGGACTATGGGGTGAGATTACGAGTAGCTAGGTTTTAGTTCAGATTTAGATAGATATCTGTCTTTGAAGCAGTGAAAAAAACTGCCTTAAAAAAAAAAGACCCTGGCACTAGACATATTGAAGGAGAGATTGCTTGTCAGGGATGTTGTAAAAAGAATTCCTCCATTGAAAGAGGTTTAGCTAGACCTAGACCTCTAAGATCTTTGTATCCCCTAGAATTTAAGATTCTTTCTACTCAGGGAACCTATTTTTTTTTTTTTTTTTTTTAAGATTTTATTTTATTTTTTCCTTTTTCTCCCCAAAGCCCCCCGGTACATAGTTGTGTATTCTTCGTTGTGGGTTCTTCTAGTTGTGGCATGTGGGACGCCGCCTCAGCGTGGTCTGACGAGCAGTGCCATGTCCGCGCCCAGGATTCGAACCAACGAAACACTGGGCCGCCTGCAGCGGAGCGCGCGAACTTAACCACTCGGCCACGGGGCCAGCCCTCAGGGAACCTATTTTTATCTTTCAAACAATACTTTAAATGTTTGTAGTATATTTCTTTTCACAACATACTGCTTCTAACAACTGTAAAGGAGTAGGGGGTTACATGAAATAATGGTAATCTTAGAGACATGTAAAATAGGGTGTGGGATATTTGCATTTATTTTATGGTTGGCACAACGATGTGGACTGGTGATGCGCCTCAAATGAGACTAAGGCGGTGAATCAGTCACCGTAGGAAATATTTGGTTGGTTAAAAAGTTTCAAACTGGGGCTGGCTCCATGGCCGAGTGGTGAAGTTCGCATGCTCTGCTGCAGGCAGCCCAGTGTTTGATTGGTTCGAATCCTGGGCGTGGACATGGCACTGCTCATCAAACCACACTGAGGCAGTGTCCCACATGCCGCAACTAGAAGGACCCACAACGAAGAATATACAACTATGTACCAGGGGGCTTTGGGGAGAAAAAGGAAAAAAATAAAAGCTTTAAAAAAAAAAGTTTCAAACTGCCCATTAATTCAGGAAGAATGTATTCATGTGTTGCCTTCTTTTTCACGAAGTGGAAGCATTTTCAGCAAGGCCAGTATTTTCCTTGGTAGGCTATGAAGATGAAAAGGAGAAAAACAGACATTTTTTCACACCTCCTGTGTGTTCAAATGAATATAAAAGATAGAAATTATTACCCTTATTTTATAGATGAAGGAACTTGCTCAGGAAAGTGAGCTAACCTAAGACCATACAGCTTATGAGAGGCAGAACCAGGACTTGAACCCAGGTGTTCCTCGCTATAGCACCTATAATCATTTTTTCCCAATGTTCATTATAAAACTTTCAAACACACTATAAACTTGAAAAAAATGGTACAGTGAACACCCATACACCCACCTCTTAGATTCTACATTTATTATATTGTTTTATCACATATATTTCCATTTATCTATCCCCTCATCTGTCTTATTTTTTTATGCATTTCAATGTAAATTGCAAACATCTATAATCTTTTTTAACAGCTTTATTGAGATGTAATTCATATACAATACAATTCACCCATTTAAAGTATACAAATCGATGGGTTTGAGTATATTCACAGATTTTTGCAACCATCACCATAATCAATTTTAGGACATTTTCATCACCTTCTAATCTTCCCAACCCTGCCCCAGTCCCTGGCAACCATTAATCTTTCTGTCCCTATACATTTGCCTGTTTTGAACATCTCATATATGTGGAATCATACAGTTTGTGGTCCTTTCCGGCTGTCATCTTTCAACGTACCATAATATTTTCAAGGCTTATCCATATTGTAGCATGTGTCATTACATGATTTCTTTTTCTTTCAAAATAATACTCTATTTTATGAATATACCACATTTTATTTATCAATGCATCAGTTGATGGACATTGAATTATTTTCACTTTTTGGCTATTATGAATAATGCTGCCATGAACATTCATTTGCAAGTTTTTGTGTGGAAATAAGTTTTCATTTCTCTTTGGTGTATATCTGGAATGGAATTTTTGGGTCATATGGTAACTCTTTGTTTAGCTTTTTGAACAATTGCCTGTTTTCCAAAACAATTGCACTATGTTACAGCACTGCCAGCAGTGTACCAGGGTTCAAATTTCTCCACGTTCTCATCAACACTTGGTTTCTTCTTCTTCTTTATTCTAGGTCCATAATCTTTTTATTCCACTCCTCCTCCCACTGATTCCACCTTGACATCAAGCTCCAAACCATCATGTCATTATAGTACTGTCCAGCCTCCTTTGTAGCTATGTGATTTGGATTAGCTATAGACATGACTCAGATTTCTTTCTTATAAAAGGTTTTAGCTTATCTGGGCTCCTTAAGTAGTTTCAAAGTGGCTTCACAGTGTAAAGGTTAAGAACTTGTATTTTAAAGTCAAACAAACCTAGATTAAAATTCTTGCTCCCCTACTTAATTTCTGTGTGTCCTCGGGCAAGTCACTTTGCTTCTCTGAGCTTCAGTTTCCTCATCTGTAAAGTAAAGATATTACCTACTACCTTCTTGGGGTTGTGAAAATGAATTTGCATAGTAGATACTGAATAAATAGGAACTGCTACTGCTATTACTTTTTTTTAATCTATTCTAATGATATGTGTGAGCCATATTTAATATCAAATAAGATTCCCCAATATTCCTGAGAGACTATATGATTTATGGGCCAAGAGATTAGATGGTAGCCTATGGAACACATGCCAAGATGTCATACGGGTCTACTTTCATCAGCATACAGGCTGGTTGCCACTACCACTGTGTTCCCCTCCCTGCCACCCATCATCAATCCTTAGCTTAGGAGAGATCTTTGATACCAGGCCTACCCCTTCCCTTAAATTCCAAGGGACTAACACATTGGAACACCCCTTTTAAAAAGTCTCTAGCCCCTCTCTGGTGAGGAGAGAGGATGATAAAATCGTCAAACACTAAAAACACCGCAAAACAGTTGGCTTAAATAGGACATTCATGAAACAGTATATTAACATAATCTTATGGCATTTGGTAAACTTAAAATTTGGTGGAAAATCAATTCCAGAGGTAGTGCACATGTTTCCAAGCACATACCTTGGGCAGCAGATAAAGGGAAAAACAGAGTCACAGAGAATATCAGCCCCAGTTACAGACAAAAGGTGGAAAGGCTTTCTGATCGATCTGTTTAGTCACTTTAGTAACAGAGTTTCAGTGTGAAAGAAAACAGTACAGAGATTCATAGTGAGGATAAAGGAGAACTAAAGAGGATTCAGTAACATAGTAAAAAGGATCAGACTATGCCTTCTTAAAAAGAAATTCTTGGGGCCAGCCCGGTGGCTCAGTGGTTAAGTGCACATGTTCTGCTTTGGCACCCTGGGGTTCGCCGGTTCGGATCCCGGATACGGACATGGCAGTGCTTGGCAAGCCATGCTGTGGTAGGCGTCCCACATATAAAGTAGAGGAAGATGGGCACAGGTGTTAGCTCAGGGCTAATCTTCCTCAAGAAAGAAAGAAAGAAAGAAAGAAAGAAATTCTTGGGGCCAGCCCCTTGGCCAAGTGGTTAAGTTCACACACTCCGCTTCAGCAGCCCAGGGTTTCACAGGTTCAGATTCTGGGTGTGAACCTAGCACTACTCATCAGGCCATGCTGAGGCAGCGTCCCACATTGCAGAGCCAGAAGGATCTACAACTGGAATATACAACTGTATACTGGGGGGCTTTGGGGAGAAGAAGAAGAAAAAAAGAAAAAGATTGGCAACAGATGCTAGCTCAGGTGCCAATCTTAAAAAAAAAATCTTGTGTCTTAGAGAAGGAATGGACTTTATGGTATAGTTATTTATTATATAGTTATTGGAAGGGAGAATGCTGGTGATGCCACAACATAAAAATTACCAAAAACAGAGAACTTCCATGTATTCCTTAAAAGTTTGCGTACTACAGGGGCCGGCCCCATGGCCAAGTGGTTAAGTTTGCACAATCCACTTTGGTGGCCCAGGGTTTTGCTGGTTCGGATCCTGGGCGCGAACATGAAACCACTCATCAGGCCGTGTTGAGGCGGCATCCCACATGCCACAACTAGAAGGACCCACAACTGAAAATACACAACTGTGTACTGGGGAGATTTGGGGAGGAAAAAAACAGGAAAAAAAAAGTTTATGTACTACAGATGTGGTTAAAAACAAGAGGAAAGGGTAGGATAGTTTTAAATGTTTGAGTTAGTTCTGGCATTCTTTTTTTTTAAAAACAAAGTCCTCTGAGACTCATGTGCTAGTGTTAGGTGTGTGCTTGCCTGAGTAGTGCTCAGAAGTAGTATATTCTCCTGTTGGGGTGAGCCCTCTGTCTGACAGAGGCTTCCATTCTAATCCCCATAAGTTAGAGATGTGTTTGTTCTTCCCTTTCTATTCTTTTTTAATGTGTGGTCTTCAACCTTTCTCCTGCCTGCTTAGCTCTTTGGTTCCTGGGGCTCCACACACAACCTGCCCCAGCATTCACCAGTACCAGAAAACCCATTTTCCTAAAACACTGTTCATTTTCTCACCCTCCTGCCTCAGCAATCAGCTTTGGGCCCATGTACTGTCTATTCCAGAATCCCCACTCCCTTGTCTACCTGTTAAGACCAGGTTTCCCTTTCTCTCTAACGTAGATCCTGTATTCCAGTTATCCTATACATATATACCTCCTGCCCTTTACCCATGTTCTTTTTCTACATGGAATCTCTGATCTTGTCCTTTAAACCTGTTACAATCCTATTAGTCTTTAGCTGCCCTGCCCAGGTTCCATCTTTATGTAGAATGAACCTTCTTAGCCTAGTCCTACGTGCTAGAGAGAAAAGATGAATAAAATGATCCCTGCTCCCAAAGAACCTTATCTCCTTCCATTCTCCCTATTTTTATTCAGCTATAGCCCCATTGGCCCTCTTTCTGTCCCTCAAACCTGCCAAGCTAGTTCCCATCTTGAGAACTTTGTACTTGCTGTTCCTTCTGCTTTAAGATACTCTTCCTCCCAATCTTCACAAGGCTTCGTTCATATCATTCAAGTTTCAACTCTGATTGTTGAAGAGTGTTCAACAGGGAAGTGGCCTTCCCTGACCATACCACCTAAACCAGCTTCCAGGCACTCTGCTGCATACCACTACTGATCTTCTTTGAGTTACTTATCCATCCCTGCAATCAGCTTGGTTTTTCTGCCCCCAGACCCCCCACTTTAGCATGTACACTCCTGAGGGCAGGCATTCTGTCTTGCTTACCACAGTATTCCCACTAGTTTGAACATACCTGTCACACAGCAGGCTCTCAGTAAATATTTGTTGACTGAGATATCCCAGACACTGTGCTTGGCCATGGGAATGATGGCCTCTGAATCATGAACATCCAGGTGAGTGTCCTGTCTAGTGTCAGAATAAGCTGCTGGTGACTGCTAGAAGGTCACTTTCCATTTGTGTGCTGTTTATCTTCTCAAGAAACCTGCTTAATTGTAGTCTAGTGTTTGCCTCACATATGCTTCTCAGAGCAGAGAAAGAACTACCTCGTTTGTTATGGGTATGCTCAAAGCTAACCAGGGCTGCTAGCATCGCTGCGAATACTGTATGTTGAGAAGAATGTGGAAGAACCCTGTTGCCGCTATGATATGGCCTTGTGACAAGCTGTCGATTCCAGGGACTAAGAGCTGTACCACTAGCATGCCCTGTTACCCAAGGCCACTCACTGGATTTCTTTGCTTTTATTTTCTTCCTTTGCAGAATGGGTTTTAGGGATTGGATGTGAATAACACCAGAAAAAATGCAGAATGCCTGAAATTTACATTTGTCCTCCCTTCTTAGATGTGAACGATTAGAAGAACAACTAAATGACCTAACAGAGCTCCATCAGAATGAAATCTTGAACTTGAAGCAGGAGTTGGCCAGCATGGAAGAGAAAATTGCATATCAGTCCTATGAACGGGCCCGGGACATCCAGGTTAGCAAGAAAGATCAGGTGTAAAAGCAGAAGACTAACAGAAAGTAGAATGGGAGTTGCCAGGGGCTGGGGAGTGGGAGGAATGGGGGGATTATTGTTTAATGAATGCAGAGTTTCAGTTTTACAAAATGAAAAGAGCTGTGGAGAGGGATGGTGGTGATGGTTGCACGTTATGAACGTAATACCACTGAACTGTACACTTAAAAATGGTTAAGATGGCAAATTTTATATGTATTTTACCTCAGAAAAAAAAAGGGAAAGGAATGAAGTACTCATACATGCTGTAACATGGATGAATCTGGAAAATATTATGCTCAGTGAAAGAAGCCAGTAACCAAAGGCCACATATTGTATGAAATGTCCAGAATAGCTAAATCTGTGGAGACAGAAAGTAGGTCAGTGGTTGCCAGGGGCCATGGGAAGGGGAATGGGGAGTGATGGCTAAGGGGCCAGGGGTGCTTCTTGGGGAGGATGAAAATATTCTAGAATTTGATATTAGTGATTATTGCACAACATTGTGAATTTACTAAATACCACTAAATTGTACACTTTAAGATGATTAAAATGGTAAATTTTGTTATATGTATTTTACTACAATAAAAAAAAAAGTTTAGAAAAAAGAAGATGGGGAGGGTAGAGTATCAGGAGAAGCTTATACCAACTGTAATATACCTGCTCCGCAAATGAGATGCATTTCTCCAAAGTCTGTACCATTTGGAGGTGGTGTGCTTGCTTAGGTTCTTGGGAAATGTTTCTTAGGATCACAAGAGTCTCGGTATATAGAAAACCACATTACATCTGTTGGTTACTGCTTTAAGAGCGGCTCTGACAAGTCTCGTGGCCATCTTGCCTGTCTTCTCCTTCTATGGCAAAGGAGGCTTTTTTCTAGCTGCCAAATCCAAACCCTTTACAGGTGCATTGCCAGGCGGTTTGCGAGAATAACATGAGGCAGTGATGTTTAAGGCTCTAGTTTATTCTATGGGAAAACAGAATGTTTAACTTTTTCTCATCCCAGTTGGGAGGTATTTCTAAAAGAACAGTTGGTGGTTTCATATGAAAGCATCTTAGTCTTAGAGAAAGAAAGTGGCCCAGGAAACTTGTATTACAGCAGCCTAAAGGAATCAAGGGAATGTCTAAATCATTTGCCCAGCTGCCATCTTCTCTAGGCCTCAGAATTCTAGTTTAATTTTTTCCCCAAGATCATTCTGGGCTGGGAAGGATCTACTGTCTGTCCATTCCCTAGCTAGCTTCAGTCTCAAGTTGCCTGGCCTTCACTTCAAATCCGTGGAAGCCAGGACCCATTGAAACCAAAACCAGAAAAACCCAGGGCCCACCACTGCTGGACTTTGGGGAGTGTCTGACCATAGCTAAGGAAATAGGTTGTGTCCTCTGAATGTTATGATAAATTTTATGTAAACTCGTGGGTGAAGGTCATAGCCTTCAGGGGAGCAGATGGCTTGTAATGTTTGGTCTAGTGTTTGGGCATAGTATCCTCTTTACAGAGATCAACCTAAAAAGGGGAGTGTACTCTTTTTAAGAAGACAGAGCAGGAAGCCCTTTCCACTGATTTATTTGACTTCAGAAACACGAGGTAGTATGTACAAGGATGACCAAAGGATGTTCACCTCTCCATTATTATAGTGGAAAAGTTGGAAATGACCTAAATCTCTCCAGTAGGGAACTGGCTGAATAAACTGTGATATATCCATACGATAAAATGCTACATAGCAGTTACAAAGAATGAGGTGAATCTCTACGTATTGACATGGAGAGATCACCGAGACCTACTATTGAGTGAAAAGAGCAAATTGTGGATCAGTTCCTATAGTATGATACTATTTATATTAAGATGGAAAATAAAAAAATAATTCCATACATTTCCCTAGGCACATATATGTATACACTTAAACAAAGGTGAAAGGATGAACACACACGAAACTGACAGTGTTACTTCAGCAGCAGGGACTGGAATTGAGGAAAATATCAAGAGAGACTATGTGTCCCATTTGAAATTTTTTATGAAGTATGTGTGTCCTGTGCAACTTAAATTAATAATTTTTAAATAGAAAAAAGAGAAACAAAATCATGTATCTGAGGTCTTGTCATTAAAAGGTTCAAGACCAAATCTGATTATGTTCACTGCTTCCTGTGAGCTATCCCATAGGATAGCAGTGGAGAGCAATTTAGGTGAGTAGTAGTTACTTGAATAGTGAGTTTTATATTTGGCCTCTCACATTCAAGGCTCTAGCATATTTAAAGCATATTTAAAAGTATTGACGGGGTAGCTCAGGATGCATCTGGCTTGCCAAAGGGGCGTGTCATCTACTCAGAGTACTTGTGAGCAGAAGGTTTAACTAATCCCTGTTCTGGCCCACAGGAGGCCCTGGAGGCGTGCCAGACCCGAATCTCCAAGATGGAGCTGCAACAGCAGCAGCAGCAGGTGGTACAGCTGGAAGGGCTGGAGAATGCCACTGCCCGGAACCTTCTGGGAAAACTCATCAACATCCTTCTGGCAGTCATGGCAGTCCTTTTGGTCTTTGTCTCTACGGTAGCCAACTGTGTGGTTCCTCTAATGAAGACACGCAACAGGACGTTCAGCACTTTATTCCTTGTGGTTTTCATTGCCTTTCTCTGGAAGCACTGGGATGCCCTCTTCAGCTATGTGGAACGGTTCTTTTCCTCCCCTAGATGATGCTGGCACAAGAAGGCAGTGCTCCCCTACCCTATGGCGAGTGCATGCAGCGAAGAATTAGACAGCAACTTACCTACTCTGAAGTTTTCTACAACAACAAAAGAGTTGAGTGAATCTGTTTACATTTAGAATAATGTTTTTTTCTTCAAGAGACGCAATTGCAATAGTATTTTTTAGATTTTATCCAAGAAGTTTTTTGGGCAAAAATCTTGGATCATTTTTATGTAGCATGATTTTCCTTGGGATGCAAATCTTAAACAGTCCTTTAACATGAACCAACAACCTGGAGCACACTGAAGGGCATTCTAAATTGTGGCTTGAAGGACTGCACTAAAACCCACTAAAAAGATGCGAAAACCTGATTAGGGAAACCAGTTAAACCTAACGCCCTGCCCTGTCTGGGCTCACCACCTCGCCCCTTCCCAGACTAACTTTACTGTGAAATCCTACCACATTCCATGTCTGAATTTTTGGATTTAGGGTGGATTTTCCTTGTCCGTGGAAGAACACATGGATCTCCCCGGCTTTCAACCCAAGTTGGCCGCTCGTGCTAACTGTGGAAGTATGATCTCTTTCGAACCTAGTCCCTTAACCTTTGCTAGGATACAAAAGTGAGAGCATCATGCCCCAAAGGATCACTGCACAGTCCTACTACAGTATTTCGAAGTAGCCCTCTAAATATTTAATTTTAAGCAAAATCCCATGGCCGCACTTTTAAGGTTTTTTTAAATACGTGTATAGTCACCAATTTAAAAAACAAAAAATCTGAACAGCATACTTGAAGAATGTAATACTCAAACTCTCAGTGCTTCCTTATGGTTTCTAATAGGATTTTTTATTATTGTTATTATTATTATTGGGTTTTTTTGGAAAGGGTTGGGAGGGTCTTTTATTTTTCCTTTGAAATAAAGAAGTGATGTTTTTAAATGAAGAAATGTGTGGATATTTAAGTGTGCTGCTCCCTCTTGTCTTGAAACAGTTTGAGTAAAGGAAGACATGTTATAAGTGCTCCCCTCTGACGCCCTTGTTTTGAGGTGCAGCTTGAATTTCCTCCTCTGGCTGCTGCTGCTTATTGGTGTCCTGCCATTCCCACACTGCTACTTTATGAGCTCGGCTTGGTTGGAGAGGAAAGAGATGTGCAGGGAGAGTGGGAGGCTCTTTCCACAAACCAGCATAATAGGATAGAGATTTTTTTTGCCCCAAGAAAATGTTCACCCGGTGACTTTGGGCTGGGATTGTCTTTAGGAAATATTGAGACTATATTATGAGAGTCATAAATAATTCCTTGTGTTTCCTTAATTTATTTTTTAATACCCACTGATTACTGAAACCAAAGTGACGTGGAATCTTCTGTCTGCATTTTGACCCCAGCATCCTTAATTTCAAAGCTTTATTCCATCTGCCCAAGAGAATCAGCTGAAGGTGATTCTCCCTAAAGAGCAGAAATGTCAGGTTAGAAGGACCCAAGTTTGGGGTGTAAAATGTTGTCAACTCTCTGTTCATCTAGACTGACTTATTAACATAACTATGCTCAGTGGACTTGGATGGACAGTTTAGAAAAGTGCACTGAGCCTTCCCCATCCTATAACCAGTTCCACCATCGTGGTAGAACTTTGGCTTTTAGAGCTTATCTAGAAAACTTAGTTAATCTTTTAATATTCGTAGTGTTAAATCACAAATGCTATCCCCTCTTGGCCTCAGTTCTGTGCAACCAAGTGATGAGCAAGGGGCACATAATAAGCCCTGGAAAGAGTAGCAAAGCATGCCTTGCCTATTTCCCCTGTACAAGGCAATGCTTTTGGAACTAGGTTAGCATTGCCTTGTCTGTCGGAGAGGATGATTTGCATGACAGCTCCAGCTTCCTGTGGCTTTGGCAGGCTGGCCTTCTCAGAGTCAGCATCTTGTTTCCTAATCATTTTGCTACTTTAACTCAGGTACCCCAATCCTTCACTCCATCCCCAGATGATTGTAGTACACCTGTTAGCTCTGTTGACCTCTCAAAATTAGTGCCCAGAGCAGGAACCACAGGGGTGACTTTTCTTTTAAAAAATAATCAGAACCAATTCGTGTTCAAGCTAAAAACAAATTGTTCCCAAGCCTATGTATTTAAAATGTTACTTTGCCTAAAAATATCACACTGACTTTAGGCAGGAGTGCCAAAGGACACCATGACCTTGTCAAACTAGCACAGTTTCCCCTCACTTTCAACTTTAAAGTAGAGAAGAAAGCCCCACAAAGTTGTTGAAAATACGCTGTAGCCACAATCCTCCAGTTTTTCTAAGCTAGAACCCTTGGTTTTAGAACCTAAACTGTAGTGGCTACTGAGTTTTGTGGGCACTGGAACTCACTGTGATAGATGGATTGAAATTGTTCCCATTTGCCTTGGGACAATTTCTATCAAAGGAAGGTTTTCACCTCTGGAAAGCCCCCTGAGCTCCCAGCCAAACAGGCCCACCCTAACTTTCCACCCTCCTCTCTCAAACTGTCTTAGGAAGAACCTTCTGGTAGGTCAGACACAGTAATGGCTTTCTAGCTCTCCTGTCCCTTGATTATTCCCCAGGCCCAACAGTTGTCCGCATTTAGTGCTGTTTGTAACCACACATCTATCTTCATGCCTTCCCCCACTTCCTACTGCCCATACCTGTTGCCTTTGAGTATCTTTGCATTGGAGCTGTTCTTAGATTCTTTTGTCTATTCAGAGCTCTTCTATAACCTCGCTCTAATGGTTTAACAATTGTTCTGTGGGTGGAAACTTCTCCTCAGTTTAATGATTCTTCTCTTCTAAGACTAAGTGCATTCCCTTTGAAATGAAGCATTCCTGGATTACTTGTTAGTGCTGATGCGTGAGGCTAGTGGTGGTAGCCTGGGTGACTCTGGTTAGGTTGTAAAATGACTAACATTTTACCTTTTTCATGATAATTGAAAGGCACTTCTGTCTGCTCCATTTTCAATTCCTTGGTATATACTCAGTGCATCCTGCAAGGAAGGCTTTCTATTCCACTGACTCCTTAAGAAGAAAAAGCAGGTTCAATTCTACACTTCACTGACTAGGGTCTTCTTTTTCCCCTATACCCCCTCCAGCCAAGTGAGGTAAAAATCTGACACCAAGAAAAACACTGGGATCAAGCCTTCCTCCCTGGTAATGTCCTATTAATGAGCATATTTTCATGTGGTCTTCACTGATTTGGTTTTGTTTCTGATTTCACATTCCTTTGAGGTACAGCCACATGAAATGCTGAATTCCGAGTGAGTTCCAGTGAGGAGCTGCCTTTCAGCTTTGGAAAATATGCATCCAAAACAAAACCAAATATTAATCATCAACAAATTGACACAGGCAAAATTATGGTTCCCATCCCCAAATGAAACTGGGGATTTTGAGTGTGGCTCTAAGAGTTGACATTTCTGTCTGTGTGTTGTGTATGCTAGGTGACACCCTCAGTCGGATTGACTACTAGACTGTAAGTGTGTTTCATCAAAGTGTGTAAGAATAAAAACTCACTTGCACGAATTGATAAGTACAGAAATGACACTTGTGAACGTGTGAACGTTAACACTGTAGTTGATAGATCTTAAGCTGCTAACTGTTGAGAGAGAATTATGTTTTGTCTGGTTGCTGCAGATTCTCAGCAGCACTTTTACTGTATATACAAATTGAAATAAAGACCTCAGCTATTAACGAGGTGGTTGGACTCAGGTTTGTTTTGCTCTTTATCTTTGCATATTCAGTTTCCAGTGACAAGTTTGTCAGACTGAAAACTTTCCACTAGTTTGTGTGTTAGAAACTGTGTGTGTGTGTGAGAGAGAGAGAGACTGTGTGCTTAGCGGGTATCTTGAAACCATAACTGATAGCTGGGTAGCTGTCATTTCAGACTGGCACTTTACCACAAGTCCTTTAGACTAGTGGGTGGTAAAACTGCCTTTTAGTCCTTTGGAGGAGTTCTTTAGAGAGTACCCCCAAATTCAGCATGTGATGACCCCAAGATGGGTATAATCATCTGTGTCCATTCTTACAAGACTTTGTTAATAAATAAATGTTATGATGGGTGTGTAAACATACTTTGTAAAACATTTAACATTTGAAGTTCTATATACATGTAAGGGGTTATTATCTAGCCTAATCTCATCTATGGTTTTGTTATAGAGGTAGTAATTTCTTTATGGCTTTTCCTTGATGATGTCTGGGAGGCCTCTGGAAATCTAGAAGCTCTAATCTTGACTTTGACAGAGTACCAAGCAGGGACCTGATGACCTAGTCCTTCACAGCCCCAATCTGAATGTGTAGATATTTGGGCCACACTTCTGGCTTACCAGCCCTGGCCGCCTACCCCATCTGTACACTAGGGATATCATACACATCTTGATCCTACCTAGTGGGTGTCGTGAAAATAAGAGATGCCTCTTGTGAAAGCTTTTAAAATTGCTGTGAGAATGCCCTTAAAGTTCTTGAAATGTGGACCAGGCTGCCATGTACAGATGTGCAGGTTGTACATCGCCCAATCACAAGGGGCTCCATAAGTAGGCTACACCATGAACGACACATCCTAGCGTTGTTCAGTGCATAATGGGCACACAGAGCAGCCCTAATTATAGGTGATATATGATATCAAAGCCAGCTTTTTTTTCATCCATTAAAAAATTTGGAGAGGGGCCAGCCCAGTGGCACAGCAATGAAGTTCACACATTCCGCTTTGGCGGCCCGGGGTTTGCCAGTTCAGATCCCGGGTATGGACATGGCAGCGCTTGGCAAGCCATGCTGTGGTAGACGTCCCACATATAAAGTAGAGGAAGATGGGCACAGATATTAGCTCAGGGCCAGTCTTCCTCAGCAAAAAGAGGAGGATTGGCAGCAGATGTCAGCTCAGGGCCAATCTTCCTCCTAAAAAAAAAAAACTTTGGAGAGTGGAAGACTGGTAACAAATCTGAGAAGCTGCAGTGTACAGACTAGGGAGGCAAGGGAGGGTGTGGCCAACTAGAAAATGTGTGCCTCGCCTAGAGGATTCAAATGTATTATTTTTAAATTCTGTGGACTAAACACCTAGTGCATCTGTGACCCCAAGTCTAGGTAATGAAGAGTAGCTAACGTTTATGAACACTTACTGAATGCCAGGCATAATGTTTGGTACTTGACATGCAGTTCTCACTTAATTCTTCCCACCATTTTACACAGGTGGTGTCATCCTCATTGTCTAGGTAAGGAAACAGGCTTGAGTTACATGGCTTGCTACTGTTAAGAAATAGTAAATGAATATGCTGGAAAATAGGTCTGTGCAACATATATAACAAAAGATGGGTGCCCACAATGTGGCAGTATAAGAGTTACCACAAACCAAAAGAAAACAGTCAACTCAGTAGAAAAATAGGCAAAGGTTATGAAGAAATAGTTCACCAAAAAAGAAATGAATCACCAATAATCATTCAAAAGAAAATGTTGAGCCTCATGTAAATTAATGTATTAAGTAGGGGGGGGGGGGAAGCCAGTTGTGGAATAGTATATTGTCTCCTATTTATGTTGAAAATATTTTTGTATAAATATGTGTATGTAAGCGTATAGAAACAAAACTGCACGTTAAACTGTCCCCAGTAGTTGACTTCTGGGAAAGGGGGTGGGAGGAATGGCAGTGAAATAGGACTTTCATGCTGGACTCCTGTAAAAGTTGAATCTCTTAATATGATTGTATTTTTGAAATATGAAAACTTTGAAGAAAGAAAATAATAGACCCATTGAGGAGGAGTGAAAAAAGGTTGAATAAGATTCCTAACACCAGATTAAAATAGACCATCTTTTACTTTAGGATTGTCTTAGAAGGGACTCTGGACAAAATTTGGACCACCCATTGGGCTTTCATCCAGCCCTGGATTTCTAGGCTTGGTGGTCATATGGATGTCCCACTGCCAGAGGAGACATGTAGAGAGGTGTGTTTGCAGCAGCTGGTACAGCCTGTTCAGCTCCGCCTTTCATTCATCCAACGGCGTTTGAGAGCCACTCTGTGTACAAGATGGGGCTGGGGAAATGTCCTAAATCAAGGAAAAAGGAACTTGGTAGAATGAGACACATGTTATAATAGAGTCTGAAGCCATGTGTGAGAGTGAAGAGGAGGAAGCAATTCTGACAGCACCTGAGAAAGGCTTGATGGAGGAGGCAGTGGTATCTGGGCTGAGAGATGATGGGTTTTTGATGAGTGGAGATGAGTGAGGAGGGCGTTCCAAGATGAAGGAATAGTATTAGCAAAACCACAGAGGTGGAAAAGGCCAAGGTGAGGGTTCAAGCAATGGATGTGAGCCTTGGATGGCTGGTAGGCTGCCTGGAAGAATGTGTGAATCAGTAACAAAGTTAAAAATGGTAGGCAGAAGGGGGCCAGGTTGCAAGAAATCTCGAATGCCATGCTAAAGGTTTACCCTATGGCTACAAGAGAAGCCCTTAAAGGTATTGAGAGGTGTAGTGACCCAGCTTTGTGTTTAAAGATAATTATGATCCTTTCCAAAGGAACCAGGAGCCTCTTTTTCGTGTCATCCAAGTGAGTTGGCTGGTTGAGAAATGCTGTCCAAGGTATTTGGTCTTTGGCCTTTTGATCCTGTAATGGGGGGGAGCTTAAAGTTGTTATTTAATATCTGAGAAGTGAGGGTATAGGAAGTTCAATGTTCAAGTCTTATTACAAAAAAAGAAAAAACCCCTATCACCTTTGACTTTAGAATCCTTAAATCCTAGAGCAAGAGTAATTGACAGAATTTATTCAGGCTTCTGCCTTAATAAATGCTTAAGCTGCCAAAGGAATATTCTTTAGAAGACTTTATTTCAATAGTTATCAAGACTCTTAAAATGTACAGCAAACCATAATGAAAATAAATTACAGTAACCACTCTACCCTGTGTATACCTCCTGTTTAGAAGGTTGTGAAGATTAAATGAAATAATTATACAGTGCCTCATCCAGCACCTGACCTAGAGTAAGCGCCCCGCAAATGGTCTTGATTATTAATATTATTAACAGACTGAGAATTCCTTGAGGACGAGGACCTGTCTCACTCATCTGGATCCCTTAAGGATATAGCATGCCTCCCATTCTTCCCTGAGCCCAGTAGCCAGAATTTGGGCTGTCCCTGGCCAGCTCTGGCTCTTGAGTTGATTTGAGAAACCAAAAAATCAGAATGTGTCAAGAATATCCTGACCATAAAAACAACAAAAAAGAATTCCACAGCCATAGAGACCAGAAACTTGCAAATGGATGCACATCCAACTGGCTAATAGATTTTACTGGTGATTTCTTAGCGACAGGCAAAGACATCGTTATGTTTATGGCTGTGTTCTCAGTGCCTGGAGTGGTGCCTTGCGCAGAATACGTGCTCATTTGAAAAACGGAATTTAAAAATTGCTATTTATTGAATCCCTATTCTGTGCTAGGCACAGCGCCACTTGTTTCTACTTCTTATGACTGCTCTGAAGAGGAGGTGGTATAATTTCTGTGTTGCAGATGAAAACAGAAGTTCAGATAGGTGTTTGCATTTTATCCTGTGGACAAGTGCTTTCACTAGTAAATGGCAAAGTCAGGATGCGAACTCAGCTGAGTTTGCCTTAAAAGTCTGTGCTATTTCTGCTATTCCCTTTGCTGGACAAGGAATTAAGATTTGTGCGTTTCAGACTTTGTGCAACCTTGAGAAGGCAAATCACTTACTTTTCCTGGGCCTCAGTGTCCTTACTATAAAGTCACCTTAGTTCTCTTCCAGCAATAAAATGATATTCTCAGTACTTGGTGCCCAGCTCATGATCCCTTTAGAAGCATAGGCAGTAACCACTGAAAGGGTTAAACATTGAGACAGGACTACGTGGAAATTTGTAGCTGAGATCTAGGCATGACCATAATGGGGTGGGGAGGAGGGGCAGGAAGCCAGGGGAGCGGTTTTAAACAAATGCAACAAAATGTCTGCATGATGTTGGTTGCATGGGTGTTCTCTTCTCTTACTATATGAAATAGTTCATGATCTAAAAGAAAAAGTAAAACTTAAGGTTTCATAGCATCGACATATAGCACATTATTAGAAACATTAAAGTGATGATAATTGGGCAATTTCTCCCTCAAAATGTTCTTCATGAAGTCTGCAAGTTGTGTTCATCTGGTCGGAATTTTTACAGAGCACATCAAGACGTCTGTGGTACTTCAAACACCAATGTTCAACAAATATATATAGTATCAGTTCTATCCCATTTAGTTTTTCATTTGCTGTAATGGTGAGAGACTAATACCTATAATGGGTTATCTGAGAGAAATACTAGTTGCAAACAGCTTAAAATGTTCTTATTTTAAAAAAAGTTTTGGGGGGTTTTTTTGGTGAGGAAGACCGGCCCTGAGCTAACATCTGTGCCGATCTTTGTCTATTTTGTATGTGGAGTGCTGCCATAGCATGGCTTGACAAGCAGTGTGTGGGTCCACGCCCAGGATCCAAACCCGCAAACCCCAGGCTGCCAAAGCAGAGCCCATGAACTTAACACTATGCCACCAGGCCAGCCCCAAAAGTGTTATTTTTAATAGTTGATTTTTCCAGCACAGAAAGAATTCCAAACATAAAGCCACAAAGTTTGTGCTCATTTTACATGCCCTGTTACATAGTTTGATTTTTCTTCATTTTAAGACCCCTTTATTTGGTTCCCAAAATATTTATAGAGAAACTTTGAATTTATCAGTGAACCTTTTCCTTAGGGAAAGTAAAGGGTATGTGTAATTCGTGAATGTTAAAACTTGCCTTCCCAGGGCCAGCCGGTGGCGTAGTGGTTAAGTACACGTGCTCCACTTTGGCGGCCTGGGGTCAGGGGTTCGGATCCCTGGCACAGACCTCGTACCATGCTGAGACGGTATCCCACATACGAAATAGAGGAAGATTGACACAGATGTTAGCTCAGCAACAATCTTCCTCAAGCAAAAAGAGGAAGATTGGCAACAGATGTTAGCTCAGGGCCAGTCTTCCTCACACACACAGAAAAAACTTGCTACCCCAGTGCTGTAACTTGGGGCCCCTGGCCCAGTCCCTGAGGCATCCTTCTTCCTGCCCAGGCAGTCCTCCACGGCCTCCTTTTAATAGAGACCCGGAACCACACTGCTGGAAGCACTGGAAGCAATTTTTTCTCTCACTCATTTTCACTAAGTATCTTCCAAAACATAGGTGACACTTCCTGCTGAAATTCATTCATCGCCATGACCAGGTTGTTGGGCCAGAGAAGCTGACTCAGATGATTGGAGTGTGATGCCATTTGCCCCCGCCCTAAAGCGACCCAGGCTACTGTACTTTTATTCCTTTCTAAAAATAGCAGCTTTCCTGAGAGAGAATTCACACACCATACAATTCCCCCATTTAAAGTGTTCTATTCAGTGGTTTTCAGTATGTTCAGAGTTGTGCATCCAGCATCAGTAATTCCAGAACATTTTCATAACCTCAAAAGAAACCCTGCACCCCTTAGCTGTCACCCTCCTGTTCCCTCATCCCTCCCAGCCCTAGGAAACCACTAATCAACTTTCTATTCTTTACCTGTTCTGGACATTTCATGTAAATAGAATCATACGATATGTGGTCCTTTGTGAGTGACTGACTTCTTTCACTTAGCGTGTTTTCAAGATTCATCCATGTGGTACTTCGTTCCATTTTATTGCTGAATGATATTGCATCGTATGGATATATCACCTTTTTATCCATCAGTTGGCGGGTTTTTAGGTAGTTTCCAGCTTTTTGCCTATTATGTTTAGTGCTGCTGTGAACATTCATGTATAAGTTTTTAGATGAATACGTGTTTCATTTCTCTTGGGTATATCACCTAGGAGTGGAATTGCTAGGTCATATAGCAACCATGTTTAACCTTTTGAGAAACTATCAGACTGTTTCTAAAGTGGCTGAGCCATTTTATCTTCCCACCAGCAGTCTTCACATCCTAACCAGCACTTGTTATTACCTTTTTTTTTTTTTGAGGAAGATTAGCCCTGAGCTAACATCTGCTGCCAATCCTCCTCTTTTTGCTGAGGAAGACTGGCCCTGAGCTAACATCGGTGCCCATCTTCCTCTACTTTGTATGTGGGACGCCTACCACAGCATGGCTTGCCAAGCGCTGCCATGTCCACACTTGGGATCCCAACTGGCGAACCCCGGGCCGCCGAAGCAGAACGTGCGCACTTAACTGCTGCACCACCAGGCTGGTCCCCTGACTTCTTAAAAATACCCAGGCTATGGGTGTGAAGTAGTATCTTATTGTGGTTTTGATTTGCATTTCTTTGATGACTATGTATTTTTTTTCAAAGATCTTATTTTTCCTTTTTCTCTCCAAAGGCTCCCGGTGCACAGTTGTATATTTTCAGTTGTGGGTCCTTCCAGCTGTGGCATGTGGGACACCACCTCAGCATGGCTTGATGAGTGGTGCTGTGTCTGCGCCCAGGATCCAAACCAGTGAAACCCCGGGCCGCTGAAGCAGAGCGCATGAACCCAACCACTTGGCCATGGGGCCGCCCCCTATGATGACTATGTATTCTTATTCTTTTTTTTTAAGTTTCTTTTTATTGAGGTAACGTTGGTTTATAACATTATATAAATTTCAGGTGTACATCATATTTCAATTTCAATTACATCATGTTCACCACCCAAAGACCAATTACCATCCGTCACTGTACACACGTGCCCTTTTACTCCTTATGCCCTGTGTATTTTTATTCTAATATCTTTTTTCACAAGCTTTCCTATCTACATCCTCCCAACCCAGGCTGTGGCTGTCACATTTCATTATTGCCAATGTGCTTGCCTTACCTAGAAGCCTTTCATTTCCCCTCTAAAAACTGCTTTTCATCTACTGTGGGCTGGGATTCCCTATAACTCAAAGAATTACGTCCAAAGTAAGATTAAATGGGTTCTGAATGAGGCCCCACCAATAAGTAAGATATGTATTTGGACTTTGTGACTGCTGATCTAGCAGCTTTAAGACTATTTCTGCTTAAAACCAAGATTTTATTTAAAAAAAAAAAAGATGGAAGGAAGAGCAAGCAAGAAAGGAAGAAAGGAAAGAGAGAGAGAAAGGGAGAAAGAAAGAGAAAAGAGAAAGAGAAGGCAGGAAGAGAGCTCAGGCTCCTGCTGGTTGTGTGACCTTGGACTTGGTCAGTCCCAAGTCTTCATGCAGGTGTCCCACCTCTCCTTGCTTCACTCCTCTGCACCTTCGCATGTGCAATGACCTTCACCCCCACCCCATTTGTCTGCCTGGCAAGCTCTTATTCATTCCTTTTCTTTAAGATTGGCACCTGAGCTAACATCTGTTTCCAATCTTCTTTTTTTTCTTCCTCTTCTTCTCCCCAAAGTGCCCCCAGTACATAGCTATATATTCTAGTTGTAGGTCCTTCTGGCTCTGCTCTTTGGAACGCTGCCCCAGCATGGCATTGAGCGGTGCCGTGTCCATGCCCAGGATTCAAACCAGTGAAACCCTGGGCCGCCGAAGCAGAGCACATGAACTTAACCACTCAGCCACGGGGCTGGCCACCTTCATTCTTTTACTTAATTCTTTATTAAGGAATTTTTCAAACATAGGCAAAAGACAAGTAGTATAATGAACCCCAATCAATAATAACCAACCGTGGTCAATCTTGCTTCATCCATACCTTCCCCCTACTCCCCTCAAACTGGATCCTTTTGAAGCGACTACTAGATAGCATACACTATTTGTCCTTTTTTATTATTTTTTTCTGGTCAAATACAGTGAAATTCATGTAACGTTAAATTAACCATTTTAAAATGAGCAATTCAGTGGCATTTGGTACATTCACAATATTGTACAACCACTATCCCTACCAGGTTTGAAAGCAGTTTCATCACCCCAGAAGGAAACCCCATACATGTTAAGCAGTTGCTCCCCATTCCTCCATTCCACTGCCTATAACCACCATCTGGGTTCCGTCTCTATGGATTTACCTATTCTGGACATTTCACATAAATGGAATCTCCCCTATGTGACCTTTGGTGTCTGGCTTCTCTCACTTAGCGTAATGTTTTCAGGGTTCATGCACATTGTGGCATGTATCATCACTTCATTCCTCTTTACGGCTGAATAGTTCTGTATGTGCAGACCACGTTTTGTTTATCTCTTCATCAGTTGATGGCCATTTGGGTTGTTTCTACCATTTGGCTATTGTGAATAATGATTCTATGAACATGGGTGTACATGTACTTGTTTGAGTACCTGTTTTCAGTTCTGGGGCATACACCTAGGAGTGGAATTGCTGGGTCATATGGTAATTCCATGTGTAACTTTTTGAGGACTTAAGCAGCCTCTCCTCTGTAAAGCCTGCCCTGATTTCCCCACATACAGACAGGTGACCTGCCTTTGCCACTCTGTTACAGCACCTGCCTCACTGAATGGCTTCTATTGGTTTATATAGCACCCCCCTATATTCCTTCTTCTGGTAACTGAACCCTTTTTCAGGAAACACCCTTACCCATTCTTGCTCCCCATAGTTCAAATGGAACTAATCCCCACATGACCCCTGGCTCAAGAGCTGGACAAGTGATCTAACTCAGGCCAGTCGGAGTCGGTCCTGAGGCTCTTGTTGGCTACATTGGGAAATAGGGACTTTTCTCTCTAGGTTTGCTATCTACAAGGGCACTATGAACCTGGAGCTGTCAGGAGCACAGCTGGCCTGCATGAAGTCAACAGGGAGGGAGGCAAAGCCAAGATATGGAGAAGAGATACAGGTTCCTGATGAAACCAGTTTGACTCCTGGATGCAGCCATGCTTGAAGCCAATTTCATTTCTTTCCTTCTTTCCTTCTTTCTTTCTTTCTTTCCTTCCTTCCTTCCTTCTTTCTTTCCTTCTTTCTTTTTCTTCCTTCCTTCCTTTCCTTCTTTCCTTCCTCCCTCCCTTCCTTCCTCCTTTCCTCCCTCCCTCCCTTTCTTTCTTTCTTTTGCTGAGGAAGATTAGCCCTGAGCTAACATCTGTGCCAATCTTCTTCCACTTTATATGTGGGTTGCCACCACAGCATGGCTGATGAGTGGGGTAGGCCCATCGCCGGGGTTCTGAACCTGTGAACCCAGGCCACCAAAGCAGTGCATGCTGAACTTAACCACTATGCCACAGGACCGGCTCCCAATTTCATTTCTTGAACCTCCCAGTGTCATGAGCTAGTAAATTCCCTCTATTGCTGAAGCTAGTTTGAGTTGAGTTTTGTCACTTGCACCAGGAGACACACGTGATGGTAGACACATATGGGATTGTCTGCCAATACCCCCCTTTTAGGACCACACCTCCCCTTACTTAGTTGTGCTGTCTGCATGGGAGTCGCTGTATTCTCACAGTCTGGGACTATTAAGTTGGGACCAGACAGAGGGGCAGTTCTAGTTTTGGGGTCACAGGAGCAGGGAAGTGTGAAGTTCGTAAGTGAGAGCCATTGGCAGAGAGAGACCCCAGGCAGGCAAGGGGAGGTGAGACAACACACACCACAGCACCAAGGGCCCTGGCCCAGCTGCTCCTGCGGCCTCACCGTACTTTGATTGTGTAGGACATGCCAGGATATTTCTAACTAATCCCCCTTTTTGGTCCAATCTAATTCAGGCTGTATTTTCTGTAACCTGTCTATTCATGTGTCTCCCACAAGCTCCTTAAGACACAAACCACTTCTTATTCACTTCTGATTCCCTAACACTATCATGGCGCTCTGACTGTATGCCTGCATGGACACGCAGCTGACTTTTTGTCAAGTGCTTATCAGTTCTAGGAGCTATGCTAAGTTATGATGTCTGTTGTCTTGTTTAATCTTCCAGTATCCCCATTAAATGTTAGTAGGTGGAACCATGTGAAATTTCCAATATTCAACTGTTTTTTGATCTACAAAAACAGAAATTTCTTATGGCCCCATCTAATATAAATGATATTTTGCTGATGAAGCGAGAGAGATTGGAGTCTTGCCCAAGGTAAGCCAGGTAGAAAATGGTAGAGTTGACCAGCAAGATGAGGCCTTGATTTTAGACGGCATGAGTGAGTGAGGGAAGTCTTGAAACAGACCCTCAATCCCTGCGCGTCTACCCTCTACTCAGTGCACAGCTGAGCGCAGAGGAGGCCGAGGGCCCAGGAGTGCAGCAGACACACCAGGGCCGAGTGGAATTGCTTCAGGCTCACAGTACGGCCCACCTACTGCTTTCCACAGGGCTCAGCCCAGACCGGCCCCAGCGGGGGGACAACATCTCTGCCACCCCTGGAACCCAGAATGCACGCACGGAACAGCAGTGCACGCTCGGGGCCGGGTTTGTCCTGCAAAGTTCTCGTGGTCAGGGTAGTGAAGGGCAACGGGCCTCTGGGGCAATGTCTCTGTGAAGTCACTCAGAGTGACCAGAGCAGGCATCCTGCTTTCTGCCCAAGTTTGACTCCTTGTGCCCTCAGGCAAATCACTTCACCTCTCACTGCCTCTCTAACTCGGCAGAAAAACGGAGGTAATAATAGCACCAATCTCCTGAGGTTATTATGAGGGTTTCACGAATTAATCCACGCAACGTACTAGAACAGTACCTGACACACAGTAAATGCACAGTTAACGTAAACTAGTGTTGCTCTTATTTGGAGGCTCGGCTCCCATGCATCTCCTTTGCTACAGCCCTAACAAAATGTTGCCATTCTCATACTTGCTGTCACCTCCATACCTTTGCACATGCTGTTCCCACTGCCCCTCCATCCCTTTGTCCACTTAGGAAATTCCTATTCTGTCAGAGAGCACCTCTCAGAAGTCTTTCTTGACCGTCCCTTTTCCCCTCCCCACGTCCACTAAACAGCCCAGCAAAGCGGCCTGCCCTCCCTTCTCTGAGTATGCTCCGCCGGGCCTTTGTAACAACTCCACGGTGAGTGGTAGTTGTGCATTTACACGGCTGTCAGCCCCCCTGGACTGTGAGAGGAGCTCAGGGAGGGGCCGGGTTCCTCTCCTCAGGGACCCCATAGCCTCTCAATGGATAGGCGACGGCTGGGGCCCTGGGAAATGCATCCCACAGGGCACTTCAGGTTGCTTCCAGCTTTGGAAAGGGAGCTATCAAGCGTGAACCCCTCGGTGACTGAGATAGGGATCTCCTGGTTATGGGACAAGTACCCAGAAGAACTTGAGTCTGGAGGCAGCCAGCACGCAATGGGTTCCTACGCTTCAGCCCCGGCTCCCTGGTGCCACCCATCCGAGGACCGCAAAGTGTTTTACTGGTGGGCCCCCAAAAGAATGTGGAAACACTGTGCGCCCTCTCATACATTTTTAAATTGTCATCGACAGTATTAAAGTTTAAACAGATGCAAAGGATGTACTTTCCAGGGTACTTTAAATATTGACACTGTAAGGTTAAACTGTTTCATCACTCTTTGGAATATGTCCAGTGAATCTGACAAGCATAGGGACTGGATGCCCATTGTCACCCATATAAGAAGCACACGAACAAGTTCTTCTTTATTAATGAGGTTTTACCCCATTTTTTTATCTTTCAATTCCACTGTTCCCACAAAGTTTAAGCCTAATGTAATATATTCTCATGCCTGAAAGTCTGTTTTGATCACACTATCCTATTTCTCTGTAGCAAAACTATAACAGTAAACTCGTTTTAAAGATTCTAAATTTTCTGTGACCATAAGTCACTAAGTGTTTAAAAAATGTTATTCTGGGAAGTTATCATTGCAAATATTATTAGTACGCAATTGATCAAAACAATATAAATATATTACAAATGTTGATAAATACTTATTAAACAAAATGTTATTAGAATGCGTTTTTTATGAGTTGACTGGATTTCCTCCATTTGGTGTACCAATGGATAAATATTCCTTATTTCTATGAGACAGTGTTCAGCTCCATCTCTTCCTAGTTTTCAGTTTTTACAGGTGTAAGCACTCTGAGTCTTGTCACATAAGTAAGTAATGGAAAAGAAAGGAAGGAGTGTTGGAGCAATGTCACTCAATTATTTTAACTCCCTTTGAGTTCTACGACAAAAATCAGTAGTAATCCATCATCAAGCATTATTTTTTGTTGCAACTGGATGAGGTAAGTGAGAATTCGTTATACGGGTTCCTCTGCTTTTGTGTGTTTCCATTTTCCATAGTAAAAGTTAAAGAAATTATGTTTGATCCCTGTTAGTTGATGAGAGGATTAGTCCCTTCTGCAATTTTGTTGCAAGCAAACATGGGAACGACTTGCTTGGCAGAAGGGTTATCTCCCAGTCTCTGAAGCCCTTAGAGTCCTTCCTCCTCTCCAGACCCAGAGCAAAACTTCCAACCCGCCTTCGGTCAGCCTCAGGTTGGGGGCATTTGCCTTTCTTTCCCAAAGCAAGGAGCTGCTTTTTCAAGGAGTCGCCCCGTTTGAGTACTGGGATTCGTTACTGTGATGGACCCTTAGCCAAGGGCCTGGGGAAATGGGTCAGGCCAAGAAGGATAAAAGAAAAACCCCATCTCAGAATGCAACTTCCTTCTTTGCCCCCCTCCAGCCTCTCTCATGCTCCCTGCCTGGAACCTGGCACCTCTCCGTGGAGAGGACCCAGGACCGGCCCAGGGCCAGGAGGTTAAGAAGGGTGAGACTGGAACTCTTTACATCCATCTTTTCCAAATTGCTTGAGCCCAGGAAAGCTTAGTGAATAAGTTTCAATTAAAGTAAAAGTGAACAACTAAGTGTGATCCTGGAGTGGACCCTGGATTTCAGATGCACCATGGGATGGGGGTGGGGGGAGGCTATAAAAGACCTCCTTGGGACAATTGCAATATTTGGATAAAGTTTTCCAGATTAAGTAATAGTATTGCATCGTGATTAAATCACCTGATCTTGAAAATGCTGTTGTGGTTGTGTAATAGAATGCCCTTCTTCTTGGGAAATACACACTGAAGGGTTTAGGGTTCAATGGCCATCATGTCTGCAGCTTACTCTCCGACGCTTGGAGGGGGGCTTAAATACGCAGGGACGGGATCAGAATGCTAAAACCTGGGGAATCTGGGTTAAGAAGAAGATCCAAGAGTTCTCTGTAGTATTCTCACAACTTTTCTGTAAGTTTGGAATTATTTCAAAACGCACTCTGACGCGGCAAGCCTGGTCTCTGTCGCCGCCTGGTGGCTGCTGCGAGCGCGTACCCTCCACCTCCGAGACCTTTAAACTCCGCCCGGGCAGCGGCTGCGATGTCTCTCAGTCCAGACACCCGCCTGGAGAGAGCCTCCTGCCCAGGGCGTCCCTGGCCGTGCCGGTTTGAGTTCCCTTCGTGCTTAGGTCCCTCTGCCGCTGTGAGCCGCTGGGGGCGCATTTCTTGTGCGGCCAAAGTGGAGTAACATTAATCAAGAGCAGTCAGTTGAGAGCAGTCAGACTTTCAGAGCTTCCAACCCAGATGCCTTCTACAACTAGGGAGGCCGAGACGAGTGTTGGGATGTCACTAGAACCAAAGCCTTCCTCGCCCTTTCCTCGGCAAGCAAGCGACCCAAGCCTCGCAGTCTCCTCATTGGATTTGACTCCAGTCCAGCCTCCCCCCCCAAGTCCGGGCTCCCCCCAGGCCGCCCTCTGACCTCATCTCCCACTCCACCCGCTGGCTCAGACCAACCAGGCACATTGTCTGTCTCTGGGCCTTTGCCCATGCGGCGCCTCTGCCCGGATTCCCCACCTCCCAGAGGCCTTCGATGCCCACCCAGCTGCGTGAGCCCTCCCCCACGAGTCTCCCACTGGTGCACTTGTACATTCACTGACTTGTCGGTGTCTTGTTGCTGTGCACCCCTGTTCCCCCACTGGAATGGGGGCTCCTGTGGACAGGACCCTGCCCTGGCTCCCTGGCGTGTCCACAGCCCTGGCTCTGAGCAGAGGCTTTGGCAAGGGCTTGTTCTTGGTTCCTTTATTCCCCAACCGTTCTCCCAGGTGACCATCCATGAGGGAGTGTCCCCTCCCGGGCATCTGTAGTTTCTGAGGGACTCAAGTTTCCAAGGAGGCAGTCGGGGTTGGGGGGGGGGGGCAGCTAACAGTGGCCCTGCTCTCTGGGGACAGCATGCTGCAGGAGTCACACACCGCCAGAGAAGGGAGGGCAGCTGCCCCATCACCCGAGGAGTGGGGGCCGCAGTGAAGCTGAGGGCCCTGGGGGCGTCCTCACCACGGTAGCGCCAAGGCTCAGGACGACCCCAGGTGAGCGGGCCGCAGAGCCCGGAGTCCGTCCACTGCGCTGGCCTCCTGCTTCCAAGCGAGAAGGGACGGCACGGACTGCGGGAGTCTCTGCCGCGCATCATACGGACGCCCCCCTGCCCCCCCCCCCCCCCCCCGTCCCTTTCCCTCCCTGCCCCACAGGCCAGACCCCGGCTGAGGCAGAGGGTCCCACCCCAGGGACAATGGCGGGGGCGGAGCTGGAGCGGACGTGCGGACAATGGGCCCCTGCCCGGCCGCTTCCGGCCTTTCTCAGGCCGGCCGGCGGCGGGTGGACACAGGAGGGGCGCGGGGAATGCAGAGGTCGGCGCTGCTTGGGCCAGCACACGCACCGGCCACGGCTGCGACACGAGCCAGAACCACCGTGCGGGGCCCTGGCCGGGGCGCCTGTGTCCCCCCTCGGGACACGCCCTGGGCCCCTCCCACAGCGGCCACCCCCGACCCAACTCAGTACCAGTGCTCCCCACCTCCAGGCCTCGGCACAGGCTGCCTGGCAAGGGGAGTGGTGGTTTTTAAAAACTTTGTTTTTATTAATTGAGGTATAATTTATGTAGAGGGAAGTAGACAGATCTTAAATGAAGCTTGATGAACGTTTACCCAAATTTATACCTGTAACCAACTCTCAGGACAAGACGGAACAGTCCCAGCTCCCAGAAAATCCCCTGGGGCCCCTTCCCAGTCGACCCCTGCCCCCAACCCCAGCCCCTGGCACCCACTGATCCCTTGTGTTTTTTTGTCCCCAGAATGTCATATAACTGGAATCATACAGTGTGGGCTTTGGAATCCAGCTTTGAGATTCATCCATGTTGTTGCGTGTATCGATTATTCATTGCTTTCTATTCCATTGTATGGCTGTACCTCTGTGTGTTTGGCTGTTCACCAGTTGTGTGACACGTGGGTTGTTTGCAGTTTAGGGCCACTATTAATAGGGCTGCTATAAACATTTGTGTACAGATTTTGTATGAACATGTTTTCATTTCATTTCAATACCTAGGAGTGGGATGGCTGGGTTGCCAAAGTCTACATTTGACTTTTTAGGAAACTACTAACTGGTTTTCCAGCGTGGCTGCACCATTTCACACCCGCCCCCAGCAGTGTATGAGAGTTCCCATTGCCCTTTATCCTTGTCAGCACTTGGTATTGTCAGCCTTTTAAATTTCAACCATTCGAGTGGGTGTGGAGTTGTCTCAGGAAAGCATTTATTGAGTAAAAAATGAGCAAATACCCAGAGCACCCCCACCTTCAGGAAGTCCCCATGGTTCCCCAGCTTTTCCTCATCCTGCCTCCAGCCCATCTTTAGGTGCAGGCAGGGGTCCTGGATCCTGAGCCAGCCCACCTGCAGACCCTAGGTGGACAGATGCCTGTCCCACCAGCCCCCAGGACTGAGCGGCATGAACCTTCCCATGCTCAGGCCCTTCCCAGACGCCCAGCCCTCACGGGATGGGGCTAGCACTGAGTCCCCAAGTTGAAAGTGATGGGCTGGGTCCTACCGCTCAGCCATCCAGCCTCCCTCCCAGACAAGGAGGCTGTCTTAGCCCGCTTGGGCTGCTACAACAGGATACACAGATCGGGTGGCTTATAAACAGCAGACATTTATTTCTCACAGTCCTGGAGGCAGGGGGAGTCCAGGATCAAGGTGCCGGCAGATTCGGTGTCTGGTGAGGGCCCGCTTCCTGGTTCATACATGGCTGTCTTCTCGATGCGCTTTCACATGGCACAAGGGACACGGGAGCTCTGTGGGTCTCTTTTATAAGGGCACTAATCCCATTCAGGAGGGCTCCACACTCATGACCTAATCACCTCTCAAAGGCCCCCCCTCCTAATACGATCCCACTGGGGGTTAGGATTTAACATATAAATTTGGGCGGGCCACATTTAGCCCATAGCAGTGCCTCTGGAAGAATCACTGAAGACAGATGGGGAAGGCGGGGAGTGAACACAGATGCTGTGTTTGGAAGCTGAGGGTGTGAGAGGCAGCAGCGCATGCACCTGCAGGCAGGGCGGCCTTGTGCCTGGACCACTGGGGGCTACTACCCAAATCCGAGGCGTGCCTGGAGGCCCAGCTCCGCCTCTGAAGTCCCTTGTGATCTGAGCTTTGGAAGGTGGGGAGGTCGTGCCAGGAGGGGCCTGCCTGTCTGCCTTCAACAAACCTTTATTGCATACCTACTATGTGCCAGTCACTGTCTTGCACAGGGCACACAGCCCCTGCCCTGGTAAAGGTCACAGCTTGGCAAGAGAGATGGATGACAACCCGAACGAGCACTTTGGTTAGGGAGGGCCTTTATGAAAGGGGACGTTTGAGCAGGGACCCGAGTGATAAGAGGACGGCAGCCCTGGGGAGATCTGGGGAAAGGGCAGAGCAGGCAGAACTGGCGAGGGACAAGGGCCGAGCACAGGCAAGCCTGGAGGCGGGGCATGCATAGTGCACAGAGCACGGGAGGAGGCCGGGGCTGCTGGAGCAGGAAGCACAGGGGGGTGGAAGGAGCCCAGGCTGGCGAGGGGCTGGTCAGATGGTGTCTTAGTCAGCTCCGTGGCCGGAACAAAGTACCCGGCTTAACAACACAAATTTCCTTTCTCACAGCCCTGGAGGCCAGCAGTCCAAAGTGAAGGTGTCAGCAGGTTTGGTTTCTTCTGAGGCCTCTCTCCCTGGCCTGCCAGTGGCCACCTTCTACTGTGTCCTCACATGGTCCTCCCTCTGTGTGTGCACACGTCTGTGTCCTAATCTCCTCCTCCTATTAGGACACCAGTCCTGTGGGACCAGGGCCCGCCCACGTGACCTAATTGTAACTTAAGTACCTCTAGAAAGGCCTGTCTCCAAATATAGTCACATTCGGAGGTGCTGGGGTTTAGGACTTCAGCACATGGATTTGTCGGGGCGCAGGTTCAGTCTGTAGCAGATGGCTTCTCTCAGGGAGCAAGGGGCCTGGGTGAGTGTTAAACAAGAAGACATCAAATCTAATTTGCACGTTAATAGGATCCCTCTGGTCCCAAGGCCAAGAGAAGAACAGCCTGCAGGGGGTGAAGGGGGAGCCCAGGGAGAAGCTACTGCGACAGTCTGGGCTAGAAGCTGGTGGCTGGACTTGGCTAGTAGGGTAGGTGGGGAGCAGAGGTCAGACTCATTATATTTGGGAGGTGGGGCCAGCAGGTGTCCTGAAGGATTGATGGGGGTAGGGAGGGGCAGAGAAGGAAGAGGAGAGGAGGGGTTTGGGGTTGGGGCCTGAGCCCCCCTCTGAGGGAGGCGCCAGCAGCTCCTTTCAGCATGATTCCTTACCCACTAAGTGTGCAGCCTGCCCCTGCGGGTAAGGAAGGTGCAGCCCAGAGGCGAGAACCCAGGCCACTGCTGACTCGGCCTTCTGCTCCTCTGGCCTGTCCCCCTTCCTCCTGAAGGTGGAGCCTGACCCCCACTTGGACAAACATCTTGCGGCTGTTTCCGCCTGGCCTGCCCAGAGCCCCAGCCCGGCCTGAACAAACACTCGAGACCTGCGCTTCCGGCCTGGGCTTTGGGAAAAGCCCAACCAGGGGCTGCTGAGGTCAACCCTGGAGAAAAGTGGGAAGGAGGTGACCCAGGCCCCCGCACGGGATCTGCCCAGCCTGCCCTGGGGGCCTCCTGCTGCTTCTGGGGCCACCAGCGCAGTGCTTGGGCTCCAGGGTTCCCGTCTGTAGAATGGGCCTAATTAGACCCACCTCAGAGGACTGTAGGGGCATGGAGAGCGCCCGGCGCTGGGCTGGCCCTGAGAGGGGGCAATGCTGCCCACCGCGCTGCAAAGGACCTCAGGGAGTAGGGCGCCAAAGGACTCCCCCAAGGGACCATAGTGCTAGGAGGGGCTAGAGTTTACCCTCCCTCCTGTGGCCTCCCCATTCTTGTTCCCATTTTCTGAAGTGTCTCATGGAGCTGCACCTCCAGTCCTGTTCCTGTCACTTCAGAGCTTCCCGGTGTCCCTGTTAGAGATTAGGAACCAGCTAGGGTGCAGGCAGGAATGGACATTTCTGACAATGTAAAATATGTGAAAATAGTTGACTGTGGGGAGTGAGCTCCCCATCCCTGGAAGTGTGAGCAGAGGGAGCTGGACATGCAGGAGGTGACCTCACCAATATTTCCTCCTCATTAACTGCTCCTGGAGCCCTGTGAACCGTGGCATGAACCAGGCAAGCTGGTGGGTTCTGGGGTCAGAAAGACCCTGGTTCAAATCCCAGCCCTGCTGTGTGACCAGGCCTCTGGGTTTTATGACTGTGAAGGGGAGGAGGGCCCTGCCTCCTCGGGCTGCCTGGGGACTAAGTGAAACGATAGGGAAGAGCACCAGCACCCACAGCGGCCGGTCACTGTGGAGGTGGGCAGAGGCCCGCCGAGGGAGGCCAGGTCTCCTTTCTCCACCTCTGGGGGCCCAGGCGGGTTCACCATTCACCCTCCTAGTTGAATGCTTTGCCAGATAAAGCCTCCCCAGCTGGGGTTTGATTTTGTTGTTGTTTTTCAAGCAGGATCCGGGAGTGGAAACAATGGAATTAATGTGGTGGGGTTTTTTTTTTTCCCTTCCCTTCGGAGCAGTTTCTCCTTTTCTGAGAGCTGTGGGGCTGGATTCCCACTTTACCTTCCGCTCTTCAGTCTTGGGGGAGCCACCAGGAGACGATGGGTGTGGGCAGGGAAGGTCAGGGAGGGGAGGGATGTCTGGGTGGGGAGGAGGTGAGGGGGAGGTCTAGGCATGGCAAACAGTAGGGAAAGACATGGTGTGTTCCTTCCTGCCTCTGGGTCTTTGCACGTGCACCCCATCCCCGTTTGCAGGGCCTGCACCTCCTTGAGATCAGGCATCACCTCCTCCAGGAACCCCTCCCTGATCTCCCCCACCAGAGGTGAACTGGTGTCAGCACCTTCCCCCTCTCACTAAGCTACCTCCATCTTCTACTGTGGGCTGGTCGTATTGGCGTCCTCTGCATGAGACTCTGAGCTCAGCACGGGGCCTAAAGATGGCCCTCACGAGGCATCAGCTGAGTGGAGCATGGAAAGGGGAACCCAGTCCCTGTGCGGTGGTCCTCACTGTCCCCTCAGGGGTCTTGATCTGGGAGGGGGGACGCGACTGGGGAGAAAGAGAAGGGGAGAGTCTGACTCAGATGGGAGGGCCAAGGGGTCCGGGTATGGAGCACAAGCACAGAGGGGATGGGAGAGCACACCAGGGCTGGCCCCCGACGGCCCTGGCTGTGTGACTTCGGGCAGTGAGTTCTCCCTGAGCCTCCGTTTCCTTCCCTGTAAAATGGGGATAACAGCACCACCTGGCGGAAGTAACTTGAACGGCCCCAGCGCAGGCCCAGGGGCGCCGGCGGGCGCCTTAACCAGCTCAGCGAGGGCGGGAGCTGGGGCGGGCGCCGCGGTGGGGGCTTCTCCTGGCTGGAAGGGTCCAGGGCATGGAGGCAAACGCAGAGCCCCGGATTCATAAATCACGTCGGGCCACTCAGCTACTGGTGCTAAAAATAGTGTGACCACCCTCTTCCTGCCTTCTCCCAGCATCCTCCTCAAGGGGGACAAGGGTCCAGCAAATGGAAGTGAATTATGGTCAGGGGGGCTTAAACCTGCTGTAGATCACGCTGGGCCGGTGGCATTTAAGAGCCTTTTCTGAGGCTCTTCACGTAACCTCTCGGCCCCTCCCCAATAACGCGGGGACCAGCTTCCGGTGGCCAGAGGGATCCAGAGGGCCAGGGCCGCGGCTTAGACTTCCCGTGCCCAAGCCCGAGTGGTTGGGGAGAGAGGCACTGGAATGGGGGGAGGCCCGGCAGAGGGGGGTGCATCCTGGAAAAGCACCTGCACCCTTCCGGCTGGGTGATCAGCTGGGGGGCCCGCCTGCGGACAGTAACCACACACTGGGCGCCAACGCAGGTGTTTCGCCCCCGCCCCCCATGCATGTGCACGGCACCAAGCCCGGCGTCCGTCAAATAGCAGCCCCTGCTTACACATCGCTCACCGTGTGCCTGGCTCTTGCCCTGCCACGTTAATGCATCACGACAACTGGGGGAAACTGAGGCACAGAGCAGGGCAATGACATGCCAGGAAGTTGCAGAGCTGGGGTTCCGCCAATGCTGCCCTTCAAAAAGAGGCCTGCGGACCACCCAGGCAGGTCCAGCCCAGGAAGTTGTGACAGAGGGGAGGTTTTGGGGTGGGCACTGTGTTGGCCCTTCTTGGGTGGGCAACCCCTGACAGGTGGCCCCACAGCGGAACCTCTCTCTCTGGCTGTGGGAGGTGACAGGTCCTGCGCTGGGCTGAGGCAGTCTGAGTGCTCCCATCAAGGCCCGGGGCCCACCACCCCTCCTCTTGCAGGTGCAGCTGCACCGTTGGCCTCTGATTCCCTGCAAAATTCCACCAGAACCCATGTCCCCCAAGCCATGGCTTTTGTCGCATGTTTATCTTTAACACAAATAATACACATTCTTTGAGGAAACTGAAAATACAGACACTAAGAAAGAAAAACTTCAACCAACCCCCTCCCCCCCCCAGAAATCATGACCCGACAAGGCATCAGGGTTCATCCTGCCTGATTCTGTCTCTCCTTGACCCCATGACCCAGGGGTGCATACCGCCCATGGCTGGACCTCAGGGTGCCCATCTGTAGCTGCACGGCCTGCCCAGGCCCAGGTCCAGGGGCAGGAGCTCAGGCCATGGGAGCCCGTGGTTCCTTTTGGGGCAGGGGGCCGGACATGGGCACCAAGGGGGAAGTGAGAATGGAAGGGCAGGCATGGGGACGGCATGGGTCGGATAGAGGAAGTGAGAGTGCCCTGAGGCCCCCCCCCCACAGGGCTGCCGCAGGGGCTGGGGGTGGCAGCCCCGCCCCTTGTCCTGGCTGGAGGTTCTCAGGGCGGTGCCCCACCACCAGCCAATACCACCCTTGGGGGCCCTGGAGCCCTGGGCTGCAATGCAGGGAGGAACGGGGTCCCCTGGCACCCTGCCCAGGGAGCCCCAGCTCAGGGGGACCATACCAGCGTCAGATCCCTGACTTTGACCCCAGCCTGGCCAGCCAAGCCTCTTGAGTGAGGACAGAGAAATCGAGGCCAGGGGAGGGGACACTTGATTGGCTGTGTTCTCAGGTAGAGATGGAGCTGGCACTAGAACCCTGGCCTGCTCCAGCCAGAGCCTCAGACCGCTGCCCCAGACTTTCTTGGTGGCTGCCTCCGGGCCAGTTCTGGTGTCCCCTGAGTGCCCTGTACCCCTGAGAGATCTCCACAGTCACACAGAGCTGGATGCACTACCCTCACTGCTAGTGTGGCCTAGGCAAGCCCTGCCTCTCGTTGGCCTTCTGTAAAATCGGGTGGGGGGGGGGGTGGGTAAGGGATATATGCGTAGGCCCACCTATGGAGAGGGCCCAGGATGGGTTCAGTTGGGTTGGGGGGTTTGGGCTTGTGGTCACTCCTGCCCCACCAGCTGACCCCAGGTGTGGCGGGATAATGGGCTGGGTGGCCGCATCTGTGCTGACCTCATTGGCTTCCGCTGGGGCCCCACAGGGCAGCCTGTTTTTCTGGGGAGAGGGTCTCCCCTCCTATCCTGCTCCTCCAGGCCTCCTTCCTGCTTCCCTGGGCTGAGGCTGGGCCCTTCCGTCCGGGCGCTCATCAATCGCACCCGAGGTGCCAAGTGTCCGGCCGCCCTTCTCAGGCCATGACTCACTTCCTGTTTCCCGGAGCTGGAAATAGCTTCCCCTGGACGCTGGGCAGGAGCTGGGGGGCTCCCTCCCCAGACAGCTGCTCAAAGTGTCCACCAGCGTGCCCCCACCCAGGCCCGCATATCCACCATTCATTACCCACGTCTGCGTTCTGTTGGACACCAGACCAGCCCGAGGATCCGTTCACTGCTCATTTACGGATGTCGGAGCACCTGCTTGGAGGGTCTGGCCCTGGGGCAGCAGCAGTGAACAGGACAGACGAGGACCTGCCCTGGAGACACCCACAGACATTGATCGAATGTTCCCGTAACTAGTGTGCTGGGAGCTGTGGAGGGGAAGGCGAGGCGTCTGACCTCCATGGAGCTGAGCGGGGAAGCAGCAGGGAGAGGTGGTGGGATCAGCAGGGGTGCATGTGCCACTGGAGTGGGGCCCGCTGGCCACATGGAGACTGTGGATGAGGAACAAGCCATGGGGCTTTACCCCAAGAGCTTTTGCAGGGTTTCGAGTTGGAGAAAAACAGCATGAACAGATTTGCAATTAGAAAATCTCCTTCAGGCTGCTTCCTGGAGAAGTGATTCTGGGACAGGCAGGAGGAAGGCAGCAGGAGAGGAGGGAGAGAGGGCCGCCAGGCCGGAGTGGCTGGGGCTCAGACCGATGCAGTAGTCTCTGGCGGATGAGGGGTGATTAGGGGGTGACCTCTGGATGGGTGGGAGGAAGGGACAGGGCGTCCAGGCACCTCTTAGCCACGGTGGGGCCTGGGGTTGAGTCCAGGCTGTGCCACTGATTTACTCTGTGACTTTAGGCAAGTCACTTAACTTCACCAGGCCTCCCTTTCCCAGTCTGTAAAGTGGGGACAATGAAAGCACCTCACCGTCAGGCAGCTGCTGTGAGGAGTACAGACCACAATCCACGTGAAACTCTCGGAACAGTGTGGGCTCCGGGGCAGCCTCCGTAAACATTAGCTGCTTTTATTCCAAAAGTAGGTTTTTCTACCTCAGGCCTTGTGAGTCTTGACCTTCTGCCATGTGCTGGGCGGGTGGGGGTGGGGGCTGTGCAAGGGGTGCGAGGCTCCTGTGAGTCCAAGAGGTGCAGCCTCACCTCCGTGTTGCCCGTGGGAAAACGAGGCTGAGAGAGTGAAGGGCTCTGTCCAGGGTCCCACAGCTGGGAAGGGGTGAAACAGGATGTGACCCAGATCCCTCTGGCCCCACAGGCTCCCACACAGCATGGGGACCCTGGCCTGCACCCCACTGCCCGTGGCCCTGAGCTAGGGGAATGGAGGTGAGGCTGGCACGACTGGCCTGTAAATCTCAACCCAGCGAAGTCACGTCCTCACAGGAAAACTTGTATTTTAGACACACAACCCCTCCGCAGGCCAGGGCAGGAGTGGCGACCTTCCCGGGCAGGTTGGCGAGTGCAGGTGGGCACATCTGCAGGAGGTGGGAAGAGAGAGGGTCAAGGTGGCCCTGGAGCTGTATGGAGTGGGTACCAGCCAAGAAAATGATGGGAGGGGCCGGCCCCGTGGCCGAGTGGTTAAGTTCTCACGCTCTGCTTCAGCCGCCCGGGGTTTCCCCGGTTCGGATCCTGGGCGTGGACGTGGCACCACTCATCAGGCCACATTGATGCGGCATCCCACATGCCACAAATAGAAGGACCCACAACTAAAATACACAACTGTGTACTGGGGGGATTTTGGGAGAAAAAGCAGAAAAAAAAAAGAAGATTGGCAACAGGTACCAATCTTTAAAAAAAAAAATTTTTTTTTAAATTTCTAAAAAAAAAGAAAGTGATGGGAGAACATTCGTTCATCTCCTCTCCCATTCATTCATTCACCCCGTGAGCCTAACCTTCTGATGACACAGGGACACAGGTATGCTCCCAACAAGGTCCAGCTCCTGAGATGCCCCTGGCTGGCCCGGGAGCCAGAGCAACAGATACACTGTCAACTGTCGCGGGTGCTCTGATACCGGCAGCACGGGACACTGTGGGAGTCCAGAGGAGGAGGTCTTACCCAGCCTGGGAGGTCTGGGAAGGCTGCCTGGAAGAAGAGAGCCCAGAGCTGAGTCTTGGAGACACCCTGGTGATGCAGCCAAGGGGACGGGGCAGGGAGAGAAGTTCAGGGCGGTGGTGGGATTTAATCTGCACATCGAGGACTCAGGGGCTGTTGCGCTTTAGGAACTCAGATTCTAACTAGGGGTGGGGAAGTCTTGGGGGAAGTACAGCCGAGGATGGTGGCTCATGCTGAGAGGCCTGGCTGTGGTCAGTGGAGGCTGCTCTTGAGTAAGATGAGGAATGATCTCACCCAAAAGTCCCTGAAGAATGGGTTCCAAGTTCCTTTACAGAGGGGGACTTCGGCCAGGCTGAGTAATTACTCCCAGGCTGAGCTGCCCAAGGTCAACGGCTGGACCGTCCATGGCCAGAGGCAAGACTATCCAAACTCAGAGTCTGGACCACTCAAGATCAGAGGCTAGACCATCCAAGGTCAGAGGGTGGCCACCCAAGGTCAGGCTGAACCCGACAAAGCAGAGGTTGGGCTATTGCAGGTTGATCATAAAAATCGTGGAGCGTCGTGAGGAGACCCTCCTGCAGCTCCTGGTAGCAGAACCAGGACCAACGGCCTCGACGGAGAAGGTGTTGATGGCCTCAAAGGGCCAGAGTCCCCAGGAGAACCGCAGACCCTGGCCCACGGCAGCCCTCACGTGCATCCCCTCGCACCAGCCTGCGACATGTGCACACCTTCGCTGGCCCACTCATCCTCCTCACGTACCGGATCCCCATCTGAGGACACGTGACCCCGACGCGCACCCTGCATACACAAACCCACCCCCACTTGCGTGCACAGCCCCTCACACCTGTGCACATGCTCCCCCCGCCCCCGCCTTGCATGCACGCACACACACCGGGAACAACCCCGAGACAGTGTGGGCTGCTCATTACAAGGGCGGGCCCCGTGGGGCCCTGATGCCTCTCTCCTGGGGGCTGGGAGCTGGGTCAGTGGGCTCCAGCCCCGCCCTCCCTGGGCAGCTGGCTGTCAGAAGGCCCTTCCCCTTCAGAGCCATCGGCCTGGGGCAGCGTGCGCCCAGCCCTGGAAGTGTGTCAACAGGGCAGAGTCTGCACCCAGTGACCGTGGAGGCCCCTGGGGCCAAGAGGGACCCCTTGAACTTACCCTCAAAACCAGCTCTGGATCCCCCACCGTCGTGCTCCTTCCCCAGTGCTCTCCCGCTCAGAGAGAGGCACCTCCAGGCCAGTGAAGCCCAAGACCTGGGAATTCGCTACCTGGAGCCTCCCTCTCTTCACTGTTCCCCTCAACCAAGCACCCCAGTCCTGGCGAGCCCACCTCCTAAATAGCCCTTGGGGCTACCTTCTTCCTCCTCTCCCCCCGCCACCACCTGTCCAGACCCCCTTGTCTGCCGGGCCACCTGCAGAGGCCCCCTCAGTGGCTCCCTCAGTCTTGTGACCCTGCCCTCTCCCTCTGACTTTGCACACCCCAGGCGAACCCCAGGTTCTCCAGTCCCTGCCCTGCCCTCCAGCCGCAGCCAGGTCTCCGCTGCTGTCTTCTCCGCGCTCCCCCACGGGCCTCCTTTCCGTCCCCCCAGGGCTCCGGGCTGTGCTCACCTCCAGGCCTTTGTCCCTGTCGCCTTGTCAGGGAAGGTCCTCCTCACCCTCCGGCTCCCTGGCATCTGCAGAGCTCAGCTCCAGGGGCGCTGCCTCAGGGAAGCCCTCGCTGACCCCAAGACGGCTCAAGTCCCCCCGTGAGAAACTCCTAAAAGCACCTGATCGGGGACCCTTTGCGGTCATGCAATTGTTTGAGTTCTTTGCTTAAAGCCCGGGCTATGAGGCTGGGCTGAGGACAGGGACCATGCCTGGGTGTCCCCGTGATGTCCCCCGTGCCTGGCACTTAGGTGATTAGTCAATGATCATTGAATGAATGAATGAATGAATAGACTCTGTTCTAGTGTTTTATTCCGCCCAGGATTTTGCCTGGAGTGGGCAGGACACTCAGAACAGCACCAGGAATCAGGGGTCAGGAGTCATTTTGAGGGCCAGTGAGTCTCCCAGGCTGAGGCAGCAGAGCAGGATGGCTGGATGTGGCCTGGTCTTGTGAAGGTGGGTGGTCAGTGTGGCCACGTGGACAAAAGGAGGGTCCGGGAAGCAGCTTTGGCACAGTCTCTCTGGCATCGCCCAGGAAGGGGCCTCCAGCAGCTAACACAACCCTCCTGTCTGCTTGGCAGATATCCCACGGTAGTGAGACAGCTGTCCATCCACCCATCCCAACCTTTGTTGGTAGTGACCGGCCCTGTGTCCCACCCTGGCAGATGTCCCAGTCCATTGGGGAAGACATATGCCCTCTTACTGTGTGGTAAGCAGTTTGATGGGGGGAGCTTCTGATACTGCTTCACAGCTCAAGGAAGTCTTCTCAGAAGGGCCACTTAGACTAGGCCTTGAGGGATGCCTAGGAGTTCACTAGGAAAGACTTTCCAGAGGAGGTGACATTTGGGCTGGGTCTCGAGGGATGGGTACAAGTTCACAAAGAAAACGAGAGGAAACACATCTTCTCTGGATGCTGGGTTCTCTTTAGGGACTCATGTAGGCCATAGGGCCAGTAAGACCTGGGCCCTGCTCCTCCATGCCAGCCTCTCCCACATAGCCCGTGTGCACTCAACGGGAGAGCACGTTTCAGCTGCCCTGTCCTAGGGGGTGAGGACTGGCCCAGTTCATGTGTGTGCTCAGCAGGCAGCAAGTGCTCAGCTGGAGTGGGAATCCATCCAGTTTCAGGCCATGCCTAGGGCAGGACTTCCCTCTTGGGGGCCTCCTGTTTACATACCTCCAGTGACGGGCACTCACTCCCTTGCAGGGAAGCATTTTCCCTTTCCAGACCCAGCAGTATTTTCAGAAGGCGAGTGGGGCCTTGTTGGTCCTGGCTAGATTGGCCATAACCAAGTGGTGAGGATTGGGGGCAGCTGGAAGGGAGAGGGGCCTGGTGGGGAAACAGGCTGCCCTGGATTTCAACCCCTTCCTGCCTGTTCACCAGCAGCTCAGATACTTCTGGGAATGGCTTCATCCCTTCCGGGGTCTCCCAGGGAGCATCAAAGGTGGGGAAAAAGTTCTCAGAAGTTTACCGGGGCATACAGGAAACCTCATGGGGTGGGACCAGGTCTGAAGCGGGCATCTGTGCCAGGCTGAGGCTTAGAGAACCCACTGGGCCCATTGGCACTGGGACCTGGGCAATGGGGCAGGGGCTATGGAGACTCAAGTTTACCAAGAACAAGGACTCTGGAATCCAGGCTCCACCATGTACCAGCTGGTGACCTCAGGCAAGTCACGGCACTGCCTTGTGCCTCATAAGAGGTTATGATAATGGCCCCTTCTTTACGGGATTGTGGTAAAGTTTAAATAAATTAAAATATGCAAGCTGCTTAGAACTAGGCCCAGCCAAAGCAGGGCTGTGGCAGTACAGGTGTTGTGCTGGTTTGTTCCCCCAGGAGCACTGGGGAGGCCGAGGCATCTGCAGGAGCACCTAGTGAGTGCCAGACCCCAGGGACCCAGCTCCTGCCCCGAGCACAGACCAAAGCCACGCGGGCTACCTCTGTCGGGGGAGAGATACAGCGTCCCACTTTACAGAAGAGGAACCTGAGGCCCAGGGGAGGGCGTCATCTGCAGGCGGCAAAAGGGTCTTGCGATGAAATTGGCCCATTCACAACAACGTGGATGGACCTCGAGGGTATTATGTTAAGCGAAATAAGCCAGTCAGAGAAAGACAAACTCTATATGACTCCACTCATAGGTGGAAGTTAGTATATTGATAAGGAGATCTGATCAGTGGTTACCAGGGAAAAGGGGGGGTGGGGGGAGGGCACAGAGGGGGAAGTGGTGTACCCACAACATGACTAACAAAAATGTACAACTGAAATCTCACAAGGTTGTAATCTATCATAACATTAATAAAAAAAAAAAAAAAAAGGGTCTTGCGATGAGGCCCTGGCTGCAGGCGGGAGGGGGACGGGGCAGGAAAAGAGCACCCGTTGTGTCGTTGTGGGCATGCAGCCCTGAGCTCCATCCAGGCCGCCGGCAGCGCAGGGCTTTCCAGGAGTCAGAGCTGGGGACAGTAGGAGCAGCAACACCTCCTCCCACGGAAGAATTAATAACAACTGTCGCGACTGGGCACTGACCACAGGCCAGGTGCTGGCTAAACGCTCTGTGGGGCTTCTCTCGTCTGATGCCCGAGCCTGGAGAGACACGGACTCCTGGACTCACTGCACAGAGCGGGAACTGAGATCCAGAGAGGAAAGGCCTCGTCCTGGGTCCCACAGGCAGGAAGCAGAGGACTGGGATGCAAACCCAGGCCCCAGGACCACAGGAGGACGACTCCGCAGCCCTGACTGGGGTCTCACTGACCCTCCCTGGGCCCTGTTCCTGGAGAAGAAGGAACGGCCAGACCCAGGCGAAAATTCCAGCTCTATCTGGAGCAGCTGGGTGGACGCAAGCAAGTCACTTGCCCTCTCTGAGCCTCAGTCTCCCCTCTGTAAACGGGCTTCACAGTCGCTGTCATGTGAAGATAAGATCAAATTCATGTTGGATACTCAATAATCATGTGGGTGCTCTGTAAACCTGGCTCAGGCGCCACTTCCCCTGGGAAGCCTGCCCTGCTTGCTCCCATCAGCGGGTTGTCTGAATGCTCCTCTATGTATCCCCTCAGCCCTGCTGCATCAGGCCATGGTCACTGCTGTGTCCCCAGAGCACACAGTAGGTGCTCACTCAACATCTGTTGGAATGAGCATGGCCAGACAGACCTGGGTTCAATCCAGGACCGTTGCCTCGCCCCTCTGAGCTTCAGTTTACTCCTCCATCAAATGGGATCAACAGCACGGACCTTTGGGGGTTTTTACACGATTGACTGGGAGATGTCTAGCGCACAGTAGGTGCTCAGCCCACGTGACTCCCTGTCCTCCTCAGCTCTGGACTCCCCCTGCCTCCCTGTGGCTCCTGTCATGGGGGACACATTTGTGGAGCACCCACTCTCTACTCAGGGATTGCCTGCCCCTCAGCCTGCTCTGGGCGGCTGTCCCCGGGAGAATGTGGCAGCCTGGGAATGTGGGTGGGGGCCCCCGGGGCGGCCCTGCCCCTCCGCCGCTGCGGCTGGACAGAGGCCTCAGTGTGGAGCTGCCAGGGTCCTTTCAAGGGCCCAGACCCATGACTGGACGTCTGAGAATGCCGCCCATTATCCGGCTCACAGAGCACAAAGGGGCCACGTGGGGGGCTCGCAAGCCAGGCGCCCGGGATGGGTGCACGGGGGCTCAGGGTCCCCACCCAGGCCTGTGCATCCCCACCACAGAGGGCAATGATGTGCCCAGAATGGGGAGAGGGAGAGGGCGTCCTTCACACGAAGGAATGAGAACCATTTCCTCCAGTCCCATGGGAGACAGACAGGCAGAAATGAGCGGGCGCTCGTCTCCACAGGCGAGGGCTGGCCACCCGCCTGAGCCCTGAAACCAAACTGAGAAGGCACCACCCTGCCCCACTCACAGGGGGGCATCCAGCGGAGGTCAGGGTGGGAGACCATTCCAGGACTCTGAAGGGGCAAAACCCTCTAGTTCTCCATGGCATCAGCAATGGGGAAATGCCACCAGAGTCGTGCCAGCAGCACCAATTGTCTGTAACTTAAACACATTAGCGCGATGGGTGCTGTGTCTCCTGTCAGTGCTGCCACCTGAGGGTCACCCCGGCCCTTCCTGGGCCACTCCAGTGGGACACGGTAGCAATGACAGGAGATCCCGTGTGGAAAGGCAAGGCAGGCTAGAGAGGGGGCAGGGATCACTTCGGGCCACCTATTTGCTGTGTGACCTTGGGCAGGCCTCTAGGCCTCTCTGAGCCTTGGCACCCACGTTTAAGAGAAGACCTGATGGAGGGTTAATTAAATGAGATGATCTCGTGCATCTGAGCCCTTACTGGCACAGGTCTTGACAACATGCCTCAGTGGCAGCTGCTGTGAGGATGTATCATCAGCTGGGTCGGGAGCTCTCCTGAGTGGGGGGTACAGATGATCGATTTGAGCAGCCTGGGCGCAGGACCCTGTGTTTCAGAGCTGGAAGCTCAGTGGATACCACGCTTCCTGAAGTGCCGGGCGCTTTGACACACGGATGTTTTCCATCCTCACAGCAGCTATGAGGCTACACTCCCCTCTTCCAGACAAGGAAACTGAGGCTCGAAGAGGGGTGGTGCCACCGAGGCCACACGGGTGGTGAGGGGCAGAGTTGGGCCTGGAACGCAAGGATCGTTTCATACTCCAAGGACGCAGTGGCCAAGAGCAGGGCGTGGAGGCCAGCGAACCGTGTGGCTGTAGGCAAGTGGTGGCACCTCCCTGACCCTCGGTGTCCCCATCTGTGACACGCGGATGCTAAGACCACCTCTCAGGGTTGCTCCCAGGAGGAAAAGAGACGTGTGAAGCCCCCGAGAAGCCCCAGTGATGGCTCCTGGCACCATCTAGGCCCGCGCCAGGCATGCTGGGCTGCCCAGAGGATTCTGTTTCCAGCACCTTCCTGTCACCAAGGTGGCGCTTGGAGCGGTCAGCGTGTCAGGAGCGTTTCCTGCCCGAGGGACGTGAGGCCAGGAGCCCCTCCCCCAGCACAGCCTTGGCCCCACTGTTATTTTTTCCAATTGAAGAAGGAAAACATTTCCTCCTCCTCCCGGCTCCGCCCTGGGCGGCCAGACCGCTGGGGCCGGACGGGGGCGGGGTGGGCCGCCCAGGCTGGGGTGGGAGGCCGGGCTTGCCTCCTCCCGCCAGCCTGACCACCGGCCACGGGTGCCCAGGCAAGGACCTGCCCTCCCGGGGCCGCCATGTCCTCATCGACAAGGCACTGTCTGTCTAGGTCAACATTTCCCAAGTTTCGGGCATTTAGTACCACCTGGAGTATGACCTACTTCATATTTGTCCTTCACCCATGTTTTAAAAACTTCAATAAGTGCATTTATCAAACAAGCTTTACACCATTATTGTACCTGGAAAACCAGTGTCACCTGCCAAAACTAGAAAATGACTGCAAATGTTATAAAGAAAACAAGGAACTATAAGTGCTTTCTAGAATGCCGACGTCTACAGTGCAGAGCTTGAGACCTTCTCGCTGTCTCACTATTAAAAATGGACAATGACAAATGTTACAGGGGCATTAAAGACACGTCAGCCCCAAACCGAGACCTTCTCCTCGATACAGTCAGAAGGTGTGAACAAAAGCGAGAAGGGCCCAAATCACAGGGTCAGCTGGTAGTTAACCTGGGTTAGTTAACTCAGAGTTAGTTAATTCTGGGAGCCACCTAACCAGCCCCTCCCAGGGACCATCACTCTCCCCTTGGTTCCCTCTAAAGTCCCTTCTGGGAGGACACCCCACAGCATCTGAGCAAGGCCGGGGAAGACGCGAGTCCGTTAGTTCGTTCCTTCCTTCCTCCAGTAGTCACCAACACCTCTTCCGCCCAGCTAGGGGTACAGCATAGCTGCCCTCAGACCCGCCCTGGCCTGAAGGAGCTCCCAGCTAATGGGTGCAGGGGAGGAAAAGAGGACCTGAAGACAGGCAGGTTCAAATCCTCACCTTGCTAACGCCCCTCAGTATCTCCATCTGTGAAAGGGGTCCAATGATCCCAGGCTTGTGAGGATGGCATGAGACTGTGCAAGGCAGTGCTGGGTGCAGCACTTAGCCCTCGGTGGACAGTGGCTCTGCCAGCCACCGTGAGTGCTCATGACAGGAAGTGGGTCCTGGTGGGCCACTACTCAATGTAAGGGGAGAGAAGCTGGCCTTTGCCCAGTGCCTGTGATGTGTCTGGCCGCTATACTTTCTGGTATATTATGTTCTTCCATTCTCACAACCTCCCAGGGCCCAGTGTGCTATTATGATTGTCCTTGTTCTACAGATGAGAAAACTGAGGCTCAGAGAAGGCGAGTGCCTTGCCCTAGGCCACACAGCACTTCTACCTCCAGCTTAAATCAGGATACTTGGACCCTGGCCGTGCCCCCTGCAGTCTAAACTAGCCCTGCATGTCCCCAAGCCGGGGCAGCTCCTGAGTCCAGCCCTCAGCTAGGAAAGTAGTTTTGTCCAAAGTGCTGGAACCATCCACTGTGCACCAGGCTGAGCTGTGACGACACAGAGCATTATCCTCAAGGTTCAGTGGGGGGAGCTGCAGGATGCGGCAAGATGAGCCCGGAGACAGGAAGGAAGCTAGGAGGGGAGAGAGGGGTGGGGGATAGGGAGAGAGACAGAGAGAAACAGAGGCACAGAGAGAGAGAGAGACATACATACAAAGAGACAGGGAGTGGAAAGAGAGAAGGTGGGAAGAGACTGCGGGAGAGAGAGACAAAGAGAGAGGGAAACTGGGAGGAGCAAAAAGACGGATAAAAACAGAGATGGGGGAAGGCTAGAGAAAGATAAGGCTGGAGGGGGACAGACAGATGGGCTGATAGGGAGGGCTCTGAGGAGGGGTCCGGTGAGGGGCTCTGCTGCTGGGCTCCCCAGGGCTCCCAGGGTGCACAAGATGAGTCCTCCCCACCTGGAGAAGGAGGTGGGGGCATTAGCCCTATGGGGCTGTCCCCTGAGGGGCCCCTGCCGCGGGGAGGGGGCAGAGCCTCTGACTTCCTGCAGTTGAACACGCCTGGCCATCGAAGCGGGCTGCAGGGGGTTGGAAAAAGGCAGGCAAACGCTGACGGCAGGAAGGCGAGGGTGTTGGGGTAAGGGAAGCCGGGGACTGCCTGGCCTGGCCTTTCCTGCCTGCGGTGGGGCACAGAGAAATCCCCTGTCTGTCTGTCCTTCCTTCCTGGCCAGGTGGGAACCAGTGACGTCAGGCCTCAGAGCAAGGGCTCCGGGGCACCATGTGGCAGCTGGGTGTCTGACGGGAGCCTCCCACCCATTCTGAGAGGCCAAACCTGGCTGGGGCTGGGGAGGGCTGGGGCCTTTCACTCGCCGAAGCTCTGCTCCTCATGAGCTGTGCCCGTCGGGGCCTCACCTGGGGGGCCTCAGGCTCTGAATCTGGAAGACGGGCTAACAGGACCAGCCTTGGAGGGCGGGTGCGAGGACGAAGTGAGTCGACACATGTAAAGTGTTAGCACAGTGCCTGGCGCCGGTCAGGCCATGTCTGAGCACCTCCCATGCCACACGCCATGGATGCCCCCAATACTGGCTCTGTGACCTTGGAGTCATCGCTGCCTGATTCCCCCCGTGAGCCCACTGGTTCCTCCCAGGTGAAAGTAGAAGCCGGCCGGGGCAGCTCACATGTGGCTGACCTTCCACTGAATCCGAGAGGACTTTATGTCCTTCCAGAGCCCCGAATACAGCAGAAGTGCCTGGCAAGATGTGGTGGGTGACCCACAGGAGGCAACTGTGGCCTCCAGGGGCCACCCACCCCCAGGACCAAGGCCTCACTCTGGTGTCGCTGTCGGGCCCAGCCTGCTCCATGGCCTCGCACAGGGCTGAAAGTGTTCCTCTCTCCATGTTTTCCTGATTCCTATGTCTGACCCTTGAACCCGTCTCTCTGTCCCCGCCACTTGTAAAACCTCTCTGTTGGGGATGGGGTTTGGGGACAGCTCAGGCGGTCTAAGGGTGTGCTGCCCCCTGCCCGGCTGGCCCTGGGGTCTAAGGCCTGGCCAGTGTCCTGCGAAAGGGAGTGGGAGGGGAGAGACTGTGCTTGCGAGATGGGGAGAGACAGGGAGGGCTGTGGACGACGAGCGCGCAGACAGAGACGAAGAAAAGTGGGGGTCAGAGGGATAGGGAGAGACAGAGGGGCCAGCGGGGAGACGGCGGAGGGAGCCCCGGAGAGGAGAGCGAGCCCGGGACAGAAAAACACAGAAGGGAGAGGGAAGATGAGGCAGGGGGAAAGGAGGGAGAGCCAGAGGGAAGGAGCAGCAGAGGCAGAAAGAGAGCGAGCGAGCGCACTCGGAGTCGGGGCGGGGTGAGACAGAGACAGACAGGGACCGCGGGGAGAAAGAGGGGAAGGAAAAAGAAAAGCACGAGCGAGCCAGGCCGAGCGGCCAGGAGGGGGGAAGGAGCGAGAGGAGCGGGCGGCGGAGGCGGAGGCAGCGCTGGGCGAGGCAGCCTCGACCGCGGGCGCCGAGCGGGCGGGTCCCAGAGGGCGCGGGGCGGCCCGACCCCCGACGGCCGAGCGCGGGCCCGGGGCGGGGCGGGGTGGGGGCGCGCGCGGGAGGGGCGGGGGGCGGGGCGCGGCCGGGCGGGGCGCGGCGGGGGCGGGGCGCGAGGGCGTGTCCGCAGCGGAGCCGCCCCCGCCCCGCCCCCGGGCTGCGCGGCGCGGCTGAGCCGGGCCGGGGCGCCGGGGCCGGGGGCGGCTGGCGCGGGCAGGAAGCGCCTCGCGGCCCGGGCCCGCCCCCCGCCTCCTGCCGCCTCCCGGCTCCCGGTTCCCGGCCGCGCCGCGCCCCATGCACTCGCCGCGCCGCGCAGCCCGCGCTCGCCCGGATGGCTCGTCGCGCCGCGGGCGGCGCACCCCTTAGCGCCCGGGCCGCCGCGGCCAGTCCCCCGCCGCCGCCGCCGCGCCCGCCATTCTGGGCGCCCCCGGGGCCGCGGGGCCCGCCGCCGCGCCCGCCCCTGCTGCTGCCACTGCTGCTGCTCCTGGGGACGGCGCGGGCCGGCGCCCTGGAGATCCAGCGCCGGTTCCCCTCGCCCACGCCCACCAACAACTTCGCCCTGGACGGCGCGGCCGGGACGGTGTACCTGGCGGCCGTCAACCGCCTCTACCAGCTGTCGGGCGCCAACCTGAGCCTGGAGGCCGAGGCGGCCGTGGGCCCGGTGGCCGACAGCCCGCTGTGTCACGCCCCGCAGCTGCCGCAGGCCTCGTGCGAGCACCCGCGGCGCCTCACCGACAACTACAACAAGATCCTGCAGCTGGACCCCGGCCAGGGCCTGGTGGTCGTGTGCGGGTCCATCTACCAGGGCTTCTGCCAGCTGCGGCGCCGGGGCAACATCTCGGCCGTGGCCGTGCGCTTCCCGCCCGCCGCGCCGCCCGCCGAGCCCGTCACCGTGTTCCCCAGCATGCTGAACGTGGCGGCCAACCACCCGAACGCGTCCACCGTGGGGCTGGTGCTGCCGCCGGCCGCCGGCACCGGGGGCAGCCGCCTGCTGGTGGGCGCCACGTACACCGGCTACGGCAGCGCCTTCTTCCCGCGCAACCGCAGCCTGGAGGACCACCGCTTCGAGAACACGCCCGAGATCGCCATCCGCTCCCTGGATGCGCGCGGCGACCTGGCCAAGCTCTTCACCTTCGACCTCAACCCCTCCGACGACAACATTCTCAAGATCAAGCAGGGTGCCAAGGAGCAGCACAAGCTGGGCTTCGTGCGCGCCTTCCTGCACCCGCCCGACCCTCCGCCGGGCGCCCCGTCCTACGCGTACCTGGCGCTCAACAGCGAAGCGCGCGCGGGCGACAAGGAGAGCCAGGCGCAGAGCCTGCTGGCGCGCATCTGCCTGCCCCGCGGCGCCGGCGGCGACGCCAAGAAGCTCACCGAGTCCTACATCCAGCTGGGCTTGCAGTGTGCGGGCGGCGCTGGCCGCGGCGATCTCTACAGCCGCCTGGTGTCCGTCTTCCCCGCGAGCGAGCTGCTCTTCGCGGTCTTCGAGCGGCCCCAGGGACCCCCCGCGGCCCGCGCGGCCCCGGCAGCGCTCTGCGCCTTCCGCTTCGCCGACGTGCAAGCCGCCATCCGCGCCGCGCGCACCGCCTGCTTCGAGGAGCCCGCGCCCGACGTGGTGGCGGTGCTCGACAGCGTGGTGCAGGGCACCGGGCCGGCCTGCGAGCGCAAGCGCAACATCCAGGTACACCCAGGCGACGGGGCCGGGGGGACAGCGTGCGGCTGACTAGGCGGGCTGTGCGCCGAGCCGGCCACAGGTGTGAGCGTGTGTGGGGATCCAGGTGTGTCCTCTGGGCCACGAGTGCATTTTCGGGGATCCAGGTGTGCTCGCGAGGATACAGGTGTCAGCCGAGGTGGGGCACATGGCCCAGGAGTGCGCGTGCAGGCGCTCACGTGTGCTGGATTACAGGTGCGCATACGTAGGTGCGCGGAGTCCCGGTTTCAGGTGGTACTTAGGTGCTCCCTGAAGAAAGACAAAGGTACGCATATAGCCCGGGTGTGCACGTGGGGGTCTAGGCGCTGGCTGAGCGCACAGCGGGTGAGTGCGTGTCTGACCAGAGGTGCCTCTGATCTGGCGGTGTGGGCCTCTCAGGGCTGCCGTTGGGAGCTGGCAGACGTGTGCACGGGTGTGGCAGGTGTGCGGGGAGGCATGCAGGTGTGGGCCAGGGCCCTGCAGATGTGCGGGGTGGTGGCAAGGTGGGAGTGATAGGGGTATGTGCACCAGACTTTTGTGTCATCAGGCTGGGTCGTGCAGGAGTGTAGGGCAGACATGTGTGTGCTGCAGGGACACTGGTGCAACAGGGCGGGCCTGGCCGTGCAGTGGGACGTGTGTGGCAGGGGACACAGGTGTTTGGGAACCAGCAGGTACTCTGGGGAGGCCGCTGGTTGGCAAACAGGTGTGTTGCTGAGGTCAGCTTTTATTCACTCATTCAACCCATATTTATTGAGCACTTAGCATGTACCAGGCATAGAGGCCGTGGGGTAGACACTTGTGGAATGCCTGCTCAGCACATCACATGGCATAACTCTGGTTCTCATAATGACCCCCTGAGATGGGCTGTGTTCTCATCCTTGTTTCATAGATGAAGAAACTGAGGCACAGAGAGGTTAAGTAACTTGCTCAAGATCACACAGCTGGGAACTAGCAGAGGCAAGATTTGAATCCATGCTATCTGGCTTCAGCATCTGTGTTTGTAATGCTCCTGAGCTTTTGCTGCCTTACAGACATGGAGCTCAGTGTGTGTGTGTTGGAGGAGTCCCTGTGGATGAGCGGGGGGAGGTGTCGGGGCCCGGAGAGCAGAGGGAGGTAGACAGGCCTGTGTGCAGCACCTCGGTGTGCAGGGGCCAGAGAGGGCCGTGGCGCTCAGCAGGGAATGAGGAGGGGCCGGGCGTAGGGGCACAGCAGCTGGGTGGGAATGGGGCCAGGTGTCTGGGGCTGGGTTGGGCAGTGGCGAGGGGGCCAAGTTGAGATCAGTGGGTGTGCTGACCTTGGGGGGACGTGACACAGGGGGAGCCCGGCCGGCTGGCCACCCTGAAATAAAGGTCACGGTTGGTGGGTGGGGCAGACTGTCCCGGGGAGCAGTTCTGCCACCGCAAGGGTCGGCCAGGTCGGGGCTGGCTGCCCAGCGCCACAGCGGGAGCATCCACCATTCCCCTGCCCAGAGCTACGTCCCCCAGTGGGCTGTGTTTGAGGGGACAAGCTTTGTTCTGGGGTTCTCAGGCTCCGAGGAGGTGAGTGGGGAGCCAAACCCTGCCCTGTGCAGGGAAAACCCTGCTGGGGCCAGGGTCGAGGCTGGGCCAGCCCCAGGCCTTCCTCCAGCCTTTCCAGGCCTGCGTGTCCACCCAGGCCCTGAGTGTGAGTTGATCTGTGGGATTCCTCACCCGGCCGCCGCGGTCTCCCCCTCCCCCTCTGGCAGGAGCCGTCCTGGTTCCCACGGTCTCTCGTCCCCAGCCTGGCCTGGCGCAGTGACTCACTCTGCTGGAGGGGGCTGGGGCTTCCCTCTCCTTAGGGGGGCAGGGCCTCTCCAGGGACACCACCCCAGGGACAGAGTGGCCAAGGGCCTCCTCCCCACCCCAAGGCGAGGCGGATTCCCGGCTCTCCTCGGCCACTCTCCCTATGTCCCCAACAGCCCTCTCCCCTTCCCCATCCCCGACTGTGGGCCCAGGCCAGTGCCAAGGGGCAGTGTCTCCCAGGTGTGTCCAAGGCCCCAGGGTTGGGGCCTCTAGCACAGCTGCGGGCATGGTGGGGGTGGTTATTCTTGGGCCTGGCCTGCTGCCAACTCCCCAGTTACAGGCTAAGAACCTGGGTCAGATCCTACTCTGTCGCTTCCCAGCTGTGTGACCTCGGCAAGTGATTTAACCTCTCTGAGCCTCAGTTTTTTCATCTGTAAAGTGAGGACAATAAAAATAAATCTCTAAGGATTGTTTTAAGGGCTCAGTGAATTAATTACTATAAAGCACTTCGTACCTGGCATGTGGTGAGCACCTGATAGATGTCTGTTGTTGTTGTTGTTATTGCCCCAGGGCCATTATTAGCACGGGTCTGGGCTTGGTCCTGGGCAGCAGTGACCCATTTTGGCTTGTTGTGCAGCAGTAAAGACCCCCCCCATCTCCCACCTCTGGCCTCAGATCGAAGCCTCTATAAACATTTCCTGGGCGCTTGCTGTGTGCCCAGCCCTGTGCTGTGTGCTGGGGACCAGTAGTGACTCAGTTTCTGCTCTCATGGACCCTGTAGGTGAGCAGAGGACAGACACGTGGCCAGGCACTTAAGCCCAGGGGCGTGAGTGCTGGGATGGGAGAACGTGGTGGGGGAGCCTGGAGAGGGGCATCGAGGCTTCTGGGGGAGGTGATATCAAAGCCGAGGCGGATGGGCCAGCTGGGGCAGAAGAAAAGGTCCAGGCTGAGGGCACAGCCTGCACAAAGACATGGACGGAGGACACAGCAGGCTAGAGCAATGGAAAGGTGGTCCTGGGGGCTGGGACAGTGGGCGGAGCCTGTGGGTGCTGGTGCAGGACGGGGTGCAGGTGGGCTGCATTGCGGAGTCCGGACTGTATCCAGGGGACATGGGGAGCCATGAAGGGTTTTATCCAGAGGAGGGATGTGATCTGAATGAGCACCTCAGTTTCCCCCTCTGTAGAATGGGAACAATGATAAAAGGCCCTGCCCCACAGGACTGTTGTGGGGCTTAGATGGGATGATACACCTAAGCTCTGCATGGAGTGCCCAGCACGTGTTTGCAGTTACTGTGATGATTTTTCATATGATTGTTTTAGAAAGTCCTTAGGTGGCTGGTGAGAAGGAAAGACGAAACGCAGGGAGAGTAGTTGGGAGGCTGGTCCATCTTGCATCTGCAAACATTTCTTGGGCACCTGCTGTGTGCCAGGGCCCGTGGTGGGCACTGGGTGCAGTGGCAGAGGCAGTGGGCCAGGCCTTGTTGTCGGGGGATGTGACGGGCCTGGTCTGAGGGCGTGGACAGAAGCAGTGGGTTTTGGATGCCAGGACGTAACCCCAGAGGTGGAGATGGGCAGGATGGAGGGGAGGAAGCTGCCCAGTCTGCCCAGCTTCGGGACAGAAGTTGGTGCAGTCGGGGTGGGGATGTGACAGAGCAGGGGGGTCTCAGGGGAGAGGATGAGTTTGGCCGGGGGTGGGGTGGTGTGGGGGGTACCAGGGGCCTGGAAACCCTTTCCCTCCGGCCCCGCCTGGCCTGACTTCTCCAGCACCAGCACCAGGTGGTCTCGGTGCTGGGGGCCTGGACTCTGCCCCTCCGTCTATTCTCCAGGGACGTCTGACCTCCAGGTGAGGACACGCAGCCTCCCGCTCGTGCTTTTGGGGTCTGTCAAGCCTGCGGCTCCGGAGCTGGCCGGGTGGTCGGGCCGTCCCCGCTTCTCTCCCGGGGGCTCTGTCCTCTGCTCTCCACCTTGAAGACAGTGGAGTCTTGGCCTCTGCTGCCCACTTCCCCTGGGGACCAGCCAGGGGAGGGAGGAGCTGCTGAGGTGTGACGTCAGAGGCGGGACCATGTCCTCCTGCCTTTGAAGGGCCCCAGCTTTGTCCCGGATTGTTTTTGGCATATTTGGGGCTTTGGACTATTTTGAGAGAGAAAGCGAGTGAGGAAATTCACCTCCATTGCGTGTAGCTTGGATCCCTTTCTTCGATTCATGTTTGAGGTGACAGCAAATTAGAAGTTGCCATGTGCTATTGTTGTTGGGGGAAACTGAGGCACAGGGTCACCCAGCAATGGGAGGGCAGGCTGAGTCTAACTCCCCTGAATCTTTCCCCTCAACCCTGGAGTGACCATAATATTTGTATTTTTAAATCACAAAGAAGACTTGACAGGGAAATGTCAGTGCTGCATTTTCAAGGTGTCTTTTTATAGTAAAGGTGGAAAAAAACCCTCAGGCAGTTTTAAACTGGCATGCGGTAGGTGGGTGCTCGTCGGCAAGAAGGCGTCTCTGAGCCAATTTAGGGGCTGAAATGCTGCGTGGAGGTGGAGGAAGACAGCTCCCGAGATGGGCTTTACATTTAGAGTTGGGCTGGGGGCTGGGAGTGAGCTCCCCGTGGCGAAGGGTACAAACAGAGACCCTTGACAGGACTTAGGAGAGGGGGTTCGGCGGGGTTGGCCAGAGAGACAGGCAGGGCTTGGGCCGGTGGATGGTTGACATCCCTCTCTGCCTGGAAATGTCATCAGTCTCCCCGCCCAGGTACATGAGGGGAAAGCTGACATCGAGTCCCGTTCTCCCACCTGTAGGCTGTGTGACCCAGGGTGAGTCATTTACCTTCTCTGGGCCTCATGCTTTCTCACTGTGGGCCTGGTGTCACTGCTGATGAGGGGGCAAATGCTGAGTGTCTGGTGGGGCTGAGGGCTGTGCAGAGGGCGAGTGCCTCTTGGCTCTCTGGGGCCGAATGGTAACCATCGCCAAGCTCCCAGTGCTGAGCAGGGACGCTGTGCCAACACTTCACAGGCACCAATGCCTGTTGGATCTCACAGTCTCCCTTGAGGCAGGAAGTGCTGTTATCCCCAGCAGATGGGGAAACTGAGGCCCAGGTCACACAGCTGGTTAGCAGGAGTGGGGCTCTGCGGCCTGGCTGTCTGGGCCCAGAGCCCACTCGGGTGACGGCTGATGTGAGCCGTGAGCTCTCGGCCCGGGGTTCTGCCTTACTTCCCCCTCCCGTGGAGATTTGGGTGGGGCCCTTTGTACAAAACCCCCATCTGTGGTAGCACCTCCACATAGGCCCCACATGGAAGCTGGGGAGCTGATGATGCCATGACTCAGTTCTAGAGTGGGGTGAGGGCGGCTGGGGCATCTGCGGAGGCCGGGGCTGATCAGGCCTCCTGAGGAAGTAGGGGAGGCAGGGGGCACCTAGCTGCGTTCATCCCTGAGAGTTTGGTCGCCTCTGGAAGGAGCGAGCTCCCTGGCCCCTTGGGTGTGCAAATGAGGGGTGTGGTCAGTTTGAATGATGTCTTGACAAATCCCTTTCAACACTGACCCCAGCCGTGGACCATTCTGGGCCCTGGGGCTGGGCAAGCCACCTCCTCCCCTCCAGAGCAGCAGCTCACTGTCCAGTGCTCGCTAGGAGGGTGGATGGAGGGTCTGTCATGGCCCTGACCATGCCTGCCATTGAGACCTGCCACACCCAGGCAGGCCCAGAGTGGTGGGTGAGTGCCAGACCCAGGTGCCCACTCCCTGGGTCCAAACCCTGGCTCCGCACCTTCCTAGCTATAGCCTTGGGCAAGTCACCTGCCTTCTCTGGGCCTCTGTTTCCCCATCAGGGAAGTGGGCTCAGTCTCGAAGAACGGGGCGGCCTGGCCTTCAGCGAGGGGTGTGTGAGTCGGCTCAGCTCCCTAGAGAGTCCAATGCACCCGCCATGGCAGCCAGTTTTCATGGCGATGAAGGAGCTGGCTCGGGTCAGTGACCTGATTGCTGGAGGGGGAACAGACCAGTGTATGTGGAAGAGGAGCACGAGGGCCTGAGGCCCCGGGCACAAGGGGTCCCTTCCCCTTTCTGGGCCTCAGTTTCCCGATCTGTGTTGGGCTGTGGGGTGGCAAGCAAGCCCTCACTCTCTCACCAGACCTGCTCCATCAGCATCGTTATTATTGGTACTGTTGTTGTTTCTCGGGAACTTATTCTGTCAGGCACTTTGCAAAGCCCTTTGCATGTAGTCTGTCTTTTAATTCCCCAGAAATGGAATGAGATGAGTGTTATCCCAAATCTACAGAAGGGGAAAACAAGGCCCAGAGAGGCTAAGTGACTCATCTGAGGTCACACAGAGGGTAAAAGGTGGAGCAGGGGTCTGGCTGCAGAGCCTGTGCTCATCACCTTTACTCCCTGGTTCTTCCAAAGACCCTGACCGAAGGGGTGGGAGCCACAGATCACAGTGGGAAGGGGTGAAGGAGTCCCTCTTAAAGGTGGAGAAACTTAGACCCAGGGAAGTTCTGCCACTGCTGGGGCTGCCTGGGGAGTGTGGGAGCTTCCCAGTGAGGTCTGCAGAGCTGCCCCACCCCCAGGCCCAGCGTGGTCCCAGGCTGGGGCCCTCCCCGGGCGTGGGCTCCTGTTACCCAGGGCGGCAGCTATCTCCCATCTTCGCCCAGTGCCTCCTGGACAACAGCTCCTGCCTGCCTGTGCGCCCAGGGGAGGGCTCGCTGGAGAGTGGCAGTGTAGGAGGGGGCTCAGCTTTGTTAGATGGCAACCCCCAAAAGGGATGAGTCAGACCCTGCCCACCCTCCAGGAGCCCCCGGACAGTCAGGGAGGGATCAGGACAGAAGATACTCTTGAGCCAGAGCTGCATGCCCACCAGCCTCGATGGGGGAGTGGCAAGGCGTCCTGGAGGAGGGCGACATTGGAGCAGAACTTTGGCAGATGGGGCCGGGGAAGGCATTCCAGGCAGAGGACACGGCAGGGGCAAAGGCCCAGGGAGTTGGTAGCACACGGCTTGGGTGGCAGGCGGAGAGGAAGCTGAGAGTGTAGGGGTCTGGGGCGCCAGCCAAGGATTTGGATGCTGTCCTGTGGGCTACAGGAAGCCAGCAAGGCTTCTGGGGAAAAGCATGACATAGTCGATCTGGTTGGAGAAGGGCCTCCGTGGCTGCCGGCCCCTCCTTAGTCCCGCCAGGCACTGGCAGGCGCTCTCTCCCAGGGCCCCCACTGCGGCTGGGCCAGGTGACTCCTGAGGGCCTCTCCAGCTCTGAGAGCGGTGTGGAGGTTGCCATGGAAACCAGCCAGTCCCCGTGTGGGGACAGGCCCGGGAAGTCTCCAGGTGCCAGCCCCGAGGATTTGGATCCTGGCTACCTCCAGAGCATGGCCGTTTTCTTCTTCACAAAGCCTGTGTTTGGGCCAGGGCCGAACCCAACAGGCGGCCCCCTCCTGCTGACACTCGGGCCACCGAGGTCTGCCAGGCGAGCAAGGCCTACCCGGCCCAGGCCACCACACTGTGCCCTGAAACCCGATAAATCACCACCGGAGGAGGAAGCTTGACTCCATCACCAGGCCAGCCAGGCCTGTGGGCGTGAGTCGCCTTCTGCTCCATCGGTGAATCCTGGGTGCGGGGGGCGGAGGCCTTGAGGTGCAGGCCAGGCCGGAAAGGAGCTGTGCCAGCTCGGCGGCCACCTCTGCCCCATCCCCCTCCAGGATCGTCCACCAGCTGTGTTTGAGCTGATTGAGCCCTGCAGAAGTGGCCATCTCCTTGATGGGCCTCAGTTTCTCCAGTTGCAACCCAGGGCCTTTCCAGCTCCAAGCGGCCAAATTCCAGTGGCTGTTGGCAGCGCCAGCTGCAGCCGCGGTGGAGAGGCTGCGCTGGAGGCTGAGGACTCTAGAGCCAGCCTGCCTGCGCTGGAGGCTCGCAGCGGGCAGTGCTGGCTGTGGCACCCAGCACAAGTCGCTTCACTGCTCTGTGCCTCAGTTTCCCCATCAACTTGTCAGGGGGTGGTGAGGGTCAAATGGGCTTATGCAGGCCAAGGTCTCCACAGAGTGAATGGTAGCTGGGTCTTCTGATGTTGTCGACATGACTGTATTGTTATTATTATGAAGCTGTCCCTTCCTGACTTGGGCGTGGTCTCTGAACTGGGATGTGGGCAACTAGAGAGAAGGACCCATGTGTCACCTCCATGTCCCCAGCACACGGACCCAACCCAGAGATGTTTGCTGGGGGCCCCAGGCCAGCCTTGTCCCCTCAGCTGCGCCCACAAGCAGTTGTGTTGTGACTCTGGGACCGAGGCCAGCACCCCCAGGGGAGGGGAGAGGCTGTGAGTTCAGGCTCCAGGCCCCTCAGGCAGGAGGAGAGGGGCCAAATGTGCCCGGAGAGGCAGCTGCAGCTCTCAGCTCCTCCTGGCCCGCTTCCCCTTCGGGAAAGAAGCGGACGGAAGCGGTCCAGGCCGAGGAGGGGCTGAACGCAGCTCTGCCACCCCGCCCCCACCGAGCGGGAGTGACTTTTCCCGAGGCCGCGGGGCCGGGAAGGATCGCTGGCTGCCCATCCCACACTGTGCTCCTCTGGGACCAGGGGGGAGGGCTGGAAATGGGGCCGGGCTGGGCTAGAATGAGAAACAGCTTTCAGAAGGGGGAGCTGGGTGTCTAGGGGGCCGTGTCCAGCTAACAAAACAACGGCTGCTTGAGTCAGCGGCTGTGGCAGCAGCTCCCAGGCAGGCCGTGGGCTCCTGACGCCCTGTGCACGGTGAGGGTGGCGCTGCTGGTCCAGCCTCGGATGCTTGACTTCAGGAAGTGGTGGAGCGGCTTGTCCGGGGGGGCTCCCCTGTGCTCTGGCGTCCCTGAGCCTCTGCCTTGGTGGCCTGCTTAGCTAATTGGGGGCGTTAATTGAGCACCTACAGTGCCTAGTACTGAGAGCTGCTGCGGGCTGAGCCCTTTCCAGGAGTCCTCTGTGATGGGTGCTCTGACTGTCCCCATTTTACAGATGAGGGGACTGAGGCTCAGAGAGGGTGGGGCGTCGCACAGTTAAGAGTTAAGAGCTGTGAGACTTAGCATGTCCAGAGCCTCAGTTCCTCTGTCTATAAAATGGGGACACAGAAGAGTGTGTGTGCCCCAGGTGGTTGTGAGGTGACTCTGGGTGCCTGCACACAGCAGGTCTCTGGTCCAGGCCGGCCTCAGACCTCAGCAGGGAGTTGCCCCTCCAGGCTATGTCCGGATGGCGGGAGGGCTCAGCATGCCAGTTGTGGGTAGACAGACATACTGTCCTCAGGGTGGCCTGGCTGGCTGGTTCATGTGGCCCTTCCAGAGGGTGGCCAGCTGGCCTGGATGACCTTAGTGCCCTGGAATGGGGTGACCCACTTCCTCCAGAGATGGGGTCAAGGAAACCGAGGCAGGCCTCTCTGAAGCTCTGGAACGGTCAACCCAAGCTGTAGTGTCCATTGCCATTTGTCTGTTTTTCTGCCTGATTCCAGCAGCCTGCGCCAGGTGGGGAATTACTGTGCTGTGTGTCCTGAGGAAGCCTCTGTTCCTCTCTGTGCCTTGGCTTCCTCAAGGTGCTGCTTTTCCTTTCTGGCTCAGGGCCAGGCCTCCTGACTGTTGCTCGCTGGCCTGGTTGGCCATCCTCCCTTCCCAGGCCTCCAGGAAGCGAGTGTCCGCATCACTCACTGGGAGGTGCTGGTATTTCCTTTGGCGGCAGGCGGCTTCCTCCTTGGCGTAGGGGCAGTTGCCAGAGGGCCCCCAGAGCCGAGTCCATCCTGCCCCTCCCAGGGCCAGCACACAGCAGCCCCGTGGCTCTTTCCATGCCTCAGTTTACCCTCGGTGGAGGGTCAGCTCAGTGGAGTGGTAGCCCCATGGCTGTGGTGTTCTGAGAAGCCGCTGAGGTGGGAGGGAGGCAGCTGGGTTTGGGAGTCGCAGGGATGGCCTCAAATCCTGACCCAGTCATGTGCGGCTGGTGGGCAGCCTTGAGAACGCTTCCCCTGTACCCTTGGAGCTGCGGCCGAGCGAGTCCAGTGGCCCTCTGTCTTGCCCTGGCTTCTGAGATCTGTAGACTGTGCCCGTCAGACCCCCACCACGGACCTGCCTCTCTCTGCTTGCTGCGCTCCTCTAGGGCTGTCTCTGGGGCGTTCTCCTGGCCCGTCTGCAGCTGTCTGAGCTGAGGGAGGAGCTGGCCAGGATGGGGCTCAACGGAGGCTGCAGAGGGGCAGGCCAGGTGGAGAGGGCCTTGAGGGCCCAGGAGCAAAGTTTGAGTTTATGTTGAGGGCACTGGGGATCCACTGAATGCTGTTGAGCTGTGGAGGGGACACTACCTGCTTTGTGTTGTGTTTTTTGTTTTTGAGGAAGATTAGTCCTAAGCTAACATTCGCCCCCAATCCTCCCCGCCTTGCTGAGGAAGACTGGCCCTGAGCTGACAGCCGTGCCCATTGTCCTCTGTTTTATGTGGGACACCGCCTCAGCATGGCTTGACAAGTGGTGTGTAGGTCCACACCCGGGATCCAAACCAGTGATCCCCAGGCTGCCAAAGCAGAATGTGTGAACTTAACTGCTGTGCCACTGGGCCGGCCCCTGCATTGTTTTTTTAAGTAAACATTTTACTTTGGACTAATTTTAGATTTACAGGAAAGTTACAAAGGTAGTACAGACAGTTCCTGCACACTCTCCCCTCGGTTTCCCCATTGCCAAGGTCTTACTCGGGTACATTTGTCACAAGGAGGAGACCCACATTGGACTGAGCCCTCCTCTAAACTCCAGGCGGGACTCCCGGAGCGCCCCTCCTCTTCCAGGATCCCGCGTTGCATTTAGCGCTTTGCCGGTTTAACAGCAGCTCCCTCTGCTGCAGTGGGGGGCGGTGGGTGAGCGGCCGCCTGCAGCCCGCTGCTTCAGACCAAAGGGGAGGACTGTGTGCTTTCAGCTCCTCGCTTTACCGGGATCGCGGGTCGATCGCAGTCAGAACCTTGAGGCGGGGAGGTGCCTTCACGCCCCAAGCACAAAGCACCAACAGCCGGCGCAGTCTGCACCTGGGACGAAACCGCTGGGTCTTGCAACCTGCCGTGGTGCCCGCCACCGACACCGCCTCCTCCTCGCAGTGCCAGCTGCAGCAGGACTGAGGTGTGGGGGGGCTCTGCAGGCAGGATGTGGGAGGCCTGAGAAGCCAGGCTCTTGAAGCTCTTGCTCCAAATGGCTTCCTGGGGAGAAAAAGTCAACACAATTACAGTTGGTAGTGAAATCAATATGTCAGAGTTTTAATGGGAGAGTGGGCAGAACTGAGCTCTGGCCCCAGGAGGCAGCCAGCTAGAGGGGGAAGGGGTGTCTTGCTCTTAGAAAAGAGCTGAGACCGGAGGCAGTTGCTCATCCCTTTTTTAAAAAAATTTTTTTGCACCAGCTTTTTTTTTGAGGAAGAGTGGCCCTGATCTAACATCTGTGCCCATCTTCCTCTATTTTATGTGGGATGCCTGCCACAGCATGGCTTGACAAGTGGTGCATGGGTCCACACCCAGGCTCTGAACTGGCGAACCGTGGGCCACTGAAGTGGAACGTGTGGACTTAACTGCTGTGCTACCAGGTGGGCCCCTCATCCCATTTTAGAGCAGGATAAAATTAAGTTCTTAGAGGAACGAAAACTAGCAGCCAGGTGTTGTCTGGGCCTGAACACCTGCCTCCCCTGTGGTGCCACACACACAGCAGATGTACAGTTAACCCATATTTTTCCCTCAGTTCTCCAGTACCCAGCACGGCAGTGTTGTTCTCAGTCTCTCTGCTTGGAAAGGAAACAGCTGAATACAGTCATTCACACTTTAGTTAAAATTAATTTTCTTTCTAGTAAACACTCACCCCAGAGCACAGTCTCTGCTCTGGAGGAGCTCATGCACATGCTACTGTGATAAATGCCAGTGGTGTTACAGAGGAGGGGAGATTTTGTTTGAGCCACATCTTGAAGGGTGGCTAAAAACTTGCTGCCTGGGCACGCCTGGCAGAGGGAAGTGCATGGGTCAAAGCAAAGGGGACTGCTGGGCTAGGGGAGATATGAGTGGCTCAGAAGTGTGGGAAGGGCATTGGCTGCTGAGGGAACAACATGAAGGTTCAGGAGCCCTCGCGGGAAAGCACGGCCACATTTGAGAAGCTGCAGAGGTTGGTGTGGTTGGAGCAGAAGGTAGGGCGGAGGAAAGAAGTGGGACTTGGGACCTGAGTAGTTGGCGGGGGCCAGATCATGAAGGCCTGGAATGCCAGGCTCCATCCTGAGGACAGCCGGGAGCCAGGGAAGGGCTTTATGTCAGGGAGGGGTGACCAGTTCTGTGCTTGGGAAGGTGGCCTGGGGACCAGAGGCCCCTGCGCTCAGCCATGCGGTGTGGAAAGGCCTGGGCCAGGGGTGGGGCACATGCAAGGCGGTGCCGATGTCGGGGTGGGATTTGGGGCCTCGGAGCTGACTGCCCCTGGAGACCAAGTTCAGCTGAGGCCACCCTCAGGCAAGCTGCCCATCCCCAAGCCCACTGTCCCCTTTGCCGGGCCTGCAGCCTCTTCCCCTTCCTGCCAGGCCCAGGGCCTCATGTCCCAGCGTCTGTCCGTCCATTGGTCATTTCCAGCCAGCCAGCCAGCCTGCAGCCCTGTGGTCTCCCCAGGGAGTCAGCCTCCCCTTGGAGTACAGATTACTCAGAGCGGCCGGTCCGTTACTTCTCCTTTAAGTTTTTTTTAAATTTTATTTTTAGGATAAGAAAAAAAAAGTTGGAGGCAAGGCTTTGTAGAAAATTCCTTTGGTGCAGAATTGATGGCTGTGGACTTCAGGGGGCGGGGGTGACAGTGGATCTGGCCTGACCTCTGCAGCCACCCCCCGCCGGCTGAGCTGGGTGCCTGCGCCTGCCTCCCCCTGGACCCCATCGCAGGGCCGGGACCTCCGGGGTCCCCTCCCCACCCCTCCTTCCCACCCCTCCTGGAGCTCAGGGAGGAGACACATGTCCCCTGGGCGAAAGTCTACAACAACTTCTCATTTAAGGACGCGAGTAATCCATAGTCAGTGAGGAAAAGTTCCGTCACCTTCAGGGAAAGGCCCCCATGCAGCCCTCGCCCACTGCCCCTGCCTGCTGGAGCCCCCTCCCTGTAGCTGAGGGGGCGGGCCAGGAATCTGGGGACAGGGGGCAGCACCCTCTTTCCAGGGCTGGCCCCCAGCACGGGCGCACACGGGGAAGGCTGGCAGGCTGGGTCTGGAGCTGGAGGACAGAAGGCGCCATGTCCAAGACAGTCTGGGGAGGTCACTCTAGGCAGGTAACAGCAAGCGCAAAGGCCCCGAGCCACTTCCACATCCCAGCCCCTGGGCAGGTACCAGAGACATGCCCGTTTTGTAGTTGAGTAAACTGAGGCTCAGGGAAGTGGTGGGACGTGCCCAGGTCACCCCCAGCCATCCTGTGGTGGAAGATGCCCCCTCGTGGGTTCTGGCCTAGGGCATCCCCAGCCTCACCCCGTCTCTGGGCTCGGGGCGTGACCCCCAGGGATGTGCCAGGAAACAGCCTCCCCAGAAGCCCATTGGGCCGCAACTGTGTTTATCGGCCCAAGGACGGAGGACCCAGTATTGTTTTCTTTTGAAAACCAGCTGAGTTTTTGTTGCAAAACCCATGCAGCACGTGGTCAACATGTCAGGCTTGCAGAAAGCACAGATAAGAAAAAGCCCTCTAAAGCCACACCCTAAAGCCAGTGATGATGCTGCATTCTCCCGACCTTCGAAGTACCCGCTCAGAGTCTTCGAGGCCCACGTCCCAGCATCCAGGGCGGAGGCGCGGGCTCCTGTGTGCCGCCAGCTTCAATCCTGGAGGCCTGGCATCGCGGCTGGTCATCTGGAGCCGGCCACTTCCCTTCTGAGCCTGTTTCCCCATCTGTGACACGGGGCCTCATAGGGCTGCCAGGATTCAGGCAGTTTATGCACGGGCTTGGAGCAGTGTCAGTTCCCAGTAACTGCGGCTCATTATTATGGTTACTGTCGTGGCTGTTACTTTATTGTTTATGCACCAGTTTTACCAAAATGGCTCCAGGACATCCTGTGACTTTTCTCAGCCAGACTTCTTTCTGTCATAATCGATGCAGATTTGTGCTGTCGCTGAGGGGTGGGGGTGGCTCTCCTGGACCATGTGGCATAATTTACATGCTCAGGCCTGTCGGACACTGAGGTTGTGTCCTCCTGTCCCCTCTTCTAAACCGTTCTGTGTCTGCATCCTTGTGGACTTGCCCTTCCCTTCTCAAGGGTGCTTCCTGGAGGCCTGCTTTGTATCTTTGTGCAAATTGCAGAAGGAACCTTTGAAAGGACCACCAAGACCCAGAGAAAGGTGGGAAAGGTGGCAGCAAGTGCAGGGGACGGTCAGGGACTGGGGTCACCAGCCGCAGTTGTCCTGCTCCTGTGAGGAGGGGCTGGTTTGCCACTTGAGGTGGCACCGGCTGATGTGGACTGTGCATTTGGACACACCTGGCCTCCGTTTACCCATCTGTAGTGTGGGCACATTAGGGGATGTGTGCTTGGGGGAGGAGGAAAGGGCCTCAGTTTGGAGAGGCCTCAACCTGGGGTCTGGTGAGCTGCTGGGAATTTGGTGTGCTGGTGCTGGTGTCAGAGCAGGGGCGCTGGAGGAGGAAACCCCATGGTTGCTGTGGAGACACAGCTGAGAGAGGAGGGACACCTCCTGGGTGTCAGCGGGTAAGCTGAGGCAGAGGACGGCCTTGGGTGGTCTGGCGTGGGCTCCTCTGCTCTGCTCGGCTCTGACTAGCCTGGAGGGAGGCAGCTCTAAGGGCGTGAGGGTGTGTAGGCCTCACCCTGTCCCGCCATCCCTGGCCCCCTGCAAACCTTGTTCCCTCACCAGCCCTTTGCCTCCTTCACGCAACTCCTCCCGTGTGGATTCTGTGGCCGTGAACCGTCATCTCCCACGGGCAGCTCCGTGACCAAGGCTGAGGTCAGGGGTTGGTCTGGGGTCGGGGATGGGGTGCTGTGTCTGGGCCTCAGCCCAGAGCTGGGCGTATAAAGCAGGGCAGGACTTTAAAGCTCTGCTGCTGGGGCCTGAGATACATACGGTGCAGGCAGGGAGCCCAAGAAGGTTCCAGAACTGAGGTCTGATGTGCTGCTTCTCTTCCAGCTGCAGCCGGAGCAGCTGGACTGTGGGGCCGCGCACCTGCAGCACCCGCTGTCCGTCCTGCAGCCCCTGAAGGCTGCACCCGTGTTCCGCGCCCCCGGCCTCTCCTCCGTGGCCGTGGCAAGCGTCAGCAACTACACGGTGGTCTTCCTGGGCACCATCAGCGGGCGGCTGCTCAAGGTAGGGCTGGGGGAGGGGCGGAGCGGCTGAGGGGGCGGGAGAGGGCAGGCTGTGCACATGGCCTCTACAGGTCCAATAGTAGCCTTCATTTTCTCCGTTTGCTCAGCACTTTACAGTTTACAAAGTATTTTTCATGTCTGTCTCTTCCACTCTTGCTCGTGACGGTGTGTGGCCCGTTGTGAGAGAGGGGAGTCTAGGACCGAGAGTGCACCCCTCTCTCAGGTCTCCTCACCCGGGGCTCTGAGGTAGGCGGATCCGAGGTCAAGGCTCTGGGCTCTGCCACTTGCTAGCTCTTTGACCTTGGGCAATGCACTTTCTCTCTCTGGGCCTCAGTTTCCCCGTCTGTGAAGGGCTGTAAGCCCTGCCTCTCGAGATTGTTGTGGGGCTTTGACAGGGGCCAGGCTACAGCCTGGCAAGTGGGGGCTCTCATTGCCATCTCCTCCTCCACTCCACCAGCCACTCTCTGAAGCCCCCCCATGACTGGTGTCTGGAGGTGACAATGCCTGGCCCTGAGATTCCTGGAGCTGGGAGGGGGAAAGGAACCCGGGTTTCCCATTCTGGGCAGGAAGAACTTGGCGGGGCCCCCGGGTGAGGGCCTGGACCTGCTCCCCGCTCCCCGCACCAGGCACCCACTGCCTTTCAGGAAGGCTGGCTGCTGGCGGGGCCTCGCTGCACCAGGCCCTGGGCTAATTGCCTCCCATCCAATAATCCAATTCCCTCCACTGCCCAGGCAGACGCCACGGGCCGGGAGTGGGGTGGGCAGGGTGGGGGTTGGAGCCCTAGCCCGCCTGCCCCAGGACCCTTGCTGGCCCCCTGGCAGTGGTGGGTAAGATGCCAGGCGGGAGTGAGGGGGGGCGGCATCCTCCTCAGCCTTAGAGGCCGTTGTTAAGGGTTCTTAGATAGTGGGCCTTGTGTTTGGGGTCGGATACTTGGATTCCAATCCTGGCTCCCCGCCCCCAGCTCTGTGACCTGGGCGTGGTTCCTTCTCACCCTGAGCCTCTTTTTCCTCATCTGTCATGGGGAAAATGAGCCAGACTGTCCAGGACTGTGGTCAGTCCACTGTGATGATGCCTGTGCGTGTGGAGAGCAAGGAGTCTCCTGACCCCTGGCCCGTGAAGCTGCAGTTATTAGGCAGCACTGTCTACCCAGCCTCGAAGGGCATGTCAACGGCATCGTCTTGTGTAATTCTCACACTCTTGTGAGGGAGGCAGAGCCGTGAGTCCCATTTCACAGGTGAGGACGCTGAGGCTCTGAGGGGAGAAGTGACCGCCCCAGAGTCACACAGCGGCAGCTGGGGTTGAATGGGTCCCGTGGGCCCAGAGCCCACACTGTCCCTCTGCATGGACCTCCTTGCTCACTGCCCTGTGCTGGGCAGTGCCTGTCCCTACTCGGGGCTTAGATCACTACGGCCAGCCCAGGCCCCGGGGCCCAGGAGGTGCTAATGGACAGTGAAGGAGTGGAGATGCATCGAGTGTCTGCTGGGTGCCTGGGGGCGGGGTGGCGGGAGAGGGCTGAGCCTGGGCCAAGCTGCCAGGGGCAGCCCCCGCCAAGAGGCCGCCTGGGAGGAGGGCCGTCTCGGTTGGCACCGAGCCTGGGGAGAGAGCAGCTTCAGTTTGCTGAGCAGGAGGCACGTGGGGAGCTTCTCTAGAAGAGGCACTGGGAGGCCAGGTCTCGGCCTCTGTTGCACTTGGCCGAAGGGGGAGGGGAGCGAGATGCCAGGAGGGAGCACAGCAGGGCAGAGGCCTGGAGGCTGGAATGCGTGTTGGGTTGAGTGGGTGGAGACAAGGCTGGCAGAGTAAGTTGGGGTTGGATCGTCAGGGCCTTGAATGCCTGAAAAGGTTTATTCCGTAAGCAGGAGGGAGCCACTTAATGGTTTGGGAGCCCCAGAGGAGGGCCGGGTGGTAGGAGGCCCCAGGGAGCTGCCAGGAGGCGTCTAGACCACTCCTACAGCTCAGTGCCCAGGAGCCTTGGAAGGGCGGCATGTTGGGGATGTGCAGGGCCAGCTGACAAGGCAGAGTGTGATGGGCTCTGACGGGCCTTGTCAGTTCTCAGGAGGACGTGCAGGTCCAGAGACGCCACCGGGTCCCAGCCAGTCCTCCTGTCAGGACCTTGGGCCTCACCCCCCAGCCTCAGCTTTCGACTCTGGGGTCAGACAGGCCTAGGCTGGCATCGTGACCCTGAGGTATCTTCATTTTGTGACTCTTGCCAAGTCCCTTGGCCTCTCTGGGCCTCAGTTTCCTCATCCATGAAATGGGCATGAGAGAGGCGGAAGGAGAAGCATGGCCCCTCCGCACTTTGTGCTGCCTTCTCGTTTAGTGCTCCCACAGCCCTGCGGGGCAGGGGCCTCAGTAGTCCCACTCGGTCAGGAAACTGAGGCCCAGAGAGGGGAGGAGGTTTGGACAACTTGTTCATTTGTACAGCTTGTAAATGTCAAAGCCAGAATTCAAACCCAAGTCCCTGCTCTTAGGCATGATGCCAGACAGGCTCCCAGGGAATCTTTGTAAACTGTAAAGTTCTTGTGCATTCACAGCGTGGGGTGTGTTGGAGATCAATCAGCAGGGAGTTCCTGGTGGGGGCACAGCAGAGGGAAAAGTGTGGAGGCTGGACCCCCTGCCCTCCCTTCCACGTCTGCGAGTGCCCACCATCCTGGAAGGGCCTGAGAGAGGACGGGGAGGCCCAGCCCCAAGCCTGGGTCAGGTCCCCCCCGAGGGACAGCTCCCCTGTGTTTGCCTCCCCCTGCCATGGGCACCCTCCCAGCACACCATCACCCTCACGGCCGTGCGGCACCCCCACAGATCAACCTGAACGAGAGCATGCAGGTGGTGAGCAGGCGTGTGGTGACAGTGGCCTATGGGGAGCCAGTGCACCATGTCATGCAGTTTGACCCAGCAGACCCCGGGTACCTTTATCTGATGACATCCCACCAGGTAAGGCTGCAGCCCTGGCCTGCCCAGTCCCAGGACAGGCCCAGCCCTCTTGCTTGCCTTGCCTTTGCACGTGCTGTTCCTCCCACCGGGATCCCCCTCCTCCCCCATCCCCTCTGCCTGCTCACCTTCCCCCCACACCCCAGCACAGACCTAACCTCTGCAGGGAAGCCTTGTTTCCCCCGTGATAGCATTGAGCCTCAGTTTCCCCAGCCTCTCATGGCCCTGCCATGCTGACTCCCCAGGGGGAGGGGCCGGCAGCCCCATTGAGCTGGGCCCTCGCCTCTGCCTCCAGATGGCCAGGGTGAAAGTCGCCGCCTGCGCCATGCACACCACCTGCAGGGACTGCGTGGGTGCGGCCGATGCCTACTGCGGCTGGTGCGCCCTGGAGACGCGGTGAGGCTCCCTGGGCTGGGGTTAGGGCTGCGAGGCTTCGGCCGGGGGAGCCCACCTGGGTCCTGACCTGGGCTGTGCCGCTCCAGGTGCACCCTACAGCAGGACTGTGCCAACTCCAGCCAGTGGCACTTTTGGACCAGTGCCAGCAAGGGGCCTGGTGGGTGTCCCGCCATGACCGTCCTGCCCGCTGAGATCGACGTGCGCCAGGAGTACCCGGTGAGTCTTGAGGGACCCGGGACCCAGCTCAGGGGGATGCGGGATGGGGAGCCGCCCTTCACTGAGGTGGAGACTCTGCCCATGGCGCCCGGAGACCTGGAGGCCACTCACGAAAGCTGTGAGAACGCCTGGGCTTTGCTCAGTGGGTCCCGCGTGCAGCCCGTGCCGGTGCGCACCGCTGCCTCCGCTATGCCTGGCAACTCTACGAAGTGGATGCTCGTTACATCCCCATTTTGTAATGAGGAAACTGAGGCACAGAGAGGTAAAACGACTTGCTCAAGGTCTTAGAGCCACGGCAGAGCAGAGCTGGGATTTGAATCCAGGGGGCAGGCTCCAGAGTCGCAGGAGTCCCGGGAGTCCCAGGAGGGCGGGGGCAGGTTGGAGGATGGGAGGGGAGTGAGCCCCGCCTTCCTGCCTTGTCCCAGACCTAGCACTGGGGAGGGGAGCCACCTTATCCTCAGAAACAGATGAATCTGCAGAGTGGGGGCAAGTGGCTCTGGCCGTCACCTCTGCCCAGGAGGCCTGGAGCTGTTGCAGCCCCCTCCCCAGCCACGGTGGGCTCCCGCAGCAGGGGTGGTTCCAGGCCCTGGCCAAGGGATGGGGCTGAGGGACAGACAGGCCTGGCTCCCACCCCGCTCTGCCCTCAGTGACATCTCTAGGCTGGGTACCCTCACCTATCATGAGGGAAGATGATGGTTCTGGTGGCAGGTGGGCTTTGTGCCCCCTCCCCATTATTACGTGTCACAGAGTGCTTCCCACCTGGATCTTGTCATGTAGACGGGCATAGGTTTGTCCGTCATTGGTTCATCATTCATTCTTTCATCAAATAGATTACTGAGCACCCACTGTATGCCACGGGCAGTTCTAGAGCCTGGGGGCACAGCGGGGCACAAGGCAGACAAACCCCTGGCCCTTGAGGGGCTGACATCTCGTGGGGTGAGAGAATAAGCAAGACAGAATGTCCAGATGGTGGTAGTTGTGTAGAGGGAAAGAAGGCAGAGCCCAGGGGGTGGGGAGTGAGTGCCGGGTGTGTTGACATTTTAGACCAGGTCAGAGCCGGGGACTCACTGCCAAAGTGACATCTGAGCAACAACATGAAGGAGGCGAGCCAAGGGGGTGTCTGGGAGGGGTGTTCTGGGCAGAGGGAACTGCCAGTGCAAAGGCCCTGAGGGAGGAACAGCTTGGTGGATTGGAGAGAGTCTTAGGGGTTGGGGTTGGGGGGGTCACGGGGGCAAGGTCATGCAGAGCCTCCTTGGCTACTGTAAGATGATTGGTTTCATTTTGCAGATGGGGAAGCTGAGGCCTAGAGGGCCACGTGTAGGAAGTAGCCCTCTGGCCTGGAGTCCTGGCCTCCTGCCACCCCTTCTCCCAGGGTTGCATGCCCTGGGGGTGGGGCTGGGAGGGCAGTGCCCCACTCCCCAGCTGAGGGTCTCTCGCCCCCAGGGCATGATACTGCAGATCTCGGGCAGCCTGCCCAGCCTCAGCGGCATGGACATGGTCTGTGACTATGGGAACAACATTCGCACTGTGGCCCGGGTCCCGGGGCCTGCCTTCGGCCACCAGATCGCCTACTGCAACCTCCTGCCAAGGGACCAGTTCCCACCCTTCCCGCCCCACCAAGGTGAGCCCCTCACTCGCTGGTTGTGGGTATAGCCGGTGGCAGGCTCTCAGAGGCCCAGCCCCAAAGGGCCGTAACGGTGGACTCTCAGGCACGGGAGTTCCTGATGTCACGGCCTCTGATGTCACTGGAGACTCCCTGCCCCTTTGTCCTTCTCTCCCCGGCTCCCTTGATCCGTTCCAGACCACGTGACCATCGAGATGTCTGTGAGGGTCAATGGGCGGAACATCGTCCAGGCCAATTTCACCATCTACGACTGCAGCCGCATTGGACAAGTGTACCCCCACACAGCGTGAGTGGGTGGGGCATGCCTCCGGTGGGGGAAGGAAGAGGACCAGGGAGGAGTCTTGGCTCTCAGGGAGGCCCTTGGAAGAAAAGCAGCAGTGTCTTAGAGGCAGGCAGGACCCTCAGTCGTCCGCTTGCCGGCTCATTTATCATGCACAAACTGTCATCACCCAGTCCTGGCCTCTGAGAGCGCCCAGGCTGGAGGGGCAGAGAAGTGCTTTGATTACACTTAATGTAGATTCCTAAAGGCCCTGCTTATCTGGTTCCCCTTTGCATACCTCTTGCATCCGGGAAATCACTACCTTACAAAGTGCCCAGCCTGTCTGACGATGAGAAAGACCTTCTTCCCCTGTCTTGGGTCCCGGTTCCTGGGGGCAGGGGTGGAGTGAGGGTCAGGGAGCTGAGTGTCTGAGGGCCCCATGTCTTTCAGCTGCACCAGCTGCCTGTCGGCACAGTGGCCCTGTTTCTGGTGTACCCAGCAGCACACCTGTGTCTCCAACCAGTCACGGTGTGAGGCCTCACCGAATCCCACGGTAAGCCAGGCTGGGGGATGCCCTTTGCCTCCACTATTTCATTACTTTTTAATTCTTTTTCCATGTACCATGTTGAGAACATTCCCACGTCATTAAATTTTTTTTCCTTGGCACCGGGTTTAACAGCTGTGCCAGGCTCACCACATAACAGTGCATTTAGCCAATCCCCGGTTGTTGGACATACTGATGGCTTCCCGTGTCATTTGTGCATTCTAACGCAGCCAGAGCACTGTGCACGGCCTTGCTCGTTCCCTCGAGGCCAGCTCACGGCCACCTGAAAAGTGTGGCTTATTTTTACGCCTTTAGCTCGACTGCCGTCGAGAAGGCCTGAGCCGGTTTACCGCCCGCCTGCAGTGGAAGTGCCCCTCTCTGTGCCTCATGCCGACCTGGCTGGTTTTTCATTTTACCTCCAGTATATTTCAGCAACCCCGCAGTCGTCCGGGCGGTCATCCCTGAGGCCGGGGAATGCAACTGCAGCCTTGAATCCAAGCCCCTCTGGCTCGGAGCCTGTGTTTTCCCCCTCCCCCAAATCAGGAGCTGGGCTAGACGGTCCCTGCCTCAGTTTCCCCACGGGTGCTGGGGCCCGGGGGCTGGTGAGGCCTGGCTCTCCCTGGGTGGGGAGGGCAAGCTGGCCTCAGGAACCACACGCTCCCGGGTCCTCTTGCTCACGCCAGGCCCTTGGGCTCCACAGGCTGCTTCTGTGCTGGGGGCGGCCAGGCCTCCCCCGCTGCAGGCTGGATTTAATCATTCCACGGGGTGGGCCGTGATGAGTGAGTGGGGCAACAGGTGGAAAATACAAATGGAGATACTGCTTACCTTGCTTCTAGTCAGTTTCTGGGGCATGTCCACCTGAAGGGTGGCCTCTCGCTTTTGCCTCAAGAGCGTCTAAGGCCATCCCAGCCTCGTGCCAGGGATGACCAAGAGGTGTTCCTGAGGTTTTGGCTGGTGTGCTAATGCCCACCCAGGGGGATGGCTGGACCGGGCAGGGGTACCAGGGTCCCAAGATCACAGCTGTTTCCCTCTCAGACCTGGCTTCTGGACCCTTTGTCTTCTATCAGGGCTGTGAGGGGCCAAGGGGCACCAAGTCCCTGTCTGCAGCTCATCTCTCCAGGACAGGGATGTTCCTGCCCATTTTCCAGATGGCACAGCTGAGGTAGCCAGTATGACCCCTCAGGGCACTGGCTCCCAGCAGAAGGAGGTCACCCTGGGCATGCCTCCCAGGGAAGCAGCCAATCCCCAGAGCATCGGGTGCCCCAGCCTCTCAGTTCTGGGCTCAGAGAAGCTCGAAGCTTTGTCTGCCCGTGCCAGGTGCCAATGAGCAGGTGCCAAGGAGTGGCTCCGTGGCCCATGCTGGAAACCTCTGGTCTCAGCCCCTCCTGCCTGAGCCTCAGAACCACTGTGAGGAAGAGGAGTGCGTACAGCAGGGCAATGCTTAGCGCAAAGCAGCGACGCGGTAATGCGGGGTCTCCGGCGCTGGGAGAGAGGCCAGTGGAGGCTTTGTCGCCAAAGCCTGGGGAGGCCCCTGGCCTGTGCACTGGGCACCGGGATTTCCAGTCCAGACCAAACAGCGCTCCTGCTCTTGTTTGGGGTCCACGTCTCCTTCCAGCCCCCAGCCCAGGGCTGTGCGCACAGTAGGGGCTCAAGGACTGTGGGTATGAAGCATTCATCCCAGCAGTCTGCCTCCTGTGCTCTAACCTAGAGGGGTGGTGGGGCAAGGAGGACCTGGCCTCAACACAGCTCCTTCAGCGTTTATCGAGCACCTGTTGTGTGCCTGAATCTGTGTGAGGCATTGGGAGAGAACTCGGTTAGACATAGTTCTGCCCTCCCTGTCATGAAAAGAGCCTGAGGTATGAGTTGTGGCTGTGTCATCCTGGGCAAGCTACCAAGCATCTCTGTGCCTTTTTCCCCATCTGTAAAGTGGGGCCTCCTTTGCTGTGGTGGGAATCTGGAATTACACCTGTAGGGCACCTACTCCATACTTGGCACATAGTAGGTGCTCAATTAAAGGCCACTGTGCTCCTCAGAGCTGGTGGCCACTCTGCTGAGTGGGTCAGGGAGGACTTCTCTGAAGAGGGGCCCTATGTACAGGGTCCTGACAGATGCATAGGAGCTCACTAGCCTGGAGGTGTTTCTGTGGCAGCACCCGATAAACTGCTGTTCCCCAGGTCTGCAGCTCGGTGGGCCAGGAGTTGGGTGGGGGCCCCGAGAGGGCCTGTCTTAGAGAATTAGGGTAATCTATCAGGAAAAGAGGCAGCCCCCCCAGGCCTGCAGGAGGCTCTGAACCAATGCTTAAATTGACCTTTAATTAAGCGCCAGTTAGCCGTCGAGGCGCCATGCCTCTGGGCAGGCTGCGGGCAGTGGGGTCTGCACGTCCTCCTGGACCCCTCAGGAGCCGGGAGGAGGTGGTACATCTTGGTCCAGGCCAGGGAGGTGTCCCTGGGGGAGGCAGGTGCCCAGGGGCTAAGAGTCTTGTCACTTTTCCCTTCTCTAGCGGGCTCCAGAGGGAGGAAGTGGGGGAGTGGAGGATGCTGGGGGGAGAGTCCAGCTTTTTGAGGGGGGGAAGGAGAGTGAGGAAGGCAGGCGGCCACACCCTCCTTTCAGTTTTCTGAGGGTTGCTGTAGCTGCCCTGAAGGTGGCTTCTCCAAGGTGTGATATTAGGCCTTGGAAGCAGGGAGGGTTGGGCAGACCGGGGGCAGGCTCCATTGCCGGGGAGCCTGGTGTAGACACCGCCATGAAGCTGGGCTTCATTAGGAGCCAGTGGAGAGAGTGGCTTGGTAGGAACAGGGGGCAGTTTAGGGGGGCTAAAGGTAGCAAGGGGCCAGGTCGAGTGGGCTCAGGACCAGTCCCAGGTCGAGTGGTCCCTGGACCAGTCAGTGCTCCGCTGGACTGGGACACCAGTTCTTGGCCATTGAGCTTGGGAGAGACCGCGGGAGAGTCTGAGCTCCAGCTTGGGGACGGGTGAGCCCTCTGGGGCCGGCATGCGTGGAGCTCATATCGGGTTTATTGTGGCTGCTGGCATTGCTGCCCCTGCATCTATCCCCACTCCCAGCCTCTCACTTTCTCAGCTCTGCCCGGAACATCGTCAGTTGTCTGTGGTTTCCTGAGCCTGCAGGCTGTGCCCTATGATGCACCCCACCAAGGGGAGAAGCCACACAGCCTCTTCCTGAGGCGCTGATGGCTTGGTTTGGGAGGGGACAGGGAGGCCCTGACTTTTGTTGTAAGTGGGGACACCATACTTCAAACTGGCCTAGGCCCCAACAGAATTAATTGGCTCATGTGAGTAAAAAGTCTGGGGAGTGGTATCTTCAGGCACAGCTGGATCCAGGGGTTCCAGCAAGGTCACTGGGGCCTCTCTGCCCCTGTGGGTGGGCTCCATGCTCAGGCAGGCCTTCCCCTTCTGGCAACAAGATGGCCTTGGCAGCCCCAGGCAGGCTCTGGATCCTCCGGCAGCCCCAGGAAACAAGAGAGCTTTTTTCTCATTGGTTCTGCAGACGTCCCGTAGTTGAGTCTCACTGGCTAAACTGGGGTCTCATATACTCCCTGAACCAATTGCTGAGGCCAGGGCAGCTGCCCATTTCTGGCACTAGGGAATAGGGTCAGTCTTAAACCACAGGCCTGTGGGGGGAGGTCCCCAAGGGCCACACCAGACGTGGAGGTACATGGTGAGGGCTAGAGGCCAGCAGCAGACGCCCCAGCTGGCCCCGTGGAGGATTAGCCGACCCTGGGGGAAGCACCGAAGGAGGGCAAAGATTTGCCAGGGCTCAGCCTCAGTTCCACTCTGTAGAATGGGCACAAGCATCCACGTGGCCGTCGGTTATAAAGATTAAGTAGCGTAGGTGGCCCTCAGGGATGGTCCTTCTGGAGAGCCTCTTGTGGGGGCTCCCCCTGCCCTGACCCTCACCCGTCAGCCCCTCCTTTCGGCCCCTTACCCATGGGTGGGGTGGAGCTAAGAGAACAGAGTCACAGGGCCCCCAGCCAGCCACAAAGCGGAACTGGCAGCAGCCGTGAAAGCTGATTGGAAACCTGTGGGTTCCATCTCTGAAATTCCACGGGGTTTGCACACGACACGGCACAAGGTGGCAGCTCAGAGAGGGTCAGGGACCTGGGTGTGCTCACACAGCAAGCTGGACACCAGCTGCTGCACCTCAGCCCTGCGGAGTGGCGTGGTCAGGAGGCCTCAGCCGGGCCTGGCTGTGCTGCTTCTTTAGCCAAGGCCCCTGCGGCTTCTCTGTGCCTCAGTTTCCCAGTCTGTTAAAAGGGTATAATGATGGTACCTGCCTCATAGGGTTGTCGAGAGGAGGGTTTGGTGAATTAACACAGGGAAAAGTGCTCAGAACTGTCCAGGTGCCCAGTGAGGGCTCTGGGAGCTGGCTGCTGCCGCTGTATTACATGACCATTATTTATTGGCTTTGGCATTGGCATCCCGTTGAGGTCTGGTTTTATTCTGGGCCCCTAATGTTCCCGTCAAGGAGCTCCCTGTCTGATGAACAAGAAGGCAGAAAGACCCCAGAAGGCCTCCAAATTCTACCCCCGGAGGCCTTGGGCCCTGGCTGGTGACCTCAGGGAGGACACACAGGGTTTCCAAATCCTTGGCCAGGCAGACTTGAGCAGGAAGCCCCCTGGGCAGGAGGGTGGTCAGCCCTCGGTGTGATCGTGGTACCCCCCAGTCCCCCACCCTCTCCTCTCTCGGGGTTCCGGCAGGTCAGGCTCTCGAAGTGAGCAGGCAGGACGTGGCCCCTGGGCTCCCAGGTCTGAAGAACTCAGCGCAGGGTGGGGAGTCCACAACCGCAAGCTCAGAGAGGCTGCTGAGGTGGCATGGCGGGCACAGCCTGACCCCCTGGTCTCTGCCCCTCGCCCTGGGCCTCGGTTTCAGACCTCAGTTTCTGGCCTGAGAGTCAGACAGATCAAAGACCAGCTCTGCCCTCTGACCCCGGGTGGCTCACCAGCTCTCTGAACCTCAGGTTCTCGTCCTCCCTCCCTCCGTCCCACCCTCCCTTTTTTGAAGCGGCTCCCGCTCCCCCGGGCCTCATCTCCAACCTGGGAATGATGATGCCCAGCCCTCCCCGGGCCTCTTGCCCAGGCAGCGGGGGCGCTGGGGAGCCTGTGGCACCTGGGCCCTCCCAGCCACTGTTTCCCGGGGCCTTTCAGAAATCTGGAGTTTCTTTATTCTGAATCATTTGACATGTGTCAATCTGGAAACCAGCATTTCAGAGCCCAGTGGAGTCTCGGGGAGCGGGTGGGGCCCCTCATTTTACAGTTGGGAAAGGTGAGGCCCAGAGACAGGGCGGGGGCCTGGCCCTCGTCCTCAGCATCCGGCCTCCTCTGAGAGGCGTGTCGTGGAGCAGCTGTGGAGGGGTTGGCCCACCACTGGGCAGGTCATTTCATCTCTCTGTGCCTCAGTTTCCTCATCTGTAAAATGGGGCCAATAAAACCTCCTCCCAGGCTTGTCATGAGGACTAAATGAGATGGTGTGTGGTAGGCACTGGCATGCTGCCCTCGGTTGTGGTGGCTGTCACAGTTTTGTTGCTAGTGTTTTCTCGCTGTGCAGGCTGACAGGCGCCTTCCCAGGGAGGCAGGCTGCCCAGCAGGCCAGGGTGGCTGTCAATCCTGTTTCTTCTGAAATGTCCCCCGTGTCCCCCATACCTTGTTGTGTTTTGACCACAGAGCCCTCAGGACTGCCCCCGGATCCTGCCCTCCGCCCTGGCACCTGTGCCCACAGGCGGCTCCCAGAGCATCCCGGTGCATCTGGCCAATGCTGCCTTCTTCCAGGTAAATGGAGGCTGGGTTGGGGTGGGGCCAGGTGGAGGTGGGGAGAGTGCACCTGGGGGGACCCCTGCTCTGCGCCTGGCACCCATGCTTTCATTCCCTTTCTCTGAGTTTCCAGCTTCTGTTTGAGAAGGCTCCACTCTGATTGCACAGGGCTGGGGAGATGGGCAAGTGGGTGGTGAGGACCGGGCCAATGGGGCAGCAGGCCATCAACACCTCCTGGAGGAAACCCTGCCCGAGACCCCCAGACTCCTGCCCTCTGAGGCTCCCCTGGGAGAGCCGAGCCCCGGTGCCACAGCCTGACACTGCCACCTGTGGGTGGACAGTGTCCATGTGTCCGTGTTTTGCCCCGCCCTGCCCCCAGGCTGAACTGTGACCCTGGCCCCCCCGAGTCTGTATCTTCCCTGGAGAATAGCCAGAGAGCCCCTTTGCTGCCTCATTCCCCACTGTTCAGATGGGGAAAACGAGGCCCAGAAAGGGCAAGTAGGTGACGTGGGGCTGGACTTGCCCCTAGCCCTGGACTCCCCATCAAGTGCTCTTCCCTGCAGCCAGCCTTCCCCTCCCCCGCCCACCCATCTAGGCTGGGGAGGGGATGCAGCCCCTTTCTGGGGCCCTCCTGGAGGAGCGTCCTGGGTGGGAAGTGTTGACGAGTCCTGGAAGTGTGCCAGCCACCCCCCTCCCTAGCTCCTGGGACTCGCCATCTGTTGCTTCCACGGAGGAGCTGAGGCCCGTGAAGGCTGTTGCACGTGGGGCCCACGTACCGGGCATCTGGGATGTGTTGGCCAGCCTTGTGGCTGGGGCTGGAGCTGTGTGAGGGCAGGGGGCTCCACCCTGCAGTGGTTGGGGCAGAGCCTCTGGGAGCGTCCAGGGGCCTGGGCTGGTGTGGAGGCCGTGCTGCCCCGGGCAGCAGGAGCCTGGCGTGGGGAGGCCCAAGCCCCGGGATTGGGTCCTGGCTGCTGCTTTCCAGCCGTGTAACCAGGGGGCATGTATTGCCTTCCCCAGGCCTCGGTGGTCCCCACCCTCCTGTCTCCCAGGCCTGCTTCTAGAACACCAAACGCAGGGGCAGACAGAGCTCCCTGCCTGGGCTCTGTAGCAGCCCTGTTGGCTGAGCCTGCACCCTGGGGAGCCCAGCACAGGCTGGACCTGCCATCCTGTGGTGGCCAAGGCCTGAACTCAGGGACTCAGAGGACTGACCCACCTCCCAGCCCAGCATGGACCAATGAGCTTTGAGCCCTTTAACAGCCACTTTCCTGTGTCAGCTTCAGAGCGAACGGAGAGATGGGGCAGGGCCGGTATGGGGTGGTTTGTGTGTGTGTGCTGATGTACTGTTTCTTCAGGGTGTCACATCTGCCAATGACAGGGACATCAACAGGGAAGTCCTGCCACGCGGCTGGCCTAACACACATGAAACCTAAGTTTGTTCACTCAGCAAATATTTATTGATGCTGCTTCCCAGAGGTCTGTCCTGGGCCAAGGGCAAGATGAGACTGGGGAATTGGGCCTAGTTTATTCATGCAACAAACATTTATTGAGCACCTTCTGCATACTAATAACAGCCAGCATATATTAGGCACCCACAGTGTGCAACTCACTAAAGATACATGATCTCCAGTTTCCCCAGCAACCCTGCGGGGTAGGGAAGCCTGTTTCCATTGCAGAGTTTAGAAGACCAAGGCTCAGAGAGGAGAGCCTCTTGCACAGGGTTGCACAGCTAGGAAGTAGCAGACGTAGGATTCGAACCTAGGCCCTTGCGAGGTAGAACCTGAGCTCTTTCACTGCCATCTCCTGCCCTTGGAGGTATCATAGGGGCTGAGCCCCAACCCCAACCTGCCCCAGTGGGTGGGGAGACCGGTGTAAACAGAGTCTGGGCTGGTGGATGGGGTGGTCCTTGATACATAGGTTGGGGGGCAGGCTGTAGGAGCTTAATAGAGCCCCCAGCACACACCCAAATATTCCTTGCTGAATGAAGGATCAAGCAAGGGCTGCCCCCCTGATTTGAGGGGAGGGTCTGGGAAGGCTTTGGAACAAGGGACACTTGAGCTGGATTTTGAAGACTGTGTTGAGTCTTTTGGGTGGTAGAGGGGGAGACAAGCCATTCGGTGGAGGTATGGGCTCAGGCAAAGCCGGGGACAGGACAGCCTGTGCTGTGGCAAAGAGCGTCCCGGTGTGGCTGGGGTACGGACCTCGTGAGGCGGAGGCCGAGGGTGTTAAGGTTCAAAGAGCAGGTGGAATCTCAGTGGGATGAACCTTGAATCATGCTGAAAAGTCAAGACTTGATGCTAGAGAGTTGGTTATGCTAAAGAGCCGAGACTTTATGAGCTGCGTAAAAGGCCTATGGTTTAGGCCACTGGGGGGTGTCGGTGAGGCTTTTAGTGGCATCGAGCACAAGGCCAAAGTTCTTGGTCTTCATGTACTCCTTGCCTCCCTCAAACACTGGACATGGAGGCCAGGAACGACATTCTGGAGGAGGGTGCCGCCCAGGCAGAGGCCTGATGGTAGGACCAAGCCTACCCCTGAAGGCAGCAGTCCGTGTGTCCTGATGGAGTGGGAAGGAAGTGGGCGCTGACCTGGCTCTCCTCAGCACCCCTGTTTCCCACAGGGTGCAGCCCTAGAATGTAGCTTTGGGCCGGAGGAGATCTTTGAGGCCGTGTGGGTGAATGAATCAGCTGTACGCTGCAACCAAGTGGTGGTGAGTGGTGTGGTTTCAGTTGGGGGCAAGGGGAGGCTGGCACAAGTCCAGATGCTGCATTCCTTCCTTCCGACCTTATCCCCCTCCTCCTTTTGGTCCCCCATCCTCAACAGCCTTGCCCTCATTTCTCTCCATGACATTCACCCCTCCCCCAGGAGAGACCCAGACACCACCCACACCCCTTATGCTCTTTCCCGTTCTTTTGCAGCTGCACACGACCCAGAAGAGCCAGGTGTTTCCACTCAGCCTCCAAGTAAAGGGGCGGCCAGCCCGATTCCTGGATAGCCCTGACCCCATGACAGGTGGGAGCCCCCACCCACCCCATATGGCCACAGTGGACTCAGCCACAATGGGTGGGACTCAACCTTGGGGGACTCGTTCTAGTGCTCACCGCACAGTCACAGATGTCCCACCCTATTGTTCCTTAACCTGCGCACGGGCTCACAGACCCAGCCCTGCATTCTCTACGTGGTCACTTGCTCGGTACTTACCCGTTGAGCAGCTGCTGTGGGCCAGGCGTCTCCGTGCCAATGACTGTGCAACTCCAGGCCCTTGCTTACCCTTCCCTTTCTGGGCCTCATCGTCAGCAAGTGAAACGAGGGCACAGGCCCTCCTGTGGAAGGCCTGGGAGGATCTACTGAGCTGATGCTCACGGAGCCTTACAGCAGGGTCAGCTCGCAGGTGTACCCCACACGGCGGATGCTATCTTACGTTATTAATGCATTGAATCAGCTCTGCAAGGGCCTGTCTGTTCCTGGGGAGCCTCTGACATCCCTAGTGCACCTGAGGCCCCCACAGCCCACCATGGGGGCCCTGGAGACACTGCCCTGCCCTCCTCCTTGGGCCTCTCCAAGGCTCTGGGGCCCTGGCACACAGCTCCTCTCTGAGCCTGTCTCTTCTCTGACAAATGAGCTATGAACAGCTTCCACTTGATAGAATCATGATGAGGACGGATGATATTAACATGGCCGCGGCTGCCTGTGCTTAGCCCCAGGGGCCCTTGGGGATATTGGGGAAGGTACTCAGAACATGGGGTCCTGACCCTCAGAACCAGGACCCGCCTCTGGCTGGGACCCTACAGTGAGAGGCCGAGTGTGGGGGGTCAGTAGTGATGGAGGGGCTGACAGATGCTGCCTCCGTGTCCCCCAGTGGAGGTCTATAACTGCGCCATGGGCAGCCCCGACTGTTCCCAGTGCCTGGGCCGGGAGGACCTGGGACACCTGTGTGTGTGGAGTGACAGTTGCCGCCTGCGAGGGCCCCTGCAGTCCTTGCCTGGAACCTGCCCCGCCCCCGAGATCCGCGCGGTAAGCACCCCCCGCCCGTGGAGGCCCGTTGCACCCACATGCCTGGCATGCACACACAGCGCCCTGCACAGGCTCTCAGACAGCACACGCACTTGCACACACCCAGGCACACGCACGGTGGGACCTGTTGTGTGCTTGCTGGGTGCCAGGCCCCACTCAGTGCTGGAGACACAGCAGTGAACGCACCTGAGTGCCCCTCGTGGAGCTAAGGTCTCAGTGGGGAGGGGTGGACAGTGACGAGCGAAGAAATGAGTAACTGATGTAGAGAAAGGGGTAAGTGCTACGGAGGAGGATAGCGGGGCAGCGGCAGTGGGGGTCTGGGGGAGAAGGTGCTGGTGCCGAGTGTCCCTAGCTTCTATGGTGAGGTCAGGGAAAGCTTGCCGACATGGTGGTACTGAGGCTGCCAATATCAATCAAGGCTCAGTTTCAACCAGAAGAAAGTCTCAGAGGAGGAATGTGATTGGCTTAGCCTGGTCAGGTGCCCATCCTAGGCCCAGTCAGCTGTGTCTGGGATGCAAGATCGTGTGGTCAGACATGGCTACTGGGAGCAGACCTCAGTGTCCCCAGGAGACCTCCCAAGTGTCATTGTCTCTGTCCATATGCACTCATGTCCCCAGACCCATGTGGGCTGAGTAACCCACGTGCACATCCTCACTGGCAGCCGCTGTGACCTGCCAGCTGACCAGCAGCCCCAGTCCTCTCGGAGCCTCCAAACCCTCCCCTAAGCAGTGGGTTTGTGTGGCCTCCCCCTGGGTGTGTGCACGATTGGAGAGGGCAGCAAGCCTGGTGATGTCTCCACCTCAGGACCCCATTCACTTCCCGCCCCATCCCGGTCACTTGGCAGATCGAGCCCCTGAGTGGGCCCTTGGACGGCGGGACCCTGCTGACCATTCGCGGCAGGAACCTGGGCCGGCGGCTCAGCGACGTGGCCCATGGCGTGTGGATTGGCAGCGTGGCCTGTGAGCCGCTGGCTGACAGATACACGGTGTCGGAGGAGTGAGTAGCAGGCAGTCCTGGCGCTGTTCTGAGTGACCTCCAGCCCCGGCAGTGCCAACTGCAGCTCTGCCCTCCCCTCCCCTCTCTGCCATCCCACCCTCCTTGGCACCCTGCTGCTCCCCAGAAGTCACTTGCTCCCAGGTCTCCCAGACTTTGCTCAAGCTGGTCCCACCATGTGTCCTGCCCGTTTCTGCTCGGGACACTCTATCCTTCAAGTGTCCACTGCAGGGCCTGCTCCTCTGGGGAGCCGTCCATGTTCCTAGAACAGCCCTACTTCCACAGAATCCTTGCTCTGATAAAAAAAATTTGCAGTTAAGAAAGCGTGGGGGCTGCTGGTGTGGTGAGAAGGTCTGGGCCTCCAGCCGTGGGGCCTGGCCCTGAGGGGTTCTGGGAGACACTCGTGAGGAGGCAATCAGCTGCATTTCCTTCCTGGAGGCCGTAGGTCAGGCTTACAGATAAGGCCATCCGTTTACCAGCCCAGCACATGCTTGCATGGTTGGAGAACTTCCACGTGCCCCGAGAACCGTCTTAGCCAACGCCCTTGTCTTCTAGTTGCAGGACTGTGGGGAAGCCGCGGCAGGGGTGGTCTGGGGAAGAACCTGGCACAGGGTGGCACTTGGGGGTCTCAGAGTGGCTGTTTTCCAACTGAAGGAAATTGTTTGGGTATTTTGATGTGGGTAGTACTTTGGGGTTCCCAGCCAGCCCCAGCTGTGAGTGGGAGGGGTGGGTGGCTGAGTGCAGGGGTGGGGACCTCACACACCCTCAGGGCGTAGGTAGTGGGATCGCTCTTGAGGGGAGAAACGGGCGGTGCCTGCCTGGCCCCCGGAATGCGCCCTGCTCCCCTGACCGAAGCTGCCTCCCCACAGGATTGTGTGCGCCACGGGGCCAGCCCCAGAGGCATTCTCTGACGTGGTGACAGTGAACACCTCCAAGGAGGGCAAGTCGCGGGAGCGCTTCTCCTATGTGGTAAGGGAGGCTGCAGCCCCATCCTGCCCACCCCTCCAGGCACGCACGCAGGGGCTGGCCGACACCTGACCGCCTGCCTTCCTCCCCACAGCTGTCCCTGGTCCACTCCCTGGAGCCTGCCATGGGCCCCAAGGCAGGGGGCACCAGGATCACCATCCACGGGAGCGACCTCCACGTGGGCTCCGAGCTCCAGGTCTTGGTGAACGACACAGAACCTTGCACGGAGCTCGTGTAAGCCTCTGGCCCGGGCCGCCCCTTCCAGCGCAGAGAACCCACAGGCTGGGGGGCTGGGCAGTGGGGTGACTTCCTTGCACCATCACTCGGATCTTTACGGGCTGTGTCACCTTGGCCAAGCCACTTTTCCTCTCTGAGCCTCAGTTTCCTCATCTGGTAAAACGGTACCAGTGAGTCGTGGGAAGTAATCTATGCCCAGCATACCATCGGTGCTTCATAAGTGACAGCTGTGATGAAAATGGTGATGACTGTACACACTGGCTGTCCCAGGGGTGTGTCCAGTGGCAGGGGTGTGGTCCAGAACCTCTTGGTGAAATACCCCTGTATTATGCACTAGCTGTATACTGAGCCCCTTTGATGGGCATTGCTAGGCGTACCAGGATGAGCCCAACACAGTCTTAGCCCTCAGGAAAAAGCAGACACTCCCACGGGAAAGAGGAGCATCCGGGGTCAGGAGAAAAGGCTGTGCTTTCAGAGCCGGGGCAGAGGCCTCCCCAGAGGCAGGAGCCAGGAGAGGAGCTCCGGGAAGGTTTCTTGGATGAGCAGGGATGGGGCAGAATTAGGAAGTTGGGGCACGCTCAGAGGGAAGGGGAGGGAAGGTGTTCAAGTGGGGAGGATCCCTGAGCAAAGGTGAGGCAGCGGGTTTATGGAAACACCACTGGCTGGGGAGGCTCATGCCCCGGGGCAACGGGGCGTTGGGCAGGGGCCTGCGGTGGGAGGTGGGGGCCCTCCTGACAACGCCCCGCCCTCACAGGCGCAGGGACACCAGCATCACCTGCATGGTGCCTGGGGCCGCCCTGCCCGCTCCCGTGCCCGTGTGTGTGCGCCTCGAGCGCCGCGGCTGCCTACGTGGCAACCTCACCTTCTGGTACATGCAGAACCCGGTCATCACAGCCATCAGTCCCCGCCGCAGCCCCGTCAGGTGAGACCCCCACCCGACCCCAGGCTGGGCTCGCTCTCTGGGCCTGCAGGTGGGCTGACGGCCTGCTGTCCCCACAGTGGCGGCCGGACCATCACAGTGGCGGGCGAGCGTTTCCACATGGTGCAGAATGTGTCCATGGCCGTGCACCACATCGGCCGGGAGCCCACGGTGAGGGGGCGGGGCCCAGTGCGGGTGGGGGCGGCCAGTGGTCCTGCCTGATCAGGCCTTGCTCACCGTGTCCCCGCATCTCTGTCTCTCCTTATCTCTTCCCCTCTCTGTCTGTTTCTGTTTCTTGTCTCTCTCCTTGTCTCTCTCTCTCCCTCTATGTCTCTTTAAACCTCATTCTCTCCCCATTTCTCCATGTCCATCTGTCCATCCCCAACCTTGGACCCTGGCCCTCCCCGACCAGCTCTGCAAAGTTCTCAACTCCACCCTCATCACCTGCCCATCCCCCGGGGCCTTGAGCAATGCGTCGGCGCCAGTGGACTTCTTCATCAATGGGCGGGCCTACGCCGACGAGGTGGCGGTGGCTGAGGAGCTGCTGGACCCCGAGGAGGCACAGCGGGGCAGCCCGTTCCGCCTGGACTACCTCCCCGACCCCCAGTTCTCCACGGCCAAGAGGGAGAAGTGGATCAAGCACCACCCCGGGGAGCCTCTCACCTTGGTCATCCACGTGAGTGCCAGTGGGTGCTGGGCAGGAGGGCCAGCCTGGGCTCAGCCAGAGACCTCAGCGAGCACCGCCCTCTGCTCCCACAGAAGGAGCAGGACAGCCTGGGGCTCGAGAGGCACGAGTACCGGGTCAAGATAGGCCAGGTGGCCTGTGACATCCAGATCGTCTCGGACAGAGTCATCCACTGCTCAGTCAACGAGTCCCTGGGTACAGCTGAGGGGCAGCTGCCCATCACAGTGAGTGGAGGGGGCACAAGAGATGGAGGTGGACCTGGCCCCAGCCCTGCCCCATCTGCCCGAGTGCCTGCCCCTCGCCCAGCACATCGGAGCTGAGCATTTTCATGCTCAGTAGCTTAGGCGAGTGGAGCAAAGCAGAGCTTTACATCCTCACTTGACAGATGAGGAAACTGAGCCCCAAGAACTTAGTGACCTGTGCAAGGTCATAGATCAGCCCCAGCTAGACTTTCAGAAGCTGTAAGAAGCTGCCCCCATTCTACTCAGTGCTCCACCAAGAGTCTGGGCTGCCAGTCACCATGCAGCCGTGAAAGGGAGGGATGTAGGAGGAGCAGAGAGAGGGCCCAGACAGTGGAATCTTTTCTACACTGCACTTGCTTGCATGCCTCCTGGGACGGGGAGCTCATTCCCTCCCAGGCAGCATGTGCTGCCCTAGGACGGCTCTGACTGGGAAAACTCCCTTTCACCTGCACCCCAGTCCCAGTTCTGCCCTCTGAGTCCTCAGACCCCACCTGCGTCCCTGGTCCCTGGACAGCCCTACAGATTCTTGGGGACAACAGCCAGGACCTGTGAACTGCCCTGTCTCTGACTCCTGTGCTGCTCCTCCCAAGCCATAATCATAATCACAGCCCCTTGTATTGAGTCTCCCCTCTGTGGCAGGGCTTGGCAAACATCATCTCATTTAGCTGTCACAGCAGCCCCAGGTGGGCATGGCTAGCTCTGTGTTATAGATGTGGCATCTGAGGCTCAGAGAGGTTAGGTGACTTGCCCAAGACCACACAGCTAGTGAGGCGAGGAGCCAAGGCGTAAGTCTGGAGAAGTTAGACCTCCCTCCCCCCACCTCTGTGCAGATCCAGGTGGGGAACTTCAACCAGACCATTGCCACGCTGCAGCTGGGGGGCAGCGAGACGGCCATCGTCGTGTCCATCGTCATCTGCAGCGTCCTGCTGCTGCTCTCGGTGGTTGGTAAGGAGCCCCAGCCTTGTGGCACCTTGGAGGGCAGAGCTGCCCCTGCCCCTGCCCTTCTGCAGGTCGGCAGATAGAGAGAAGGCATAACGGGCTGGGGCGCAGCTGGACAAGGGCTTGGGGGTGGAAACAGCTTATGCATGCAGAGGAGGGTGAGTGGTGCGCCCCAGCCCCGACACCAGTGGGTTGGGGACCGTGGATGTGGGGGTGCACTGGCCCAGGCTGGGGCCGAGCGCCCAGCAGAGGGGTTTGGAACCTTGTTTTCTAGTCAGGAGGGAGCTACTGAAGGTCCTGCAGGGAGGGTTGCTCAGGGAAGATTAACCTACAGACTTGGTAGCTATACTGCTATTAAAACAGTGGCTATAGAAGCAGTATATTCCACATCGCAGAGAAGTTGGAACCCTGCTGCACTGCTGGTGGGATTGTAAAATGGTGCAGCTGCTTTGGAAACCGCTTTGACAGTTCCTCCAAATGTTAGGCACAGAGTTACCACATGACCCAGCAGCCCCGCTCCTGGGTGTCTGCCCAGGAGAAATGGAAACACGTGTCCACACAAAGACGTGTGCACGAATGTTCACAGCAGCGTTAGTCACGACAGCTGAAAGGTGGAAACACCCCAGATGCCCACCAACTGATGATGGGTAAACAAAATGTGGTCTCTCCCTACGCTGGAATATTATTTGGTCGTAAAAAAGAATGGAGTGCTGACACATGCTACAGTGTGGATGCACCTTGACAGCATCGTGCTCAGTGAAAGAAGCCAGATGCAAAAGACCACATATTGTATGACTGCATTTATGTGAAATGTCCAGAACAAGTAAATCCAGAGACAGGAAGCAGATTAGTGGTAGCCCGGGGCTGGGGGCGGGGGAGCGGGAGGGACTGCTATTGGTTATGGGTCTTCTTGGGGCAATAAAAATGTTCTAAAATTAGATAGTGGCAATGGTTGCACAGCCCCGTGAATATACTCAAAACCGTAGAATTGTGTACTTTAAATGGATGGATTGCATGGCGTGTGCATTATAGCTCAACAGAGCTGTTTTTTAAAAAGTAAATATTCAACGTGGAAAAGTTTAGGGAAAACTGGAAGAAGCTAAAAGGAAAAAAATACCCATCATTAACCATTAACACCCTGTGTATTTTGGTATATTTCCTTCCAGTCTCTTTTCTTAAAATGTTATATATATATATGTATATTCTCTCCTCCAACCCGGAAAGGGATTATAATATAATACTGCTGTGTAATCTGCTTTTAAATGTTTAGTAATTCATAAATTACACCTCGTCATTGTAGAAAGAAGTGCAAATGATAGAAAGCAGAAAGAGAACAGAAATCTCCCATAATTCTCTCATCCAGGGAGAGCCACCGTCCGCCACTATTAAACACACATGCCCCCACACACTTCTATTTATAAGAACGGGACATCAAGCATTATTTTCCTGGCCGTTCCCCAAACCATTTGCCTGGGAGGACTTTTCAGCCCACTCGGGAGGGGCGAACGCGGGCTAAGGGCACCCGTCTACCTTCCCACACGCTGCTTGGAGGAGGCGGAGCTGAGGCCTCTCCCTCCAGGCCCAGGCCCACGCCCTGCATGCCGCTGTGTGCCAACAGTGCTTCCCAAAGGGCTTTCCAGCCCTGACCTGCCTCTCCGCTGCCCGCAGCCCTGTTCGTCTTCTGCACAAAGAGCCGCCGAGCTGAGCGCTACTGGCAGAAGACGCTGCTGCAGATGGAGGAGATGGAATCTCAGATCCGAGAGGAGATTCGTAAAGGTAGTGGCTGGGGACCACGTGGGACCATGGACCTTGGTTTTCCCATCTGGGGAATGGGTTCAAGATCCACTCACAGCCGCCTGCCTGTCCACCAGGCTTTGCCGAGCTGCAGACGGACATGACGGATCTGACCAAGGAGCTCAACCGCAGCCAGGGCATCCCCTTCCTGGAGTACAAGCACTTTGTGACCCGCACCTTCTTCCCTAAGGTCAGCCCACACCCTCGTTGGCCAGCCACCATGCCAACCTAGAGGGCACTTTTATGCAGATGGGAAAACTTAGCCAGTGCCGCATGGGCCCCTTGAGCAGTGCCAAACCTGCACACCCGCCCACAGCAGCCCTGTCACCTGCCCTCGCCTGCCAAGGGAGGGGCCCAGTTCCCCCCCCCCACTTTCCTTCTCCACTCACTTGATGTTCAACTGTCCATACAGAAGCCACTGCCAGCCCAAACTCTCCTCCTGGGGTGCTGGGCCTGCCTCTCCCCTTGCTGAAAGGGCCAGCAGAGGTGACCCAGGCTCTCCTAGGCCCCATGTGCCCTGCCAGCCTCTCTTGTCTCTGGGCCCCGTCCCAGCCAGGCTTCTCCACGTCCCCTCCTCCTGCCCGCTGGACTCTCTCCCATCCCTTCCATTCCTCTCACACTTCTTGCTGTTCCAGGGGCTGCTGTCCTGTCCCCACTGTCCCTAGCCTATCCAGAGTGTTTCTGCCGGTGGCCAGTGTCCTCCCCCGTGCCCTGTCCATGCTATTCTCCATGCAGCAGCCCAAGCTCACGTCATGGTCCCTGCCAGCCTCTCTGCCTCAGTTTCCCCTATTCCCCTGTGAGCTTCTTTTGCTTCCTCCTAAGCCTGTGCCCTCTTGCATTGCCATGCCTTGGCTCATGCAGTTCTGCTCCTTTTGTTCCAGGAAGCCCCCTGGGACCCCCGTCCCCACTTCTCTGGCCTCCTAAGGTCCCCTGGCGTGGCCTACGCCTCTCCTTCCTTTCTGTCCCTTTGCACGTGTTGAGCAGCCCTCACGTGCCAGTCAGGGGAGCTGGCGCCCTGCTGACATGTGGGTGGTCTGCCTCTGCAGTGCTCCTCCCTCTATGAAGAGCGCTACGTACTGCCCTCCCAGACCCTCAATTCCCAGGGCAGCTCCCCGGTGCAGGAGACCCACCCACTGCTGGGAGAGTGGAAGGTGAGTACCCCACGGGCCCACAGGGCTGCCTCAGGGCAACCCCGCCCCTCTCTGGGCCCCACTTTCTAGTTCATCTGATCTGTTGACCCTAATCATGGGGAGTTGGGAGGAATCTGTCGCTAAAAGATAGTGAGCTCTCCATCCCAGAAGGCATTCAAGGAACAATTGAGAGCATTATGAGTGCTGACTCCTAGGCCAGGCAGAGGCAGTAGACCTCTGTGTGCACCCCACCATCGGTTGCCCGCACAGATCCCTGAGAGCTGCCGGCCCAACATGGAAGAGGGCATCAGCCTGTTCTCCTCGCTGCTCAACAACAAGCACTTCCTCATCGTCTTCGTCCACGCGCTGGAGCAACAGAAGGACTTCGCAGTGCGCGACAGGTCAGACTGCGAGGCTCCGGGCGAGGGCAGGGGCCTGTTGGAGGCCAGACAGCCGGTCCTGGGTCGGCCTGGCCAGACCTAAGCCTGGGGCAGTTTGCAAATCACCATGCCCTCTGGGCAGCTGGCATCTCCCAACATCAGGCTCTGGGTCTTGGGGCTCTGGAGGTCCTGAGGCCCTCCTGTTCCTCCCCTTCCTGGGCTTAGATGCCCAAGACATGAGCCCTCGGGCACGGTGGTTGCTATGGATGTTAGAGAAGGTGGTCCTTCCTCCTGGCGGATATCAGCCACGCTCACCTGTGGTCTGCCAGGCCCCGCCCACACAGGCATACCTGGGATCCCTGGGTCCAGGGATGAGGTGGCGCTGGAGCCCCCGCCACGTGGTATTCGGGTCCTGGGGCTCCACCGTGCAGCCAGTGCTGATGCCCCGTGCCCGCCCACAGGTGCAGCCTGGCCTCCCTGCTGACCATTGCGCTCCACGGCAAGCTTGAGTACTACACGGGCATCATGAAGGAGCTGCTGGTGGACCTCATTGACGCCTCAGCTGCCAAGAACCCCAAGCTGATGCTGCGGCGCACGGAGTCCGTGGTTGAGAAGATGCTCACCAACTGGATGTCCATCTGCATGTACAGCTGTCTGCGGGTGAGGCGGGTGTGGCCGTGCCCCCAGTGCGGCAGGGCCCAAGCCTTCCCTTGAGAGATCCGACTTCCCTTTATCCTCGCCTTATCTAGCCGGGAGGGATTGTCACGTCCTTCATGCAGATGCGGAAGGAGGGGCTGGGGGGCGAGGGCCAGGCTCAGAGGATCCCGTACACAGGGCGGGCCCCTGAGGCTCGGAGAAAGCCTGGCTTCCTGCGAAGGCTCAGAGCAAGTTTGAGGCGGAACAGAGGCTGTGTCAGGGGCTTTGTTCCAGAAGACTGTTTTCTCAGTCATCAAACCCTCCCCGGTGCACCTTTGGGCCGCTGCGCTGGGCTCAGGAGATGAATCAGACCCATCCCCTCCCAAGGCGTCTCCCAGGCACAGAGGAGGCAGATATGGAGGCAGAAATTAAAGCCCAGAGTGATAAATGCCATATGGCGGAGGGTTCAAGGTGGCTTCCTGGGCAGGTGACCCTGAGCCGAGACTGGAGGGCTTAGCAGGAACAAGCAGGTGAAGAGTTGCACACGGAGGGCGTTCCAGGCTTGGGGGCAGGTGGGCGAAGGCAGGGAGGAGGAACGTTCACGAAGGAACTGAAGGCCATCCAGCCGTCTTTCTGATGAGAGACGAGGCTGGAGAGGCCGGTGGGGCTGGTAGTCGGGGCCGCCTGCGTTCTGCCGGAAGAACGCCCAGTAGGGCTTTTCTGCAGAACAGGTGCTGCTCCGCCCGTGGTCCTGTCCCACTGCTTGCTGCCCTGTGGTGGCAGATGCCAGGCAGTCGTCTGGGAATCGTGGGAGAAAAGGCACAGGCCTGGCTGGAGCCCAGAACCAGGGCCTCACATGTCCTGGCTTGAGTCCTGTCTTTGGCACAAACCAACTGCGTGACCCTGGACAAGTCACTGTCCTCTCTGGGCCTTGGTTTCCTTCTGTCGTTTGGGGCCTCTGTCTCTGGGCCTGGGGCTTGTGAGGGCCAGGTATCTCACCCTTGTGAGAGCCGTGTGGCCGCTCCTGGGGGAAGGGGTGGAGGGGGGTGGAGTGGAGGAGGCTGGGCCTAGGGGGCCCTCGGGGTGCCCAGTCTCAGTCTCTGCTGGCTGCCTCACACTGGGCCTCAGGAAAGACCAGGCTGCAACAGGGGCCATAGGGGCTGCAGCGGACTCCGGATTCGGCTCCACTGGCCCTTTATGTGGCCTCGGCCAGGCTTCCCCTCGCTGCCTCTGTTTTTCCCTCCAGAAAATTGGGCATCAATGGCTCCCACCTACCCGAGCTGGAGAACTGGATCAGGAATAAGAGCTGGCATGCAGCCCTCATAATCTTTGCCAAATCTGCCTAATACTATTACAGACTTAACTTTTTCTTTAAATCAACTCACCATTTTTACCTAAATATTGACCCTAAATGAAACACCTGGGTCACTTGCTGTAACATGACCATGAAAATAGGCCGAAGGCCGTGGAGGGCAGCCGAGCCCCTTTCTGGCCACGTGCACTTTATGGAGCAGAGAGATTCGAGGGCAGGGGCTTTGAGGCGCTGGTCTGGATTATTTAAGGCCACATCTGTGTTCTGGTTCCACCTAAACTCACCTGGGAGGCTTAGCAAACATAGTCACAGGCTTGGGAGTCAGCCGATCTGGGGTTCGAGTCCAGCTCTGCTCCTTTCCCGCTGGGTGACCCTGGGCAGGTTGCTTGCCCTCTCTGGGCCTCAGCAGTGAGGGTGATACCCTGTACCTGGAAGGGTTGCTAGAATGATGAAATGAGTGTGCCTGCCCACAGCTGGTGGTGTTTGACTGTAGCATCTATGGAGACACCTTGGGGGAGCTTGGCTCCAGGATCTACAAGAATATTAAACAAGCAGCCTTGGAGGCGTTGGTAGAGGGCGGTAGTGAAAGTGTTACAGGTGGGGGCCACAGCATGGCCAGGGGCCTGGGGGCTGCAATATGGAGGGTGGGCAGGGAGGCGGTGGGGCTGGGCTGGGCCAGCTGGGCCTCAGCCCGTGACGCCCTGTGCCCCCCAGGAGACTGTCGGGGAGCCATTCTTCCTGCTCCTGTGCGCCATCAAGCAGCAGATCAACAAGGGCTCCATCGATGCCATCACAGGCAAAGCCCGCTACACGCTCAATGAGGAGTGGCTGCTGCGGGAGAACATCGAGGCCAAGCCCCGCGTGAGTCGGGCTGCAGGGCGAGGGCCGGCCCCAAGCTGGCTGGGAGGGGGCCCCATGCCTGGAGGGTCCTGGCTCCGACGTGGCCCAGCCTCCCCAGCCGGCTGTCGCCTCGCCCGGGCCCCGCGGTGTGCCGGGGAGCACGCACTGACTCTCCTCCCCCTCTCGTGCAGAACCTGAACGTGTCCTTCCAGGGCTGCGGCATGGACTCGCTGAGCGTGCGCGCCATGGACACTGACACGCTCACGCAGGTGAAGGAGAAGATCCTGGAGGCCTTCTGCAAGAACGTGCCCTACTCCCAGTGGCCTCGCGCGGAGGACGTCGACCTCGGTGGGCAGGGGCGGAGGCGGGGGCGGCATGCCCTGGCGTTGGGCTGCTTCATTGGGAACCCCTGCTGTGGTCAAACACTCCTCTCACTCAGCAAATGTGCATTAGTTCTGGCACTGGGGACACAGGGACAATCAGATGAGGTGCCCATCAATAAGGAGCTCCTATTCTGGTGGGGAGTTAGATCCTGCTGTGTGAGCAAGCTGTGGGCAACAGAAAAAAGCATTCAGGAAAGGCTTCCCCAGAGAGGGGACACTGGAGTGGATTTTGAAGGATGCATAGGAGTCCTGGTCAGGCCAGGAAGCTGAGGCCATTCATTCTGTGATCACAGGCCTATCCTGATCACTTGGTCTGTGTCAGGCCCCGTTCTAAGCGCTGGGCTGTGATGGTGAACAGGCACGCGCAGCAACCATCTGTTCAGAGCTGGAAATGCGGGTGGCTCGCCCAGGCTGGCGTGCAGGGGGCAGGACGGGCTGTAAGATGAGGCTGGGCTGAGCCTGCCAGGGCAGAGCTGGCGCCTGAGGACGGTGGAGAGCTGTGGAAGGGATGTGGCCCTTCCACGTGTGGTGCCCCGTCTCATTGCATCAGCAGTAGTCACAGTAACAACCCAGAAGATGAGGACATGAGCTCCTGCTCTGTGCCACCACCTGGTACCTCACGTTGTGCCCACCACATGCTCTCCCCCAGACCCTTCTCCCCCTCCACATTTGACAGGTGGGGAAATAGAGGCTTAGAGAGAGGCCTGGCTTGCCCCAGCTTGCAGAGAGAGAGCAAGAGGCCTCTTCCTGAGTGGCCTGGGCCAGTGCTGCCCTCTGGCCGGTGCCCTGCCTGGGCCCTGACGCCCTGCTCCCCACCCCCAGAGTGGTTCGCCTCAAGCACCCAGAGCTACATCCTGCGGGACCTGGACGACACCTCGGTGGTGGAGGACGGCCGCAAGAAGCTCAACACCCTGGCCCACTACAAGGTGGGGTCCCCAGCCCCACCCAACCCCCACTCCCGCCTCCCTAACCTCTGACCTCTGACCTCGGCCTCTCCCCTCCTGTCAGATCCCTGAAGGTGCCTCCCTGGCCATGAGCCTCACAGACAAGAAGGACAACACACTGGGCCGAGGTAGCGCCGGTGGACGTGGGGAGGGCATCCAGTCCAGGCCTGGGCCCCTTCTGAGCAGCCCCACTAGGGAAACTGAGGCTTCCAGAGGCAGGGCTGGGCTGGACTATGGCCTCCTTGGTGGGGGCAGGGCCTGCAGCCAGGCTCCTCTGCCCCAGTACTGCTTGAGCAGGGCCCATGGCCAGGCCTCCTCAGGCTGGTTTCCTACGGGCAGCTGGAGAGAGGCCCCAGGAGGGTGGGATGTGGTTCCAAGAGGTCCGGGCAGCTGCCAGGCCACAGGGGAAGGCTGGCGTGCCCATCTGTGCTTTGGGCTGTGTCCCTGCCTCAAGGCTCCCATCCACACCCTCAGACACCCCCGGCCGAGCTGCCCAGCTCTCCGGCCTGGGGACTTGGCTCTTCTCGGCTCAGGGTCCCCTCCTGAGGTCAGCAGTGGGATCTGGGGGCTCTGCCAGCAGCCTGTGGGGCCTGGGTTGGCAGGAGCTCTGGGCCGGGCGGTGGAGCAGTGCCCTGTCTCTGTGACTGTGTCTCTGTTTCTCTCCCTGCTTCTCCTGTCACCTTGTGTGTGTCTTTCTGTCTCTCTCAATGCCTCCATCTTTGTCTCTCTGCCTCTCTCTGCCTGTCTCTCTGGATCTCTCTCTTACTTCTTTTTGTCTTTGCATTTTTCTGTCTCTTTGTCTCTTTCTCTCCACATGTCTCTTTGGGTCTCTCCATTTCTCTTGATTTCTCTCTCTCTCCGTTTTTCTGTCTCCATTTCTGTCTGTCTCTCTCTCCCCCCTCCTCCCTCCTGTTTATTTATCGTGGATGTTTTTCCTCTTGCAGTGAAAGACTTGGACACAGAGAAGTATTTCCATTTGGTGAGTGCGTGGCCTCTGGCCCTGGGGGCGCCCACCCCTCAGTGGGTGTGGACTTGGCTTCCTGCGCCCCCGGACCTCTGGGGAGAGTGCTCCTGGGCCCTGGGAAAGACCGGCGGTGGGGGAGCAGGGATGGGACCCAGAATCAGCAGGGAGTCTCAGCCCTCATGCGCCACAAGGCATGAGCGGGGCCAGGTGCCTGAGGTCCAGGATGGGACCTCCCACAGGACGGCCGAGGGTGGTGCCTGGCGCCAGCGCTGACCGCTGCCCTGGCCTCTTAGGTGCTGCCCACGGATGAGCTGGCGGAGCCCAAGAAGTCCCACCGGCAAAGCCACCGCAAGAAGGTGCTACCAGAGATCTACCTGACCCGCCTGCTGTCCACCAAGGTGGGCCTGGCCTCATGTCCCATCGGGGGCGCTGGTGCTCCATTGGGTCGGCTGTGTGCACACGCCTGAGCTGGGACAAGAGTTCTTCCCCTGTGGGGCCAGATGGGCTCTGGGGCGAGAGGCTAAGGGGTCGCGCACAGCCATGAAAGGTGCTCGACAGAACGTCTGCACCAGCCAATGTAACAGAGAGTGCGGTGGAGGCCCAGGAGTCAGTGATGTCCCCAAGGCCACACGGCTCAGGTGGCAGAGTCAGCACCCTAGAGCCTACACCCCAGCCCCACCGATTCCCCGCTGTATGCCCCAGTCTTCAATACTCCTGTGAGGGAGGTTTTACTAACCCATTTCACAGACACAAAACCTGAGGCACACAGAGGTTAGGTGACTGGCCTGAGGCCACATGGCTTCCCCATTCACTAGCCCAAGAACTGCGGGCTCCCTGGAGCTGCCAGAGGTGCCCACTTACCCCTCTGCACATGGTCCTGGACTGACAGTGGCCGCTCTGCTCCCGGGCAGGGCACGTTGCAGAAGTTTCTTGACGACCTGTTCAAGGCCATTCTGAGCATCCGTGAAGACAAGCCCCCACTGGCCGTCAAGTACTTCTTCGACTTCCTGGAGGAGCAGGCTGAGAAGAGGGGGATCTCGGACCCAGACACCCTGCACATCTGGAAGACCAACAGGTAGTGGGCCAGTGGGGGGTGGGGGGCGGGCGGGGAGGGCTGTGCAGTCTCATTCTGTCACTGGGGGCAGCAGTGGTGCAGGGCCCTCAGGGCCTGGCCTCTCAGCCCACCTGCCTGGGTTCAGTCCCTATTTCGACACCTCCTACCTGTGACTTTGGGGCAGTGACTTAAGCTCTCTGTGCTTTTGTTTCCCCCAGCTGTAAAACCAGGGCTAGGGAGTCATCCACCACACTGTAAGAGTTAACTAGAAGCAAGCATTATATAAATTTTGCCCCTACCATCATTCTCCCCCACCTCTGTCACTTGGTCCCCGTCAGCTCCACGTTACAGATGAGAACACTGAGGCTCACGGAGAAGTGCCTGTCCAAGATGGCGCAGCCCTTGCAGTGGCAGAGCCGGGCCCAAACCCGCGTGATCTGACTCCCCTGCCCAGTTCGTAGCGCTCCTTTGAGGCATGTCCTAGCTTTTGGGGGTCATAGACCCTAACAAGTTGTTGGAAACCTCAGCCTGACCTGCAGAAAAAAATGCTGCAGACCCAGAAGTTTCTGTGCAGTTGCCGGGACCCTGGACTGCTGAGTCACTCGGTGGCCCTGGGGTGGGGGGTGTTCCAACCCTCTCTGGCCTCCTGAGGCCCAGGCCCAGGATCCAGGCCCGGCCCTCCCTCAGCCCTTTTGGCTGATGGTGGACTTCCTGCTGCCGTGTGAGGGCTGGAGGAGGGGCTGTGGGCCGCCAGGCAGGGCGGGGTGGGGGCCTTTTAATGAGAACCAGGACCTGGCTTGAGGCTCTTGCGTGAGAGCTGGGAGGCTCTGTGGGGGGTGGGGCAGGCCCCGGGGGTAGACTCAGGCCCTGCAGCTCCTGCCTCAGCCTCCTGCCCTGCTCCACTCAGGAAACCCGCTCCCAGCCCCGCTGCCACCCCAGCCGACAGCGATGGTCATCAACCCCATCTGTGGATGGGCACGCCGAGGTTCTGCCTTGTGACTGGCTCCACCAGCCTCGAAGGGCTGCCCTCTGGGCCTGGCTACCTCTGTCCCCTGAGCACCCTGGGCGGCCACTTCCTCTGATGCCCCACCCACAGCATGGGCTCACACCGCCTCTGTTGCCCCCATCCCACAGCCTTCCTCTCCGGTTCTGGGTGAACATCCTGAAAAACCCCCAGTTTGTCTTCGACATTGACAAGACAGACCACATCGACGCCTGCCTCTCGGTCATCGCACAGGCCTTCATTGACGCCTGCTCCATCTCTGACCTGCAGCTGGGCAAGGTCACTGCTCCCAGGGACATGCTGCCCCATGACGGGGCAGGAGGAGGGTGCTGACGTGGGACTGAGCTTTCTGGAGGGGAGCCGAAGGAGCTCAGGGCTGGGGGATGTGGGATGAAGAGGGACACTCAGCCAGTCTCAGAAACTGGCACCTACAGTCGGAAACTGCATCGCTGCAGAGCAGCTGCACCCACCTCAAGGGTGGCCAGCGCCACTCCCAATGTTAGGCTGTAGAGCCAGGCCCGGGGAAGCCAGGGTGGATGTGGAAACCCTGCTCGGTCGGGCACAGCATCGTCTGAGAACCTGCCAGGCTCCAAGCAGCAGTACTGATGGTCGAGAGCCATCCAACGGGCGTCCAGAGTGAAGGGGTGGGCAGAGGGGAACAGGTGAACAAGCCCTCTGAGATGCACGCAGGAGGGAGATCCCCGAGGCGTCTGTGTGCAGGCGAGGATCCAGCTGGCTCTAGAGGGTGGAGAGGAGAGGGAGCGGCAGGGGCAGGAGGCGTGGACGAGCGCTGCTTGCTGTGGGCACTAACGCGATGGTCTGACTGGACTGGCCCCGCAGGATGGCGGGGACCTGGCCCTGCACTCAGCCCGCGACTTTCAGAGACAGCCCGCAGGAGGGGGAAAGTGCCGGCACTCCTCACATGCTGTCTCAGAAGGCAGGACGCTGTGACAGACAAAGGACGGGGAACGGACTTGGCACATTTTGCTTTCGGGCGTTGGAAACATGTGGGAAATATTCCACTGAGCCAGCAGTCAGGCTTCCAGAAATCTTAGCCACCAAGACCCATAACCCTAAGCAAGGATATAAACAGAACAGCCTGCGTGCGACAGAGAGCTGGCACAAAGCCCATGCACTTTTCCCCCTAGAAATAGGCCCCCCTTCAGGTCATCCTCCTGACAGTTCCCCCAAAGTAGGGCAGGGGTTCACTGTAAAAGGGCAGCAGAGGGAGGGGGCTGAGGAGCCCCTGGTCCAAAGCCGGCAGAGTGGGGACCTTTGGTGATGGGGCCATTTGTGTGGCAGGAGGGACGAGGGCTTGTCCAGAAAAAGAAGGATCTGTCTCGTCTCCACCCACCATCTTATTCCCTCCCTCTCTGCCCAGGATTCGCCAACCAACAAGCTCCTCTACGCCAAGGAGATCCCCGAGTACCGGAAGATCGTGCAGCGCTACTACAAGCAGATCCACGACATGACGCCGCTCAGCGAGCAGGAGATGAACGCGCACCTGGCCGAGGAGTCGCGGGTGTGGCCCGGGGGTCCGGGCTGGGCCTGTGCAGGGAGGGGGCTGAGGGGTTTGGTAGAAGCAGCAGGTCTGGGCTGGGCCTGGACTCAGTTCTGATCGTTGGGTTAACCACCCCTCCCAACTCTCGCCTTTTCTTTCCCTGTAGAAATACCAGAACGAGTTCAACACCAATGTGGCCATGGCAGAGATTTATAAATATGCCAAGAGGTATCGCCCGCAGGTGGGTACCCCTGGTGTGAGGCACTCACCCCCAGGGCCACGGCACCCCCATTTCAGCCTTTCCCACCTCCACCATGCTTGGGAAAACCCCAGGAGAGGTTCCCGCTCAAGGCTTCACATCCCAGGACATTTTTGTGTTAGGGGTGGGTCACCAGGAGTAGAAATCCAGGTGCTGTGTCCTCCCCCAAGATCTGCAGAGGGACCCACTGGGTCCAGGTCCCCAGCTCGTGGCCCAGCTGCCCCTGGCTTCCCCTCAGATCATGACCGCCCTGGAGGCTAACCCCACGGCCCGGAGGAGCCAGCTGCAGCACAAGTTTGAGCAGGTGGTGGCTCTGATGGAGGACAACATCTACGAGTGCTACAGCGAGGCCTGAGCCGCGGAGACAGTGGCTGCTGGTGAGGGCGAGGCGCCCAGCCCTCCGCTTCACTCTGTTCCCAGCGCCTCTGACTCCGGCTGGGAAATGACTGGACAGAGTCGGCTGTGGGGAGGGGGGGAAGGAGGGGCCTCTGAGCCAGGCAGAGGAACCCCCAGCTCTGGCCCCATGGACACCTCCATCCCTCCCACCTTCCCCTGCCCCTGCCTCCGGGATGGGGTCTCGGATGCTGCAGCCATCCCTGGTAATGCCCCCACCGACCACCCAGCACAGCCTGGACGGAGCCCCACTCGCGCTGCCACGGCCCACTGCTGGGAGTCCCGCCCCACGTGTCCCAGCGCTGACAAACGAATGGGGAGAAGAGGCCACCTGGCCCAGAGGCCACAGCCGGAAACACTACCTCATCCAACCTGGCGGAGGGGAGGCCTCCTCAAACCAGCCCTCGACTGGTTTCTGCTTCAACCACCAAAACCTTGTCTCTGTCCCCTCACCCAGAGAGGACCCTGGCCACACTGTTTCAAGCAGTGTCAAGTTTTTGTTGCTCCAGGGGCTACTGGTGGCGTGGGCAGTGCCCACTGCCCTTGGGGCGGCTCTGCGGGCTTTCCCACAAGCCGGGGAGGGTGGAGGGCGAGGGGACAGGTGCCGGGTGATCCTGGTCTCCAGCGGGGCACGGGGGCTAAGTTGCATCAAGGCTGTAGCTGGGCTACTTGATCTTGCTGGAAGTGTTTCTAAAGATAGCACCACTTTTTGTTGTTTTTTTTTAAAAAAAAGCTTTTATATATTAAAAAACTTATCACGCGCCAACTGTGAATAGCTGCCACTTGTGCAGAGGACCTGGGGAGGGGAACCGAGGGGCTCCCAACGCAACACTGGAAATGACTGTGCCAGAGGACGGGCAGGCCTGGCAGAGACCCCCCTTCGCCCTGAGAAAATCGCTGTTCTGATCCGGTCAGAGCGACCGTCTGTGGCTGACCCAGCCCGCGCAGGGACCGGCTCGGGGGCGCAGAGGCTGGGCTGGAGGAGGGTGGCCAGGGTGCTCTGGAACCTTCTTTATAATAAACGCCTGATGGGAAAACCTGCTGTGGGCTCCAGCCTTTGTCCTGAGACAGCTGAGGAGGGCGAGCTGTGCTAGCAGAGAGGAGGGGCGCCTGGCCTAGAACCCGCCTCAGCCACGTTTCTTCCGGGGTTTGGGCGGATGTCTGACTCAGCTTCTAAGAAGGCGGTCGGCGATGGGAGGGATCATGGGCCGCCTGCTTGCCGTGGGCCTGGCCCACGACTGACATGCCCTGAGCTCTGAGGGCACCCACCGGACCCCCAGGAAGGTGTCACAGCTTTTGTGTGTCACCTACCCCTGGGTGGGCCCTGCCCTAACCTGCTCACCTGTATTATAACAAGCCCATGAGGAATGTAATGTCCCCATTTCACAGGTGTAGAAACTGACTCTCAGCTTGGTTGAGGAATTTCCCCAGGTCACACAGCCAAGGAACGGCCAAGTGGGGACAGAAGGCAGGTTGCACAGGCCCCTCATTCCCATTCCATGCTTCCTCCAGGCCAGTCTCCACAGCAGCCCCCAAAATGTTTGGGGAGGTCCAAGGTGACTCCCCACAAAAGAGAGCTGATGTTTACACATTCACCCTGAATTTCTCATCAATCTTGAAAAATATGTATCATTAACCCCATTTTTTCAGAGGAGGAAACAGGCCGTTTCCCCAAGGCCAATGTCACCCTGGGCTGTGCCCAGTGGGGCAGGCTGTTCCTCACCATGGCCCAGGAGGAGGGTTAACCTGACCTGGGGTCAGCAAATACCACAGAGACCCCCGCCCCCCCAGCCCACCCAGCTGGCTGTGGGCCTGAGCTGGGGTGAGATTCCTCCCCGACCCCCCAGAAAAGGTCGTGGAGAACCATTTCCAAAATAGAAGCAACTCAAGTTAGTTCTTTCCTTTTATGCAGGAAAAATAAGTGCACATACATTTATCAAAAGCGAGAACTAGGACAGAGAAATTCATACAATTTAAACAAAATCCCACAAATACCAGTTCTAGAATTAATGAGAACAGAAAAGTGAGAAGAGAAAAGTAAACAATTTTAAGCTTTTAAAAATAGCCTTGTCCTGTAGCGGCTTCTGGGTGGAGAGAGTCTTTGTCTTGTCAAATTTTCTATTCTGAGCACTGATCCCTTTTTATTAAGCAGCAGATTTTCTAATTTAAGTTATTGACACGTTTGATGGGGATTTTTTTTTCTTTTCGGTGTGATTCTAGAATGAATACATGTTTCCTGCAGAAATGTCAGGAAGTACAAAAAGCATTGAAGAAAATGAAAGCCACCCTCAGCACCCCTGGCGAGTCCCCGAGAACGCCGTCTCAGATGGCGTGCCCGCGTGCCTGGGTGGGGGCTGAGAAGAAAAATCGGGAGCGGGGTGTACACACCATTTTGTCACCTGCCTTTCCCCCCATGCAACAATATGTCAGTAACATCTTTCTATGTCATTAAATATTCCACAGCCGGTTTTAATGCCTGATTAACATGCAATTCCTTCTTGAAGTTAGAAGTGCATTTTGCAAAGGGAGGAAATCTCTCGTTTCTGAGGTCATTTCTCAGTGCAGAAGGTGGCCAACTTCTGTGAACCACCCACAGTCCCCGTCGGGGGCCCTGAAGACTTGCCTCGCAGCTATGGGTGTCCCTTTGCTCTGTCTGAGGGTCACAGGAAGTGGAGACTTTGGCATCGTGTCCTCGAGCAGGGGAGGAGGCTGGCACGAGTCTCATGGTGCTAGATGCTGTGTGGCCTCTGCTGGGTCGGGGGGCCTGGCCCGCCCCGGCTCGTGGGGTGACATGCCCAGTGATAGCCCCAAGAGCCTGCCCAGGGTGCCTCCCACAGCCCCCAGCCAAGCCGTGAAAGGAGCAGAGGCAGAAACAGACCCTCTGCAGGAAGCGCCAGCCCAGCCCCCCGCCATCTGCTCACGGTGCCCCTTGGGGCCCTGCTGGCAGCCACATTACAGATACCCCAGGGAAGCTGTCAGCACAGCTACACAAAGCCTCATGTGGGACTTGGCGGGGGAGAGGGTGGGACTGAGGGAGGAGGGGCAGGAAGGGCACAGTCGGATGCTCCATGTCGGCCTGCCTCAGTTTCCCTTTGTGCCCCGTCTGCTGCCTTCCCAACTCCAGTCCAGTTTACCCCTGACTCCCTTCAAATTGACCCCTTCTTCTCTGCCCCCTCCCTGGCTCAGCTGTCACCGCTCAGCTGAACCATCTCTTGGGTGCCTCCTGACGGAGCTGAGTCCTCACGCCAGGAAATGGTCGCCAAGTATTCACCTAGCTGTGTACTCGACACTGTGGACTCATCACTGACCCCTTTCTACGTCCAATCCCTCCGCAAATCCCATCGGCCCTGCTTCAACATCTGCCCAGAGTCCACCGTTCCTAATCCCTCCCCCATGGCCACCCTCCCCCAGACCCTTGCAAGGGCCTCCTCGCCGGCCTCCTACTGCTGCCCGTGTCCCCCTGCAGCCACTTTGCTGCTTGCTATCCACTAACAGCTCCTTATCACAAGACAAAACCCTAAGTCCCTTCCCTGGTTTACAAGGCCCGTCAGGGTCTAGCCTGTCTACCCTGCAGCCCTTGTTGAGGTTATCTACTGCTGCAGGAAAAACCACCCCGATACTCAGTGGCCTAAGATGGCGATCCTTTATGCTGTTCATGCACATGCAGTTGGGGAAGGGCTTGGCAGAGAAGGCTTGCCCCTATTCCAAGAGGTGTCAGCTGGGGCAGCTCAACCAGGGCTAGAAGATCCAGTTGCAAGATGGCACACTCCTAAGGCTGGAAAATTGGTGCCGGCTGGTCAGGGAGCTCAGCTGGGGCTGGAAATTGGGGTGCTTCGGTTCCTTGCCACCGGCTGCTTGGGCTTCCCCACAGCGTGGTGGCTGAGTTCTAAGGGCAAGTATCAAGGAAACCCACACAAGAAGTAGCAGATGCCAGTCTCTGAAGGCCTGGGCCCGGAAACTGTCATAATGTCATTTCCACTGTATTCTGTTGGCCAAGCAATCACAGAGCCCAGATTCAAGGGACAGGGACCGAGACTCCTCCTCTCCATGGGAAGAGTGTCAGAGATGCTTTAGGAGCACCCGCCCTTGTCTCCTGCTACTGTCCTTCACTGAGCTTTAGACACATGGGCCTCCCTGCAGCCCCATGAGCCTGTCAAGCACGTTTCCACCTCAGGACCGTGGCACTTTCTCCTCCTTGTGTTGAGTACTGAGCAGTCATGCCCAGTAACCATTGTGGATGATCTCTGACTCCTCTCAGCTCCTCCAATCCTCGTCTTCGCAGCTGGAGGACTCTTTCTAAACACACACCACATCAGTCTCTCCCCTGCCTATAACACTCCCTGGCTCCCCACTGCCCCCAAGGGAAAGTCTGCCTTCTCTAGTCTGCCCCGGCACACCTTCCTGCCCCACACCCGAAGGCCCAGTGGCTCATGCCACCCTTCACCCCATGCTCCTCTCAGAGCCACAAATCCCTCCATCCATCACACCATCCAGTCCCACCCCACACAGTGGGCCCTCTGCCTGCAATGCCTTTCTCCTCATCTGTCTGGCAACTCTTGCTCATCTTTTAAGACCAAAAGCCACCTCCTCCAGGAAGCAGTCCCAGATCTCAGGCTGGGTTAAACCCCGCCTGTGCTCCTCTGTCCCCTACATGCCCGTGGATCCCTACACCAGGCCTTTACATTGTACAGTCTATCTTCCCCAGGGCAGGAGCTCCTATCCGGGCCCTGGCTCTGGAGGGCCAAATCCCTGGACCTTAGCCTCCTCCCAACCAATTTGTGGAGGAAAAAAAAAAAACTTTATTGATAAATAAGATACAGTGAAATAAATAGCAACGGTTTTTCAAAGAATAAAAAGTTGAGCAGTCTCTCAGTCTCTTTCCACCCCGCCTCTTGCTCTCGGCTCTGGCTTCTTACTGGCCACGTTGGACGTTGAGGCCTTGGTGGACGTGCAAGGCCTTCTCAGGTCCTTGGGCGCCTCTGTCTTCCCGGCCAGTGGTGCAGGCATCGTCTTGGACCCACTGCCCTTAGAAGGAGCGGTGGCCCTAACTTTTGGCCCCTCCCTGGCCCCCTGCGCAGTGGCCTCCTTGGGGACCTTGTTCCCCACCTTCTTTCTGGCTGGGGAAGCAGTAGCACTCTTGCCCTGTGAGAAAGCAGACCAGGAGCCAGGTGACAGAGCTGGCAGGGCTGGGCACACAGCTGGGAGCTCACGAGAGTAAGGTGGAAACCCCTGGGTGGCTCTGGACAAGTGACCTCCACCTCTCTAAGCCACAATCTATATGTAAAATGGGGATGGCGAGCCTCAGGGTTATGGAAGGCCGGAGAGAAGAAAGTGAACTGTGCTTTGTAGGAAAACTAATTGCCTACTTCCCGCTGGCCCTTCCCGGGGCTGGTGCGGGACGCCCGAGCTCCGGCCCGTTCAGGGTGGAGGCTCCGACCAGAGACATCCCGCAGGCACCTACCTTAGTGACCGTGGGTTTTGAACTCTGACTCCCAGCTTTCGTTTTCCTGTGGGCCTCAGGATCTGCTGGCAGGTGGGGGAGGGCGTATGGGAATGACCCTTTCAGGAGGAGCTGCTGGTGGGCAGGCAGGTTCAGGGGCCCCGGAGCCCAGTCCTGCCCGGGCCCCAGTTCTCACCCTGACACTTACAGGCTGTGTTACCTGGAGAAAGTTGTTTAGTTGCTCTGAGCCTAGATGTCCTAGTCTGCAAAATGGGCATAACAGCATCTCTCTCATAGGATCATTGGAGGATTAACTGGACTGTGCATGACCATCCCTCACTCCAAACAAAGCACCGGGAGGACCCCCTGCTCCGTGCCTGCCCACACCAAAGGCCCCTAAGAGTTTATCAGCCTCTAGTCTTTGCTGCCTTCCACACAGCAGCTGGGATACATTTTTAAAAATACCTTGGACCCTAGCTGTGTCTTGTTCAGAGTCCTTCCATGGCTCCTCATCGTCTTCCAGATAACGTCCAGATTCCTACTGCCTTTCACAGCCCCCTCCCGCTTCCCCCTCCCACACTGCTCACGGAACTGTTCGCACCTCCTCCAGAGCTCCCCCTTCTTCCTAACTCCAGGCCTTTGCATGGGCTATTCTCCTGCCTGGGATGCCTCCTCCAGGAAGTCTCCCTTGACCCTTCTCAGAGACAGCAGGCTCCTTCTCTCTCCGGGTTCCCGTGCCCACCCCAACCTGTTCCCCTGAGGTCTCAGGTCAAGCCTAGATAAGGACACCCCTCCCAGAGCTGGCCCTCCATCCCGCCTCTGGCCAGAGGCTGCCAGAACACACTCCATGCCCTCCTCTCACCCCTTTCACACACCTACCTTGGCTGCTCCTTCCGCCTTTGACCTTTGACTTCCTGCCGGGCCCGCTGGCACTAGGAGGGGCCCGTGTGGCCTTGTCTGGCTGGCTGGGGGCCTTCCTGGCCTCGCCTCGTCTTGACTCTTGGTCCTTGGTCCGGCTGCCTTTCTTGGGGGCCTTCTTCTCGGCTGCACCTGGTTTGAGGGAAGCCGTCATCACCTCTCCTGGCCTCCTGGGTCCCTTCTTCATCTCACCTGCATTGGGAGGGTCCTTCTTTGCCTCACTCGGTTTCTTGGGGCCCTTCCCCTTGGCCTCACCGGGTCTCCTGGGGGCCGTCGTGGTGGATGTCTTCTTGGATTGGATTTTCCTTTTGTGCTTGGGAACTAACTGGCAAAGGAGAGAAAGGGGTGAGATTGGGAGCAGAAGTTCTGGGTGTCTCAAGCCCCTACACTCTACATCAGGTTCAGAGAAGAAGGCCCCATTCCAAAAGAGGGGGCAAAGAATGTGGTCAAGGGCCTGGGAGAAGACACATGACCCCTCCTAAATGCCCAAAGCCGTAACCCACGCTGTCCTGTATCGTGCTGCCAGGGAGGGGTGTCACCATTCAGGAGCTGGGGGACCTGAGTCTCCAAGACTCGCCCAAGGTTCTCCTCCCTCCCTGCGCTGGTGTCTGCTTCATGAGGGCACAACCACGCTCTCCCCACCCCCATGTCTGGAGGCCTCAAAACCAGGCTTCTGGGAACAAGTCCTGCACACTGGGAGCCCCGACTCCGGTCCTGCATGAATCTCCTTGGACTCTACCCCAAGCCTTCCCACGGACTGCCGCTCTGACTCCTCCTCCGTCTCCCCCAAGGCCCCGCCCCATTTCACACCTCTACTTCTCCATGCCTTCCTCTCCCTCTACGCCCAGCAGAATAAGGACTTCGAGCTCAGATAGCTCAGAGTTCACAACTTCCTTTCGGCCTCCCCAGCTCTGTGACTTGGCCGAGTCTTCTCTTCCCCACTGGCCTCAGTCTCCCCATCTTTACAGTGGGGCCATCAGGGAGGTGTGAGTGGCAGGGGGATATGAGGTCCCCTGACAAACAGATGGTTCCTGCTCTTCTAGATCCCGGCTCTGATGACGTTGCTCTCCCTGCCCCTGAGCCCTCATGACTCACCATTATCTGCCAAGACCAGAAATGACCCCTACTCCCACACACACGCATTCCTAACTCCGTGATGTCCCAGGCTCTGCAGCCCCACTCAGCCACACGTGCCCATCTCTTGCTCTCCTTCTCCTCACCCCATGCACCTGGGCTTGCCATGGCTTGTGTCCAAGCTCTGACCCACCCCCAGTTCTGTGAGGGTGGGACTTCCTGTGTTTAGCCACCCAGTTACCACAGGGACTGGAACATGGTAGTTGAGATTGTTCCACAGTGTTCCATGGTGACTGTCAGAGCAACTGTTATGTGCTGAGGCATGGCAATGACAGGCAGACCCCCATGTCTGGGTCCCTGAGATTTCTCAGGTGGCAGCTGGCAGTAGTGATGCTGGGGCTTGATTTTGTGCCAAATCTTCCCTCAGCAGTGGGTGACCCTGGACAGGTCCCCTCTGGGACCCTCCTCTTTGAGAGAGGAGGACGTGGTAGCTCAGGGGGAGTGCCAGCCTTGGTTTGGGGACCCCAGGTTTGGAGCCAGAGAACATGGGGAGCAAACCCCAACTCTGACCTTCCAGAGCCCCAGGTTGGGTCGGCCTCATCCGTGGTGAGGAATTCCAGGAAGGGGCTGTGGATGCCAAGGACCCAGAAGTGAACACAAGTGAGACAGTCCCTGGGTACTGAACACCCTGGGTACTGAACACCCCATGGCGAGGAAGGTGGGCACAGCAGGGTGCCCAGGGCTGTGTGGGGGCCCAGACGGAGCACACACGCCAGCCTTCCCAGAGGACAGGGTGTTTCCGAGAAGACACCGGAAGAACAAGAGGGAAAAATAGGAGAAAGGCCTTCCAGCAGGGAAACAGCACACAGAGGCCAGGAGGAGAGCTGGACTGGCAGCTCGAACCCTGAGGCTAAATGTTTCTCACCCTGTGGCTGCCCCCTTACCCCCTCGCCCCAGGCAGGCTCACCTTGAAGCTGCCGGTGGCCCCCCTGGCCTTGGAGTTGGTGGGCCTGACCAGGAGGCCACGGTGCATGCCTGTGGCCAGGGCCTGCTTCAGCAGGTACTTGAGCCGTATGACATCCATCGCAGGGTACTTGTTCAGGATATAAACCTTGATGGCCGCCACTGAGGTGCCCCGGCGCTGCTCCCCTGCCTGCAGCGCCTCCAGCACCATGTGCAGCACGGGAGGGTGGCGGCGTGGCGCTCGGACACTGCTGTGGCTTGTGCCTGCGGACAGACAGCAGGACATCACCCAGAGCCCAGACCACCCTCAGGCCTGATGGACCGCAACACGCCCAGTGAAGCACGCACAGGCACCAGCCAGGCCCGGGGCTAGTGGGCAAGGGGTCGGGGGATCGAGTCCACCCCGCTGGTGCCTCTGGCCACAGGCCTGGGAGCAGCCCAGGGGCAGGGCACATGCCACACACTCCATAAAGGCTCACTGAAAAAACTAAATAGGCCTTCTAAAAAACAAACCTAAATCAGGTCAGTTGTCTAAACCTAACACCAGTTCACAGGAAATCCAGGGCCTCTGTGAGGGGCCACCGGGCCGGATTGGCTAACTCCTGACCACGAAGAACTCTGTGGGGCACACAGCCCGGCTTCTACAAGAACCCGAGGAGGAAAAAAAGTGGGGGGCCAGAGATGAAAGACACCGAAGGGAGCTTTCAACCAAACGCAGCGTGGGGTCCTTGCTCAAACTCAGAATGCCAGTGAAATGATCCAACTGGAAAAGAAAAGTCAGCTAGATAAATACGAGCACTGGAAATATTTGATGATATTAAGGATGATACCAGTTTTTTCAGGGATGCTAATGGTATTGTAATTATTTTGTAAGAGGTTCTTATCTTTTAAAGATAAATAATGGACTATTTACAGATGAGATGATAAGTCTGGCATTTGCTTCGAAATAACCCAGTAGATGAAATAAGAGTAGCCACAGGCTGATAACTGTTGAAATTGGACGATGGGCGCTCGGGGCAGGGGTGGGTGGGTGCGGCTCCCTATACCCCTCAGTCTACTTTAGTATCCATTTGAAAGTTTTCATAATAACATTACAAAAGAATTCCACTCCTAGGTCTACACCCAAGAGAAATGAAAATATATGTCCACAAAAACGTTTGTACACAAAATGTTCACAGCAGCATTATTTATAATAGCCAAAAAGCAGAAACAACCCAAATGTCCATAAATTAATGAATGGGTAAACAAAATGTGGTATAGACCTAAAATGGAATATCATCCAGACAAAAGAAGGAATGAAGTAGTTCCTTGAAAACATTACATTCAGTGAAAGAAGACAGTCACAAAAAAATCACATATTGTGTGATTTAATTTATATGAAATGTCCCAAATAGGCAAATTATAGAAGACAGAAAGCAGATTAGTGGTCGCCAGGGGCTGGGGGTAGGGGGTGATGGAGGGTGACTGCTGATGGGTGCAGGACTTCTTTTTGAGATGACATAAATAATCTAAAATTGACTGTGAAGATGGATACACAACTGTGAATACATTAAAAGCCATTGTACGCTTTAAATGGGTGAACTGTATGCGTGTGAATTATATCTCAATAAGGTGTTATAAAAAAAGGTTGGAAAAGAGAATAGGATCGAGGGGTGGGGAGGGAGGAAGCATGCGACACCTCCAGTCACCCTAAGGTGTACAAAAGTGGTTTAAATATGAAACCTGATTTAAATGTGGTGATTAGCAAAGTATATGATGCAGCGCAAGGACGTGGTACCCAGGATGTAGAGCTTGAGATATGGCAGCGGGGCACAGAGGGCGTTAAACGTTGATTTCTGATCAATTTGCAAAACTTAAAGACTCAATAAAGAAATCAATTGGCTAAAATATTTTTTTTAAAACACATTTTAAAGTAGGGGAAAAAAACCCACCCCAAAACTCTAGATCGCGAGCACAAATTGTGAAGAGACTTAGTCTAATCCAACCCCTATGGCCTCCTGGCCAGGAGGAGCCCAGCATCTGGGAATATTCACTTTGGGGCCAAAGCCTGTGAATGGGTGGAGTCCCGGCTCAGTCCCCCCAGGATTTCAGGGGGCCTCAGTCTTCCCATCTGTCCAGTGGGGACGGGGTCCTCTAAGGAGGTCTGAGCCCTCCCAGCTGCAGTGTTAGAGGGTTTCCGGAGGGGCCCTCGGGCCTGGCCTGGAGTGATGGCCCCTCCCCTGTCTCCCCCAAACCACGCCCTGTCTCAGGGAGACCCCCAAGACTCCTCCCTCCCCTGTCCCTCCAGCTGGACTCAGCTCATTTGGCAGTTACTCAACGTCCACTGTACCCCGGGACGCCCAGAACAGAACTCCCGCCTCCCCCGAACTTGCCCTCCATCTTCTCTCTCCTGGTGACGGCGCCTGCCCCCATGCCTAACCCAGCCACCCTAGCATGAGCCCAGGGGCTGTCCTGGCCCTCCCCTCCCCTCCCCCATTACACCCACTCTGCCCCTTCCAGGAGGCCGGGCCTCTCCTCTCTGGCCCCAGGGCCCAGCCTCTGCCCTGCTGCCTCTCTCCCTTTCCAATCCTTTTTCCTCACTCCTCTCCCACCCTCACCTCCCCTGCCTCCAGTGGATGGGCTGACAAGCCTCACCACTCATGGCCTCGGAGGCCCAGGCTGGCCTTGCTCTGTCTCAGCATTGTTCTCCCCACTGTTCTCTCCCTCTGCCCCAAGCCAGGAGGACTGGCACCTCCCCACAGGCTCCACCAGCACTCTTGCCTCTGGGCCTTTGCCTGTGTTGTTCCCTCTGCATGGGGGGCCTTTCTCCTCCATGGTCACTCAGGCAGCTCTCATCCTTCCCAGGCCAGAGCGAGCAACTCCGTCCTGTGCCCCTGAGGCACCTGGAATCTCCCCCCGCCCCCCTGCCCCCCCCCCCCCCCGCATGCCCCAGGAGGCTTTGCAAATACACAGAACACTTTCCCTGCCCCACCCTCTGTCCCCTGGGTGAGGCTTATCCCTCCTTCAGGGGTCACTTCCTCCAGGAAGCCTTCCCTGACCCCCCAGAGTGGGTTAGGCGACTCCTCTGAGCTCCTACAACCCTCTGGGTTCCCGCCATTAAAGCATGTGCCACATTGTCAAATGGCATCTGTTAATGAGGCACGCTTGCCCGTCAAGCTGGGAGCTCCTGGAGGGAATGAACTGGGTCTATTTGCTTCAGTGGACTTTATGTCCAGAGAAATCCGGAGGCACCGTTTGTTGATTGAAAATTGGGATGCAGCCCTAGATCCAAAGCCCAGCCCTGCACCAAACGCTGGCGGTCCCTCCAACCAGCTGCCCCACAGCTGCTGCCAGTGCGAGCCCTCCCCCACAGGAAATGGGCTCCAGCTGGGGAGGCCCCGCTCTGCCCTCTTCCCCTGAGCTGGGCTGGCCTCAGCACCCCCGGGCCCTACCTGGCCCCTGCTGCCTCTGGCGACAGCTCTTCTGTCAGATGGGCAGTGGAACCCAACAGTCCAGGCTGGGTGCTAGAGCCAGACAGCCGGTGGGAGAGGACAGGGCTCGCAACGGTGAGGGAGGAGCTGCCTCCCCTTGCTCACCTGGCTTTTCAGTCCCAGACGACCCGGGCAACCCCACTGTGGAGGTCGTGGAGGTCACGGAGGTCGAGGTGTCGCTGGAGGCAATGCTCCCGGGAGCCATCGCACAGGCAGGCGCAGACACAGATGCTGGTAGCTGGCCGCCTCCAGGTGTGAGGCTGCCAGGCCTGCCTGCCCGTCTTATATACCAGCAGCCCGGCCCCCCACCACTCCAATTAGCCCTTGATTGGGCTGGGAGGCTCTGAGCTGATGACTGGGGCGGGAGGGCTGGGATGGGGCACCACAGCCCTGCCTTGTTCGCTGGCACCCCAACTCAGCCAACCCTCCTGTGTGACCTTGGATGAGTTGCTTGACTTCTCTGGTTCTCAGCCCCCACGACAAAATGATGGGAGCTGAGATGCTCGATCCCTTCTGTGCCCTCTGCTCACCGGGCGCTGGAGATGCTGACGGAACATTGGGCACACCTGGGCTGTGGAGGCAGCCACGCAGCTCTCCAGGCCCACTGCCCTAGCAGCCGCTCCTGTTCCCAGGCACTGCTGGCCTCACTTGCTCGAGAAGTAGCAGCTGGAGGCCTCCCAGTGGGGTTTGCCTGGAGCAGACACTCCCTGGTCAACCTGTGGCCCTCCTTTTGTTTTGTTTTTTAAGAAAGGAATCTTTAAGTCATGAAAGAGCAATTTTAAAATAAAATTGCTTTGCAAAAGTCTCCATAAATAAGGACAACATGCATTGGGAAAATGGGCAAAAAATGTAGCTAACCAATTCAACAGACAGGTCGGCTGACACAGGAGAATATCCTCCACCTCCTTGGCATTCAGGGCAATGCAAATTGAAACAATGATAAGATACCATTTTCCATCAAATTGACAAATACTGAAGACAAACTGTTGGCAAGGGTGCAGGAGCTGGATGCAGAGGCCCTCACTGCCTCCACCAGGGGGTAGACGGGGGCACAGCCTCCTGTGGAAAGATATTCCTTTGAGCCCAGCAACTCCACTGTCTGTCCTAGAAGGGTATTAGTTGGAAAAGAAATCATTGCTGTATTATCTGGAAGAGAAAAAAAAGAATTGACTTCCAAGTCAATCACATGGGGCCTGGCTAAATTACTGCCTCACTGTGCTCTGCAGCCATTTAAAATGACGAGGGGCGTTACAACAAGGGTGAGGTCATAGCTCACACCCGGCAGAATGACGAACATTCAAACGTCTATCGATGCCGCGTGTCCACAGCATGAAGAAATGTGTTACTGCTGGGAGCTAAGTCAGTAGTGACTTTGTTAAGGAATTCAGTGACGTCTAATACAACTGAAGATGCCACATCCCCCTCTTGTCACTCTAGTATAAATCTGAGAGAAACTCCTACAGTCATACACAAGGACGCTTATCGCACTCTTAGCAAAGATTCAAAACAACCCAAATGCCCTTCGAGAGGAGAGTGGACAAATAAATTGCGGTCTATTCATATGGTGGAATAGTACACAGCAGTGAAAGTGAATGAACCAGAACGCACGTGTGGAATATGCTCCCCTTCTAAGAAGACAGAACTTGTGTGTGCGTGTCTGTGTGTAAGTGAAGGCACGGAAGAAGGTCTGAAAGGATTCATACCAAGGTAATAGCAGTGGTTGCCTCCGAGGAGGATGTAGGATTTGGAGGGGATGGGTTTAAAACAGGCATGCATTTTTTGCTATGTAGTCTCTTCATTGTCGGAATTTTCCCGGGGGACTCTCTGTCGCCAGAGGTCTGGACTAAGGAAGGCGGGGACCGTCAGAGTGCTCTAGAGTGAAACCAGATATCGTTCCCCTGCCTGGCACCCTTCGTAGCTCCCACTGCCCATGGGTGAAAGTTTGACCTCTTCAGTCTGGCTTATGGAGCCTCCTCATCCCTGGAATCCCACAGTCCAACCACACTGTCGCTCTTGGAATGGGCTTGTGCTGAGATCTGGGCTTCCCCTTTGTGTTTCCTCTGTGTGTGTGTGTTAGGTTGACGCAAAAATACCCCAGGGGTGGCCCAGTGGCCAAGCAGTTAATTTCATGCTTTCCACTCCGGCGGCCCTGGGTTTCACTGGTGCGGATCCTGGGCGCAGACATGGCACCGCTCATCAGGCCATGCTGAGGTGTCATCCCACATAGCACAACCAGAGGCACTCACAACTAATATACAACTATGTGCTGCGGGGCTTTGGGGAGAAGAAGAAGAAGAAGGAAGAAGAAAAGAGGATTGGCAACAGATGTTAGCTCAGGTGCCAATCTTTAAAAAAAGAATACCCCAATTTTTCACTCCTGCCCTTATCATGCCCATTTGCAATGTGACATTGCAGCTCCGCCCACACTCCTTGAATCTGAGCTGGCCTTGTGACTTGCTTTGACCAACAGAATGTGGCAGAAGTGATGTTAGGCCAGTCCCCACCCCATGTGAATAAGCCCTGGCCAACCAGCAGATGCTGAGAGGCCCATGGCCCAGTCACCCCTGTCACCCAGCCACAGCTTGCCAACCCAGCCAAAGCTCCAACTGACCACAGATATTTGAATGAACCCAGCGGAGCTCAACCAAGCTCAGTCCAGACCAGCAGAACTGCCTGGCTGACCCACAGAGTCATGAGCAGCAATACACAGTGTGTTGGTTTAAGCCATGCAGTCTTGGGGTTGTTTGCCATGCAGTGTAAGCTACCTGAGACACTCTGCCTAGACTTACCCACCTACCTTCTCCGGACTGTTGCCCACTTATCTTTTTGGCCCCAATGTAGATGTCACTTCCTGGGAGAAGCCCTCCCTGACCCCCTGGAAGGTTAGGGACCCCTCCTCTGGTTGCCAGCAGCCCCTGGACTTGCTGTCTGGGAGCCTCCAGCACTCTAGCTACAACTCTGCCTCCCGTCTCCCACACCAGCCTTTGAGCTCTGCGGGGTGGGAGGAGGGCCGTGTCTGTCCTATTCCGGGTGATGTCCCTAGTGCCCAGCATTGTGCCTGGCACACAGTAGGTGCTCAACTGTGGAATTGCTGTGGAAGCAGGGCCAGAGCCCAGCCTGGCTGAGCGGAGGGAGCCTGAGAACCATCTGCGGGAACACGCTAGAGCAGGAGACGAGATGAGCAACGAGGCACACAGAAGCTGGCGCAAACGGGGGCAGCAATTTTGATCACATTCGTGGGGCATTTCCAAGAACTGAGAACTTGAGAAAGACTCGGCGACGCAAACATCCCCACGAGCTTCATCCACAGCCTGTTCCCGGGCTGTGCCAGCATAGAGCTTTGCGTTCAGACGGAAGAAGTTCTGCAATGTGCTGCCTGACCTAAGACTTCCTCAGGAGGGCTGCCTCTTCACAGCGAGGTGGCCGTGGGAGGCTCCGGCTGCTGGGGGACCCCTGCTCGCTGCCCCTCTGCGACCTTTCCTGAGGCCTGTGTGGAGCTCAGGTTCTCATGGAAACTTTTTTACCGTCTTGGGACATTGAATGGGCTCCTCCTGCACATGAGCTTTCCTATCTTCTGAACTTTTGGAAGCAGTTACAAGGTGTCTGTTTTGTGTCACTCTAGCCCCTGTGGCATCAGGACTTTAGGCATCATTTGTGACTTTAGGTCAATAAATGCATAGAGGGCAGGGCAGAAATAGTAATAGATGTTCAATATCCATGTAAATATTTCCTATTCGCTATTTTATATATACACTTAGGACCTGGGCTTAGATCTTCCTAAGTCCACACTGTGGGCTGCAACCTGGAAGCCCTCTGTGTTAGTTAATAAACTACAACTCCAAAATCACAATGCCTTAAACAAGAACGCAGGAGATCATTCTCTCATGAAACGCTTCAAGTAGAAGTTGCACAGGGCTGGTTAGGCAGCATGGCTCCTTCTTTCTTGATGCTCTGCCGTTTTCTGCCCACAGGTTTTACCTCATGATCCAAGATGGCTGCTGCTGTTCTGGTCATCATGACTACATTCCAGCCATCAGGAAGAAAAGAAGAGAGGAAGTGGAGGACACCTCCATTCTCTGAAATGCATAACCTAGAGACTGCGTATATCACTTTAGATTATACTCTGTTGGCCAGACCTTAATGTCATGTCACTGCAGGTGCAAAGGAAGCTGGGAGACGCAGTCTCGTGCTGGGTGGCTAGGCGCCCAGCTAGAACTTGGGTGATATTGCTAAAAGAAAGAAAGGGAATGAATATTGGGGACAGCTAGCACTTGTTCCCCCCTTTCCTGAGATCCCTCTATTATATCCATCTCTTTATGTGCCTGTCTCCCACACCAGGGGCTGCTCCTCTGAATCTGGCTCACGTCTCTGGGAAGGGAACTCATATTTATTGAAGGCCTGCTGTGCACTGTGGCTTTTGTGTCAATAACCTCATTAGTCCCTGTAGACAATTCTACCAACTGGGATGATTCGCCCCTTTAAAGCTGAGGGGCCTGAGGCCCAGTAAAATTCAGGGACTTGGCTTGAAGTCGCACAGCTGGGAAGGGCACCCGCTGTCTCGCTGGGGACACTGTGGGGTGCCGTGAGTGTGCGTCTCTACCTGGGGGCTGGGGGCAGACTGCCATCAGTCCCTGCTGACTCAGTGTCGAGGGAGTCATGCCCTCTCCTCTGAGAGGCGAGATCGGGGTGAGAGAGCTCTGTGACCCTGAGGCTGGCCAGGTCCCAACCCAGAGACTTGCTCCCTCCAATCCACCTCTGAGTCCCCAGCGCATCCTGGCCTAGGGGCCGCTTCTCTAGATGGGGTTGAGCGGAGACATGACTGTCCACGACAGGCATTCCACAAACCTGCCGCCTGTCGCCGCCTGGAGACGAGGTGGGCAACACCCTCTCCTCGGCCTGAGTCAGCAGCTCTTGCCTTTATACGTGGCCAGTGCCCCATCAGTGGCTGTCAAATCAATTGTAATTAAGGAAGTATCTTTAATTACTCTCTTCCAGGAAAACCAGAGAACGTTCTGGTTTTAGAGTAAATGTTTTCTCTGGATGCGAGGCTGAGACAAACGTACCACTCCGCAGAATAAGTGGACTGGGGTGGGGGAGTCTGGGGTCAGGGCTGTCTGCCAGCAGGGCAGCTGCAGTACCACTGTGCCTCCCACTGCCGTGCCTGGCCCAACACGGCCTCTGAAACGGAGGCTGAGACCTGCGGGGCCAGCATGGGGATCTTCTCCCTCCTCTCCCTGCGTGGGAGGGAGCCTGGTCTAGCCAGACATCACCGACTTAGACAGAGTCCATCCCCTCTGGGTCACCGCTGTTCGGCCCACCCGGCCTCCGGCCCTCCTCCTGGTAACATCACCCCTGGGTTTCCCCTGGGCTCTTCCTGTCCCCACCCACAGACCATTTGGTTTATATGGGGTTAACTCTACTTGTGCTGCAGGGGCAATCAGGTGACCCAGCCTGGCCAATGAGAACCCTACCTGGGACCTTTGCTGGAAATGTCAGCAAAGAGAAGCCAATTTTCTGCATGGCTTGCTGAGCCTGGAGCTGCTGGTGGCCATTTCTGCCACCTCTTGGGGATAGTTGGCCTGTGCAAGAAGCCAGCACAGAGGAAGCCAGCACAAGAAGCCAGCACACAGCCAGAAGGGGAGATGAAGAAGCCTGATCACATCCTCTGAACACCTGCATCCAGCTGTGCCTGAAGCCCTGGGCTTTTTGTTTAGGGGAACCAATAATTTCTTCCTTTTGGTTCAGCCCTATTGAGTCGGATGTCCTGTCACTGGCAGCCAAAGGAATCCTGACTGACATCACCCGGGGAGACAAAGCAAAGAGGGGCAATAGATGGAGATTCCAGCTATTACCTGCCCTAGCCCCACTATGGCACCGGGGATCTTCCAGCTCAGGCTCCTGTCACCCCTTCCCACCTTGGAGGATGGGATTAACTCTTGGGAGCTATATCTCCACCTTGTTCCCCTTGCAGGTGGTGTCCCCAGTAAGGCCAGCTCTGAGCCAAGGCCCGGGTAATGCCAATAGTCTCCCATCATCTGCTGTGTTGCAGGAAGTGGGATGACCACAGAAAGTCTGCCATCTCATCTAATCCCTTCAAGGTCAGATACCATATGATCCAACTATTCCTCTGCTGGGGATTTATCCAAAGAACATGAAAACACTAATTCAAAAAGATACATGCACCCCTATGTTCATTGCAGCATTATTCACAATAGCCAAGACTTGGAAGCAACCTAAGTGCCCATCAATAGATGAATGGATTAAGAAGATGTGATACATATACTCAATGGTATTCCTACTCAGCCATAAAAAAGACAAAATCATGCCTTTTGCAACAACATGGATGGACCTTGAGGATATTAGGCTAAGAAAAACAAGTCAGACAGAGGAAAGCAAATACCATATGACCTCGCTCATCTGTGGAAGTTAAACAAACAAACAGATAGATAAGGAGAACAGATTGGTGGTTACCAGAGAGGAAGGGTTGGGGGAGGGTGGAGGGGTTAAGGGCACACACGTATGGTGAACGATGGAAACTAGACTTTGGTGATGAACACAATGCAGTCTATACAGAAGCTGAAATATAATGATGCACACCTGAAATTTATATAACGTTATAAACCAATGTGACCTCAATCAAGTTAAAAACATGCTCTTCTGCAGATAAGGAGGCTCAGAGAGGTGACAAAGCTTGCTTGCAGTTTCACAGGTCACCTGGATCTCTGTGACTCCAAAGTTGGGGCTTTTCCCATTCCCAAGCTTGCTCCCTTCATCCCACATCCCCAGGGGGTCTGCCAGTCGTTCACACCAGGCATCCCAGCATCAGAGACGAGGTGGATGCTGGCCGGTTTCAATCCATCCTGTGGATAAAGAGCTTGAGAATGACAAAAACCGCCACCATTAACACCAGGTCTAGGAGCTGAGCTTTTAATGCCCCAATTTGCCTTAGTCTCAGGCAGAGCTGGGAGGGATGGAGCTTCTGGCTTTGGTGATGTGGCGAAGGAGGGGGCAGTTACTGTGGCAGCTCAATTCTGACGCCCCCGAGTTCCAGACAGGAGAATGGACTGCAGCCACTGAAGACAGGCTCAGCGAGGGAGCTGGACTCGGGGACCTGTGAACATCCCCAGGGAAGGTGGGCCCCGCTGAATTTCCCACTCTTTGTTTCTAAGCTCTTCGAGACAAGGGCGACATTAGGGATTCAGCTCTTCATTAAATGTAGGCAGATGAGCATGGCTTCTAGAAGCTGTATACTGGCTCAGAGATGCTGTGGCCCAGGTGCTGGGCAGGAGAGCGAGTGGTTTCCAGAAGCTGAGAGAAAGGCCTGTCTCTTTAAAGGCTGCATTGGGAAGAGGGGGCTCCGGGGCGGAGCTTTGACCCCAGACTCCAGTGCCCTGGTGTTGTGTTTTCAGACCTGATGACTGTCTTCTGCCTTCCTTCCACTGTCCCTTCCTGCAGCCCAGCCCCAGCCCTGATCTGGCCTTGACGCCTGGCTAACTTTTAAAATGCTGCTGAGGCTGGATGCTTGGAGCATCGCCTAATCTCAAAATGGTCGCTATCAAGAGGAGATGATCATAGTAACTAATTAACTTTGATATTATTCATAACGTTAACTACAGTCTGTACAGCTCCTTACCACTTACAAAGTGCTTACACACACACACACACACCCTCACTTGATCTTCACAGCAGCCATGTGTCGGCAGGGCTGGGGATCCGGGTATCTATTTTATAGGGGAAGAAGGTGAGGCCTCAGGAGGGAGCCTATTGCTCAGGGTCAGCGGTGGAGGATGAGCTGCTGCTGGGAAGGTGGGTTTGAGAGGACAGGTGCGCTCTCCCTGCCCATTCATCCCTTCATTCATGCCTCCATTCATCCCTTCCCTCATCCATCTAGCAGTTATTAAGCACTACTGTGTGCCCCAGTCTGCGCTAGACACTTATCCCTAAGCTGGGACACTTTCCCAGAGAGCAACAGTTCTGTGTTCCTGAGAGATGAGCTGGGGGGAAGAGGGGTACAGATCCCACCGGCCCCTGGGAACTCAGGGCTCCAGATTGGGCCGTCCCGGCCAAGAGGGGAGCCTCATTTTTCTCTCGTTAATTATTATTATTATTATTTGTTTAAATTCAGGGAGCCTATGGGACCTGGTTCCGACAGGCATGGCTCCTGGTGGGGCGGCGGTGGCTGTGGGTGGGTGTGGGGGATGGGAGGCTCCTAGAGTGGCCACAGAGTCCTTGGCAGGCCTTAGGCTGGTGCCACCTGGCTGGTCTCCGTCTTGGAGGCAGTGGTGGAGGCCTCGTCGTCACCCAGCGGGTTCTTGCCGCAGCAGAGGGTGGTGATCATGCAGTTCCGGAACTGGAAGGCAAGGGGCATGGGTCAGTGGCAGGGGCCACCGGAGTGTGCACAGCAACTCTCGTGGTTGGCAAGGTCTCCCTCCGACCCTGCCTCATTTCTGGCCCTCAGAGCCTCCACTCCCCTCTCAGATCTGGCTCCCTGGAGGGAACTTGCTAAGCATACTTGACCCCACCCCAGAAGTGCCAGGGACCAAAACCAAAGCGGCTGACATTCCATGATGCCCTCTGTGTGCCACGGGCTATCTGTAAATGATCTCATTGAATCCAAGAGTTTGGGATTTCGCCCTTTCTATGGATGAAGAAACTGAAGACGAAGGTCATACAGCTGGAAAACAGCAGAGCTGGGGTTTGAACCCAACATGCCTGACTCCCGAGACCGTGTTTTCCCTGCTGGATCATGGATTCTGCAGAGAAACCACTGGTGTATGTTAAAGGACCACACTATCCATTCATCCCCAAAACAAGACTTTTTCGCTCCTTGTTCAGCTTTGTGGAGACTGGCAATATCCTGTTCTCAGACTTGGGACTTTGACCATTTCACTTCTAAAGTGGCCTCCAGAACCATGGGGACTGGCACTTCTCATACATGAGCCAGAGTCAGAGTCCCCTGCAAGGCTTGTCAGAAATGCAGGTTCCTGAGACCACCCTGAGTTTCTGATTCAGCCGGTCCAGGGAGGGCCCGGGAATCTGCATTTCTCCCAGAGGACTCTGATGCCCCGATAGAGACCAACTCCTCTACTAGATTTTACAGGTGGGACAGCTGAGGCCCAGTGGAGGATGTGGCTCATCTTCTGCGGGCAGTGCCTGTGGCCTGGGGGACCTGGACCCCCCACCCCACCAGCAGGCACCTGCTTGTTCATCATGATATAGATGACGGGGTTGTAGATGGCGGCGCTCTTGGCAAAGAAGGCCGGGAGGGTCATGAAGATGGGGCCAAAGTTGGAGCCCTGGTGAGTGAAGATGTAGAATGCCACACTGGCATAGGGCACCCAGCAGATCAGGAAAGCAATGACCATGATGATGACCATGCGCGTGACCTCCTTCTCGGCCTTCTGGGTGGTGGCTGACTCCTGTTGCTGGGCAGCTGCCTGTAGGGACACAGGGCCTGGTGTCCAGACTGCGGCTCCTTTGGGATGGGGGTTGGGCTCGACCCAATTAATGCCTATGTCCCCAGCACCCAGCACAGGACCGTACCTCCTTGACTGTGAAGACCAGCTGCCCGTAGCAGAAGAAGATGACGATCAAGGGGATGGTGAAGTGGACCACGAACATATAGATGACGAAGGATTCATTGTTGACCTCTGGCTTGAGAGTGTAGTAGTCAATCCCGCATGAGCACTGCATGCCCTCTGGGATGTACCTGAGGGTAGGTGAGGGATGGGGCAGGAGGGACATGAGGGAGACCCACATGTGAAAGACTGAGAAACAGCCACAGCCGACCAGAGTCCTGGCTCCGGCAACATACCTGCTGCGAGGCTGGCCTTGCTCTGAGCCTCACTTTCCCTCTCTGTGAAATGGGGAAAATAAAATATCTACTTGGCTGTGTGACAGCGAGGATCAAATCCACTGAGATAAGAGACTCAAATGCACCTTGTGAAAACAGTGTTGTTTCATTGTTTGTTTGGCGGTGGTGTTATCATGAGACCGCCAGTCTCCCACCTTGCACCGCCTGCGCACTGCTGACCCATGTGTTTCTTCACCCGACTCCCTGTCCACTAGTGGCCAGAGGCCAGGCCTCAGGCTATGCTGGGCAGAGGCCGTGGGGAAGAAGGGAAAAGCTCCCAAGCTCTGTATTTGAGGCAGTTTGTACAAACTGGGGCCTTACTAACAACAGGGGAAGAGTATTTCCTAGGCCAAAGATGGGCACACAGAGTAACTACAGGATCTTTCCACAGTTTCTGGAAACAAGAGGCCCCTGGGGCATGTGGTTAGGATATTTCAATGATTTCAGAGGATGGTGGTATCGGACCGACCTCAGAAAACCTGGAGTGTCTGTTGGCTGTGCCTATGAGGACGTAACTGGGCCAGACTGGAGAGAACAGGGAAAGAGGACAGAAGGGAGCGGGCTTGAATTTAGCAAGGGACAAAAAATTGACTCCAGGAAGAGTGAGAGAGGAGGAAGGGAAGAGAGATTGGGAATTTCCTGGATGCAGAGGGACGCGAGGCCTCTAGGAACCAACGGAGTCACCAGTTCAGTTTCCCAAACCACTGTCCCCCCATCTTTTATCTCAGCCCCATTTGGAGACAATGGCCTGGAGGCTGGACAGGACCCAGTTCCCAAGGGCTGCAATGTCACCACCTGTTCGAGGAAGGCTCGGCCTCCCCAGGGGCTGAGGCCCAAGGTCAGACGGAACTGCCTATGGGGCACTGGACCAAAGAGGATTGGAACCTGGCCCTGGCTTAGTTGAGGATTAGGGGCACGGCCAAGGTGAAGGGTTGGGGCATCTTCCATTCTCCTTGACATGGGGACGCAGGAGGTGGGACTAGCCCCCTTAGCAACATTAGGGTCCGATCCTCTCTTCCCCTGTCCTGAGCTCTGCCCCAGGGAGAGTTGCCAGGTGGGCATTTGGGACAGGGGGCATATGAGCTCAGTGCCTGGAACCAGACAGCTCTGAGTGTGAGTCCTGGCTGGGAGACCCCTCCCTTCTGCTAAGCGCCATTACCTGGACCAGCCGACGAGGGGGGGTGCAGCACAGGCCAGTGCCATGACCCAGGTGAAGGCAACGCCCATAATGGCGTGGTTCTCCCCGAAGCGGAAGTTGCTCATGGGCTTACACACCACCACGTACCGCTCAATGGCCAGGACCACTAAGGACCACAGTGCAATTTCACCTGCAAGGCAATCAGCTGCCGGTCAACACACCACCTGCCTGGAACCCACTCTCATCTAAGGAGGGAGCACTCCTCCTAGATGGGGAGAGGGCAACTGAGAAGGCAGCCTGGGGCAGGCCTGGAGCGAGGCCTTAGGGTGAAAGGGCCTTGGACACTGAGAAGAGGAGGGTCGGGTGTGCAGGGCAAAGGGACCAGTATGCCAAGGGGGAGTGAGCAGAGTGAATCCTAGGAAGTTTAGTTCAGTCAGAGCTCCGGGTTCAGGAGGGCCATGGAAATCAGATGACAGGGTCTTGATTGCACTGGGAGCCCTGTAGGGAGTTTTCTCAGAAGAATGTGTCCTCCGCGGGGCACGGGGCAGAGTTCCTGTTGAAGGGCATTGCAGAGGCAGCTGAAAGCCGGCGCTGGAAGTCCTTCCCTCCCTCTGGAGCAGCAGCCTCTCCCCTCTAGGGAAATGAAACAACCTGGGCATGTGGGACCCTCTCCCAGAGCCAGGAAGCTGGATCATGTTCTGCTCAAAGGAAGAAGGAGGAAATAATGATGGAATTCAGACATCTGTCCTGCATATCGCCCCAGAATCTCAAGAGGGAGGGTGGTGGCCATAGAATTTATCAGCCAAACTGGGACATTTCTGAGAGTGAAAGCGAACACTACAGAGAGCTATTCCAGGATTATAGCTGTAGACCGGGACCGCCGCTGCAGAGGGCTCTGCCTGTATGAGGCACCCCTCTCTGATCCCTGCCTTCGGGCCTGAGACTGGGTGACCTGTGGTCATTGAGGTGACAAACACCCCATGATGGCCAAGATTCCCTGTGAATGGGACTGAGGAAGCATCCTGGACATGTGAGGAGAGAGAAGACAGGGAGGAGAGCAGTGCTCGTGCCTGGTGCTGGGTCTCCCCGTCTCCCTGCTTTGTAATCACCACCTCTTGCATCTCCTGCTTGCCTGAGAGGCTGTGTGTCTGGGGAGAACATTCCTGGATCTGAGCCGGGAGATCTAAGCTCTGGTCACTGCCCTGCCACATCCCTAAATGAGTCTCTTGCTTCTCCATGCCTCAGTTTTCTCATCTGCTAAATGGGATCTGTTATCTCTGAAGCAGCCCCATTAGTTTTCCAATCAAAGAAAATACTTGAAAGCATCTTTCAAAGTTACAGACCACCACACAGGTCTAGTGCCTCCCTTTGGAAGGGCTTTCTTAGAAGGGGATGAGCTCCTCAACACAAAAAGCATTCAAGCATGGCAGAAAAGCTGGAGGTGGGCTGGGAAGGGAGTCAGATAGATGCTGGGGGGAGGGACTGAGCCCATCACCTGGCAGCACAGGCAAAGTCCAGTGACTGAAGGACTGAGGATCTGTGACCCACCCCAGCCTGGGAGCTCTGCGCGCAGGGATCTGTCTTGTCCACCTTCATCCCCAGTGCCCAGTGTGGGTCTGATCCAGCTCAGCTGCTCCCAGGGAAACAGAATATGGCCTTAGGGGCCACAGAGATGTGGGCTGGAAACTCGGATCTGCCCCCCGCCACGATGCGACCCCGACAAGATCCTTGACTTCTCTCAACCTGCTTCCCTGCTGGAAAGCAGGACAATGGCACCCCTCCGAGTGAGATAAACAGTATCCAGTGCCTGCCCTCAACAAACGCAGCCAAGCTTATCGTCACCAAGGGTGTTCATTGATTAAGTGAGGGCTTTGGATGTTGCAGAGCGGAGAATGTCTCTCAGCCGCCAGCCCAAGCTTAGGGTTGTCCCCAGATGCCTCCACGCCCCCAGCTCCTGTGCCCCCGCCCACCCACATCCCAGCTCATACCGCCCAGAGTGGCAAAGAAGCCCTCCACATTGCATCCCGTGGGCCCGAAGACGAAGTATCCGTGCAGAGAAGTGTAGAGGGTGGTGGTGAAGCCGCCGAAGACCATGAAGAGGTCGGCCACAGCCAGGTTGAGCAGGATGTAGTTGAGAGGCGTGCGCAGCTTTTTGTGCTGGACCGTGACGTAGAGAGTGAGGAAGTTGATGGGGAAACCGAGCACAATCAGCAGGAACATGTAGGCGGCCAGCATGGAGAACTGCCACGGCTCGGCCAGGTAGTACTGCGGGTACTCGAAGGGGCTGCGCACCACGCCCGTCTTGTTGGAGAAGGGCACGTAGAAGTTCGGGCCCTCCGTCCCGTTCATGGCTGCGGCCCTTGTGGCTGCCCCGTGGGCGTCTCCGACCCAAGAATACTGCTGAGGCCTGAGCTCGGCCACCCAGGGCTCAGGCTGGACGACTCCAGGCTCTGACCCCCCCCAGGGCCTTATAAAGTGACCTCCCCTCCCTAAGCTCCTGGCTGAATCAGCACCTGGGAGATTGGGGGCGTTATTAATCATATTAATCACCGCTGCTGTAACTGGGGCCTAATTGGCTTCCGTGAGGGGCCAAGGTCACTCTAGGTAGAAGCCTAGGGTCAGGGAGGGGAGGCGTTGGGGACCCTGGGAAAGGGCAGGAGGCCGGCCCCCAACTCTTCTGTCCTCCAGGAATCTCTGCCCACCTCAGCCTGGTGGTCTTGGCCTGGCATCACGACCTCTGACTCCAGGCCCACTTCCCTCCGGCTTAGTACGAGCTGACATCTTCCTCTTGACAGGACCAGGAGCTTCCGGAGGGCAGAGGCTCTCCTCCCCTCACTCAGCCCCTTACCTATTCCTTCCCCACCTCAGTCTCCTCCTGGCTCATCCAGTCACTGGACACTGACACTAGCCCATCTCGCCAGATTATGAGCTTCACATAAGGGCAGGGGCCGTATGCTGCCAACTTTGGCATTCCCTGTGCGAGACACACAGCCTGGCATAGCTCAGGAGCTCAATTAGCACTTGGTGCATTGAATTGGAAGTCACCGGTTCATCAAACATTTATGTGCAGGCCCCTGGGGACACAAAGATCAAGAAAGGAGGAGCTTAGGCTGAGGAGGACTCTGATGTGAGAAGGACAGATCCTGGGCCTGGGAGGGGAGGCTGCCTGCCTGGGGGAGGTGTCAGGGTCTGGGTCTCTGAGGGACGGGAGCACTTTGCCAGGTTGCCAAGTGGGGAAGACGGCACAGACTGAAGACAGAGGCTGGGCAGAGGCCTGAGGCCCATCTGTGGTGTGGCCACGCATGGGTTGGGGCCAGCTCTGATGGGTCTTGATGCCAAGCTGAGGAACCCGGCTTCATCCAGAGGGCAGTGGGCAGTAGGCAGTGCCTCAGGCAGATCTTGGGGACAGAAAGGTGGCTCAGATGCCACCAAAGATGGATGGAGGAGGGGCCCAGGGAGAGGGTGACTAAAGCAGGGACAGGACAGAGGCTCTCAGGGCTCGGAAGCATGGCTCTGCAGCCAGGAGGCAGACTGCGTGCCAAGCTCCGTGCTGTGCGCTGGCTCACTGCAGTGAGCAAGGTGGGTGTGGCCCCAGCCTCCTGGGGAGTCAGTGTAAGGGGAGGTGGACCCTGGAAACAGGACTGTTGGACACTGCTGCACACGGGGTATGTCTGGGGACATCTGGTCAGGCTGGGGTGGAACAGGGGACCTTGGATGCTCTGTGACAGGTAACCCCATGAGGGCCAGTCCTGGGACAGCAGGATGAGCTCTGGGGGCAAAAAGAGGCTTGACACTGACAGGCTCCCCCAACCTGTAACAGGAGCATGATGATACCTCCCAGAATGAAGTGGGGTAGCTGGGTGTGCCTGGCATGATGACCACAATCTAGCCACAAATGTGTATCGAGCAGGTTCCAAACAAAGTGCTTGGTTCTAGGGCACACAGTGGACAAGAAGGATCAAGCCCTGCTGGCAGGAAGTGTCATTCTGTGGGGGCAGGAGGCCCCACAAACAGGTAATGAAACAAATAACAATAAGAAAAATTCAGATCGTGACCTGCTCCCAATACTCTGTTATCTAGAGCAGCCTGGGAAGGCTTCTCTGAGAAGGTGAAGTTTGAACTGGGAACTCAGTGATGGAAGAGGGCAGCCCTGGAGGATCTAGGGAGTGGAGATGTCCAGGCAGAGAAAACAGCAAGTGCAAAGGCCCTGAAGCTGGGGATTCAAGGCTGGCCAGGGAAGTGTCCCTGTCCACAAGACTTCTATCCCTTAAGCTCTCTCTCACCCAGTCTCTCTTCCCCTGAGATTCCTGGGTCTATCTGCTTCAGAAAGATGCCTCCCTTCCCTCCAGCCCACCTGGGGACCAGACCCCTCCGTCCTGGGTGCTGTCAGGGTTTGGCACATGGAAGGCTGACGAAATGTTTGTTGGTGGAATGAGTGCAGGGGGTGGCCTGGCAAGGCTAGTGGGGTGCGACCTCTTGCAGTTTAAGGCGCTTGGCCCAGTGATTAGGCCTAGTGCTAATGAGGTCAAGGTGGAGGGTTTGATTCTGCCGTGGCCCCTGGTAGCCAGACAGACGGGGGAGCACTGGATTCCCTAAGTCCAGAGTGGCCAACACACAGCTCCACCCTGGCTGAGCCCTGGATCTCAGCACTTTGCCTGTCACCTCCTAATGCTTATGACAGCCTGGAAGCTTCGTATTCATGTTCTGTTCACATGGTTTTTGTCCATCTCCCAGGCTGTAACATGACACTACAAGGGTGGGCTAGGTCTGTCTTGTTCACACAGGGTCCCCAGAGCCCGGCATGGAGTCTGGCATGTGGCAGGAGTGTTGTAAATAGTTTCCCCTGAGGAAGAAGAGCTGGGATTTCTGTCAGTTTGTTCACTGATGCACTCCCAGGGCCTGGCACATAGTAGGTGCTCAATAAATATCTGTGGACTGAGTTACCGGATCTAGGTTATCTCAGTAAGTACTTCCCCTCTCTAAGTCTCAGGTTCCTCCTCTGTAAGAGTTTAATAATCCCACCCTCACAGGATGAGGTGATGGGGAATTAAAGGCCATCACCGAAGTGACCGTGCTCTGTATTCTGTAAGGCATGACAAATAGTTTTCTTTTAAATGAAAAGTGCTCTGTGTTCAGAGCAACAAGCTCATGAAGGGAGCTGGAAGGTCATTAGAAGTCACCTACTCTGACCCTCCCCTGCTGCATTTTGCAAGTGGGAAGATTGAGGCCCAGAGTTCGCAGTGAGCTGCCCAGGTCACGTGACAAACCAGTGACAGCTGGGCTATACCTGCCTGGCCACGCCTCCCTCCCACACCAAAGACAGCTCTCAGGAAGGATTGCCAGTTACTGGCGCCATGTAAAAATAAATGACGGAAAAAGGGTTGTGCTGGGGTCGTGGAAAAGGCCCTCACTGAGTCACACAGGCCTGGGGCAGCAGTGGTGGCCCTGAGGGCAGGGGGTAGCACTGGGCTCTAGCCTGTGGCTCTGAGTCACCCTAAGAGCCCAGGAAGGCCCACCTCCCCTCTCCAGGCTTGTTTGCCGGGACTAGGAAACTTTGGGGATCCACACCCATCTATAGGGTAAACCTGACCTGCTTTCCCCACCCGGTCCCAGCTCACTGACCTTGAGACCTTACAATTTTGGTTTCCTAGTCCTCCCTTGTGGGCACGGCCTCTTCATACTGACCCTTACATCTGGCCTGAGGCTCTGCAGCCACACAGCCTAGGTGCAGCCTGCTCTCTTCTCATGCCTGTTTCCTGCTCTGTTCCCAGTAAGTGATCAGTGAGTGTGGCTGAAAGTGTTATCCTCTTCTGAATCTCATTCAGGTCTCAGCAAGTGACCCATGTCCTTGGAGAGACCCCATCCCCCACTTCTACAGACCAGGGCCTCCACCCCACTGCATTCATTTTCTACTGCATACTTAGCGCTGTCTGCAACGGTCTTGTCTCCTTAGAGACTGCCTGCCCATCTCTCTAGAGAATGCGTCCCAGCTCCCAGCCCAGGATAGATGCTCAGCACATGTTTGTTGAATGAATGAACAACTCCTCCTAACCCCTGTGAGGAGGTCTCTCTGAGTGGTCAGGTCTCCTCTGATCACTGAGGAAATGGGCTCAGAGGATTGAGGTTCCTCAGCAGAGCCAGGCTTGAACCTAGGCCATTGAACCTGGGCTGTCTAATCCCCCAGCAATTTTGTCTCCCATGTCAGGTGGTCCAGAGAGGGGCACAGAGCAGGCCAATGGCCAAGCCCAAGTGTGGGTGACTTTCTGAGCAACTGCCCCTCGGCCTCCCTCTCAGCCAGGCTGAGAGGCTGTGAGGGGCTGTGAGGGGCTGTAAGGGGTGGGACAGGGGTCCAAGGTTGGCTGTCTCTGAGGACAGACCAGCCATCTTGGGCTTCCGCAGCACAGCCCTCTGGGAGCCCAGGCGCAGGGCTCCGACTCGGCCAGGGAGGATTAGGGCTTAGTGGGCAGCGCGCGAATAGCTCCTAAGCCTCTGCATGGAGGTGCTGCTTGGTCAGCATCCTCTTCTTCCTCCTCCTCCCCTCTCTGGCTTAGCCTCACCTGGCTGCGTCACCACGGCTGAGGGAGGCCTCAGACTGAGCTGAAAATGTCGAGGGGGAAGACAGCCTGACTCTCCTCCCCTTCCTTCCATCACCCCCCTCCCGCCCTTCCTCCCTCCCTCTTTTCTTCCTACCCCAACATTTGCCAAACACCTCCCATGCACCAGGCCCTGGGCTGGGTGCTGGGGACACTGAGATGAAGCCTACACAGTGTCTGCCCTCAAAGAGCTCCCGATCTTAGGGGGCAGCAGCCATGGGAAAAACTAATAACCAGGAGAGGCGGGGATTTGCTCCCAGCCCCAGTGCTGTGGGAGCCCAGAGGACCAAGTGGTGGACCAGGAAGGAGCCTGGGAGGCTCCTCAATCTAGGCAGGGGGCTTGCTGGGTCAAGGCCAGGGAGGGAAGGGCCAGCTCGCGTGGAAGCACTGGGGCCCTGGGAGCAGATGGCAGGGAAGGGAGGGCAGGTCTGAGTTCAGGTGCTAGCTGGCTGGCAGTGGGGGCCACTGAGGGTTACAGGCATGACCAAGTTCCCATTCCAGGACGATGTTCTGGAGTCTGGGTGGAAGAGTATCAGGGAGTACTGGGGTAAGTGCCTCGCCCAGGGTGAGAGCCTGCCCAGTGGTAGCCTCTTTGCCGGGGGTCCTACCTGTCCCCAGGGCAGGGCTGCCACAAGTGGAAGGTCAGGGGTATCTGCCATAGCAGCAAGCTTGGAGAAGGGGCATCTGCCCAGCAGATGGAGGGCCATGAGGAGCTCCTGGCTTTGCTGGCCTCACTGAGGTACATGGGGACACCCAGATGGCTGAGGCCAGGCTAGAGCCAGGCCCCCCTAAGGTCTGGCCCAGGGCTCTCTCTGGGCCACTCAATCCCCCGTTTCCTTACTTCCTCCTTCCAAGAACATGGGAACAGTGTTGAGGACTTGGAGATTGGAGGTCAGGATCAGGCTGCAGCCTGAACCACTTGCAAGCTGTGCAGCTGCTCCTCTTTCCGGACGTCAGTCTCCTCTTAGTGAAATGGGCATCTCAAGATCCCTGTGGCGCCTTCCTCGTTGTAGCATGTGAGGGGTCACCAGGATCATCAGAAGGAAACTGAGGCATGAACCTAAGTGTCAGAGCTGGAGGAGGCCCTACTGTACAGATGGGGAAACTGAGCCCTGGAGAGAGGACTGGACCTGGTCAACACCCTGTCCTAGTCGGGACAGGAGAGCAGCAGAACGTAGTGCTTACGTGCAAAGGATGTGCCTGGGTGTGAATCCTGTCTTGGTTCAATAAATATTCATTGAATGAAAGAAAAGAGAACGTCACTGAGCATCAGTTTCATCATCTGCATAATGGACATCCTTGGAGGCTGCTGAGGACTCAATAACTCAATAAGATGATGTGTAGAAAGTGCTTAGCACGCTGTCTGGAACTCAGTAAGTACTTGATTTATTGGGAGCTACGGTGTTCGTCTCTCAGACTCTGGGCTCCAGTGTAGCTTCCCTGTGGCAGCAGAACCTGGCACAGCACAGCCTCATTTTGTGTTATTTGGCTGAGAGGACGCGAGCTGGAGTTTCAGGCTGGGCCCCTCCCCCTGCTTCTAGCCATGGACCATCTGATCTGTCACTGTGATTGACGTCTGTTGGGTGGCTGGGGCTGTTTTCTCCCTCTCCCCTCTTTTTCCCAGCCATATGCAAATGATTTCAGTTCAAGTAACGCGCTAATGGAAATCCTAACACATTAATAAATGTTTAGCGCGAGAGAGTATGCGTGATCGTAAGTAATCAGACACTCCACGGAGGAGTTCTGTTGGCACAACTGTCTGGCTCCCTTTCTTTACTTTCCTCCATCATCTCCAAAGAGAGATGCAGAGGGAGGCAGGGAGGAGGGGGTGGGGCAGGGGTCCAGCCCCGGCACTCACCGCTGGGTGGCCTCTGCAGCCACTCCCCTCTGGGGCCTGTCGTCTTCTCTCCAATGGGTACATTTGCCTTGCTCTGCCCACTTCACAGATGCCCTGTAAAGTACCAATGTCTAATCAGGAGGGTGGTTTTCAACAAGTGCCCTTCCTCCTGCCATCAGGGTTCCGCATAAAGTGCCGGATGGCATGCTACCTCCTGGGCAAGCAGAGTGGAGGGCGAAGGGAGCAGGCCGCAGGGACGGACGGATCAGGGGCTTCTCATGCAGGGTTGGTGAGCTCCCTGGACTCCAGCACCTCCGGCTGCCCCCATGGCTGTGGAATGGAAATCATAACCCTTCCAACACAGGGCTGGTGTGAGAACTGAGACAACACATGAAATGCGGCTGGCAGAGAAAAGGCCCCCAATAAATGTCAGCTCTCCCTCCCCACCTTCCCATCTGCCACCCATCCAGGCCCTCGAGCTGCTGAATCGGACACTGCTGATGCTCAGGGGAAAGCCTCAGGTGGGCTGGGGCCTCTGTGGGGCTGGGGGATGGTGGAGGAGGTTGGGCTCTCCTCGCCACCTTCTTTGGAGCCAGGTATCTTATTTTCTTATCTAGAAAAAGCCCTGTTAAACCAAAATAAATAAATACACACCCATCCCCTTACCCATTCCCATATTGCCATTTAGATTAGATTAAATTTTAAGAGCACACAAATGTAATGTTCTTCTCGGGTCAAATTAGAAACAGGTGCACTTTTGCATAAGGAAATTAAGTTGCAGACAATATGAAGATTTGCTAAAATGCAGACACTGATGAAAATAAGTAGCCCTTTTATTTGTAATTATTGAGGCAATCTGTTCGCAAAGTGTACATGTTAATGGTCTGACAGATCTGTGGACTCCAGCAGGCTGCCATGAACAACTCAGAGCCGTTCTGAAAATAACAGATTTTTTTTTCTTAGAAAATATATGTACATTCTCTTCTCCATCTCCTGGTGCTATTTACAAGGCACAAAATGCCATAAATAAGAATTCTGTGGTTACACAAGGCCCCTCCCTAAAAGACAAACTTCATCTGGGCAGAAGAAACATTCTGACAGTGTAACTCCTTTCAGTGGCCCAGCCAACTGCCAGGCATGCCCAGGCGAGCAGGGGGTCCCAAGGTCCTGGTCACGGGCTGGGGTCATCGATGCGCCTCCGGCAGTAGGGGCAGCAGGTGTGCTGAAGCACCAGCAGCTCGTAGTCCTCTGAGTGGAACATCTGAAGAGAGATGGCCGTGGCCCTCATCAGCCCCAAGCCTGGCAGGGACGGCTGCCCTTCCAAGGGGAGGGGGTTTGGCAGTGACTCAGGGCTCACAAACACCAGACCAGGACACCTGTGTCCAAGGACTGGGAGGGAGAGGGAGACGGGTGTGAGGTCTCTATTTTTCTAAATGAAGCTCAAAGTTCAAAACTCTTGCCCGGCCCTCCTGGATTAAGGGGAGGTACAGAGAGCACCAGGTCAGGGGCAAGTCCTTCCAGATGGCACATGGAAGGCAAGTGAGAGGAGGGAGGGCCTAAGGACAGCCAAGTGTCTTCTCCCAACTCAGAGCCTTGGCCATGGAGGAATCAACTGTGTAGCTCCCAGATGCCTGGCCTCCTCGAGGGGACACTCGGGAAATGGAAAAGCAGCAGAAAGACACTGGGAACTATGCAGGAGCTGTAGGCAGTGGGCGCAGTACCTGGAAGCAGGAGGGGCACATGGTGATGGAGGCATCAGGGAGGAGTGAGCGGAAGTACTGCCACTGCAGGGGTGGGGGCCAGCGTTTGATGAGGACGTCCCGACGGCTCATGGCACGCAGCACTGACCGGCTCACCACCACGGGAACAAACTCTGAGCCACCTTGCTGCAGATGGGGCGAGCCGGAAGCAGGGGCACCAGTGACCTCACTCAGGCACGGTGGCACGTTTATGTGGGTCATGATCCCAGAACTTTTGGCAGTGGCTAGGGAGGCCCCCAGACTTCCCCTGCCAGGTACCTGGACAGAACCCTGCCAGGTCACGCAGTGCCTGCTGGCCATCTCTGGTGACAGGGAACCCACCACCTCCTCTCCCCCAGTGGCCTTGACAGGGAACAAGTTCCTCCTCACGCCAAGGAGTGTGTACAGAAGGGACCTGAGAATGCCCTCCCAACAGGCTTCTGTGCCTCAGCAGCCCACCACTCAAAGAGGCGCCCTCACCTCAAAGCTCAGTTTTGCTGTGAACGGGTCGTCATCTCCCATGGAGTCCATGGTCTCATCCAGCCTCAGGGTCTGGGAATCTGGAGGCGTCTGGTCAAGGTTGGAACCTGAGGCCCAGCAGGAAACAGGTCCCACCCTCCACCCAACATGCTAAGACTAACAGGAGCTCTGTCTAGGCCTCGTTGTGTCTCTCTACAGTTCTGGGGTAGAGCGGCAAGGTCTGTGGAACAGGTTTCTCTCCAGGTGCAGGAGTAGAGGGAATGCAGGCTAGGGAGGAGACGGCCCTGGTCACACAGAAGGTGGGACCAGGCCCCAGTGTACAGGTGAGAAAAGGGGATAGAAAGGGGCTCTCATGGGCCCTCTGATGCCCCACACAGACCACGCCATGGCTGATATGGGTCTGCCGTCCAGAAGCACCACATGAGCAGAGGCCTGTGGGCCTGTGGTATGAGAGAGTAGAAATGATGGGCCCAGCTGGAAACCAGGGCCAGCAAACCCAGGGATTCCCGGAGAGACACTCAGCAGTCACCAGGTGGTCTGTAGGCCTCTGCTCACTTGAGATGGCCTTGCTGGTCATATTTCATGGAGAAGGAGTGAGAGATCTGCAGATCCTGAGGCCAGCCAGACTCGGCTGAAGGTCTCCAGGGAGCCACTCCCTCTGCCAGGCAGTGGTGGAGGAACTGATGTGACACCAGGGTGGGTGGGGCCTCCTGAGGAAGGCCCCCAGGGGAACAGAGGCTGCTGGTGCCACGTCAGGTATGGGACATGGCCCCACATGGCAGCAACAACAACCCAGCCTAAGTATCTGATGTGTGTGTGCAGAGGACTGCCGTGCAGACACAGCTTCCGTCTCCCTTTTTCAGCAAACAATCCCCTGGGTTTTCCCCTCTCTTCTGCTCCTCAAAATGTGGTCCACAGACCAGTGACATTGGCATCACCTAGAAGCTTATGGAAACGCAGGCTCCCAGCCCACACAGACCTGCTGGCCCTCGGGTGATGGGTGTGCACTGTCCTCCTGTATTCAGCTGGGACAGTTAATGTGGTCCTGGCCACAGGGATAAGCTGAGGTGTGGCCCTCGGCCCAAGTTGTTCCAGCGAGGGTGTGACATGCTGGGGGGAGAGTCAGCCCTTTCCGAGGGGTTGTAAGGCTGATGGGATGCAGGGTTGGCACTGATGGTGGGGATGGGGCAGTGCTGCCTAAAAATGAAGCCACCCAGAGGACAGCAGAGCCAAGAGGACAGAAGACAGCCTCCCGCTGGTGTCGAGTGGGCACCTGGATCCAGCTAAGTATCCATCCATGGCTAGGTGCACCTTTTTGTTTGCTTGGCCTGAGTTGATTTCTGTCCCTTGTATGTAAGTGACCTGACTAGAAGAGTTGGGGCCACTGATACAGACATCATATGCCATGTTGGCTGCCCATCAGCTCTGCGTGGCCAGCAGCAAGGGCAGCACTCTTTAGGAGCAAGGGGTGGGTGGGAGACCCTCCCTGGAATGAACAGCAGGTAAGGGCCAAGGCACTGTCTCCTTTTCCACATGCCACTTCTGGGCCTGTGGGCACTGTCTCCTCCTGCATCCCTGCACCCCAGCCAGCTCTCTGCCCATTTCTAGGCCCTGTCCCTGTGGCCTCATCGGCCTCTATGATCACTGAGCAGTGGTCTGCCGTGCCCCTGCCCACCTAGCCCAGCCATCTTCCAAGGCCCTCCTGCCTCCTGCATCGCACCAGGTGCAGTGCTTGGCTGGCACACACAAGGGTCCAGGCCCAGCGCCCAGGATACTGTTGCTCGTGATCTCCTGCCATTTGTTCTCACGCTTGTGTCTTGGTGCCTCCAGGTCGATGAGGGAGACGGCTTCTTCGTCAGTGATCCCCTCCTCCAGGTAGAACTCCACCAGGTGCAGCACCTCTGGAGGGCACAGGGCACGGAGAGGGGCTGGGGGCGGCCTCGGGGGAGCTGGGGCTGGGACGCTCTTAGCAGGCAGCATGAGGGGAGGAGGGAAGATCGCAGAGGCCTTTCCCTACGTGGCAGTGGCTCCTCTGAAAGCAAGCAGGGTGCGGGGCTGCCTCTCTCGCCCACTGCATGTCTGGGGGAGGCGGGTGTGTGTGCATGTGTGCACGTGTGTGTGCACAAGTGAGAACTAGGGGCCTTTAGCCCTCCTTCCCCCTAACAGCTGGATGGGCTCCTCTCCAAGGGAAGAGGAGAGGCCTCTGCCCAGGTATGTGAAGGAGCTTCTGATCCTTTGTCAACAGGGAAGGAGCTGGGACTCGAGAGCCCAGCTCAGCCTCCCAGACTGAATGTCCAACCAGTGACCTCTATTCCTGGAGCATTTATTTTATACAAAGCTTCATACCAGGTTCTCGGGAGTGGGTGCTTCAGGGTTGGGCAGCACTGGGTCCTGTCTCTGGGAACCCTGAGTGACTCTGTATGTCAGGCAGGGTGGGTGTCGCACTGTCCTCAAGTTACAAATGAGGACTTCTGTGGGCAATAAGCAGTGGCATGAGCCCAGCCATCGGCACACATGGGACTCACCGTAGGAAGAGGCAGAGAAGACGAAGGGCTGGCGGCAATTGATGCAAACGTTGCCCAGGTTGTTTAGCAATGGGTTGTTGGTGGAACAGCGGTAGCACAAGGGCACTAGCTCCTACAAAGACACAAGCACCACAGTGCCCAAGAGCCAGACCTCACACACAGCTCACGCCACACGGGTGGGCAGGGAGGGGGCCTGGGGCCTGGGCTCCATACTGTGGTGAAGCAGGATAAGGGCCTACAGACAGCAGAGGCCCTAACTCTTGGGGTCCACTGCCCCGGACACCTTCTTCACAGGAGGGCTCAGCAGTACCATTCTCCTGGCAAAAATGACAATAACCACAGCCACTCTTTATCAGCTACTTACCAATGTGCTTAAGCTCATTACTTGCACTGGCTCATTTATCCTCACAGCCACCTGTGGGAAAGCTATCATGCATGTCTCTGTTTGATAGAGAGGGAAACGGAGGCTCAGAAAGATTGAGGCACAGCTAGGAAATGGTGGAGCTGGGATGTGAATCCAGGTCTGTCTGATGCCAAGTCTCTGCTCTGAGCTTGAAGGTGGGGATTGTGAAAGAGGCAGTAGCTGGTTAGCTTGGATGAAAGAGGGCTGGGGCTCAGAGCAGCCTGCAGATATACATGGGTGAATGGATTTGCTGGAGAGGATAACCTGGTTCCAGAAGGAGGGTGGGCTGGGGCAGGGGCTCCTAGGATGAGGTGAAGGCAGAGTCACTGGGCATGGTGGCGTGAAGCAGTGTGGGCTAGGCCACAGTAGACACGGAGCCTCAGGAGAGCCAGGAAGCAAAGGAGGGCAGGGCTGTGTGGCTCAGGGGGCCAGGAGCTGCTGGTAGAGCACAGCAGGCTGAGTGGAGAACAGAGGAGGTAGAGAGGGAAGAGCGGAAGGAGTTGGCAAACCAGGGCTCAAGTAGGGGAGAAGGGCGCAGAACCCTGAGAGCATGGCAGCTGTCTTTCAAACAGAACCCAGGCAGGGCAAGAAGGGGCCAGGAGACATCTGAGAGGAGGAGCAGCGTCCTGCCCAAGGGGCCAGGCCCTCACCTCGCTGTCATGGAAGGGCTTGGAACGGATGGTCAGGCTGCCTAGCTCGATGGACTTCTGGAACCTGGTGGGGATCCGCAGGCCCTGCAGCTTGTTGTAGGCATGCCGGGCTAGCTTGTAGGCGCCTAGCGCCTTGCTTTGCTTGGCTAGAGTGAAGAGTGTCTTCCTGCCGATGACAGGGTTAAGGACAACAGAGGCCACGCCAGGCCCGACAGCCAGCACTACCTACCCTCAAAGTGAGCCCCATTCTGGAATGTAGCTTGTGCTGGTGCCAGCACGGCCCGGGCAGAAGCCTGAGGAGTGCTTTGCTCATTTGTGGGATGTAAGTGTATTTCTCGGATATCAAAGCCCAAGGATTTTTCCAGAGATAAAGACAGTGCAGTTTCCATTAATATTTTAACCTTGCTTAGGTTCTCTGGGCCTGCTGATGGCTCATCTTGTACCCTGATGATGCCAAAATGGCTCTCCTCACCTCCAACAGCCTGCCAGCCAGGCCCTAGGACACCTGGCACCAAGTGCCCTCCTGCTCCAGCCCCACCAGGTGGAGCCCAGTCCAAGACTGGCCGGGGAGCCACCCTCAGGTCCGGCTCACAGGGGCCTCTGGGTGCAGAGCACTGCTCTGCCTGCACTTCACCAAGGGTCCCGGTGATGTCTGAGCAGCAGCCCCCCCTCTTCTGAGGCCCCTTCTGGGCTGCTCAAGCTGAGGGTGACAAGCCTTTGTGCTCTATCTCAGGTCACCTCAAACGCTGGCTGTGCCCAGGCCCAGCCTGCCCTTCCCCACTCCTCCGTGGCAAGCCTTAGCCCACCCTTAAGAGTTCCGAGTCCCATGCCTGCTGCCCACGCTCCCTCCCTGAGGCTCCTGCTCGCCACACCCCCAGTGTGGCACCTTCCACTCCAGCACTTATATGGGGTGAGTTTCCTTGTCTGTGTCTCCACCGCACCTCTTCAAAGTCAGGTCTGTGTCAGGAGCCATTTCCAGGTCCCCAGTGGACAGCAAGGGATGAAGCTCAGGGCAGGGGTTCAAACTCTGCTGACCTGAAAAGAACTTGCTGGCAAGGCTGGGTGCAGGAGCTGAGGCCCCACACTAAGGCTACAGCCCCTCCTCTGCAGGGGTCTCAGTCAGTGAAGGCACCACTTAATTTGGGGGAATTTCCCCTGAAATGTAATTGATGGGCCTGGAACCCTTTAGAGAAGCCAATTCTCACCAATTAGCATCTCTGAGTCCTCCTCTGGGAGGGCTTTTCCTTACACAAAGAAGGCAGGGCTGGGCTGGGAAGGGGCTGAGAAAACAGTGATTTAGAAGAGGACAGAGGATAATTATGACTTTTATGACTTCCGGGACCTTAACAATTTTGGTCATTTCCTGGTAGATTCTGGCCGCACAGGGCCTCAGGCCCTTTCTCTGTTTACGGTAACCTGTGGCCCTCACTGGCCAGAGAAAGAGAGGCCAATTCACAGGGAGGCCCTCAGGCTGCTGCCTCTCCAGCCTGGCTCCCACCCAGGGCGGGCTTCAGCTCCTTCCACACACCATGTTCACTTAGCCTTTCCAGGCACTGGTGCTCCCCTGAAACATCTACTGTATCATCTTCTCTGGTTACCTCAGCCTACAGGATGGATGTCACCTCCTCCTGGCAGTCTTCCTTGACCAGGGCCCCAGCCTGAGCTGCATTCCACCCTTGGACACAGCATACAGCCCACTGAACCAGACCCTGACACTTGTCATCTCCCTCACTAGACAGCAGCTTTGTAGCCTCCCTGCCAGGGGCACAGCAGGTGCTCCACCGACCTGGGCTGAAACCGTCCCCCCCACCAACAAGGGAAGTGCCCAAGACTCCAAGCCCAAAGGCCTGGTGCTTCCTACATTTCTGTCCCTCCCTCATTTGTTGGCTCTGGAGGGCTTAGACGGTATGTTGGCCGGAGACCCACTGCTTGGCCCAGCCCAGAGAGCCCTGAAAACTAATCTTCTCTTGGCACTAGCCCCTCAGTCTCCCTGGCTGAGCCTCTTCTACGGCCAAATGGCAGCGGCCGGGCAAGCTCGCTTTCTTCCCTGAGGGCTACTGTAGAGAGGGAAGGTTCTGCCAACAAAGCACCCTGGAAAGAACCTCCGAGGGCCATTAGACAAGAGGGGTGGGATGGAGGGTGGGGGGAGAGAAAGGATACACTTTAGAGATGCCCAAGGGGGTGTCCTTGGTCAGGCTGTGCAGCAGGAACCTGGAGATGTTGAAGAGGGTTTCGGGAAGGTGGAAACTGAAAGGCTCCTCCTGCAGCGAGAAAAGCAAACAGGGACTGAATTCCTCAACTGAGCCGCTGCTGGGCCAGGCCAAAGGCAGACACCAATAATTCTGAGTTACTTCAATAAAAGGGCAGGTGTGCTCAACGAGCACCCACTGTGTGCTGGGCACATTAGCCACCGTGGTCTTTAACACAAGTCTGTGAGGATGCATTTTCATCCTCACTGTGCTGAGGCCCAGAGAGACGATTTGCCCAGGTCACTCCACTACAAAGGAGCAGAGCCAGGATCCAAACCTAGGTCTGATTCCAAAGCCCAAGAAAGTCTTTCTCTCCAGATGCACTGCCTCTGGGGTCGGTAATGATCCCTTCTTCTGAGTTGTCTCCAATTAGCTCTAAAAGAGAGGATACGACGCCGACACGAGCATGTCTTTAAGCAGAGTCAGCCCACTCTTCCCGGCATGAAATCACACGCCTCTTCTCGCTCCCCAACAGCAGCCTGACAGTTCAATGCCCACCAAATGTGCAGGCATGGTGCAGCCCCTCAGCTGCTCCTCCCTGTGTCCCCGGGCCCTGTACAGGCCCTAACAGACGAGGCACTCAACGCACATTAGGTCAATGAATAGGTCTTCTGTACCTAGAGGCTGCCAGAAGCTCAGCACAGAGGACTACAGGGAATTGCCATCAGGAGGGGTCCATAAAAGGTTAAGAATACCCTGTTTTGAAGGAATCTGGCACATGGTGTGAAAACTGAGTCTGCTTTAGACAACGATGAAAGCAGGCCAGCTACCCCTCTGCGTTGAGCGCTTAAATGCTAATAAACTGACATTTCCTGAAGGGTCTTGCTAGGCCAGACTCATCACTGAGCCCCCAGGACTTAGGCCCTAATTGGTGTAAATTTGTGAGGACTCCCTTTACACTACTTTCCTGGTTCAGAGCGCAGCACCCTCTTTAGTTCTCACTCACATCGCTATAGTCTCTGTTAGTTCCACGAACCCAAGAAGACCTGAGACTAGATCCTTTTCTGGGTGAGAACCAGGGAGAAGCCTGCTTCTGGTTATATTGCACTAGGTTGTGGAAGCCAAGAAATGTCCCAGAAAGAGTAGAGTAGGGGTTCCTCAAGATTAGCACCTCTCCTCCAGGAAAGAAGCCATCATCTCAGGAAAAGCCTGATGCTTCCCTCTCCAGTCTGCCCTGAAGCACAGCTGCTCTTCTAGGTCCTGATGCCAAACCCTAAAATATCTACTGCCAGGCCTTTGCACATGCTGTGACCTCTGCCAGGAATGCCCTTCCTCCTCCTCCTCTTCACCGGCTCCATTCTTCTCATCTCCCTCCTCTTGGCTTAGGGGTCGCCTCCTCCAGGAAGTCTTCTTAGTCCTCTAAGCTTTTCCCTTGAGGGAACTGTATTGCAACTACTTGTAACTAGACTATGAGCTCCTCAGGAGCAGGGACAATGTCCTGTTCACCACTATGTCCCAAGCCTTCAGCACAGGGCCTGTCACACAGTAGGTATTTGTTGAATGAAGGAATGGCCCGATGAAGAAGGCTCAGCTGGAATGAACAGCCAGGGACCCAGCTGGTGTGCAACTGCCACGAGCTCACAGCTACATGTAGCCCTGGGGCAGAGCTCAGCTGTTACAGAGAAGAAATCCCCAAACGCATGCCCCCAGGTTAGGAAAGAGAGGGGAAACAGCTGGACTCTGAAGCGGTTCAGGCAAACCAAGACTGAGCGGGGTCCCTGACGTTCAGGCCTAAGCTGAGTTTGGGATCCTTTTTTGGGGTGGCTTCTTTCCAGGTGAGGGACTGATTGAGATCAGGGGTCCTGAAAAGACTGTAGGGAAAGACGAGGTCCCTTGAGAGCACTGACCCTGGTGTGGGGCACAGATGAGATGCAGGACTGACGGCTGGCCCAGGCAGAGCCTATCAGAGGAGTCTTTCTTGCCAGACTTTCCCCAGAGGCAAAGAATGTGCTGAGAGGTCAGCACAAATGAGGGGGAAAGAGGCGCTCAGGGCAGAAGGCAGGGCCTGGTCAAAGAACTGCGCAGTGCTCAGCCTGCGGGGAGCAGGCCAACGGAAAGCTGCCTGGAAGCTTCCGCACAGGGCAGCAGGAATAGCTGACACTCGTCTAGCGTCACTTTGTGCCAGGCACGCTTCCCAGTGCCTGCCTTTTTTTTTTTTTTTGAGGAAGATTAGTGCTGAGCTAACTACTGCCAATCCTCCTCTTTTTGCTGAGGAAAACTAGCCCTGAGCTAACACCCGTGCCCATCTTCCTCTACTTTATATATGGGACGCCTACCACAGCATGGCTCTCACCAAGCGGTGCCAGGTCCGCACCAGGTATCCAAACCAGCGAACCCCAGGCCGCTGAGAAGCAGAACGTGCAAACTCAACCACTGTGCCACCGGGCCAGCCCCCCAGTGCCTTTCTAATATTCACTCATTTAATCCTCACAACCCCATCAAGTAGGTACTGTTACCACCCCCATTTTATAGAGAAGGAAGCTGAAACACAGAGGAAAGTAAACGACTTGCCTAAGGTCACACAGAGGAGCAGGGGTGTGAGGCCAGTGGTCTACCTTCTCTAAGTTAGAGGCGAGTGGGGGCAGAGGCTAAGAGCACAGGCTCTGGAGCCAGCCTGTCTGGGTTCAAGTCCTGGCTCTCCACTTACTAGCTGTGGGATCTCTCCATCCAGCACCTCAGTTTCTTCATCTGTAAAATGGGGATGACAGTACTTATCTCACAGTATGACTGAAAAGATTATAAAATAAAGCCCTCAACACTTTGCCTGGTATGTAGTAAGTGCTCAGTAAAGGTTGGTTATTGATACTATCCTCCTAGCTTATCAGCACAGGATAAGCTCACATTGTAGGTGTTTAATCAATGTTTGTTGAGTGACTGAGGAAACACAAAATGAGGAAGCTGATGACAACCTGTCACCTGTTACCCATTGTCAGAAGGTAGATTTAAAATGGCTTAATCAAAAAAGTTAGGGAGTGACTAAAAAGAACTACTTGGGTCTCTGGGGATCAAGCCAATTCTGTTGTTTTATAGAGAAGGAAATTGAGGGCCAGAGAGAGGAAGTAAGATGCTCAAGGTCACACAGCAAGTCAGTGACAGGGCCAGGGAGGGACCTCAGGCCTTTGGTTAGGGCTGGACCTTCACCCATCTGGAAGAGCGGGCCCCATGGAACGTCTAACTCTGATCACTTTAGAGACAGCTCTTTGGCTAACCCAGAGTCTGCCTGAGTCATCCAAACCGGAAGCCAAAAACTAGAAAGGCCCATTGTAGCTCTGGCTTGCTACTTCAGAAGCCCATAGCTTGCTACAAGTCAAACAAGTGGCCAATCAAGGGAAATCAAAGTTCCAAACTTTGTCTCCCAGGAGGAGACGAGGATTTCTCAGCAGGTCATCCTGCCCAGTGAGTTTACTTTCCATCCAGAGGTTCCCTGCTCTTTAAGACGTGCCCAATGCCCCTGGTTCAGTAGGTGGCACCTCCGCCAGGCACCAGGCTCCTGGCAACCTTACCGTGTACCGGTGAATGGCGTGGTAGCCGTGGTACAGCTCAGCCAAGTGCTGGAAGTGGTGGAACTTGCTGAGCATCACATCCTTCTGGGCAGGATCTGCGGTGGGCAGCAGGAGGGGAGCAGGGCAGGAGGGAGGGGATGTGTCAAACCACGTCTAGAAGGAAGCGCTAGGCAACGGCACTGTTGCCAGTGTCAATTCTCCCTTGACACTGGGCCTATGCCAGGGAGAGCAGCAAAGAGGTGCAGTGGTGGGAAAGGTGCTCTGTTTAGGAGCTGGGGCCCTCCTAAGACAGGTAAAGTCTCAGCTGGGCAGACACATGGTCAGGAAAAGCCTGAGGACATTTCTTGCAGGTTCTCCCAGATCCCACACTACACCCTACCAGGTCATTCTACCTGGGCAGCACCAGCCGCGGCAAGAAGAGGGTGATCACTGGCACCCAGACATGCCAGAGGAACCTGGCGGGGAGTGGGCAGATGTCAACTTTATGCATGCTCATCTCAGGCCTCCTCCCTCTGCGCCTTTCCTTATCAAAAGCACTGGCCACTGGCCAGAACAGAAAAATGCCACCTTACACCTGGGCTTGACAGTTTCCAAATTATAACCATGGCCTCTGTGAGGCTGATAGCAGCCTCATGAAGGAAGCAGGGCAAGACCTTCCCATGCTACAGATGGGGATGTAGAGCCTAGGAAGGAACTGGGACTCGATGCAAGTCACCTGGGCTGTTTTCCTACTTCTGCATGCTGGCTTTGGTCCAGTGAAGAACATCTCCCCGTCCCCTCCACTTTCAGAATTCCCTCAGGGCATTATGGGAAGTCTTGTGAAAGACAGCCACACTGAAACTACTTTCCTTCCTAGGATGAGTGAGAATCTGGAGTGCGTTATTGTAAAGTGATCTTTTTTTCATTTAATTAAATTTTTTTTTAAACCAGTGCTCACCCGGGTCCAGTTACGGGCTCCCAGGTAGCAGGGGAGAGGTATGTTCTGAATTAGGAACACAGGGCAGGACCTCCCAACTGTAACCCCAGGACGGCCCTCATACCATCCTTAAGCTTATGGGAGAACTGGAAAAAGATGACACACCAGATTATGCTGCTGCAAGACAGGGTTATGGACAATACATCCAATAAACAAGCCCAGGGCTTTAATTAAAACGTCCCAGTTCTTCCGATGTTTATCTTGGTGCCAGAGCGGGACTGGGGAAAACAAGTGGCCTGGCTGATGTTTACTTACCTTGAGCTATATTGAGGCACTGCATGGACAGCATCCAGTAATAATAGGCAGCGTCATTAAATCTGCTCTCTACCACGGCATTGTGTGTGAGCTGCTCCAGCACCCTGACCGCCTCCTCCTGCCGCCCGGCCTTGTGGAATGCTGGAGGGGCACAAAAGCACACGCAGTTTGGAGAGGGTGATGGAATTCTGTGCGACTTGCAAGGGGCTGCTGTAGAAGTAGGACACTCATCAGAGCATTTGCAGCACTTCGTTGCTGGGATGCGCCTCTCAGGCCGAAGGCTATAAATAACTAAGGCTACATCCTGGAAAAGAGTACAGTGAGATATACTCATTTTTGGCTGGGAAAAGGCAACTGACTCTGGAAAGGCATGGCAGAAGGAAAAACCTGAGGGGCCAAATTGCAAGGCAAAGTCTGAGGATGGAACTGCTGCTCATCACCAGTGAGGTTTTGCCTCTGCCCCCATTCCCAGGGTAAAACTTTGTGACTCCCAAGGTGACACTAACAGGACCTGACACTTCAACAGGCTTGGGAGTTTACAAATTGCTACTGTTGCTGATTCCCTCACTGGGTCGCCACAACGGACTTATGAAGACTTTCTTAACAGGCTCTGCAAGGTGGAAGTCCTCAGCTGGTCTTCAACCAAGTGCTTTTGCAACAACCTTGAAAAACCTGGCTCAGTGTAGCAACCAAACATTTGTGAAAACAAGCAAAAAATCTCTCCATCGTCCTACATCCATTTAACAGAAATTTCCTGAGTCCCTAGTATGTGGCCAGACCCTTGGGATGCTTGGGGCTGCCAGGGAAGCACTTCAAAGCTGTGAGACTTGCCCACAAGTGGACACGCAGATGATCCAAATTCTCTGCTTTAGAGAAGGAAAAGGCCTGGCTTTTGTTCCATTCTCATCTCCAATCTCTTGTCTGAGTACCAAGTTACTATGGCGATGGATTCTTGGAAGGGCAGATACAGACAGATGGAGAGGTTGATGTGTTTTGCCCAAACATGCACATACTTCAGCAACTGGGTTCTCTGGAAATGCTGAAGCAGTAGAGAACATGCCGTCCTTCAATGGGGGCTTTTAGCTGAGGAGCTCCAACAGGGAGACATTTGTTCCGCAATGTGTCTGGAGGTGGCAACTGTTACCATATAGAAGTGTAAATGAGATGCTACAGAATATGACACACCCAACTTCAATTAGAAGACTTCCTAAAGAGGCAGCAAAACCATCAGAAGAATCAGGTTCCTGAGTCAGGCAGCTCCTGGTCCAATTCTGGCTCTGCCACTCTCCGGCTTTGTGACTTTGCAAGGCATAGTTAGCCCCTGAATCTCTCCAGGGCTGCTGGCGAGATTCAAGTTATGGAGTTAAGTGCCCAGGTGATGTCTGACACAGAGAAGCCAGCCACATTTTTAAATTATTATTAGCAGGTAAACCTCCATACTTCCTTTTGCTCCTATTTCAGATAACTGCCACAGCTGGTATGCAGCTCACTTTACCAACGGAAATGCCGAGAAGCAGAGGACACTCCATTTATCTGAGCCAGAAACAGAACCCAAGTTTCTATTCATGGTAGAGGAAAGCGGCAGGGGAGACGGTGCCAGACACTCTGCGGGCATCCTCTCACTCTGTCCTCGCCCCACCCTGGCTCAATCTCCCTCTCTGCCACTTCCTTGCTTTGAGACTTCAGGCAAATCCCTCTACCTCTTTCAACCTCACTTTTCTCATCTACAAAACAGTACCTCCATCATAGGGCCTTTGTGAGGATTAAGTGGGAAGATACATTTGAGTGCACAATACTTTGCTCATGGAGGAGGCATGACCTGCCTAAGGTCCTGAGCGAGTGAGTGATGGACCCACGCGTGCCCGACTCCAAAGCCCATTTCTTTCCACTGTTCCCCAGTCTTTCACCACTAAACACCTCACATCCCCAGGATAAAGTCATCAATCTTGGGGCCTATGAGGGGAGGGGCATGGCAGCCTTCCTGAAATGTGTGTCTTGGCAGTGCTTTCTCCTGCTCTGTCTGCAAGGTGCCAATCTGCATGGAATACCTTTCTGGGCTTCCTCAAAACGGTCATTCTCTGCTAGCCACTGCGCATAGGGCACGTAGATGTCATCCTTAAATTCAGGATGCTTCTCACCCAAAGCAAAGGCCTGGAGGAAAGAGCAAATGCATTCTTAATAAAGCAGCCCCTGCAGCCCCCATGAAAACACAGCACTTGGCTGAATCCATTAGAGATGTCATATTTTGCCAGCCTGACAACTCAGAGGGGGAGAGTGCCTCCCCTCCCCACCCCCAGAAACGCAAAAACAAATCAGCTCTTTGAAAACAAAAGGCAATTAACAGCAATATGCAAGCGACTGGATTCAGTAACAACACAGTCTGTTTCTGGACCAGAGAAGCAGCACAGAATCGGAAACATTTTATTTTGAGGGTTTGCGTGGGCTCCTATAGCGCTGCAAACAGATTTCTTTTAATTGCAGGCGACACCTAAGGAAACAGAATTGACATTATCATCATCACTGCTTATTAGCTGTCAAAGATGACTGGGGACTAGGGGCTGTAGGGCACCCAGTGACTGCGTTAGCTAGGCTCCAGAAACACCTGTCAGGCCAGGAGGATGGGAAATGAGTCAGGGCGGACAGATGTGGCAACAGGGAGAAAGTTTGCCTGATGCACAGCCAGGACTAAGTAGTTCTAAGATGCTCTAATTTATGCTGTTTGAGAAATCTCCCGATAAATTTATTTTGAGAAGCCATTATTGCCTCTTTCCCTGGCCCCACCTTTTCTCATCAGTGACCTTGTCACCTCACCAAATGGAGCCACTCAGAGGGCAGACAAGAGGCAGACAGCTCTTACCCAGAAAAGGCCCTGCTATAGCTGTGTAAACTAGATCACAGCAGGCGGACGGGGTGGGGTGAGGACAATGGGTGCAGCCTCTAATGCCCTTGGGGATGACTTTCAATCCAGAGCACAGGTAGTCAGTGACCTGGAGGGTGGGAGTCAAGCAACAGCCGGGGCAGCACATTGCTGCTTCTGACAGCCTCACCCCAGCCATCTCTCCTGTCGGCCTGGCTAATTCTTCTCACTGCCCCTCACGCCAGAGGGGTCCAGGTCAGTGGAGCGGTGGAGGAGGAGGAGCAACTGGCCCTGAAACAGCTCTGGCAGCCTGTACCTGGAAAGGTGTTTTCTGCAAAAATGCCACCCAGCAGGTTTTAAATGTCACACAAGTGTGTCTCCGTGTCAGAGAGGTGTCAGCCTCTGGTGCTGGTCAGAGGCAGCTCAGACCAACAGCAGGTACTGGGGGTGTCATGTTAAATCTCACATCCCTGGTGTCTGTCACAGCTGGCACAGAGCCAGCAGTCCATAAAGCTTTTCTGAATGAATGAATGAACAAACGAAGATGGAAAGCTAGTACCAAAAGGTCCTCCAAGATGCTCTGGCTCAGAGAATTTGAGGGTAAGTCTTCTGACTGTCAGGCCAATGTTCATTCCCACAAGGAGGGCAGCTGCTCTCTACCCAAAGCCCAAAAAGCCCCCCCATGGTCCAGAGCTCAGGCGGGACCATCTGACCCATGAGGCGTGCTCTGTCCTCACCTCATCCCAGCGCTGGGTCTCCACATGCAGCTGAACCAAGGACTTCAGGTCACCAATCTTCAGGTAGGTCTCAGCAGCATAGCCAGGGTTATCCAGCTTCTTGAAGTAGTGAGCACACATCAGCAGGGGCTCCCGCTCGGCCTTGTCCAGCTTACGGGCAATGTCGATCAACCTGGAGGGGCGAGAGTGCAGGAGGAAGGAGATGGACTCCTGTGAAGGAACCTGAGGGAAGGAAGTGGCATGGGCTTTCGGGGCTTCTCGAGGGAAGACCCTGTGTCGACTCATGTTGATGTCCCCAGTGCTCAATATGGGATGATGGCCTGGTGCTCGATGAGTGTACTCTGAAACACTGCGCAGTGACCAGGAGAAGTTGCCTGCTAAATGACACTATCTTCCCCACCTCATGTGCCTTTCCAGCAGGATCTGTGTATGGAAACAAACATCTACTGATCACTGACGGGGACGAGCACAGCCCCACGACCTTTCACATGTGTGACTTCACTGACTCTTCACCACCCCGAGAGGAAGCACTGTTATTCTCATTTCACAGAGGAGAAGACTAAAAGCTAGGGTGGGAGGCGGAGCCACCCGTCTAGGACACTGCAGCCAGGGAGTGGCAGAGGATTCCTTCCACCACTGTTCTGGGAATTCTCATAGGAAAGCAGAGGCAGAGGCATAAGAATTCTTCAGTGACAGCACCTCCAGAGGAAGAGGCATGTGTGGGGCCTGCTCTGAGCTCTGGAAGAAAGGCATACAGAAAATCTTGACTATGTCTCTCCTCCTGGCCAAGATGCTGACCACGGCTGACGGGACACAGGGACCACTCACTGGGTCCTTGCTTCGTCCCAGTGGTGATGGGCCCTCTCACTGCTTGTGGGGACATGGGGACTGGATGGAAAGTGCTTGTTCACTCTGGTCAGGCTGGGGTTTGGAGTAAAACCTGCTCTCCCAGGGGAATGGGGCTCTACCCAGCTTGCTCCTTGTGAGAAGGGAAGGAAAGCAGCTGTAACAGATCCCTGTCTCAGAGACAGGCAAGCTCAGGGAGGTCTGTCAATCTGCACTTAGAATAATAATGGTAACTAAAAATAACACCTCTCAGCAGAGAGAACACATTTTTAGGGAAAGGTGGTCCAGGCAACCCCTTAGAGCCCCTCCAGTCCCACCCATCAAATGAAATGTCCCTGGAGGAGAGGCACCTTTTACAGCCAGACTTGGAAAAGGGACAGAACATGCTTAATGTCTCTTTCCTGAATTAGTTAAGTATCCCCAGGGTAACCTGATACATATCAGTTCCACATGAAAGTGACATGAAAAACTAGAGAGGAGAGCAGAGCCCTAAATCTGCCTAGCTCCTTCCTACACCACCCCTTTTGCGAAAAGAATCATTTTTGGGGCCAAATCTGTGCCTCCCTCTTCAAGAAACTTTATTCGTGGACAAGAGAAAGATGGAGTGGTAGGTCACACACCAACGTTGCTTTGCGAGAGGCACACACACTAACTACATGGTGGGGTTCACAGGGTGACTTAATCATTAACCAGCCGCTCTCCCTCCCCAGGTCCTGCCTGGGCCACCTCTACCTGTGGACCACAGTGTGGCTTGCAGAACAGATGTTAGGGCTCAAACTGAGCCAACCTCAGGAGCTGCTCCCTCATCTCTTCTCCTTTGCCAGCTGTGGCAGCATGTGTGTGTACACGTGTTTGTGTGAGCATGAAGCCCACTTTCCCTGACCGTGGGAGGAGAAAGCCCTCCTGGTGGAGGTCTGATGCTCTAAGAGTCCCAAGACTGAATCCATCCTCTGTCCAGGCAGCCTCACCCCAAGCCCGCTGCTCTTCCGTTCTCTACCTTGGCAAGTGGCATGACTGACCACCAGGCCCAGAGCTCAGAAATCAGCCTTCAGCTCTCTCGCCCAGCCCCGCCCTGACACCCGCATCCAGTTGGGTCCTGTCAGTTCTAGCTCCTACATGTCTTTTGTTCCCTCAGGCACCACATTCCCGCCTGGTAGACTATACTGGCCTCCCTACCTCTAGTTTTTCCTCCATTCTACACCTACTGCCTGAGTGGACTTTTGACAGCACAGCCCCAACCAGGGGTCCTCACTACCTAGTGGCAAATCTAAATGCCACAGTTTGATACCTGAGGCCCTCCTGGTGTGGTGAGCCCAGATCCCCTGCTGCAGCCAGCCAGCCTTCATTCTCCCACTCCTACAGCTTTTATTCCAAACACAGCCTGCTCGTTCTGTTGGTGCTGTTCTTCCAGCCTGGACATCCCTCCCCTTTCTGTCATCTCTGCCTCTTGAAATTTGTCAAGGTCCTTGATGCGAAGACCACCTCCAGGAGAAGACATTCATAGTTCCTCCCATGAGAATTCATGTCTCCTTCCTCGATGTGCTCAGAACTTTTCTTGTCCTTTTTTAGCTCCTACCTTTATCCAGGTTATGGGCACTGAAGTCAGCCAGATCAGTTTGGAGCTCAGTCCCATGACTTCCCAGCTGTTTGGCCTTGTCCTATCACTTGTCCGCGAACCTTGGTTTCCCTCATTTGGAAGATGGGCATGGAAACACCAATGCTTAGGGTGAGGGGGCAGAACCAAACGCCTACAAGGCATCACAGCCCCAATGGCTGGGTGTCTCCCCCTCCTCATTCTCGCCACCCTTTCCTCCAGGGACTCACTAAGCTCCTCAAAAGCTGCTTCAATGTCCATGTCTCCCAAAAAGCTAGTAGTATCACATTTGGATTAGATATTTAGAGAAACACTATTTTTTCCCTTGTCAGTCAAAACCAAGAGCTGACATGACATGACATGACATGCTGCCAAATGCTTCTTGGGGCAGGGACTAAACACTTACATGTCAACCCAGCCATGGTCGCCACTGATCTCTATGGCCTTGACATGCTCTCCCGCTGAGATATACATCTCCACAGCGGCTTTGGGCTCGTTGATGTTTCTAGCCCAGTCGGCCTGTTTGGTGATTAGCATCTTTGTTTCTTTGGGGTCTCCAGATCCAAGGAAATCCTGAGGAAGCACAACAAACAAAAACACACTGGATTAGAACTTCCTGCTGCCAGCATTACGTCAGGCTGCTGAAAGCTGGAGCAAGGAAGGGCTGCGTTTGGCTGAAGCGGGCGATCAGGATGCAGGCATGAGTCCATCCCTGGGTGGCTGACTAAGGGGCAGTCCCAGGTGTCAGGGAGGAGTGCTCACAGGCTGCCTCACAGGTGCCCCTGGGGGTACAGGGACAGTGTCAAGGACTGTGGCCCTCAACATTTCCTGCCCTTCTCGCTAATGCACATTTGTTTCTGGACTCTTTGGAGTACTGTACACAAACCCTATAGCACGGAGGCTCTATGATCAGGTTACAGTGTCTCTCACACAGAGTTTGATGTCTATATGACCATTCCTATACAGTGACTCTAAAACCTGTTTGCACAGTTGTGAATATTCAGACCTACACTCTGAACTGAGGGCCCTCTGGGCCCTCCTCTCAACTACCACCACACTGGAACCACTATCACATCTGTTTTCTGATTCTATTCATGTTCTGTTGCTTGAACTTAGGGCATCATCCCCTTGGCTTTGCCCCCAGCTATTTGTGTAGGGCAGATAAGGAGCAGAAGTGTTTTTGGTTAATTACTTCTCAACTGGATAGTATCGGACCTATCCTGAGATCAGGTCTGCAGGGGTGGGGACAGCAGGAGGCCATGGGAGCTCTGAGGCAGGGGGAAGGGGCCTGGAGAGAACCTGTGAAGGAAGAGAAGCCTGTGGATCTGGAGGCTCAGGGGGCGGACCCCAGGGCCTGTGTTCCTTCCAGCACAACAGGGGGCTGGAGGGCCATGACCAGCTTCCCTGGGTTGGCCCTTGAATGTGAGAGAAAGCCTCAGAAAATCACCTCTTTTCAGGAAGCAGTTACCCAAAATACATATGTGAGAGTTTGCCATAGTTGAGGCAGCTTTGGTGCTGACATTTTTAAAGGTGGGGCTTTTCAAAAAGGGAAATTGAGAGCTCTTAGGGCCCAGATCTGCATTACTAGTAAGAAGCAGTTTGTCTTAGGAATAATGAGCCCTGCAGAGAGTGCTCTGTGTCAACCTCACAAAGTAAAAAATGCACTCTTTTCTCCATGATTAGCACTCATTTGTCAGGAAAGTACAGTCAATGTATGCTAAAAACCCACTTGAACAATTAAGTCTCTTTCTTTTTCCATTTGCTTTCAGGGTAATTGTGTACCCACTAAAATAATATATTAGATTGGCCTAAGACAACCAACTGTTTGAAGGGGAGCATCATTTACCCTGATGCTGGGGGTCCAATAAAAGACAGACCCACCTCGCTGGCCTTTGGTCTCTCTGGAGCTCACACATGTGAAAGCAGCCACTGACTATCTGCAGATGCCTAGTTTGGACCATTACAGACACAGCCTTTACTCTCAGCAGCTACTACAACGTGACTCTTTATGCCAGTGCAAAGCCAGAAACTCTGCTAACCTGGCTGGTTAAATGAGGCTAGGAGCTGGAGAAAACAGGCATCATACAAGAACAGAAATGTCCTTTAAAGTGAGGTGCTTAGTGCACTCGGGATGACTCTAGTGAGAAAGGGCAGAGGCCAAGAGTAAGCCATAAATTTGGGTTGTCAAAACAAGGAGACCAGCCAGGCACATAGCTCACAGGCTTGAAGGAGCCTCCTTTTGCCCAACAGCCCAGCTCTGGGAGCTCTGACCTAATTGAAGCTGAGTCTAAATGGTTCCTTCAAGGCTCAACACACTGGGTTTTCAAAGGTTCTTTGGTTCCATGAAGCTAATTTACAAGTTATCTGGGGTCGTGGCAAAGACTTTGTCCTGGAGTGGACAGAAAGAGGCTGTGCTGAGTGATGAATGAGACTAAACAGTGTTCTCATGCTTGGTGATTTTGATAAGGACATACTACATAAGAGTTAAGAGCATTATAATTCCCTTTATCACCATATAAACATGTCACTTATCCGGAAAGCATACAATTTATTTGTACGTGGGAATGTAATTTAAAAATTTTCCAAAAACCAGATTGAATCTTGGGAAGCAATTTTCAAGTAAACAAAAACATGTCATGTTAATAAGCACTGTATCTCCCCTCACCCCAACATAATGTGTATGTACACATTTTCTTAAATTCAGACTACTGGGGGGGATTGAAATGGAACCAATCTACTTGGAATTGTGATAAAAAACTAAAACCAAAACCAACCCCCAGATTTACTTTCATAGAGAGGCAGACCAGATGGAGTGCGTAAATGGGCTACATTTCTGTGTAGGAGACTGTAGGTGCATGAAGCCCACCTCAAGTGTGAGGAGGGGCCTCAGCGCAGGGACAAGAATGGGGCTGGTTGGGGAGAGGTCTGAAGAAACAGCCACTCTGTGATTACACTTGGCCCCTCTCATTTTCCTAACCATTCTACAGCTTGGCCTTTGTACAGGGCTTTCTCATACATTATTTTGTGCAATTCTCAGAACAAAGCTGTGCTGTAGCTATGTTACCCTCTAAGAAGGAAATGGAGGCTCAGCAAAGGGAAGAGCTTTTCCCCAGGTCACCCATAGGAAGGACCAGGACTCACACCAGCTCTCTGGATGCCAAGGCAAGGCGTTGTCTACTGTGCCACAGCTGCCTGCTAGGAAGTTTCAGAGGTTCCAGGAAGGGCTAATGGTCCCAAAGAACAACCATGTCCAGCTGTTCCTAATGCCTAAATTCTAACCCTAGGAATTCAATCTTTCAAGATTTTGTCTTCAGTATAAATGTTGTTATCCCCAGAAAGAGAAGCACTGATTGAGGCGTTCTCAGTATGAATGCAGTGCTAAATCTCGTGTGTGTGTGTGTGTGTGTGTGTGGTGAGAGTATGGAGGGAGGGTAAAAAAGTTGAATAGGGCAAAGTGGAGGAGCCTGAAGCACCCAGATCTGAGGGATGGATCAAGGTGAAAAGACAGACTGGGACCCAGGTACTCATCCAGGTGTTGATGACCAGAAACCCCTGGGCCACATCACAGTGACCCAGACACAACCTTCAGCCCCAGGATCTCACAGATGGTATAAGAAAAAAGAGCAGAGCCATCTTCGGGAATGGAAAAGCAGAAAGAAACGGGGACAATTTTCCATTTCAAACTTGTGAGCTAGATAATTGCCATTAATAGCCACTAATTGGTTGTGGCTGATGACTCACTTAATAACATTTTGAAATCTCTCTGACACTACCAAGAAAGGCAGGTTATCAAAGGCATCTCCATGGAAGGAAGAGCCTGATTGCTCGATGCACCCAAGGCTCTCTTCACCTTGTATTACGCTAAACTGCAAATGTCTCGATGGTCTGGGCTCCCCAGTGGGACTCGCTCTCATATAAGCCATGAGGAGCCTGCTCCAGGAAGATCTCCCTCATGTACCCAGACTTTTTGGGGACTACCTTAACAGGGGCCCTCCAAATGCAAGAGGAAATCTCCATCATCACCCATGCAGATGATGTGGAGGGCACTATGCACACGCCAGGGCTGCACCTGAAAGCACTGGAGGACAGGGACTCTGTCATGGTGTCTCCAAGGCCCCGTGCGAAGCCAAGTACCAATTAGAGAGCAGGCGCTCAGGACACCTTGACTAGAGTGAACCACGTTGTCCTGTATAACAATGGTAGAACCAGTTCATACCTGGAGACACTGATTCCCAGTGGCTTCTAACAAAGGTTTGAAAGAATTTGCGGGAGACAGCCCTGAACCCTGAACATTTAATGAAGGGACTAGGCTGGTTTAGACTCACAATCTATCCAGCTCCATCTCTGACAAAGGTCTGAACTATCATACTCTGTCCCTTTGATGTGAGCCTGAAAGGTCAGTTTTAGGTTAGCTTCAACCAGTGGCCGTTGATGGTTCCTTTGTTTACCAATGTGCCCACATCCTTTCTGAGGCCATTGCTGTTTTCCATCTGTACCACCTCTAGGGGTAAACAACTTGGACAACGCAGTGTCAGAACACTGGTGGGCACTGGGGCCCGGGATGTGGGTGGCACATTACCTTGGCATACTCAAACATGCGGAGGTCAGTGTACATGTCGAGTGCGAGGTTCTCGTGCCCGCTCCTCTTGTACAGTTTGGCTGCCTCATGGAACTTCCCCTGATAGGAAAACACATCTGCCAGAAACAGGTCATTGTTGGTCTCTCCCCGCTTCTTCCTCTCCTGGAAAAATTAGAAGCACAGGAAACGGCCTCTGCAGCCATGGCAGGAAGCAGCCTTTACAAAGGTTAGATGTTGCTATTTCAAGTTAAGCCCCTTGGGCCTTCCTACTGGAACCTACACTTGGCTCCTGGGCTGTTGTGTCTCTCACCTAGGTTTCTGGTGGGAGTGCTTGACAACAAAAGCAGATTGTTTTTTCCAGATGAGTGAAGATCAAAAGAGACGCAAACTTTTGTTTGTTTAATGGAAACTCCTCAGGGCTGCTTTCTTGTACATTCTTCCCAGGAAACAACTCCAGATTAGGATGGTGTGTACTACTACACTTGTTGATGGCCCCCAAGCTCCCAAGACCTCCCACATCCCCAGGCCTGGTTTGACCAAGTTGTGACTCACGATGATGGTGGACAGGAGAAAACTTAAGTTGGTTTCAAGAAGGAGACCAACAAAATGTATAATGAGTCTTACTATGTCCCTGTCTCTAAAGGGAAAGTAAGCCATGTCATGTGCTGAGCACCCACTAGGCACAGGGTATATACTTCCCACATGGACCCAAGGATGGATGGTGCCACCTAAGTGTCTCACTGAGGAAAGCTGAAATTTACAAGAGGAGCAGGTGGAGGTCATATAGAGCTGGCATTTGGACTCAGTCTGTCTGACTCCAGATGCTTTTGGTACCATAGAACAGCACCTTTGGAAACAAGTGATGGTCCCCAACAACACACCTGCACGGGCACTCACAGGCACTCACATGTGTGCATACATGTGCTCGCACACACAGACGTGCAGCAGTGCTGAGGATGAAGAGAAGTAACCGGCACACTCCTTCCTCTTGTGTTAGGGAATATTCATTAGTCTACAGCTCAAGTATTTGTAAACATTCACTAGCACCCAATCTCTCATCCCCAGCAACTTCCTTTTGCTTGCTTTCTAGCAACTGTACCACAGTGGAGGAAGATGAGACACTGAATCAAACTCTGAGACAAGCTGGTGAAAGTTTTAACAGCTGGAGGCAACATGCTTCCCTACTGACAGAAACAATAATAAAAAACCAAAAAACTGCACATAGTGTAGGCTCATCAACCAAATAAACTAACTCCTAATTATAGGAAATGAATTAAAATCTTGCAGTGAGATAAAGAAATAGGTTTCACTGGGCATGGAATTCATTCATTCTAGGTCACAGAATATCATCATGATCAATAAAAACGATTTACATTCAGTATGTACATAGCCATATGCGCAGATTCTCTTCCTGTTGTATCAGTGGAGTTACATCTCACCTGTTCAAAACGAGCCTAGTAAGGAATTTTGGTTCTCTAGAATAATGCTGAATGCCAAGAAGCAAGTAACTGAGGCCTCAGAGCAGCCAAAATGGATCCTCACTTGAAGACACTTTACTCTTTTTCAAGAGACAATTCTTACAAGTTTACTTTAACTGACTGCCCAGCTCATAGCACACTAGAAGAGACATTAAGACAGAAACTCAGTAAGTGGTCTTCACAGAGGTCAGTTACCTTTGCCTAGAGAAAAATTATGTTCCAGGGCTCCAGATTAAGACCCCTAGATCCAGACCACTTGGTTCACAAATGCTAGCCCCTGACCTTAGTAAGTGGTACTGGGCATTCCTGGTAGATGGCTCTGAATAAACCCTTCACCATGCAAGTAAGCAAACAACGGAAGATACAGACACTCCTTACTATGGTGCTGGGGGTGGAAGTGGGTGTGGAGGGGGTACACCAGGAGCAACTTCTTAGATGGCAGCACGACCTAAAGACAGCATGAGCTTGGGAAATAGACAGAACTGGCTTTGAATTCCAAGTGAGTTTTTGTCAGTAGACTCTTGGGGATGTGACACAGCCTCTCTGAGCCTTATGTATCAAAAAGGGATAAGAACAGTATCTGCTTCATTAAGTTGTTGTGAGGATTTAAAATAGTGTACACATCGATTACGCGTGGGGCACAAAGCAGCCACTCAACAAATGGCAACTATTATTAGGCTTAGCAGGCTGTGAGCTCCTGCAGGTCTCTCTTCCTCTCAGCTCTTTGCACACTGGGCTCAGCACAAGGCTTGGCCCATGACAGGTGTTTATTATGCTGAACTGAATTGAAGGGACAAGACATTTGCTGATTTCCTCACTGCTTCCATATGGGAATTCAAATGTATCTCACCCTCCCATAGCCTCACAATAAATCTGTTCAGGAGAAAAAATATGTATGCCTTTTTACAGACAGTCAGACAGCACTAAGATACACAGGAATTAAGAATACTGTCTACCACCACCCAGCAAATGGTGCAAGTAGAACCAACCTCTTTAGCACGCCCAGCCTTCGCGGCTTTGGTGGATGAGGTTCTCATCCAAGAATGGTGGGCTGGGGAGAGGGCTCCAGAGCTCCCCAGGTGCCCGGTTCAGTCTGCATGCCTCCTTCCCCAGGTCCCATTGCTGTGGGTGGGGCCCAGATCACATGCATTTGGGAAATGTCTTCTACAATGGCACATTATTGGAGCCCTAGAGGATGGTAACTAGCTAATGAGCACAAGGATGAAAACCAGTTACTGAGAACCTGTTTAATCCTCCCAGAAACCCTGCAAGGTAGGTCTCATCCCTTTTCACAGACAAGAAACCAAAACTCAGAGAGATTAGGAACCTACCTGCCTCACCCAGCTACCAAGTGACAGACAGTACTTCTTGCTCCCGTGTGCTGTCTCCCCCTGCATGGCATGCTCCTCCCCCACAGCAAGGTGTGGCCCGGATGCCCAGATACCAGTGGGCTCTGTTCACATGTCCTCAAGGCTCTCGCCTCCTAGAAGGGCTGCCTGTAAACCACTGACGGCAAGCCTGGGCTTTCTTGAGAACGAAAAGCATTTCATTGTTTACCTCAATGCTGTTGATGAGCTCCAAATATCGGAGGTCTTGTACTCTGGTGAAGGCCTACAGGGAAAGATAATAAAAAAAATAAAATCAGCTGCCTTCTGGGCTTCAAAAGTGGGTGATTGGCTGGAGGTGGGAAGTCAAGCTTTACAAAGTGAGCCAGTAAGGAGGGAAAAGAAGCAAGCATTGATTAATCACCGTCTGTTCAGGGGAGTTATACCACTCAGTGAGGTACGGCTTTATCCCTGGGATTAGTCCATACAAAGAACAGCAAAGAAGTCCTGGCTGCATCAATCACTTTGGGATTAGGTAAAACAAAACTGTGATACTGCAGACTGTGGTGGTGCCTGCTTGGAGGAATCTCTGTAAAAGGGAAGAACAAGCCAGTCTGACACTCTGAGGCAGTGGCATCAGAGCGGGAGTGGGGAAGAGGTACTGACTGAGCAGAGATTGCACGTACATCTGGGTGACTTGGACAGAAAGGAGGAGACAGCAACGCTTACTGACGGTGCATAAACACAGGGCACCCAGAGCCCATGGTACCAGCACAGAGGGAGAGGAGGAGGGGAAATCTGAGAAGGAATAAAGATGGTTTCTGGAAGGAAGGGGGAGGTAGGGAATGAATCCTTCCAAGCCCCTGGAAGGCGAGCTCTTACGTAAATCCTACAAGTGCAGCTCTTGCCTTGGACTCGCAGGAAATCCAGAGACTTTAACCCATGGGCTGCTGGAAGTTTCTAGGCAGCCTTTCTCATGCAGATTGATGTTAGCTAAGCCTCTTTTGCTACTTTCAGATTCTACAAGGGGTTTGGAGGAGCATAACCCATCCTGTCAGGCTATTTTCATGTGGGTTTATTGTCAACATTTCTACCCAGCTGAGTTTCTTTACATTGTCCTGTTTGAAATGGGTTAACACACTTCTATAGGAGGCAACAGATCCAGAAGCCCTCAGAATATGAAATACAGAACAACCCTGGCCACTTGCAGCCTCTACTTAGCTGCATGACATCTTCCATCCTAAAAAGACTTGGGGAAATGAGCAAGTCATCCGGCCTCTGGCTGCCTCACAGATGACCACAATGTGACTTCAGCTTTTCATCCCACACGGCTAGGCATCCTGTCAGGGGCTGGGACCTAGGGATGAATATGACTTGGCCCCCATTCCCTTCTGCAAATCAGGGGCCCATATGCTAAAAGGGGAGGAAGGCAGATTAAACAGACCATTAAATCTCCCTGAGCTAAGAGCTATACAAGTCTGAACTAGAAGCCCTGGAGAGCACAGACCCACTGTCTGAGCGCAGGCAGTGGCAGGAGGCAGGATTAAGTAAAGCATCACAGAGCAGGAACCTGGCAAATAGGTACTCCTAGAGAGGAATTTCCTTGAAAGGGTAAGGCAGGCATCACATGAGCGAAGGGATAGAGGGCTAAGAGCTTCGATGTTCCTCACTGGAGATCTCATAAAGCTTCTAGATCTGGGCTTCCTTAAAGCAACATTAAAGGGGCAACTTGTAATGTCTGGTAAAGTGGCAGAGAGGAAAGAACGAGCATTCTAGGTCTCAGTCCTAGCTCTGAGACTTTCCAGCTGGGGAGCCCTGAACCAGGCTCCCAACGTCTTCTTTATGGAAAGGGGCAAGCTAGTGATGCCCTCTCCAAGGGTCTTTCTAGTTCTGCTCTGCTAGGATTCTAGGATTTGCGACTTGAGAAATTCATTTCCAAGTTCCTTCAGCCCTGACACATTCTGCAGAGTCAGGGGTGCCCTGGCCGGAGTGGTCAGAGTCACAAGGCCCATGAGTAACTTCAGCAGAGGAAGTGCAGGACAGGGAAGCATCTGCAGCTCTGCTCAGCACAGTGGTCCCAGGTGCTGAGCGGCTTTCCTCTGCCATCTAGTGGGCACACCGGTCTACCGCTGGGAATCACCTCCATGTGTGCCTGAGTGACTTGGCAAAGCAGAAAAGCAAGCCTGGGCACTTGGGATCTGGACATAACGATCAAATTCTAGTCTATGGTCAAAATCTTGTGGCTTTAATACAGTAATATCTGTTCTCAGGGAGCGTTTGGGGGATAACAGGACTCGGGGAGGGGGAGGTGGTTAAACAAATGAAGGGTCATTTCAGTTTTCATCCAAACATTTGCTAAGCTCCTAATAGTGCTTGGCTGTGTCGGCTGATACTAAGAGGAGGTAGATGTTTAATCCTTGGGTGTAAGGAGACGACAACCTATAGGAAGACTTTTAATTTCATTCCAGGCTAAAAACGAACAAAACATATTCTAGGGATCCTTTGTTATTCTTCATCCCTCCTGGCATTTCTGGGTGAGGCAGGAGAGGGAAGCTATGGAAATGCTTCCTTCCTCCTTTGAATTCTTAAAGGACTCTTCTATCAACACTTTTCTGACACTTAGTACACTTATAAGTATAATTATTATATAACGATAATTTTACTTGTTTTGATAACAGCTAGCATTTATACAAACACTCTTAGTTTTAGAATCCCTTTTACAATGTGGCAGTTAAGCCTAGTGACACTGTGACAGGCAGGCACGATGGTGTCTCCCCTTAGAAATGGGAGAACTAAGGCTCTGAGAGAAGTGGCTTGCCTGGGGTCATCTAGCCTGTACATGGCAGAGCTGGTTCTCAACCAGGCTTCTGAGTTCTAGTCTGGTCTTGGTCCACTCTTTTCATGCCTAGGAGTCTTGACTCAGCATGGGGCCAGCATCACAGACCTCTGCAACTCCTTCCCTACCAGCTTAACAGCATGGGCAAAATGAGTATCGGAGTAATTGGCTGTGGGAAGGTAAAGAGGGAAGGGAGAAGTAAGGTAGAGGGGGTTGGAGGCCATTCCTTCCCCCTACCTCAGGTTCCAGATGGAAACCTAACTTAGAGACATACTGATTTTCCTAATGTGTAGAAAGGGGTGAAATATTTTCAGCCATTTCTGTTGTTTTAATAGACTGAGTCAGGAAATGACACTGTGAATCAAGGCCACGAATCATGCCATGAAGTTATGTGGGGAGTGAGAGAGCTCGACTGTCTCTTCCACTACACTTAGCAGAGTGCCAAGAAAAACAGCATTGTGTAATAAATGGCCTAACACCAATAAGTGCTTATACCAATAAAACTACCATTTACGAACTGCCTATTATGTGCCAGGCTTTTAGCTAGGTGCTTTACATAAATGATAGCTAGTAAGAGTGACAGCCAGAATCTATCAGATGCTTCTCCCGGGTCAGGCTTTACAGGCATTATTGCATTAGATACTTACAACTTTGTGAGAATGGGGCCAATCATCACCCTAATTTTACAAACGAGCAACCTTAGAAAGGCTGTTGCCTGCCCAGGCTTACGGTTAGGAGGTGTCTGAGCTGAGATCTGCACCCAGGTCAGTCTAACTCCAGAGCACTAGAGCCTGTGTCTGCCTCTCCACATGTCACCTGGACCCCCTTCTGTCCTTCAACGGACCCTCTAAGGACCAGATTCCAGCTCATGCTGTCTAGATGCTTACCTTCTTTGCTGTTTCGAATTCTAATCCTTCTAAAGCCTCCATGGCCAGCTCACGCCAATCAGTGTCTGTCACACCCAAGCAAGCAATTTGGTAGGCTTCTTTAAACATTTTCCTATCCAAGTACTGGTACATCGGAGCAGACTGCAGGATTTCATCAAAAGGAAAGAAGATTGCTTTCAGAGTAATAGAAAGAGTCAGATTCATACAAAGCCTGACTCCAGATGTGTGCACCAACTTAATTACAAATGGCTGCAGAGCAACACTATAATGTGTCATCAGCACCCTTCTCAGCAGCACCCTAGCCCACCCTACGTGCCTTCCATTCTGCCACCTCCTTTCAGAGCCCAACCATTGTGCTCAGCAGCACAAACTTCCTGCCCATCCTCCCCTCCACCTCCGGTCCTGCCTTACCACAAGATGTCACCCTCATCTGGAATAGCTTTGCCCCTCCTCACCCTCTGGAAAGTACCTATTTGGCTTTCAAGTCACTGTGAAAATGTCATCTCTTCTGGAAAGTCTTTGCTGACTCCTCAAGGAAGAGTCTGAGTTTCCTTTGCCCTTTGTCCAGATCTCAGATTGTGTTGTAATTACAAGCCTGTCTCCCCTGCAAGGCTGTGCACAGCCTGAGGGCAGCAGTGGGGTTGTAGTAACCCTCCTCAGCAGGTCCTCGGTCTACTTGCTGGGGGAATGAACTTTACTGTGAGGAAGGGGTCTGGAATGGCCTCTTACAAAGAGGGCAGAGAAACCCTACCCCAAGAAAGGTAAGAGATTTGCTCCAGGTTACCCAGGAAGGCTCTAGACACACCTCTCCTAGTTCTCTGGTGCTGGAAACCTTCCTACCATCCCTCCTTCCTGATGGGGCTGCCTCGCTGTGTGTGACACCTGTGAACGGTTCCTAATAACTTCTCTTCTTAGGTTTACACAGTGCTTTTGGATCTGTCCTCAAAGCCCTGTGTCATAGGTATTATCACTCCCTGATTATAGCCCAGGAGGCTGACACTCAGAGAGGGCAACTGACTGATCTGAGGACACAGAAGTGGCATATGGAAGACCTGGGGCTGGAGCTCGGGGTGACCTGACTCCGGGTTCTAGGCTCCTTCCTGCCTCTGGATGTGTATGTGTGCGTGTGAGTGAGTGTGTGTGTGCACACACGAGAACAAGTCTGAGCTAGGCCTGGGTGTCTTTAATAACGAAAGGACTTGCCCATGTTTGAGGCCGGCCTGTGAGCTGAAGGGAAGTGCACCTCCTGGATTCCTGGGCAGTGGAGATCAGTGAGCCAGGACCCCGTGCTAATGGTTCCCAAATGTAGAGCCGGAAGTGCTGTCTTCTCCATTTGGGGCCTCTATCTTTGAAATTTCCCGTCTCCTTTTTCAGCTTTGGAGTTGAAGGAAATTTTTTTCTTTTTAAGCCATTTTACCCTCTGACAGCAAGATGTGGCTGCTTCTGAGTGCTGATCTTTTCTACCATATGTGCCACCCCATCCACCTTCCCTCCTCTCAGCGGGGCAGCAGGGTATGGACTGGGGAGCAGTTGAGCTAGAACCCTAGGCCTGGGTCAGACACATCACGGCTGTGTGATTTTTTAGCTAACCTGATTAACTTCTGTTTAGATGCCCTGCCCAGCCCACAGGCTACCAAGGGCAAACAAGAGAAGTGCTTTGAAAGCGATAAAGTGAGAGCAAAAAGTGAGCATGCCCATTACTACCTCTTTATTTTCTCAGCACCAGTTCATCATCATCTCCCGAACTCTCCAGATTTGTTCCCACCCCGACCTTTCTCTGTTTGAAACACCCTTGCTGCTCCTTTCTGCCTTCCCAGACCTTTCAGGGCTCAGATTAGGTGTCACCACCTCCTGGAAGCTTTCTCAAACTCCCCATGCACAATGAGCTTTCCTTTCTAAACTCCTTTAGTGAGCACCTTCCATTCCAATTTAGTTGTTTTGTAGTGTTTACTATTTTAAGATGGTTAATAATAATAGGAATTGGGCTAGACAAAACCAGAAAGATGGGTATATTTAATCCCACTGCATTACACTCCAGAGAGTGAAAGGAAGTGTTTGAGGTCATAGCTGGTTTAGACTGACTGGTGCTGGAAACCTTCCTACCATCCCTCCTTCCAGATGGGGCTGCCTCACTGTGTGTGACACCTGTGAACGGTTCCTAAGCCAGAACTCAAAGCCAGTGCTCCTTCCCCTGAACTGTACAATTTCTTGCCATGCTGAATGCCCCAGGAAGGTGGGACAGAGACTCAGACAGGCACATCAGAATTGAGCATACAATGAATGGTTAACATTTGGGCTTGCTTGGGAAGCGCAATCGGAGAGTGGGAGTTTTAAAAATATCCTAACTGAACAAATGCCCTCTGAGCTCCACTTCATCTCACTGTTGCATTCCAAGCATGAAGTCACCACCCACCCTGAGAAGCCTGAACTAGAGCTTGCTGGCCTACTTGGCAGCCCTGACAAACCAGTTCTTGCACAAGATGATGTAAATTTCGAAAGGAAACCAGAAATCCCCAGAGTGTGTATGATGCTTTCTCCCTCCTCTCTAGGCGAAAACCACGGGATGGCTGGAGGCAGAGGCGACAGATAAATAGCCTTTGTCTTGAGTCTGTCTTTCCTAACCCTTGGCAGTTCTGACCTGCTGCATCAGCAGGATGGCCCTGGGGGGGCTCTGGCTTCTGAATCTTAAGGGCTTGGCAGAGGGAACCCCAGGCCGCCCCTTCGGCTCCTCTTGGCTGGCCAAAGCCAAGGAACAGCAAACTGTATTTATCTTTGAGGTCAGGATGGCAGTCTTGGGGGAAGAACTTCCAATCAGCACAGCTGGTTTGGAACGATGGGGGAGGACTGGGTTTCTGGTGGATGTGGTACATGGGTGTGGGATGGGGAGCAGATGAGGACTGCAGGGAAACAGTCCAGCAGGCGTTGTTCTTGCCTCTCCTCCTGCTGCCACTTCTACCCACTTTTCTCCCTTCTTTCTCTGGCTTTTTTTCTCTTTCCTTTTCCTCAGATCTGAATTCCACTAACATTTATTGAATAATTGCTCTGTGTCAGACACTAATAATTCTTGCAGCAATGAAGAACAAGGATATCATCAATTTAGAGGAGGAAGGGGACTCCAGCCCCATTCTTTACAAGCCAAGCCAGGGACAGTGAGTGAAGGCAAGGTGCGTGGAGGGAATGTAGATTGATGTAATATAGCTGAAGGGCAATCTGGAAAAGTCTAAAAATTTTTCAAATGTACATAGCCTTTGACCCAGCAATTTCACTTCTAGGAGTTTATACCAAGGAGCTAAGCTGGGATAGGTTGAAAGACTTAGCTAGAAAGATGTCCACTATCTACAACAGCAAAAAAGCAGTAAACAGCATAAATGTCCAACAATAGGTCCTGGTTGAGTAACTTGTGGAACATCCATGTGACAGAATAAAAAGCAATTAAAAACAATGCCGGGGGTAGGGGAACAGGGTGAGGGGTGTGCTTATAATAAAAGGGCAACCCAACACTGGGGATCTTGTAGGTTGGTGGTGGATACATGAACCTACACAGATGATAAATTTGTACTGTAATTTTGCAAATTGTTACCAATGGGGGAAACTTGGCAAGTTGTGCAACAGATCTCCGTATGATTTCTTACAACTATATGTGAATCTACAACCATCTTAGTAATTAAAAATTCTAGAGAAGTACATTTATTGACATGGAGCCATGTTTCCAGTACATTGCTGAGTGAAAAAGCCAGACTGCTAGTTGATAGCCAATAATTCATACAAAGTAATATGTAAATGTTAGGTTAAATTAGAAGATGGTAATGAAGGTGATTAAAAGTCTCTCTCTTATTTATGATCCACATTCAGTAAAGTACAGTAGATCTGAAGTTTCATCTACAGGAGCAATACTTATAGATAAAATCACAAAACAATATTTATGATGACTACACTTTTGTTTAAAATGTTTATATAAAACCATAGACTCAAATTGCATACTATGCATAGAAAAGGTCTGGGTAGATATATTTCAAAATCTTTAAGACTGATTCTTTCTTGAGGATGGGATTCTGAGGGCTAGTCTCTCCTAGGTGCTCGTCTGCATTTTGTGAGAGTTCTACAGTGGGCACGATGCACCTTGGAGCAGACAGCAGCTGGGACAGCTGTGATTAGGCCAGCCCTGACTAAGGTTGTCAATCTCTGTCCTCCTGTCTACGTTCCTGCCCTCCTCCATTCCAAAGCTCCAGGCTACAGCCCCTCATTTCTGCTCTGGCCTCCTCCTAGTTTGAAGGATTTGTACAGATAGTCCCATGCTCCCTTTTTGGCTCACAGACCTCAGCCCCGACACCCCATCTCACTCAGATTCTCTTTCTCTCACAAATGCCACCCACCTCATGCACCTGTGCAGACACTCTGCTGGACTTCCAGCTTTGCTGGCTTGCTTCACTCTGTGCCCAGCACAGCTGTCAGTGAAACACACTCTGTCTGCTGATAGACAACCCTGCATACCCCTCCCCATCCCTACCAAGGAAGAGGGATCAGAAAGAAATGCAGGCTCAGTGAGGTTGAGCTGTCTGCCCAAAGACACACAGGTTGCATGGGGTAGAGACAGGGTTTCAGGTTCAAATCCAGAGTGCCTTCCATGACAACACAGCTGCCACTCTTGTCTCTCTTCCTTCTCTCCTCGCCAAAGCACCAGTGAGGGGCCTGGCTTTCCTGGTTTTGTCTGCCCTGTCCCTGCTTAGAGCTGGCTCGTGCCCCCAGGTTACCTGCGGCACCTCCACGGCCGACATGGAGAAGACATGGAGGCAGAAGATCTTGGAGCCGTTGTAGCCGACCACGAAGCCCTGCAGCTTCTGCTGGTGCACGGGGAAGGTGCTGGCTTTGATGTTGAGGTAGCCTCCTCCTGAGAAACAGAGCATGTCCTCACACTGGGTGTTCCAGGCCACGCTGTTGGCATTCGGTTCCTGAGGGACAGGGATGGTGAGGATCCTGTGACAACCACCCTGGGCTTTGGCACCATTCGCACATTCAGTCAAGTACCCTTTTTAAAACCTGGGTTAAGCTAAATTGCTAACAGTGGGATGGAGGGAAAGGGAGGAAAAGGGAATCAGAAGAAATGGAGAGAGGCATAGAGGCAAGCTCTTCTGTGGATTTGTGTATGTTGGAATTTTTTAATAAGCAAACGTTACTTTTGAAAAAGATTATCTCCAAATATTAATCACTACATAATACATAAGAAAATCAGCAAAGTGAATTCTACTTCTGTTAAACAATGAGTATTCATAGCTATGCATAGAAGAAGGTGTAAAGGGACATATTCCAAAGAATTAACAGTGATTGTTTTGGGGTGGCTAGAATTGTGTGTGCTTTTATTTTCTACGTTTTTTGTTTGTCTGAAATTTTCTTTTAGTCATGAACATCTACTGTGTTTTATAATAAGAAAAAGAACAGTGAGTTATTTTTAAAGTTAGAAAATAATATATTGTCTCTGCATTTATAATCCACACACTGTAAAAAGCCACCCTGGGAGGCAGGCACCCCTGCCCACCTCCTCCCAGTTTTCTGCGTGGCTCTGAGCCCCGGGACCAGCAGATGTTCATACCTTCCTGCCTAGAATCTTTTACAATATCTGAATCTCTTATAATGAGCATGTATTCCTCTTATAATGAGGAAAAAAAATACAGCTCTTTTCATGTAAAGAGGGCAGGGGCAGTAGAGAGGAGAAAAAGCTGAGAATACTTATGTCTCCTGGCCAAGTCTGAGAATTACCTCCCTGAGCCCACTACTGAACCCTCACTGGGGACTGGGAAGGACACCCCCCTTCCCTTCCTATATGAGTCTAGGCTAAGACACAGAGTCACAACTGGGGCAGCTAATCTACCTTCAGGCATGGTGTTGAGGTAGGGCAGAAGAGAAGGAACATGGAGGGCCCTATTTTGTGCCAGCCACTGAGCAAGGCACTAATGGTATCTTGTTTAGTCCTGTAGCAATTCTGAGAGGGGGTAATTGTCAGTTCCATTTTAGAGGTAAGGAGAAATTGAGGCTCAGAGAAGTTCACTAACTTGCTCAAGATCACACAGTAAGTAATGAAGGCAGGACTGGAGCCCAGGTCTGTCTGAAGGCAAAGCCCATGCTCTTTCACCTAAACCACTCTACCTTCCCAGTGATGTGAGTGAGTGGTTATCAACTGAGCCAGTTGCAGCCTTGGGCTTCTGGTAGCCAGGTAGTCCTTTCCAAATGACCAAGGTAGCTCCCTACTCTAGCACCCCTCCGCCCTGCTGATTCTGCTGCTGAGGACAAGGGGGAACCCTGGTAAGGGAACCTCAATCTTCCCACAATATTGGGAAACCTGTAGTGGCCAAGGGAGCCGGTCAGGGGAGGTTTCAGCTTTGGGAGGCACTCACTTCAGGAAAATGGGCCCTGACCACTTACAAAGCCCTAAACAGGCAGAGAGCAGTGCTGAGTCCAGTAGAAAGCTGGCCAGGTGCTGGGCACAGAGCCTTTGGGCTCTCTCCAGTGACACACTTCCCACTTCCTCCAGCCACAGGACCAAGTGGTGTGTAAACAACGCCTGTCCCCCAAAACAGTTCACATTTTGCTGGCTCTTATAGCATCCTTGTGAAATAAGTAGAAGGGAGGGCTTCCACTCATCCTTTCCCTTCTCTGAAATGACAAAACTGGTCCTGTTTCCTTACTGTATCTTAGGTCATGCACAGATATAGGCAAGCCCCCAGTAGCTGAGAAGCAGACTTTTTCAAAATCATCATCACATTAACCCATGCACAGAGAGCCTGCAACATACCCCACTTAGATTTATTATTATTTATTTATTGCTCACAGTAACCTTGTAAGGTGTTACTTGCCCATCTTACCTTCGAGGAAACCAAAGTTCAAAGAGGCTTACCCAGCTCCTGCAGCTCGTGTGTGGGAGGGTCAGCCTATGCCCAGGGGCCTCTCAGATTCTGCACCCCTGCTCTGCCCCTACACCCCTACATCTCACTGCTCCTCCCAGAGACCCACCTGGGAGCCAGAGTGTGAGCCCTTCCTGCAGGGACAGAAGCTAGAAGAGGGTCTCTAATCAAAAGACCATGTCCTGGGCATTCTCTGAGACTTCACCTGAAAAAGCAATTCCTTGGTGTGGATGTCATACACCAGGCATGTGTCGTTTTCATCCACCACAGCCAGTTTGTTGCGGGAGGCACTCATGTCCAAGCAGCGCACAGCTGTGGCCTGCTTCAGCAGGACGATTGCAAAGAGATTGTCCACAAAAATCTTCAGGATCTGGCAAAATTTCAGAGAAAAAGTGTGAGTCACCATGGCAACAAGACCCTGGAACACCGCCAGGCTGTTGGAATCCCATGTGTTCTACAGGAACAACTCCCACCAACTTCACCAGAGGCTCCGTGCAGAGAAGAGGACTCATCGAAAGAAAAGGCGTGGAGGTTCAGCTTTAGGAGACCAGAAGTGTGATTCATCAGAGCTCCCCAAAGTAATGACAGGCTCCAAGACACGACAATTTCTGCTTGAGTGGGGGTTTATTATCATTACCCACACTAAACCATCTAGCAAGATTCGAGTCACAAACTAACAGAAAGAGGCTACTGTAAAAACTGACAAGACATCTGGTATAACCAGAGCAAAACATGATGATGGTGATGGTGACAGTTATCAGTTATTGACTGTTTTTGACAACCCTGTAAAACATGTGGTATTATCCTCATTTATAAAACCTGAGCCTCAGAGGGGTGAAGCGACTTTCCCAGAGTCACACAGCTAGTGAGTACCTAAGCACGAACATGACCCCAGGTTGACTTGCCCCCAAAGCCATGCTCTCAGGCCGTACACTGGAAGTGACAGCTGACTAGGAGAAAGAAGCGGGCTTTCTTCTCTTTGGTGTTGCTACTCTATGGCCCCTTCTAATCTCATCCTCCATGACATCCCTCTCCAGAATAGGCCTGACAAGCCTCAGCCACAGGCCATCTGCTAGACAGCTTGGCTCTCAGGCTAAGGCAGTTATATTTTCACTTTCAAATTTCCATGTAGCCCACTTAGAATTCTTATTTTGCACAAAGAACACACACACACACATCTGTTTAACTTTGTGTAATCTAGATTTTGCACATCTATTTGAGCAAAGGACTCATTTTTCTTATAACATCTAGTAGTAGCCTGAGGACCTGAAGCCTCTAAGTCACAAGCTAGAACATGCTGCCTGAATCCATTCACTGTCCTGCTAGGGATCTGACCTAAGGAATGATCTCTGCCCCCATCTCTAGCAAGTCACTGAAACTGCATCTCCATCAAATCTCCCATCTTCTGGGTGACCCTAAACCCACTAATCCACTCTACGGGCAGCCCAGAAGCTATAGCACGAACTCTGCCAGAATGCCGCAGGCTGTGAGTCTGAGGACCACTGCACTTTTGGCCTACAGCTGTGCTCAAAAAATGAAACTCTGGGCTGCCCTCCATTGTGCCCATAGCGGGGGGATGACACTTTTCCTGCCCTGGGAACTCATCCAGGGTCATAATCAGTCTGGTTGCCTGTGTCTGCATGCAGATAATCAGCCTGATGGGAGACACGAGGGAGCACTCACCTGTCCATTCTTCAGGCCCACTAACAGACCTTCCCTTCCTGGAGGGCCACCAATCACCTTGATGTAGCGAATGAGCGACTCCATCTGCCACTCCCGCTCCTTCACTCCACTGAAGGACAGGCACTGCAGCCGTTTCTCCTAGAAAGCAAACCCAGCTCTGCATGGACACTCAACAACAGAATAAGTGTTCCCAGGCCTCTTAAAGGGGTCTTCCTTCACCTGAGGGATGAACAATACCTATTCATTCAGTATATATCCAACTCCACCTAGTCTCCATGGCCGGCACCATCAATCCTTCACACAAGTCTTCCCCATGGAGCCCAGCTCAGCCTCAGATCTTCTATGCAGACCTCAGGCAGCCACAGGAGAGGCAGCACCCAAAAGCACACCTATCTGGCACACCTATCCCACAACCTGTGGCACCCCTAAACTGCTTGAAGTTCTAGACTTTGAGAAAGATTTTAAGAATATTTTACATTACAGAGATCTCTAAAGGATTTGTTCCACTTTATCACTTCCAATAGGCCTAGTTTCATGAAACCAAATCCACCTCTACTTTCAAGAAAGATGCTGAGCTGGCCTTCTTTCAGTCTTTCTAAATTCTCTTGGCATTGCCCTAGACATTTTCTAGGAAGCTTTAAAGTTGAGAAAATTTTTTCTATGAAAAAAATCTCTCAGGAAGTAAAACTTCCTTTACTATTTTTGAGTTGATATCATAAATTTATTTGTTGTTTAACTGAAAGATATATCCATTTTTATGCATATGTTTACCAAAAAAAATCGATCTTTATTTTGCGGGATATCAATTTATGCTATAAGTCATTAAAATATATATAATTCCAGTATAACAAAGTGTTTTGCAATACAAAAACGTATTTTCCAGTTTATGGTACATGACTTTCTAGTAGAGTCTGAATCACCTAGATATCAATAAAACAAAAGCAATCAACAGCCACTGAGTTTGATGGAAAGGGACTTGTTTCCTAGTGAACAATTTTAAAACCATGAGCTGGGTACCTTATCCTTGGGAGAATCATGAAGTGTATTCAGCCCAACACCTACAACCTGCAGCTGCCCACCTGGCAGAGGATGATGTGGTCAGCACACACCACCAAGAGGTTGCATTCGAACTTCTTGACAATCTTCTCCTTCACCCTGTAATGCATGTCTGACGAGTCATCTGAATACAACTCATAGATGAGGATTTTCTCTGGCAGTTGGATAGCTAATCGATTTTTGTAGATGGCAATTTTCTTGACAAGCTCTTTGCATTTAATCCGAACTGTCAAAGAAAAAAAAAATCCAGGTCTAGCCAGAGGTGGTTAAGTTAGGTAGAAGGCAGAGAAATTAAAAGCTAAAGGAGATACTCTCATCAAAAAAAAGAAGACTGGCAACAGATATTAGCTCAGGTGCCAATCCTTAAAAAAAAAAAAAAGACCCTTGCAGGTCAGTCAGCCTGGCTCTGATTTTTTAAACATTATCTTTCCTTAGTCAGGGACTCCATGTTCCCCTTGCAATTATCTGAAAAATTTTGTGAGTCTGTGCATTTTGTTTTTGGAGATAGGGTTTATTGCTTTTACTGGATTCTCAGAGACATCTACCTCCTCCCCTCTCCCCTCCACACAAAAAAACCAAGAACCAGTGGTCCAATGTGTTTCTAAAAGACCAAGGAGAAACATTTCCTATCATTTCACTTGCCCTGTGAGCAACCCTTCCAACCTCACCTGCCTCTTACCTTTCTGCTCGGTGATCAGGTGTTGCACGATGACATCAGTCATGCTATCCCTGTAGGCATACCGGTCCTTGTAGAGCCCATGGACTGTGCTGAAAATAAGCTGGTAGAAGGAAATGGTGCCATCCTGGCAGCCTACCACCTGTAGGGAAAGAGAGTTGGCAATTTCCAGCTCTCTGTGGATAAAAAGTCTACCCACCCATTTGTCAGGAACAAACATCAATGATCCAACTTGGCTAAACACGGCTGATATTCAGTGCCCACTCAGGCAATGGCCTAACACGATGAACTTCCTCTTCTTACCACATAGTTGGAATCAGGTTTTACTTTACACGTCCACACCCAGGAGTTCTGCTCCCCAACAGTTCCAAGCCGCACTCCATCCTTGGTGAAAAGGGACACTTGCTTGTCTGATCCCCCCAACAAAATGTACTCCCCTTTAGTAAAGTAGCTGATGCAGCAGGGGTCAAAGTTCAGTGACCGATCCCTTCCAATCTGAGAAAAGAGAAGACACACCAAGGGAAAAACCAGTTCTGTATTCATAATAATCACAATATAATTAGGGGCTTTTCCAACTGATTTTAATGGGGAGGGTTGGGAAGACAGGGGAGAGCTGGCCAGCCTCATCTCCTATGTGATTCCATGGTAAACACAAGCCAGCCTCCTCTGGAGCATCCTCCACCACTAGAGTCAGTAGCACCTCCCCTAGTCCCACCTAACTGCTCCAGGAGTGTGTTTTAGCTCCTCAGCCAATCCGTACCCAGAGATGGTCTTTTCCCATAGGCCTTCCTCTGCACATAGTCCTTGCTAGGGTTCAATGGTTCCCATCAGCTTCTTTTTTTTAGTATTTCATAAAACTAAATTTACTCAGTTTAAAAAACTGTCCTTTATTCTGAAACTACATCCATCTTACTTCTCATTATAACAATCTTATTGAGGTATAATTCTCATACTATACAATTCACCAATTTAAAGCGTACAACTCATTGGCTTTTAATATATTTGGAGTTGTGCAACCATCAGCACTAATTCCAGAACATTTCCATCACCCCAATAAGAAACCACAGACCTTAGTAGTCAATCCCAATTCCCCCCTTTCCATCCCCTTACAATCACCAATCTACTTTCTGTATTTATGGATTTGCATATTTTGGATATTTTATATAAATGGCATCAGACAATATGTAGCCTTTTGTGACTGATTCATCCATGTCGTAGCATGTATCGGTACTTCATTCCTTTTCATTGCCGAATAATATTCCATTACATGGATACACATTTCATTTATGTATTCATCAGTTGATGGCCCTTTCTACTTTTTGGCTACTATGAATAATGGTGCTATGAATATTTGTGTACAAGTTTTTGTGTGGACATATGTTTTCATCTTTCTTGGATATATATTCCTATGAGCGGAATTGCTGGGTCATATGGTAACTTTATGTTTAACCTTTTGAGGAACAGCCAGCCTTTTTCAAAGTTGACTATACAATTTTATATTTGTACAGTAGTGCATAAGGGTTCCAATTTTTCCATCCTAGTGAGTCTGAAGTGGTATTTCATTGTGATTTTGACTTGCATTTCTCTGGTGTCTAATGATGCTGAGCATCTTTTCTTGTGCCTATTGGCCACGTGTTTATCTTATTTGGACAAATGTCTATTCAGATCCTTTTTCCATTTTTTAATTCGATTGCCTTTTTATTACTGAGTTGCAAGAGCTCTTTATACATTCTAGATACAAGTCCCTAATCAGATATATGCTTTATAAAAATTTTCTCCCATTCTGTGAGTTGTCTTTTCACTTTTGATGGTGTTCCCTCAGCTTTTAGGATGAAGGTCAAGCTCCTGAGCTTACCTCCCAATATCTTTCTCTCAGCCAAAATGAACTTCTTATAGTTTCCCTAGTGGACCATGCGCTTTCAGGCCTCCATGTTCTCACAGGTGCTATTCTCCACACCACCCTAGCCCTGGCCAGGGGTGCCGTCTCCCTCTCCTTCTTTGCCAGGTGTCAGCTCCTCCAGGAAACATCCTCCAATCTCCCAGCCACACCCAAGGCCTGATTTAATCCCCCCTCCCATGTGCTCCCATGGCCCCTGTGCTTGCCTCTCCCACAGCACTGGTCTGTAGTGACAGGTTTAATTTGATGCCCTCCACCCCAAACCCCAAGTTCCTTATTGGAGTTTTTTGCTGCCTCTGAGGGTACCTTTGTGAATAAAAAGACTATTTATGTTTACCATTATTAAACTAGTAGTTTATTAAAGAAATAACTCTAAAAACTGGGTTTTCCTTAGGTTTTTAAGTTCCATTTCTAAGACTGGTAAAAGTAAACAACCAATTGAAAAGGGGCCTTTGAGTAATGTTTACTGAATTAAATTGTGAACAGACCAAAAAAATCCCTCAGTCAGCCTCGTTTACAACTTAGTTAATTCCCCTAAACTAACTTAAACTGCGATTATTAATTTAACATATTCATTTTCCTTTTTAAGGCTTTCAAATGCCTAACAACCCAAAACTTTCCCTAGTACTTGTATAATGATAGTAAATCTAATAAGAAAAATAAAAAATCCTATGAGTCATGACATGGAAATCTTGCAGCTTCTGGTAATAGCTCACTAGTTCCCACTGGACCAATTCTCCTACAAGTAACAACCATAAACTCTGGATCAACTATAAATTACAACCACTTGAAGGCACTGGAGAGCAACCAGAAGCAGACAGAAATGGAAGATACAGGTGCATTTGAAAGAAAGGAATGGCATTAGGTGAGTCTCTCATTTTTTAATGTTCTTTTTTTGCCTGAGGACAGGCCCCAGCAGCATCCTGCTGAATGAGCACAGAATTTGGAGTGACCACAGAAGCTTGAAAGTGAGGTGGGAAATCCCAGAAAAGAGACAGATGCAGAGGGGGAGCCTAAATTCTGCACATACACTCTGCTGAATATCTGGAACCCCTTGAACTACACATGTGTGGGGCAGATGCCAAGCAGCCTAGCAAAGCTTAAGAACTGAACAGAGACTTAAGCTGCTGCCCACACTGGAAAGATGGAGTTTGAATGCTGAGTCCAGCAAAGTTAACTACCTGCTTTAAAAAAAGCCAACTACACAATAATCTTCAGAGAAACATGACAGAAGTGAGTCCCTATGATATATCATTCACAATGTGTAGAATATAACCCCAAATTCCAAAAAGCAGAAAAATGTGAACCATATTCAAGAGAAAAGACAATCAATAGAGACTGATCCCAAGATGATCCAGATGTTGAAATTAGCAGATTAGAATTTAAAAATAGCTAGTTTAACTATGGTCAAGAATCTAAAGGAAAATATATTTGTAATAAATGAACAAATAGGAAAAAAGAACCAAATGTAAATTCTGGAACTGAAAATGCAACAAGTGAAACAAAAATTCACTGGATGAGCTTAACAGAAATATTACAAATGACAGAAAAGTCAGTGAAGTAGAAGACTGAGCAATAGAAATCCGCCAATCTGAAGATCAGAGAAACAAAAAAAAAAAATTAAGAGATGCTTTTCTTGAGTGACGTAAGCATCACGGTGGAGTGAACTTGCCTGGGATTCTCTCCCCTCCAACATACGACGAAAACGGACATCCATACTCCAGCAGAGGACATCCTAACACAACACCAAAATGTTGGAGAGACACGCAGCCATACCAAGGAGGGCGGAGAGGCTGGGGCCCCCCTCAGAGGAGCTGGAACGGGGTAAGAGAGAACTTCATCCTCTCCCCTAAAGACTGCAATCCGTGACCGTGGGAGGCTCTGAGAGGGAAGGAATAGGGGAGAGGACGTTTGTTCGTGGGAACATCAAGGACCCCTGAGGACCCATGCAACCTAGAGGGAAGCCCTCTACTGGGGCGAGAGCTTTCGTAGGGGGGTGACCTTGTCAAGCCAACACCCCAGGAGAGCAAATAGTGAGAGCAGAGTGAGAAAGCCCAGAGTGCATGTAGGAGAAAGTGCTCCTCCTCCAACCTGCCCCGTGCTGGCTCCACTGCCTGGTATCTCAGCTGAAGGCAGAGGGCTCAGAATACGCTGCTCTTGACCCACACCCAGTGGTGATAGGTGGTAACTGCAACCAAATAATAACAGGATGCGTAAGATCCAAGCCACCCCTTCTAGCAATATCAAAAATTATATCAAATCTCCAGACCAGAGAGAAAACAAGTACCTAGAATTCAGTCCTGAGGACACAGAAATATGTAATCTAAATGATAATGAATTTAAAATGGCTATCATCAAAAAACTCAATGAGGTAAAAGAAAATGTAGAGAAACAATTCAACAAGTTCAGAAGCTACTGCACAAAAGAGACTGAAACTATAAAGAAGAATCAATCAGAAATGTTAGAGACGAAAGACACAATGGAAGAGATAAAACAGAATACAGATTCCCTGAAAGCTCGAGTAGACATCATTGAGGAGTGTATCAGCATAATCAAGGATAAACATGTTGAAACGCTCCACACAGACGAGAAGAGAGAATTAAGACTAAAAAGAAATGAAGAAAGTCTCCAAGAAATATCTGACTCAATTAGGAAATGCAACATAAAAATTATAGGTATTCAAGAAGGAGGAGAGAAGGAGAATGGAGCAGAAAGCATGTTCAAAGAAATAATAGCAGAGAACTTCCCAAACCTAGGGAAAAAGAGGGAAATCCATGTGGAAGAAGCTTCCAGATCTCCTACATATGTCAATGTAAAAAGACCGACTGCAAGGCATATAGTAGTAAAACTGGCAAAAATGAACAACAAAGAAAGAATACTAAGGGCAGCAAGGCAGAAGAAAATAACCTAGAAAGGAACCCCTATCAGGCTTTCAGAGGATTTCTCAGCAGAAACCTTACAAGCTAGGAGAGAAAGGAATGACACATTCAAATCTTTTAAAAGACAAAAATTTCCAGCCAAGAATACTCTATCCAGCAAAAATATCCTTCAGATATGATGGAGAAATAAAAACTTTCCCAGACAAACAAAAGGTAAGGGACTTTGTAGCCACAAACTGCCCCCCACACCAAGAAATCCTCAAGAAGGCCCTCATACCCGAAAAAAAAAAAAAGCAGACAAAAGGGTCACAAAGCACGGAGTAAGGAGATAAATAGGTAGACAGAATCAGAATAGGACAGCAAATACTCAAGTATAGCATTAAAGATAAAAGGAAGGAAAACACCAAAAACAAAGGAAATCTTGTCATTTTTAACCATAAACTCACAACACAAGATGGAATAAGATGTGAGAAAAACAACTTAGGAGAGGAGGAGGCAAGGGACTACATTGGTTTAGACTAAGGAAATAAGAGGCCATCAGAAAATGGACTATCTTATACATGAGATTCTGAATACAAAACTCATGGTAACCACTAAACAAAAAAGCAGAACACAGACACAAAGAATAAATAAGGAGAAAACAAATAAACACATCATAAAAAACTACATAATTCAATGGGGTGACCAAAACACACAGGACGAGAAACAAAGGAAATGCAGGAGAACCAGAAAACAAGTGACAAAATGACAGCATCATATATCATATATCAATAATCACCCTAAACGTAAATGGATTGAATTCTCCAATAAAAAGACACAGGGTGGCAAGATGGATTAAAGAACAAGATCCAACACTGTGCTGCCTCCAGGAAACACATCTCAGCTCCAATGACAAACACAGGCTCAGAGTGAAGGGATGGAAGACAATACTCAAAGCTAATGGCAAACAAAAGAAAGCAGGTGTTGCAATACTTACATCAGACAAAGCAGACTTCAAGATAAGACAGGTAAAGAGAGATAAAAAGGGGCAGAATATAATGATCAAAGGGACATTCTATCAAGAAGAAATAACACTTATAAATATCTATGCACCCAACACAGGAGCACCAAAGTTCACAAAGCAACCATTGACAAACCTAAAAGAAGATATTAATAATAACACAATAAGAGGAGGGGACCTCAACACTCCATTCACATCCTTGGATAGATCATCCATACAGAAAATCAACAAGGAAACAGTGGAATTAAATGAAAAGCTAAACCAGTTGGACTTAATAGACATATATACAACACTCCATCCAAAAACAGCAGAATACACATTCTTCTCAAGTGCACACAGGACATTCTCAAGGATAGACCACAGGTTGGGAAACAAGGCAAGCCTCAATAAATTTAAGTGAGTTGAAATAATAACAAGCATCTTTTCTGATCACAATGCTATAAAGCTAGAAATTAATTACAAGAAAAAAGCTGAGAAAGGAACAAAGATGTGGAGACTAAACAACAAACTATTGAACAAGCAATGGATCATTGAATAAATTAAAGGAGAAAACAAAAAATATCTGGAGACAAATGAAAATGATACCATACCATACCAACTCACACAGGATGCAGCAAAAGTCGTATTATGAGGGAAATTCATCACAATACAGGCACACCTTGACAAACAAGAAAAATCCCAAACAAGCAATCTCAAATTACACCTAACTGAATTAGAAGAAGAATAAATAAAGCCCAAAGTCAGCAGAAGGAGAGAAATAATAAAAATCAGAGCAGAAATAAATGCTATTGAAACAAAAAAGGCAGTAGAAAGTATCAATGAAACAAAAAGCTGATTCTTTGAGAAGATAAATAAAACTGACAAGCCCCTAGCCACACTAACAAAGAAAAAAAGAGAGAAAGCTCTTTATTAGAAATGAATAAAATCAGAAATGAAAGCAGAGAAATAACAATGGACACCACAGAGATACAATGGATTATAAGAGAATACTATGAAAAACTATATGCCAACAAAATAGATAATCTAGAGGAAATGGATAAATTCTCAGACTCTTACAACCTCCCAAAGCTGAACCAAGAAGAAACAGATAATCTGAATAGACCAATCACAAGGAAAGAGATTGAAACAGTAGTCAAAAGCATCCCAAAGAATAAAACCCTAGGACCAGATGGCTTTCCTGGGGAATTCTACCAAATTATCAGAGAGGATTTAATACCTATCCTGCTCAAGCTATTCTAAAAAATTAGGGAAGATGGAGCACTTCCTAACACATTCTAGGAGGCCAACATCACTCTGATACCAAAGCCTGACAAGGACAGCACAAAAAAAGGAAAACTACAGGCCAGTATTGCTGATGAACATAGATACAAAAATCCTCAGGAAAATTTTGGCACCCGAACTCAGCAATACATCAAAAGGATCACACATTATGATCAAGTGGGATATATACTAGGGACACAGGGATGGTTCAACATCTGCAAATCAATCAATGTGATACACCACATCAACAAATTGAGGAATAAAAACCACATGATAATTTCAATAGATGCATAGAAAGTATTTGACAAGATCCAACAGCCATCTATGATAAGAACTCTGAACAAAATGGGCATAGAAGGAAATTACCTCAACATAGTAAAGGCCATATATGACAAACTCACAGCCAACATCATACTCAATGGGCAAAAACTGAGCACCATCCCCCTGAAAACAGGAACGAGACAAGAATGCCCTCTATCACCACTCTTATTCAACATAGAACTGGAGGTTTTGGCCAGAGCAATTAGGCAAGAGAAAGGAATAAAAGGAATCTAAACAGGGAGTGAAGAAGTGAAAGTCTTGCTGTTTGCAGATGACATGATCTTATATATAGAAAACCCCAAAGAATCCATCAGAAAACTAATAGAAATAATTAACAATTACAGTAAAGTTGCAGGGTAAAACATCAACTTACAAAAATCAGTTGCTTTTCTATACTTTAATAACGAACTTACAGAAAGAGAACTCAAGAATACAACTCCAGGGGCCGGCATGGTGGCGCAGCAGTTAAGTGCACATGTTCTGCTTCAGCGGCCCGGGGTTGACGGGTGAGGATCCTGGGTGTGGACAGGGCACCACTTGGCAAGCCATGCTGTGGTAGTCATCCCACATACAAAGTAGAGGAAGATGGGCACGGATGTTAGCTCAGGGCCAGGCTTCCTCATCAAAAAGAGGAAGACTGGCGGGAGATGTTAGCTCAGGGCTAATCTTCCTCCAAAAAAAAAAAAAAAAAGGAATACAATTCCACTTACAATCACAACTAAAAGAATAAAGTACCTAGGAATGAATTTAACCAAGGAGGTGAAGGACTTATACAACGAAAACTACAAGACATTACTGAAAGAAATTGATAATGACATAAAGAGATGGAAAGAGATTCCATGCACATGGGTTAGAAAAATAAACACAGCTAAAATGTCCATACTACCCAAAGCAATCTGTAGATTCAGTGCAATCCCAATCAGAATCCCAATGACATTCTTCATGGAAATAGAACAAAGTATCCTAAAATTCATATGGGGCAATCAAAGACCCCAAATTGCTAAGGCATTCTTGAGGAAAAAAAAACAAAGCTGGAGGCATCACAATTCCTGACTTCAAAATGTGCTACAAAGCCATAGTGATCAAAACAGCATGGTACTGGTACAAAAACAGGCACACAGATAAGTGGAACAGAACTGAAAGCCCAGAAATAAAACCACACATCTTCAACAAAGGTGCCAAGAACATACAATGGAGAAAAGACAGTCTCTTCAATAAAGGGTGTTGGGAAAACTGGACAGCCACATTCAAAAGAATGAAAATGTACCATTATCTTACACTATACACAAAAACAAACCCAAAATGGATCAAAGACTTGAAGATAAGTCCTGAAACCATAAAACTCCTGGAAGATAACACAGGTAGTACACTCTTTGACATCAAACTTAAAAGGATCTTTTTGAATACCTCATCTTCTCAAACAAGGGAAACAAAAGAAAAAAATAAACAAGCGGGAGTTCATCAGACTGAAGAGCTTCTGCAAGGCAAAAGAAACTAGGATCAAAACAAAGAGACAACCCACCAATTGGGAGAAAATATTTGCAAATTACATATCTGACAAGGGGTTAATCTCCATAATATATAAGGAACTCACACAACTGAACAACAAAAAAACAAACAGCCCAATCAAAAAATGGGCAGAGGAGATGAACAGACATTTTTCCAAACAAGATAGACAGATGGCCAATAAACACATGAAAAGATGTTCAACATCACTAATCACCAGGGAAATGCAAATCAAAACTACACTAAGATACCACTTTACACCTGTTAAACTGGCTATAATCATTAAACTAAAAACAACAAGTGTTGGAGAGGATGTGGAGAAAAGGGAATCCTCATACACTGCTGGTGGGAATGCAAACTGGTGCAGCCACTATGGAAAACAGTATGGAGATTCCTCAAAAAACTAAAAATAGAAGTACCATGTGACCCAACTATCCCACTACTGGGTATCTACCCAAACAACTTGAAATCAACAATCCAAAGTAACATATGCACCCCTATGTTCGTTGCAGCACTGTTTACAATAGCCAAGACATGGAAACTATCCAAGTGCCCACTGATCGATGATTGGATAAAGAAGAGGTAGTATATATATTTACAATGAAATACTACTCAGCCATAAAAAAAGACAAATTCATCCCATTTGCAATAACATGGAAGGACCTAGAGGGAATTATGCTAAGCGAAATAAGCCAGACTGAGAAAGACAAACACCAGATGATTTCACTCATATGTGCCATATGAACAAACACATGGACAAAGAAAACAGTTCACTGTTTACCAGGGGAAGGGGGGTGGGGTTGGGCACAGGGGTGAAGGGGAGCACCTATGTGGTGACAGACAAGAAATAATGTACAACTGAAATTTCACAATGATGTAAACTATTATGAACTCAATAATGAAAAAAAAAGATTAAAAGAATGAACAGGGCCTCATGACCTGGAGAACAATATCAAAAGGTCTAATTTGTAATTTGAGTCCCAGAAGGAAAAGAGAGAAAGATATTTGAAGAAATAATAACCAAAATTTTTCCACATTTGGTGAAAGAATAAATACATAAATGTATAGACTCAAGAAGCTCAGGGACCACCCCCCAAAGCCAGAAAATATAATGAATCTCTTTAACATTCCAATATTGCTTAGGTGCTTAATAAAAATTTCTTTTATCTTCAATTTAAAATCAGAAGTATAAAAGTGATTACTCAACTACAACTTTTAAATGGCCGTCATAAGACAAGTCTGACAGATATTCTAATATGGATTCTAGGACCAGTCTGCCTGGGTTTCAAATGAGGCTTGGCCACTAGTAAACTGTGTGGCTTTCAGCAGTTACTAAACCTCTCTGTGCCTCAATTTTCTCACATGTAAAGTGGTGATAATATTACCTACCTCATAGAGTTGTTATAAGGATTAACAGAGTTAACCTTGTGAAGAGTTTATATAGTACCTGAAACTCAATAAATGTTAGCTATTATTATTCAGCCAGATCTCCTTAAACATTACAAACACTTAAAATGCCAAAAATACACAAATTATACCTAAGCCTAACAAAAAACTATAGGTTTGATTTACTTCATCATCCTATATTTAATTCTAAATCTTCCCAGATTTAAAAGACACTTACCCACTAAAGCAACATTATTACTGCCGTGTACAAGTTATCTCAGCAGAGTGAGGTTGCTTACCATTCAAAAACTCTGAGCCACAAAATGAGCTGTGGGGCCACACACAAGCAAGAGAGTTCCCATGGCCCTGACCACATGTTGAGCAATTTTTTATCGTCACTATACAAGCAAGACTTCATTCTCTCCCTGTGTATTGTGGTTATTTGTTCCCAGGAATTTCTAATACCCACACCCAGTGCCTGGTACATAGTAGAGTAGATGTGCCAATAAATATTTCTTGATCAATGATGTATACACATTAAATAGATGAATAGGTAGGGCCAGGGCTAGATGCAAGATAATTAAAATGAGAGTTTGGGGAAATCAGCCATGGGAAACTGAGAAAATACTTCACTATCCACTACCTTTATCTTTTCTTTACTCATCTACAAAAGAAATGACCAATGGTAAGATGAGGTAGAAGAAATGATCCCAAAGGTAGGCTACACATACCTGAAACTCCTCCCTTCCAGCATAACATGTTTTGAGGAATAAAGATGCTTTAAATAAAAGGCTCCATTGAGAAGGCTATATTTCTCACCCGCTTGGCTGTGGTACGTAAGCTATCCCCACCAGCTTTGCTCTAATCCTCGGCATCTCCTGCCTACTAACAGGTTTTCCTACCACCAGGCTCTCTCTATTTTAATCCACCTCCATAGACACAAGGAATTCTTCTGAAACAGCAATATGACCAACTTACTCTGTACCTAAATCTATGGCTCCTGAGTACTTATAGTATGTGATGTTCAAACTCTGTATTCACATTATTCAGGTCCTTTATGATCATGTCCCCATGTTCCTTTCTAGTTCCATCTTCTGTCCACAAGTCTTAGGATCCAGTCACCCTGAACAACTCACTGCTCCCTGAGGTGTCACACATCTTCGTTTGTCCCTGCCTTTGCAGATGCTATCTCCTCTGCCTGAAATACCACTCCCAAAGTCCTCTGCCTAGCAAACTCCTGCTTATCTTGCTCAAAGATCACCTCTACAAAATCTCCCATCTCCACCAAGCAGCGACATCATCCTCTTTTGTGCTCCTATAGCTATCTGTACAGCTCTCTATCATGCCATGTATCATGCTGCACTGGGACCGTTGGCTATAAAGGGTGTCCCCACCAGCCTGTGAATTCTCACAGAGCAAAGGCATTAACTTAGCTCTGTGTCAGCAGTTCCTAACACAGGTGAAAGGCCGGCCTAAGTGGGTGCTCATAAATGTTTGTGGGATAAATAAAGCAAATACAGGAAGGTAGGGTCGTGACTAAGACCAAGGCTTTACAGTCAGACCAAGCTGGGTTTCAATCGCAGGTGCCACCATTTACTAGCAGTGTGGGGCCTTGGGCATAATATTTACTTCACTGCTCTGAGTCTCACCTACTCACTTTTAAAGTTTTTTTCTTTTTTCCTTTTTCTCGCCAAAGCCCCCCAGTACATAGTTGTATATTCTTCGTTGTGAGTCCTTCTAGTTGTGGCATGTGGGACGCTGCCTCAGCGTGGTTTGATGAGCAGTGCCATGTCCGCATCCAGGATTCAAACCAACGAAACACTGGGCCGCCTGCAGCAGAGCACGTGAACTTAACCACTCGGCCACGGGGCCAGCCCCACCTACTCACTTTTAAAAAGTTGATAATCAAAGTACCTACTTCAGAGGGTTTTGTGAGAACTAAATGAGATGAAGTATGCACACAGCACTGAGTACAGTACTTGGTATCACAGTAAATGCTCAACAGACAGGCGCTAACAACAATAGTGCATAATTACTAATAATACAATCTCCAAAACTGAAAATAGACTATCACAGGCATGACCACAACTCGATCTCCCACTGGGTTTGTACAAAGTTACATACCTGTTTTCCACTCAGTTGGTAGAAAGAAAGTTTCTGTCCCCAGTCAGCTACAGCCAGGATATCATTATGTTCCTCTCTAATCAACAGAAGACAAAAGAGGTTATGGGGGGTCATGGCCTGCTGATAAGTGTAGCCAAAAGGGTTTAACAACAGGAAAAAGAACACCCTGGCCAGGCTGTCAGATTGCCAAATGTTGTATAGCAGTACTGAGGCCAAAAGTTGTAACGTGGGCCAACCTATCAATCAGTCCAACGGCATGAGGTGAGATGAGGTTTGGCCCTCCTGGGATCTGTTATTTCACTAAATGCCCTACCAGGAGCTAGTGGTGCTGGGATGCTGCCACAGTGAAGAGGCTAACCCCTCATTTCAAAGCTTCCTGGGAGCAATACTAAGAAAGAGCAAGGTTGCAGATCCAAGAGTGTTTTTCTCTTATGTACCATAAAATGTGAGGAGATGGTGGAGAAACATGTCTTTTGCAGTGGGAAGGCATGGACTGTCTGATCTTTTTAAGGGACAGAGGGAAACCTTGCTTGCTCTTCCTGAAGAGGGTAAATTACACCTAAAGCTAGGTTCTCTCACAGTTAGGGTTCTTGCACAGGTGAAATGCTTTCTGACTGTATCTAATAAAAAAGAATAGAGGGCTCTCTGAAGACCAACAACTATCTTTGAAACTGAGTACCTATCACTATCAGAGTGTTGGGACCAGGGCTGTAGGACCAGCACACAGCTGAGGCCGGGGATCAGGCTACTTGAGAATCTAGTTCAAGAGAGAGACGTTCCCAGCCTTTGGGACCTGGTTTCAATCCACCTAATGTTGCCTCCTCTTCGTTGATTAATTCCAGCTTTTTGAGCTCAGGGCCTTGTGGTCATCTGGCAGTACCAACAGATATGCAGGCAAGGCATGGTACAGCCTCATCTGTAAAACCCAGCCAAGAGTGGCAAAGTGGCAAAGATCACAGGCACTAATTCATAATGAATGGAAAAAAGACGAAGATGGACAGGGATGTCAACAGAAACGGATCTGCAGGAGAACTTATGTGACTGGCACTGAAGTCGAGACCCAACGCAGGAGCCCAGGCTGCAGTTAGCCCTCTTGGGGAGGCCACATATGGCTCTGTGCTGGGTTCAGCCCCCATGAGCTGAACTGATGGTTTTCAAACTCTTTTTTCCCCTTTTCTTCCCTGGCAGTGGGACTCTTAACCAAAACAAAAACCCAGGTCAAGCAACAAAAGGGGCTACTCTGGTTGAAGCACAGATGGGGACTGAAGCCCACCCTTTTCTCCTTTTCTTTCCCCCACCTCCCACCTCTTTCTTACAAGGAACCCCAGGTACCACAGAACACAGTTCAGAAAGTCCCATGCTAGATCACTTTTGCCCAACCTGAATATGGTGGTTACTCCAGCTTTCTCCATTCCAGCCTGCCAGTGTTTTCCCTACAGGGAATCTCCATTGGACAGCAGAAGGCGTGGACAGCCAGGATTCGGGTGTGAGGATTGTGGGCAAGGGCTTCCTCTCTGATATGTGTCCCAGCAAATGCACGGTAAGGTACAGTGTGGGAACAGACTAAGAAAGGCGTCCCATAATAGAGAAAGTGTTCAATGAATTATGGTGCATCCACGCAAGGGCATACTATGCAGGCCTTAAAAATCATTTTTTTCAAAGTATCCCTAATGTTACTAGAAAGAGTTCATTCTACGATGTTAAGTGGAAAGAAAGAAAGTAGGATATGATTTAGTTAATTATATGAACCCCCTAAAAGACTGTGGAGAAATAAGTTAAAATGCTAATACTAGTTTCCTCAGAGGATGAAATTTTACAGAAAAATTGGACTTTCTCCTTTAGACTTTTTAGTCTTTCCTAAAGTTTCTCAAAGAATAACTGTATAACCCCCACACAAGTTTTAAGGGTGTATTCCCCCCTGTTACAGGGGCTTTTATCAACAACGCCCCCAACCCCTCTTAGAAAGGAGCTTCAGAGCAGTGTCTGCCCTGGCAAGTCAATGCCGAGGCCTGGACCCTTCCAAAGTGGGTGCTCGCTCCTCAGGACACACTCACGAGTTGTCGTCCCTGGAACTGTCGTCTTCTTCCTCTGGCTCTTCCTCCTCTGCCTCACTACCCTGACTACTGTACACTGCTGACTTCAGAGAAGAAGGGATTTCCTGAAAATATCTGTTGACAATGACTTCCTCAGCATCCTCGTTCTCTCTGTTCATCCAGAAACTCTCCCATCGGCTGTAGACAGTAAGTGGTTGTTCACAATCACGTTGCCTAGAACTACACTAAAGCTATAATTTCAAAACCTGTCAAGGAGCCCCTGAACGCTGCCCGGAAGAAGAGAGCAACCAGGTACCTGGGCATCCTGCTTCTCATGAATTAAAAATGGTATCATGAAGCCACAAAGTCATCTGTGGCCACAAAATCAAACAGCAGGAACTCTGGGGTAGGCTAATGGCCTTTGAAGGCATCAGACATGCATGGTATAGCCCTGGGCTGGACAAAATTAGTCAGGAAGAAGCATAATAATCTGGTATCAGAAAGGCAATGGAATTAAACAACCTTCTAAATCAAAGAGGCACCACCTGTAAAACGACACTGGGCTGGTACACAATTAAGTCCTTTGATTTATCTTGAGAGGACTCTGAGGGGGGTACTAGTCGTTTAATAATATTATAGGATTACATAAGAAGCATCTAAAGCTGTTAGTCCACCCTCAAAGTCACATGGGCATAGGAAGGAAACTGTGTGTACGGTTTGAGAAGAAGATGCCAATTGTTTGTGGAACTATAGGCTTTAGGGACATTTGTATACTTAATTTTGACTTTTTTGGCAAGGGCAGCAAAAAAGACTCATGAAAAAGCTACTTCTTATTGAGTGGGCACATGTTCTGCCCAGACTTGGAGGGAAGAACTGAAAAACAGAAAAAAGCAAAATAAAGCCACAGCAAAGAGGTAAGCTATTAATTCATAAAGAAATGGCCTTCCTGTGTCACATGCACGCGCACACGTGCACACACACACACTTAAGAGTGGCCCAGATAGCTCATCTGCTTAGCTAAATCTCTCAGATTCATTCCAACACTCAAGCTATGCTCTTAAAAATTTCCGTTCAAATGGAACAGGTTCCACAACAGATCAGTCAAATGGGGTAAAAAGGCTTTGAATGCACGGAGACCTCAGGAAGAGAGAAAGAACTCAGCCTGCTGAGAAAGCCCTTCTTCATAATAGTATTTGCCCTAGAAGGAGAGCTATCAGATCACCTGGAAGGGTTCCAGCAGATGGACCATATGGGGGAGAGGGAGCCCCCTGGCCGCTCAATCTTCACTTTCTCCTCGCCATTTTTGTTCCGTATGCTGATGATCCCATTGAACATCCCCAGAGCCAGGTACTGTCCATCATTTGTCCAGCTGTTCATGCAACCAACAAACGGCATGGAGAGAAGGAAAAGAACACACAGAAGGTAAAACCAGTGACAATGATGCCTTGAATGAAACATAGTGTGATGAGGCAGCAACAGCTGGGATCATCCTGGTCTTGATGTAAAAGTCAGAGGACCAAACTTAAAATCCCATTTACTTCTGGAATCAACAGTGAGATGTGAAGGTAGCAGCACCTTTTTCTGAGCTCCCACAGCTCTCTGTACATCCCTCCACAAAAGCCCTTAGCTTGTGCCTGCATTGCTGGGCCAACCTCCATTTCCACTCAACATTTCAACCTCCTCCCACTTGAAGAGGGCCTAAGAACAGAATCTGTGTCTTGGTATATTCCCAGCCTCTAGAACAGGTGCTTAACAGATGCTGAATGAAAGAAGGGCTACACTCAGAAGCTGCACAGCCAGAACAGCTACCATTTATAGAGTGCCTACTATATGCCAGGCACTGTGCTGCTTGCTTTATACTCCTTAGTGTGCATTTCACAACAACCCTATCAACTCAGTATTTTTATCCCCGTCTGTCAGATGAAGAACCTCCTAAGGTCACAGAGCGTGCCAGTGACCAAAACTGGATTTGAATCTAGGTCTAGCATCAAAGCCTGCGCTTTCTTTAGTGCACATGCTGCCTGGACAAGGACAGCCTCCACTGAGTACAGCTTCAGGCTGAGGAGGGTTGTTGCTAGAAAATTGCACAAAAGGCAACCTATAGTTCTCTTTTGCTTGATAATCAAAGGCACAGGTCCTTCCCATCAAGGAGACCATAAAAGAAGAAAAGAGGAAATACAGGGACCCACACCAACTAGGTAATACAAGACCTTCTCTACTGTGTGAAGGTGAACTAACTGGCTTCTGAGAGTCTGTTTGGAAGAGGAGGGAACACAAAGCCCACCTTCAGAGCTGCCTTAACTCACCTGCAGCAGGTAATCTTGCTGCTGGATTTGTGCTTGGAGACAGACTTCTGTTCAGGAGACCACAAGCCTTCAATGCAAAATAACATAAAAGAAAATAGATTGGTTGGACTATTACTCAGCAATAAAAAGGAACAAACTGTTGATACATACAACACCACAGATGGATCTCCAGGGCTTTATGCTGAGTGAAAAAAGCCAGTCTCAAAATTTCATATATGGTATGATTCCATTTTATAACATTCTCAAAATGACAAAATTACACAGAGATGGAAAAGAGAGTAATGGTTACCAGGTACCAAGGGTTAGGGATAATAGGAGGTTGGGGGAGATGACGATAAAGGAGGATCTTTGCGGTGACGGTTATCTACACAGGTGATGAAATGACAGAACTATCTACACACACTGCCATGCCCCATTTCCTGGTTTTGATATTGTACAACAGTTATATAAGATGTATCCATGGCGGAAACTGGATGAAGGGTACAGAGACCTCTCTACAGTCTTTCCAACTTACTGTGAATCTATAATTATTTTGAAAGAAAAAGAAAAAAAAGGAAGATAGATTGGTAAATTTCTAGCCAAATTTTCAGGGGTTTCACTCAAAGAAATGACAACTTCACTGTTCATAAATATTACATTGCAACCAGAGTATAACTTAATATTTAAAGTAAAGAATGACGCTTTCTGAAAATCCAGTCTCCTCTCCCGGGCCTCACCCACAGGACATGACCCTATCTGGGCTGTGCCTCGTCCATGGCACACTGGTTACCTTTGGCTTGCTCCCTCCTGCCCTTAGATGCTCTGGCTCAGTGCCCACAACAGGTGTATGTTCAGACAACATAAGCAAAGTCTACTCTTTGCCTGGGCCGTGAAGCATGATCAAGAAGGTAAATCTAGGGCAAAAATATATTTACATAGCAAGGTGCAACATCAAACAAACTTTGTTTCCCCTCTTGCCTGGTCCAGAATGCCTCCTCCAAACATTTCAACCTGTGTACATATCATCTATCTTCCACTAAGCCTGCCAAGAGCCTCCAGATGGAGGAAAACTGCCCTTCCTGGGTCTCCCTCAGCAGTGCTCACCAGAGCACTTGCCATGCAATTGCACGGCCGAGTCCAAGCCCTGGTTCCACCACTTACCGGGCTGGGTGACCTCAGGTGAGTCACTGAACTGCTCTAAGGCCGTTCTCTTTCATCAGTGGAATGGGAATGAGAATAACACCTGATCTCAGGGGTTGTCCTAGAGCTCAAATAGGAATTCATTTTTAACCCTTAGCACAGTGCAAACATTCAACAAATATTATTATTACTTAATATTATATTTTTCCAAATCCTACCTCCCCACCTGCCCCTGACCAGAAGCTCTTTGAGGGCAGGAATCCTATTTTGTTTTTTTAATTCCAAAAGTATGCACACAGACAGTGCCTCACATGGAGAAAATGCTAAATTGTTTAATAAATGACAGTCACTTCCCCTTTTATTTATACAATGTGCTTTCAATTACATTCTCTCTTTTGAATCTCAGAACTCTACCAGTGAGATAGACAAGTGGGAACGTGTTCATCTTAGATAAGGGAAGTGAAACACTCAGAGGAATTAGGTCTCTCACGCCTCGATAACAGCTGTTCTGTCGTACCCACTATCTCTTAGCAAGGAAGACACAACTGCTGAGCTGGAAGCCAGACTCCACCTTGCATAGAGATAACCCATAAGCTCTGTCCACTTTCCCTCCCTGCCTCAACAGACCTTTCACTGGCCTCTCTTCTGTGCCAGTGCCATATGAGTGCCACGTGTGGGGCGAGGGAGAACTCCTCAGGGCTTGAGCCCCTCAGGGAGGACAGCTACAGCCACCAAACAAGTTAATGGTGACACACGGCACAAGAAGCACAGTTCACACGTACACGAATGCTGGGAGACACGGAGGTGAGGACAACTGAACTGCCCCTGCCAGGGTGAGGCGGAGAAGGCTTCCCAGAGGCGGCAACACCAAATTATGCCTCTGCTCTCCCATTTCCCTTCCTTGGGGCCCTTCTTGCTGTCTCCCAGATTCCGTACCAGACTCAAAGTCACTACTCACTCTCTGGGTTCCACACAGTTCAAAGAACACCTGTCAGCCTCCCCTCAGCAGTGAAGGGAGAGAAGTGGCATTAACTCTCAGGAGGAAACGGTCACATTCTGGATGCATTTCAGCATTTTTTGCCTAGATTTTCAGTTATTTCAGAACAAGACATCAGGAATCAGAACCTACCAAAGTCATTGGAGGAACAAGATGCCAGCTGATGGGTAACAGGGTTGTAGGAGACACACTGGATAGAATCATTGTGCCTGGGAAGTAAACAAGTGTAGATTACCATGTAGCAAACCACAAACGTTTCAGTGGCTACAACTGAAGATTTTGATGATGAACCCATAGCCTCTCTGACTACACACCACAAGCTTGTATGCAAGTGACCAACAAAAAGCACAGGGATGAATTCTCCCCCCCGGATGGCCCCTCCCTCACCCTTTTCATCTCTTAAACATTACCCACCCATCACCCTGGCCTAGCGTAAACGCCACCTCTTCCAGGACTAGCGTGCTGGACATCTCTGGTTTGTGAGCTGATAAAGACAATGATGTAAAGCACCTAGCCTAGCACCAGGTGCAAAGGAGGCGCTTTATTAAGGGCTATTACTCTTAATGCTTTGTGGAGACCTGGAAATCCAAGATGGAGGTGCAATGAAGATATGACAGGCTAAGATCTGGAAACATGGCAAATCCGGAGACAACAATGAAAGCTGAGTGAGTCACGTGCCACACATGGCATCTCAGCCTCAGTTTTATGCCTTCACTTCTGGGTAACACTTTAGTTACAACCTCATTCATTCATTCTTTCAAAAGTTGTTTGTTGATTTGTACACCCATGTTCAAAGCGGCATTATTCAAAATAGCCAAGAGGTAGAAGCCACCTAAATGTCCATCAACGACAGATGAATGGATATACAAAATGTGGTCTATACATACACTAGAATATTATTAAAAATTCTTAAAAAGTAAGGAAATTCTAACACATGCTACAACATGGATGAACCTTGAGGATATTATGCTAAGTGAAATAAACCAGTCACAAAAGGACAAATATTGTATGATTCCACTTACATAAGATGCCTAGAGTAGTCAGATTCATAAAGACAGAAAGTAGAATGGAGGTTGCCAACGGCTGGGGGCAGGGAATGGGAGTTGTTGCTTAATGGGTATGCAGTCTCAGTTTTACAAGATGAAAAGAGTTCTGGAGATTGGTTTCACAAAAACATGAAAGTACTTGCTACTGAACCATACATTTAAAAATGGTTATGATGGTTATAACTTTTATGTTATGTGTGTTTTACTGCAAGTAAGAAGAAAAAAGCAAAAAAATCATTTGTTGAGTACCTACTATAGGCCAGGCACTGTACTAGACAGCAGGGACACAAGGGTGAGCAAAAACAGATGCAGTGCCTGTCCTCATGGAGCTTACAGGCTGACGGGAGATATCAATCACCAGAATAAATGCAAAACTACAACTGTGAGAAATGCCATGAAGGAAACTCGGCCGAGTCCAGAGGGGCAGAAAAGTCTTTGCAGAAGCAGCAGCATCTGAGCCTGAGATCTGCAGAGTGAGAAGGGGTTAACTAGGTGGAGGAACAGGAGGGACGTGAGCAGAGCCCCTGCAGTGAGAGGAAGCCCAGAGCACACCGACCAAGTTTCTGGCTGTCGACACTGGGTGGTCATGAAGCCATTCCCTGATATGGGGACACTGGAGGAAGACAGGTTGGGGTAGGGGGGAATGTGGGATGTCAGATTAACGAAACTGAGCTATAGGAAAACACCTGGCCCAGGGCTGGCCAAGCTAGTAGTGCTCAAGAAATGTTCATTCACTTACCCTTACCCAACCTTCTCAACCCACCAGACTCCCACAACTGCACTTCAACTTCGACTGCAGAGAAAAACGCTCTTCCTCGTGTCTTTCATAAAGGGCTTTTGCTACAGTCACTCAATAAGAGAAGAGTCAAACTAATAGCACCATGCACCTCACTGGTTACTCACGTGTACTTCAGAATGCCTTCCAATTTTGACGTCCAGATAATAACGCTTTTGTCAGCTGATCCAGAAGCAAAGCGCTTGCCTAAAAGTGTTTTTAAAAAGAAAATTCTCACATTTATTTTAAAGACTTTTTTTTTTCCTTTTTCTCCCCAAAGCTCCCTGGTACATAGTTGTATATTTTTAGCTGTGGGTCCTTCTAGTTGTGGCACGTGGGACGCCGCCTCAGCATGGCCTGACGAGCAGTGCCATGTGCGCGCCCAGGATCCAAACCAGCCAAACCCTGGGCCGCTGAAGCAGAGCGCGTGACCTTAACCGCTCGGCCACGGGGCCAGCCTCTCACGTTTATTTTAAAACGGCATTTCCCAGAGAGTATTTCTTAGAAAACGAGCTCTTTAAGCTACCTAACAAGTGTCAGCTGCTTCTCTACCACCTCTTATCAGTACCAGGTGGCAGTACTTTGGAGTCAGGAAGTTCGGGTTCAAACCCTGCTTTGTCCAGCACCGAGTAAACAAAGATGGCTTGAGGACCTACCATATGCTAGCTATCATGTTCTGTGCTAGGGATTGAGTAGTGATTAAAACACACATGATTCCTGCCTTCATAGAGTTTAGCATAGTGGGAAAAGTACTAATCCAATACAAACACACTGTGGTAAGAAAAGAATGGGGTCCTATGAAAAAGAATAACTGGGGGACCTAATTTAGATTAGGCAAGACTTCTCTGAGGATAAGATCCTTCAGCCAAGACCTAAAGGAGGAGCAAAGCTTAGCCAGGTGCAAAGAGAGGAGAACGATCCATCCACATGGCTAGAATAGATGTGCAAAGGCCCTGAGGCAGGAAAAGCCTGGCATGTTTGAGGGGCTGAGAGGCAGCCAGCATGGAACACCAAGGGCAAGGGGTGAGGGGGTGAGAGAGGGATCTCTAGGTGCTTCAGGGCCACAGGTGAGATCTTGCTCTTTATCCCAAAGAAAGGCTTTAAGCAAAAGAGTGACAGATGAGATTTTCATTTTTATACTACTTGGGCTTTATGAAAGAAGGGACTGGAGAAAGGCAACATATAACAAACAATTACTTATTAATTACATTGTAATTAATATTTTTTACAAATTTGCAGGTGCTTAGAAGTGGAGCAGGGTATCATGGCAGCAAACAACAGGGAGCCTTTACCTATTCTGTTAAGAGATGACAATTAAGAGCTAAGTACGAACCAGATTTTGTACACCTTGTTAAGGATTTTTAGACTTTATTCTTAGGGTAAGTCACTGTTCTCTGAGTCTCAGTGTCTTCATCTGAACCATAATAACACCTTCCTCAGAGGCTCTTTGTGGAGGTCAACTAAGATTATATCTGTAAAGCACCTTTCACAGTGGCTGAGATAGTAGGTATTAGGGTGATCCATACGACATTGCTGCAAATACTAAATAAACGGAAGCTGCCTGTATTTATTACTATTTCTGTCACTCCTCCCTCATACTGGCAGGCAGATGGTGATGAAGAGTGTGCGCTCCGGGCCCACGTTTGGGTTGGACTTCCCAGTGATGTCACTTACCAGTTGCAGGACCCGGAACAAGCTACTGGACATCTCTATGCTTTTATTTCCTCATTTGAAAAATGGATGCAACAATACTATTTACCTCATAGTTGTGAAGATTAAATGAGATTAAAATGCTAAGACAGTGCCTGGAATGGAACAAATGCTAAAAAAAAAAATAGCTATTATTATTGTTATTTCTTCACACTGGCTTGTATTGTTTTCCTTGAACAAAAAGACTAGTTCTTACACACCTGTGTATCATGGTTGCTCATTAAATAGTTATTAAACTTAAGGGAGAAATCAGAAACAAGCAGACTTAAAGAGCAAAGCTGCAATTCAGTGTATCTCCATTCCCAGATCCAAGGGGAAAAGACCAGTTTAGAGGAACCAGAAGCCTTCTTAATCGTCACGTAAGCGTCGTGAGGAGGCAGAATGAGAGACCAGGAAGAATGAGGGCTCTGCAGTCGGGAGACCTCAGTCAGGCCCAGCTCTGCCACCATCACCTGCAGTTGCTCCAAGCCCGTTTTCTCATCTGTGAGAAGAGCCAAGAATCCCTTCCCTGCCTGCCTCAGAGGGCTACTGGGAGGATCAGATGAGATGATGTGTGTGACAGGACTCTGCCAAGTGCTAACAAATGCCACTGATGGCAGGGCACACTCTGACATCCTCAAGGGCATTAAAGATGTTGCAGGCCAAAGAGCCCCTAGACCTATGAACTCCAGAGGCCCCCCAGGTCTCCCCACAGTATTATTCTGAACTTGAACTCAAACACGCATATAAAAAACCTGACTACTGTGGCACACTCGGCCACAGGGCAAGAAATTGGTGTTGTCTTTACCACTAACTTGCTGCACGACCATAGCAAGTCACTTGATTTCTCTAGGCCTTTATGTGGGGCTAAAATGAAAAGATTGGGCTAGATCAGACTAAAACCGTATGCACGAAATTGTGTGTATCCCTGAAGTATGTGCATTTTTCTAGAAAGGTGTCTATAGCTTACATCGGATTCTCAAAAGATGTCTGCCACCCAAAAGAAGTTAAAAACCTGGAGCCTGATGATCTCCAAGGTTCGTTTAAGTACTATAACACTCTGATTCTATGACTTCTTGGCAGAGGGCACAGAATCTTATCTCTAACTCCATATCCACTTGAGGAAACCGAGACTCAGAGAGATTCAATAACCACCTCAAACTCACAGAGCTTTTGGGGTTGGAACTTGAAGCCGTCTCATTTCGAAGCCCATGTTCTTCCCACTAATCCCATGCATGGGTAGCACAGATTTCTTTTTAACTCTCAATATCAATTTCATGCACCCATTCTCTGACTACCACCTCTCCTCTTCCTCACCCACCTGGTGCCATAACTCCAATAATCCTTCAACCCCACCAGAACCTACCACCTCTCCTCTGCCCCTCACCCCTTGTGGTCCTCTCACCCCTCATTACTCAGCCAACAGTTCAAGGTCAATGTATATAATCACTCCTTTGCATACATCCTCTGCTCCCTTGCCCTCTTACTTCATCTTCAAAGGTGCTTGCAAACCCACCCCTCTGGTTAAATCCAACTCTCTACCTCCTTTGCTCCTGTATCTATGCAGCTAAAAGCGGTGGAGAAAAAGACATAATCACACCACTGATCTCACTTTCAATTAATCATCACCAGCTTCAAGTGGGCCCTTCATATCACTAGAGACCTCACTATACCTCTGAGGTCCATTCACTTAGCTGCTTTACTAGGCAATGATTTTACATTGTTTCCTTTCTCCTCAACTCTCTGACACCCCTTCTCCATCCTCACTCTCAGTTGATGTTGCTTCCTATTTCACTGAAAGAATGGAAGAAAATTTCCATTGGACTCCTACTATCAAATGCCCCCTACTGCCAGCACCTGCAGGGACATCCTCTACTTTCCCACCATGTCCCATTTATGCCCTAAATCTCATCTCCTTTTGCCCATTCAACGACTCTGTTCTGGCAATTCCGTCCCCTCTCTCCTACAGTGTCAACTTCTCTCAAGTTCCACATGTCCAAGACGGAACTCCTGATGTTCCACGTTAAGTTTCTCTATCCGTGACCTTCCCCATCTCAGTGGAGGGCAACTCCATCCTTTCAGTCGCTCAGGTCAGAAACTTGGAGTCACCCCTGACTCCTTTCTTCACACCTCACATCCAATTTGTCAGGCAATCCCATCGGCTCTACCTTCAAACTATATCTAGAATCTCACCACCTCCACCACTTACTCTGCTCCCACAGAGGTCTGAGCCACCATCACCAGTGTTATAAAACCTATCTAGATGATGCCTCCTCACTCATCTCCTTGCCCCAATCCTCACCTCTTGTAGGCTGTTTCCAAAACAGCAGCTAGAGGGATCCTTTTAAAATATAAATCAGATCAGATCTCTCCTCTGTTCAGAACTCTTTAGTTCCCCATTTTCACTGAGAATCAAGGCCAAAGTCCTTATGACAGCGAACATCCTTACAATAGCCAACATGATCTGGCCACCCACACCTGTTACCTCTCTACTCTCATCCCTACTGCTCCCCTGATTCTCTCTGCCCAGTCCCTGGAAGGCACCCTCCCACTTGAGGGTCTGTGCAATGGCTCTTCCCTCTGCGAGAAGCTCTCATCCACCAGATGCCCACTGCCAGGATCTCACGCCTCCCTACCTACAAATCTTTGCTCACCTGTCCCCTTTGCTCACCTGTCAATAACACCCCCACTACCCTATTCAATACTATACCCAATCCCCTGCCCAATCCAGCTCTCTTAATCCCCCTTATTTTACCCTACCTTTTCTTCTTCCTTAACACTTACCTTCCAGCATACTGCTTAATTTACTAATTTACTATGTTTAGTCTATGTTTTCCCTCATACTGTCCCCCACCCCCCCACAGATATAAGCCCCATATGGGCAGGGATCTTTGTCTGTTTTGTTCTCTGAAGGATCTCAAGCAGCTGGAACAGTGCCTGGCACATAGATGGCCCTCAATAAATACTTGTTGAATTGAAGTCTAAGAGACTTAACTATCTTCTGAAACTGCAAGTTGTACTTTGGCTTACTAAAAATAATTAAGGAACGACTAAGGAGAAAATGAATAGCTATAAGGCCATTACAGAGCCTGTAAACACAGAGCGGCCTCTTACCATCCTTCGCGTATGCCACACAGTAAACAGTATCTTTGTGTCCCTTTAAGGGCTGAAGTAAGGTGCCATCAGAAGTGTCATAAACCTGTCAAAAAGGGGGACACAAGTAGATTATCCACATGGCATCCATTAGTCAGAATTCTTGCAGGTTGCTGCTGCTATTTTTGTTTTTATAAAAAAAAAAATGTCAATGTTCTAAATTTGCATCAAGTAAAAACTGCACTGAGAGAGAGGTAAAAACCAGACAGAATGTGACTTAAAGTTGGGAAACCCAAGAATGAGAAGTCTTGACTCTGTGCATTACAGCCAGGAACATGCTATTGATCCTCCAGGAGCAAAAGTTCACTCTGTGGAACTTCTCTACAAAGTTCACACATCTTGCATGAATTTGAATATATGAACAATCAAGCTAGGCCCTCCCAAACAAAGCTAGCATATACAAAGAGCCAGCTACAACATGATTAAATTTTAGTGCTAGCCCTGCCCCTAATATCAACATCATAGAGAGATGTTTTGTATTTGCTACCAAGAGTTTGAAAGTCACAGACCTGAACTCGGGGTTTGCAAATCAGAGGGAGTGTTATAAAACCCAACTGTAACATGGATTTAGGATATTTTACAGCTGTGTAACATCTATAAATATGTGGAGATTTGAAAAACATGCCATCTGAGAAATCAAGGCCAAACCCTCCAGAAATCATTAGTGTTGCAGAAGATAAGCTATGAAAAAAAACTAAAAGGATTTGGATTGTTTACCCTGGAGAGAAGTCTGCAGAACAATTTAATCATGGTTTTAGGATTGAGTAGTTACAATACAGAGAATGGAGATAGTCAGTCTGCATATCTAGAAACAATAGAGTAAGAGGAAGTGGACTTACGCAGGAGGAAAGAGAGATCATACAAAGGTTTTTAGGTCAAACAGAATTCTCTGAAAATTACTTTTATACACTGGGATAGGTTCCAGAGGGAGCTTATATTCTTTGAAAGTATGAAAAATAGGACAGCATTGATATGGAATTGTTTAGGTAAGCCAGTTCCTAAAAGTTGGGGTCAGGCTATCTGGCTTCTCACGGAGGGAGCCCCTTCAGTCCTGTTGCCTGAGTTTTTCAGGGGGACAAAATGAAAACTGACACTAGTCCAGTTTCAAAGGCATTTTGATTGTTTCCAACTCTTTCATGGGTGTCTCGAAGTAAAAAGGGAAAGATTAATGACTCCAAAGGAGGTATTGTTCACAGGTTCCTATCTGACAGACCGTTTACTTACCTGTTTTAAATAGCCCATTTCCTTCCCTATTAAAAAGTAATGACTGGTTTTTCCGCCGTTGCTTTTTTTTATCTCAAAAAAAAAAGGGGGTCAAATTTCAGAGTGCTTACAAGAGGGAGAGGAAGAAAAGCACTTAAAAAGGAAACTCAGACAAAATCCTACCAGTAATCTGTTTCCTGCAGCCAAAATCAGTTGGGTTCCATCAGGCTTAAATGCGAGGTCATATATACTAAACAGGAGACAAAACAAGACAAAAGAACAATTAGGAACCAAAATGATGAGGTCTGCTAATGGCCAGGAAAGCAAACTTTATTTCCATTATGAAACACTGCTTGTGTATGAGGAAGAAAAATAATGGCGAAGAATTGCATTTGGTTGCAAATTCCATTCAACCACTACACCTTGGCAGCCCATTCAATCACAACCCACTGGGCAGTTAACTCTACGTTCCAATTTCCACTCATCCAGAAGCCAGACACCAGAGATGAGTCAGAGGGTCAGCAGTTGAGGGCACTAACTCTTCTAATAATACCATAAAAGCCTGAGAGAATGTGCAGGGGCTAGTAAATCGACACATCTCTAAAAAATTGGTCACATTAAAATATCATTATTATTTCCAATTAATTAGATACTTATTACCTTAGGTGCTAGGCACTAACAGATACAAGATGAGTAAATCATAGTCCCTCCCTGTCCTCAAGGAAACTACCATCCAGCAGGAGGGTGTGACTCAGACACATTCACAAAGAACTACCATGTGTCATCAATTCTAAAGCATACATTTTTGCATATTTTAACATCTCCGAGGTTGGGACATGTTTTTTTTGTTTTTGTGTGTGTGTGTGTGTGTGTGTGTGAGGAAGATTTGCTCTGAGCTGACATCCTTTGCCAATCCTCCTTTTTTTTTTTTTTTTTGCTTGAGGAAGATTAGCCCTGAGCCAACATCTGTGCCAATCCTGCTCTACTTTGTATGTGGGATACCACCACAGCATGACTGATGAGTGGAGTAGGTCGGCACCTGGGATCCAAACCTGGGAACCCTAGTCCACTGAAGCGGACCTTGTGAAACTTTAACCACTAGGCCACGGCGCCAGGCCCTGGGATGTGTCTTATAATTGATGACATGTCAGTTCAACTGGCAGTACTTTTTGCTTTCTTAGTGGTATGTAAAATAATGCTACTTTACAATCAGCGACCTCTTAGAGTAGATGAAATACAGAATAATACTGTGATAAAGACTTTAGGAGATATGTTAAAACATATATTATAGAATTCAAAGGAGGAAGACAGTGTTCTGATTTGGAGAGAGGATCAGAAAAAGCATCATAAAAAAACAGTATTTTAAAAAGGTAGGGCTTTTGTGACATGCAGGAGGAGACTGGGTAGGTGCAGCATTTCAGGCAGAGAAAACAAAAGTAAAGACACGAAGGGAGAACAGCAAATAATCTAATTTGATTGAAACATCTAAATATGTGCAAGGCAGTAGGGACAGATAAGACTAGAAAATCAGCCTAGAACTATATTACAACGATTCCTGAATGCCCCGAGCAGAGGATTTCATTAGTTCAGGTGACTCTAGTAAGAGTGTATCGGACAGTGTTGCCAGGACAGACTACTGTAAAAGTTTAGCATGTGTTAAGTTTCTCTGATAACTGAGAGTAATCTAAAATATATGCCTTTGGTAACAGTACTTGGAGCATTTACCACAGAGAGATCCCATGCTGAGCTCATCAAATGAATTGTTTTATTTCATCCTCACAATTCTATGAGGTAGGAATTATTACTTGATTTTGTAGTTGAGGACACCACGGCTCAGACAGGTCATTTATCTCACCCAACATCACATGACTAGCAAGTGAAAGGGCCAGAATTTCAAGTTGGGTCTGACTCTATAGAGTCTGTGCTATACTGCCATCCACTCTTTTCAATGATTGTCATGTATGATAAATCTGTTACCTTAATTCTTTAATAACAGTGGCTAACATTTATTTAGCACATTTATTTACTGTGTGTACTAAAGTACACTTTAAATGCTTTACATATATTAACTCACTTAATCCTCACAACAACTCTCTACCTATTTTGCAGACAAGAAAACTAAGGCACAGAGAAGTTAAATAACCCGCCCGAAAATACACTGCTACTGAGTGGAGGTGGAGCTAGAATCCAAACCCAGGCAGTCTGGCTCTGAAGTCCATGCTCTAACCATTATGCTCTGTGGCCTTCATTATCATTAGCATTAGCATATGCCATAGTTGACAAAATAATTAGCAGTCGTTTCCATGCTTTATCAACAACAACAACAAAAAAGGTATTATTACCTACTCAAAGCATTACATGTAGAATTAAGAAAGTTTTATATAGACTCTGTCGGCCTCAGAAGCTTACTTTAACAAAAACAGTTCTTCACATATATTCAACAGCTAAGAGTTGTTATAGAGTGTAAACTTACACCGTCTCATTTGATCCTATGATAACACAACGCAGCAAACAGGCCAGGTACTATTGGCCCATTTTTCTTGATGAGGAAACTAAAGTACAGAGGCAAGTCATTTGTCTGCTGTCACACAGTGGCTGACAGAGAAGCTGAAGAAGGATGACTGTTCCACCCTTTCCAGTTAGGCATCCCTCTTAATAGAAGCAAACACAGACTCTGAGTTCTTCAGCTTCCTCACTGCTAAGTAGCAACAGACCTGGGCCTTCTGTTTTTCAGGCTTCCGTTCTTTGAGATGGGGGGCGGGGGGGGGGGGGGGGCGGTACTTTGCATGTTTCACACTCTGAGGAGAAGCAGGCATTCGAGTGGAAAGCAGAGGGGAGCTAGGCCCAGAGGAGCTGACCTCCTGTCTGAGCTTGCGTCTTCACCTACTAAACAAGGATAGAGAGCTGCCCTTCCACCTCCCAGGGTGCTACAACCCAGCCTGGTGCAATGCATCTGACACCTGCAGGTTGCTATGATGAGGTATTCGGGAGTGGAAGCAGGTAAGGCCCACTCCCAGCCATTACATCTCCAGCACATTTTGTCTCTGAGGCAAAGTCAGTCCACTGTTTTGGCTAAAACTGTTTCTTGGACACACGTGCTATTAGTCACAACCAATTTTCTTCCAAACTCGAGGGGCAGTGGGTGGCATGGGGTTATTGGCAACAGGAAGAGGATCCATAGGCAATCCCAAGTCCATAAAGACTCCTCAGTGTCGCCTCTCCATGACCTCCAGTGGTTTGTCACTTCTGGCCCTCTTCTTGTCATTCCTATTCATACACTCTCTCTAAGTCTGACATGGATTTCCTTCTGTCACAGTCATACTAGCCTTCCAAAGTACACTACTGAAGGAAAGAGGGCAAACTGGGGCTTGGAAGACAGGCTTGTTGGCTTTCTCCTAGTGGCCTCAGACTATTTTTGTCTGGGGCCTACTTCATCTGCCCATTCTATTAAGTATGCCCAGCCCACAGGCACCTAGATGGCATCCTGACAGCTGGTGGGCACTGCTACACAGCTTGGTACACTGCCTTCTTAGTCTGTGACTCGCCCTACAGCATTTAGCCAGTAGGTCTGGCCAGGCCCATCCGTGAGCCACCATTTATTGGGACCTGAGCAATCCATTTAACTCTCAGAGTCTATAACCTCCTTCTGGAAAATGGTGTATTAATACTTGACTCATCAGCGCCAACACCCCTGGTCGTGGGGAAGATCAGGACTAAATTGGAAAGTATTTTGCAAAGGGTAAAGGATTACTTTAGTGTAAGGTATAATTTTAAACATTTGTGAATCCCGTTTGGTTAAAGTTCTGATTTTCGAGTATAATTATCACAAGGTATGGTTCCTCCACCATTCCTTTAAAAAGCCAATTGAAACAATGTATTTCTGACTAACTTATGTAAGGCCTCTATCTCCTAATGTGTTTTATTTCTTCCAGGTGCACCCTGAAGACCATAAGTTAAACAAATATCATGACTGGCTTTGGGAAAATCATGAAAAATTAAATCTGTCTTAAAACTCTTTGAAGTTTTCAAACTCATTTTTTATATGTTGCTTTGCACTTTGATTCTTAAGAGCTCAATTAAGCATAACCAACTACCTTTCCAGGCACATAGATTTTAATCAGCCCAACTAGAAACCCAATCAATGTTTTCTTAATATGTGTGCCACTGGTAGATCTTTGCTACTGAATGTGCTAGAACATGTTTTGAGGTTTTTTTTAAAATAAATTATTATTTGACAACAATCCTAAAAATGTATCTGACTTTTCCAATAATGAAATGTGATTTGAAGGTGAAAAAAACTTTTCTAAACTAGCAATAATACAAAGCAAACTTCTATCCACTTGCTCAAGGAAAAAATAGACTTTCTGTCCTCTTTCTATAGAAAATGATATTATACAGTTGTTATATAAAGAAGCAGTCAAAGTTTTCAGCCAAACATGTAAGAAAAGACATTACAGGGTGTATTAGGCAGTCAGCTAGCCCTAGTGGTCTAATGGTTAAGATCCGGCACTGTCCCTGCTGCGGCCTGGGTTCGTTTCCCAGTTAGGGAACCACACCACCCGTCTGTTGGTTGTCATACTGTGGTGGTTCCATGTTGCTGTGATGCTGAAAGCTGTGCCACCGGTATTTCAAATACTAGCAGGGTCACCCATGGCGGACAGGCTTCAGCAGAGTTTTCAGACTAAGACAGACTAGGAGGAAAGACCTTGCCACCCACTTTGAAAAAACTGGGCACAAAAACCTCATGAATAGCAGCAGAACATTGTCTGATATAGTGCTGAAAGGTGAGAGGATGGCACAAAAAGACTAGGCAAAGTTCCACTCTACTGTACACAGGGTCACTAAGAGTCATAATTGACTCAATGGCACTAACAACAACAAAAATTCTTACCATACTTAGAATCTGTACAATTCAATTTAGCTCTGAATTATATAATCTTCTATATTTTACACTTCTATATTTTACACTGCTTTTATATTTTACACTGATACTATCTTGTGCCCTTAATTACAGTCATGTGCAATTTGAGGGCAATGACCCTGTTTTACACATTTGTGGGCCCACGGTGCATGGCATTTGTCCTAGACACATAGTGAATATAATCAACAAACTGACAAGGTTTTATCTTGGACCCCTCGGACTGTAACTATATCATGAGATCACAGAAACTCAGAATTAGAAAAGACTCTAGACCGTGTCATGAAGTCCAACTCCCCTGCCAGGGCAGGAATTCCCTATAGATGGCCATCCAGCCTCTGCTTGAACACTTCCGGCTGGGGAGCTCACCCATCACCATCCATAGCAAGGAGCCTATTGTACTGTAGGATGGCTCTCTCCTCGCCTGCCCCCTTTTAGGAAAAGATACATCCTCAGATTCCATGGCAGAGAGACAGAGGGTGAGTTCTGAAAATTGTCCTCTGCCAGTCCTGTGCCCACCCCACGGTACAGTCTCAAGATGCCTCTCTAAATCCTGCACAATCTGACCCACCTCCACTTACCTGCTTTGGAATCTAAGGCAAATTATGTCACCTCATTAAGTCTCGGTTTCTTCAGCTGCAAATGGGGTAACAATTCCAACCTCACAGGTTGTTGTGGAGATTAAATAAGGTAACACATGTAAACATTGTCTGGCCTACAGCAAGTACTCAGTAAATACTAGCTGGTGTGGACGGAGGGTTATAGCAGAGGCTAGCATGATTGGAATAAGGCAGGCTGGCCAAACAAGGCATCATGGCTGAGAAGAACCTGGAACAGAGCTTTTAAGGGAGAAAATGAGGGAATTCAGAGAAGAATAAGAGCATTTGGGAATGGCCTTGGATAAGAAAACGGAGTTTTCAGCTGAACTGAAAAGCATAAATTTAAATGTTAGTGGGAAGGGGGGAGGGGTGGAGTAGGACCGCCTAGTTAAGGGCACAATTTGCCAGCGAAGTTAATTGGGAGTCACTCTAGGTTTACGGGAAGTGAAGGAATGGCTCACAGCAGCAGCACTCGGGAAAGCAAATCCCTGCTGCTGTGAGAAGGTCAGAGTGGAGCGAAAAGAGCAGACAGGAGGTGCAGGCAGGTCCAGTTCTGGGCGACTAATCTTTGACATCCGGGACTTTTGAGTTCTACCACCTATTTCTTAGAGTTGTTTGTTTCGTTTTGTCTCATTCTGGGCTATCAGCTGGCCTATGTAACTGCCATCAGGATTGCTGGTCTATAGAACCTCTCTAGCCCCTATTCTAACAGGTTGTTTCAAACCTACTGGGCCAAATGGGCCAAAAAACAAATAACAAATTTTCATTGATCATTCATTTGCTCACTTATTCACTCATTCATGAATACATCTATCCATCACATAGTCACAAGCACCCTTAACTTCACTAGGCTCTGGAACAATTTGGAAATGAATAAGGGGTTTATAGACTTCTGGGATAAACAGATTCACAAATAACTTTTACAATAGACAGATTCTAAGTACCACAAAGAGGAATGAACAAAATTCTATGCCAGGGGTTGAAAACTGGGAGCACATCAGGCTGTATTTGGCCAGCAAATGTTCTGTTTGGGCCACATGGTGTTTTATATTGTTTTTTCAGATTAGGTGCCAACATTTAAAAATTAGGATACTTCACACAAAAACCCAGATTTCTAGCTTGTGGTGAATAGGAAGATCTGAGCACACGAGGCCAAATCCTGCAGGGTGGTACCTGGCAGGAGCTGAGCGGCAGCTGCCTGTTTAGGCAGAGCATGAGCTCTCCAGTATGCCACGCTCTTTGCCACTCCCTATTACTCTCTGACGTCGAAGCCAAACATTCAGTTGCTAGTTATCAGCAGCTTGTGCTGTGGGTACTTTTGTAATAGACTTAAGAGAAAAGTAAAAAGAAATGTTTTTACTCAAATCTCTGTTAAAAGTAGAAGTGAAAGATATACTGGTAGGACTATGTGTTTCAAGAAAAGTGGAGTGTAGAATAGAAAAATACTCCTAGGGAAAAGAGACAGCTCCTTGTGTTTAAGATGCAAGTAAACATCTCCCATTTGTCTTGCCCGTCTGACTCCTGCAGGCATTGGAGTTTGCAGCCTCTGTAACATGGGGAAAAATTAATGTAGTGGCTAAGAGCACTGGCTTTGGAGTGAGGAAAAAAGTTGGCTTCACCCCTTACTCACTGTGTGACCTCGGCAAATTATTTACCCTCTCTGTGCTTTGGGTTCCTCATATGTAAAATAGAGGTAATTACAGTACATGCCTAAGAGGGCTGTTGTCAGGTGACAATGAGATAAAAGATATGAAGTTCTCAGCCAGTGTCTTGCATGTAGTAAGCATTAGTTATTACTAATGCAGAGTTCAAAAGAGAGAGCAACCATCTCCAAAAGGAGCTTTAAAGGATGTTTGGGATTTCCATGCGAGGAGACAGGAAAGAAGGCATGCTTTCCTCACACAGAAAGGGCTAAGAAAAGACAGAGGGAATGGCAAATAGCCTGTTCCAGTGGCCCAAACAGAGGCTTCACAATGAAGTTGACAAGATCATCCAGGACCACCATGAAAGTCAGGCTGAGGAGAACTATCCAGTAAGTCAGTATTTCCCAAAATGTGGCATTGTATGGCGGGTTTAGGTGATAAAAATGGAAGAGGACATTAGATAACACTGAATCATAAACCTTCTAATCAAGCCTAGGTCTCGGTTGCACACTCTTTGTCCCTGCACCTCTCTGACCGCCCTTGCTAAACCTCCAGTTCTCGAGAAGGCAGACCTCAGGCTCAACAGTATCCAGCCACAACTTATTAACACTGTTTCTCCTTGCTTTAAGTTTTACAGTTACCTTATTATAGTGATACTGATTTTGAAATATGGAGCAATCAAGTTTTCTCGTAAAATCATAAAACGTAAAATCATATTTAAGCGAAAATAAGAGAGACAATTTAGAGAAAAACGTCAAGTAAACAAGAGTATGGGTAATACGTACGTGGACGTGGCAAAAACTGTGAAGTGTGCGAAACACTGTCGTGGGTGTAAAATGAGCCCAGGACGGATTCGCAGAAAGGGAGCGACAAGACCAGATTGTGATTACGTGTAAAACCGCCTCGCCAGGCCTGTACCTCACGCGTGGCACATCTCTCTTCTCCCTCTCCAGACCTCAGTTTCTCCATCCGCAAAGGGACGTTGCAGTCGCCCAGACCCGGGGTTTAGCGCCCTCAGCCCAGGCCGCAAGCCCGTTGCCCGTGGCAACCACGGGGGTTCTCGCAATGGCTCCCGCCATCCCCGCCGGGACCCGGCCTCCCGCTCCTCCCGGACTGCCCTGCTCCTCACCACTGCTCGGCTTTATCTCTCCACGTCAACACGGCCCGCATCGCGACTTCCCTCACGCCTCGGACCCCTCCTACCCGCCTCAGAGACAGCCGCTTCCCCGCGAGCCACTTTGGCTACCTGCGCTACCCCTGGCAACGCACATGCGCAATGAGCTAGGCGCGCGGCCGAGGGTTCCGAGTGCGCATGTCTAAAAGGGAGAGCTGCGACGGGAGCAAAAGGAGAGGGAACGGGAGGCTAGAAAGCGTCTGCGCAATTAGGGCGCGCCGGATTGGTCGGAACGGTCGGGGGGCGGTGCGTCCTCCTCAACAAAGGATTTGATTGGCTGAGCCGTGGAAATGGCGGCTGTGGCCAAGAGGGTGACGTAAATGCCGCTGAGGAGGCTGACAGACTTGGACTGCCTTCAGCTTTTTGTTTCAGCCTAGCGCTCTAAGCTGGAGAAGTTTTCACATCCTTACTCTGCTCCACACTCAGGGTGTTGCATCTTCTCAGTCCGTTGCGGAGGCCGGAGCCCGCTTGAGGGGCACAACTGGGATGGAGACTCCGAGCCTGGGGGACTGCGGAGCTGCCCCCTCGGTCAGCTCCAGTGAGCGCCTACTCCCAGCCCGGCCTTGTGACCTCCGGTAAGCTACTGTCCCCTTTCGAGCCTCAGTTTCATCACCTGTAAAATGGGAGCGGGGAGGAGAAGGTGGGTAGCCTTTGTAACCTAGGGTCGACAGAGCCGTCGAGGCCCACGGGGTTAGTTATAGGAGATGAGGCCGGAGCTCAGGTTCTCCTCCGGTGGGGTCAGCCCTGGGGTGCTCCCGACCTCCTTAGCCAAAGTGACGAGGGAGGCTTTGCGGTGCAAGAAGCCGTCTGCGTGGCTTGGAGGATCCTAGGAAGACCTTGGAGGAGATGTCATGTTAAGCTGCCAGGGGCGCCCCAGAAAGGGATGCTCTGAGAAGTAACAGGAAGCGCTGGTCATTCGTCGAGTACTTGTTTTTGTGCGATATGGGGCTAAGATGATTTAAATGCTTTTTTCCCCCCAAAATTTAATCCCTAGAAAACTGTCTTAAGAGGTATCACCTCCTTTTTACAGATGGAGAAAGGAGACTTTGAGAGATTAGATGATTTGCACTTGGACACATAGCTAGTAAATGGCAGAGCTGGATTTGAACCCAGTCTGTTGATCTTAAAGTTTGTGTTCTTTTCACCAGGTTTTGGTCTCCTTATGTCTAAAATTGTGAACTATATAATTTCTTAAGATCCACCCAGCTCCCCAAAATTATTTAACTCCAAATTACGTCAGACGACCTTGATTCTAATTCTAGTTAGTCAGTAGCTCTTGCTTGATTTTCCTATTTGTAGAGAAAAAGTTGGATTAGACATCTCTGTAGACCCATCCAACTTTTAAAATGTGTGATTTAGTGGTTAGGATACACTCTACTGAGATTTTTCAGTAATAGTATAAGGGGAGAAGTGTTAGATCAAGATTTAGTAGACCTGAGTTCTGGTATCAGTTCTGCAAGTAGCTTAATTTTCCTGTCACTTAATTTTGTCAATGAAATGAGAGTAATCCTTATCCTGCCTACCTCAGAAGTTTATCATGAGGATCAAGAATGAAAGAGATTTGAAAATTCCATATCAGAAATTATTTACATTTTAGAGGGTTACAGCATTTGATTAAAGTAATAGACACTCCACTCCCAGTAAAATGCACATATACATAAAATTTTTACCTCATTTAATTAGGGGGGAGGAGGATGTCTCACTGACTCCTTTAAGCAGTTCTGTTGATCCCAGGTTAAGAGCTCAGCTGTTGGTTTATGTTTTTAAACTTGTGCCAAGTGTCACCAGAAATCTTTATAACAGCATTATTCAATGATTAACAAAAAATTTTCTAACAAATAACTTGAGCTTTTCATTGTGCAGAGATTTCCAACCCTTTTTAACCCATGTTGGAGGACAAAAAGATATTCCCATAGCAATACTGGTCCATACTGATTTTAATCTCCCGTAGTCCAGATAGTCCATGTGATTCCTGCTCTACGTGGATTGAAATTGAATAAGCAGAGGAAAATAAATTTTAAATGAGCTAATCACTTGTACTTTGTTTTTTCAGCAAGGAAGATGTTGCTCCGGGATCAGAGACAGTGGGAAAAGATGAGAAACAAATGGTGATAAAAAGCAGCAGTGAGTGTAATCCCCTGCTACAGGAACCCATTGCTTCTGCTCAGTTTGGTGATACTGCAGTGACGGAATGCCATAAGCCTGTCCCATGCGGATGGGAAAGAGTTGTGAAGCAAAGGTTATCTGGGAAAACAGCAGGAAGATATAATGTATATTTTATCAGGTGAGTATGCAAGGTGGTGAAGATAGTACAGCCAAATAATTTTGTCCAGACAGGTAATGGGAAAGCATAGCAGGAATCTTGGCTTTTAAAATTTTTTTACCATAGAACCATTATGGATCCTGTTCCTTCAATGTCACTGGTTAATTATATCAAGTGATTTGAGAACAAGTACAGATATTTTCTCCTACTGTGAATGGTTAATGTTAAGGTTGCACTTAAGTTATATTTGTAAAATTATTTTGTACTATCATATAGGAAACTATTTAAAAGTACTATTTTATCACTATTTTTTATTTTAAATGACAAATGCCCATTGCAGCATTTGGAAATTATTAATAAAAAATCTGAAATGTTCTATTCTTTTTAAAAATCACTTTTATTTACTAGAAATAAGTTTCCTTTAATGTCATTTTCTAGCCCACAGGGACTGAAGTTCAGATCCAAAATTTCACTTGCTAATTATCTTCACAAAAATGGAGAGAATTCTCTTAAGCCAGAAGATTTTGATTTTACCGTACTTTCTAAAAGGGGCATCAAGTCAAGGTATAAAGACCGCAGCGTGGCAGCTTTGCCATCCCAACTGCAAAACGAAAGTAACAGTTCAAACCGGAACCTCAGGACTCGAAGCAGGTGGAAAAAAGATGTGCTTCCTCTGCCAAGTGGTAGTTTGGAATTACAGGATAGCAGAGGACTATCTAACTTTACTTCCATTCCTTTGCCTCCGAAAGAAGATGAGGATGTTAATGATGCTGACTCCAGAAAGGTTAGAAAGTCCAAAGGAAAGGTGACTATTTTGAAAGGAATTCAGATTAAGAAAACTAAAACAGGCTGCCGGAAGAGTCCTTCAGCTTCTGTTCGAAGTAATAGAAAAAGAGAATCTGGGTATAATAAGGCAGATGCTGAAAGTGAACCTGTTGTGCAAGAAAGTCAGCTTGATAGAACTTTCTGCATTTCTGATGCCACAGCAAGCAACAAGACCCTCAGTGTGACCAGTGAAGAAAAGAGACTTGTAGAAGAAACATCATTGAGTTCAGAATCAGATTTTCATTTTGAACAAATAACTTCTGGTGTCATAAACAAATTACGTTCAGCCAAAGAAGCAGAACCCAACAAGAAGTGCGAGGATGCCTTTTTAGAATCTGAGGAAATAACAAAAGTAGATGCTGGGGAAAGGAGGGAACATTTGCATATGGACATTTTAAAATGTGGCTCTGAAATGAACAACTGCTTACAAACCAAGAAAGACTCTACTTCTTTGAAAATATTTCAAGGTATTTGGTGCACTAAAGTGCTGTTAAATGTGACGAGGAGTTTATACTCCCGGATTTTGTATTTCATGCCTATACCCAGTTAGGATGTTGGAATAGAATGAAGAAATAAGGTATCAGATACATTATCAGATACATTACAATCAGATACAATATCAGATACATTCTACCAGTTGATATTAGTACCTTGTCTAACCGATCTTCAAGCCCTTTCCTATGGCAAAGAAGGAATCATCTGGCTACTGCCTTGATGCCTCAGCAAAGGAGAATTGTGCCATTAACAGCTGCTACCATCCCTCCCTGGTGCAATAGCTGGAATTCTCCTCCACAGTGCTTTCCGTTCTTCCCATTTTCTTTCCAGCCAGTAATCTTACAACTTTAGAGAAAATGAAAAGGCTTCACTTGTGAAAAAGTTTGAGGAAGAGTCCCTTTGTACATAAATGGTTAAGAATAGTCAGTGTCTTTTTGCACCCCTCCTGTTACTTATTACTGATGGGTGACTTCCAATTTAATTTTGTATATATCATAGTCATTTTTATCTTCTATTGTAATGCTTCTCTAAAATGTTTTAGAGCTCTAAATAATTCAAAACTGTAATCGCATAGTTCATCTATTACTTATAATATACTCTTAATACAGAATTCAGAGCTTAGAAGTTTTGCCGTTATAGTACCTCAATGAATAAGAGAGAAAAAGGAGATCTTTTGAGCAGCCCCGTATTAGTTATTTATGATGCCATTATGGTATAATGAATAACTCCTTTAAAGAGGAATAGAATACTCCTTTAAAAATAATTTTACTTACAGTCCTGTGGGGAGATGGCCAGGACACATTGGTGCTGCAGGAGGTTAGACTTGATTTCTGCTCTCAGTCCTACTCATGGTTTTATGTCCTTGCTGTGCCTGGGATTTCTCTAGGTACTAGGAACTGCGTAAGAATTCTTCAAGTCTATCCTTTAAAGACTTTCAACTTCTTAAAGACTTGAGGTTTATGTAGATTCATTGCTAGTATAATGGACAAATAAAATATGAAAAACATCCTTTTTGTGAATAAAACAGAAGTATCCTTTTCATCTTTCCTGTATAAAGAAGTCTAGTTCTCAACCTAAGATGAAGCACCTTTAGGTTAATAGATGTCCAGTGGAATAGTAAAGACTTTCCTGTTGGCTTAGTTAGGAATTGCCAAGTAAACTGAGCTGCTGTTTCCTAGTAACAAAGGGTGCTAGCTAGTAATTATTTATGGGAACCCACAGAAGAAATTATCTTGTAGCTAGTAAGAGCGGTTTCCTTTGTTCTCTTTTACTTTCTACTAGACTTTGCCTGTTCAAACTAGAATGGCAAAAAAACACTAGGCTAGTTCTCTGGAGACCAGGATATTTGTTCCAATCTAGAGTCAGTCCCACTGTTGTTTTGGGATGGTTGCTTAATTTCTAAGTCTTGGTGTCTTCATCTGTGAAATGGAGGTATTAACCCTCACCAGTGCTGTTTTTCACATCAAGAATATTGTAAAGTAAAATGAGAAGTGAAAAAGAGGGCTTCACACTATACAAATGCGAGGTATTATTAACAGACATTCAAATTTAGAGGGTATGGCTTATAGGGAGTATTAAATGTGATAATATTAGAAACTTTGAGAAGCCTGGTAACAATGGTCAAATAGTCATTATTACATTACCTGAGCTGTCCAGGAGATAGTGGTCTCAGGTGTTCCAAGGTCCAAATCTTAGGTTTTTCTGCAAGTTCTGTTTTATCTGTTTCCTTTTGTTTTTTTTAGTAAGTGTAAATATATTCACTGCAGAAAATTTGGAAAATATAGAAAATTAAATGGTTCATTTTATTCTAATCTTTTAATGATTTTTTCTTTTTTTTATTAAATTGAGATCATGTAGAATGTTGCTTTTTTCACTTAAAAGTTAATAAGATGAGAAGATATTCGTGATATAGTCTCAAAAATATTTTAATGACCACATAGTCCAAATGTGTCATAATTTAAAATAGTCCATATTGTTTCTAATTTTTCACTACTATAAACATAAATCATAGAGAACTAGAGTAACAGAATGGTTAAAGGCATGGACTCAGGAGCCGGACTGCTTAGATTAGAATTTCAGCACTGACCCTTACTAGCTGTACGACCTTGGGAAAGTTACTTAGCTTCTCTGTACGTCAATTTCCTTATCTGTAAAGTGGAGATAAAACAGTACCTAGCGTAGAGGTCATTAGTAGAGTTAAGTTGGTTAATCTTTGTAAAGTGCTTAGAATAGTGCCTGGCACATACTGAATGCTTTATAAGAGTGTGCTGCTGTTATTCTTATTTGTGCTCCTGAATATTTCTGTAGGCTAAACCGTAGATGCTGTAAACATGTTCACTCTTCCTTTTCAGAAGACACCATCTCACAGACACAAAGAGAAAAAAGGAAAACAAGCCTGTATTTTTCCAGAAAATATAACAAAGAAGGTATCCCTTTCCCAGTCTGAAAACCAGATTTTAAATCTGTTTCAGGTGTTCAACTCTGATGCTGTGTGTTTGTTTAGGTCTTAGCCCCCCACGACGCAAAGCCTTTAAGAAGTGGACACCCCCTCGGTCACCTTTTAATCTCGTCCAAGAAACACTTTTTCACGATCCATGGAAGCTCCTCATTGCAACAATATTTCTCAATCGGACCTCAGGTTTGTGGATTCTTTCCATCTTTATCTTAGTAGAAACAGTGTGAGAAGGAGCACTGAATTGATTAGGAGACCTGGGTTCAAGTTTGACTTTGAGTCTGTGTGACCTCAGGTAAGACCTTCCCCTTCAGCCCTCAGACACTTCGCCTGTGAGAAAGATAGATTAGATGACATCCAACAGCATTCTTAGCATTAAGGAGCAGATTTTCATGTATTTTCTACTTCCAAATTGGTTTTGGTCATCGGTGAAAATTAGTTACTTAACATTCCTCCACCCTGTCATGTATAAAAGCATTTCTTTGTCATTGGATGCTTTCTTTAATGTCATTGGTACCTTGTGTTCTGTATACTTTTAAACTAGTTGTCTGATAATCTGATTATTTAAAAACTAATATCGTACAAGGCCAGGTTTTAGCATAATTTGGACTGTTAACCAAATAGTTGGTTTTTGACTCTGAAAGTGGTTGCTAATTCAGGTAATGCTTCTCATCAGTGGTTTAAAAAGAAAAAAAAAAAACTCTATATTAGATTTATAGATAAGGAAGTACCTGAACCTAAAATCAGCCCATCTGGAGACTTGTGACCACATAGTTATTTTTACTTCCCAGGCAAAATGGCAATTCCTGTACTTTGGGAGTTTCTGGAGAAGTATCCTTCAGCTGAGGTGGCAAGAACCGCAGACTGGAGAGATGTGTCAGAACTTCTTAAACCTCTTGGTCTCTACGATCTTCGAGCAAAAACCATTATCAGGTTCTCAGGTATTTTCCCATGTACCCAAAGGAAGAAACATAAACCGTGCCTGTTTAAGAGAGCCACACCTTAAACTTTAATGTCCTCTGATGCTACATTAATAGAGCTCATTCAGCTCAAGCACCAAAGGCATTTGAAAACAGTCTCCTTGCCCCAAAGTGCAGTCTCCCACTGACCCAGGCAATAAATCTTTGCCCAGCACTGGGTCAGTCCATGTGGGCAGAATTAGAGGAAGAAGTCAATGAAGCAGAAAGCCCAGTTGATCTCAAGGACATTACCTCTGTCTAGTTAGCACAACACAGAATAATAGTGGTTAGTTAGCTGAAGACAAGCTGTTTAGACAAGGGTGCTACAGGAATTCAGAAAGAAGAGCAATCACAATGGGAGGTTGTTTGTTTCCAATGTTTTGGAAAGAAATTCCAAAATTTCTCAAGGGAAGGAAAGATCCTTTCCTGTCCTTTCTGCTGTTCTCTCTATCCAGTCCCCCATCACCACACATTTAGGGGAAGTATTTTTTCTAGAAGCTGTCCTGATACGTGGGGTGTTGTATTCTCAGATGAATATCTGACAAAGCAGTGGAGGTATCCGATTGAGCTTCATGGGATTGGCAAATATGGCAATGACTCTTACCGAATTTTTTGCATCAATGAATGGAAGCAGGTAAGGCCCACTCCCAGCCATTACATCTCCAGCACATTTTGTCTCTGAGGCAAAGTCAGTCCACTGTTTTGGCTAAAACTATTTCTTGGACACACGTGCTATTAGTCACAACCAATTTTCTTCCAAACTCGAGGGGCAGTGGGTGGCATGGGGTTATTGGCAGCAGGAAGAGGATCCATAGGCAATCCCAAGTCCATAAAGACTCCTCAGTGTCACCTCTCCATGACCTCCAGTGGTTTGTCACTTCTGGCCCTCTTCTTGTCATTCCTATTCATACACTCTCTCTAAGTCTGACATGGATTTCCTTCTGTCACAGTCATACTAGCCTTCCAAAGTACACTACTGAAGGAAAGAGGGCAAACTGGGGCTTGGAAGACAGGCTTGTTGGCTTTCTCCTAGTGGCCTCAGACTATTTTTGTCTGGGGCCTACTTCATCTGCCCATTCTATTAAGTATGCCCAGCCCACAGGCACCTAGATGGCATCCTGACAGCTGGTGGGCACTGCTACACAGCTTGGTACACTGCCTTCTTAGTCTGTGACTCGCCCTACAGCATTTAGCCAGTAGGTCTGGCCAGGCCCATCCGTGAGCCACCATTTATTGGGACCTGAGCAATCCATTTAACTCTCAGAGTCTATAACCTCCTTCTGGAAAATGGTGTATTAATACTTGACTCATCAGCGCCAACACCCCTGGTCGTGGGGAAGATCAGGACTAAATTGGAAAGTATTTTGCAAAGGGTAAAGGATTACTTTAGTGTAAGGTATAATTTTAAACATTTGTGAATCCCGTTTGGTTAAAGTTCTGATTTTCGAGTATAATTATCACAAGGTATGGTTCCTCCACCATTCCTTTAAAAAGCCAATTGAAACAGTGTATTTCTGACTAACTTATGTAAGGCCTCTGTCTCCTAATGTGTTTTATTTCTTCCAGGTGCACCCTGAAGACCATAAGTTAAACAAATATCATGACTGGCTTTGGGAAAATCATGAAAAATTAAATCTGTCTTAAAACTCTTTGAAGTTTTCAAACTCATTTTTTTTTCTTTTGAGGAAGATTAGCCCTGAGCTAACTGCTGCCAATCCTCCTCTTTTTGCGGTGGAAGACTGGCCGTGAGCTAACATCCGTGCCCATCTTCCTCTGCTTTATATGTGGGACGCTTGCCACATCATGGCTTGCCAAGTGGTGCCAAGTCCACACCCGGGATCTGAACTGACAAACCCCGGGCCGCTGAAGCGGAACATGCGCCACCGGGCTGGCTCCCTCAAACTCATTTTTTATACGTTGCTTTGCACTTTGATTCTTAAGAGCTCCGTTAAGCATAACCAACTACCTTTCCAGGCACATAGATTTTAATCAGCCCAACCTAAACCCAATGTATGTTTTCTTAATATGTGTGCCACTGGTAGATCTTTGCTACTGAATGTGCTAGAACGTGTTTTGAGGTTTTTTAAAATAAATTATTATTTGACAACAATCCTAAAAATGTATCTGACTTTTCCAATAATGAAATGTGATTTGAAGGTGAAAAAAACTTTTCTAAACTAGCAATAATACAAAGCAAACTTCTGTCCACCTTGCTCAAGGAAAAAAATAGACTTTTGTTCTCTTTCTATAGAAAATATTACACAGTTGTTATATGAAGAAGCAGTCAAAGTTTTCAGCCAAACATGTAAGAAAAGCTATTACAGGGTGTATTGTCTGATACAGTGCCAGAAGGGGAGAAGATGGCACAAAAAGACTGAGCAGAGTTCAGCTCTGCTGTGTACAGCGTCGCTAGGAGTCAGAATTGACAGCACTAACAACAAATTAGGCAGTTAATTAATAAAAATGTTTTTACTAAAACTAACCACCAAAGAAAAATTAAGATTCTTCTGTCACCATGTGTTCTTGCTGACTCTGCTGCCTTGTAGGAATTGGAGATTTGGCCCCAGCATCCATTCGATAATGTAATGTGAATATCTGCCTGCAGCTCTTGTTTCAGAGTGTTGGCTTCTGACTCGTGCATTTTTACCTTGATCCCTTTGTGAAAACTCAAGCATTTACCCATCTCTCATCCTGCAGCTGGGGGATAGGAGCTTTTAAGCTTTATGCCTGTTTTTTTTGGAAGATTAGCCCTGAGCTAACTGCTGCCAATCCTCCTCTCTTTGTTAAGGAAGACGGGCCCTGAGCTAACATCCGTGCCCATCTTCCTCCACTTTATATATGGGATGCATACCACAGCATGGCATGCCAAGCGGTGCCATGTCCGCACCCGGGATCTGAACCGGTGAACCCTGGGCCGCCAAAGTGGAATGTGTGCACTTAATCTCTGCACCACCGGGCCAGCCCGATATGCCATTTTTAAATACAGGTAGTATAATGGTACAGCTCCAATACTGAAACATTTACCTTAGAAAGAACTCACCAAACAAAAAAAATCCTTAGTTACTAAGTCTCAATTACCAGTTAGCATTTTAGGGCATAATTTGAAAATTAAATTGATTGAAAAATACATTGGTAGGGGAGCTTCCTTTGTTGTAGGGTGGAATGTGAACAGAATCAGGATACAGTGTGCTGTGGGGCTGGTTGGTTGTGTCCACTTTAGTGAGCGAATTTCAGTTTTTAGAGAGGGATGGATTTTGACCTGAGAACAGGAAACGCCACACACAACCCCAAGCAAACATCCACTTTATAACTTCCTATCAAATTTTTATTTAACAGACATCAAAGTAGCACTTACTAAGTACAAAGCTCTGTGCTGGGGAGGGGCACAAGGATGAAAAGGCTCTGTAGAGACCCTCACAGGGAGAGAGAAAGGCACACACAATAATAAAGGGGTAAGGTGTGAGGACAACATACCCAAACACTGCAGCTAAGAGTCTAGAGGGATCCCTGAAACCCTGGCCACAGCTGGGGTTGGAGGATAGGACAAGCACCAAGCTTAGGGCATCAGGTGTGGCAGGGCCTGCTGTCAAATCCCCTTCCACAACATCTCCATCAGGAGTGGGCTTATATGGACAGAACGGGAGCTCAAGCCGCAGCCAGGCCTGGCTTTTCCTTTTTCCTGCAGGTGAACTTACCTGACTTCTGTACCTGTTTCCTGGTCTCTTTAGAATGGGACACTGGTAACTACCTCTCATGGTTATTATGATTATTAAGTTAATGCGTGCCATTGCCTAAATGGAGCCAGGCCTACAAAGTGCTACATTAATGTGGCCCATGGTGACTACCTCAGGTTGTGGAGAGGGTCACAAAAATAATGCCTTTCAGTAAAGGCAGTACCTTATGCAGACTAAGCACTCAAGTGTTTGGGGTTTTCTTTTAACTTCTTTTATTGAGACAAAAGTCAGATAACAAAATTCATTTAAGTTGTACAATTCAGTGGTTTTTAGTACATTCACAATATGGTGCAACCAGCGTCACTAATTCCAGGACGTTTCCATCACCCTAAACCTCGCACCTGTTAGCAGTCAGACCCAGTGCTCCCCTCTCCCCAGCCTCTGGCAATCACTAATCTGCTTCCTATGTCTGTAGATTGGCCTATTTGGGGCATTTCTTATAAACAGAATCACATACATGTGGCTTTTTGTGCCTGGCTTCTTTCAGGCAGCGTAGTGTTTTGAAGATTCATCTGTGTTGCAGGGTCAGTACTTCTCGTGACTAATATTCCGTCGTATGCATAGACCACGTTTTGTTTACCTCTTCATCAGTTAACAGACATTTCAAGTGTTTATTATTAATACTCTAGTTCTCAGATTCTGTAATTCCAAACCATGTCAAAGCATTCACAGACACTGCCTCTCTTCGGCCCGGACTCATGGGTTCCTGCACCTCCTCTGGACAGGGCAGGCCTGTTCTTGGGATGAGAACACCGAGACCGAAGGATGTGGACACCGGCTGAAGGTCAGCGCTTTGCGGGAAAACCGGGGAGTTACTACCCCAGATTCGGGGGCCACTCGGCTGAACTAAGAAATCCTATCTTTCTCTGAGCCGGAGCTCGGCACCGCCGCCTGGGAGCGGGATGGGCCCGCGCTGCGCCGGAGGCGGGACCGCGCGGGGCGTCCGTCGTCCTGGCAACAGTTGCTTCCAAGCTGGGCAACTCGCGCGTCTCTCGCAAGACTCGGTGTTAGTGTTTTTCTGTTACCCCAACACTCCCGCGCAAGTAAGCACACACACTCTTCAGCACCCGCTCCCAGCGCCGCGCCCATGGGCGATTCCTGTGAAACGTATATGGCTCTGTTCCCGTCGCTGCTCGGTAAGCTCCCGGGAAGCAGCGCCGCCTCCAGGAAGCCCTCAGCCCCATGCGGACGCATGCAGGTGGGGCGAGGGCAAGGGCGGGGTAGAATACCGCATTGTGCCGTACCCGCTCTAGGTGAGGGACCGCCAGGGCGTCGGGGGCAGGTCATGCACATTTCTCAGATTTCCGTGCCAGGGCTGGAGGAGCTGGTCAAGTTGCCTTGGTTTGGGACCAGAAGCTCGACGTGTGTGCCCCGGAAAGGTTTCCAGGCCCTCGGGCTCGACCCGTTTCTCGGCCAGGGATAAACGTGTTGTGTAGTGCAGAAGGGGCATGGAGAAGACCGTCAGTCTTCACACTTTTTGTCGATAGCCTGGTGGGGGACAAGTCCTTGGCAAAGCACTGCGACTTCAGAGGTGAAGGACAGACAGATAAACGGATACTTAAAGAAGAAGGGGTGGATGCTGGGTCCAGGTGTGACACTCAGGAGCAAGAGGTTTGGTAGGTATATAGGATGGGGAGGAACAATTCCAAGGCAGTGGAAGAGATCTTTACACTGGGGCTTAAATTAAGAATACAAGGAGTTCTCCAAGCCAAATGGGAAAGAAAGGCATTCCAGGCCAAGGGAACAGCATGCACAGAGGCCCAGAGACATGATGTCTTCCTGAAACTGCTGGTAGTTTGAATGTCACTGGAGATGAGAGGCGAGAGAGATCAGAAGGGACAAGATCATGAAAGGTTTTATGAACCAGGAGATGGGGAAGCCACTGGGAATAACAAGATTGGGTTGGGAGCATCAGCAAATGCAGAGATTGAATTGTCAAACTCAGAATGTTGGGCGTGGGGAGAGGATCTGAGGTTGTCCCAAATGCACAGACCAAAGATCCTGGGAGGCAAGGGAGAGGGACAGTCTAGAGGGGACTACAGTGTCTTGGGGGCTGATTGGACAGGGGACATGGAGAGAGCAATCAAAGTTGATGCTCAGGTTGGTAGTTAGGGTGACCTGGTAGACTGAGGTATCTTTTTCAAGAGAGGGAAGCTACCAGGAGGACCAATTAGGTGGGGACAGGGACATGAAGACAAGTTCAGTCTTGGGGGTCAAGTTTGAGATCCTTGTAGGCCGTCCCAGTGGAGATGCTTCAGGAGCAACTGTATGTGGAAAGCTGGAGCTAATTCTAAGTCATAAACATTGGTATAGTGTCCTCAGCATACAGAGGGCCACAGAAACACAGGAGTAGAGGAGATTGTTTGAAAAAAAGAAGAGAGCCTAGATGTAGGCCAGGAAGGCACCAGCTTTTAAGAGGTGGGCCGGAAAAGAGGAGCCTGAGAACAAGTGGCCAGAGAGCTAGGATGGAAATTAGGGAGAGATTTGAATCAGAGCCAAGAGAAAAAGGGAGAATCTCAAGAAAGAGTTGAATTGTCTCCAGACACCTGAAGGGCTATCCTGGAAAACAGGGAACAGATGTGTTTTCTGGGGCATCACTGGGGAGGACTAGGACCAAGAGCTGCAAATTCCAGGGAAACAAATTCTGGGTCTGTATAGGGAAGTCTTTTCTAGCAGTCAGAATTAGGCATCCATAATGTGAAGTAGAGAACTCCCTGTCACCGGAGGTATACAAACAGAGGCAAAGTCTGCCAGGGGCACTGTAGAAAGAGCTGCCTGACCTGAGCAGGCAGTGGGACTAGTTGGTCTCTGAGAGCTTTTCTCACCAACCCCTCAGGACTATTTTCACACAGTCTCTACCCACAACTTCAACGTGACCTCTTTTATTCTAAGAGCCCACCTCATTTTCCTGTCAAAGGACATGAGACCCCAAAGATCACTAGGGTGCAAGCTCCATGGTGTGGTGGGCACGCAACCTTCGAGAGGGTGGTCAGGGGTGACTTTGAAGGGGGTGACACTTAGGCTGAGAGCTATAGGATAGAAGGACTTGGCCAGGGAGGAAACTTGGGGAATCCCATGCCCTTCAGGGGGCACAGCAAATGCCAGAACAGGACGGACAGAGCTGGGAGAGTTGAACAGGGAGAAAGGAGGCAGCGCAGCCAGAGCAAAGCGAGCGAGGGGGCGGGAGGACCTGAGGGAGGAGAGGGGAGCGGGACCCCAGCAAGGGTAGCTTTGTAGGCCATCGTAGAGGGGGTTATTTATTCTAAGAGCACCCAGAAGCCCTTTCCAGGGAAGCCACTGAAGGGTTTCAGACGGGGGGTGAGGGGGAGGAGTGAGTCTTCTGGCTGAGGGCGGATCATCGATTTGGGAGAGGGCACAGTGGAGTGGCGAGACCTGTGAGGAGCATATTGTGAATGTTTCCATGGTCTGTAGGGTAAAGTTCAAACCCTTTAACTTGGCATTTGAGGTGACTCCAACTTTGTTTCCTATTAACCTCCTCTTTCACACACAGTAGGCTTCCAACTTGTGGAATGATTTAATGACTCTAAAATCCCCGAACCCTAACACCCACCTTTCGCCATGCTGGTCCTTCTACCCCTTGATACCCAACTCACTGTTGAAGGTGCATGTCAATGCCTCCTCTTCCATGACGACGTCCTGGGTTCCTCCATCAGCGCTTCTCCCCAGACTGAGAGCATCTAGTTACCCCTCTGGTTAGTCCACCTTGTTCCATGTCAGTGCCCTGCAGTCAGGCACTCAGCCTCGTTTGGATCTGCACCTGGCCAGTGCCAAGCACTGGGTGATTCTCAGTAAATGCTCGTTTGATGAATGACTAAATCCTCAGTTGTACCCAGCATCTTGTCCTCAAGGAAAGGATAAACGGATTACTGAGAAGTGCTCACTTCTGTCCACATTGATGTATACTCATTATTTTCTGACTTGAAAGGAACACACAGGCATCATAAAGAGACCTAACAAATGTTCACTTTGTGCCAGGCTAGGATACTGGGGATACACGGTAACTAAGACACAGTCCTTGACACTGGGAAACTCACTGGCTGTTGGGAAAGAAAGACTCAGAAAGCATCTTCACCCAGAAAAATATGGTAAATGCTATGATGGGGCTGAGCATGGGGGCTGTGGGGACCCAGAGGGAGCACGAGGGAGGGGTTGAGAAGGCTTCACGGGATGGTGCTGCCTGAGCTGAGTCTCGGAGCATCAGTAGGGAATAATCAAGTGAAGCAGAGGAGAGAGAAGAACATTCTAGAGAGAGAAAACAGCACGGTTTGGGGACAGCAGGGCTTGGGGGACCAATCACACTCAGCTCAGTTTGGGTACAAGTACAAGGAGAGGCAGAAGTAACTAGAGAAGGAGCCCATTAGAGAGGCTAGCAGGGGTGGGTGGGTCAGGTGGAGCCAGGTTAAGGAGACTGAACTTTATTCTGGAGGCCGTTGGGAGTAAAGGAAGGGTTTTAAGCAGGGGAGTTTGGTTTTAGAAGGAAAATGATGGTGACAATATCTTTAATAATATTGTATCCTTTCTGAATTTTAGAACACTCCCATATCTATTTTTCATTTGATCTTCATAATAGCTTCAGGAGGTAGCTAGAGCAGAATTTACAACATTTTAGACATGAAAGAATGAGACTCTGCGGGATTAGGTGACACCTTGGGGTACTATCAAGTAATTGCTAAGAGCTGAGCTCTGGGGCCAGGCAAACCAGAGTTCATGTCCCAGCTCTGCTACTAATCAACCATGTGACCTTGGGCCTCTCTGGGCCTTAGTGTCCTTATCTGTAGAAAGGGTATAATCATAGAGCCTGCCTGTTACGTCTGATCCATTTGTCATTCACTCTTTCATCAAATAATTACTGAGCTCCCACTACATGTGGGCACTGTGGAGGTGCTGGGGCTGCAGCAGGGAACGAGAGAGATGAGGTCCTGGTTCCCAGTCTTCTGGGAAGAATAAACATCAACCAAGTGATTGCACCAGGGGTTTCAAGCACAAATGTCTGCCTGAACCAGGCACTTAATGAGTGAACTGAGCTGCATGTGAGATAACAGGGAGTGGTGGGGACTATGGCAAGCTGGAGAGAACATGCCCCAGCCTAAAGTAACTCAAATTGGAAAATTTTAAGGAATGTGTCAATCAAAATAGGACCCCACACCTCATTCAGCATAAGGGCTGCCAGTTTGCAAACCTTGATTTATATACTTGTGACAAGTGGTCTGAAGGAAAAGTATAGGTTGTATTATGCAGAGATAACATGAGGATATAGCAGAGCCTGGGAACTGGGTAAGGAGGAGTGAGGAGGGAATGGAGCACTCCCGGCAGAGGGAGCAGTATGTGCAAAACCCTGAGGCAGGATGGGGCTTGATCCTTCAGGGAACACAGAGAAGGTCACGGTGTCCAGGATGTAGCAAGGAAAGATACGCAAGCGATGAGGCAGGAAAGGTTGGCAGAGGAGGGTCATGTGACTTTATTTTGGGAGCTCTGGAAAGTTATGGAAGGGTTTCAAAATGGGTGAAGGGTGAATATATACAAAAACAATAATGGCACACTTACTATGAACAAAGCAACTCTCAAATGGGCTGATTCTATATATCTCCACCACTTGGAAAGGTAGGTACCATCATTGTCCCTGTTTACAAGTGAAGAAACTGAGACACAGAGGATAAGTGACTTGCCCTAGATCATGCAGCCAGTAAGAGCAGGGCCAGGACTCAGACCACAGCATTCTGGCTCCAAAGCGTCTATTCTTAATGGTGTCACACTGCATTGGACGATCAGACCAGATCAGAATGGCATTTTTAAAAGATCATTCTGGAGCCGGCCCTGATGGCCTGGTGGTTGAAGTTCAGCGGGCTCCACTTCTACAGCCCAGGTTCACTTCCCAGTCATAGAACTAACCCGTCTGTCAGTTGCTATGCTGTGGCAGCAGCTCACATAGAAGAGCTAGAAGGACTTACAACTAGGATATACAACCATGCACTGGGGCTTTGGGAAGGAAAAGAAAGAGAGGAAGATTGGCAACAGATGTTAGCTCAGGGCAAATCTTTCCCTGCAAAAAAATAAAAATAAAAAAGATCATTCTGATTGCCAGCAAGGAGCATTGGGGTGTGGGGCGAGGGGGTGGAGGGCAGGTGGAGTAAGAGTAGAATCTGAGAAGATTAAAACCCAGGTGCCCTGATACCCAGCCTGGTGCTAAAGCAGTTTTCCTTCCTGACTCCTTTAGTCCTCTTCCTGAAAGGAATTCACATTTTAATCTTCTTCCCCCAAGGGATCTGCCAGTCTAAGATCTCAGTTGACGATGATGAAAATGCCAACAAGGACCCTGTCTTCGATCCTGAGCCGGTCATTGCCCACTGCTTCAAGCAGTTCAGGCAGGAGAACTTCCACCTGCCTCAAAGCCGCCGGTGGATCATCATCTCGTCTCAAAAAGAGGATTCACTGCCCGTCCACCCCATGCCCCCACCCGAGGCTCCCCCACAGCCCATCTCCAGCTTCAAACCCCTGGAAGCCGAGGACCTCCGAGAGCAGCCGGAGGACACGAAGACCTGGCTGAGCCGGAGGCTGAAACTTCGGCAGGACCTGGAGTCATTTGGCAACACAGAGAGGTGTCTACAGAACAAGCCCAGCCTCACGCCTTCAGAGGCCAAGGTCTTACAGATGATCCAGAAGGAGCACGAGGCCCAGTCGATGGCCCACGTGACTACTACCAAAGCCACCAAGGTAAGCAGCCCCCTTTGCCAGATGAAGATGCTGAGCGGGTTAGGAGCATGCTGTCATTTCTGTCCCTTGGATTAGGCAGGATGGGGACTGTTCACCCCATTTCACAAAGCAGCAAACAGAAGTTTGGGAGAAGAAGGGGAGGTGAACTTGTTACCTATTGCTGCATGACGAATACCCCAAAGTGACTGGAAGCCACAAATGTTTATCATCTCACTGTTTCTGAGAGTCAGGAATCTGGGAGGAGCTGCGCTGGGTGGCTCTGGCTCAGTCTTTCATCTCAAGATGCTGGTGTGGGCCACAGACACCTGAAGGCTTGACCGGGGCAGGAGGCTCCGCCTCCAGGCTGGCTTGCTCACACAGCTGTTGGCAAGAGGCCTCAGTTCCTCGCCACATGGACCTCTCCACAGGGCTGCTTGAGGGTCGCAGAGTGAACCATCCGAGAGACAGAAGGAGGAAGCTGCAGTGCCTCTTATGACCTCATCTCAGGACATCTCAGTTTCAGAAGATTTAGAGTCACTTCCACCAAATCCTATTTGTCAGAAGCAAGTCATTAAGCACTCTTCACACTCGAGTGGAGGGAATTAGGCTCCATCTTAGAAGGGAGGAGAGTTGAAGAATTTGTGGCTGTATCTTAAAACCACCCTAGAAGGGACAGTGCTTGGCATTCCATGTGTGGGCCATTTTTAAATGCTTACTGTTCATTCATTTGTTCACTGACATAAGTTTGATAAGGGCCTTTATGTGCCAAGCAGGCGCTCACAAGGCTAATGTGCAGATCACAATTGTGAGCTTGGAAGAAAAAGGAGGATCTCCCTTTCTAAAATATGGAAATAGAAGCTCAGTGAGGCCAATAGATTTTCCAGATGCATAGAGAGAGATATGGCAGTCAGTACCAAAAGCTTCATCTTCCAGCTGCTCGCCTCTCTGCCACATTTCCTTGCAATACAAACACTTGAAATTTCTCCCAGTTCAGGTGAAGCTGGGATAAGAGGTCACATAACTTGGGCTTAAACCCAGCTCTGCTATTTCCTAGCTGTACGATCTGGGGCTCAGTTTGCCTCATCTATTAAATTGGGACAACCATTGTGCCTACTTCCTAGGTTTGCTGTGACGTCTAAATGGATTAACTTACATAAGGTGCCTAGGACAGTGCTGGGCATATAGTGGGCAAACTCGATAAATGTCTGCCATTTTTAGTATTATTTCAGTCTCCTTGGTGTCATTTGGGTTGGCCCAAAAACTTTAGAGTCAGTCTTTGGTGTGATCACAGTCAAAACTCAGATTTCATGGATCTAACACAGAATTTCCTGCCAGCAGCACAGCATCTGTGAATGAGCACTGGACTTGGGTTAGGGACCCAACTCTACTGCTTACCTGCTGTGTGACCCTGGGCAAGTCACTTCACTTCTCTGAGCATGTATCCTCATTTGTAAAAAGGGAAAGTAATATCTGATACCGAATTCACAGCATCGTTTATTCATTCAGCAAACAATTACTGCCTACCTGCCTAGGGCCTGGAGCTTTCTTCAGTACAAGAATGGAAGTGGGGGTGTGTAGCTAAATATAACATGGTGTTGCTCTCAAGGTGTTTACATGTTAGTGGGGAAGGCAGACACATCAGATTGATGACTGTAGTTGTTCTGCTCCACGTCCACCTGGGTGAGCGGTGTGGGATAGGTTGCCGAGAGACCAAAGAGAAGACCCAGAGACAGCCAACGAGACATGTGGGTTTATTAGGAGTTACTTACAGGGAAGGTCCAGTGGCGGCCGGCTGGACAGCAACGTGCACCCACTACCATCCCCTGAGAGGAGCTGGCTTAAGTAGGCAGAGGAACAAAGGCTGCACGCTTGCCAAGGGAGATCACCCCTGTATGACCTGCATTCCAAGGACCAGAGACCTCCACACCCCGGACAGCCTCTGTGTTCCTCCAACTGCGAGGGTCTCTGCACTGACTCTCCCACGAGAAAGCTGGATTGGCCAAGCCCAGGACTGTTATTGTGTGTGCGTGAGTGCTGGCGCACAGCCCATACAGTAGCCTCAAGGACACATGGTTTTTAAAGGGGCACGCCAGCTAATGCCCCTGCACCAGTACAGTTTACTACGGGTCATTAATAGAGGTGAGTCCCAAACACTCCGGCAGCACAGACGGGCTAAAAGCTAGGGAGCAGGAAGGCTCTTTGTAAATTGTCATGTGCTGCGCCAGGTAAGGGGGTAGTATTCCAAAATATTCCCAATCCCGGGAGCTGGGGGAGGAGCAGGCTCTGGACAGGTGTGGAGAGAAAGAAGGTGTTCTAGGCAGGAGGGCCAGCAGGAGCACAGGCTGGGAGGTGGCGGAGGCGGGAGCCCCATCTGGCTCCAGGCCGGGGCCCATATTCTGGTGCACTGATCCCAGTGGGAGTATAGTAGGGACTAGTCTGACAAGAGGGCTGTGAATAAGAATGAAACTTTAGTTCTCCTGTTGTCCCAGCCTCCTGTTTCTGATGGGAAAACTGAGGCCCCGAGAAGCAGTCTCCCAGGCGTTCTGTGGCAGAAGGCGGCTGCCCCAGCGTTGCCGGCTCTGATGCTCTCCGCACTCCATCTTGCCGTCTGTTTAGAGCTGCTCAGCCTCTCTCTCCTGTTTTTCTCTAGCTCTGGGATCACGTGCCTTCAGCCTGCCTCCCCTGAACTCTCCCCTCTGTCCCATTCTCTTGCCTCTTTCAGAAGAAAAGCCTCCGACCCCGCCGCCGACAGGTGCCCCAGCTCCAATTGCCCAGGCCCTCCGCCCTGTTGGCCTTGTACTCCTACCTGCACAGCCGCAAGATCAAGATCCTGGAGATGTTTAACAAGGTGGACCGGGGAGAGAACCCGATGGTCTCCAGGGAGGAGTTCATCGTGGCTCTGAAGGCGGTGAGTGCCCCCACTCCCTGCGGGCTGGCCTCAGTGGGGAGGGCGTCCGTGCACCCCCCTCCTCAGGTCCTGGACCAATTGAAAAGTAGACACAGGGAGCTCAAACTATCAGCCTCATTACTTGTAAAGCCAGATTGGAAAATATGGCTTTACCTGTGGCCACATCAGACGCCTAAAATGACCCCTGCTAGGGTCTAACCTTGAAAGGCCCTACCTGAGTGGAAAGTCTGCAGAGCCAACCCCATAAACCAGCCAGTGGCCTGGGGAATCACAATGTTGCCCATAAGACCCCAGAACTGAGCACAGATTGCTGGGCCTTCAATCCTGCCTCTAGAACGTTCTAGAGCTTCTCCAACTGTCAGTGGCATACGAATGACATTAAAATGCAGCTTCTGACTCAGTACCTCTGTGTGAGGCCCAAGATGCTGCATTCTAACAAGCTCCCGGTGATGCCCATGGTCCACAGACCACACTTTCACTGGCTATTCAAAAATTTAGATTAATTACAACTAAATAAAATAGAAAATCCAGTTCCTCAGTCACACCAACCACACTTCAAGTGCTCAGTAGTCACACGTGGTGAGTGGTTCCTCTGTTGGACCACGCAGATGTATAACATTTCCATCATTGCAGAAAGTTCTGTGGATCTAGCAGGTGTCCACTAACCTTGGCCCAGGAGTCAAATCAAGTCAGCCTCCTGGTTTTGTAAATAAAGTTTTATTGGAAGACAGCCACACTCATTTGTTTGTGTATTGTCATGGCCGCTTTCATTCCATGATAGCAGAGTTGAGTAGTGATGACAGAGACCGTATGGCTCACGGAGCCTAAAATATTTACTATCTCACCCTTCCTAGAAAAAGTTTGCTGACCCCTGGTCTGGATGAATTAAGCTTTTATATAAGCACTGGACTTGGGTTTAAACCCTTTAAAAAGAACTCTAGGTGGCTGACTGCTACATATTTTATGGTTTCAAATCATCACTGGTTTTCACACTATCATTTTATGACATGGAATTGTCTGAACAACATTTCAAAGCACTTAAAACAGAGGAGGTGGGGCTAGGCTGGCAAGGCGTTGGCCGTCCTGGCAGGACGTTTGGTTTGCAGCCTGCCCGCCTTGGGGGCTTCTCTTCTCTCCTCAGGTGGGAGTCCCTCTGACCCACCAGGAGGTAGAGGATGTTGTGGTCTATCTCAGCTCTCTGGGGAAGCACAATAGCGTCACCTTGGATATCCTGGCCAGCACCTACCGGCAGTGGTGTTCGACTGAGCAGAGAAATGCCCTGCCCACTACAAGAGAGCGTAGGTATCCCGTCCCCCGCCCCATGCCTCTGCCTCTCCCCCTCTTGGAGCAAGCCTGGTGGAGGCAGCCCTGGCCCACTTCCTGAGTGTGTTCCCAACTTTGGCTTACTGTGGGTGGGCCAAGCCTCTGGAACTTCCAGGCCCAGGGATCAACTAAGGAGTAGATACTCTCTGGAGTGCCCAGCTACTGTGTCCATTCAAAGATGAATGAGGCCCAGCCCTTGTCCTTAATGTAGGATTCTCAAAGGGTGGTCTCAGTCCACCAAAGCCCACCTGAAAGGGTGACCCAAATGGCAAGCCTTTCCATTTGTATGTGGGTCTGAGGCCTTCTTACTATTAATCTATACCTTATTGATAAAAAGGTAACTGAAATTCAGAAACCAGAATTAGCACCTGTTTAGAGTTTACTGGAAAGTTTACTTTGGTATTTTACTATCAGGGATATTAGTAGAGCGGCTGTGAACAGTTGTATAGGTTGTGCACAGCTCAAATTCCATTTGCCAAGCCATGTGCTTGTGGAGCTACATCTGTCCAGACGAAGCACAGAGGCAAATTAGAAATGGACTAGCCATAGCTCTTGCTATGAATTTACTGTACAACACAAGGGTGCATCATGTTTCTTTATAGTTTAGTGCCATTGTTGTTGTAAAAAAACAAAAATTTGAACAGCTGCAGATAAAATTAAAGCCCTGTCTTGACCATCACCCACGATTCCAGAGCCCTCCCCAAATATAACCACATCTTTCTTTTTCTAAATCAAACAAATCTTGCTTTGCCCCCACTCACCAGGTGGGCAGGAATCAAATTTCAGACATGTTTGGGGGCAGTGCTCCTCGTCCTCCCTGTGGTCATGTAAGAGCCCTGGGGAAGTAGTGAGGGGTCTCCTTACATAGGTGAAGATCTGGGAGGGCCCTGGCATTCACGGCCACACTGGGCTGGGTGCTCAGCACCCTCACTCGCTGGTTCTTTTGGAGACAGCAGGCAGCTCCCAGAGAGAGTCCATTCCTCCGTCCCCTGGAGCTTCACCTACAGCGCAGCGCGCAGATTTCCAACCTGTAGCCTCAGCAAGCCCTGGTGCATCACCCCCGGCAGGGTCTCCACCCACCTCAGAGTCCCAGGGAACACGAGTGCCCCTACAGTTGCACGTGTCACCACCCCCACAGTAGTAATCACCCTTCGTGTCCAGCACATCCTCAGGGCTGCCTCGAGCTGGGCATCATTTCCCACCCATGCTCTTTTTGCCTTGTCGTCATAAATTACCAGAGCTCATCCTTGTCCTTGTAGTTGGCTGCAAGTCATTTGGTGAATGATCACAGAGCATCACGATGCATATTTTCAACAAACGTATTGGGAGCCTATTATTTCCCAATAAATAGATTTGAAGCCAAGAGGACGTATTTGCTTGAATGGTGCTATCTCAGGATCATCACTGAGTTCTTTGTTCCTGGAGAGCGGCAGTGGGTAGGGTAAGCGGACTCGGGTATTTCTTTCTTGCCTTGCCTAAAGGGGCAGCAGCATCAAGAGTCTGGGCATCCAGCTCACAAGAGAGAAGGCGGTAGCAGTTGAGGTTGCCCTCTGTGGGCTGGGTAGCTTTACCCACGGCATTGGCTTGATTTATCCTTCAAGTCCCCGGAGCTCAGGGCTACTATTCGCACTTTACAAGAAGGAAGCTGAAGCTCAGAGAGGCTGACCACCTGTCCACAGTCTCAGAACTAGAAGGTGGCAGGGCCAGGATTTCGAGTCAGCCCAGGACAATGGAGGCCTGAACCAGGGCAGGGGCAATGGGATGCTTTCATTCATTCAGATCTTTGTTGAGGACCTAGTATGTGCCGGACACACAGTGGTGAAGAAGCCATTGCCTCCGCCTTCAATGAGCTTCCACGTAAAGGGTCAACCAAAATGGTGTCCAGTAGCATTGGCTGCTTTGAAGACAATGAGACAGAGTGAGGGGGTGGGGTCAGGGGAGGCCTTTCCGAAAAGCAGCCCCTGGAGTTGACAGCTGAGCGGCTGATGAGGAGCCTGTCTGGGGAAGGACACCCTAGGCAGATGCAGCTCCAAAGGCAAAGGCCCTGAGGTGGAAAGTCTTCAGGGACAGAAAACAGTTTGGGTGGCTGGGTGCGGTGAGCGAGGGGCGTGCTGGAGGAGACGGGTCAGGTGGATGGTCGGCTGAGGCCAGGTCCTGCAGGGCCTTGCAGACCAGCGAGAGGATTCTGAGTGCTGTGGGAAGCCAGAAGAGAGTTTTAAGCAGAGGAATGAGGTGATCTGGTTTACATTTTTTGAAAGTCCTATTTACTGTTTGGAGGAAACAAGACTCTAGAAGAGGAGAATGGCAAGAGGAAGGCTGGGTCCGTGGTGGAGGTGAGGGAGGCCATAGCGGAGCTGGAGAGAAGGGACACCTTCAAGGTACAGCTCAGATGGCACTGACCAGACATGCAGGGAGGGACCAGAGGGATGGCCTGTGCCTGTTCGGTGACATTGGGTAACTGCTTGACGGATTCCATGGCTGGGCACACTCTCAGTCCCTCCTTCTTTGTCTCTTTCCTGTGACCCTAGATTATAGATCTGCTAAGAACAGAGTTTCCCCACAGAGTCTGTCCAAGAAGCAGAAGGTGAGTTTAGTCCCAGAGCCTCCCAAGATGGATCTACTGACTGTGCCAGTAGTCGACACCCAGAAGGAGGCGCGGCCCATGACCCTAGAGGAGATGGAGGACGTTGGCAAGCGATACCGTGAGCGGAAGCGGAAGAACAAGGTACTCCCGGCCGATGAGGGAGGGCATGGGGCTTGGCAATTGGACAGGCTTGGGTTCAAGTCTGCTGCCCCTGCTCCACCTTCTAGCTGGGAGAACTCTTGGGAGCAGGCTTCTCTCTGTTCCCTCATCTGTTCCTTCATCCGAATAATAAAAACAATACCTCCCTCACAAGGTTTCTGTGAAGATGAAATGAGATATTGTTTCTGAAAGTATAGAGCTCTCCTCCTCCCATTCTTTAATTACGACTTTGCATCCTGACACCGGGGGCGCAGTCTTCATCACGGCTGGAATCCAAGGGCCTGGCAGGGGGCCTGGCCCTGAGTAGGCGCTCCAGAAATGCATGACTAGTGAAGGAAGGAAGAACCGATGGTGCGAATTAATTCCTCCAATAAGTGTTTGTTGAGAGCTTGTGATGTGCCTGGCACTCTTCTAGGTGCTGCCGAGGACAAAACACCCCTGCCCTCAAGAAGCTGAGACTAGTCAGGGAGGCAGACAATATTAATATAATACTATATATAAATACATATGTTTATATTATATATATGAATACATAATAGATGTTAGGTATTGCTAAGTGCTATATCAACTAAGATCTGATTCAGTTGCAACGACAAGAAAACCCACAATGTTAGAGCGGGATTGGCAAACTTTTCCTGTAAAGAGCCAGTTCATCGGTCACTCAGGGAGCGGAAAGGCCCCTCTGCTCACTTCCTGCATGTCTGGTCAGTGCCATCTGAGATGTACCTGGAAGGTGTCCCTTCTCTCCGGCTCCACTATGGCCTCCCAGTGCAGGCTGCCTCCTCCATCACCTGCAGTGTGGACCTAAAACTTTCCTTGTAAATGTCTGAGGTGTTTTGGGCCGTATTGTCTCTGTTGTAACTACTTGACTCTGCCATTGTAGCACCAGAGCAGCTCCAGACAATACCTAAATGATGAGTGTTGCTGTATTCCAATAAAACTTTATTTATAAGAAATACACGGGTGGGCCAGATTTGGCCTATAAGCTGTACTTCACTGCTTCTGGTGTTAGAAGCTTGAAAAGGATAGATTTTTCTTTCCTTTGTAAATAAATAAATAAGAAGGCCAAAAGTGGCTACACACTCCTCAGCCCTCTCCTACGTTGCTCTGCCATCCTTAACGCGTGGCTTCCACCTCATAGTCACAGAGGGCTGCACCTAATTTAAATTCCCATGCAGCCAAACGCTTGAATGTGAGGTTTCAGTAGGATGCCTCTAGGGCTTCTACACTGTACTGTACCGTATATATTATCCAATCACGTGTGCATCCGTGTACAAGGCTGTGCACATGGAACTGCATCACTGACCATTCAGGTGCTCTTCAGGGCTAACCTTGACCATGTGTGATTTTTCTCCCGAGTCACTGACTTCAGAACCTGAACTTCGGTCCCACGGTGCATGCTTTGCTGTTGCCCATTCTGGCGGCCTCCTGGGGAGAGGTAGATGAGGCTCTCCATCTGCCTTCCAGCCAGGAGGAAAGAGATAAGGCGGAGAGAAGTGTGTGCCATCCCCTATTCTCTTTGCAGCTCAGGATCCCCCCCATCGAGTACGCGGAGCGGTGCCGCCTGGTGCGCAGTGGGAACAAGTACTTTGACAAGCACTGCCTCCCATCCACCATCCAGGGGGAGATGAACGAGTTCATCAACATATCCCGCAGGGACAGCTTTCTGGTCTACCTGCAGTGCTCGAAGCTCTGTGAGTACTACGGCCTCCCGCTGACGGAGGACATCCTGGTGAAAGGTAAGGGTCTTGGTGGCTGGCCCTTGGAAGGATGCCTGGGGGGCCCAGAGCCCGGCCAAGGGTGGTGTCCACCTGAGGCTTGTCCTTCCCCGGTGATGTGCACCTAATCAAGCTGCTATGGCCTGTGGTGGGGACACTGGGAAGAAGGAGGGGAACAAGGGGAGGAACAGCCCAGCCTGTTTTGCTGTTAGATGAGATTTCTAATCTTGGAGGTCCACAGGCTCCATAGGCCTGGAGGTCTGGGTTCCCCAGCTGAGCTTGGTCAGCTGGCATTCTAGAGCAGGAAGCTCCAAGGATAGGAGTTTTGGGTGAGGGAGCCCTGAGGTTGAGCATAAAGGAACAATGCCAATTTCAGAGGGTGATTTGATAGAAGCGGTTTATTGGGCATTTCCGAAACCACCTCCCTGGGCCAGGTGTGTTTCTTGATTCTTCGGCAACACTGAGGTAGGAATGTACCAGGAGACACTTTCTGCTGAGGCCCTTTGCTGTCTGCTCAGACAACAGGACTCAACCCTGAGATTTCCACACTCTGCTTGGGGGAAGAATTGTGTTTTCATATATCCAAGCAGATCTCAACCCTCCACATCTCTGGGTAGAGTGTGTGCTTCTGAGAGATGGGGGTGAGGGAGTGCCCAGCCCTCGATGACCACGTAGCAATGCTGGCATCCCAGGGTTATGAATTTATAAATTTAATGGGCAGGTCCCTTTCTGTGCTTTTTTTCTTTTTAAAGATTTTATTTTTTTCCTTTTTCTCCCCAAAGCCCCCCGGTACATAGTTGTATATTCTTCGTTGTGGGTCCTTCTAGTTGTGGCATGTGGGACGCTGCCTCAGCGTGGTTTGATGAGCAGTGCCATGTCCACGCCCAGGATTCGAACCAACGAAACACGGGGCCGCCTGCAGCGGAGCACGCGAACTTAGCCACTCGGCCACGGGGCCAGCCCCCCCTTTCTGTGCTTTAAAAACATGAAAGAGCAAGCTGCACTTGAGGGAAGAGGTTTTCCTAGGAACTTTCCAGGAAGGAACTGTGGCCATACTGGGAAATGTGGCTTTTTGAGAAAGTACAGAGAGTGGTGTGACTTACCTGAGAACAAGAGTTAGCAGTCACGATTATTTCCATCTTTTTCCCAAGAGGGAGGGAAACAAGTGCTAAACGTATAGGGCCTTGGGCCTTGTATTAGTCAGCTAGGGCTGCGTAACAAAATACCACAGACTGGGTGGCTTAAACAACAGACATTTATATTCTCACAGTTCTGAAGGCTGGAAGTCCAGAGCGAGATGTCAGCAGCGTTGGTTTCCGCTGAGGCCTCTCTCCTTGGCCTACTGGTGGCTGCCTTCTTGCTACCTATTCACATGGTCTTTTCAGTGTACACACATATACCTGGTGTCTCTCTGTGTCTGCAAATTTCCTCTTATAAGGACACCAATCAGATTGGACTTGGACCCACTCTAACAGCCTCATTTCAGTTTGATCACCTCTTGAAAGGCCACATCTCCAAATACAAATTCTGAGATTCTGGGAGTTATGGCTTCAACATGTGAATCTGTGAGAAAAGAATTCAGCCCCAACAGTCTGTACAGGGGGATGTGGCCAAGGGCCTTCAGGAACACAGGCCAACCAGCCTAAATGATCATTGCCGCCCGCACCTGCTGCACACCCCTCACTTGGGTGACCGCTTGCTGCCCACCTGGGCCAGGAGGGGATCCTGCAGCTCTGGACGCTGACTTTTCACCAAGTCATCCTTTCTTCCTCCTTCCTCCTTCCCTGCTTGTTTCCATGCCCTGGTCTTGGCTAGTGGTGGAACTGCAGTGGTGTCTTATAACACATAGGCAGGCTTGCCTGGCACCCCCACTGCTCCTGTGGGTTAGGTCTTTCCTCTGGATGTGCCCCCTCTGTCCCCCTCAGAATATCGAGCCACTACTGATTCTCTCCACCATGGCTTTTGCCAGCTCCTGGGTCCGTTCATGGGTGAGCTTCACCTTCTGTAGGATCTCACATTCATGGGCACACAGGAGCATCCGTGGGTGGGCTTCCTTTTGCTTCTGATTGGTCTGGATGGAAAACACTCTAGTCCACCGCTGTCCTGGCCACTATCCATTGGCTGTCTTTATGATAGATGCCTGATCTGCTGTGGGCAAAGAAACACAAACATCAGGTTCCCAGGTCTGTGTTCTAGACTAGAGCTTGAGGGGCTCCAAATCCAGGCCTCAAGCTCATGGACCAGAATTCTAGAACATCAAGGCATTTCCCCTTTCCCCAGTGAATATAGCTTTATTGTTTTTCTCCCCCTTCTTTTATAGATAATACTTGGACACTTAATTTTTTTTCTTTTTTTTCTGAAGAAGATTCGCCCTGAGCTAACATCTGTGCCAATCTTCCTCTATTTTTGTCTGTGGGTTGCTGCCATAGCATGGCCTCCAATGAGTCGTGTAGGTCTGCACCCAGGAACCAAACCCAGGCCACCAAAGTGGAGTGCACCAAACTAACCCACTAGGCCACAGGGCTGTCCCCCTTAAATTTTTTTAAAGACATAAAAATAAAAATCCCCCCAGCCTGAGTTGACCACTGTTAATATTTTAGTGATCATTCCTTCACAAACCTCTTTTTCTTTTCCATTTACACAAAATTATTTAAGTCATTTTAAAAAATCATGTATATATATATATTTTAAAAGGTGGTTAAAAAAATCACGTCTACCTTTTTAAAATGTTGATGTTGCACAGCTCTCCCTCCCCTCTCCTTTCTTCTCATCTGCACAGTCCCTGCCCTCCCCCCAAAGAACCAACATGAATAACCTGGAGTGTAACCTTCCATCACCTTTTCTAGAACATGAGCTCTTCGTGTGTCACCATCTTAGGACAAGCACTGCTCAATAGTTGCAGGAAGATGGAAACTTTGGCCCAGTGTTCCTTCTATTCTGCAGTTCTTAGAAACTTCTCCCAAGGATATCTGTGAGACTGATTCTAGACAGGGAGGAAACTGCCATCAACTAGGTCTGAGTTAACCTAGTGGAGTCTTGGGTGCATCCTCCACTCCTCCTTCAGGGACTCCTGACCAGGATGCCCTCTGCAGGGCTGTGGTGCAGGATGGTGCCTGCTCCGTCCTTATTGCACCCAGGCCTCCAGGCCTTTGCCGACCTGGTTGTAAAGAAGCTCCCTCCTCTGTAGTCCACTTAGCAGTACTGTACCAACCCCGTTTCCTCATATCACACTATAGTTACATGCCATGTCCCATTGGGGGAAGATAGGGATAGAGTCTAAGGGACCCTCTGCACTATTTTTGCAACTTCCTGTGAATCTGCAATCACTTAAAATAGAAAGTTTAAAAAAATGTATATAAGAAAAAAATCTTTTCAAACAAAAATGTGAATTTATTTTTTTAAAAAAGAGCCCCCATTTGCCCCAAAACCTCAGGGAGGGGAAGGGTTTTGGGCTGACAGAACGCATTTCTCTTGCTGCACACAGCCCTGCTGTACCCAGGAGACAAGATCATTTTCTGGAAGGATCAGGTGCTCCCACTCCGGCAGCCAGGAGGCTACTACTCAGACTGGAAGATCTTCGGTCCGAATCTGGCCCTGCTCAGGTCCCAGGGCTCCAGGGCACCTGTGGTTAAGAAGACTGACAAGCTGAGTGTCAAACCCCCTTCTCCCATGCTATTTGCTCCTGCCCCACTGCTGTCCCTTCACAGGGGCTGGGATGCTGACATATTTGGGGTGTCATGTTGTGCCAGTGTCTGTTTCCTAACCTGGCATGTCCAACCCAACTGGTCAGCACGGACTAGCCAGTCCCCAGTGTCACCCCTGGCACATGTCTCAGGATGGTGGCCTCCTTGCCTCAGCGCCCCCACCGCTACCCTCGTAACCAATTCCTACATGATCTCAAGCTCTCTGGAAAATGTTAAAAAGAGGGCCTCCTTAGAGAAACAGAGGAGGCCCGTTCACAGATCATGGGCCAGGTGTCAGGGGCCCTGCAGAGGTCAGTGGTGGCAGCCCCTGCCTTCTCTGGCAAGAGGCAGTCTTGCAGCCCCTAGGAGGAGAAAAGAACTTTGCACTGGCCTGTCCCTGACCCTCAGATGAACCTGAGTCCTCTCTAAGAATACGCCTTTCTTTGGAAGGAGATGACCCATGGGCAGGTTATGAGCCAGCATCCATGGGTGACTGCAGGTTAGAGAATAGGTGGCATCCCTGTGGGGGATGGGGCCAGCGTGGGAGGAGGAGGGCACAGCTGACCGGATACCTTGAGTGGAGAGGGGCCCAGGACCTGCCGGCTGCCCACTGGGGTAGCTTGACCAGAATGGCCGGGGTGGGACACAGCAGAGCCAAGTGGAAATCAGACAGGCCAAGGGTTAAATGGACAAGTTACTTCACTCTCTGAGCCTCAGCATCTTCATCTGTAAAATGAGCATAACAGCTCCTAACATACACAATGAGGACTAGATGAGAAAGGCATGTAAACGGCACGGGTGTTGGCAGATAGTTGGCACTTGAGCAGTGATTGCTCTTGTTTCACCCTGCCCCATCAGAATGTTCTCAAGTGCAGGAGTGGACCTGGGTGTGCAGGTGGGGCCTATCCACAACTCTGGTTGGGAAGAACCGAGCATGAGCCAGGCAGGTGGTAGCCTAGAGGGCCCTTTCTGATCACTTAGTGATTGCCTTCCAGCCCCTGGGTGGCTGGCACCAATTCCTGAACCATGAAACCTAGGAAGTGAGCAGGAACCTGAGAAAGGGGGTCTTGTCCATGCTTAAGTAGGCCACAGCTATAAAGGATAAAGAGAGGTCCCCTAGGGCAGGGATGGACATTAGTTTCATCTTGCTACTTAGACTGTTGTGAAAGATTCTGATGTCAGATGCAGGCTTGCTGGGAAAGAGTGCTGTGGTTGATTAGGATGTCTGCCAGGGCCAAGGTTTGGGCAATTAGTTTTTACTTCAAGGCTAGATTTGGCCCTGGCAGGGGAAGTGGAGGTCAGGGGCACCAAAACTATTCAGATTATTGAGCATCTCTCATAACTATCCCAGGAGGTCTCTGTTCTGGGAAATGAGAAAGCTGAGGCTCCAAAAGGGGAGGTGACTTGCCAAAGTCACCCAGCCAGCCAGGTTATGAGCCAGATCTGGATGGCCCAAGCCCACTGTGTATTCCACTGGAGCATGGGGGGACAGAGTTGGGGCCCCCCAGGTAGAAGAAATTCTCCTCTCAGAGCTCTGATTTGGAATCAGAGATGGGCCCCCACCCTATTCCCTGAGGCCCCATTAACCTGGATTTCCCCTCTCCTGACAAGATACCTCTTTCTCTTCTCCTCTAGGAAAATGCCAAAGGAAATAAAGAAAATACAGTTTAAGGAGTTTGATGAATTCATCAGGTCTGTAGCGATCCCCTAACTCTGGAAAAGGGAGGGCAGGAGTGGGGTGCCAGGGACTCTGCATGTTGCATGGTGCTCCTAGCACAGCATCTGGGACTCAGCACCCAGGAGCTGAGAGGCTGTCACACAACGCTTAGAGTGCCAGGTAGACACTGCTCTGGGTGTTTTCCACGTGTTAACTCATGTAAATCCTCTCAACAACCCTATGAAGTTACTTTTAGCATACCCATTTTATAAAAGAGGAAACTGAGGTGCAGAAAAGTTAACTATCGTGCTCAGAGTCACACATCTATTAAGTGGTGGAGCAGGGATTTGAACCCAGCTATGCTAGCTCCAGAGGCTGTACTCTGAACACCACATTAAAACGCCTCTAGAGAACAGATGGTGTACACTTAAGGGTTTGGGTTTTAGAGCAGCAGATTGGAAGTCAAGCCTGCACTCTGCCAGTTGCTCACTGTGTGACCTTGGGGAGATGGCCTAGCTCACTAAGCCTCCGGGTTCTCACTGGTAAGGTAGACAGGAAAGCAGAACCTACCACGTGGAACTGTAGGGAAGACTGAGATGCTGACGTGCTCAGCACAGTTCTACACCTCCACTCTGGTCACAGTTGGTTTGCTCTACCGAGAAGAAGCCTGGCCCTGGCCTGTCTGCCCTGATGACCTTCCCTGTGTCTTCTCCTTTCCCAGGAAGCTGAAGCCGAAAAGGCCCAGTGGTCTGCAGCGGACCCACCCCAATTTCTTCTGGCCAGGTCACCTCCTGGACAAGCTGCAGCTCTACTTGCCTACTGTGACCATGGACAGGAGCTTGGTGCTCTTCAGTTGTGTCCAACACCAGCCCCATGTCTACTCAGCCACCTACCACCCCAACCACTGGTGGCCCATTAGGAACAAGCACTACATGACCTGTGCCAATTACGATGCCCCCAAGGTCTACTACATCAGCTAGAGTGGCCCAGGTGTTGCTGGACCTAGCCATCCTGGGGCAGGGGGACAGTGCAGCTAGCAGCCCAAAGCCATAGACACAGGGGAAGTGTCAAAGACCCAGATAAAAGAAATCATTTCAGTGGGATGGACTGGGGCCAACTCTCCCCAGACCAAAAGTGTCCCATGTCTCAGAGAGCAAATGTGTCCAGGGAAAGATATGTAGTTTTTGAGTGTTTCCCTCTCCTGACCTCTGCCCTTTTGAAATAAACCAAGGTGGAGTTTTCTTCATGTCACCTGTGATCCAGCTCATGTGATTTCTTGCTCGGGAGCTGTGGCCAGAAGGGTGTTTGGAAAGCTGGGGTCCTGAGCTGGAGGAATACAGCAAGTACATCCCCTGTGATGTTGACAGGGATGCCGGCATGGCACTTCCAGCCTCTCACCCTGGGATCTCAGGACCCAGAGAGAAGCAGGAGGCAGAGTGGGTACCCCTGTGCCTTCCTCTGTGAAATAAGTTGGTAGCATGTTCCTCATACCCCAGAGAATGAGCCGTTTGGGTCACCACTTCCAATCTCTTGGGTCCTTCACGATGGGAAGCATGCTCTCTGGTTCATGAGCCCTTCAGCTGATTCACCCACCTGACCTGTCAAGGCCTTTTCCTTCATAACACACATCATGTGGGCTGCTATTTGCACAGCGCTTCCATGCTCTGCATCCCATCTGACTTCCCACAGGCCCGGGGATAAGCGGGGTCCGTGAGGTGGGGTACAGTCACAGACACAATGGGGCTTTAGTCTCAGTCCTACTGTTTGCCAGCTGTGTGACCTCAGACGAGACATTTCACGCTTCACCTCCCTGGGTCTCCTCAAACTCCCCTTCCCTTCACAGTCAAAATCTCATGGAGTTGTCAACACTCGCTTCCTTCCCTTCTCACTTCTCATTCAGTCAACAACACAATCCCATTTAGCTTCTGTCCCCATCTGGCTCTGGGAACTACTCTGTCAAGATCACTGATTACATCTGTGTTATGTTCGAGCTGTGGAATCAAGGGACGTTTTCTGTCTCCTGAAATTAGATTTTCACAATAATCTTAAAAACAAAAGTTAAGCAAAACAAACCAAGAGCAACAATATAGATAGTTTAGCCTAATGGTTAGAAGTGTGGATTTTTGCAGTCAAATCTCCAAAATTCATTCTCTACATATGTAAAATAGGGAAAATAATAGAACCACCTGATAGAATCGTGGGAAGGAGAGTAAATCCCTTTGGATGACAGCCGTTGTACTCATTGCTATTTATAAATTCACGTGAGGGAATTATTAGGAAGTCTTTGTTTTTTCCCTCTTGGCCACTAAGAGGTGCGCTTTAGACAGAAGAAACGCGGGCGGAAATACTCTAACATCTGGCTTATCCTCCGAAGGAGCGGCTTCAGCTTCTGGCGGAAGTGGATGCCCGCCACCAGGTCTTGGAAGCTCAGAAAGAACTCCAAATTTTCTATGGAGTCCCAACGGCAGGTATGAAGAACTTTCAATACTACTCCTAGATATTAATGTCTAGGAAAACACAGGTAGCCTTCGGCTTTTTTTTCAGTATTATTTCTCTGACATGTCTTTATTTTCTCTGAAGGATCAAGAGCCGGAAGTGCTCGCCTTTTCCCTGCCAGGACCCTAAGGTTAAGTCCCGTCAGCCCTCGCGAGCCACCTTCCCATCTCTTCCTCGGCGCTCCCTACGGAGGTGGCAGCCATCTACTCGGTAAGTCTTAATCGTTGGCCATCCGCGTCTCTGCGGTCTCCGTCTGGTCCCATCGCTCCCTGGTGAGGAGGTCTGTGCTTCCGAGCGGTCGTCTCTGTGGACGTTGTCCTTGTCGGCTGGCTGGAGCGCGTACAGGAGCAGAGCGAAGCGGCCCCGCGGGTGATGGAAGTGTGGTTCCCTGGGCTCTTTGCCCTCCTACGGAGGCCGCCTGGGGTCAGTCAGACCTGCTGACCGCTTGTTTGAGCCCCGAGGGCGAGGGCGCATGTTGGGGCCGTATTAACGGGGCTGAGAAGCGGCCGGGGGAGGTCCGGCCTGACGGCCCGGGCTCGAATCGTGGGATCCCGTCGCCTGGCGATGTCCGCCCATGTGTATCTATTTCCGCTTCCCGACGCTGCTTCCCTCCCAGTTTCTGGCCTTGCGGTTCCTGTTGCGGCGGGATCGCCAGGGAAAAAAAAAACAAACCAGCTGCGAGTCGACTCGTTCAGTTAACGAGTTCCGATAGGGGGTCAGGATCTCTGGGAATACGGAACTGCGGCCTTGTTTTCGAGGAGATGGTACCGGGGGCGGAGGGAGTCTTTCGTTAATGTAATGCATGTGCATTGAGTACCTACTGTGAGCCGAAGAAAGAAAGCGAAGGCTGTGAAGAGAGCAAAAAGTGTGCTGCAGTAGGAAAAAAGAGGGTAGCTGGGAAGACCACCTGGAAGAGGGTAACTTTTCAGTTGGTGCTCAGGTGATCTCCAGGTAGAACAGTATGTGCGCAGACGTAGGGGCATTTTAAAAGGACGACGTGGTTTCGTCTAGCTTTTGAGATACTGCAGAGCTGCTGCGCCCGCGGGGCGTTACAGGTTTCTCTTTACTGAGCCGCCCGGTCCGGGCCCTGCAGGCCTTGAGAGTGCAGTATCTCCATTTCACAGGTGAGAAAACAGACTCAGGTTCTTGTAGATTCCCCGAGGCCCGCTGGACCATCTCGGGGGTGGGACACGCTGTGGAGTGCCATTTGCTGCCCCTGCAAGCTAAGAACGTTTTGGGGTCAGTTTGTTTGAGGTCAGCTGTTGGCGTTCTTTCTTAGCTTTGAGTGGGTGAGGTGATCCCTAACCTCCCAGGATCGCGTCTGGAGAGTGGCTAGTATTCTGCCAGCTTCGGAGACGGGAGGGAAAGCAAGCCTGGCAGAGGCACCCATTCCATTCCTAGCTTGCTCAGTAGCTGGTGATTGGAAGACACTCTGCAACAATGTTGAAGCCCTGGGCCCGAAAGCTGCCTTCCCGGACTCTAATTTGACACAGTCTGTGCCTCTTTCTTGAAGGCGTCATGGCTGCCCTCAGACCCCTCGTGAAGCCCAAGATCGTCAAAAAGAGGACCAAGAAGTTCATTCGGCACCAGTCAGACCGATATGTCAAAATTAAGGTACATGCTCTTGGGACGGGGTGAAGAAAGGCCTTCTTAAATGGGCTGTTGGATTTCTGACATCATCTCGTGGGAACATTGCCTTGGGCAGATGAACCGATCTGTGGTTGGTGCACAGGCATTGTGTAGAAACCCAGGTCTCCCAGTGTGCTTTACTGGCACTCAGTCTTTTGATGTGTAAATTGAAATTGAAAAGGAACAGCTATTTTGAGGTGTCTAGAGACTTAACGATTGTATCATATTTCGGGTGGTGGTCTGACAGTATGAGAGGTGGATAATCCTTATTTTATAGATGAGAAAACTTAGGTCTTAAGTGCAATGTCAAAACCTGTGCTCGGGTTGCTGTAGTCTGCTTTGGCGGCCCAGGGTTTTGCTGGTTCAAATCCTGGGCGTGGACATGGCACCGCTCATCAGGTTATGCTGATGCGGTGTCCCACATGCCACAACTAGAAGGATCCACGACTGAAAATACACAAGTATGTACCGGGGGGGCTTTGGGAGGAAAAGAAAACATAAAATCTTTAAAAACAAAAAACACCCCGTGCTCTTCATCTTACTGTATACATAATTCCCTCACATTCCACGGGTAAAGGGAAAGTCTGCTTTTCCTTTGCTTAGGAGGAGTGTGGGTGTGCATCTGTACTCCCGGTGGTCAAATGCAGGAGCCTCTATTTATTTTTTTCCACCCAAAGAATATAAAGAAGTAGTGAAATCCTGTTACCCAGAGAAGACTACTATTTGGCATATTTCCTTTACATTTAGTCCCGTTTTTCCTACAAAAGGAAGAGTTGGCAGTCTGCACAGACAGTGACCCTCCTGTGTTTTCTTTCAGCGTAACTGGCGGAAACCCAGAGGCATTGACAATAGGGTGCGCAGAAGATTCAAGGGCCAGATATTGATGCCCAACATTGGTTATGGGAGCAATAAGAAAACGAAGCACATGCTGCCCAGTGGCTTCCGGAAGTTCCTGGTCCACAATGTCAAGGAGCTTGAAGTGCTGCTCATGTGCAACAAGTGAGTTGGGTCCCACTGGGTTCAAGTGTCAGACGTCTACATCTGTGTGAGCATTTTTGGCAGGCATTCTAGACCTTTTAGAATGCTTTTGGAGGAGTTGTATGTCCTCCCAGGAGCTTAGAGAATGCTTGTTGGGGACTTAAAAATGTTTCTTTTGCTGGGGTGGGGAGGATGGGATAGGACTTGTCCTGAAAAGCAGAGGCCCAAGACTTGGAAAGAGAAGGACTTTGCTTGACAGTACAAACACTGCAGTATCCCGCTGGCTGTCATTTCCAGAACATTGCTTTATTTATGTGGGAGGTAGTGGGGAGAACACACTTAGCCCCAGAGCTAAGGGGTGCTGCACGCGGGGGCCGCGGGCGTCTTCAGAGGCCTGCAGGGATGGACGGGTTGCTGCATGATTTAGGGCTCAGTGTGATCTGAGGTGGAGAAGAGGAGGGCTTTGTTTGCAGGCGCACCGGCAGTTCACAGGGTTACTTCCAAGTGTGTTGAGAAAGTTAGACACTTGGTGAGCTCTGTAAGAGACATTTTTGGTCTGCTTAGGCCACAACTGGAGCAGTGGGCTGAGAAAAGATTTCTCAAGGCAAGTGATTTAGACACTTTGAATCTGGATTGGAGGGAATGGTATTTTTTGGTTAAGCAGAGGACACTTTACCTTCTTCCCTTCCTGTTAAACAAAAGCTAAAAACCTGTGGGTGTGTGTTTTTAAGCAAATTAGTAAGGATATGGACAGAGGGTGACTAACTAGTAACATCTGGGCATGTGTGTGTTAGAAAGATCTTTTATCTAGAGTGATTGTGGACACAAATAATAAAAATGAATGAAACTTTTATTCTCACCTTTGGTTGAGTTTCTACGTTGGAAATTTAACCAGGCATTGAAATGCTGGCAATTTTATTTAGAAAAGGTGAGCATAGGAATTAATAGTGGATCTCCAAACCGCAGTAAACAGGTTGATAGAGAATTATGACAGAAAGATGCAATTTAATACCTTTTGTGTGGTAAAAATGATTACCATGCAAAAATGTTGCTGGTTGTCATAAAGATGCGTTTTTGTTGTTGTTGTTGTTGTTTTGTGTTTTTTTTTGTGTGCTGAGGAAGATTATCTCTGAGCTGACAACTGTGCCAGTTTTCCTCTCGTCTCTTTTGTATGCGGGTTGCTGCCACAGCATGGCCACGTGTAGGTCTGTGCCTGGCATCTGAACCCACAAACCCAGGCCCTGAAGCAGAGTGTGTCAAATTTAACCACTACACTTCAGGGCTGGCGCAAGATACTCTTAATAGCAGCTTGGCAGTTTGTAACAAGAGCCATAGAAATACTCTGAATCTGTGCCTTTTAATTCACAAGTTCATCATTTTGTGGCATTTATTCTTAAATAAAAGCAGAGAAACTTTATAAGCTGATCATTGTAGCAGTAACTGAACAATTGAAAATATTGGTGAATGGTGAGAGTACAAGCACTGGGTGGAATGTTATGCATATATGAAAAATGATTGTCATGTATGGAAAATGCCCATGCAGGGGAAAGTATTAAAAGTGATAGGTACAGTGTGATTGTGATTTTTAAATACACATGGATAAGGACCTGAGTTTTTGAAAAATGAAGAAAACATGAAAACTGGGGCAGGCTCCATGGTGTAGTGCTTGGGTTCGGCATGCTCGGCTTCAGCAGCCCAGGTTCGCAAGTTCGGATCCCGGGCTTGGAGCCCTACCACTTGTCAGCAATGCTGTGCTGGTGACGCACATACAAAGGGGAGGAAGGTTGGCACAGACGATAGCTCAGACCTAATCTTCCTGAGCAAAAAAAAGGCACAAAAAAACATGAAAACTAATACAACTTAAGTCTTAAAGATGATGGGAACATTTTAAAATACAGCTACTTTGAGCTTGAATGGACTTCTTTATATAAAATAAGAAAATTCTTTGGATTTGCTTGTTTCTAGATGTTAAAATATTTTCCTGCAGAGCTCTTGAACTGTAGATGCCCACTGCCTGTCGTCTTTTCGCTGAAATTCCTCCAGGGGTAGAGTGTTGTCTTAATCCACTGTTGGTGGCTTCACAAATCACCTCCTTACTGAACTGTGCTCATTAGGCTGGTTTGTCATCAAACTGGGGCATGGTGTGGCTGTAATGAATGAGTTAGAACAGGATCTGGCACACAGGGACTCAGGAAATGTTAGGTGTTGATACTCACTGGGTAACTTTAGGCAGTGTTACTCCTCAACTTGAATTTTGTCCACAGCAGTCAAAATAAGACGTTTGTGGTCTGAGCCAGGGAGCCCTTGGCTGAATCAGATTGTTGGATTCTGCTCTGGATTGTCTGCAGAGTGTTCTAGAACTTCACGGGCAAGTCTGAGACTGCCCTGAGTGGGGCAGATTGGCCGGAAGGACTGAGGGAGGGAGAACCTTGGAACCTGGAGTTGGGCTGGGCTATCCTGGCCCTGTCTGGTACTTAAGACGTGACTTAGGGATTCACTTGCACCTCTGTGGGCCTTGGTTTCCTTGTCTGTAAAATGGACGCACTGCCTGGATTACAAGGCTGCTGCGAGGACTGAATGAGAGGGGACGAAGAGTGTGCTTTTTGTCACTACCAGGGAACACTTCAAGAGCCGTGCTGCTGGTACCATGGGATTAGGAGTTGTGATTTGGGGGCATGCCGGTCTTGTTCAGCAGCCATTTACCAGCACCCTCTCTGCTCAGTACTGTGGCTCTGGAGGTGAAGTGACTGAAGCCGTTGCCTTCCCAGTGGTACACAGGAGTGTGTGTGTTCCAGGCTGGCTTGCTCCTTACTCACTCACTGATTCTCTTCCAGATCGTACTGTGCTGAGATTGCTCACAATGTCTCCTCCAAGAACCGCAAAGCCATCGTGGAAAGAGCAGCCCAGCTGGCCATCAGAATCACCAATCCCAATGCCAGGCTGCGCAGCGAAGAAAACGAATAGACGACAGCTCGTGTGCGCATTGTATTTGTGTTAATAAAACCATGAAACTCTGCCGTCTGGCAATTCACCCGTGTTTTACTCTTCAGTTTCATACTTTGACAGCCTGTCACAGAGATTGGTCTTATGCCTGTTAGTACCCTGGAATCTTAGATCTGGAAGGAGTTCGTGAAGGTTGCTCCATCCTTCACAGGGCACAGACCTCAGGTGCCCAGACCAGCCTTGGTCTGCTCCAGCTGGGGCGAGGGGAGGGGAAGGCTTGGCCCTGAGATGAGGGTGGGTTCTGAGACCCCTGATTAAAGGACCTCGCAGCTCGGAGCAAGTCGTCATTCTTAGCCTCAGTGTGTAAAGCTGGGTAATGGTTACCCTCTGTGGTTCTTGTGAAGATTGAGAACACGTACATGAAAGGATCTGGATGGATTTTTTCTTAATCCCTTAATGCTTGCTTGGTGCTGGAATAGCACCCTATAGTTTATGTCCAAAAATGTACAACAGGATGACACACTCATCGCCCCACTACGGAAGAGCAGCCTCGGACGACTGGAGTATCTTCAGTCTCCCTCATGGTACCCGCCCCCAACTCGCTGCTTGCGGGCTGAGTTAACAGCGGGTTCTGAAGCTGTGGGGTCCTTCACTGGTGACAATCAGGCCTGTATGCTGGAACTCAGGATTTGACAAGCAAGCTCCATTTTAAAGTACAGCCCTAGAACTCAGGCAACAACAGCTAGAGTTTCGCTTTTAATTAATTATAACTGCTTTTCCAAGAAGTGGTATTAAGTGGCAGTGTAGGTCACATGGGGTATGGCATGTGGGCTCTAGTACGGGACAGATGTTTATGGGGTGTTTTTGTTTGCACCATCCTGGTCAAGTGAGCAGAAATACTATACTGAAGATAAATTTCTTGGTGTGCTAGCCATGATTGGGTGTAAGTCCCTTAGTTCCAGGAGATAAATGTCTTCCAGGGTGATTGCCTCCTATTCCAAACCTAGGCTGAACACTTGGTGAGTAAATGCTGGTCATTTCCATGATTTCTTTAAATTGACTTGGGAAGGATACTAACAGTGGTCTATTGAGTGGAGGAATTGTGCAGAGAACACGGTGACAATTCAGAATCTCCTTTATTCTGGGACAGCACAGAAAATTCTTTGGCCTGTCGCTTAATATTTCTGTGTCCTCAATACTAAAAACTAGAAACAACGTTCAAAACCTTGCTCAAGAGGACAAACCAACAGGTTATGCCTGGGTGGGGTGACGTGAAAGGTGGTTTGCCCTTTGTGCTCTCCTGGGTTGCTACGGAACAGTTTTGAAATTAGAAAAAAAATCATTAGATCTAATTCCCTACCCCAACCACCTCCCCCTGCAAAACACTCCACATTTAATGATGCATCACTGCCAATTGGAAATAAAGCATTTTGAATTCTAAAATGTGAATAACTCAGAATTATCCGAGTTTTTAAGGTGCCCAGCCAAAGCACGAATTTTTGGCAGATAAGTGAAATGAAAAAAGAGTGGTGTGCATGACAAATCTGGGATGCCAGTGGGAAGGCAGGCCGGCACACTGCCTCCCAACCTTTCACAGCTGTGAGCACGAGAGTCTAAATACTACTTAGTACGTTGTGAGGCAGGGTCTGCCAGTCATTGATCTTCGTGTGGAAGAAATAGGAAACTTCCGTGTCGTGTTTGAATGACTGTCCTGAGTTAAAGGGCTCCAGCTGGGGGCCTATGATTTGGGGTCCCTGGAGAAGGCACTGTAAGCCCGGAGCAGGAGCAAGAGTGCCCCCAGTGAGATGAAAGGGCAAAAGTAGAGGCCTGCAGCCTGTGGTGGTGGGAGGCTGAGGCCTCGGATGGGCAGACCCCTTCTCTTGAGTAAGGGCCCACCTGGGGGCTGTGGGAGGACTAGCTGAGTTCCATTGAGTCTGTGCTGGGGGCTGAAGCAGAATCCTTCTGGATGCTCTCGAAGAGGGCAGCAAGTTCAGGGTTGGATCGGATCTGGGAAGAGAAGTCGGCCATGATGGGGCATTTTCCCACTTCAGGTATGGTCAGCAGGGCGGCCACTGCCCGCATCGCAGAGCGCTTCAGTTCATCTTGCTTCTCGAACTCCTGCTTCACGGAACCAGCTTTGACCTAAAGTCGGAAACAGTGAGCAAGGAGCCATCCCTCATCAACCCTGGCTTTGCACCACAGCCTCCTCACTGGTCTCCGTCTCCTCTGGACCAGTAATCTGCCTAAAAGCTCCCCTGCTTCAGTCTCCTCTGGTTCTACCCTGAAGGCTTCTCCACCTCTGGGCTTTTACACAGAGTGGTTCTTTGTCATTCCAATCAGCTCAAGTGTCACCTGAGGGGCCTCTGACCAGCTTTCTTTTCATTGATGAATAATTTGATGGTGACAATTGCTGTAAAGTGTTCAGTTAACTGTCTCCTTCCCCCAACAGGAGGGATGGACTTATCTTTCTTTACTGTGCTTACAACAGGCTCGTGGTACCCTATGACTCAACTGCATAAATGGATTACTGTGGCGGTCTTCTAGCTGGCCTCCTCTCCCCACTCAGGTCCCTGCCCCTGCAATCCATTCTGCGGAGGCAGCTGGAGAATCAACATCGCAAACTGCCTTGCCTGCTTTCTGTTTCCTCATCCCCTACGGTCTCCCACTTAGAGGATCTCAGGAATTCCCCCACTGCTTACGGAATCAAGTCCAGATTCCTGCTGCCCACCTCTCAAGGCCCTCCACGACGTAGCCCAGACAACACTTGGGCTCTTCGCCTTAACAGTCTAGTGGTCAAGAGCTGGGCACTGGGGTTGGACAGTCCTGGGTTCAAATGGTTCTACTCTGTAAGAGCTGTGACTTCAGGTGGTCACTTCTCCATCTATAAATAAGAGCGTCCTCTTCACAGAGTCACTATGAGGATTAAATGACAATACAGGTCCATACCCCCTTCTCTGAAACCCTTGGGGCCAGATGTGCTTTTGGAATTTGGGATTTTGAGGGGTTTTAGAAAAGTGATAACTGTACAGATAACATGGGTCTGGTACAACACCCTGTAATCAAGTACATTAATATTTCCCCCACTGAATTTACGAAAAATGTAAGAACATGAATATCACATTAAGAGAGAAATAAAGGTCATAAACAGCCTCATTCAAGTCAAGTTTTGTTGCCAAACAAGTTACTAAAAAGCTTTTGGTTTCCAGAGCTTTGTGGGTTTCAGAATCGTGGAGGAGAGGACGATGTAATGTGACATGCTCTCATCACACACAGCCTTCTGTGAGCAGCCAGACGGAGTGGCTTCTGTGTGGGCCTCGGATCAGAGTGAGTGGAGGGGCGTCCTGACACTGCCGTGCCATTGGCAGCTCCTCCCTCTGACCTGGGACTTTCTCCATGTCGTACAGTTCAAAGAAAACTAGAAATGACTTGGCCACTGAGACCACCAAGAGTTCCATGGCCCCGCAGAACCACTGTTTTCTTTGATTGACTTCGTACTAAGCATATGTTAAAAATGGAAATTTACAAGGTAGGTTTCTATTAATAAATTACTAATTTCATCTGTTTTATCCACATAAGATTTCATTTTTTTGGAAAAGGTTTTGCTACTTGAAAGTCAGTGCTCTATGGGTATCCTCTTTAAGCTCCGATCTTAAATACTCTGCCCTCTTTTTGGTTAATTCCTACCCTTCCGAAACCCAAATTAGTTCTTTCACTCGACAAGTATTTCCTGGGTACCCCCTGGGGGTGTCAGGCTCTGTCCCCAACGCTGCAGCTCTCCATGAGGCCTTCAGCCCCAGAGGCCTCCCCTGGACCCTCGAGGCACTCCGGTCTAGCAGCAACTCTGCCCTATATCAATCAGTCAATGATTTCTATCTTTCTAAGAGTTTGATTCAGTTTCCCAATTAGGAGGTGAGAGGAGAGAGCCTACCAGGCTCAATGTTGTATCCCTAGTACCTTGCACAAGGCCTGGCACCCAGGAAATGTTTAATGAATGAAAGAAAGGGACAAAGCAGGGTTTGAATCCCAGCTCTGCAATTTCCTAGCTGTGTAGCCTTGGTCAATAACTTTACCTCTCTGAGCTTCTGTTCCCCTGTGTATACAATGGTAAGAATAAGAAGTACTTTAGAATAAGGTGATGCTAATAATCAAATGAAGCACTTCATACACCAGTTGTACCACAGCAAGTTCTCAGCAAATGGTAACTACGAACGGTCTGCTGAGGACCCGGCAGGTGCAGCCAGGGCTGGGCAGGGGCTTACCTTGGCAGTGCAGGTGGCCCTGAGTGGCTCAATGAGCCGGTCCACCCTCTGCAGGACGGGCGCAGGACACAGGGTAGCCAAGCGTGCGAGCATGATGAAGGTCAGCATCTGCCCAGGAGGGAAACAGACTTCTTGGTAAAATGGCCCAGGACCAAAAGCCACAGGCCCTGGGGAAGAGCAGAGGCTCTGAACCCAACCCCTGGAGCTCAGGTCCAAACTCCAGCACTGATTCCTACAGGGCCCTGCCACAGTCTCTCCCTCTCTGGGCCTCAGTTCTCTCATCAGTAAAGTGTTAATGCCATCTACATTTTGCTGTCCTGAGGCGGATCAGAGAGGTACCAGGAGGGGCAGTTCTCAAGCTCAGATGCCCACAGGGCGAGGCAGATACTGTCCATGAATGAAGAGGGCGAGATGGGAACTGGGAAGGGGTAAGGAGTCCACACTCCAGACAGTGGCTATTGAGCTCCAGCCGATTGTGGCTAGGTGGGAGTGTGGCCCAGGGTTGATGGACTGTTTTCAAAAGAAACCCAAATTTTCATGTAAAATCTCTCAATTTTTAAATGTTAACACCCGACTCAAAAACAACTGTATGAGCCAACTAAATACATCTACAGGCCTGGATTCAGCCTGCAGGAGAATAATGGTGACCTCTGTTGAATATGGTAAAGTCCCTATAAATGATATACAGCATAAAGGGCGGTTGTCTGAAATCCACATGCCCTACCCATTCCCACCAGCTATCCACTCTGCCCTCACCTCCCCACGCCCCACAGCAAAGGAGCAGGACGGGGGCCAGAGCAGCAAGGAGCATGGCATTACACGTCACAAGCTATGACCCACGGCTCCTCCACTTCCTGCTTGTGCCCTTGAACTAGCAGGTCTCTGGTTTCTCCCCTGTAAATTGGGCATCATGAACTCACTCTCCAAGGGTTAAAGTGAAGACTTTTAGGGTCAGTCCAGAGGCTCTGCTCATGGAGACAGAACAGAGGGGTCAGAGGGTGTGTGTGAGAATTCTAAATTTTTCTAGTTATTGCCAAACCATCCTCCAAACAGCTTGCCCAGTGTAGACTCCCACCAAAGGTGTTTGAGGTGTGGGTTCTTTTTCTTATCAGAAGAGAACAAAGCAGCTATTTTCATGGGGTGCCTGGGGTAGGGAGTGGGGGACAAACAAGCAGTGGGCCAGGGTCGCCTGGCTGCCCCTTGATGCGGGGTGGGGTGGGCCCGGCAGGGGCGCGTCCTACCCGGATATCGTAGTGGTCCTTCAGGCCGTCCTCCACGCGGTTCAGGAACTCGCAGATGTCCAGCTGGCCCAGGCAGCTCTCGAGCAGCGAGTACATGCATTCGAAGGCCGCCTTCCGCACGTCCAGCCCATCGTCCACTGTGTGCTTGAAGGGTCCCATCTCCACCTGCAGGAAGGAAGGATGACCAAAGGTTGGGGGAATGTGACCCCAAGGCGTAAGAAACACTGCCCTGGTTCCTGCTACACACCCGCACATGTTGTTCACTACTGTGTCCCCTCCCCAAATCATGCCTTCCACACTCAGTCTCCATGCCTCTGCTCAGCCTGCAATGCCCTTTCTACCAAATGATAATAGCAGGAATAATAATTATTATTATAATCTACTGAGCCATTCTGACGTGCTGGGCATTGTGCTGAGTGCTTGACAGATGACACTTTACTCAAGCATCACAACAGCCCCAGAAAGACAGTGTTACTAGCAATCCCGTTTAACATATGATGAAACTAAGGCTCAGAGAGGTTAATTAACTTGCCCAAGGACACACAGCTAATAAGTGGCTGGACCAGAATTAAAAACCCAGATCTCTCTGAAGTCACAAAGCTCTGCTCTTAATGGTAAACTCTTTCTCACCCCTCTAAGCCCAGCTCAAATGCCCTGTTCTTTTGGAAAACTTTCCTAACCCCTCTAAACAGAGTCACTTCCTCCTCACTCATGCCTTGGGGTCCAGACCTTTATATTACATTGTGCGATAACTTAGCTACTAAATCACTTTTAATCTCTGCCCCTTAAATCCTTACTTCACCAAGTGAGCTCTAAATAACTTAAATAATCAGCAGAGTGAGTGCCTCTCTCCTTCAGGAGGCCGTGAGCTCCCCGGTGGCAGAAACCATGCTTGGTCCAGCTCTGAGTCCCGGCATTCGGACACAGGGCTGGTGAGCCACGAACACCTGCTGCGTGTTGAGTGACAACAGGGGTTGCCAACATTTACTGAGTGCTGACTGTGTGCGGGAGCAGTTCTGAGCACATGCAGGATTTAACTCATTAAATCTTCTCAAAACCCTAAGGTGTGAACATGATTATTTTCCTCATTTTGCCTGTGAGGAGAAACTGAGGCTCAGAGCGGCTCAGGCTGCCTGGGCCAAGGTCACTGTGAAATAATAGAAAATACATATATCGGTCTCTGCTCTGGGTGGGCTCTGGGATGGAGGCCAGTCACCAGACAGACTCAGCCGTGATTAGAAGCTTGGCATCTGCGGCCCCTCCTTGATCATGCCGGTGTGAGGAAGCCTCTGTAAAATGCCCGGGGTTTGGAGAGCTCCAGGTGGGTGAACACATCCACCCCGGGAGGGGGACGCACCCCATCTCCACGGGGACGGAAGCTCCTGCGCTCACGACCCTCCCAGACCTCGCCCTGGGTATTTCTGCGTCTGGCGTGCATCTGTGTCCTTTATCACATCCTCTAACAAACTGATAAATGTAGGTCAGTGTTTCCCTGGGTTCTGTGAGCCACTCCAGCAAATTAATTGAACCCACGGAGGGGGTCGTTGGAACCTCAGCTCTACAGCCAGCTGGCCAGAAGCCAGGTGACAACCTGGGCTTGCAACTGGCACCTGAAGATGCGGGGGCAGTCTTGTGGGACTGAGCCCTCAACCCGCAGGATCTGACCTGCCTCCGCGTAAGGAGGGTCAGAACTGGGTTGAATCCTTGCACACCCTGTGGCGTCTGAGAACTGCCTGTCGGTGTCGTGCGGGGAAACCTCCACAGGCTTGGTGACCACAAGTGTCAGAGAGAAGTGTAAAGCGTAAACGTGAAGGAGTCACCGGGGAAGAACTGTGGTTTTTCCTACACAGAAGGCGGAAGGCGCCACAGCCCTGCCCGCCAGGCCTGAGGGTGGCCGTCCTCCCCCCGCCCCACCTCTCGGATGAGGTCCCGACGGATCTTCGTCTCCTGGTAGAGGAGGGGCAGGATGTCGTCCAGCAGGTCACGGACCAGCGAGGGCTTGTTGTGCACGGCCGAGTTGAAGAAAGCCAGAGTGGCCCGGCGCACGTTCAGGTCGGGGTCCTGCAGGCTCTCCATGAACTCTCCTGGCAGAAAGACGAGAGGGGGTGTGAGGGGCAAACCACCACGACCTCCCCCCTCAGTCATCTGGTTAATGTGAGCCGTGCAGACCTGGCGGGATGGGGCGAGCGTGCTCTGAGCATCAACTCTGTGCAGGCACAACAAGCCTTCAAAGTCCAGACCAGAATGTGGACTCGAATCTGGCCTGGGTTCAAATCTAGAATCGACCACTTCCTCACTCTGGGACTGTGGACAGCCTCAATGTCCTCATCTGTAAAACGGGGGTAGTAACAGCACTGTAGGACTGTCTTTAGGATTAAAAATGTGGTAATGTCTACAAAGCACATAGAGTACCTGGCACAGAGTGAGGACTCTATAAATGTTAACTGGATATTACTACAAATGAGGTTCCTGAAGATCAGAGAGGTAAAGAAACTTACACAAAGTCACACAGCATTTCTCTGAGTATAGTTTGGACTTTTTAATAACTATCTTAATGTTTTATATACTCAATAAATAAATAAAATCAAGAATGGGAGGGATCCCTAAAAAAACTAACTGTATTTCAAATAATTAATGTAACCACCCAGGTTATGAAGGAGAAAACAACCAAGTAACTTACAAAGTATTTTAACTAGACGCCCTCAGGCTAAAGACAAAAGAACTATAAACAAAGTTGATTTTTCACAGATAAGAGTTGGTAATTCTTAGACTACTTTCTTTGTATTCCAGGATTAAGCAAATAAATATCTTGTGGATAACAGGAGTTGGGTGTCTCCCTGTTAAGAGACAGGGATAAGGAAAGGGAGAAGCTAGAAAGCACCCTTTGGTACTGGACTGGAATAGGAGGCAGCTGGGAACACACAGTTCCAAGATGGAAAGAATGATAGCTATAAAAATAGAAAGAGATGTGAATGAATGCACGCATATACAAACGTGTGTGCATACATACCGTTCCTCGCTCGGTCTGCTGAGAGCACCTAGAAGCAATGGCACCTCGGCAGCAAGGAGCACCCCTAGTGTCCAGATCTGGGATTCTAAATACCATTCTCCACTAAAGGGAATCGGGGTGCCTGTCAGTCATCACTGATTCAGGCAAAACACCACAATGGAGGCAAAACATAGTGGGCAAAACTTTGATGAGGAAGAGGATATTTCAATAAACTCAAACATACTTATTCATTCCAAAGGAAAAAGAGTAACTTTAGAGTGGAGGAGCCTGGAGGTCTCCACCTGAACCAGGTGATCAGAGTTCCCATCACCAGTCACAGGACAAACTGCCATGGTGTGACTCCCGGTGTGACACACTGCGAAGAACAGAAAGTCTGCCAGCAAAGCAGGATCCAAACCCAGGGCCGGCAGCCTCTGAGCCCCTTCTCCTGCGCCATGCTGGCTCCTAGGCTCCCTGCTCTCTGTGGGAACACAGCTGTGGGGAACTGTGGGGGTTAACTGAGACAAGGTATGCGTGAGAGCTCAAAAACTGTTCAGGGGCCGGCCCGGTGGTGCAGCAGTTAAGTGCTCAAGTTCTGCTTCGGTGGCCCAGGGTTCGCCGGTTCGGATCCCAGGTGTGGACATGACACCACGTGGCAAGCCATGCTGTGGTAGGCGTCCCACGTATAAAGTAGAGGAAGGTGGGCACAGATGTTAGCTCAGGGCCAGTCTTCCTCAGAAAAAAGAGGAGAGTTGGCAGATGTTAGCTCAGGGCTAATCTTCCTTGAAAAAAAAAAAATTGTGGTTCAAACACAGAACCACCACCAAGGACCCAGGTGGAGGCCCCTCGGGCTGCTCAGGCAATGGAGGAAATCAGGGCTGGGCAGCATGTGCCCGCTGGGTTAGGACACAGGATGAAGTTGCTGTTGATGGTACTGCTGTAGCTTCTAGACGTGTTCTCCAATTCAGAGTGTGGCCACATCTGCTGACCCCTTGGTCTCACACAACAGCGCCCCAGCAGATGGGGATTAGCACCCCATTTACAGCTGAGGATGAGATGACCTGTGCAGGCTCCCACAGCCAGGGAGTGGCAGAGCCAGGGTCCAAACCCAAGGCTGGCGGACTCCGCAACCTCTCCTTTCTCCACTAGGCTGCCCTGCCTGGATGGGGAGAGCCAGACTCCAGGGCAGTCCAGTTGAAGGCCTGCAGGCTCAGAGCTTTAAAGGGGTCCTGCAGAGCCCCAAAAGAGGGCTCACCCTCTTCCCAGTGAAGGCTGTTTGGGCTCCTCAGGCCAGAAGGCCCCTCAGACAGGGGATGAGCTGGGGAGTGCTCTCCCCTACCCGGTGCAGCCCCACCTAGCCCGGTGCCCCCTGAAGCCGATGCATGTGAGAGACTGATGGTTTCCACTTCCAAAAGCCTGTTGTGTTCCTGGAGCACTTTCTCCTCAGAAACCCGTGGGGTCTCCACAACCACCTCAGAACACGCAGATAAGCGGATTGCACCCTCAGTTTAGAGAGGAGGAAACAGGCTCAGAGGGGAGAATGGGCACGTTGGGGTCACCCAGCAATTCAGCAGCAGTGCAGGATTTGAACCCAGGCCCCATAGGGGTCTTCCCAGGTCTCAACTCCCCTCGGCCAACGTGTAAGAAAAATCAGCCCAAGCTCAAGGCCCGGGTGGAGGGGACTGGATGGGGCCAGGGGCAGAGGGGAAGGCGTGCTCACCAATGAAGCTCTTCAGGAGGGGGTCAATGGAGTGGGGCTGGTCCGAGATGAGGAACTTGACCGCTGTGATGACAGTGCTCCGCGTGTGGGGCCGACCTGCAGGACAAGAGGCGGCGGCCTGGTGAGGAGCAGGGCCGATCCCAGACACCCACAGGTGGGGAGGTGCTAAGGCTCTCGTCTGCTCCGGGGGAGGCAGGACTGCACCCCTCCCCACCCAAAGCCAGACCCCGTCTTTGGGGAAGTCGATGCTACCGTTTCCCTCGGCAGCCTAGAATCTCCCCTGAATTCTTCTGCTGCGGCTGAGGGGTAAAACTGCCAGTTCTCAGGCGACCACACTGCAGGACGTGAACAGAGAACCCAGAACCCAAGACAGCCCCGGTCACACCAGACAAAGACCGTCGCTCAGGCCTTGGGACAGTATTCTATTTTCCAGACACATTGTTTCAATTAATCCTCAGGATGGTCCTAACTGGTTGATAATAATAAATAATATTAATTAAAATAATTAATAAAAATTGTCATTAATTTCTGTTTTACAGATGAGGAAAGAGAGACCCAGAGAGTTAAATTCACATCTTAGGGTCACACAGCAGATCCAGAATTCAACAGCTGATTCTGCACCTGGGCCGGCCCCCCTTTCAGGCCTGCATTCTCCAAGCAGGAGGCAGCTGTGCATCAAGCGGGCAGAGGCCAAGGGGATTCCAACAGAATTGAGAGCATCCCCAGAACGTGGCAACAGAGAACTCACTCAATTTGCTTTTCTGCCTTCTTTCTGAGTAGAGAAGCTGAAGAAAAGGGGGGAATTCCCACTAAGTGAAAGAAAGAAACAAGCGGCTGCTGGCTCCTCTGCCCCCAACTCCCCCACTTCCAGCAGCGAATGGATTAAGGCTGTTTCCATCCCACAGACTTTATATTCAAGACTCAGGAGAAAGTTTACAATTTGGTGCTAGGGAACGCATGGGTGACAGTTGCTGACTCCAGAGTGTTTTCCTCTTTCTCTTTCCAGCCTGACTGGCTCCTAAGAAGATTCAGGGCGGCTGATGAAGATATGTGCAATAGAACAGGATGAGGTGAATTTAAAATAAGAAAAACAAGCAGCCACTATGGAAAACAGTATGGAGATTCCTCAAAAAATTGAAAATAGAACTACCATATGACCCAGCTATCCCACTACTGGGTATCTATCCAAAGAACTTGAAGTCAGCAATTCCTAAAGTCCTGTGCACCCCAATGTTCACTGCAGCATTATTCACAATAGCCAAGACATGGAACCAACCTAAGTGCCCATCAACAGATGACTGGACAAAGAAGATGTGGTGTATATATACAATGGAATACTACTCAGCCGTAAAAAAGAACAAAATCGTCCCATTTGCAACAACATGGATGGACCTTGAGGGAATTAAGTGAAATAAGCCAGTTAGAGAAGGACAATGTCTGTATGACTCCACTCATATGAGGAATTTAAAAATGTAGACAAAGAGAACAGATTAGTGGCTACCAGGGGAAAGGGGGGTGGGGGGTGGGCACAAAGGGTCAAGGGGTGCACCTACAACACGACTGACAAACAATAATGTACAAGTGAAATTTCACAAGATTCTAACTTATTAACTCAATAAAAAAATAATAAATTAAAAATAAATAAATAAATAAAATAAGAAAAACGAGGCCGAGGAAAAACACGGGCAGGGAAATGAGACGGAGACTAGCTAGCAGGAGGGATGTGCAGGGAGAGGGAGGTCCCATGAACTGGCCAGAAGCAGGCCACTCATCTGGCTCTAAGCTTTGCAGCAGCCGGTGCTAAAAAGACATGTGACTGGTGCGGGTTCAATATTGTGCACGAGCCACAAACCAGTCAGAGCTGAGAAAGGACAGGGCTGCTCCTCCTCCAAGACTCTGGCCTCTCCAGCTTCCTCGTGAGGAGCCCTGTGCATGGAACGGGAACGAGCTCAACATGCTCTTCCCGTGCACACGGCGGTGAGGGCCAGAGCTGGTCCTTACAAACCCAGCTACCCAGTGAGAGCTTAGCGTAAGCACTAACAGCAACGACCACAGTCACTGACTCCGTGTTAATTAGGTACCACACGGACACCAAGCCCTCTGCCTGCAGGACGTCAACTAATGCCCCCACTGGCCCTCTCAGGGAAGCAGCTGAACAGCTCGAGGCTGAGGCCTTCTGTTCTCAGGGGTTTCCACTTGACCAAGAGCCCCACAGCCCTACCTACCTGCTTTCCTCCTCCCTAAGCTGCAGAAGCCCGACGTGCCCCCACCTGACCACACAAAACCTGCCCCCGTTCCTGCCTGGCCCGCCCCAGCCCCCGGGCCGTGGCGTCCAGTCCTCGTCTATATTTACACGTGCTCCAGGCTCGAGCCAGCCCAAGAGAGCCGCACTCTGCCGGCTGCAGTTTCTGGGCCCTCAGAGAACTGCTTGTTTTAACCTTCGCCTGGAGCACCAAGGATTCCGAAAATGGCATCATGAGAAGCTGACTTGTTGCAGGGACATCTCAAGGACTCAGTGCCCTCCATCCCAGAGGGTCCCACAGGAGGAGGCCTGCAGGTCTCAGGAAACACTGCTGTTAACGCCTCCTCTGCTTTGATCTCAAACACACCTGACTCACACCCAGTCATGTGAACCAGCTCACCACGTGGGCCACTCACACGCTCAGGAGCAAACTGCCCACCTCCGATCTGGGCCACCTGTGCCCACACCTGTGCCCCTACCTGCAGCAAGTTGCTTCCGGAATCGGGGCAGAAGGAATGGAGGGTTCACGAGGACCAGCTTCCCGATGCACTCGGCCACCACCCCCCGGGTGCCCTCCTCGGCACCCTCACAGCGCTGGAAGAGCAGGGCCCAGATATCCTCAGCATAGGGCTTCAGGCTGTCGGGCTGGGCGGCCCCCAGGGCCTCCCGGAGCGAGTGCAGCAGCAGGTACTGCCGCCGGGGCTCGGCCTCGATCTGCCCCAGCAGGAAGGGCAGGAAGTCGGGCAGGTTCCCAGCACCCACGCGGCCCAGCGCGTAGGAGGCAGCCGCCCTCACGTCCTCACTGGGCGACCCCAAGGCATCCAGAAGCACTGCCTTCAGCTCCCGCTGGGGGCCCGGTCCAGCCACCTGGCCCACTTCGGCCAGCGACAGGAATGCCAGGACCTTGACAGCTGTGCTGGAGTGGGGTGACCTGGCATCAGAGACCAGGCGGTTTGCCGTGCCTGCCGCCTCCTGGGGACAGGCGGCTGCAAGGGCTGCCACACACCGAGCCAGCGAGTGGAACACCTGCTTGTGCAGGCCGGGCCCGCCGTCCATAGCCTGGTCATACACAGGTGCGGTGAGCAGGCTGATGAGCTCGGCGTAGTCCATGCACGGGGGGCGGGTTCCCACCAGAGCCTGCAGGAAGCCTTCGGTGGCCGCCAGCACACCTGCTGGCAGCAGGGGCGAACGCAGCAGCCGCAGCAGCTCTGTGAGCACAGGGCCACTGACCTCGGCCAAAGAGGCCGGCTGGGCCTGTGTCACTGTGGTGAGGAAGTCCACAGCCAGCTGGGCCACGTGCATGTCATTCTCGCTGACCAGGGCAGGCAGCTCGGCCAGCACAGCCCGCACGGCGGAGGGAGGGAGGCTGAGTCCCTGGCTCTGGGCCAGGGCATCCAGCGCAGCCAGTGTGGCCAGCCGCAGCGCCCGTTGGTTCTTGCGCAGGAACGAGGCCAGAATGGGCAGTGCCTCGGCCAGGATGGGCTGCAGGTCAAGCCGCAGCGGGGACACAGCTACCAGCGTCAATGCCTTGACAGCAGCCAGCCGGGTTATCTCATTCCGCAGGCGGTCCAGGAGGAGTAATAGTGAAGGCTTCAGGTCATCCCCGAGCCGGTCACCTAGGTGGCCCATGAGGTGGCCCATGCAGGAGATGGCCCGTTCCTTCACCTCCTGGTCCAGGTCGGTAGCACGGAGCCGTGCCAGGGTGGCCGCAGACATCTCTCCAATGTATGGCTCGGGGTCCAGCACCCGAGGTCTGTCCAGTGGCCACAGGGCCCGCACCAGCTCCTGCAGCACCAGCAGGGCCTCAGCCGCGATCTTGTAGAAAGGGTCAGCCACACAGGCTATGACAGGTGGCAGGAGAGTGGGCAGGTGTGGGTGGAAAACCTCGGGTGGCTCTGTGCCCAGCAGCCCCTGCAGGAAGGCCAGGGCGTCCATCCGGATGGTGGAGGAGCTGGAACGGTCTGTCAGTGAGAATATGATGCCTGCAAAGGGGTGGGTGCAAAGGTTACAGGGCCACAGACCCTGACCCAACACGGCCCTCCCTGGGTGCAGGGGTAGAGCCACTGCAGGTGTCTGAGCTGGACCCAGGCACTTGTGCAGCAGATCTGAGAGGTCAGGGCTTGGCTGGGGCCAGGGCTGAGGGACACAAGGCCAGGGAACCCATTTAAAACCAGGAAGTAGGGCCTGCACCCCAGCCTTGTTCTAACTGCTGGCAGTGGGGAACCACCATACGTTGCTGAACAGGGGCACCCTTGAGGACTGGGGACTCAGGTCCAGGTTCCGGAAGAGGCCCAGGACAACAGATACCTGGTTCCAGTCCTTCCTACCTGCTACCAGGACGGGCATGTGGTCTGCCAGGCTGCCGGGGAGGACACCCGCCAGCTCCGCGAGGAGGCTGAAGCAGCCCTGGCGGGCCCTGACACTCCGATCTTTAAGCTGCCGCTGCAGGGCCTTGATCACAAGGGGTACCTGTGGGCAGGGGTGGGGAGGTCAGTGACCACCCAGGAAACCCCCACACCCCACCCGCTGCTGGGGGGCTATGCCCAGGCGCACGCCCATGGAGAAGCCCCAGCACAGAGAGGATCGCTCCATCCCCAGCTCTATGTTACTTGCTCTGCACCAGGCACCTGATTCCACACTCAGACCTCTGAGGCAGCCACTACTCCTGGGCCCACTATACAGACAGGGAAGCAGGTACAGAGAGGTTAAGTAACCTGCTCAAGGCTACCCAGGCAGTCTGGCTCTCACCCCTGCATCCTGTGAAGGGGAAGCACTGGGGCCCCTTTCCCTTCCCCAGCTAGATTCTCTCTCCAGAAGAGTTCATCTGCTCCCTGAGCTTCAATAACTCCCAGATTGACATCTCCAACACCAGGCTGGTGTGCTAACTGCCCGTCTGACATCTCGACTCAGGCACCCAAGGACCTCAAACATAAATGTCCAGAACAGAACTCCAGACATCCCCCTCTCCACCCTCCGCCATCTTGGGGAGCTGCATCTCACACTTTAGCCAGAGCCCGGAACTCGCGTGACACCTCCCTGTACCTCACCCTCCGGATCCAATCCATCAGCAAGACCCAAAAGCTACCTCCTGAGTCTGACCGCTCCTCTCTGCCCTCACGACCCCAGCCGGAGACGCCACCCCTTCCCCCTGCACAGCTGCAACGGCCCCCACTGGTCTCCAGAGCCTACTCCCCCCATCCTGCTACAACCCATTCCCCACAGAGCAGCCAGACTGAGCTTTTGCAAATGTGAAAGGGATCCTGTAATTCCCCTCCTGGGGCTCCCAGGCTCTTAGAATAAAACTGAAACTCCTTTGGAAGCCCTATTGGTCTTGTCTATCTGCCCCCAGCCTGTGTGGTCTGGGGCACTGACTTCATCTGTCTCTTCCCCACGTGCCCCAGCACAGAGCTAGGTACACAGTAAGCAGGCGGTCAGTACAGACACTTCAGTGGGTGGACAGAGGCTAGGGCGGGAGGAAGGGTGGGGAGATGGACGGATGGAAGGGTGTGAGCAGGTGGGTGGGTGAGTCGGGAGCAGGGTGGAGGGATGGGAGGGAGGTGAAGGCACGCCCACCTGTCCTCGCAGCATGTTTAGGTTGCTGCCGGTCTGGGTGGGCTCCTCCACGGCCTCCAGCCATCCCTTCGGGGGCCGTGTTTGCCGCAGCAGCACGATGTAAGCTCCGAAGACATCAGCCTTGACGTTCTCCTCACGTTCCTTGAAGCGACGGATGAGCGCGGGCGCCAGGGTACAGTGGAAGTCGGGCAGCAGGTCGGCCCTTGAGCCGATCAAGGCCGCCAGGCACTTGGCCGCTGCCCGGCGCACCTTCCAGCTCATGTCATCATCGTCACTGTACTCTTCCTCACTCTCTGGGGCAGGAACAAGACACCCGTGGAGCCCTGTGCACTGTGGCAGACGGGGAGCCACCTGGCCCCACCTGACCTGTCTCCCAGAAAGCAGAAGTGAGAAGCGGGGGCAGGGAGCAGAGCTGGGCCTGTGCTTCACCTCTCGATGACCACTAGTTACAGGCTATTAGGAATGTTACCTACCATTTAATGAACACCTACTGTGTGCTAGGGATGGCGCCAGGCACCTCAAATCCACCCCTTCATTCTAGCCTCACAACAACCTGTGTGACAGGGATGATCCCCCTGCTGTGGAGATGAGTGAACGGGGCTCCGAGGGAAACGGCTCGGCCCGAGTTACAGGAGCAGGAAACAACTGGAGTCAAACCCCGGTCCCCCCTCTGCCTCCAGACCCTTCGCTGTCCTGACTACACCAGGGAAAAAACCAACTTCCAAGTCTTCAGTGAGCACTTGGAGTCCATTTAGGACACGAAACTCTCCTTTGGTTTCAGTACTGGCTGTGTGATATTTCATTTACTGAGATTCCAGAAGAGAGAGACGATAGGGCCTCCCTTTGGTCTCCTGCCCACCCCCAGGTCCCAGTTTCTCAAGGGTCCTGATTCCAGCTTCCTGGCAGGACTAATCATAAGGAAATGCTGTTTTCGTGGGGCTTTCTACTCTCCAACCTCCCCTTAGGGGCCAGAGTTCAAGTCTTCACCACACCTCAGAAATGAGGGTGCCTTGAGCCCTATTTTATGGATAATAAGAACAAGGCTCAGAGAGGGTGAGAGACTCTCTTGAGGACACACAGCTAGTAAACAACAGAGCCAAGATTCAGGCCCACGAGGCCCACCCATATCACCTGGGGAGACACACATGAGGCTCAGAGGTGGATGGTCCTAACTAGGGATACCCCTAGGCACAGGCCCAGAGGCCAGGATGTTCCTACCCACGCTGCTCTGTAGACATCTCAGACTCTCAGAGCACCGGCATCTGGACAAACCATAGTGGGACGCATGGACGGTCCCACAGATGTGTCCTGTCAGCTTAGCAGACGTCCCTCTGAAGGACTGTTGTTTGTTATCATCTCCACCCTATACCACCCATGAAGAAACATCCATAGCTCCCTGTTACTGACAAGAAAATGCCCAATCTCCCTGGCTTGGCATTCGAGGCCCCAGCATGCCTGTCCAACCGGGACTCCTCCCATCCCATCTTGTTCCGAGCACCTTGTCAGGCCCCAAGTCCCTTGCCTCCATCAATGCCCTGCTTCCAGGGCCCAGGGGCATCCGTCTGAGTGACAGACAAGACCACAGGCATGGAAGGAAGGAAGCCAGTATGTCCATTCCCCATCCAGGCCTCTCTCTCCCTTCAGTGCTGATCACTCCACCATTAGAGCCTCACTCTGCTGGATTAAAGCACTGTCTCTCGGAAGCCATTACTAGACGGGTACAGAGCTGGCAGCATAGAGGTCAGGGGTTCTGGCTGACACGGCTCCAAGTCCCAGCTATGCCACTTCCTAGCAGTATTATCTCAGACAAATCTCTAAGTCTCAGTTTCCTTGTCTGAAATATGGGGATAATAATAAACACTGAGTTTTCTAGGGTTACTGTAAGAAACGTGAAAGAAGAGTGCTCAGGACATCAGGAGATGCTCAATAAATGACAGCAATTTTTACTGTTGTTACTGTGATCTGTGCAGAGAGGGTGGGGAGTTGTGGGCTCCAGATTTCCGAGGACAGGGCTAGAGCCTGAGGAAGAGCTGGGATCAAGATGGGGGCACCAAATGTGGCCCTGTCTTTGGCTGGGGAGTCCCAGGAAGGCTGCATCCATTTCCACCTTTCAGCCCCAATGACAAGTTGGCCACCCACCTTGCTCACTGAATTCACTATCCTCTGTCTCCATCTGTTCCTCGTCCTCGTCACTGTCGTAATTATAATTGGGGTCGTGCTTCAGGTACTCGAGGCAGAGGCTGGTCACATTGGGCACATGAGGGCCCATTTCCTTTGGGCACCTGTGGGGTGGGATGGGAGAGACTCCGCTGGACCCAGGCAGGACAGAGTAAGGGGTGGGGCCCAGTGGTGAGTCCTGAGATCTTACCGCTTTGAGGCCAGTATCCTGCCCCCACCCCATCCCCACTAACTTCCAAAAAAACCCAGGGGCCCTGGTCTTCTGGCAGCCCCACTGCACCTACTTCCTCAGGAAGGCCTCAAAAGCCTGGAGGCAGGACTCTCGGAGCTCATCGTCATCCAGGTTGCAGAACTCCTCCACCAGGGGCACCAGGCGGTCCAGGTGGGCCCCTGCAGGGACAGGTGGGTCACTGAGGCCAGGCCAGACTCTCTCCCAGGCTCCCCCAGCCCACAGCACTCAGCCTGTCCCTGCACCTGCAGCCCTGACTACTGCAAACTCAACTCAGGCTTCAGAGTCAAGTAGATTGGGTTCTAGCCCTGACTCTGCCACCCATAAGCTATGGGACCTTAGGCACATCACAACTTCTCTGATCTCAGTCTACTCATCTTCACAGTAGGGGTAACAACATCTACCAGGCAGAGATTTTGTGAAGCTTGATGATATGACACGAAGAGCTCCGCCCAGGCCCTGGCACACAGTAGGCACTCAATAAGCAGCATCTGTTGAAACCATTACTTGTGTCCCTGCCTTATTTCCTGCACTAGGCTATAGCCCTGGATGGGAAAAGCTGGGAGGCAGGTACTGCTATTATAGACCAGGCAGGAGGGGCCCCGCCTGTTCCCTGGGGCTGCAGAGGCTTCCACCCTAGCCTTCTCCAACTACACCCTTCCCCACTTCCTGCCAATCAACCCTGAACCTTTGTCCAGTCCTGTGCTGGCCTCTTTCGCAGGTCCATGTTCCTGAGGGTGGCCAAGGGGTGGCTGCTGTTTGGGGGTATATGGGCAGAAGGTAGACTGCAGGCTGGGTTCCCAAGTGCGCTTGAAAGGTCCCTTGCACTGAGAGAGCCAGAGGGAAGGGAAAGCAGACCTTGACCAACTCTACCCACACTGCCTTGTTCTAGTCCAGAATGAACTCCAAGGTGTTTGAGAATAAACTCAAACCTGATTGCAGGGCTCCATTTTTATAAAACTTATCTCTGGTGACAGAAAGCAGATCAGTGGTTGTTTGGGTGTGCAGCAGAGGGAGGGACAGACTGCCAAGGGGCACAAAAAAGGCTTTTAGGGGTGATAGAAATGTTCTGCATCTTGACTGTGGTGGTAGTTTCACGGGTGTATGAAAAGGTCAAAACACACTGCACACTTTAGTGCAGTTTATGGTAGGTACATTATCCCCCTATAAACAATTTTAAAAATTCAAACCTGGCTTATGGGTTATTAAGGTACATTTGTCAAAATAGGATAGAATATATTTTATTTAACTTCTGCAGCATAATTTGTAACTATCCGCCAGTAGGTAGGGCTCAGAAGCACGTGCAGCTTGGGGCCGCCCTCCTCCTTCCAGGAGCTTCTGCCCCGCCCCATTATCGAGGAAGCCACCCGCCCCTTTCCCCCAGAACCTCCCCGCCTCAGCCCCGTCCCCTTATGAAGGAGGCGGTCTGCTCCAGACCCCGCCTCTCTCCCTGGGCCACGCCCCCTTACCGAGGGCCCGGTCCCATCATCTAGGAAGCCACCGGCCCCTTTCCCCAGAACCTCCCCGCCTCAGCTCCGCCCCCTCGTGAAGGAGGCGGTCCGCTCCAGGCCCCGCCCCTCTCCCTGGTAGCGAGGGCCCGGCCCCCTTACCGAGGCGGTGGCCGGCCTGGCGGCCGACGCTGCCCAGACACTGGATCAGGGTGCGGATGGCAGCGGGGCTGGCGGGCGCGCGCGGGCCAGGGAGCCGGTCCAGCAGATGGTCGGCGAGCTCGACGAAGAGGTCGGTGCTGCAGGCGGCCGCCAGGTGGCCGAGCGCCCCGACGGCCCGCTTGCGCACGGCCAGGCGCGGACTGCTCAGCTGCGGCAGCAGACAGTGCAGGAGGCTGGCGTGGAAGGCGCCCAGCGGGGCGCCCAGCCTGGGGAGCCGCAGGGGCGTCGGCGGGGGCCCACCCAGCGGGCAGCCTGGGCCAGGCCCCTTCCTGCTCCCCATGTTCTCCTGGCCTCCTCCCGGGAATTAACAAATTATGACAACCCAGTGGCCCTTGGTAAATGGAAAGGTGCCCCGCAACTGTGTGGAGTGATTATTTATTATTATTACGGGAGAGAAAACAGAGAGGGGAGGGGACTTTCTCAAGGCCACTCAGTCAAGAAATGCAAGGCTCGGTCTTGAACCCAGGTGACCAAGCTCCCAGCCTGGGCAGAGGGCTTCACGGTAATGGAGTGTGGGGGGCTCCGGTGGGGCCGTCCCGAACTCCTGGGAGTCTGGGCCTTGCCTCAATGCCCACCCTGCCTCAGTCTATGCCCCTCGCTGAGACCAGAGTGGTCTAAAGTCTACTTCTGACCTGGTCACTCCTCTGCCTAACTCCTTCGATGGCTCTCCAGTGCCCTTGGATAAGCTGAGCTCGGCTCCAGGCAAGAGGCAACCCCAGAAAATGGTTTCTGCGCAGGAGAACGCAGCCCCTGCTGGCCTCGCAGCTTCTGTCCTCACCTTCAAACCAGGCCTGTGCATTTCTCTCCCATACATAGCCTGAGACCTTTTCTCTCCGCAAGGATACACTGACCTCACCCTCCCATATCTCTCTGCCCTGGGTTTCATTTATTTATTTGTTCACCTGCTATGTGACAGAGCCTGTGCTGGAAGCTCCAGTAAGCAAGACAGACTCTGGTCCTAGGGCCTGACCTCATGGAGTTTTCAGCAGAGCAAGTGCCTCCCAGGCACCTCACTTTCAGCATGCCCCAAATTGAATCCATTGCCTACACACCTGCTCTCCTGGAGGGCTCCCCACCACAGCCAACGGCCTTAAGCCTGTGCCGCAAGTCAGTAAAGCCAGACACCTGGGCGTCATCTTTGTCTCTGCCTCTCTCACCTGCTGCGAGCTCTGTGGAGTCCACCTCCTGAATACACCTGAATTCACCTGCCTGCAGAGCTTCCTACCCAGTCACCCAGGCTGTTCAACCCCCTCCCATCCAGCATGCACACTGCAGACAGAAAGATCAGTCTAAAACACACAAGTACGCTCACGGCGCTCCTCGGCCCCTGCCGAAAACCCCTCCACGGGCTCCTCACACCTGCAGTCTAATCGTTTGTCACCCACCCTCCCTGGCTTCTGCCCAACTCTCAGGCCTTACCTGTCTACACCGGCCACTCCACATTCCACCCAGCCCCACGAGTGTCTTGCACAAGCCCCGGGGCCCTGTGTCTTCTCCTGCCTCTGCTCCCTGGGCCGAGGGCAGTCTCCCCCTCTAGTGTCCCCCTTACGCCCGTCCATGCCTGGCCCAGTCCTGCCCATCCCTCAAGGCTCAGCTCCAGCAGGAACCTCTTTGGGAAGGTTCCGGTGCCCCAGGTGGGCCAGGGGCTCCTCCTCTGACCTCCTACAGGCCCTGCTCTTATCCTCGTTGGTGCTCTTACTCCATGCACAGTTTCTGTGTCTATAAGCGCCTCCCTAGGAGTGACCGAGACTGAGCTGACTCCATGTTCCCAGCACTAGGGTAGCCGCTGACATCTTTCTGGCCACAGAGTAGGGGCTCAAGTCTTGGGAGGTTGAATGAATACTTTAAAAATGTGCAGTGCAATTTAAAACAAAGGCCCAGCTATATTAGCCCAAAAGAAGAAAAAGAAAGAAAGAAGGGGTTGAAGGGGAAGATGAACACATGGGCTTCAGCTACAGAGGGACCTGAGTTCAAATCCTAGGTTCTGCCATTTACTGACACTGTGACTCTGGGCAGGCCTCAGAGCCTATAAAATTGTGACAAAGGTGCTCTCTTTCACAGGGCTGCCGGGATGGTTAAGGAGCCCCGATCACAGGGCCTGCTGTGCAGGAGGTGCTGGCTCTGTGGATTTGAGGCCCTCCTTATTCCCTTTGCTCCCCCTCCCACCCTGCTCCTCACTGCCCAGGGTGGCCTCCTGCACCTGCTCAGCATGTCAGAGAGGATGTCCAGGGCTTCCAGCTGCACGGCCACGTCCTCCTGCTGGGCAATGGCACTGGTGAGCTGGCCGGTGATCTTCCGGCACACGTTGGTGGCCAGGCCAGAGCCTGCACAGAGCACAAGGTGAGCACTGTGAGTCCCAGGGCTGGCCTCCACCCCTGGTTGGCCTTTGCTCTGGTTGTGTTCCTGAGCCCATGTCCCCAGCAATCCTGCTGACCCAGGGAAGCCAGGACTTGCTTGGTCCAAGGGGTGACCCACAGTCTAACCAAACTAAAGGAGACAGCTAGCAGAAGTGAAGAACTGATGGCTGACCTGCTGGCTGGCTCACCCCACACCCAACCCCTTCTGCCTTCTGCCTTCCACTAGGGAAGTGGGAAAAGTTAAGCACTTCCTTTCCTAGACTCCCTTGCTGCTAGGAGTGGCCAGGTGACCCTGTTGTGGCCAGTGAGATATAGGTCAAAGTCTTCTGGGACCTTCTGGGGAAATACATGCTTTTTTATAAAGGGCAAGAGATACAGGCATAGACCTCAACCCTGTCCTGATTAAGCTGCTAAATCGATTGCTGCAAAAATGGAGTGGCTGATCCCTCCAGAATTATGTGAGAACTACCCCCAACATCTTCAAGCTGCCATTAGATTGTTACTTGCAGCTAGAAGCATTGAGCTTAAGTAGATCTGAGTCCGAATTCTCTGCCACTTACTAGCTGGTTGATCTTAGGTAAGTCCCTTCACCTACATGAGCCTCAATTTCTTTATTGGTAAACTAGGACAAATAATTACAGTCCCTGGGACCTGGGTACCTGTGGCTGCAGGGGGGAGCTCCGAGAGGACAGTCTTGAGGCCGATGCCCGCGATATCTCGGAGCTGCTCCTTGTCTGAGCGCATGTTGGCACAGAGGGCGTCCACGATGGTCTCCACCTGGTACTCCTTCACTTTGCCCACCAGAGGACCCAGGCTGAGCAGGGTGGGAGGGAGAGGGTTGAAAAGCCCCAGGCTCAGCCTGAGTCAGCCTGCTCCTTAGGTCCCCTCATGCCTATGGGGCCACATGTGCTGAGGAAAAGGCCCCAGACCAATATGGAACTCTCTGTTTTGCTAGAAAGGCACCCTCTGGCTATGCCAGCATCATTCCTGGCATCTCCCAAACCTGCATCTCCTCCCAGCTTTTGCATCTCAGTATATGGCCAAACCATCACACCCTGTAACCTCAGCTGAAAAATAAGAAATGCCCAAGAGCAGTGGTTCTCAAACAAGCATTTATCAGAAGCCCCTGGAGGACTTGTTAAAACGCCGACTGCTGGGTCCCACTCCAGATTTTCAGATTCAGGAGGTCTAGGGGGGCCCAAGAATTTGCATTTCTAGTAGATGCTGATGCAAGTGGTCCAGGGACCACACTTTGAGAACCTCTGCCTTAGAGCCTTGCCTCTCAAAATGTGGTCACAGATCAGCATCATTAACATCACCTGGAACTTGTCAGAAATGCGGGATCTCGGGTCCTACCCTAGATCACTGAACCGAAACCTGCATTCAGTGCACTCCCCAGATGATTCAAACACACATGAAAGGTTAAAGCCGGCTGCACCAGAGGCACTGGTTCTCAGCCTTAAGTGTGCATCGGCGTCCCGTGAGGCCTTTAAAAAACTGTTACCTGGGTGCCAGCCCCAGAGAGTCTGAATTAATTGGTTTCAGGTGTGGCCTGGACATTGGGAGGTTTTTTTTTTTTTTACCTCCCCAGGTGATTCTAACGTGCAGTCAAGGTTGAGAACCTCTGACCTAAATGAGTGGTTCTCAGCTGTCGGTGTGTATTAGACTACCAGATGCCTGGGTGCCATATTCTCACCTGCCTGCCTCAGCCTCCTCCCTTCATACGGCCCCTCCTGAATCTGAATCCCTGGGTGGGGAATATACAGTTTGAACAAGGGTTCCAGGTGACCACATGCATACCAGTTTGCAAACCGTGGCTCCATCAACTCCTGCAGCTAAGTAATCCTGGGGTCCTTCCATTCGACCTCCAGCAGCACTGGTTCCACTAGGGCTGATACTGCCCCTAGGGGTGTTTTGGAAATTTATGGGGGCCTTTTTCAGTCTTCATTACTATTGAGATGGCACTTCTGGCTTTTACTGAGCAGGGGGTGGCCGAGGAGGGTAGAAAGACCATATTGCAAAGCAAACATTGTTCCATGTCCTGCAGGAGTTTCTACCATCCCACTGGGCTACAGGTAAAAAACCTTCTATAAGGATCTGAGTCCAGAACCTAATTTCAGTATTTTTTGCACTATTTTAATATACCCTAAATTTTCCAGGAACGTAATTATCAGGTAAATTGAAGGAAGATTGTACTTTCTGTCCTGGGAAACTTTAGAAGGAGGCGGTCAGCATTTTGGAAAATCTCACTAAGAGCAGTGCTGTTCATGGTATCGGGGTGCCCAGTGTGCACGCCTGTCTCCACCTGTGCTGCCGCGGCACAGCAGAGTCCACACTCAGGTGCAGCTCCACCTGGCATCGTCATCACTTCTGTCAATGCCCAAGCATTTACATTTGAAACATGCTATTTTACTATAAATGACATTCCTTCTATTTCTCCTTTATGTTACAGTGTAGATTATTATATATACCATTTTGTAATTAATGTGTAGAGGTAGGTTATATTATGTCTGAATTTCATTTCATGATAGGAAAAGGGTATTTCAGACCACATGTTGTAAAAAGGGGGTGCTGGATCTGCCAGTGGGAAACCTGTCTCTACTCCACAGCCAGAGGGGTGCTCCCAGACCGCAAACCTGACCACGTTCCTGCACAAAACCCCTTGCTGAGTTCCCTCTGCTCCTGGGATCAAGCTGAAATTCATTAACACAGCCCAGAATGCCTGTGCCTGGCTCAGAGAGTACTGTGGGAGGGGCAGTGCCCCAATTCTCTGTGGACCCTGCCATTCCTCAGCCCCCTCGCTCCCTCCCCTCCCATACACACGTGCCCTGCACACACCCAGGTCATGCTTTCTCAGCTCCACAGGTAACTAGCCAAAGGTCTCAGGACCACCACCTCAGGATGCCCATGGCAAAGGCTTTTGGGGAGCCTGGTGTCCCTTCAGCCCTAGCCACTCTAGTGCATGCCACCCTGACCTTCCAGCAGCTGGCACCTGCATCTGCATCTGAAGGCTTTCTCGGGGTGGAGGTGCCAGGGAATGCACAGCCCTCCACCTGACTCCAGGAGCAGCCGTCACCCAAGGACTGACAGAGAGCTGGCGGGGGGGAACACTCCAAGGGGCAGCCCCTACCCTGCATCCTCGGGGCTCCAGTAGGGTAGGCCCCACTCGCCCACAGTGCTAACTTGCTTGATAACGCATGCTTTCCTGGCTTCTTCCTTCCCTGCCTCACTTCCCTATTCCCCTAACGGGCTTTCCTGAGATCAGTCCCCAAATAAACTTACACTTGAATCCTTGTGTCAGGGTCTGCTTCCTGGGGAAGCCAGACTAAAGCACTGTCCAACTCCATGGGGCCCCAAGAGCTGCTCAGCATTTCTTCTCTCGAGGCTGTACCCCACAGAGGCAAGGATCCCTGTGGTGCTCCCACAGCAGGCAGGCCCCCTCCCCCGCTCCCACCATGGCTGACACTGACCACTTGACTGCTAGGTTCTGCACTTCGCCGTTCTTGTCCTCCAGGAGCCTGAGCAGCATCTTCACCACCTTGCGCTCACTGTCCTCGTCCAGCTGGATGGAGTCCTTCTGCAGCTCCGACATCAGGTCACTGGTGGCCATGAACCTGAGCAGGGAGAGCAGAGGATCGCTGAGCAGCTCCTGGGCCCGGTGATTTGGGCAGCCTCTTGAGTTCCCCCAGAAGCAGACCATCCGGGCTGCAGGCATGGTCAGTGTCACACACATGAGGGAGACCCACGGGTGTGTGATAACCGACTGCCATGTCATGGCGACTAGGAGTGGCACAGCACACTGGCTAAATGCTTAGAGCTCCAGAGTTGGTGCTCCCGCCTCTGCCATCTACACAAATGTGAACTTGGGCAAGTCATTTCACCTCGCTGAGCCTTAGTTTACCTGTCTGAAAAATGGGGACGAGGAGAGCATCTGCCTCATGGGGCTGGATGAAAGATAAAATGAGGCAATGTATGTGATGTGCTGAGTACATGGTGAGCGCTTGGTGGCACTGCCTCTGTTATAATGGCGTATTAATTATTCACGTCTCACAGCTGCCAGGACAGGGATGCCTGAAGGTCCGACAGACACAGTGCAACCAAGTCAGTGTCAGCAAGAAGGCTCTTGACTAGACACGCTGGCCCTGTCCACCCCCTCCTCAGAGAAGCGACTTGGCCCCTGCCCTCAGACCAGCGGCTCTCAAGCTGTAGCCAGCCCCAGAATCACCTGCAGGGCGGGTTAACACAGCTGGGCCCCACCCTCCAATTTCTGAATCACTGGGTCTGGGCTGAGGCCCAAGAATTTGCACTTCTAACAATTCTGGATGATGCTGAGGGGCAGGGACCACGCTCAGAGAACCACCGCCCGGGGCCGTGCTGACGCGCCCTGGGCATATTTTGGCCACTGACATCAACAGCTGACCAGTGTCCAGACAGGGCTCGCTGACAGAGGGGGCATGAGAGCCAAGGGCTACCCACCCACAGGGCATGTGATATTGCAGTGGGAGTCTGAGCTAGAAGGCCACGGAGGGCTGGGGCTGCTGGGCGTGACGCAGCACCATTGGGAGAGCAATGTCTTAAACTGGAGGCCCTCAGCTGTGTCCACCTTGCAAATGTTTTTCAAAAATTTGAATTTCTTATCAACATTTGAAAATTGGGAGTTGACATAAAAGTATTGACATCCATGGGGCTGGCCAGGTGATGTGCTGGTGAAGTGTGCATGCTCCACTTCGGCAGCTGGGGGTTCAGGAGTTCGGATCCTGGTGTAGACCTAAACACTGTCCATCAAGCCATGCTGTGTTGGCATCCCACATACAAAACAGAGGAATACTGGCAACAGATATTAACTCAGGGCCAATCTTCCTCACCAAAAAAAAAAAAAAAAAGAAAGAAAGAAAGAAAGAAAGAAAAGAAGCACTGACATCCAGATTTTTCTGAAAACAGGATATTTGAATACAACTGGGTCTACAGTCCCTGGAGACACTAACTAGCTCGAGTCAAGTCATGGCTGCCCTCTTTAGGTGGGACACACATTTTCCAGGTTACCAGGTTCCCACCAGGCCCACTGCACCCACTTACTGGCTCCTGCAGGCACTTGAGTGGACACCTGAGGAAAAGGAGGACAAAACAGCAAGGAGAGAGGCTGTGGAGTCAGGACCAGAGTGTGGTGGCTCCAGAAAGTCTCCAGTTTTGCAGACCCACCAGGCCACCCACCTCCTCATACCAGCCTTGCTTTCGGGCTTGAGCAAGTCAACCAAGAGCCCTACCCACCAAGCTTCCTGGGGCAAACTTGGTCACAGCGGGGATTCTGGCCTCATCTCCGCAGGCTCAGACCTGCGCTTCATGTCATGGCGCTCCACAGCACTCTGCTACCAGGAGAGCACCTGTCACAGCATGGCTGTTTATTTTCAAGAGCTGGCATCAGCCTCAAGCTGTTGAGAGGAGGAGGCTGGGCTGCAAGTGAAGAGGGGTGGCAGGGCTGACCGTGCCCGGCTCTAGGCCTGGTCACTGCAGGAGAAGCGGCCAAGGTAAGGTGAAGGAGGACATCTGGATCTGAGCCAAGCCAAGGCCGGGGTAGGCACATGCACTCCTAAGCCTGCCCAGCTGAGGGGACGTTCTGAGAAGGCAGGCAGGGTCTCTAAGCCCTGTTTCTGCCGCAGTCCACGGGGACCCAGCTCAGCCTGGCAACCCAAGGGATGTGCGTCTTTGCCCAAGATGAGCCTCCCGCCTCCCTCTTTCTTTTCCACCAGTTGAACTCCTATTCATCCATCAAGGGCCCAGCTCAAATGTCCCAGTCTCACGGATGACTTCTCTGACCACCCTGCCCTATCCCAAACCCACACTCCCTAATCACACTTGGTTTCCCCGGACAGGATTCGCTCAGAGCACTCTGCACGCCTCCACTGTAGCACTTTTCAAATTGCGCTACAAGCGTTGTGCACCAGTGTGTCTCCCCCATTATATGTGAACTCATGGGGCCCATCAAGTTCAGCTCTGGGACTCAAGCCCTAGCAAAAAACAGGTCTGAAGAGGGCCTGGGAGGTAGGGCAAGGGCAGGAGGGGAAGGAGGGAGAGAGCCAGCCCCTAAAAGGCTCAGAGCCAAACAACTGAGTGGAAACCCAAAATCAGAAACCAACCCTCCTGAAATATGCCTCGGCATTTCAGACACCCCCGAGTTCCCGCAAACACCCAGCTCTCAGAGAAAGAAAGCTGTGTTGTGTGTATGCCTGTGGTGGTGGTAGTGGGGGGGGGGGGGTGTACAGGAAAGCGTAGATAAGAGCTTGAGCACCGAAATTTGGCTTTAAGTAAATATACTGGTCTTGCCATTTATCAACTAGGTGACCTTGGGCAACTGACTCCTCTCAGAACCTCAGTTTTTCCAACTATGAAATAGGACATTTTCTTTGCCCCACCTCATAACATCCTCAGGAGGTTTTAACAGGAGAACCAGTTCTTAGCATGAGGCAAGTTGGGGAAACTAGGCTCAGAGAGGTTGCAGGAACTGCCCAAGGTCACACAGCAAGTTGAAAGAAGAATCAGCCTACTGGTCAGGTCTCCTGGCTCCTCAACAAATACTACTGTGTTTTCAAGAAAGGACTTGGGATTCCTGCAAGACCTCCCCCGACTTTATTCGTTTGACTGTTGGAGTCTGAGTGGGAATGGAGCAGCCTCCTACCCACGGAGCGGGGGCCCAGGAACGACAGGGATCAAAGGCTTCCTTCACCCTGCCTGAGACCCCCATCTGCAGTCACTGCCCGCCTCCAGGAGCCAGAGGACAGCGTCTCAGTTTCACTCCAGAGAAACCCTAGAGGCCACTCAGCTGAGACACTCGGCCACATGGGTGCCCGGACAGCTGGTCAGGACCCAGCCCCCGGGTATTCCGACTTTAAAAATAGACGCCATCCTCATATGCTTGGGGAGGTTTTAAGTGTTCTCGGGACCGCTGGCAGAGCAGGCGGAAAGGGCCTCTCAGGCTCCTGCTGGAGGGCCAACTCCCTCTCCTGGAGACTGGACCTGGGGCCCAAGAGACAGCGGTGCAAATCCCCTCAGCAGCTGGGCAGCCATGTGACCTTGGGCACATCACTTCACCTCGCCCAGCGTCCGGCGAACAGGGAAAACAATAAGGACCACCCAGGCAGATGGGGAGACGGAACGCAATTACACTGGACACGTGCCTGCATGGAGCCTAGGACACAGGACACATTCACTGAGCGCCTACTGTGTACCCAGAGCCGGCTCCGGGATGCAGAGGGGACGCGCACAGCGCAGGACCTCTGGGGATCCCAGGGCGACAGTGATGCAGTAGAAACACGGGGCCAGGGAGATGTTGTGGGAGCCCAGGGCCGGTGCCTAACCCTGCCTGGTTGTCAGGAGGCATCTCAGAGAGGTGACAACTGAGTGGGAGCTAGCCAGGTGGAGGGGGGATGAAGGGCATGGCAGACTGCTGATGTGCTCGGAATCATAATAGTGTCCATTTATTCAGGGCTTACCTGGTGCCAGCTGCTCAGCCCCGTGTATTAACTCATTTCATCCTGACACCAACCCTCTCAGGTGGGTTCTGTTATTATCCCTATCTTACAGAAACGGAAGCTGAGGCTCAGAGGGGTCACACAGCCAGTCAGTGGTCGTGGTCAGGGTCTGAGCCCAGGACTGTGGCTCAAAGGCTCTGCTACAGCTCTATGAGAAGCTCCTGAGCGGTGCCGAGAAACAGGCTCCAGGAGGAGGCAAGGCTCAGAGCAGGAGCGCAGCGCCTCAGTCTCCCCACCTGTCACGGGGCTGGAACCCAGACCTCACTAAGATCAGCCTCTGTGTTACACTGACCTGGATTTCGACCCCAAGTCCTCCCCTTTCCAGCTCTGCGACTGCACCCAGGCCCTTCTGGCCTCTGAGCCTTGGTTTCCCCATCTGTGAAATGGGGATAAAGTGACAGTATGCTCAGTAAGTGAGCACAGCCACGCTGGGTTTCTGCGGGCTGCTTTCAGCTCAGAGGGTCCAGAACAGGCTGTGTGACCACGGACCAATCCCTTCCCCTCCCTGGGCCTCAGTTTCCCCCTGAGGATGAGGGGGTTGAACCAGAGGTTTCCTCCATTCTTTTCGGCCCTGTTCCCGGGCGGCTCAGAGATGCTGGTGGAGGGGGAACAAGAGGAAAGGGAGTGGCAGACCAAACCTGGAAGCCCCCACCCCAACCATCACCTACCTGCGCCTGCAGCCCCTTCCTTCAGGGGGAGGGGAGGGGAGAGGAGAGGGTGCCCGATCCAGTGCAGGGGGGAGGCCCAGGGCGATTTCGAGAAGAGGGCGGGGCTGAGGGGGCTGAGGGTATCAGAGAAAGTCAGCCCCCGGGTGGTGGTCCCAGAAAGAGGCCGGGTTTCAAGGCTGGGAAGAAGAGGCGGGCTCCGGGACCCCGAGGCCGAGGGCTGCTCGGTGCGGTGCAGGGGGGCCTGGGCGCAGGATGCGGGGAGAGATGAGGGCAGCGCACAGACGGAGAGAGGGGGCAGAAGAAGGGTGCAGAGGGGCGAGCAGGGCTCCGAGGAGGGGCCGAGGCCGGGCCGGATCCGCAGGGCGGGACGGAGCGGGATCGGGGGAGTGGAGAGGGCCGGCCCCCAGCAGGGGAGAGGGGGCCGGAGCCTCCGCGGGGCGGGGGGCGCGGGGCGCGGGGCGCGGGGCGGAGCGTGCCGCGGGGACAGGAGGCCGGGGCTGCGCCGCCGCGGGGCACGGCCGGCGCCCCGGAGGGAAGGAGCCCGCGGGCCGGGCGCACCTGAAGTCCTTGTCGCTGGACGTCATCTTCTCCAGCAGGCTGGAGATGTGGAAGGCGGCGGTGCTCATGGTGGCTGCGCGCCGGGCCGGCGGCCGGAGGGAATATGGCGGCGCGGGCGCCCCCTCCCCCGCCTCGGCGGGGCTGCGCTCAGCAGACAGAAATAGCAGCCCCCGCCCAGCCCGGCGGCGCCGCCGCGCTCACCGTCGGCCTCGGGCCGCGGGAGGCGGAGAGGGGCCGAGGGGGCCCTGCAGTCTCGGCCCGAGCGCCAGCCCGTGTCCCTTGCCCCCGCCCCATGGACAGCCCAGCACCGGCTTGCACACCCCGAAAGACGGGGAGCTCACCACCTATGACTGGACTACTCCTCCCTATGGCTCCCGTGGGTACCACCTCTGCCTTCTGGGCCCCTCCGCCCTGCCCGCGTGGCAAGGGCATGGTATCCAAGAGTCTCAGGTTAGAATCCCAGGTCCACCAGTCCCCGTCGTGTAACCGTGGCCAAGTTACTTTACCTCTCTGAACCTCAGTTTTCTCATCCGTAGCCATTCAAGAAACAGGAGCTGCTATTGTAGGTCAGGCCAACCAAAGCACTTGTCCCCCCACCCCACTCCCCATGCTGGCCTGCCCCAGACAGAATCTGAAGGGTGTACCCAGTCACACCAGGCCCCTTGCCTGCCATCCCCAACCCTCAGGCTGTCAGAGTCAGTTTCTTCCTTTTATAGCAACGCTGCTGAGATGCACAAGGTCACACAGCGAATGAATCTGGGATGGAATCAGGACTGACCCCAGGCCCCTTAATGCCTTGGGCAACAATCCTCCCACGAAGCTGCCCACAGGTGGGTACAAGTTCAGAGCGAGAGGGTCTGTAGGAGGACAAGGAGAGCCTGTGCATCTCTAAAAGCCAGGAGGCTGCTGGCTTTGGGAAGGAGAGTAGCATATGCTTTGTAGCAAGACAACTCTGGGTTCAAATCCCTGCTGGGCTGCTTCCTGACTGTGAGGCGTTGGGATAATGACACAACCTCTCTGAGCTGTTTTTCTCACCCATAAGATGGCGATAAAGAAATCTTTATAACGCACTTTTCGGGTACCTGTTATTATGGGTACCTGGCTTCTAGAGCAGTGCTGTCCAACAGAACTTTCTGCAGTGTTGGAAGTTTCCTACGTCTATGCTATCCAATATGGTAACCACTAGCCACAGGTGGCTGTTGAGCACTTGAAATGTGACTAGTGAGACTGAGGAATTGAATTCTTAATTCTGTTTACTTTTAATTAATTTCAGCTTAAATAGCCACCTGTGGCTAGGGGCTACCACAGTGGACAGTGCGGTTCTGGACAGTAGGGACACAGTGGGGGACTAGACATGCACAGCCCCTGCCCCTTGGGGACCTTACATTGTGGTAGAGGACAGCAGCATTAAGAAAGAAAGAGATTTGATAAGGAAAATAAGAGCTACACAGAAAATAAAAGAGGGCGAGGTGACAGAGAGTGCCTCGGGGGTGGAGGGGCAACTTTAGCCAAGGTGGTCAGGGAGGGCCTTTTTTGAGAAAGAGACACTTGGGCTAACATCTGAACAGATGAAAAGGAAGCAGCTGGGCAAAAATTTGAGGGAAGATCTTCCCAGAGGGGGAACAGCAAGTGCAAAGGTCCTGAGGTGAGAACAAGCCTGATGTATTGAAGAAAAGGCAGTGGCTGGAATGTGGTCAGTCTCCTAGGGGAGGAGTTGAGGTCAGAGAGGTGAACAGGGGTCACATCATTCATGGCCTTTCAGACCAAGGTGAGGAGTTGGGATTTTATGCCAAACACTAGGCAGCCACTGGAGGGCATTAAGCAAGGAGGTGACACAATTAATTTAGAAAGATCCCTCTGGCTGCTGAGCAGTCATGCAATCAAGGATGATGGTGGTTTGCATTAAGGGGGTGGTAGTGAAGCGGGGAAGAAATGGACAGATTCGGCTGTATCATAGAAATAGATACAGCAGCTTTGCTAAAGGAGTGGATGTTGAGGTAAGGGAAAGGGAGGAATTACAGGTTTTCAGCTAGAGAAGGTGAGTAGATAGTGGTGCTTTTTATGGGGATGAGGATGTCAGGGGAAGGAACCCTTTGGGAGGAAAGAGAACTGGAGAGCTCTACGTTGACCTGTTATCTTGGAGATACCAACAAGACATCCAAGGAGAGATGTCACATTGAGGAGTGGATGCCCCAGGTGCATCAGGGGAGAACGCTGCATCAGAGAGAGAGGTGAAGGGAAGGTCTCACAGAGATGGTATTTAAAGCGATGGGCATGTACAAGGATGGATGATACTAAGTGTTATCGAGGATGTGGAACAAATGGAACTCTTCTCTGGTGCTGGTGGGAGCTTTAAATGGGTGCAACTACGTTGGAAAACTGCTTGGCAATAGTTACAAAAGCTAAGCGTATATCTACCTTGACTTACTCAGATTAGCAATCCTACTCTCGAGCGTGTATCCAAGATACATGAATGCATGTGTATTCAACAAAAGAATGTTCAGAGCAGCTTTGTTCAGAATAGCCCCAAATTAGAAACAACCCAAGCGTTCATCAACAGGTGAGTGGATAGACAGACTACGGTATATTCATAAAATGGAATACTGCACAGCAATGACAACTAGCTCACTACTCCTGCACAAAATAACATAAAGGAATCTCAGAGATTCTATACTGAATAAAAGAAGCCAGACTTAGGAGTGCATACTGTATGGTTCCGTTTGTGTGAAGTTCCAAACCAGGCAAAACTAGTCTAAAGAGGACAGAAGTCAGAATAGTAGTTGCCATTGAGGGATACTGACTGGAAAGAACACAAGGCAGCCTTCTTGGAGTGCTGTAAATATTCTCCGTCTTGATTGGGGTGATGACTATGCATATATAACATATGTAAAACTTTATTGAGCTGTTCTTTACTACATGGAAATGTGTCCGAAGGAAAAGGAGGGATATGAAATAAATATGCAGTTTAACAAGGTTTTTTTTTTCCTGCCTAACAATATTTTTGGAATAATTTTACAAGTGAATATAGTTCTACAAGTCAAAAATAATTAAATAATGATAACTTTGGAAACCAGTTTGGCAGTTTCTTATAAAGTATAGTTACCATATGACCCGGCAATTACACTCACAGATGTTTACCCAAGAAAAATGAAAACGTGTGTTCACACTAATCCTTGCACATGAATGTGGCAGCTTTATTTATGAGCACCAAAAACAGGAAACAAACGTCCATCAGCTCGTGACTGGAGAAGCCCACTGTGGCGCATTCATAGAGTGCAATTTTACTTAGCAAAAGAAAGGAAGAAATGCAATAAAATGGATAAATCTCAAGAACATTATGCTAAGTGAAAGGAGGGAGACATAAAGTCTACATGTTATTTGATTCCATTTATGTCAGATGTCCAGTGGTCGCCAGGGGCTGGGGGCAGGGCAGCAATGCAGAGTGAGTGCAAAGCGGTCCGAGGGGACTTTTTGGGAAGGAGGAAATGTTTTGTATCTTTATTGTAGTGGCGATTACATCGTATTGTAGTGGTCAAAACTTATCAAGATGTACTCTTAAAAATGGCAGACTTACTATATGTAAATTACTCCTCACTAAAGCTGATTAAAAATCATTAATGAATTAATATATAAAGCCTTGGAAGTGAATGAGATCATTAGAAAGAGTGATGAGAGAGAAGAGAGCCTGGCACCGTGCCCTGAGGGAAGTCCAACCTTCAGAGTTTGGGTAGAGGAGAAGAAGTCTCAGAAGGAGTAGAGGTGAGGAAGGGAGGAAGCTTGAAGATCGGGGCGTCCCAGAGGCTGAGGCAAGAGGGACTTAGGATAAGGTAGGAGTCCCTGAGATGGGTTCATACAGGGCTCTGCCTGGCACACGTCACGAAATAACTGTTACACCCATTAGGATGGCTACTATCAATAAAACAGAAAGTAACACATGTTGACGAGGATGTAGAGAAATTGGAACCCTTCATACTGTTGGGGGGAATGTAAAATGGTGCAGCTGCTGTGGAAAAGTTTGGCAGTTCCTCAAATAATTAAAAATAGAATTACCATATGATCCAGCAAGTCTGCTTCTGGGTATAGACCCAAAAGAATTGAAAGCAGGATCTCAAAGAGACATTTTACAACCACGTTCGTAGCAATATTATTCGCGACAGCCAAAAGGTGGAAACAAGTGTCCATCGACTGACAAACGGATATGCAAAATGTGGACTATATATACAATGGAATACTATTCAGCCTTAAAAAGAAAGGAAATTCTGACACATGCTACAACATGGATAAACCTTGAGGACATTATGCCAAGTGAAAGAAGCCAGTCTCAAGAAGATAAATACTGTATGATTCTATTTATATGAGGTACTTAGAATAGTCACAACCATAGCAATAGAAAGTAGAATGGTGGTTGCCTTGGGCAGGGAGGAGGGGGAATGGGGGGTTGTTCAAGGGGTACAGAATCTCTGTTTTACACTATGAACAGTTATGGAGGTGGATGGTGGTGATGGTTGCATAACATTATGAATGGATTTAATGCCACTGAACTGTACACTTAAAAATGGTTAAGATGGTAAATTTTATGTTATGTGTATTAAACCACAGTTTAAAAACATGAGGGAAAAATAGCTGTTACTATCAGAGGTGGGGGCGGGAGATTCTTATCCAGGGTGAGTCTGATGTATTAGGGTAAAGGTGAAGCTGCTATGACAAACAGCCCCCACCCATCATGTGTTTTCAAGAACCAAGAGCATTTCTCTCTCTCATAAGAGTTCTGAGGCGGGCAGGGCAGCTTTGCTCCCTTTAGGTATTCAGGAACCCAGATGGCTCCCTCCATCTTAGCATTCTGACATCGCCTAGAACACTGTCCTCAACTGCTTGAAGTTGGATCAATGGCATACCTGGGTTCCAGCCGGCAGAAGGGGAAAGAGTGTGGAGGAGCCCATATCCAGTGTCATAAGTCCCGGACGTTGCTTCCAATCCTACGCCATGGGCCAGTCTTAGGCACATGGCCATGCCTAACTGCAAAAGAGTCTCGGAAATTAGGTGTAGCTGGGCGCCATGTTCCAGAGGCGTCCACAGCAAACACTTAGTGTAGAGCCTAGAACCTTGGAACAGCTACTCAATAAATGACCCTGGAATCAAAATTGGATTGTTTTTGCAACACCAGGCTAATGGAGGCAGAGATACTCAACTCTGTGTGGCAAAACCCCAGGCAGCTGCTGATCAGATCTGTAGAACAGCAGTTCAGGATTTGCTGAGACTTGCCTTATGAGCTATTAGATTGTAAATTTTTATACGTGTTGAAAAGAACATGCATTTTCTAAGTGTTGGGTGCAGGGTTTTATGTATGTCTATTATATCAAGCTTCTTAATTGATATCCTAATTGATATTCCTAAGTTTTGTCTGTTTAATCTATCCTTTACTGAGAATGCTGTGTTAAAAATTCCCACTTTGATAGTTGACTTGTCAATTTCTTCTAGTAAATCTGTTCTCTTTTACTTAATGTATTTTCATAGTATTACTAGGTGTGTACACATTTAGAATTATTGTATGTCCTGGTGAAGTGTTCCCTTTATCATTATGTAGTGATCTTTTTACAAAATAATGCTTTTTGCTTTAAAGCCTATTTTGTCTGTTATAAATATGGTGATGCCTGTTTTCTCTTGGTTAGAATTACCTGAACTTTTATTTTTATTTATTTTTTGCGCACTTTCAGTTTAAGTCTTTCTGGCTGCTAATGTTTTTGGTGTATCCCCTGTAAACTGAAATAATTTTAGACTTACCAAAAAGTAGCAAAATAGTACAGAAAGTTTTTATATAACTTTCACCCAATTTCTTCCTCTAATATTAGCATCTTGCATTGCTGTGCTACAATGATCAAAACCAGGAAATTAGTATTGATACACTATAAACCAAACTGTAGACCTTTGAATTTTATCGATTTTTCCAGTAATGTCTGTTTTCTATTCCAGCATCCAGTTCAGGGCCCCGCACTACATTTGGTTGTCATCTCTCTTTAGCCTCCTCCAATCTGTGGCTGTTCTGCCTTCCTCCCTTGTTTTTCATGACCTTGACACTTTTGGAGAGAACTGCTCAATAATTTTACAGAATGTCCCTTAATCTGGGTTTGTCTAAGGTTTTCTCGTGATCAGGTTCACGTTATGCATTTTGGGCAAAAATATGACACAAGTAGTTTTATGCTCTTTTCTGTGCATCATGGCGAAGGCTTCATGATGCTGATAAGTCTTACGAGTGGTGATGGTAACCTGGATCACTTGGCTAGCCTGTGTCTTGGTTAAGCCGAGTTTTTCCACGAAGTTACTATGTTTCTCTTTGTAATTGATACATTTATAATTTTATAAATTTACACCTAAAATTTTTAAAATTTTTATAATTTATAAAATTTTAGACATAGTACTTAATAAATATCTTGGGGGAGATCCTCCAAGACTATGCAAACATCCTGTTTCTCCTCAAACTTGCACCCACCAGTTTTAGCATCCATTGGAGGACCTTTCTGTTATGGTCTTGCTGCCAAATGGTGATTTTCTTTCTTTTTTTTTTTTTTGAGGAAGATTAGCCCTGAGCTAACTGCCACCAATCCTCCTCTTTTTGTGGAAGAAGACTGGCCCTGAGCTAACATCCATGCCCATCTTCCTCTACTTTATATGTGGGACGCCTACCACAGCATGGCTTGCCAAGCAGTGCCATGTCCGCACCTGGGATCCGAACCAGCAAACCCCAGGCCGCCAAAGTGGAACGTGCGCACTTAACCACTGAGCCACCAGGCTTGCCTCCCAAATGGTGATTTTCTATTTCTCTCTTTCCTTCCGCATTTATTAATTGAAATTCTTCTAAAAGGAAGACGTGTCTCTTCCTCATATACTTTTTCTCCCAATTATTTATTTATATCCATGGTCTCATGTATATTCATTTTATACTTTCAGTTATAATCCAATACTATTACTACATATTTTGTTGCTCAAAGTGTCCCAGGTTTGGCCATCGGGAGACCCTTAAGTCTGGCTCCTGTGTTCTTTTGACAAGCCCTCATCCTTTTCTGAGTACTTTGTTTTCTTTCTGGCACCAACAGATGTTCAAGGCTCATCTTGTATCTTCCCTGTTCCAACCCTATAACCACCTACTTTTTCAAGGAGCAGTGGTTCCTTTTACTGGAGAATGATGCTTAGAAACCAATATCTGGGTGCTGGGTGTGCTCATTGCTACTGGGATGTCAGTTCTTCTAGGGCCCCTCAGCAGACAGAGCTATTAAATAAAGTCCCTTATGAAACAAATCTATAACAAGGCTGATACATAATAAGTGCTGATTTCTCCTAAAAAAAATGAATGAGAAACATCTCTATAAGCTGATATGGAGTGATTTCCATATATACAGTTAAGGGGAAAAAAGTAAAGTGCAAAAAAGTATCTACGGTATGCTATGTGTCATGTAAGAAAGAAGATATAGGAAAATACATGTGTCTACTCATGTGTGCAAAAGAAGTCCAGGAAAGATAAAGCAGAAATCAAAATGATTGGTTACCCACAGGTAGGAAAGGGCTGAAAAGAAGGGAGGAATGGGAATAGGGAAGAGGGATGAGAAGGAAGCAACACTTCTCTGAATGTACCTTTTTGACTCGTAGATAATAAGAAACCCTGGTTCCTTTTATTGGAGAATGGCATTAGAAACCAAGATGTGGGTGCTAGATACGCTTGTTGCTACTGAGGTGTCATTGCATGTAGGCTCTCTCAGCTGACAGAACAAGGAGACATTTGTGTGTATACTAACCTACTCATATCCAAATACCTATAAAAATTTCTATACGTACCCATTTCTATCTCTATTAAGCTAACCGTGAGTTCATACTGCTATCTCCAACTCTAATCCGTTACCCCATGGATCATTCCAGCCTCCTCCCCTTGCTGAACCATAACCTCCTACTCCAACAGTGAGAAACCTGGCTCCCACCATCAGCCACCCATTAACCTAATTGTTTGATTCCAGCATATATGTTAAGTGATATCAGAATTGTTAACCTGTACCCCCATTGGAAACAATTTGATCAACTAGAGTATAGTGCTATGTATATCTTCTTTTGCCTTCAGTTTTGCAGATTCCGTGAATTTCCAAAGTTATTTAGGTCAGCAGCAGCTGTAGCCGTCACAGGGAGACGCCATGTGCAGGCAGCTGCCAGATGCCTCATTCACCCGGATGGCCCAGGAGACCCAGCCCAGTGCTGGAACCTGGCTATGGGGTGTAGGGATAGGCTTTGCCACATGCCCACAGACCACTCTGAGCTGGGTTTTCTGCCACATGCTGAATCTGGAACATCTCCTTATTGGCCATTTGTCTTAACTGACAAATGTATAGTACCAGTTTGTTCTTTTTCCTGATTCTGTGGCTATAACAGCATTCATCTCATCCTCTTAGTCTTTTCCTAATTTCCACCTTCTTTTAAGAATCCTGAGGCCGGCCTCGTGGCACAGTGGTTAAGTGTGCACGTTTCGCTTCTGTGGCCTGGGGTTCGCCGGTTCGGATCCCGGGTGCAGACATGGCACCACTTGGCAAGTCATGCTGTGGCAGGGGTCCCACATATAAAGCAGAGGAAGATGGGCACGGATGTTAGCTCAGGGCCAGTCTTCCTCAGCAAAAAGAGGAGGATTGGCAGCAGATGTTAGCTCAGGGCTAATCTTCCTCAAAAAAAAAAAAAGAATTCTTGCTGAGCTAAAGTTGAGGGAGTCTCCAAATGGATTATGTGTAGGACAGTGGGGTCTCCCAGTCAGTTTATTGCTTCTAAGGTCTTTCGTGGGACAGAGGGGAGGAGAGTAGTTGTTGCGGGTGGTACAATTTAAGGTTAGGGAGACGAGAAAATGCATCGGTATCTTTAGGAAATAGCAAATAACCAGTTGTATAGACATCCATCCATCTCAGTAGAGTGAAAGACCTTGAGAATTGGGCATGACATTTATTAGAAACCATCACAAGTTGGTCGGGGAATTGAAAAGCTGAGTGGACGTGTGGCCTGTGGGTTTCAGAGCAGTTGGCGGCAGTGCCAGAGTTCCATGGGCTGGGGCCCCTCTTTAGGTCCTCGCCTGAGCCTGTGGCCCTCACTGAATCAGAGACAGAGTACGTTGTCTGCTGCACCAAACACACCTTCACTGACCACATGGTGTTCCAGGTGAGCAGGGAGGGCTGAGGCCCTGCTGGGGCTTGGGCCCAGGGAGTGGTCCCAGGGTGATGGGTCCTGTAGGGTCATGGCCCCCCGCATTGAGTTGGTTGGGAGCCCAACTTGATGACAAGATCTGTCACCAGCTGGTATGTCTCTTTCGCCCTTGACCTAGGACCTCTCTGGCTCCTGAGTGTCAGCATGGAGACAGGGAGCCTGGGCAGGGGGACTGGGATGGGGTCATTTTGGCCCACAGGGTGAGAGGTAGGACCTCCTGGCAGCAGGGCTTGGACCTAGAGTGGTGTCTAAGCAACTCCTCTCTGCTGTGGTCCAGTTTGACTGCACGAACACACTCAACGACCAGACCTTGGAGAATGTCAAGGTGCAGATGGAGCCCACTGAGGCCTACGAGGTGCTCTGTTACGTGCCTGCCCGGAACCTTCCCTACAACCAGCCTGGGACCTGCTACACACTGGTGGCACTGCCCAAGGAAGACGCCACAGCTGGTGAGCCCTTCTCTAGACACTGCCCTGGCCTTGTGGGCGCCCTTGGGATCAGGATGAGGTGGGCAGCTTGTGCACTAGCCGTTGGTCTCCTATGAGAGCTTCAACTTTTATTTCAGTCCTGAGAAGCAGCATGATGGCTAAGTCCTGGGTACTTCTCATACATTATCTGATTTCATAGTCATTGAAGACCTGTGGGGCTAAGTACTGCTGTCCCTGTTCCCAGATGAGGAAACAGACTCAGGTGGAATGACTTGTCTAAGTTCACACGGCTGGTAGGAGGCAGAACCCAGGTCTCTCTGGGCCTCAGACCAGTGCTCATTGTACCATGAAAGCACAAAGACAGGCACTATACTGAACCATCCCAAATCCACTCCTCCCAAGGAAACCACCAGCTGCTTTTTCCAGACCTTGGACAGTGGGCCTGTGACTATATACATGGACATAGCCATCCCGCAGCATCTCTGCTTCCCTCTTTCTTCCTTCCCCAAGAGGAGACTCCTTGTACCCGTGGTTTCACTCTCCTGCCTTCCATGCAGTGGCATCCCTGTCTAGATTTGTGGGGTTGGATGGCATGTTGCTACTACTGATAGCATAGCAGAGACCCAGAGAGCAGGCTATGGCCACCTGCCCTATGGAGGAGCTCATCCCCCACCATGGCTGCAGACATCCTGACCACCCAGCTTCTCTTCCCTGCAGTGGCCTGCATGTTCAGCTGCATGATGAAGTTCACTGTCAAGGACCGCGACCCCACCACTGGGGAGACCGCTGACGATGGCTATGAGGATGAATATGTGGGAAGAAGCTAGTGTCAGGAGGCTCAGTTCTGTGCCTGAGGCTGCAGAGCAACTCCCTCCAGGAGCTGACAACGAGACGTGAAGCGCTTTCTTGCTGTTTTGGGCTTTACAGCTCTCCTTGGAAGAAACTTTTTTTTAACTCAAAAAGTACATGCTCATGTACAGAAAGAAAACTTGGGAAATACAAAAACAAAGTGTAAACAAATAGGAAAACATTACCCGTGGTCCTTGGGAGTTATTTGGGGGAGAGTTGCATAATTGAGATCATTCTATACGTTATACATCTTGCTGTTTTCACTTAAAACCATAGTGTAAGCATTTTCCTCTTTCATTACGAATACTTTATAAACACAATTTTTAATGACTTTGAAATACTCTGTTATGTAGATATATCATAATTCAAACATGTATTTCAAATTTTCACTATAAATGCTACATTAAACATCCTTTGGATGCAAATTTTTATCTGCATTTCAGATTATCTCCTTAGGATAGATTCCTGGAAGTGGAATAATTGGGTCAAAGGATAAGCATGATTTTAAGACTCTGATTCATTTTGTCAGCTTGCTTTCTAGAGTAGCTGGATCAGTTTGTGTCTGCTGGGTGGTCCTTTGATGCACTGAAATAGCCCTTCAAATTCCACCTCTCTGAGCTTGTATGGAACCGAGCGCAGGATCGTTCTGGGGTTTGACGATAGGGCAGTGGCTCAGTGCCACCTGAGTGCAGACTGTTATGCTCGGCCTGGGGATGGACATTGCTAGAACTCCTCATGACAAGAGGGACAGTCACTGTGGAATATAACTGACATGCACGGTTGTGTCATCCTAGCACCACTGTCGAGGAGGGGCCTCCCTGAGTCAGCAATGACCCTAAGGGCAGGAACTGCCCCAGGACCAGGTGAGCTCCTTGGGAGAGGCGGGTCTGAGGCAGTGCTGCTGTGTAGGACCCACGTCCTGCTTATGTGCACCTGGCACATCCACAAGAGCAGGGGCTCAGGGAAGATGTGTTGGGGAAATGGATGGGGAAGCTTTGGGTACACTCAGTCCGAAGTAGGGGGAAGAATTATGTGTCAAGTTCAGGGATGACACAGCTAGGATGGAGGTGGGCGTCCAGGACAGGTAGGCCCAGAGGACACAGCTGAGGTAGGGGGAGGACCTGCTGAGTCATAGGAGTGACCGAGCCACAGGAAGCAGACCTCTGTGAGTGCTCCCTACAGGCCCTGGATCCTTGAGGCGCTGACTCTAGGGGGCTCCTGAGGGGATGCATCTTGCAGCTGACACCCTAAGGTGGCTACTGGGTCAGGGTGTTTTCTGTTAAAGGGATGCTACTTGGCTGTGACCACCTTGAGGACAGGGACCCAGTCAAGTTGCTGTGTGTCCCCAGAGCCTAGCACAGTGCTCAGCATCGAGCAAGCAGCTGCTGTATGTGTTGGAGGAAAGGATGAGCAGCGAGTACAGCGCAGAGGCGCAGAGGTGCACAAGCAGGGAGTTTCTCCCCTGGAAGTGCGTGCCTAACAGCCCGTCCCTCTCCCCAGCTGGAAGACCTGGAAGTCGCTGTAGCTGACCACATCCAGAAGGTCATGAAGCTGAACTTCGAAGCAGCCTGGGATGAGGTAGGAGATGAGTTTGAGAAGGAGGAAACATTCACCTTGTCGACCATCAAGACACTTGAAGGTAAAATCCTTGGCTACTGTTGGCGTGCCTCTCCCCTTTCTCTCCTCCCCGCCCCCTGCCCCCAAGGATCCAGGGCCAATGTCTAGAGCGCATACTTCAGATGCCACTTCATTAAAAACCCCTCAGAGCAGGGTTAGGGGATGGGGAGTGGTGGTGGCACAAAGGGAGACAAGATCTGTGGGTTAATGATACTGGGATTTCTCCGTGCAGAGGCTGTGGGCAATAGCGTGAAATTCCTGGGAATGCACCCTTGTGAGAGGTCGGACAAAGTGCTGGATAACAAGAACACCCACACGCTGCTCCTGGCTGGTAAGCGGCATTTCTGAGTGGGAGGGGCCTGGGCAGCTCGCAGTGCAGACGCCACTGCATCCTGGGAACGCACGCCCACTGGGAACACAGGGATCCCAACTCACAGTGCTGATGGCTCACCAGGGGCAGAAAGACCCGCAGTGAAATGTCCCCCTCCCAACCCTTGCTGCCAGTCATCCGTTCCCTTCCACGGGCGGCCAGTGTCACTATTACAGGCAATGCCGCTCTGTCCTCCAGGGATTTTGTGGCTAGAAAAGTGAATACAGACACATTTCCCTTTTTTAACTCAGATGTTTATGTACAAATGGTATGTACATTGCAATGGACCTGACTTTTCACTTGACAGTGCATCTTGGAGATCTGCCCTCTCAGTACATAGACTGTCCTCCTTCTTTCTTTTTTTGGATTGTGATAAAATATACACAACATAAAATTTACCATTTTAACCATTTAACCATTTGTACAGTTCAGTGGCATTAAGTACATTCACGCTGTTGTGCAATTGTCACCACCATCCTCTCCAGAACTTCTTCCTCATCCCAAACTGAATCCTCGTTGCTGTGTGTAGCTGCCTCATATCCCGCTGTATGGATGTTCCATAGGTTACAGAACCAGCCGTATCAATGAACACTTAGACTGTTCCAGTCTTTTGCTATTACAGACAGGGCTATAGCGAATAACCCAAGAATACACATATACATGTATACACACATACTTTATTTTGCACGTGTGCACTGAGGATATCTATAGGATAAGTTTCCAAAGGCATTACCAGGTCAAAGTGCATTTCTCATTGTGATAAATATTTCTAGTGCCTTCCATAGGAATTGTATGCCTCTGCTCCCACACTCTGGACAACACAGTATATTATCAGATGTTATGATCTTTGCCAGTCTGGGTGAAAAATGGTGTCTTAGTGTAGTTTTATTTTACATTTCTTGTATATTGAATGAAGTCAAGCATCTTCTCAAATGTGAAGTGCCATCGTATTTCCCTTTCTGTGAATTGTTTTCATATTCTTTGTCTAATTTTCTACTGGGTTGTTGATCTTTTCTAATAGGAATGGGATTTTAAGCATTCATCATGGAAATTTTCAAACATACACAAACATTGAATAGTACGATGAACCCCCATGTACCCATCTTCCAGCTTCAATAACTAACAGCATCTATACCCCTACTCATTCTCACCCCCAGATTATTTGAAAGCAAATTCTAGATAAAGCATTTTATATATAAATGTTTGTGTATCTGGGTGTTTCTCTAAGAGATAATGACTCTTTATTTAAGGGGAGGGGCAATACAGTTATCACACGTAAAACAGTGAACAGAAGGAAATGGGAGATGCTTTTTGCTGAGAGTTTATAAACAGGGTTGGGAAGGGAGCTCTGCTTCAGTGCCCTGCTCACAGCTGACAGCCCCCAAGCCCACTGACGCTCCTCAGTCCTTGGGTCTTGCAGACACCTGCTCTGCAGTTTTGTCATGGCGGGGGCTGTCCCTTCATCGTGCTCTTAGATCCAGCCAACGTGTGAGAGCCTCTGACATCAGGGACGAGGCTTGTGTGTCTGTTAATGTATCTGAGCTTGGCAGAAGCTTGAAATACGGTTAGTATTATCTCCTCCACTTTGTAGATGAGGATACTGCAGCTGAGAGAAGCGGAGTAAGGCACGTGAGCCTCAGGGATTTCAGCCCAGCTCTCCTGGTTCCAGGCCACTCCCATTTCACTGCACGAGAGCTGCCCGGATCAGTGGCTGCAAACGCCACCCTCAGCCTAGCCTCTGCAGCCCCTTCTGCCTTACACTCCTGTATTTATTGTCTCTTCCCTTCTAGGTGTGTTCCGGGGTGGTCATGACATCCTGGTGCGCTCCCGGCTGCTGCTTTTGGATACAGTAACAATGCAGGTGACAGCCAGAAGTTCGGAGGAGCTGCCAGTAGACATCATCTTGGCGTCTGTTGGCTGAGGCCAGCCTGCAGAGGCCCTGCTCCTACCCTTTTCTCCCCAGCACTACGCAGAAGTCACAGCGTCCTCCTGAACCCAGTAGAAACTCCTCAAGCCTGTGTATTCAGAAACAATTAGGAATCATTGAGGATTTTTTTTTTTTTTGGTTTAACCCCAGCCCCAGGACTGCTAGGTGGTAACTTCTTTTTTTTTTTTTTTTAATAGGGGATGGTTTTAGCTTGTCCTAGAACTGGCTGCCCTGGCTGCCAGGGAAGAGACATTGCAGATGAATAAAATGCTTGCATCTCCTCTCGAATTTATCCCCCCTAAAACCATCTTGTCCCTATAAATAAGTCAGCACGTATTTACTGAATGACTGCTACTTCTGCAGGCTCATGCTTCAGGGCTCCACCTTCCCCTTCGAGGCCGCCCCACCGAGAACACCTGCTCTGTCCCTTTGCACCCACAGCCCTTTGGCTGCTGTACTTTGCAGGGGGCAGGAGCCGCTCCCACTCAGGGTGTGGGAGCCCCAGGCCCGGGAACAGGAGCAGCGCAGGTCTGCGGAGGCAATGACGGCCGCGTGGAGTTCACGCGCTGGGTCTCGCCCTCTCACACCAGCCTCCTCCTCCAGGGGATGCTGCGGGCCCGGGGGGTGGGGTCGCTCCCTGGGTGTCCCCAGCCTCAGGTCGGAGCTGGCGCGTGCCCTGGGGTTCGCCCGCTCCCGGTTCAGTGCAGTTCGGCGACCGCACGGAGGGGCAGAACAGCCCTTCGAGAGCACTCCGTTGGCTGCAGATGCAGAAGGGAAGCGGCCTCGGGCCACGCGGCTGCTCTTTTAAACTCGAGCCGACTTTGTGGCTGAAATACACCTGTAAAGCCGTTTAAAGAACCAGGCCTCCCCCCTCCCCTCAGAGGTTCAGGCTTGGGGGCGGGGGAAGGTGAGGCCCTGAACGCCTCGTTCTGGAGCCCACAGAAGTCTGAGAGTGACTGTGGCTCACGGAGGTTTTCCTCATGGGTGCTCAGCTTTGCCCCGAACTCTGAGGCAGGCGGCAACACGGGGAAGGGCGCCCGACATCGCCTTGGGGCCCTGGTTACGGTTCCCGCTGCACAGAGCAGGACCCAGGCTCCCCGGCGCATCGGCCCGGCTGGCGACGGAGACGACGCTGCTCCCGCGAGACTCGCCCTCCGCCCCACTCCGCGGGTGGTCCTGGGAGGGGACCCGGGGGGACATGGAGGAAGGTGGCGCTCTGAGAACCCCGGGATGGAGGAGTCTCCAAAGGCAGGCACAGCCGCCTCCTGCGGCTCTTCCGGGGGGTGCAGGCTTAGCGCCCCGCGTCCTGTGTCCTCCTGGGCGCGGGGAAGAAGCACCTGCCAGAGCCGGAGGGACGTCGCGGGGACCACCCGCCGCCTGGGGGTGGGGCTGATGCCCCAGTGCGGGCTGCGCAGTCTGAGGGCGTCCGGGAGAGGAGAGCGGCGTGCGCCGCCGGCCGAGCCGGAGGTGAGGCGACTCGAGCGGGCGGCTGGGCCCGGGTGGGGGTGCGGCGACGCGGGGCGGGCGTGCGGCGGAGGTGAGGCGACTCGAGCCGGCGGCTGGGGCCAGGTAGGGGGGCGGGCGGCGCAGGGCGGGCAGCGGAGGCGAGGAGACCCGGGCCTGCGCGGGGGGCCGGGGAAAGCGAGGGGCAGCGCGGGTGCGGCGGGCGGGCGGCGGAGGCGAGGAGACGCGGGCCTGCGCTGGGGGCCGGGGGAAGCGAGGGGCAGCGCGGGTGCGGCGGGCGGGCGGCGGAGGCGAGGAGACGCGGGCCTGCGCTGGGGGCCGGGGAAAGCGAGGGGCAGCGCGGGTGCGGCGGGCGGGCGGCGGAGGCGAGGAGACGCGGGCCTGCGCGGGGGGCCGGGGAAAGCGAGGGGCAGCGCGGGTGCGGCGGGCGGGCGGCGGAGGCGAGGAGACGCCAGCCTGCGCGGGTGGCGGAGGCGAGGCTGGAGCGCGGGTGAGGCGAGGAGACGCGGGCCTGCGCGGGGGGCCGAGGGAAGCGAGGGGCAGCGCGGGTCCGGCGGCGTGGGGCGGGCGGAGGCGAGGAGACGCGGGCCTGCGCTGGGGGCCGGGGGAAGCGAGGGGCAGCGCGGGTGCGGCGGGCGGGCGGGCGGAGGCGAGGAGACGCGGGCCTGCGCTGGGGGCCGGGGGAAGCGAGGGGCAGCGCGGGCGCGGCGGCGCGGGCCGGCGAAGTGGCGGGCGGCCCCAGGGCGGAGGGGAGGCGCCGAGTTTCTGTGCGGGCGGCGCCGGCGGCCGGGGCGCGTCTGGAGCCGGGCGGGTGCTCGCTGCTGTGAGGCGCCCGTTAATCCCAGGAGGGGACGGGGAAGGGCGTGGGGACGAGTCGGTGGGGACAGAAGGCGTCGCGCAGGGGAAGGAGGTGCTGGCCCCGCAGAGACGCGGACACCCGCCTGCCTCTCCGGGCTGAGCGCTTCAGCGAGGGAGGGAGCCTCGTCCGGAGCCCCGCGTCCGTGCGTGCGGCCGGCTCTCCGGGGCCGCTGCTCTGCTCGGGGCCTGCGGGGGGCTGGCCCGGGGCCCGGGGGAGCGCCGCAGGCAGAGGCCGTTCCTCTGAGGAAGGCCGGACGGACGGTGACGGAGCCCAGTGGCGGCGCTGAGGGAGCTCCTGGGGAGCCGGGGGAGACGCTGCGACTGAAGGAGTGAGGTGCGATGTGTGAGATGCACGAGCCTCCTAGTGTTTTGTCACTGGAGGTGGTGAGAGGCCGACATCCGTCACTTACCCAGAGGTGTTCGCACAGGAGCTCGGGCTGTCAGGACAGCAGGGCCAGCAGCGTCCCCGAGTGGAGGGACCCTGATGAGCATTGCCCCTCTTACAGCAAGAGCCCTGGATGGAACAGCCCAGAGCTGCTGCCTCACTGCGCTTTGAGACGGCGGCCGCTGTGTCAGAACCGTCCTGGCTTGTGCTGGGGCGCTGTGATGTCCCTACTTCTGTTCCGTTTGGCGTGTGCTCACCTGCTGAGATGACATTAAAAACCAGCCTTTATCAGAGTGAAGGGATGAAAGGAGATACTCCAGGCAAACAGCAAGCAAAATAATGTGGGTGTAGCCATACTTATATCAGACAAAGAAGACTTCAAGATAAAAAAGATAACAAGAGGGCTGGCCCTGTGGCCAGTGGTTAAGATCCAGCACTCTGTTTCGGTGGCCCAGGGTTTCATCAGTTTGGATCCTGGGCATGGATGTGGCACCACTCATCAGGCCATGCTGAGGTGGTGTCCCATATAGCACAACCAGAGGCACTCACAACTAGAATATACAACTATGTACTGGGGGGCTTTGGAGAGAAGAATAAAAATAAAATTTAAACAAAAAAGATTGGCAACACTTGTTAGCTTAGGTGCCAATCTTAAAAAAAAAAAGATAAGAGACAAAGATGGCCATTATATAATTATAAAAGAGACATTCCACCAAGAAGACATAACACTTATTAGCATATGTGCACCTAACGCAGGAGCACAAAAGTGTATAAAGTAGCTCCTAGCAGACCTAAAGGGAGAACTTGATAGCAACACAATAATAGTAGGGGACCTTAACACTCTGCTTATGTCAGTGGGTAGATCATCCAGACAGAAAGTTGATGAGGACATGGTGGCCTTAAATGAAACACTAGACCAAGTGAACTTAGTAGATATACATGGAACATTCCCTCCCCAAACAGCAGAATACACATTCTTCTCAAATACACGTGGAACATTCTCAAGGATGGACCATATGTTGGGAAACAAAGCAAGCCTCAATAAACTTAAGAAGATTAAAATCGCATCAAGCATGTTTTCCAACCACAATACTATGAAACTAGATATGTGGAGGCTAAGCAACATGCTACTGAACAACTGTTGGATCAATGAAGAAATCAAAGGAGAAATTAGAAAATACTAGAGACAAATGAAAATGAAAACACAACATATGAAAACTTATGGGATACAGCAAAACTAGTATTAAGATGGAAATTTATAGCAATACAGGTCTACTTCAACAAACAAGAAAAATCTCAAATAAGCTTACCCCATACCTGAAAGAATTAGAGAAAGAACAACAAAGCCGAAAGTCATTAGAAGGAAGGAAATAAAAATCAGAGCAGAAATAAATGAAATAGAGACTAAAAAACAATAGAAAGGATTAATGAAACTAAGAGCTCATTCTTTGAAGATGAACAAAATGACAAACCTTTAGCCAGACTCACTAAGAAAAAAAGAGAGAAGACTCAAATAAAGTCAGAAATGGAAGAGGATAAATTACAATGGGCACCACAGAAATACAAAGGATTATAAGAGAATAGTATGAAAAGCTATATACCACCAAACTGGATAACCTAGAAGAAATGGATAAGTTCTTAGAATCATAAACTTCCCAAACTGAATCAAGAAGAAATAGAGAACATGAATAGTCCAAACACAAGCAGAGATCAAAATAGTAATTAAAAACCTCCCCAAAAACAAAAGTCCAGGACCAGATGGCTTCTCTAATGAATTCTACCAAACATTCAAAGATTTAATTCCTATCCTTCTCAAACTATTCTGAAAAATTAAAGAGGATGGTAAGCTTCCTAACTTGTTCTATGAGGCCTATATTATCCTGATACCAAAACCAGACAAGGACAACACAAAAAAGGAATATTACAGGCCAATATCGCTGATGAACATAGATGCAAAAATCCTCAACAAAATATTAGCAAATCAAATACAACAATACGTGAAAAGGTTTGTACACCAGGATCAAGTAGGATTTATTCCAGGGATGCAAGGATGGTTCAACATCTGCAAATCAATCAGCGTGATACACCACATTAACAAAATGAAGAATAAAAGTCACATGATCATTTCAATAGACAGAAAACATTTGACAATCCAACATCCATTTATGATAAAAACTCTAAAAAAAAATGGGTATAGAAGGAAAGTACCTCAACATAATAGAGGCTATATATGACAAACCCACAGCCAACATCATGCTCAATGGATAAAAACTGAAAGCCATTCCTCTGAGAACAGGAACAAGACAAGAATGCCCCCTCTTGCCACTCGTATTCAATATAGTATTGGAAATTTTAGCCAGAGCAATTAGGCAAGAAAAAGAAATAAAATGTATCTAAATTGGAAAGGAAGAATTGCAACTCTCACTATTTGCAGATGACATGATGCTATATATACATAAAATCCTAAAGAATCCACCAAAAAGCTATTAGAAATAAAAAATACAGTAAAGTTGCAGGATACAAAATCAACATACAAAAGTAGCAAACTAGCAGAAAGAGAAGTCAAGAATACAATCTCATTTACAATTGCAACAAAAAGTACAAAATAGGTTATCTAGGAATAAATTTAAAAAGGTGAAAGATCTATGCACTAAAAACTATAAGTCATTATTCAAAGAAATCAAAGAAGACATAAAGAAATGGAAAGATATTCTATGCTTATGGATTGGAAGAATAAACATACTCAAAATGCCCTTATTACCTAAAGCAATCTACAGATTCAGTGCAATCCCAATCAGAATGCTGATGACAGCCTTCACAGAAGTAGAACAAAGAATCCTAAAATTGATATGGAACAACAAAAGAGCCTGAATAGCCAAAACAATCCTGAGAAAAAAGAACAAAGTTGGAGGTATCACAGTCCCTGAATTCAAATTATACTACAAAGCTGTAGTAATGAAAGCAGTATGGTGCTGGCACAAACACACACACACATCAATGGAACAGAATTGAAAGCCCAGAAATAAAACCACACATCTCTGGACAGGTAATCTTCAACAAAGGAGCCAAGAACCTATAATGGAGAAAGGAAAGTCTCTTCAATAAATGGTGTTGGGAAAACTGGACAGCCACATGCAAAAGAATGAAAGTAGACCATTATCTTACACCATACACAAAAATTAACTCAAAATGGATTAAAGACTTGAAGGTGAGACATGAAACCATAAAACTCTTAGAAGAAAATATAGGTAGTAGACTTTTTGACATCGGTCTTAGAAAGATCTTTTCAAATACAATGTCTACTCAGGCAAGGGAAACAAAGAAAAAAAATAAACAAATGGGACTTCATCAGACTAAAGTGCTTCTACAAGGCCAGGGAAACCAGGAACAAAACAAAAAGACCAGGGCCAGCCCAGTGGTGTAGTGGTTAAGTTCACACACTCCACTTCAGTGGCCCATGGTTCACTGGTTCAGATCCCAGGTATGGAACTACACACCACTCATCAAGCCACACTGTGGTGGCATCCCAAATACAAAACATAGAGAAAGATTGGCACAGATGTTAGCTCAGGGACAATCTTACTCAAGCAAAAAGAGGAAGATTGGAGGGGCGGAGCAAAATGGCGGGGTGAGCTGACCTGGGATTCTCTCCCCTCCAAAATACAACAAAAGATTGGAAGAACTGAATTTCAGAGAATAAACATAATACCAGCTCATTAGAGACCTACAATACCAAGAAGGCGGAGATCATAAACCCTACTTACACCCTCGGAGGCACTGGAACAGTAGGAGAGAACATCGCTCCCTCCCCTAGAGTCTGCGATCGCTGCAGTGCAGGTCGGGAAGGAGCGGGGGAGGGGCCGTGCAACCGGGGATCATCCAGGACTCCTGCCGCTGATTCAGTGGAGACCCGCTGACGGGAAGTTTCTGTCCGCGGGGACCCCATAAATCAAGGGCCTTGGGAGACCAGAGAACAGAACTGATCTGAACCCAGACCGGTGGGTGTGAGTAACAGAACCCCACCCCTCCCCCCGCAAAGCCAGTGGGCGCAGCCATCTTGCCCCAAGGCGGAGAGCTCATAACACGCGGCTCTCGACCCCCATCTAGTGGCGACAGGCTGTAACTGCAACTGAATTCTACCACCATGTGAAAAAACCACTCCTCTTCCATCCAGCAGTTTATAAAAACCCCAGACCAGAAGGAAAACAATAAAAACATAGAATTAAGTCCTGAGGACTTGGAATTAGGTAAACTAAGTGATAATGAATTCAGAGCAGCTATAATCAAAAAACTCAATGAGGTAGAGAGAAAGATAGAGAAACAAGCCGAGTTCTGGAGTTACTTCACAAAAGAGATTGAAATCATAAAGAAGAATCAAACAGAATTACTTGAGATGAAAAACACAATGGACCAGATAAAACAGAATATGGATTCCCTGAATGCCCGTGTAGACAACATAGAGGAGAAAATTAGCATAATCGAGGACAGACAGGCTGAATGGTGCCAGACAGAGGAAGAAAGAGAACTAAGAATTTAAAAAAATGAGGAAAATCTCCGAGAGATAATGGATTCAATGAGGAGTAAGAACATAAGGATCGTAGGAATTCCTGAGAATATGGAAAAGGAAAATGGAGAAGAAAGTGTGCTTAACAAAATTATTGAAGAGAACTTCCCAAATCTAGGGATCGACGGAGAAATGTGTGTAGAGGAGGGTTTTAGATCTCCTAGATTTGTCAGTGTAAAAAGAGCTACCCCATGGCACATAGTAGTGAAGTTGGCAAAAAGGAAAGATAAGGAAAGAATACTCAGGGAAGTAAGAAAAAAAAAGAGAATAACCTATAAAGGAGCCCCTATCAGACTGTCAGTGGATTTCTCTACAGAAACCCTACAAGCTAGGAGAGAATGGAGTGACATATTCAAAGCTTTAAAGGATAAAAATCTTCAGCCAAGAATACTCTATCCAGCAAGAATTTCCTTCAGATATGAGGGAGAAATTAAATCTTTTTCAGACAAACAGAAGTTAAGGGAATTTGTAACTAAAAGCCCTCCATTACAAGAAATCCTCAAGAAGGCTCTCATACCTGAAAAAAGAAAAAAGGGAGAAAGGGGACACAATCCACAGACTAGGGAGACTGGATGGATAGAACCAGAACAGGATAGCAAATATTCACTTATAGCATTAGGGTAAAGGTAAGGAAACTACCAAAACAAGGACAATCTTAGCACTCTAACTACCAATTAATAAGACGAGTTGGAATAAAAAATGAAAATAATTATTTAGGAGGGGAAGAGCAAAGGGTCTAAATCAGTATTGGTCAAGTAAGTAAGAGACCACCAGAGAATAGACTATATTATACACGAGATTCTAAATACAAACTTCAAGGTAGACACTAAAATAAAGTACAGAACAGAGTCACAAATCATAAATAAGGAAAAATCTAAGAAACCCAGCATAAGAAATTGCAGTATTAAATGGGTAGTCTAAAGCAAACAGGAAAAGAAACGCAGGAAAACAAGATAATGAGCGACAGATTAACAGCACTAAGTCCACATGCATCAATAATCACTCTCAACGTGAACGGATTGAACTCTCCAATAAAAAGACACAGAGTGGCAAAATGGATTAAAGAACAAGATCCAACAATTTGTTGCCTCCAGAAAACACACCTCAGCCCCAAGGACAAACACAGACTCAGGGTGAAGGGGTGGAGGACAATACTTCAAGCAAATAGCAAGGAAAAAAAGGCAGGTGTTGCAATTCTCATATCAGACCAAGTGGATTTCAAAATAAGACAGATAAAGAGAGACACAGAGGAACAATATATAATGATCAAAGGGACACTTCATCAAGAAGAAATAACGCTTATAAATATCTATGCGCCCAACACAGGAGCACCAAGATTCATAAAGCAACTATTAACAGACCTAAAGGAAGATGTTAAAAACAACACAATAATAGTAGGGGACCTCAACACCCCACTCACATCAATGGACAGATCATCCAGACAGAAAATCAACAAGGAAATAGTGAAGCTAAATGAAAAACTAAAACAATTGAACTTAATAGAGATATATAGATCACTTCACCCTGAAAGAGGTGAATACACATTCTTCTCAAGTGCACACGGAACATTCTCAAGGATAGACCATATGTTGGGAAACAAGGCAAGCCTCTACAAATTTAAAAAAATTGAAATAATAACAAGCATCTTCTCAGATCATAGTGCTATAAGGATAGAAATTAATTAAAAGAAAAAAGCTGAGAAAGGCACAAAGATGTGGAAACTAAACAACACACAACTGAGCAAGCAATGGATCATTGAAGAAGTTAAAGAAGAAATAAAAAAAATACCTGGAAACAAATGAAAATGATAGCATGCCATACCAACTCATATGGGATGCAGCAAAAGCTGTATTAAGAGGAAAATTCATCGCAATACAGGCACATCTTAACAAACAAGAAAAATCCCAAATAAGCAACCTTAAAGCACACGTAACTGAACTAGAGAAAAAAGAACAAATGAAGCCCAAAGTCAGCAGAAGGAGAGAAATAATAAAAATCAGAGCAGAAATAAATACTATTGAAACGAAAAAGGCAGTAGAAAGGATCAGTGAGACAAAGAGCTGGTTTTTTGAGAAGATAAATAAAATTGACAAACCACTAGCCAGACTTACAAAGAAAAAAAGGGAGAAAGCTCAAATAAACAAAATCAGAAATGAGCGAGGAGAAATAACAACAGACTCTGCAGAAATACAACAGATTATAAGAGAATACTACAAAAAACTATATGCCAACAGAATGGATAACCTAGAGGAAATGGATAAATTCTTGGACTCCTACAATCTCCCAAAGCTCACTCAAGAAGAGTCAGACAATTTGAACAGACCGATCACAAGGAAAGAGATTGAAACAACAATCAAAAACATCCCAAAGAATAAAACCCCAGGACCAGAAGGCTTTCCTGGGGAATTCTACCAAACTTTCAGAGAGGATTTAATACCTATCCTTTTCAAGCTATTCCAAAAAATTAGGGAAGATGGAACACTTCCTAACATTCTATGAGGCCAACATCACGCTGATCCCAAAACCTGACAAGGACACCACAAAAAAAGAGAACTACAGGCCAATGTCACTGATGAACATAGATGCAAAAATTCTAAACAAAATTTTGGCAACCAGAATTCAGCAATTCATCAAAAGAATCATACATCATGATCAGGTGGGATTCATACCAGGGACACAGGGATGGTTCAACATCTGAAAATCAATTAACGTGATACACCACATCAACAAACTGAGGAATAAAAACCACATGATCATCTCAATAGATGCAGAGAAGGCATTTGACAAGATCCAACAGCCATTTATGATAAAAACTCTGAACAAAATGGGCATAGAAGGAAACTACCTCAACATAATGAAGGCCATATATGACAAACCCATAGCCAACATCATACTCAATGGGCAAAAACTGCACGCCATCCCCCTGAAAACAGGAACGAGACAAGGATGCCCTCTATCACCACTCTTATTTAACATAGTACTGGAGGTCCTGGCCAGAGCAATCAGGCAAGAAAAAGGAATAAAAGGAATCCAAATAGGGAGGGAAGAAGTGAAACTCTCACTGTTTGCAGACGACATGATCTTATGTGTAGAAAACCCCAAAGAATCCATTGGAAAACTGTTAGAAGTAATCAACAACTACAGCAAAGTTGCAGGGTATAAAATCAATTTGCATAAATCAGTAGCATTTCTATACTCCAGTAATGAACCAACAGAAAAAGAACTCAAGAATACAATACCATTCACAATCACAACAAAAAGAATAAAATACCTTGGGGTAAATTTAACTAAGGAAGTGAAGGACCTACATAATGAAAATTACAAGGCCTTTCTGAGAGAATTGGATGACGACATAAGGAGATGGAAAGACATTCCATGTACATGGATTGGAAGAATAAACATAGTTAAAATGTCCGTTCTACCTAAAGCAATCTACAGATTCAACGCCATCCCAATCAGAATCCCAATGACATTCTTTACAGAATTAGAACAAAGAATCCTAAAATTCACATGGGGCAACAAAAGACCCCGAATTTCTAAAGCAATCCTGAGAAAAAAGAACAAAACGGGAGGCATCACAATCCCTGACTCCAAAACATACTACAAAGCTACAGTAATCAAAACAGCATGGTACTGGTACAAAAACAGGTGCACAGATCAATGGAACAGAATTGAAAGCCCAGAAATAAAACCATACATCTATGGACAGCTCATCTTTGACAAAGGAGCTGAGGGCATACAATGGAGAAAAGAAAGTCTTTTCAACAAATGGTGCTGGGAAAACTGGAAAGCCACATGTAAAAGAATGAAAATTGACCACACTTTTTCACCATTCACCAAAATAAACTCAAAATGGATCAAAGACCTAAAGGTGAGACCTGAAACCATAAGGCTTCTGGAAGAAAACGCAGGCAGTACACTCTTTGACATCAGTATTAAAAGGATCTTTTCAGACACCATGCCTTCTCAGAGAAGGGAAACAATAGAAAGAATAAACAAATGGGACTTCATCAGATTAAAGAGCTTCTTCAAGGCAAATGAAAACAGGATTGAAACAAAAAAGCAACCCACTAACTGGGAAAAAATATTTGCAAGTCGTACATTTGACAAAGGCTTAATATCCATAATATATAAAGAACTCTCGCAACTCAACAACAAAACATCAAACAACCCAGTCAAAAAATGGGCTGGAGACATGAACAGACATTTCTCCAAAGAAGATATAATGATGGCCAATAGGCACATGAAAAGATGCTCATCATCGCTGATCATCAGGGAAATGCAAATCAAAACTACACTAAGATATCACCTTACACCCGTTAGAATGACAAAAATATCTAAAACTAATAGCAACAAATGTTGGAGAGGTTGCGGAGAAAAAGGAACCCTCATACACTGCTGGTGGGAATGCAAACTGGTGCAGCCACTATGGAAAACAGTATGGAGATTCCTCAAAAAATTAAAAATAGAACTACCATATGATCCAGCCATCCCACTACTGGGTATTTATCCAAAGAACTTGAAAGCAACAATTCAAAGAGATTTATTCACCCCTATCAGCAATCCCAAAAGTCCTATGTACCCCAATGTTTATTGCAGCACTGTTTACAATAGCCAAGACATGGAAGCAACCCAAGTGCCCATCAACTGATGAATGGATGAAGAAGATGTGGTATATATATACAATGGAATACTACTCAGCCATAAAAAAGATAAAATCATCCTATTTGCAACAACATGGATGGACCTGAGGGGGTTCTGTTAAGCAAAATAAGCCAGACAGAGAAAGACAGACACTGTATGATTTCACTCGTATGTGGAAGATAAGTACATGAACAAAAAGATTAGTGGTTACCAGAGGGGAAGGTGGGCATAAGGGGTAAAGGGGCACATATGTATGGTGACTGACAAATAATAATGTACAACTGAAATTTCACAATATTATAAACTGTTATGACCTCAATAAAATTTTTTAAAACTTATTAAGTTGAATAAAAAGCATTTTCTACTCTATTGTAAGGTTCTAACAAAAAGAAAGAAAAAAGAATGACAATCCGGAGATAAAATAGGGAAATCAGATGGTGACTAAACTGTATACAAATTAACAAAAATTGTCTTCAAACAAACCCAATTCACAAGGGTAATACCTGTCCCTTTCATTTTATTTGTCCAAACTTAATTTTTTAACACACTTCCTCAGGAAATCTGATGCATTCAATTTGGTCAACAATAGCAGCACTCCTTCCATTTTCTGTCCTAATTCCTTTGCCACCTGGTGTTAGTCATTTTTCTAGGGAGAAAGCTCCAGTTGCTCTCTCCTCTCCTCACGGGCTTCTATGCAGAAGACGGCACATGTGAACACTGTAGCTCTCCTTGGAGAATGCGTGAAGAAAATGCCACCAACTGCCACTCTTGTGAAGGAGGCCTCGTCCTGGACCAGGGAGCATACCAAGAAACCTGCTCCAAGAGGCATGTGGCTGTGAGGGGTGTGTGCAAGTGTTTCCCAGAGATGCACCAGGACTGCACCCAAGAGAAAACCTGCAGAGGTACCTGGGAGCATCCCCAGTGAGAGTGTGGCTCTGCTGAGCCTCCCCAGCTGGAAGCCGACTATCTGAGTGTAGGGTATCCCCCCAGAACTGGGGGAACCAGTCTCCCTCCCTTTACTGAAATGTATCTATCTCTGTGCACATCATTTAGGAAACAGGGTGAGATAAAGCCTTTCCATTATGGATTCTGCAAGCTAAGACAGAGAGACCCATTTTGCATGATTTCTTTCGCACCCATGTACTGAGCACTAAGGGTGAGCCAAGCTGTATCCCAGTTCTGGCCATACAGATAAGAACCCAAAGTTCTCGCCTCTTTAAGCACAAAATCTTATAAGAGAAACTGATATTAATGAAACAGAGGTTGCTAGTGTATTGCAACTGTTATGAAAGATACAAAGGGAAAGTTCAGGCAACTATAAGACTCTGAGAATAACACTCTGGGTAGGAATTTTTCTCTGGAATTATCTTCCAAGAAAGGCTGTCTTTCTAATTTCCTCTCCAGAATAAGACAGACTCATTTCACTGGCACTGTCCTATCCAAAGGAATCTCTTGGTGTAACCTAAAGTGTTTTCCCGAATTCCCCCAAATAAGAGAATGAATGAACACAAATAGACCCGCAATGTATTCTTCATACTGATTAACCATGTATATTTCATTGGTCTATCCAACAGTGAATGAAGAGTTAGCCAATCCAAGAATTCCTAAACTGCTTTCTATATTGAATAGAGCCTGAGGTCCTCGATACAATTTTAAAAATCTGTTAATGCCTTCCGGGTTTTCCAAACAAGACCTCCAGCATCTCAACCATGACTTGTCTGCCACAGCACTACAGTTTTTTGCACCTCCAAGGGGCAGGTTATTTCAGGATGTAAACCCAGCATCATCTAATTGGGTCACCGTATGTGGTCTCTTCTCCCTGGCTGGGCTTGTGAGATGTGGAGGTGGGGATGGGGCAAATGTACCCTCAGGTCAAATGAGCCAAAGTGATAGGGTCAGGCTAGCCCACTGCAAAAGGAATGACTTTCTGCTGTCCCCCTGGGGGTCACTTGCTGCTTCCCCTTTCCCCCAGAGTACATGCCTGAGTCCTTCCTGTAAGGAGATATGTGCCATTAGTGTTGTCCCTGCCACTTCTACAAAGATGCACTCCAGTGTGTCCCCTGCCACGAAGACTGTCTGGAGTGCAGTGGCCCCTTAGCAGATGACTTTGACCTCTGCGCTGAGACGACCTTGGTTCTCTACGAATACTGTTTGGACGAGTGTCCAGCGGGAATTTACTATGAAAAAGAGAGTAAGTATTGCAAAGGTAAAGACTTCCAGGTGCATGGCCGAGCTCTGCATCCCAGGGAGCCTAATGGGATTATGGGGTTTCTGTGAGACAAAGTAGGTTCTGGGGTTTACACAGTTCTGGCCCCAGAGCTGTCCTCCCATCCCTTTCCCTCCTGCTCAAGGAAGCATGTGTTGAATCTGCTGTGATTTATTATTTATTTTTAAAATGGATCATTCGTTAGCTTCGATTGTGTAACTTTTATTAGCAATGACTCATGTTGACCTTCCTCACAACAGAGGCTGACCAAAAAGGATTCTCATGTGAAGATTTACAACAGAGATGATGAGCCTTCAAAAGTCACCCAAGACAGAAGATTTTTCTTAAAATTTTAAACCATTGTAGGTTTATAGCAGCATAAGGAAAGCTGTGCCACAGAGGATTTTCTTGATGCCTCTTGTCTCCCTTCACTGTTTGCCTCCCTAAAGCTCCATCCTTGCCTCCTCGTCACCTTCAGCTCCTCCTACCCTGGGCCCCTATTCCGTCTCCCACTTGGCACTTCAATCCCTACACGTTCAAGAAAGGATCTGCTGTGATTTATGCCTCCTTATGTTTTAACTGGGCATGAATTCCTTGCGTCATTAGTTAGCAGGGAACAGAAAATTTAACTAAATTGCCCATTACTAGAGGAATTCTCAAGCAAGTGAGTGAAGCATTCTGGGGGAAGGGACTTTTCTTTCCCCACCCCCCAGTTTTATTAAGGTATAGTTGACATATAACATTGCTTAAGGTTAAGGTGTACAATGTGATGATTTAGTATATGTGTATGTTGCAAAATGATGACCACAGTAAGGTCAGTTAACACACCCGTCACCTCATATAGTTACCTTTTTTTTGGTAAGAACATTTAAGACCTACTCTCTTAGAAACTTTCACGTGTATGATACTGTACTGTTAACTATAGTCACAAGATTCAGTCCAGCTAGGCAGCCAGCCATAATTTATCCCCTATGTTACCACCAAGCAAATGCTAGATAGATATCCAGAGGCAGGCCCCTAGCCACAGGGAGAGCTAAGGGTGCACTCCCATGGCAGGAGATACCTTGGGCCACTCTTGTCCTAGAACACACTCAGGGAAATGTTTTGACAGGACGTGAAGATGTAGTTTACCCCAGAAGGCTTTCTGCTCTAGCCTTATGGTCCAGATATCCCTTTTTGTGTGTTCTATGTAAAGCACTCTTTAGTGTCAATGTCCTACTCGACTATTTGTGAAAGAACGTGGACTTGAAGACAGCGCCTGTGCCTGTGCAGCAGAAGGGGCCGGAGTGAGCCTGGGAGGCAGGCTGTGGAGCTGGGGGTCAGTTTCCATGAGAAGTTCAGAGACTCGGCCAAAGGCCTGCGGGCCATCTTGCCTGCACTAGGGCGGGAACTGAGCATCGACTTCTAGTCTTTCTCTAGTGTTCAATAACAAAAGTAATTTGCCATACATATTTGGTTTCATTGAGTTTCTCTATTGTTTGCCTGTTTCCATTTTCATTGAATTTTGCTCTAATTTTTATTATTATTTTTTTGTTCTGCTTGCTCTAGGCTTAAATTACTATTCTTTCTCTAGTTTTTGAACATGGAAGTTTCAATTATTAATTTTAGATATTTCTCCCTTTCTAATATTTGCACTTAATGCTATAAATTTTTCTCTAAGCATGGTCTTCACTGCATCCCACACATTTTGACAAGTTGTATTTTCATTTTCATCTAATTAAAAATATTTTGAAAAATTCTCTTGAGATTTCTTTTTTGACCCATGTGTTCTTTAGAAGTATGTTGTTTAATCTCCAAATATTTAGGGATATTCCAGCTATCTTTTTGTTATTTTTAGTTTAATTCCACTGTAGAATATTCCGTATAGTTTCTATTCTTTTAAATTTCTTAAAATGGGTTTAACGGCCCCGAATGTAGTCTCTCTTGATGAATGTTCTGTGAGAGCTTGGAGAGAATGTATATTTTGCAGTTGTTGGGTGGAGTAGTATGTAAATGTCAATTAGGTCAAGGTGATGGTGCTGTTCAGGTCAACTGTCTCCTGATTATCTGTCTGCTTGATCTAGCAATTACTGAAAGAGAAGTCTTGAGGTCTCTAACTATAATAGTGGGTTTGTCTATTTCTTTTTAAAGTTTCATCAGTTTTTGCTTCATGTTTTTAACACTCCATGATTAAATGTAGAAACATTTATGTGTTCTTGGAGAATTGACCTCTTTATCACTGATGATTTTCCTTGTCTGAAGTGTGCTTTGTCTGAAGCTAATATAACTTCTCCAGCTTTCTTTTGATTACTATTAACCTGATATATATTTCTCTATCCCTTTACTTTTAACCTGAGTCTTTATATTTATAGTGGGTTTCTTGTAGACAACATATGTTTGGGTCTTGTTTTTTTATGCACTCTGACAATCTCTGTCTTTTGATTGGTGTATTTACACCATCCGTATTTAAAGTGGATTAATATCTGCTACCATGTTTGTAACTGTTTTCTATTCATTGGCTTTATGTTTGTTTCTTTTTCTTGCTCTCTTTTTTCCTTTTCTGGTTTTAATCAAGCATTTTATATAATCCTATTTTATCTCCTCTCTTATCCTATCAATCATACTTCTTTTTCAAAACTTTTTGGGCTGGCCCTGTGGCCTAGTGGTTAAGTTCAGCACTCTCTGCTTTGGTGGCCCTGGTTCGGTTCCTGGGCATGGACCTACACCACTCGTCAGTGGCCATGTTGTGGTGGTGACCCACATACAAAGTAGAGGAAGATTGGCACAGATATTAAGTCAGGGCAAATCTTCCTCAAGCAAAAAGAGGAAGATTGGAAACAGATGTTAGCTCAGGGCTAATCTTCCTCAGCGAAAAACACAAAAAACCAAAAAAATCCCAAAAAACTGCCCTAGAGTTTTCATTTAAATATTTTAAACTAATATGCATAAAATATACATTTTAAACTAATGTAAGTCCACTTTCAAATTATACTATACCACTTCATGGATAGTGCAGGCTTTTTTAAAGAGTGATCCTAATTCTTCTCTGTCCTCCTCTGTGACATTACTGTCATTCGTTTCACTTATTTGTATGCTATAATCACTCAATGCATTATTATTATTACTTTAAGCAAATGGTTGGTTATCTTTTAAGTCAATTAAGAATAAGAAAAATAAAATATTTTATTTTACCTTTACTTATTCCTTCTCTGATATTCTTCCTTTCTTTATGTAGATGTCAGTTTCTGACCTATATAATCTTCCTTCTCCCTGAAAGACTTCTTTTAATATTGCTTGCAAAGCAGATATAGCAATGAATTCCCTCTGGTTTTGTTTATCTGAGAGAGTCTTTATTTCTCCTTCCTTATTGAGGAATAAGTTCCCTGGATATACAGTTCTAGGTTGGTGTTTCTTTTCTTTCAACACTTTAGCTATTTGACTCCACTCTCTTTTTGCTTATGTGGTTTCTGACAGACATCCCCTGTAATTCTTATCACTGCTCCTCTATAGGTAAGTTTTTCTTTTTCTCTGGCTTCTTTTAAGATTTTCTTTGTCTTTGATTTTCTGCAGTTTGAATATGATATGCATACATGTAGATTTTTGGCGTTTATCCTAATCAGTGTTCTCTGAGCTTCCTGGATTTGATGGAGTCAAATGGTTTGATGTCTGTCATTAATTTGGGCAATTCTCAGCCATCATTCCTTCAAATAAAGTTCTTGTATTAACTATATTTTCTTTTTTTCTGTGTTCTTGATGTTCTGGCATCTGGGACCTCTCTGACTGGGGAGAGGCTATGCCTCCAAGGGTTAACTAATTCCTAGAGATAGCAAACATCTTGCCCAGGATTCAACTTTTATATGGAAAGCAACCAATCCAGAGCCCGTACCCCTCACCTACCTCCTCTTTTGGGCTGTCACCTCAAGGTTGCTATTCTAATAGTAACTTAATCACCTGAGAGCCAGGTACAAGACAACTCAGGACAGCCCCTTTGCCAATCCTAAAGTATTCTTACCTTGCCTTACCTGTTTCTTCTCGTGAAAACCACAATAAAGGCTCCTTTTTGTTTTCCACTTGTTCCCTCTGCCTCCTGACTGACTCTGGTGCTTCTCTGTGTGGCCCTCATGGTGTGACATACACTCTCCTTTTGGTAACTATGAGTAACAAACTATCTTTTCATTGACAATTGTCTCCTGATCTGTTGGCCTCACCATACTTGAATAACAATAAAACCTACATTTTAAAACAGTTCTGCTGCATTCTCTCTTCTCCTCCTGACATTTCAATTACACATGTGTTACACATTTGAAATTGTTCCACATTTCTTAGATAAATCTGTTCTATTTTTTTTTTCTCTTTGGACTTAAGTTTGGGAAGTTTCTGTTACCCCATCTTCAAGCTCATTAACTTTTTCCTCAGCCATGTCCAGTCTGCTGATGAGCCCATCAATGGCAGTCTTCATTTCTGTTACAGTGTTTTTGATTTCTAGAATTTCTTTTTGATGCATTCTTAGAGTTTCCAACTCTCTGCTTACATTATCCATTATCCTTCCTTCTGTGTTCAGGTTCCTTTTTCTTAATCTAGGAAATCTGGGAAGTTCTTTCAGCAAGACTCTGGGAATGATAAACTCATTGATAAGTGTTTAAATTAAGCATTTGCTCTTAAATATTTAGGTGGATTTAGGGGCCAGCCCGATGGCACAGCGGTTAAGTTTGCACGTTCTGCTCCAGGGGCCCAGGGTTTGCTGGTTTGGATCCTGGGTGTGGACACAGCACTGCTTGGCAAGCCATGCTGTGGCAGATGTCCCACATATAAAGTAGAGGAGGATGGGCATGGATATTAGCTCAGGGCCAGTCTTCCTCGGCAAAAAGAGGAGGATTGGCAGCAGATGTTAGCTCAGGGCTAATCTTCCTCAAAAAAAAAAATTTAGGTGGATTTAGAATTCTAAGTTGATAGTTATTTTCTTTTAGCACTTTGAAGATATTGTTCATTGTTTTCTGATTTATATTGTTGCTATTTAGATGTCTCCTCTCATTATAACTAACCTTCCCAATATTGCCTCCTGGTCAAATATTGCTACTCTGACTCCTGCTGCCATCACATTCACATTCTAGCTAGTTGGAATAGATACTTTCTCTTACAATCCATTGACCACACATAGCTATGAGGGCACTGAGAAATGTAACCTTCATTTTGGTAGCCATGTGCCCAGCTATCATTCTAGAGTGGAGGGCGGACTGGTTCATTCCTGGACCCTCAACCCAGTAGGTGCCCGGAAGATGTCTGAAGGTGGGTTTTATTGGCAAGTAATTCTCCTCACTCATCTTTGTCCCTGGTCAGGGCTTGAGGTTGCCTGAGGAGAAGGCCAAGGCAGCAGGCCATCCCCCAAGACAGCTCCCTGCCCCAGGAGTCGTTCCACTTGGCCCTGTGGGGAGGCCAGGCTGCTCCTTCTAGGCTCCACTTCTGCCTGGGTCTCAGTGGGGGCTTCTGCCTATCTCCTGATACTCTGTGTTGTGAGGTCCAAGCCCCGCTCAGAGGGCACTGGGGGAATTCTTTAAGCTCCTCCTGCAGAACTAGAAAAAGAACATTTGCTGAGCACTCTCACATGTTCTCTTCTGAGGGGCAGGTGATTCCTCCATTTGACCTATGAAGAGACTGAGGCTCAGAGAGTTTAAGTGATTTGGCTAAAGTCGCACAGCTAGAGCCAGAACTCAAACTGAAGTCTCCCAGCTTTCGGCTCTGGACTATATATAAGACTAAACCACTTCTTTCTGGGATAGAGAAAGATGTTTGTGACTTCAAGCAAATGAGGTTGAACTTGTCCCATCACATCTTTTAGGAGTGAATGAGGCAGGCATGTTGCTGGGGGGAGGGTGGCAGGCCCCCAGCCTGTGGGGGAAGCCAGGGATCAAAGTAGTGAGTATTCCTTCAAGCATTTACCAAAGAACCAGGGGGATAGAGGCAAGCTGATTAGAGAAGTGGGTAAGAAAACTACTTTGTGAGAAGACAGAGGTGAGTTTGAGGCCCCTCTAGCTGTGTGAACTTGGGCAAGTGACTCAGTCTCTCTGAGCCTCAGTTTCCGCATCTATGAAATGGAAATAATAGTGCCCACCTCATGAGGTAAAGCTCTTGGCAGAATACCTGGGGCACATGGCAAACCTGCAGTGAACGGTAGCTGTTAGTTGTTTTTGTTATCTTTGTGCCTAGTAGGGGAGACATACACTGATGTACGATGGTTGATGGTTGAGGAAAGGATATGGGAACACGGGAGGGAGGGGAGACGTGTGAGTCAAGCGCTAAGGAGCAGGTGCATCCTGCAGGCAGAGACCTGGGCCAGCATTCCAGATACACGTGCTTGCACCTGCGCATCCTCAGGCTTCATCATCCGCTGTCCAGGGCTGGCCCATCACACACATAGCACAGGTGTGTCCTGCGACATCTGCACAGGCTTGAGCTCAGTCCAGACACCACTCACAGGGGAGTCACTTCCCAGAGTTAGAATTCCCAGGCTGAAGGCAGTGTCTTCTTCCAGCAGAGATAAGCCCGTCCCAAACATTTGGGTCTTGGATTTCAAATAGTTCTCAAGAGCCTCCTTTTTTGAATCTGCCTTCCTTCTTTACTCCCTCCCTTCTTTCCTTGCTTCCTTCCTTCCTCCCTTTCTTCCTTCTTTTCCTTCCTTTCTCACTCCCTCTCTCCCTTCCTTTCTCTCTTCCTCCCTCCCTCTCTTCTTTCCATTCTTTCTAGTTGTAAAGGTTAACAACTCACACTTACAGAGATTACTGTTTACAGAGATTGTTGAACACCTGCTAAAGAATAAAACTATAGCTGCAGGTCAGACAACATAGGATGGGATGACCAGCCTGATACAGTTCACAGCTTGAGATTCCACGCCGGCATTTTCAGCCAGGATTCTCCTGGTGTCCTATTGCTAAATGCTTCCACGCTGGCTTCAAACAAAGAGATGGAAGCCACTGTCCAGACACTATTGACGAACAGGTCCTGCCTCTCTGATGCCATGGAATGTGGGTCCAGTGACACTCTGCATTCTTAAAGACTCTTATTATGGAAACTTCCAAACATGCACAAAAGTGGAAAGAAAAACGAACTCTCAAGTATGAAAAACCCAGCTGCTGTCATCAACGCTGGCCAGCTGTGTGTCATCCCTCCCCCTCCCACATTTTTCTCTGATGCTGGAGTGCTTTAAAGCAATCCCAGACATGGTGTCACGTCACTAGTCATCACTCCAGCCTGTATCACCAACAATTGACATTGTTTGTACATAACTTCCATGCTATGCCAGCCAGCAAAAGTAACAGTAGTCCTTCAATAATCTAATATTTAGTCCACATTCAGATTTCCCAGATTGTGTCAGACATCTATTTGCAATTAGTTTGTTAGAAAAGTATTCACAAAATTCTCTTGAATTTCCCCCTCCAGCCCCAGGCAGCTTGGAGGCCTGTCTACCTGCCGTCCATCCCGGGCCCCAAGCTGATCATGCCTCCTGCAGCTCTTATCAGAATTCTTCTGCTCCAAACTATCCAGGGATTCTCATCTTCAACAGGGACGTTCCTAAACTTCATTCGTTCGCATACCGCTTCCAGAACCGTTGCCGCATCTATAACCACCTGTATTATTTGTTTCATCTTTTTCTTTAAGATTTTCTTTTTAATGCATATCTTTACTTAAAATAATTTATTTTGAAAATTTTATGTTGCCACCCAAGATGGAAACCTAGTGCTATCTGCCATAAATTGAAAGTAGCTATTAAAACAACGACAACAACGACAAAACAAACAGGAAAGCAGGGCAATGTTTTTACGATGGAATCTGCTACCATTGCCTGCCGAAGATTCTGAGCCTGGGGTGCACACTCACTTTGTTAAAAGAGAGGGACGAATAAGTGGGCAGGAAGTGTTAAAGATATGTTAGCACCAAACAGACTTTCTTCTAAATTTAATAATGACTAATACGGTTACAAGCACTTTAAGTGAACTAATACGAAAACTCAATAGGGTACATACTATTGTTATCCCCACTCTATGGAAGAGTAAAGTGAAGCTCAGAGAGGTTAAGTAACTTGCCCAAGGTCATGCAGCTAGTCAGTCACAGAACTGGGATTTAATCCCAGGCCGACTGGTTCCAGAGTTGCCACCAGCATGCTATATTTAAGCAGAACGGTCCAGACAGATTGGACACGGAACCTCTTTCTAACTATCCGGTCCAGTGTTGTTGGCACTGGGTTCTCGTGGCAGCTATGATCATCTGCCGAATCACCAAAGATTAATGGGGCTGACTCTGGGACACCCACTCCTGCAGGGTAAACTCTAAACCAACTGCTCCAGCCTTGTTTATTACTCCTCCACTCTCAACTCCTGCTCCAGAAAGGTGACTTCCTTCCTGCATCCACTTGTTCGCCTTCTCCCCCCATGCCATGTGCTCTCACTTTCTCCAGCCCCATCCAGTCCAGCTTCAACTGGGCCTCCTGCTGTCCCCTTGGGAAAGGCACTGAGGGGATCCAGAGAGGAAGACAGCACCTCTCTTCACAGAGCTCCTTCCAGTGGTGGATTCAGATGTAGAAAGACCTGGTTTCAGGGGCCAGCCCCATGACCGAGTGGTTAAGTTCTCGTGCTCTGCTTCAGCAGCCTGGGGTTCACTGGTTCGGATGCTGGGTATGGACCTACACACTGCTCGTCAGGCCATGCTGTGGTGGCATCCCACACAGAAGAGCTAGAGTGACTTACAACTAGGATACGCAGCTATGTCCTGGGGCTTTGGGGAGAAAAAGAAAAAAAGGAAGACAGGCAGCAGATGTTAGCTCAGGGCCACTCTTCCTCACCCCCCAAAAAAAAAAAAAAAAGGCATACCTAAAAAAAATCATCCCTTATTTTAAAAAAACAAAGACCTAGCTTCAGAGAGGGAATTGTTATGCCCGTTTTCCAGACAGGTCACAGACTAGAATGACAAATAAGAATCAGATAATCTGTTTGGGGGACAGCAGAAAGAGCAATTAGTCTAATCTTCTCCACCCTTAAGGACTTTTCTCCCACATTACCTCTTTCCTGAAGCTTCCCCTCACTGCCCCAGGCAAGCTCTTCCCTGACTGCTAATGTCCAAAGTTTCGATGTCCTGAGGTGTCTTCTTCACCAGTCACTATCCCGGTCTCTACAAACATCTGTAATCCCCTCCTAGTCCTGGTTTGCTGACTGTCCCATTTTAGCACTCAGAGTCCTCTGTCCCAGGAAACCTTTCAGTCCCAGGCAAACCAGGACAGGTGAACACTATTATCATCCCCATTCCACAAGTGGGGAAACTGAGGCTGCCCTACCCAAAGGTCGCACGGTAAATAACAAGTCTATTTTATATTAAAGACCCTGTCCTGGTTCTTTACCCTGTGCTGCTGATTCAAGGCTTCAAGAACCCTGAGAAAGAGAGGGAGAGAGGGAGAGAGGAAGGAAGGAGAAAGAGCAGCCCCTGACATCTGGGAGATGTCCTGGTACTCACAGCTGGGCCGTGTGATTCTCCTGCTGGACATATGCAATTTCACGGAACACTGGCCTCAAACAAGGTCCCTCTGAGACCGTGATAGAGTGAGACAAAGCAAGGCCACTTCACAACTGTGTCTCAGCCTAAACAAAACAAGGACCTTGTGTCACACACAAAATACCAAGCACACGGGGCTGGCCCCGTGGCTGAGTGGTTAAGTCTGCGTGCTCTGCTGCAGGCGGCCCAGTGTTTCGTTGGTTCGAATCCTGGGCGCGGACATGGCACTGCTCATCAAACCACGCTGAGGCAGCGTCCCACATGCCACAGCTAGAAGGACCCACAATGAAGAATATACAACTATGTACCGGGGGGCTTTGGGGAGAAAAAGGAAAAAATAAAATCTTTAAAAAAAAAAAAAAATACCAAGCACACTCTCTCAGCTAGAATCAAGGACTTCTACGTCTTCACCAAGGATAGCTCATCCTTATGCTGGTCTTCCCTCCCTGCGGATAAGATTTATTGAGATTCCCAGTCAGTGCCCTCACTTTCTGACAGCGTGCTGTGGGGACCTGGAAATGGCCACCCCAAGATATGTCTCTTTGGCATGATGATTATTTGAGGCTGGTTCCTTTGCAGGCAGGAAAACAACTGAAAAGTGGAACTTGCTTGCCCTTTGTTAGGAGACATTTACATTGTAAAGGAACTCTCCATCTGTAAAGATATCGCCCTCTCTGTACCAGGAAGGGGAGATGACTTTCTCTCTAGAAACTCTTAATCAATGCCAAAGGCAAGGACTTAAATCTGCATAATAATCTTATTCCTGTTTCTGGTATCCTCCTGTAACTGACTTCCCTCCTCCTCCCAACACTGGCATTTCTTTAAGGATTAAGCATCTTTCCTTAGGCTAGGAACTGATTGCTGCGCTCACCTGTGACCACCCAGCTCAAGACAATAGACTTGCCTCCTGCTGTGTCCATCAAGCGCTGTGCCAACAGGGCAATCTTGTGACTATTGTGGGAGGGACATTTCAATCACATGTGAAACACCCTGTTTGGGGGTATATAACCACTCTGTGCACCCCACTTCTTCGGTGCCCTTTCTTCCTTTGGGAAGAAAGGCCCCAGGCCATGGTCCTCATAAAGCTTTGTTTAATTTTCTCTTGCTATTCTGTCTCATGAGAATTTAATTCGTTCTCCGGCCAGACGAACCCACTTTAGGTAGAGGAAAAGTCTTCCCCCTACAGTGCTATGCAGAGTCCTGCTTCCTTAGACCCTCCCCCGGATCACCCAGCCAAAGCCCAAATCCTGTACAGTCATGTGCCACATAACGACCTTTCGGTCAATGACAGTGGTCCCATGAGATTAGTATCACATGGCCCAGGTATGTATTAGGCTGTACCATCCAGGTTTGTGTAAGTGCACTCTATGATGTCTGTACGATGACAAAATCACCTAACAACACGTTTCTCAGAACGTATCCCTGTCCTTAAGCAATGCATGACTGTAGCACATTCTTGCGAACGCCCCCTGCTGAGACACGCACAGTCCCCCGTGGGTGTGCTCTCCCTCGCTGCAGTGAGTAGCAAACCCATCTTGTCTAACCACAGGTGGCTCCGGGTGGTCTTGGTTGGAGGACAAGGATGGCCCTTCGTGTTCCATTTGGCTCCGAATTCCATAGCTATGACATTTCCACAAGTTTGGCTTCCTGGATTGGCTGTAAGGGGCACGGAGACAAATGCATCATATCCCTTCTGAAATCTCCAGCTGTGTGCTGGGCACGAACCAGCTCACAGTAGGCCCCCAGGATGAGACCAGGTTCCCTCCTAACCTCTGCACTGAGTCCAGCAGTGCTGGCTGGGGTGGGCCCTACCTGTCCTGTTGACCTGTCCACTTGGAGACCACCTTCTGGGGCCCCTGCTCAGAGCAGTGGGGCTCAGAGGAGTTTTGCCCCTGCTTCTCCTGTCCTGTGAATGGAAGGAGTTTCTATTCGGCCTGGCCTGAGGGGACCCAGGGCCTGGATAAACCTGATGGGGACCTTTCTTCAGTTCTCACCCCAATTCTCTGACCCCAGGGCCTGTACCAGGCCATAGGGAAGTGAAGCCAAGCTCCCAGCCCACCCCCTTCCATCTCCCCTAACGGTGCCATAGCCCCAGGAAGGACGACCCTCTGTTCCTCTCCTCCAAGGAGGGCTGCTTTTTTTCTTTTCCTGAGGGCCAAATGCTTATTCCTAGGTGACCCATTGAATACACCTGATTTCTTTATTTTCCTTCCCCTGGATAAAGCCAGAATCAGAGCCAAAAGGATGGCACTGCAAGGAGTTAGGTAACCATGGTTCACCCAAGTCTTATCGTTTAACCACTGTGTGACCTTGAGCAAGTTACTTAACCTCCCAGGGCCTCAGTTTCTCCCACGAAGCTCTTTGTGCAGTAGCTGCTCCAGGGTCAGACCCTTCCCTCACCTAGAGGAAGGTGCACATTTTCTGGACATGGGGTCCCTTTCAGAGACGGGCCCTCCTCCAGGAGCAAATGTCCCTCTTCTTTGACTAACGAGGGCAGTGGCTGCCAACTGTACCGAGAGCATCTGGGCTCGAGGGGAGGGCAGGGGTGTCTCTTCTTCCACAGAGTGGTATCATCACCAGGCTGAGGAGCAGGAGGTATGAGTTCTAGTCCCATCTCTGCCCCCAAACTCCCCGTGCATCCATGGGCAGGTCCCTTTAACTTCCAGGCCTTGGTTTCCTCGTCTGTAAAATGTGGTCAAGAATGCTTGTCAGCCAGCCTCTCTGGGTCCTGTTAATTAGACAAGAGAGTGACTGTTTGGCACTTGGAAAGGTGACCCAGTGGGAGAAAATATTTGCAAACCACCTATCTGACAAATGATCAATATCTGGCATATATAAAGGACTCCTAGTACTCCGCAGTAGAAACACAAACAATTCAACTGGAAAATGAGCAAAAGACATGAGCAGACATTTCACCAAAGGGGGTGTACACAGCTGGCAAATAAGCACATGAAAAGATGTCCAGCATCATTAGCCATTAGGGAGATGCACAATGAATCCTATCAGAGCAACTTAAATAAAAAATAGTGACAACACCAAATGCTGGAGAGGGTGGAGAAAGTAGATCACTCATGCATTGCTGGGGGGAATGTAAAACAGTACAGCTCCTCTGGAAAAGAGTGTGGCAGTTTCTTAAGATACTAAACATGCAACTAGCGTACCACTTGGGAATTGCACGCATGGGCGTTTATTCCCAGAGAAATGAAAACTGATTTTCATGCAGAAGCCTGTATGTGAGTGTTTATAACAGCTTTATTCATAATAGCCAAGAACTGGAAACAACCAGCTGTCCTTTGATGGGCGAATGGCTAACCAACTGTGGCACATCCACACCATGGAACAGCACTCAGTAATAAGAAGGGACAAGCTACCGATACACATGACGACCTGGGTGAATCTACAGAGAATTATGCTGGGTGGAAAAATCTGATACTGAAGATTACAAATTATATGGTTGCCTTTATATAAGAATCTTGAAATGACAAAATTATAGAAATAGAGAAGAGATTAGTGGTTGCCATGGATTAGGGAAGGGAGAAGAGAGAAGGAAATGGATGTGGCTATGACAGAGCACCAGAGGGATCCTTGGGGTGATGGAAGTCATCACTGTCAATATCCTGGTTGTGAAATTGTACTGTAGTTTTTTGGGATGTTCCCATTGGGAGAAGCTAGGTAGAAGGTACTTGGGATCTCTGTATTATTTCTTAAAACTGCATGTGATTATCTCAAATATATTATCTCAAAATAAAATGTTTAATTTTTTTTAAAATGTGGTCAAACTGGGGTGGTTTCCTCTAGAAGCCCTAGGGACCGCTCTCTGCACCCGTTTGTCTCCCTCTGAGAGGTGTCCGGGGATGGTTTGTGCTGCTGACCTCCAGTGGTTGTCCAACGAAGTTCCCTAGAGCCCTTGAGCCCTTGGCAGGGGCTCCAGGGCTGCCTACAAGGCCAGTGGTGATGCTGAGCACCCGCTCCCTCAACAGCCTCATGGTCCCTACTTCAACCTGAAAACAAAATCTACTTTATTCTGGTGGGATGTCTTCAGTTTTGTTTGTCAAAACGATCTTTCTGCTTTGGGGGAAGAAAAAGGAAGTTTGACAGCCACTTAAATTGAGTCCAAATCCCTCATTTTGCAGCTGTCAGAATGAGCTAGGGTTGGCATTCCCCCCATTCCTTCTTCCTTTATTTTTTTAAATTTAACTTTAGTCCGTGTTCTTTGAAGGAGGCATAGGGACACTGGCCTCTGGGAGTTGGAAGGGCTCTCAGGATCACCGTCTGCCTTAGCCACGGCAGGTTTTCATTATGCCCGTTTTACAGGTGAAACAATTAGGCCCGGAGGCCCAGAGTGAGTCAGGCGTAACCTAGATTTAGAAATATTTAAGCTCTATCTCAAATGGCATCAGTTACAGCTACAGCGTTTGCTCCTAGAGGAATATGGAGTTGCAAAGATTCCAATCTAGGCCAGAGGCTAACTCTTCAAACAGGGATTTAAATGACACATACAGGGGATTCCAAACCAGGTTAGGTTGGAGTTTCTCCATGGAAAGAAAAGTCCCAGCTTTGAAGCCGGGGGAAACCTGGGTTCAAATCCTGACTCAGCCATTTCCCAGTTATGTGAGCTTGAGCAAATCATTTTACCCCTCTGATCCCCACTTTTCTCCTCCATGAAATGGGGGCACAATACTTCTTGATTTAGAGGGTTCATTTAACAAATGTTTTAAGATGATTAGGACAGGCCTTGCCCTCACAGACATCCATTTGGTGATTAAGTAAAAACTCATGTAGAGAGCCAGGCTCGTGGGTGCTCATAGGAAGTGCCCATTCTCTCCCCCATGTACCCACAGGGCATAATTCTCAGACCCAACAAGTCCTTGGGGAGATCCCACCAGCCTGAGGGATCCGGTGGCCTCATCACAAGAATGCCAAGGGGTAGTGAGGGCTGACTGTGTCTAGGCGCTGCTCCGAGAACTTAATACAACTAACCTCGCCATGGATAGGAGCTGCCATCCTCCCATTTTTATGGATGTGGAGACTGAGGCCGAACTGCCTGTTGTCTCCCGGGTGCACGGGATCAGCGCTGAATCAGCTGGCCCCTGGCTGGCAGTTCTGGAATGCAGGGCAGCCGGATACCACGCTCAGCTGCTGAGCTGGCTCCCCGGGGCTGTCAGCTGTGCCCACAGGATGGTGGGAGGTTGTGTCATAAATCACCCTCACAGCACACACACACACACAGGGCAATGAGGTCACCTCAGGATGGAGCTGAGCTGGGACCTCCCTTACACCTCTGGCAGCTCTGCCACAGCCCTGGCGATCTGCTCACGGGAGAGAGATGGGAAATGCCCTGAGTTTGTGCCTCTATCCTGTGCCAGGTACTCAGGCAACCAGGTGCTGCTGCAGGAGGTAAACACTCCATTTGCAGAGAGGAAGACAGGCTCAGAGAGGGGAAGTACCTTCACCTGGGGCTTGAAGGCAAACAGAAGATAGTGGCGGGGTTTTTTGAGCACCTACTATGAGCCAGTCGTTGAAACCTTTAAATGATAGCAAGCATTATTTAGTCCAGTGGTTCTTAAACTTGAGCAAGCGTCAGGATCCCCTGGGCAGGGGCTTGTTAAAATGTGAATGGTGGGTCCCACCTCCAGAGTTTCTGATTCACGAGGACTGGGACGGGACCTGAGAATTTGTATTTCTAAAAGGTTTCCAGGTGATGCTGCTGCTGCTGGTCCAGGGACCACATTTTGAGGATAACTAATCAATGAAACTCCTTTTCCCTGTTTAATGATGGTCCTCAAGTTTCTTCTTACATACCTCGGGGACGGAGGACTCATTGCCTATTCTTTCAACCTATTTCATTTCTAGATAGTTCTTACTCTGAAGATATGAATTGTGTGTGTGTGCTGGTGTTGACCTGAAAACTCTATAGGCTCTCCCCGGGGCCCGTTCTTTCCACCTCTGGACGATGTACTCTCACCAGAAAGAAGCAAATGGAGGGGAAAGGAGACTTGCAATCAGCCCAAGGGTCTCCTTCACCCCCACAGTCCATCAAGCACCAAGCCCTGTCAGTTCAACCTTCTAAATCAGTGCTGTCCAGAAGAGATACATTGTGAGCGCTATAGAAACTATGTGCTTACTAAACATTTAAAACTTTTTAGTAGCTACATTAAAAAAATAGCAAAAAAGCAGGTGAAACTACTTTAATAATATATTTTTATTTAACCCTATATATCTAAAATATTATCTTTTTAACGGGTAATCAAAACAAAAATTATTAACGAGCTATTATATATTCTTTTTTTCTCACCAAGTCTTGGAAATCCAGTGTGTATTTACACTTACGGCACATCTCAGTTCCGACCAGCCACCTTTCAAGGGCTCCGTAACCACACATGGCTGGTGGTACCATTTTGGACAGCGCAGTGACACTCTCCCTAGTCCTTCCCTCCCCCGCCATGGCTCATGCTCCCCCAGATGCCTGCCTCTCACAGCTTCCCCACCAATCCACAACACAGCAGCCAAATCATTGCCTGAAACGTTGATTGGATGGTGTCTCTCTTGCCTGGCTCCCCATCGCTCTCAAGATAACGTCCAGGCTCCTTGGTCTGACTTCTGAGGGGCTGCCTCTCTCATTTTCCCTTCTCCCCTCCTCCAGCCCCAAGTCCCTCACTCTCCCACTGTGCTGAATTATCTGCAGGTCCTTAATGAATTGTGCCTCTTACCACTAAGCCTTTGCACACATGGTTCCTTCTGCCTGGAATGCCCTTGGAATGCTTCTTGGGCTACCGTTTCAGGTCGCTCGTTCACTCAACAATGTCTTTGGAGCACTTACCCCATAAATATTGTGTCAGACATTGTCCTGGATCCTGGAGCAAACAAATACATGACAAGGAAATATGCCTAACAAGAAAATACGTAGTATGTTACATGGTGGACAATAAGGCAGGATGAGAGGGAAACGTGGTGCTGGGGTTACTACTTTATACAGGATAGTCAAGGAAGGCCTCTCGGAGAAAGTGACATTGAATAGAAGTGAGAGAAGGAGCCACATGGCTGTCTGGGGAAAAGCATTCTAAACAGAGGGAACAGCCAGTGCAAAGGCCCTGAGGAGGGAGCCTAGCTGGAGTGTTTGGGGCACATTCCAGCGTGGCTGGGGCAGAGTGAGAAAGTAAGTCACAGGAATGAAGGTCAGAGAGAGCAAGAGGGGAGCGGCAGATGTTTCAGGGCTGTGTAAGAACTTGAGTTTTATCCTGAGTGAGGTGGGACCCCTGGGAGGGTGCTGAGAGGAGGAGGGACGTGAGCTGACTTGGGTCTTAACCAGGTCCCTCTGGTTGTGGTGGTGAGAGCAGATCGTGGGCTGAGGGCAGAAGCAGAGAGACTAGTGATCACATTGGCTGGACCAGGGTGGTTGCCATGGAGATGACTGGACCAGGTGGGTGCCATGGAGGTGGAGAGAAGGGGCTGGATTTGGGGTAGGTTGAAGGTGGGGCCAACAGGGTTTTCCAAATAGGTCAGATACAGCATATGAGAGAGCGAAGAGTCAAGGATGACTCCAGGATTTCAGAGCTTAGGATCCAGATGACTCCTCTTCCAGGAAGCCCTCCGAGGAACTCATAGCTCCCTGGGCCTTGCCCTCATGGGGCTCGTCATGGCCTTTCTCTCTGGGTGCTCCCCAGGGCAGTGTAGGACTTCTTTACTGTCCTGCTTTCAGAGTGTTTGATAAGTGAGTGGGAAGCAGAGGCAGGCTGAGCTGGGTTACTCCTGGCCTCTGCTGTGAGACGTCAGTCCCTACCCCTTACCCTCCCACCCCTCGGGACCTGTGTTTTCCCATCTGCACAAGGCAGTGGATATTCTAACCTTTGCCCAGTTTCCTCACCAGAAGAGGGCACTGCCGGTCCCACTCACAGGAGTCCCTTAGCCCCCCCAAGCCCTGGGCCTCCTCTTCTGCCGCCTGCCCACCCTCACTCCTCCGAGGAGCATCAGGTTGGCCCACATGGCTGGGCCCTGAGTCAGCCTCACTAATGAGTGTGGAGGGGGATCTGGGACACTCCCCACCTCCACCCTGCCCAGAGCTTGGCACAGCCAAGGGTGGTGTAACCGCCCCTTACATCACTGCCCCCGGGAGAGGGCATGGCTGTGGCCCAGATGGTGGGTCCGGGGATGTAGCTGCCCCAACTGCCACTCCTGGGGTGTCATGGGGAAGAGCGAAGTCAGACAGGAAGGCCTGGAGCCGATAGCACCAGCAGGAAGGAATGCCAGCTGGGTGAGCAGTGGGGCCCAGGGCAACGTCACGCCCCGCCCCCTCCCTGTCACGGGGGTGCGGCCTGGCCTCTCCTGCCGCCCGCTTCCCCTGCCCAGCCTGGCATCGGCACAGTCCATACACACAGCTTGCCTTGCAGCCCAGACAGGCCTCTGGAACACAGGTAAGGGGCACGGGGCTGCGTGAGGGGCAGGGTGGGAGGTTAATTTTTAAGAAAATCAGGGAGAAACAAGCCTTTAACAGGACATTTTGTGGTTCCTGGGTGGACCTGGGTTTGCATCCCAGCTCTGCATCTTCCCAGCTGTGTGAGCATGTCAGTCTCCACCTCTGGAAAAAGCAGGGGAGGATGACAAATATTCATCTCCCTGGGTTGTTTTGGGGCTTCCGCCAGCCCCTGCCTGGCCATGGCAGTGACCCACTCCTGATTCTGTCACTATCCTGCTGTGGGACCTTCAGAAAACCCTTTGACTTCTCTGAGCCTCAGTTTCCCCATGTAGGATCCGACTAGATCTCTGAAGGCTTCTCCCACTCTGCTCTCGCAGGACCAAACAGCTTTAGAGGGCAAGCGTGTTTCCCTCAGACACTGCAGCCTCTGCGCTCTGCTCAGTGTGTGAAGGCAGCCGCCCTCCTGTCCCTTCGGACCCCTGTCTGGCCCTCCAGCTGGGCCTGATAGACTCAGGAGGGTGACCAGGCTAGTTGTCTCCTCTCCTTCAAGCTCAAAGTCACTTCCGGGGGAAAAGTGCTGAACAGAGAGATCCGGGCCTTGGGGGAGGAGGAGCCTGCTCCCCGTCAGAGGCTCAGTGGTGGTGTGGCCTGGAGGGGAGGCCCCCGCCCTCCCCCACGGTCATCCTGAGTCAGGGGGAGCCTCCTCTGCTCAGAGGTGGCCATTGGGCCTCCAGCCAATCCATTTTCCTTCAAGGGAGACAAGCAAGATTAGAGTCTTGTGCTTATTATTTTAATCTGTTTTATATAGAAACTGACAGCAAAGTTGAGTCAGGAGTGTGTTTTAGGGGGAGCTGTGGTGGGTGGAGTGTAGGGGTCCCGTTTGGGGTCCAAACCAAGCAGATATGTAGATAGGGAGCCTTGCTCTTGGCTCTGAAATTCCCAGAACTAGGGCTGGTGTAGCCCTGCCAGCCTCCAGGGTGCCTGTGCTCGCGGGGCCTCGCGGGGCCGCCTTCTTAGAGAGAGCTCGCTCGCTGGCGCAGGCCGGGGACCATGCTGGGCACTGCCCTGACAGAGACCTTACTTCACTTTCCTAACAACCCTATATGGGAGGTCCTCTTTTTTTTTTATAACAACTTTATTGAGATATCATTCACATATCATATAATTCACTCTTTTAAAGTGTACGATTTAGTGAGTTTTAGCATATTCGCAAAGTTGTGCAACCATCACCACTGTCTAATTTAGAACATTATTATCATCCCCAGATAAACCCCGTATCCTTTAGCAGTCACTCCTCATTTCCCCTTTACCCTGGCAACCACTCGTCTACTTTCTATCTCTATGGATTTGCTTATTCTGGACATTTCATAATAATGGAATCATACAATAGGTGATCCCCTCTGACTGGCTTCTTTCACTGAGCATAATGCTTTCAAGGTTTATACATATTGTAGCATGTGTCAGCACTTCATTCCTCTTTATAGCTGAATAATGATGTATTGTATGATTATATCACGTTTTGTTTATCCATTATCAGTTGATGAACATTTGAGTTGTTCCATTTTTGGCTACTGTGAATAATGCTGTTGTGAACATTCATGTACAAATCTTTGTGTGGACATAGATTTTCAGTTCTGTCAGATAGATGCCTGGGAGTGGACTTGCTGGCTCATATGGTAACTCTATGTTTAACACTTTGAGGAGCTGCCAAAAAGTTTTCCAAAGTGGCTGTACCATTTTACCATCCTGCCAACGTGTATGAAGCTCCAAATTTTCCACACCCTCATCAGCACTTGTTATTGTCTATATTTCTTATTTTAGCCATCCTAGAGGGTGTGAAGTGGCATCTCATTGTGGGTTTGATTTGCGTTTCTGTAGTGACGAATGATGTTGAGCATCTTCTGACGTGAAATTGACCATTTGAATATGTTCTTTAGAGAAATGTCGATTCAAATACTTTGACCATTTTAGAATTGGGTTGTCATGTTATTGTTGAGCTGTCGACATGCCCATTTTCCCAGGGGAGGATTCTGAGGTTCCGAGAACGGATGTGACTAGCGGTGCTCTCACAGTCGGTGGTGGGTAGAGGAGGGAACCGAATCCAGGTCCGTCTCACATTCAAGAGCCCACAAGCTGTTTCTCTTGCACTGGTCGCCTCCATTCTGGTTTTTGCTGTTGCCAATTGCGTGTGTGTGTGTGTGTGTGTGTGTGTGTGTGTGAGAAAGAGAGAGAGCGCGCGCGACTATGAGAGACAGAGGGGGAAAGATGGAAAAGAGAGAGAGGAGACAAGATACAGAGCAGCAGGGATGAGAGGATGAGAAAGAGGAGCCGGGATGGCTGTGGGTGTTTAAACAGGCACCCACCTTGGAGGCTCAGAGCTGGGGAAAACCTTTTAAGAGCTTTTGGTTTCTTCCCACTAATCTTCAAACGTTTGCGAGGCCTCGAAAAAAGTTTATTGGGGGCACACTCGCCCTGTTTTTCCTTTGTCCCTAAATCTGAAACAAATCTGATCAGACTCTAAAACCCAAGCAGAGAATAGCATCCCCTAGCGCCCAGCTGGGCCTAAGGATCACACTTTTTGATTGTGAACTCCTCTCAAGAAAAATGCTTTAGGCACCCCCCCCACATATACAGATTTATAGATTTAAAACTTTTATACAAGTACTGTGACCATTAGCTAATGTCTCAAGTCCCAACATACACTCGGAGTCAATTTCCTCGCACTTTTCAAGTAGTTCTCTTATTATTTCAGTAAGCGATTGTGTGTGTGTGCGAGATCCCATTCATTGCTGTTTTCAACACAGTGACGTCGATGAAGCCTTGAGCTAGGAGCAGAGTGCACTTTTCCTGTCGCTTGCTTGTCCCTTCTCAATTAGAGTTACTTCCATCCGTGGTGTCTCTGCAGGGACTCTTTGAAGCCGCTTGTCCACACTACTCGGGCCGATTCAGTTAAAGCTGTGTTGTTTGATCCTCAAATCCATCCAACCCGGCACCATTACTCTGTGGTGTATCGCAGTGTAGATAGAGAAACAGGAGACGCAGCCGCAGTAGACCTGTCTGCGTTGTGGGGCTCCCTGCTAGCAGCTGGGGACCCCACTTAGTGGACATGACATTCGGTGTCTGACCAATGGGCTGAGGGTGCATCAGAGTCGAACTATATACTATTAACTATTTTTAGTTAAAAATTAAATAGAAATAGATGAACTAATACTTTCCTCGTGCACTTTGGAGATGATTATTTGAGAGACGACTAGGTTCTGAGCTAAGGACATCCAACCCAGCCTCTTCCACTCTTCAGCTTGCCACCTCTCGTAGCAGGGTGCTTGTGACCACCCAAACAGCTGTCATTTTTAGAAAATTCTTTTATATATTGAGTTGGTATCTGCCCTGGTGACTTCCCAAGGTCCTGACCCCTCCCTCCAGGCTCACAGCCCCACCTGATCACCCTGTCCTGGAGGAGCCCTGCAGAGACTTGGGGACAGTGACCAGTTTTATCCAGGCAGTGCTCATCACTAGGCTGAGCAAGGGTGCCACTTCTGTTAGGTGTGGTCGCTGTACCCTCTCCATCCTCTGAATTCTCTAGGTCTGTCCAGACTCTATTCTGTGTAGGACCCAGATTGAATCCAGGATGGGAGATGGTGGGATATGGGTCACCTTCCTTACTGTAGACTCTGTGCTTCTGTTAATATGACCTAAGGCTGTGTTAGCTTTGTGTTGGCTCGTATTGCACTTTAGCAAACATTGATTGTGTACCTACTATGTGCTAGACACTAAGTTAGATGCTTGTGCTAGCATTTACTTACCTTTCAGAGTCTTTTAACAATCCTAGGTCTTTCTGTATGAACTGTCTTCAAGCTGGGCTCACCCAACCTTTTTCTGTATAGACTTGATTTTGTCCCTTTGCACCTTCTTGTTTCAGCCTAGGTGCCACCCTGCATCCCTCAGGGGCAACCCTAGGCCCTGCTGCATCCTTGGGTATGCTGTGGCCACAAGGTTCACCCAGATTCATGACACGTCTGTCTAGCTTGTGGCCAGCTGGCTGGGCTGTGTGGGTTGTTATCCCATCATTAAACTGCCCAGACGGACTTGGGACAAAACAGCAGAGGAGGTGGAAATTGTGGTGTCTTTGTTCTTTCCCTCTGCAAGGTTCCCCTCTTGCTCAGACTTTAGCCTCAGATCTGAGTTCATATCCAGACTCCTTGCTGTGTGGTCTTGGGTAAGTCCCTTTTCTTTTCTGGGCCTCAGTTCTGATCTTCTGGCTGCAACTGTGGAATTCTAGCTCGAGGAAAGGAAAGACCTCCCAGCCTGGGGAGCTGGGGGTGAGGGGTGAGGGTTACAACCCCACATGAGCTCCCAAACCCTTAGTGAGTGACATTATTCCCTGTTTTATAGATGAGAAAAAGGACCTAGAGGAGGGAAGTGATGTGCCCAAGGGTCCAGAGTGGGTTGGTGGCAGGGCCAGGACCAGGCCCTCCATCTCATGACAGCTGACTTAGTTTCCACCCTGCAGCCCTTACTCAGCCCCTGCCCTGAGGATGCTGAGAGGATTCCCCCTACACCCCGGGATGCCGACGCTGGTGGAAAGACCACTCCTGTTCCCTGCCTCTGGCTTCCCAGGCTCTGTTTCTATTCTTTCCCCTCCCCACTGTCCCGATGGAGGGATGGAGGAACTCTGGACCTGGGAAGTTGGCACTGTCTGAAGTGGGCAGTGAGAGTGCTCAGGCCTGGACTCCTGGACAGAGAGGATGACCCCAGACACATCAGGCATTGAAGCAGATGGCGGTTCTCAAAGCTGTGCCAAAAAACACTGAGCCTCATTCTGGGGGAAAGGACTGTGCTGTTGCTGAGTTTGGGGAAGGGTTGGATTAATAGAGTGAAAGAGCTTTTCCTCCCGCAGGCCTGCTCAGAGGCGCTAACAGAGTCAGCATCACTTAACGACGCGGACGCGTTCTGAGAAATGTGTTGTCAGGTGACTTCATCGTTGTGCAAACATCATAGAGTGTACTAGGGGGAACAAAATTTGCCACCCCAAAATCTGTCTCTTTAACATCAGGATTATTTTAGGCTGATTTTTTTTAAGAATCAAAAGATTCAGGAAGTTTTTCTTGTCAGCTACCCCTTAACTGCCTAAGAGAATTCAGATAGAAAACCCTGTCTCAGGAAGCGAGCTCTCACCTTCGCATCACATGAACTGGGTGGTAGACAGGGAGGAGCCTAGAAAAGCCTGTTTGTTGGGCTCCCCTCTGTGTTCTTCTGTTTCTGTGGCCAAACGCTTGTTTTCCAACATTTGCTCCTTTCTCCTGCCTGTGAATCGCCTTCCTTCCCTTTGAAGGCCCTGACTCTCCCCGCCCCCAACATCTTCTGTCTTTAGCTGAGGATGGTATTTAAGGGGAGGGCTTTGGCCATTTTGATGAGTTACTCAATTTTCCTGGGTTTCTCCCTTATATACATGTTATTAAACTTTTGTTTGATTTTCTCCTGTTAATCTGTCTCATTCAATTTAATTCTTAGACCAGCCAGAAGGACCTAGAGGGTAGAGCAAAATTTCTTCCTCCCCTACAGGACTTTCTCAAACCTAGATGGTATAACCTACTACACACCTAGGCTGTATGGTACTCATTTGACGGACCACCGTTGTGTATGCAGTTTGTCGTTGACTGAAATGTTATGCAGCACATGACCACACATTGTGGAGCTCCAAGAAGGGGGCTATGGAAAGCAGTGTTGCCCAAACTTATTTGAACGCAAAATCTCCTTTTTCTTGGAGCGTCTCAAGCGCTCACTGTTCTCACAAGACACTGTGGGCATCTTGCTGTTAGGACGTGCTTTTCCGGGCTCTCTTGCAGGTCAAGTCAACCCTGAGTCCCAAAGTGTCCTGCTGACTGAGCAGATGAGCCTTGAAGGCTTTGCCTGGAGGGTGGTGTTAGCGTCCTACAGCGTCGGAGCCCGGAGAACCTTGCGGAGTGCCGCCGCCTTCTACCTGTGGGGAAACTGAAGCCCAGGGCAGCCCGGCATCGTGTGTGGAGTGGGGAGGCAGAGGCTGGCAAGCCCGTCGGGAGACTATTCTAACACTCAGGGGAGAGGTTCTGGTGGCCTGAGTGGGCCAGCTCGGCCTAGCATCTGGTGCCTTTGTTAACAATACAGAATTCCCTAATCCTAACCTTGCTTCTCACGCCACACCCCCTGAGTAAGAACCTCCAAGGGAGAGAGTCCTGGAAATCTGCACTGTCAACAGTGCTCCCGGGGAAATCTAATCCTCAGCCAAATTTGGGAGACATTGGGCATGGGAAAGAGGAGAGGAAATTCTCGTTTACAAGGTGCCGGTATTCATGGCTTGTTATGGGCACAATATCAATTAATCCCCGTGATACTCTGGGGAATAGATATTAATACCCCATTTTATAGATGGGAAACTGAGGCTGAGAGGAGCCAGGCAGCTAAGGGGCAGGGACAAGAACACAGTTATGACCAGCTCCAGAGCCCTCACTCCCCTTACAGGGTCTCCTGGGAGAGAGGCAGAGGGAGCAGAGAAACCAGGCCCTCTCAGAGGGAAGACAGGCCAGGCTTGGGCTTTGGCTGGCTGGGAGGAAGCAGTTGGGGTGTCCTTCCTGCCTTTAGAGCTTGGGGCCCGGGAGCACGGTGGAGTCAGAGAGGGAAGCTGGTTTAGGAAGGAGGATGTTCAGCATCTGCAGGGCTCCGGGCTGTGGCAGGCACGGGGGTTAGAGACTGCGGTGGGCAGAGTCATAGCCCCGAAGACATTTGCGTCCTGATCCCTGGAAACTGGCTGTGTTAGGTTACATGGCAGAGGGGAATTAAGGTTGCTCATCGGCTGACGTTAACATAGGGAGATGATCCTGGATGATCTGAGCGGGCACAATGTCTTCACGAGGGTCCTTGAAAGTGGAAGAGGAAGGCGAAAGTTGGAGGTCAGTGCGGTGCAAAGGGAAGACTTGACCTCACGCTCTGGCTTTGAAGACGGAAGGAAGGGCCAAAGCCAGGGAATGTGGGTGGCCTCCAGAAGCTGGACAAAGCAAAGAAATGAAAAACCAAGAAGAAGAAAAAGAAAAGAGCAGCAGCAAGGAAAGGGATTTCCCCCCAGAGCCTCCAGAAAGGGATGCAGCCCTGCTGACACCTTTTTTGCCCAGGGAGACTCGTGGTGGACTGGTAACCCACGCGACTGTGAGATGCTCAGTTTGTGCTGTTTCAAGCCGCTAAGTCTGTGGGGATTTACAGAAGCAATAGAAAGAAAACCAGCGAGGAGCTGAACCAGCTCCATGACGGTCTCTGTCCTCAGCAAGCGTCCAAGTCTCTAGGGCGAGATCTTCAGGACAGCTGCCCCCTGGGCGCTGACAGTGCTCGGGGAGGAGGGAAGCGAGGGGCCTGCAGAAATCCCGGAGGTCGGAGGTCGGCCACTCAGCCTGGAGTTCAGACATAACCTCTCAGCTGGGGGCCTCAGGGCTTGCCCAAGTCTTGCCCCAGAGGGCAGAGTGAAACCTGTGGACCCCAGCCTGCCCCCTCAGCCCTGCTTTGCTCTGAGAATCTCAGAGCCCTCTCCACACATCTGTCTCAGCAAAAGTGCTTTGGTGGCAAATATCAGAAACTGCCTCAGGCTGCCAAAAAAGGACTTTCTGGAGAGGATATGAGGGTCTCATGGAACAGACAGAATTGCCGAGGCAGCAGACTGCAGAGACGGTGGCCAGGGGCAGAAGCAGGGGACAGCCTGCAGGGCTTGTCTCAGGGCAGACCAGTGCCGGCTGATCTGGGGCTTTGTGTCACTCACATCACAAGTCAGATTCCTGGGAGGGACAGGCCGATGGTCTAACCTGGGTAGAGGGCAGTGACCGCTCCAGAATTTCCATAGCAGAGGAGCACAGGGCTGGGCTGCAATCCAGCAGAGGGATGCTTGTCCTGGAGCAGCATCTGCCTGACCCAGATGTGTTAGGCCTTAGGGTGTATGCTTGTTTGGGACTGAAGGAGATTATTGAGGGCTCTAACTTGCCCCCTTGGTGTAATCACCAGAAGGAGGGGGCTTCGATGTCAGGTGGGCAATAACAGCAAGCATGCACCCTCCGTCAGCTCTGTTCCCCTCTTAGCTGCTGTTTCTGCTTCCGACGCTCCTCCCATCCATTTCCTGCCCTCGGCTCATGTGCCTGAGCTGGCCCTGCATTTGTGGTCCCCAGGCATGATGTTACAGCCCAGCTGCGGGAAAAGTTGGCCATCAGCCTGGTGTTCAAGGCCCAAGATGATTTCCCCATCCTACGGGGCTCCTAGCCCTTCAGCTGCCTGCTGCCGCCTGCCCCTCCCCTAAATCTTTATCCCACTCTGCCTTTTGCCACCCGTTGACATCCAACTCAGTCTTAGTTGCCTCAGCCCCCTCCTCCAAGGTGGGACAGTGAATCAAGAGACAGGGTCCTGGACCCAGTCTTGCTCCTGAGTGGCTTTGTGACCTTGTGCAAGTTCCTCGCCATTTCTGGGCCTCAGTTTCCCCATCTGTAAAATAGGACAATAATCCCCACCCTGCCTCCTTCCTTGTTAGCACGAGGCTCGAGTAAGCTGGGCAGAGAAAGCTCTGTGAGGCTGTGATGGCTCGGTGTCCTCTAATATTTCTCCCACCCTGCACCCAGGCCCTTGTGACAGGAGGTACTTAGGAAACCTGGGCTGAACTGAAGGAGAAATCCAGTTTAGCAAGACTTGTGGGGGCAAGGCCCAGCACCACCTGTGACTCAGCGGGGCTGGGCTTTTGGAGAAAAGTGCTGGAAAATCAGCCATCCCATTTCCTTGTAGGATGAGCCTCGGATGTGGGGAGGAGGGCGGGGAGCGGGGTGTCTGTACGGGGCAGGGCTGGATTCGAGTCCACCTGTGAGCTGGCAGACCTTGGACATGTCACTTCGTCTATCTGAAGCTCAGTTTCTTCCTGCCTAAGATAAGACTAGCCTGAGTGAAATAGGGTCACAGGGAACGTGCCATGTTCTCTTTCCTCTCCCTGCTTTCTTCTTTCTTCACTTCTCCTGTCAACTCCCTGAGGTCCATCTCGGCTCACAGCAAGTCGCAAGCCCCGCTACCCCCAGCACCCTCTCTGCCTGTGCCTAACGTTCCCTGACTAGTGCTCTGTCCCTTCGGGCTGACCACTGCCCTGCACACTGATCCCTCGGTTTCACATTTATCCTTTCCCATAGCAGAAATACAGGTGGAGGAGGGATGGGGCAAGGACATTAAAGGAGGAGCAGGGCTCCCTCAGGTCCTGCCTCCCCGCTCCTCATGGAGCAGCTGAAGAATCACCTAAGGAAGTTCCCTCGGCTGTGAGGACACCTGCTCAGGGCTCCACCAGTGGCTAAATATAAGCCAAGTCAGCATCATTTACATAACGCTCCAATGACTGATGACCTAGTGGCTTCTTTCCTGGTGCTAATGATGGGGCCTGGGAAGACGTGCCAGCATCACTCCTTCCGTCTCCCAGCATGGACTGAGCAACTACCCTTGCTCAACCACTTACTAGCTATGTGGCCCTGGGCAAGTTTCTCGGCCTCTCTGTCCCTTAATGTTCTTATCTATAAAATGGGTACAACCAAAGTGGGCCCTATTGGGTTGTGGTGAGGAATTCATGAGTTAATAAGTGTAATGTGCTTAGATCATTTCCTGGCAGTTATTTATTGTTGCCATCATCATCATCATCATCATCCTTTTTGCTTTCTGCCAGGCCTGTGCAGGGTGTGGGTGACACAGAGATGAATCAGTCTTAGTCCCTGCCTTGGCTAGGTTCATGATCTAGTGGAGGAGACACACCCTAGGTGTGTCCGACCCTCTGCTGAGCCCTGGGCCCAGGTCTGAAGGTGAATAGGAATGGTGGCCCCTGGGTTTGTGCAGCAAGGCGTCCTACCTTGAGGAAGAAGAGTCTGGTACGAGGCAGAGATGACTAAGGCTCAGGAGAGTGACGTGCCAGGGGACGGGGTGGGGATGCCCTCTGGGCCTCCCCCAAATCCCGTTCTTCTTTGGAGTTGCTTCCTGCCGACTGTTTCCCCTGTGGGCCGTGGCCCCTTACTCTGCACCTCTGCATATTGTTCCCTCTGGCCCTTCCAAACTCACCCCCAGCTTCCCCTCCTTCAGGAACTTTCCCTGACTGACTCTGGTCTGATTTTGCCCCTGGACTCCCACAATCCCCTGGTCTACCTGGAAATTCCCTGGGGACAGGGCTGCAACTTATTCACCACTGTATCCCCAGTGGTAGCACAAAGCAGATGCTCAATTAATGTATGAATGTGGGAGAGAGAAGGTGTATTGGTCACAATTGTGTTCAGCTACAAATGCCAAAAATCCTGACTGTAGAGGCTTAAACAAAATGGGGTTTACTTTTCTCAAATGACAAAAATGGAGGCACTTGCTGGCAATGGCTCAGCAGCTCAGCAATGTCTCTGCATTTGTTTTGCCTTTTCCTCATGGTCACAAGATGAACGTTGTGGCTCCTGCCATCACATTCATGTTTGAGGAAGGAAGGAATGAGAGGCAAGACAAAGCACCAGCACTGTTGGCCTCTTTTGTCAGGAGAAGTAAGACCCTTCCCAGAACCCCAGCCGACTTCTGCTCACTTCTCATTGGCCCAAACTGGGTCACATGGCCACCTCCAGCTATAAGGGAAAACAAGTATCTAACCTGATGCTGGAAGAACAAAATCACAGTTTTGTTAGCAAGAAAGAAGGTCGGGGCGGTGGGGGAAGAGGACTAAGGGAGTGGGGGTGAGGAGAGTGGGTCTGGTTAGGCAACTAACACAGGGCTTCCTAAAGGAGGTGCGATTTGAGCTGTGCCTGGAAGGTCAGATACCATGTTGGCAACAGGAAAGAATGGGCTAGGTGGAAGTCTGCAAGCCTAACAATGCGGGGTGTGACCAGGGACTGCCGACTGACCGAGACAGCTGGAGCAGGAGAGAGAGAGGACCAACGTGGTGAATTTTTGGTGTATTTGGCATCAGCCGGCAGCTCTCTTTCCCCCGTATGGTTCTAAATCTCTTCCTCCACTCCTGAAATTCCACCGTTAGAGACTAACTCAGCCAATGAATGAACGCGCTGGACATCTGCTATGTACAGAGAGTCCTTTTCAAAACGTAGACGTGTCCCGGAGGCTTTTGGGGGGGGGGGCGGGGGGGCGGCGGTCAAGTCATCCACACCTGAATATTGTTAGTTTTATTGGCTAGTAACTTCCTAATGCCTAACTGAATTCTGCCCTGAGAAATGGGGATGTCTTTTAAAGATTGGCACCTGAGCTAACATCTGTTTCCAATCTTCTTTTCTTCATCTTCTTCCCAAGGCCCCCCAGTACCTAGTTGTATGTTCTAGCTGTAGGTTTTTCTACTTGTGCTATGTGGGATGCGGCCTCAGCATGGCCTGATGAGCGGTGCTAGACTGGGGTCCAGGATCCAAACTGGTGAAAGCCTGGGCCGCCGAAGCAGAGCACACGAACTTCCACACTGGGCCACGGGGCTAGCCCCAGAAATGGGGATTTTTATTCTAGAATGGGGTGATGGAGCCAGGGACCTAGGAGAAGAGGAGTGAGCCGGGCTGGGGCTGGACCCTGAATGTCCCAGGGTAACAGGAGTCTGTAGAAGAGGGAGCCCACGCTCTCTGGGCCCTGCTGAGGGCGGGACCGGCCATCCTTCCTCCCTTAGGTGCTGCCATCGCCAGTTCACAAGTGAGGTAGCTGGAGCTTAGAGAAAGGGACTGCCCTGCCCAAGGTCCTCTCCTGCACAGGTGACAGAAGCAGGGTTGGACCCTGGCCAGTCTGAGGCTGTCTTGCTGCCGTCCCTGTGGTAATAATGATCATTGTCTCAGCTGGCAGTTAGTTAACACTTGCTCTACACCAAGCATTGCTCTTAATGCTTTATGTGTTCCACTTTGTGCCATTTTTACAGCAATACTATGAGGTAAGCACTATTATTGTTCCCATTTTACAGATGAGGAGCTGAGGCACAGCAAGGGGTTAAGTAACGTGCCCAACACCCATAGCTCGAAGGGTCAATAGGATTCAAACCCAGGCGGTCTGGCTCTGAGGCACAGGGAAGGTCATGGCCTCGCCAAGGTCTTGTGGTGGATTACGTGCAGATTCTTTGGACCCGTGGTTCTCAAGTCCCCCGTCCCCAGGGGACACTTGGTAATATCTGGAGACATTTTTGATTGTCACAACTAGAGTGGGTGCTATGGGCATCTAGTGGGGATGCTGCTAAATACCTCACAATGCACACAACAACAGAAAACCATCCAGTCCCAAATGTCAGGAGTGCTGAGGTAGAGAACGCTGGTCTAACGTAGTCAGAGACCAAGGCATCTGCCTCCTCTCGGCATCAAGGCTCCAGAGCTGGGAGGCACAGCTTGGCTAAGCTGCTGGAACAGAGACCAAACGCGGGGCCCAAATAAGAGGGAGGCACACTTCCTGTGCAGGAGCCAGCCAGGGCCAGGCCCAGGTGGCGGCTGCTCTGTGCGCAAGGTCTGGCACGCCCAGGCCTTCTGCTGTGCTGCTCAGGGAATCCCTGGGTGTCTGCTGGGTTTGCACGGTGGAGGTTGGTTTACCACCCCCGTGTCTGCATTCCAGCGTAGGAAGAGCAGGAAAGAGGGAGTAGAAATCAAACAGAAGTTGGTGTCCCACAGCTGGAACTGGGTTGTACGACTCGTGAGAGCCACTTGTTAAATCTTCAGGAATTTGGGGAGCCGGTTGTTAAATACAGCCATTATTAAATTAACATACAATTAAATAAATTTCATTGAAAACAAAGTTGATCAGCATTCAAAATGCTTCACTTCCTGATTTATTTTGCTGCGTTCTGCTCTCACCCAGGCCCCTGAGACACATCTGCTGTGTCCGTGTGGTGGGAACGCTGAACAATGCTGCGTGCTGCCGCACAGCTCTTCCCACCTCTGCACTCTGTGACGTCACGTGGCAGCTTGAAGTCAGTCACGGGAGTATTCACACCGCAGAAATCAGTACACTACACATCAGAGCTTGGCAGTTTGCTTTGTTGATTGTCTAAACTTAGGAAAGAGACTAAGAAAATGTTAATAATGCAGATTAAACCTAAAACTGCATTGCACCTGTAGCCATTACATTGTATAAAAGTTGAGAAAATATTCTTTCAGAATTTTTTAAATTTTATTATGATTTTTTTAACTTCCTTTTTTTGGTAGGCAGATTGGCCCTGAGCTAACATCTGTTGCCAATCTTCCCCTTTATTTTGTTTTTTTCTTCCCAAAGCCCCAGTACATAGTTGTATTCTAGTTGTATGTCCTCCTAGTTCTTCTGTGTGGGATGCTGCCACAGCATGGCTTGATGAGTGGTGTGCAGGTCCACACCCAGGATCCGAACCAGCAAACCCCAGGCCGCCAAAGTGGAGCGCATGAACTTAACCACTACGCCACTGGGCCGGCCTCTATTCCAGAATTTTTAAATGTTATTCAGTACAGCAGAGAAGTTGCTCTCATCACTGACAAACTATGGTAATGAATGCCTTCACTGTTCTACTTTGTCTTGCTCCTTAATGTAAAAGAAATTATCAGCCAACACTCATGTCGGAAGTTCTCTCCTTCATCAATGATGTGAGCAATTTCTTTGCTGAATTTGGTAGTTATCAAGCATTTATTTTTAGTCTGATTTTGCGACACTATTGTTGGCAACAGATATATAAAAACTGATAGTGGATTTTTTAAGAAATTCCAAGTCACACTGAAGATATAGGTGTATGGAATTCATAATAAAGAGTATCGTATGTTCTGTTCTTTGTAAAGTGTGTGCTATACATTCTTTACATCAGTAAAATTTATAGCAAACATATGTGTGTGTATACATTTTCCCCCAAAGAGCCATTAGGCATGTATCAGCACATCCCCACACACATCCCGTCCACCCACATCCCACTGGCAGAAACAGAGCCACATGGCCACACCTAGCTTCAGGGGATGCTGGGAAATATAGTCTTGAGCTCGGTGACCATGTGCCCCTTTGAGGGGCAGCCCTACCATGGCAACACCAGGTATTTTCCCCAGGGGAGGGTGCCAACTCCCTCCTTGTGGCCTCACCTGGCAGCTCGCCTCCAGAGTTTCCTCCAGCTCCCTCTCAGAATTTCAGGACAGCACAGAGTACAGCATCTTGAAGGGACAGATTCCCACACCACCCTCTGCACCTTCCAGTGCGTGCTCCCTGCCCTCACCTTCACTGTTTGCAGCGGTAACCCTGACAACAGTTCCAGAAGGGCCTTCGAGCCGCTGTGTGCCCCAGACCAGCGTTTCGGAGTGCTTTAAATAGAATACGGGTTTCAGAGTCCCAACTTGTGCAAGTCGCTTCATCTCTTTAAGCCTCAGTTTCCTCTTCTGTAAAATGGGGATAACAAAACTCACCTTGCAGGGTTATTGGAAGGATCAAATGAAATAATCTTTTGAGAAGTTTTGTTGTCTAGAAACTACAATTCACATTTGAGGAGTAATTAATCCTAGTTCCTACCTCACTGGTTTGTGCTCAGGCTCAGGTGGGAGTCTGAACACATAGCCCTTTGTAAAGCTGCTAAGTCCCATACTGATAAAAGGTGGCATATTACATTTTTAAGTAATGAAAAATTATGGGTGGTTTTATTATAATAAAAGCAGTACTGTTAAAAATTTAGAAAACCTAAAGTAAAAATAAGAAAATAGAAATACTCATAATATCACTGCCTGGAGATAACCACTATTTATATTTCGATGTAGTTCCAACAATCATTAACTCAGGTCGTGTTTGTTTGATTTGAGTCCCCACCTATGCTCTCCACCCCGCAACAAGATTATTTTGAAGACATCACATAATTTTATCATAAATATTCCAGTATTTATCTCTAAATTTAAAGATACTTTAAATAAATACGTCAATATAAGGATCACACCTAAAAGATAAATACTCTGGTGGAGAATGCTGATAATGGGGGAGGCTATGCGTGTTTGGGGGTAAGCAGTGTGGGAAATCTCTGTACATTTCACTCAGTTTTCCTGTGAATCTAAAACTGCTCTAAAACCTGAAGTCTATTTAAAAACATTAAAAGTCCTTAATATTATCAAAAGATGATCATTATTCAAATTTCTCTAATTGTGTCTTTCTTTCTTTATAAATTGTTTTCCTCATTCTTTTTGAATATTGGGTGTTTTGCCTTTTTCTTATTTATTTGCCAAGTTTTTATATATTAAGGATATTAACCACAGTGATATTAATTACTTACTATTGTTATTCCTCCAGGGACGGCCATGGAGACTTCGGGATCCTCCGCCCAGACTCAAGACCACAGTGAAATCCACAGAGAAACAGAGGATCTAGACGGTATGTTTGCCTTCTCTGACCCTCTGGGCACAGCCACATGGGAGGTGAAGTCCAGCAGTGGGTGGAACAGAAGAAGACCCTGCTCAGCTCATGTGGCACAGTGGCTCAAGTCACAGTCCAAACCGCTAGGGGAGTAGCGATTTTATACACACACACATATCCACGTATGTGCTTGGTCAGCCTCTCCCCCAGCACTTTCTATCTGTGGGGACCCTCAGTCGTTCTCCAAATCTCAAGGAGGCTCTGGGGGCTTCATATTCATCTCTGGGCTTCATATTCAGAGTAACTTCTGCCTTGGGCCTTTCTAGAGCTCTGCAGCCTCTGAGAGCCCTGGTCTCCTGCACCTTCCATTGGCCCTAGGTGTTTGGGAAGAGTATCCCAGAAACTCCAGGCCCTTCTGGCCCCCTAAGTCCAAGTAGACCCCTGGGGAGGCCTGGGTGGTCCCTGGGGTGGAAGGGTGGGAAACACTCGTCCTTGCCTATGTGTGCCTTCCAGACGGAGAGACGGATTTCCACAGGCAGGACCGGGAGGCCGGACTCCTTTCTCAAGAAGGATATAAGAGAGACAAGGCCTCTTCTTCCTCTTCATCCTCCTCCTCCTCTTCCTCCTCGTCATCCTCCTCCGCCTCAGGTATAGCAAAGATTAAAAAAAAATCTATGTATCTATATATCTCACAGTGTTATTCAAGAAAAGCATTTACATGGAAAGCAGTCCCCCATAATCTCCCACCTTGACGCTTCAATTCTATTTTTCCATAGTCCCTTCCAGAGCCCACCTATTTGTACACATAACTTGTACACAGTTATAATTGACCATATAGACAATTCTGGCCTCTGTTTAAATTTTTTTGCTATCTTATCCTAAGCATTTTGCCACATTATTCTGTAATATCTTTGCAGCTATTTTTCATGCTTACTGAATAGCCCCTCAAGTGGCTGCATGGCGTGTAAAGTAACATTTAGGTTTATCAGGGGTGTTCTGGTGCCGGCGTCAGTGCACCTGTGTGTTCAAGCAGCCTGCCTAGATTCAAATCCCTTCTTTGCCACTAACTAGCTACGTGTCCTTGGGCAAATCGCTAAACCCTGTATGCCTCGGGGTCCTTGTCTATAAGATGAGAGTGATAGCAAAAGTTGTTACTTCATGGGATTATTGTTAGGACTACATTCTTTACATGTGTAAAGTCTTAGCACCGAGCGCAAATAACTGTTATTGTTAAGATCCCCCCTGCTCACCACCAGTTTATCGCGCTCGTGAACATCCTTGCTCAAAAGCTTTTACTTTTTGAATTTTTTGCATAAACCATATCTTAATTACGGATTCCCCACTTTAGTGGGTTTTGAGGCATGGACACCTTAACAGGGTCTGGATTATAAATTGCCACATTACTCTCTGATAAAAAGCAAAATGTTCTTTCCCTTTATTCTTTAATTCAAAATGTAAGGCGGAATTTATAGCAGCAGCAGCAATGTCATAGCATTTATTGAGCACTTACTTTGTGCCAGGTACTGTCCCAAGCACTTTATGGGTCATCACTCATTTAATTCTCCTAGCGACACGCTGAAGAAGGTACTATGACTATTCCCGTTTTACAGGCAAGGAAACTGAGGCACAGACAGGCTAACTGACCCTCCGTAAGAGGGCTCAGTAAACAACTTGGGATTCCCTGGAGGTCTTTCTGGGACTAGGGCGGCTGAGGGGTGGGCTCTGGTTCACTCCTCCTCCACCAGAGCTCACGCACTACGATCTGTTTATGTAGCTGGCTGGGGCCTGAGATTTGATGAAAAAGATCTTGGGCTAAAAAAAAAAAACATTGCTTGCAAAACTGTGGCTTTATGTCCTCATGTTGCAAATGGTGAGACTAAGGCTAAAGGCCACAAAATTCATGCATCTTTCAGCAGACAGAGGAGCAAGAGTGGTTGGTGGGTGCGGTGGATTTGTTTGTAGCCTGTCTCCTCACAGGACTGGAAAGGAAGCAACCGCCCCTATTAGAAAGTGCACAAACCTGTCCCCTGTGAGGACTAGCTCTGGAAGAAGAGCTTCCAGGTGCAGGGGCCACTTGCCTGTCCCTTGGTTTCTCCTTTCTGGGTGGGAGGGGACATTCTGTCTTCTCCTTCTGGTCGACACTCAGAGGGTGCTGCTCCCCACAAAATGTTCTCCTCCAAGTGTGGCCATAAGCCCCTTCCCTCTGGTCTCCCTAGCACACACGGGACTGGCTGTAGTTAGGAAACCAGACAGTAAGAGAAAGCAACAGGGAAATCAACACAGAAGCATAGAGACACACTGATATTCAGGATCCTGGTCTCTGATCCTAGCGTGGCTGGCCTGCTGCTAGGATTACCTACCTGCCCAGTCTTCAGGCTCGGATGGTGACCGTTAGCCCTCAAGGCCCCACGCCGGGCTGGGTACCTCACTGTAGCTCCCAGCCTTCCTCCACACACAGGACCCTAAGTCATAGTCTGGCATCCAGCACTGCTCTCCATACATATCTTTTTGTTCTTAGTGTATCTTGCCATTTTTTAATTAAAACTTTTTTATTATGAAAGATTACACATCGGCACATTGTTATAGAAAATGTGGAGCATATAAAGAAGTCGAAAGAAGGAAAAAATCATCCTTTGCTCTGTCACCCAGAGATAACCACCAAACACATATTAATGTATTTCCTTACATTTATTCAATAAATATTTATTGAGCACCAACTGTATGCCAGGCTCTGTGATGGATACTGGGGACACTAACAACAGTGACTCCTTCTGCCAGAGTTAATTTTTCAGATAATTGAATTAGAGAGTACCTACAAAAAAAGTCCTCATTTTAAACAGTTCTATAATATTAAACATTTTAAACACTCTATAATATCTCTTATAAAAATTATATATTTTGAATATATCATAGAGAAAACTAAAATAATGTTCATTCACATGTTGATGGAGGTTGTCTCTGGCTGATAGAATTTGGAGTAATTTTTGCTTTCTTTATTTTCTGTATTCGATATTTTGCAAAATATAATGAAAAAGTCTTTTTTTGGCATTGACTAATACTTGTAAAATACAAAAAAGACAAAAATAGCAGCCACCCGAAATCCTATCTCCTGAGATAAATACCACTGTCATTATCTTTTTTTAACCGTTTTTTTTAATTGGCACCTGAGCTAACAACTATCGCCAATCTTTTTTTTTCCTTCTTCTTCTCCCCAAAGCCCCCCAGTACATAGTTGTATATTCTAGTTGTGAGTGTCTCTGGCTGTGCTATGTGGGACGCCTCCTCAATGTGGCCTGACGATCGGTGCCATGTCCGCGCCCAGGATCCGAACCAGCAAAACCCTGGGCTGCCCAGGAGGAGCAAACGACCTTAACCACTTGTCCATGGGGCCGGCCCCCTGTTGTTATCTTGATGTGCTTCCTGATACCCCCTTCTCCATATCTAGCTGAGATCACATACACACTGATTTTTAAGCGCGGTTAGCCTGGTTTCCTGGAATTTTAAAATTTATCCATGATTGAGCAGGACGTCCCTAAATACACGGAGGAACATCTGCACAGCTGGGGCCATCTTAGTCGTCTGAGGAAAGGGAGTCCTCTGGACTTGGGGCCAGAAACTCCTAGGCCTGAATTCCTGGAATGCTGACTGGTCCAAGAGTGCAAACGACACGGTCATTCTTCAACTCCTGATCAGGCTCCCGCTCCAGGCTGGGCACCCTTGGGAGAGTGAGGACCCAGGCTTTGCCCTTTGGGAGCTCAAGGGGGTTGGAGAGACAAGCACCACAACCACTGACTGAGCCTCCCACCTACTGTGTCAAGCATGGCTAGTTGATGCCATAGAAACCCCAGAGGAGGGAGGGCAAGATCAGTGTGAGCTGGGGCTGTTGGACAAGCTTTTCTGCAGGAGGTATGATATCAGCTTAACCTTCAGAATAAGCTGAACCTTCAGGATAAGGGAGACCAATGGGAAGGGCATTCCAGGTGGGAGACAGCAGGAGCAAACACAGTCAGCCTGGCTTTTGGGGGATACAGAGATGACAGCCCTGCTCTGGGTGGGAGGGAAACCACCTCAGTAAAAAGACACCCACACGACCTTGTCTGATCTTCGTGAAAGTCTTATGAAAGCAGCCACAGGACTATTGAGTGATTTGTCCAAAGTCACGTAGAAAGTTCGTGGCAGAGCTCTTATCCTTCAACCCCCAAAGCAGAGCTCTCTTCCCCAGACCACACTGCTCACATAAACTAAATTCTGAGACTGAACACCAGAATGAGTGTATTCCAGGCTCTTTCCAGGCTGAGGTTCTCCTCCAGCTTGTGTTTGTTCTCTGCAGAGAGCAGGGATGAGGACCCTCACCCCAGAGGACCTGGAAAGCGACGGCAGAGCCGGGGGGCTGGACACCGCCACAGGGATGGCTCACCGGGTAGGCAGTGGTCCTTACCGTCTCCCCTTTGCCCATGTGTCCCACTGTTGAGTTTCTCGATGGGACCGAGCGTGTGTGTGTGAAGGTGTTCCTTGCAGCATTGTTTACAGTGGGGCCACAACAGGAAACAACCTAATGTCCAACAATAGCAAAAGAGATCGATGATGCTACACCCTGTCCCAGGGAGAACTCTGTTCTTCGCTCACCTCCCAAGTGAAAAAGAAAGATGTCAGATCATATAATTAGTTTGAGCTCATATTGTGAAAATTCACAAGTATGTGGTTATAAACAAGACTGGAAGGAAAAACATCAAAATGCTAATAGTTATCTCTGGATAGTTAAATTATGGGTGATTTTTATTTTCTCTTTTTTGAACTATCTGATACTATAAATATGTTACAATGAGCATGTTTTAATTTTACAACCGGAAGAACATTTTTGCAAAAAAATGATGATAAATTTCAGCCCAAATGGATTGTGGGAAGAAAAGAACATTGAGGAAAGAGCCTGGATTAATACCCAGTACAGACCCTGGCATACAAGGTGTTTAATAAATGCTGCCCACGAGGCTGGAGTGGACTCTAGGTTCTATTTCTGGGGATAAAAGTGATTAAGAACGCAGGCTCTGGCCACAGACGTGGGTTTGAACCCCAGAGTTGTCACTTACTGGCTTTGTGACCTTCTGGGAGTAATTTAACTTTGTGAGCCTCAGTTTCCTTATCTGTGAAATGGGGGAGGGAGAGGTACTAATACCTTCTTCGTAGGATTTCCATGAAGATTAAGTGAAATTTTAAACATAAATTGCTTTGGACAGTGTTGGCACATAGACAGTGCTCAATAAAGGGCAACTCTCGTTATTGACTTTGAATGAGGCCCAGTCCTCTCAGGACCCCCATTCTTTCTTAGTAAACTGAACACGATCACCCTTGGGTGTGCTGGGGGGAGTAAGAGACAGGGTAAAGGGAAAGCACTTGTAAGACTGTCTTGCCTCTTGAAGACCGCCCACCTCACCCCAGCACGAGGACAGTGCTACAGTTACAGGTGTGACAAGACTTCAGACACGTGGAGATGGCCGCTGTGGCTGGGAGAGCTGACTAACCGGGGTCGTCTCCACCCAGGTGCTGAGCCTGCAGAGCCTGATGTTTCGAAGGATGAGCTTCAACTCTATGGAGGTAATTGGCTGTCCAGTGACTTTGAAGAAAATAGAATTAGGACATGAGGGCTCAGGGCTTTGTTGGGCAGAAACGAGGTCATGAGGGTGTTTCATGCACTGAAAAGTTCCGGGGCAAATATAGGAGATGTGGAAAGGTGTGTGGTTATAACATTCGCAGATGGGGATGGAGGCAAATATTTCTACCATGGTGAGACTGTCCTGGATTCTCTTCCAAGCTATAACCTTGACTTGCGGGGTGACCTTGACAAGTCACCTAATCTTTCTGGGCATCAGCTTCCCAACCAGCAAAATGGGACACGATCAGTACCCGCTCTCTTGGAACACTGGGCGGTTTAAGCATGCAAGGGGAAATTAAAGATCTGATCTCTACAAAGCTCACATAATGGAATAATTGTCTCCAAGCACCGTGATTATGACAGCAGGAGACATAAACATGGCTCTTTGCTTGGTAGCACTGTGATGACATGGGGAATTGTAGGAATGAACCAGTTCGCCAAAGAGCCTGACCAATGTACGCTGCCGGACAAGAAAACCTGTTTAATTTGTTTAATCCAACATTTCTATAATCTACGTACTTTCCTATTGCCAGATAATAACCCAAGGAAAACAACAGGGAACACCTATGTACACATTCAAAGAAAAGTGAATGAAATAGTTTGATGTTTATCATCAAGACATTACCCATGGCTGCCTCTGGGTGGCAGCATTGTGGCTGATCTTTATACTGTTTTATTTGCTTATCTGAATTTTCTGACTTTCTTTCTTTTTTTCTTTCTTTCTTTCTTTTTTTTTTTTACAAAAACAAGTATTACTTGGCTTAGAAAAATGTTTTTAATTACTCAAGGAGTGCAAGAAGGTTTTACTTGGTATAAAAAGAGAGAGAGAAACTGTTACATTTACGTATATTTAAAAATGTTTTTTTCATCATAAAAGTAATTCGTATTCACTGGAGAAATGTAGATATCATCACTTATTTGTGAATTTGTGAACCCCAAGACATCGAAGGACTTAGTAAATTACACTGTTGGAGTCTCGTTTCCTGCCATTCTTGGTATGTCCTCTGTGTCCTCAGCACTGGCCACTCTGGTCACTTGTAGATGGTGTTTCCTGTTTGCACATCAGCCGGAAAGACAGTTCGGCACATTGTGCTTGCCGTGTGCTGAGGGCCCCCTCTGGTATCTGGGGGGTCTGACCTGATGGACAAGAAGTGGAGTGGAGTGGGGGCTCCTGGTGGTGGGATTACCAGGGGTCCTGGTTGCCCTTGAGGGGAAGGAGGTAACAGGCTAGGAGAGAGGTCACCAGGACCTAGAATATGCACCAAGAACCAGAGGGTGAATGGGGTGGGAGGGCCACCTGAGACCCGATGAGTGGGGGGACGGCCGGTATATGGGGCTCAACTCACCCTTGGCAGCCCAGACAAGGGGCTCGACACTCAGGGCTGGGGAGTTGGGGCTCCCAGTGCACAACCCAGCTTGGCTCCCTGGAGCTCAGGACCTGGTGGGGCACATGGCTGGGTATTATCACCTGCCTCTGGATAGGCATGAACAGGCACAGGTGGCAAACTCGTGGCCCATGTGTGTGTAGATGTGTTTAATCTGGCTCAGAGTGTTTCATTATTATCGTTATTAATAATATATTTCATCAATTCTAGAACTCACACTTTGTCACATTTGGACATTCCTGAAATCAGGATGCATCTTAAAATCACTGGCAACTTGCAATGATAATTGACCGTAGTTCTCCTAACACAGTAGCACATAAAATAACCTCATTTTCACAAACAACGACATCTTTGATTCAATGGAATGCAAGAGTTGGCAACTTTTTTATAATCAAGAGGTTTATGTAAAAACTTAGATTCCTGGCTTCTCGTGGGAAACTGGAAGCCCTGTAACACTGGGCAGGCTTTCCTACAGCAGCTTTCAGCGACCCGTGGGTGGTGACTGGCCTTTAGATGGAAGAGGAAGCTTCCAGTTTGTTCCAGTCCCCACTCCGCCCACTGCAGATCAAATGGAACAAATGGAAGGTCTCTGAGTGAGATCCGCCTTCCCCGCGGAGTGACTTCTCCCCACCCAGAAGATAATGGATGAGTGATCGCTGTCTTTCCGTCTGTGCAGGTGCCTCTGGAGAGGTGGTGCCCTCTGGGGAATCAGGTGAGCGTCTGGTTAGGGGAGGAGGGTTGTCAGCGCTGGTGTTGAATGAGATCTGGGTGTCCTCTTTCCTCCAGGAGGGCCAGCTGCTGTCGGGGTGCATGGCTGGGAGACGGGACTCCAGGTCTACTCAGGGGCCTTGGGCTCTGACCTGGCCTCAGCAGGCAGGTGGGGCTGGCTGCGGCATGAGGCAGGGGGCCAGTAGAGATTAGAAAGGAGGTCCAGGCAAGAGGCAAAGGGATTATAAAGAACTATCTATAGATAGAAAGACCTCTTGGGGGCTGGAGAATTCGACAGGGGCATTTTCACAGGTTACCTCTGGCTCCCCCAGGATGGCAGCGCCTGTTAAGGACCCAAGCTGTCCTGGGCACTAATGTTGAATTTCTAATTTCCAGGACTCCGAAGGAGAGGCTCTGACCCAGCAAGTGGTAAATACAGAGGCTCCAAGAGGAGAGCAGGAGGTGGCCTGGATTTCAGGGCGTTGGGACGAGACAACAGACAGCCTGGGAGGGTGGGTCAGTCCCAACAGGGATGCTGTCACCAGCCAGAGTGTCACCGTGATTCAGGAAAGCGGCCTCCAGGCTCAGGGGAAATGGAACAGAACAGACTCAGGCCCATGGAGAGAGGAGGGGGTCAGAGAGGGTCCCAAGGACAGCCACCCCCTCCTTCGGAGCTTTGCCCTGACCACTCCTGCAGTAAGCGCTCTCTGACCCAGGAAAAAGAACCTAAGAGAGCCGTTCTCCGTGAGTCAGGGAAGAGAAAACCCTGCCTGGCATCCCTCGTTGAAGTTAACCCCTTACCTCTCTCTTGTTCCTAAGGAGAAGTGGAGCCCGCTCAGTTAAGAAGGCTGAATATAAAGAAAGACGGTAAGGAAATTGGTGTTCCAAAGCTGCTTCCGCCTGTCTGGTCCGGATTTCTATGGGTAGAAAGTCAGCTGGTAGCCTGGAACAGCAGTAACCATAGCCCACCTCTGTCATGTGCCCTGGAGTTTGCAAACTCCTCGGCTTAGAATCACCTTGAGAAGGTGATGTAATGATTCCCACTTTGCAGGTTTGGAAACAGAGGCTCAAGGATGGAGACTGGTCTTACAGCTAGTGAGCGGCACAACCTGGGCTTGAACCCTGGTCCTGAGCTCTTTGCGCTAGGCACAGAGTCACTGGGACAATAAATGCCCTCCAGGCCCACGGCCATGAGGAGGAGCTGGGAACGGGTATGGTGAGGAAGCCGTGAGCCGGATAAGAGTACACTCTAGGGAAGGAGCGATGAGAACCACGGGGACCCCTTCCATTCTGGGCCTGGACTGTGGGGGCCTTGGGGAGGAGGCTGAGGCCGGGATGGGAGACCACAGTTTTTGATTAGACAAAGACATTTAAACATTTTGAGTTGTTGCAAAAGCCCACTTGCAGGGAGCGGGAGAGCTGGGCCCCAGCCCTGGTGCCGCCTCTGTCCAGCCGGATGACCAGGACACGCGGTTTAACCCTCCTGGGCTGTGAAATGGGCCTCGTCGGACTAAAACCGAGATTCTCAAAGAGCAGGCCAGTTCCAGGCTGCTTCAGACCACGGCACTACACCCTAAAGAGAGAAGGCGACACCCCTTGCCACTCTTGGTCTCAGAGCATGGTCTCAGCTCGGGGCCCCACGCCTGTAACAGCACCTGTAATGCCACCTGTAACGCCACTCCAGACACAGAGAGGGGGACCTCCCCGTGGGCAGCATTTTCTGTGGGCCGCACCCATCATCTTGCTTTCCATTCCGTGCGTTACTTTTACGACAGGAGATCCTAGTTTTCCATTTATTGTTGTGACATGAAGTTTTCTTTTAAAGTAAATCATTTGAGGAAAAAAGGAATCTGTTCAGAGAAAAATGTTAAGTAAACGTTAGTACCAATGGTCCCTGGATAACCATGGAATTGTGAAGGAGGTCAGCAGTGCTACAAAAACCACAAAGCGGGTGTGGATGGCTGAAGTCTGAGAAAAACCAGACGAGAATGATCCCCCATTCCTCCCGGCTCAGACGTAACCTGGAGTCCTCATTCTGGCCTGATGGCTTCAGCCTCCAGAACCGCCCTAGGTCCCACAGCCCCTCCACTGACCCAGTGGAAGCCTTCACTGTACTGGGTCTATGCCTTGCTCCCACCTCTGGGCCTCGTCTCATGCTGTGCCTCCCACGTAACACGGCACGTAAATGCACACATATGTGTATACACACACCACACACACACACACACACACACAAACACATGACACACACACACGCCCTTCCTTCTCATCCAGTCCTACTGCCTTGACTGTCTTTAAGGCTTAGCTCAAACTCTGATTCTTCCATGAAGCCCTCCTGGACTGCCCTAGCTGTGGTGACTCCTGAATTTTCATGGCATCTTCACAGTTGCATAAAATTCCACAGCATGGGTGCTGGCCCGGTGGCGCAGCGGTTAAGTGTGCACGTTCTGCTTCGACAGCCCAGGGTTCGCTGGTTCGGATCCCAGGTGCGGACATGGCACCACTTGGCAAAGCCATGCTGTGGTAGGCGACCCACATATAAGGTAGAGGAAGATGGGCACAGATGGTAGCTCAGGGCCAGTCTTCCTCAGCAAAAAGAGGAGGATTGGCAGCAGTTAGCTCAAGGCTAATCTTCCTAAAAAAAAAATTCCACAGCGTGTGTGCATTATGATGTACTTACTGTGCGCCACTTGATAGGCCTTTAGGTAGTTTCTGATTTTTCGCTCTTTCAAACTAAGCTGTCCTGCCTGTCCAGTCTCTATTTGATCATGCATTTTGTTGCCCTGTCTCTCTCTCTTCTTAAAAACACTTGTATTTTCTAAATATTTATTCCTAAGGAAACTGGAAAAAGGATCCTGGGAGAAATTCTCTGTTGGGAATTCATTTTGCATTCCTGAAAGACTGGGTGAGGACAGAGTCTCTGACCTGCCTCGCCCCCAGGCGGTCACATCTCTGAAGAGGCCCAAGCCTGATGCTTTCTTAAATGTGGAGACTAGTTTTGCATAATGTACTTTTTTCCTAAAGGATAAACAGATTTCAGAGCCAAGACATTTTGATTTTTCCCCAGGAAAAAAACAACAGAAACCAAACCAGAAATACCTTCCTCATCTTCCATTCACTTGCCTTCCAAACGCCTCTGACGGCAACGATATGTGGTGTCCCACTGCCCGTCAGCATTCACACAGCACCTTCCCGTCCAGGACCCCCTTGACCTTGTCAGAGGAGAGGAGGGTGCCTCCTGGATTTATCAATGATAACACTGAGGCTCAGAGGGGTCGGGACACTTGTCCAAAGCTTCGCAGCACATCCGTGGTCAACTGGCCTAAACTAGGACAGCTTCTCAACAGCCTTGACACCCACTTGGAGAGCTTGCCTCGTTCCAGGAACTGTCCCTGAGTTGTCCTCTCTTCTTTCTTTTTCTTTTTTTCTTCTTGAAGTCTTGTTTTGCATCTCTTCTAATCACAGTCCCTAGAGTGAGTCAAGGCCCCTGTGTACTCTCCCCTGATGACGCTCACAGTGCCTGGCAAAGGGCTGGGGGCCTCTTTCTCAGCCCACCCCTGAATTCCTGCCCAAGGCACAGGCTCTCCTTCTCCCTCCACTAACTACAAAAACCCCGCGAGCCTGCAATTCCACTTCTGGGTGTCGGGTCCACAGAAATATGCACAGAGATTCATGTGTGGTGACGTTTGGTGCAGTATCAGTGGTAACAGCAAAAAATAGGAAGTTTATGCCATGGAATACTATGCAGCCATCAAAAAGAACAGGGCAGCTCTATACATGCTCTAAGTTGGAAAGATGGCCCCAATCTATCAATGAGAGGAAAAAAGCAAATTACAGAGTAGCAGGTGTATAAACTGGTCCTGCTTTTGCTTTTAAAAATGTGCATATATACACCTGGAAAGGTTTGCCAATCACCACTCAGTTGTTTTTTTTTAAAGATTGGCACCTGAGCTCTTCTTCTTCTCCCCAAGGTCCCCCAGTACATAGTTGTGTATTCTGGTTGCAGGTCCTTCTAGTTGTGCTCCATTCAGTTTTAAGGAGAGGGATTAGGGAGGGAGAGTGGGGCAATGTGAAACTTTTGAACTTGACACATTTGCATTTTTTACAATTGTAGTTATTCATTTGACAAATAAAGTATTGGGTGCCTCTGGTGCTGCTTTAATCGCTGGGCAAAATCCCCACCCACCGTCCTACTGAGGGGGACAGAGAATAAACACAGAAACGAAAATATAGCAGGTTGAGCGGCGATAAATGTTAGAAAAATAAGGAAGCGAGATAAGGGCTGGAAAGGGGTGGGGCTTGGGTGCTATTTTAGTTGGGCAGGTAGGAGCAGCCTCTCTGAATAAAGTTACATTTGAGCAGAGACGGGAATACTTTTAGTAATTAAAGAGAGAGAGAAAGAAAAAAGCAAACAGTCATTTCCCACCTCTGCCTTTACAGACGAGTTTTTCCATTTCGTCCTCCTCTGCTTTGCCATTGGGGCCTTGCTGGTGTGTTACCACTACTATGCAGGTGAGTCGGGGGCGGGGGGTGCGCATGGGAGGACGGGAGCGGGGGGTTCAGACCTGCAGGCTGACCGTTCTCTCCTCCCTGCCCTTGCAGACTGGTTCATGTCCCTCGGGGTCGGCCTGCTCACCTTCGCCTCCCTGGAGACCGTTGGCATCTACTTTGGGCTGGGTAGGAAGGCCCTGCGCACAGACCCTCGGAGGGCGGGGGCGGGACGGGCTGCAGATGCTCGCTAAGGGCCAGAAAGCCACGACCTAACATCTTGTAAAGATTTCCTTATGCTCCTGTTTTCTTCCTGACCCCTTTCAAGGTCAATGTGAGGTTGTTGGCAAAAGCTGGTGGAAAAAATGGGCAGCTCCACAAAAATGCAACAAAAACATTTGAAAGTGGCAAACAAACAGAATTAGCCAGATACCAAAAACAACTTAGTTACTGGAGTCGGGCACTGAATTCACTGAGTTTCCTGGCTCTGTTATTGCTGTTTGTGGTCATTGTTTTTAATAATAATAATTCTCGTACTATTATCGAAGCTTAGCCTGCTGCCTGAAATTCCACCATTAGAGCCTTGATTGTGGGGTTAGGCCTTTGTCCAAGGGTGGCCGGGGGGAGGTGTGACCCCGGGTCCCCTGATGGGGCACAAAGCTCAACCACCTTTCTCTCCATTTCTGAGCAGTGTACCGGATCCACAGCGTCCTGCAAGGCTTCATCCCCCTCTTTCAGAAACTGAGGCTAATAGGTAACTTTTACGTTCTTCCTGTGCTCCCCCTCTCTTCCTATCAGGGTCTTCTGTTGCGAATGAGCATTGGCAAATGGGAAAGAGCACAGGGCTCGGGGCAGAGGCCTGGGTTCGAGTCCTACCTCTTCCCGTTTACCAGCTCTGGGGCCCAAGAACCTCTTTCAGCCTCAGTTTCCTCAACTGGAAAATGGGTGTAATAATACCTATCGCACAAGTGTGCTTCGAAAATCAAGTGAGGGATGGATGCGAGAGTGCTTAAGTACGAAGGTCTGTGGAAAAGAGCTTTACACTTCCCCGAACACCATCTTCTCAGTGATTTTATTTGCCTAATAGCACCTGGGGGTGGGGGTGGGCTTTAGTTATCTTACACTTGACTGATGGGGAAACTGAGGCTCAGAGAGGTAGAGTGACTTGCCCAGGATCACACCGCAAGAGTGGTGGGGTGGGCTAGAGCAGTTCGTCTTTCTTGACTACCAGCTCTGTGCCTGCTATTACAGCCCCAAACTGAGAGGCCAGGGGCTGTGTGTCTCTGTGCCAGGGATTTCTGTCTCCTTTAATCTGTTTCCCTCATAAAGGAGAAATTAGTTGCAATGGCTGTGTGTCATGGAGACGGTGGCTTCTGGGGTGACTCTGTTATCCCAGCTGGGAGGGGTATTAGGGCATCTAGGGTGATAGTGGGAATGAGGCTTGGCTGCCTTCAGAATCCCATGCCATCCTGCGGGTTTTGCCTTCCAGGGTTCAGGAAGACTGACTGAGGCCAGTGCCGGGAGGGCAGCCAGGCCAGGCCCCAGTGTGACCACCACTGCATTCCCTGAACCCACGAGGACAGAGCGACGTTCTGGGAGACATGCGGCAGGCCAGGCTAGAGCAATAAAGAGAGCATTTTCCTTCCTTGTGGTCTGAACGTTGGCACCAGCCTGGGCCGAGTTATCATTCGGGCAGTGTTGGTATGCAGTTCAGCTGCCAGGACGGAAGGCAGAGGGAGGGTGCGGGGCCTGAGTTCTTCCCGGTACCTGGGTCAACAGGAGGATTCTGGGACCTCACTGCTCCCAGGGGACAGCAGGAGTCCCCTGGGTCCTGCGAGCTGTAATCTGTCTGGGCTCATGGTTCCTCTCAAGTCCCCAGGCCATCCCAGTGTGCTCTCAGGTTCTGCAGAGCCATCCTGGGGCAGACAGGCCACTGCCCTGAGGCAGGGAACCACTATGTCAGGCCCCTGGGGTGAACCTAACCCAGGGGAGCTCTTGGGGACTAAAGCCACAGCATCCAGGTGTCTTCCCGCCACCCCATCACCCACTGCCCAGCCCGCTACCCTGGACCCCGTCAAGATCCAAATAAACGTTCTCTTCACAGGACTAGAAAGAGTCCGCTAAATATTCCTTTAGGTTTCTAGAGCGCGAGAACACATCTGAGGTCTTCTTTGACCCCGTGTGGTCAGGGAGGGCACCTCGTCCTACGGGATAAAGTGTAAAAGGTAATAAACGTAGACGTTTTATGTCCAAGACATCAGCTGTGCAGGTTTGGAACAGGAGACAGGGTTTTGCAAACATTCTTGTGAAAAAGATCTGAAGCTGTTAGGTACCCTCAGCTCAACAAATACCAAGGAAGTGAGATAAGACACAAGACAAGCTTGAGTTGCATTAATGGAGGGGTAGAGTCTAATTGACGGAGGTGATAGTAGGTTCTACTTTACACGGCCAAGGCACACCAATAGCACGTGTTCAGTTCTAGACCCACATGTCAAGAGCAACAATGACAAACTGGAGAACACAGAGAGGAGACCAGAGTGGGATATAAAGAATGGCTGAAGAAATGAGATCTCTTCAACGTGCAGAAGAGAAAAATGGGGGCTTTCATTGAGCTTGTAGACTCCAGAGGAAACTTTCTGAAGTGCTCAGATGGTCCAGGTACAGCCACATATGTGATCTGATTTAATTCCCACAACAGCCTTGAGATGTGTTTGTCATCTTTGTTTTGCAGATGGAGAAAGAGAGACTCAGAGAGGTTTAGTAACTTGTTGAAGTTCCCACAGCAAGTAAGTGGCAGAGCTGCGATTTGAACCCGAGCCTGCCTTCTCCTCAGGCCAGGCAGCCTTCCAGAGCTTGGCTAGTCCCGCCCCGCTCCAGGCAGGGTGTCCCTGAGGCAGCTGCAAGTTTTCCCAGTATTTCCCAGACTTTGAGATTTCTCAGAGTTACAGAATATTTTTTAAGAATCAGAGGAGGGCTGCCAACTCTTTACTTGTCAACTGAGGACAATAAAAATATCTATCAGCATCATTTTATAAAAGAAAGGACAGTTCTGCATCAAAAAAGCAGAGGAATTGTCATCAGAAACAAAATGGGATTGAAAATGAATAAATTAAGCTCTATGAAAATCTTACTATGTGTCCTTTTTTCTCAAATCACTGTGGTCTGGTGAAAAATTTATCTTTCCAAAACCACGAGACTACAGAATTCCAAGGACTTTTACAATCTCTCTTTTCTGGGATTTTCCAGCTCAGCTCCCATAGCTCAGGATGAGAGCCTTCCTACCTCCCAAAGCCACTCTTACTGCCAGAACTTTCTTCCTCTCGTTCTAAGACCCCTCTGTCCGCAAGGCTCGAGGCCGTCTCTCAGAAGAATAGGAGCGCCCCGTGAGAGGGGCCTGCTCTCAACAGTCCCGGCATCGCTCCCTAGCACCCAGGGGCGGCTCGGTCCTGACGCCAAGGCCCGCGGCGCAGGCCTCCAACTCTGTTCCTCTTTCTCAAGATGTTTTTGGCTGCTCTGGGTCCCTTGTATTTTCGTACAAGTTTTAGGATCAGCTTGTCAACTTCTACAAAGAAGCCAGTGGGAATTCTGATGGGATTGCGTGCCTCCCATCAAGTTGAAGAGTCAATTTGAAGAGCATTGTGTTTCTTTTCAGTGATTTATTACCTTTTTTACATTTTTGGTAGAAAAAAAAAAAACTGCCCCAAATCCCAGGACCCAAAATCCACCACCGTTGATATTTTAGCGTGTTTCCCACGAGTCTTTTTAGTGCATGACTTCATTTATTTTTGTTCTGGGCTCCTTTTTCTTTCACATATAATAAGCGTTTTTCCATTACTACTTACTGTCCATAAGCATAGTTTCCAGCCACCGTGTGTATCATGCTTTACATAATAATCCCTCTATATTTAGGTAATGCTATCAAAAGCTTACATTTGTTCAGCACCTCTGACGAGCTGGCTGGGGAGCTAAGCACTGTAGACACATCGTGTCGTTTACTCCTCATCGAACACTGTGCGGTAGCCTGATCCTCTGTCCCTGTCATGATCCTCATTTCACAGACGAGAAAACGAAGACACGGAAAGCTAGTTTCTGAGGTTTTGATGTCAAGCACTTGGCATAACTTGCTTTCTTCAAAAGGGAGCCTGGGCTGCACAGATCAGGTATTTATCCAACGTAGAAATAGAACACAGGCTTTCATGATAGAAATTTGAACCTGCTGCCCTGGGGCGGGGGGGCGGGGAGGGGGGTGCGGTTAGCCTTTTCTAACCCAGCTTCAGTTTCCTTATCTGTACAGTGGGGATCAGAGCAGCACCCGCCTCCCAGTGCCCGGACGAGAATTATGTGAGGTAGTTGCACCGAGTCTTATACACAGTATGTAGCGCGTAGTAGACACTCAGTAAGCGGGAGGTACTTGATTAGAGCAGGGGCACACATCAGCTCCCATAGGGTCAGACAGGCAAAGTCAGCCTGATGCAGAATACTGGGGAACGGGGGAGAGGGCACCAGGAGAGCCAACACCTGACTGAAGGGGGCAGCTGCTGTCCAGCATTGCCAAGCAAGAACACCAGCTGAGTGGTACCAGCCAGGGCCAGCCGGGAAAATGGAACTGCACAGAGACCTACTATAGGAGTCATGTTAAACAGGCAGAGGAGACTGAAAGGCAAGGTATCCCAGAGCCTAAGCCAAGGAAGCAGTTAGCACCTAGGGCGGGGGAACAAAGAAAGAGGTGAGAACCAAGGCGCCTGGAGAGGGCCCTACGGAGCTGAGACCCAGACGCCTGAGGAGGGCACACTGCCTGGAGGGGCTGGTGTCTCTGAGGGGGCCTGATGAGGCTGACTCTAAGGGTGCAGGACCAGCAATATCAGACCTCCGATTTCTCAACAGAAGGCTGAAACCCAGATTTTTTTTTTAATGTTGGCAACTAATTCTAACAAATTTCAAATGTTGCTATGGAACATGGTGTAGTGGTTCCTCAAAAAATTAAAAATAGAATTACCATATGATCCAGCAAGTCTCCTTCTGGGTATAAACCCAAAAGAATTGAAAGCAGGTTCTCAAAGAAATATTTTGCACATCTATATTCATAGCAGCATCATTCACAACAGCCAAAAGGTGGAAGCGACCCAAGTGTTTATCAGTGGATGAACGGATGAACAAATGTGGTCTACACATGCAATGGAGTATTATTCAGCCTTATAAAGGAAGAAAATTCTGACACACACTACCACATGGATGAACCTTGAGGACATTATGCCAAGTGAAATAAGCCAGTCATAAAAGGACAAATATTGTATGATTTCACTCATATGAGGTCCCTACAATAGTCAGATTCACAGAGGCAGAAAGTGGAATGGGGATTGCCCGGGGCTGAGGGTAGGGAGGGTGGGGAGTTGGTGTTTAATGGGGACAGAGTTTCATTGGGAAGATGAGAAAGTTCTGGAGAGGATGGTGGTGATGCTCATATACCAGTGTGAAAGGACTTAGTGCCACTGAACTGTGCACTTAAAAGCGGTTAAGATGGTCAACTTTATGTTACGTGTATTTTACCACAATTAAAAAATATTTCAAATTATTTGTGGTCAAATAAAACTGATTCTGGACTGCATGCCATCTGCTTACATCTACACTGAGGGCCCCCCATAGTGCTAAGCTGGAGACAGGAGCTAAAGGAGGTACACACAGAATGGGTGAGAAAACCAGAGCAAGAACCAGGACGCAATCATTTCTGCTCCACTTTCCAATTTTTGGCTGCCTGACTGCATTGTGGGAACGTGAGTTCATCCCCAGTGCTGCTGGTAACCTTGGCCTGTCTGGGCCCCAGTTGTTACAGGAGGCACGTCAGGTTGTGGGAGCCCTCCGTGCCCTGGGAGAAAGCCCCTAGCCCTCTAGGTCTCAGCGGGGGCCCTGTCTGCCTTAGTGTGCTGCCTCCCTGGGGCCCTGGCCCCCAGCAGTGCCCTGGGCCCTCTCACTGTTCCTCTGCCGAGCTAGAGGTCAAGGCCAGTTCCAGCCCCGGTCTGGTTACACCTCAGGCATCAAGGGATTCCTAGAGCCCCAGTCCAAGGTGTTGTCTAAAAATAAAGTGTTGAATCCTGAGCCCAGGAAGCCGGGATGCAAAGTGGAGGGGCAAGGGGAAGGGAGAGGGCTTGGATGGGGCTGGTGGGGGGCTTCTCTCTCTGACTGCCCTGGACTCTGTGTGCTGGATCTCTGCTGTGATCACAGCGGAGGGAGGACGCAGGGTGAGAGTATTTGGAGGCCGTGTAAGCCAGCTTGCACTGGGAGGAAAGGAGAGAAGCCAAGAGGACTGGGGCAGTTGTTTATTTCGTTCTCCTGACGCAGCCCCAGAAATCCTCTGTCTCCTCCAGAGGACCCAGGCCTGGGTCGGAGACAGAGCCGGGGGATGCTGCTGACTGAATCTGGGAAGCTGGGAAAAGCACTTGACATGGGAGCTGGGCTTTGACAGGGGAGATGTTGGGAAGGGCTTTCCAGGCAGAGGGTGTAGTGTGGGAAAGGCATGGAGGAATGAAAGAGGATAGCACGTCTGCGGGGCGTCAGGTAGTCAGTCCAGTGTGGCTGGGGCATGCAAGCTGTGTGCAGGAGTGAGGATTAGTGGGCTATGGGACACACAGGGTAATTGTCCCCTTTCCCCCAGCAGGACCTTGAGAGCTAGGATAAGGAGCTGGGACTTTCGCCTGAGGACACTGGGAAGCCATGGAAGGTATTTGAGCAGAGGAATGGCGTAGTGAGATTGCGTTTTAAAAGGTCCCTCTGGCAGCCCTATGGGGCTGTGGGGGCCATGAGAAGTGCCTCACAGACTCCAACTACAGGGACCGTAATTGACCAAGGGCTGCTGTGCTCTGCGTTTGTGCCGAGGCCACGCTTCCCACGGGATGCTCCCAGCCGGCAACTTAGCACAAGAGGGATGCTAAAGCAAGCCCATTCCTGGGAGATGCAGGACTCCTCTGACAGCTGACTTTGACTGAGGGCTCCCCGACACCTACCAAACCCTTCCTACACTACCCAGCAGACTAGACCTTTCCACCCAACCCTCCTTCCCTCTCCTCGTCTCCTGGGGCTAGATTTTGCGTCACAGTCTGATGCCTCTCCCAGCCTGCCGCTCCCTTCCCTTTTCTCTCCCACAGGTGTTTTCCCTAATGAAAGCCTTCCACCTTTCATCCCGTCCTGGCACTAGCTCCTTCGAGGGCCCAGACTCACGAGGAGAGACTGGAGGCAGCGGGTACCAGTGGCCACAGGAGCATGGAGGAAGAGTGAATTTGAAGACGTTTTAAAGGTCTAATCCACAGTATGACTTCAAGTGTACGCCCACCCTCAGCCCTCTGGCCTTTCCCCATGTTTGGAGTTCTTAACGTCCAGCGTGACAATCACCTGTGTGCATATTGGTCTCCCCTGCTAGACTCTGAATTTGTTCAATAAATAAGTGAATGAGTGAGTGAACAAATAAACGAATGAAGCAAAGGAAAAAGGGGAGTCTAGGACAATCCTGGCACTCCACTTTGGGCCACTTGGTGGATGGTTGTAGTCTATATTTCCTATTTGCCCCAGTGTTTTTTTTGCCACTCCAGTTTTCCTTTGAAGAATCAATCTGCACTCTTTTGTGCATCAAAGGATGCTATCAAGAGAGTGAAAAGACAGGGGCCAGCCCAGTGGCCTAGTGGTTAAGTTTGGCACACTCTGCTTCAGCAGCCCAGGTTTGGTTCCTGGCAGAGACTTACACCACTCATCAGTGGCCATGATGTGGCAGTGACCCACAGACAAAACAGAGGAAGATTGGCAATGGATGTTAGCTCAGCAACAATCTTCCTCAAGCAAAAAGAGGAAGATTGACAACAGATGTTAGCTCAGGATGAATTTTCCTCAGCAAAAAAAAAAAAAAAAAGAGAGAGAGAGTGTGAAAAGACAACTCACAGAATTGGAGAAAGTAATTGCAAATCATATATCCGATAAGGGTTTAATATCTAGAATATATAAAGAACTCCTACAACTCAACAACAACCAAACAAACCACCCAATTAAAAAATGGGAGCAAAAAAGCCAAAGGAATTGAATAGACATTTCTCCAAAGAAGGTATATGAAAATGGTCAACAGGAACAAGAGAATGTGCTCAATACCATTAGTCATTAGGGAAGTGAAAATCAGAACCACAAGAAAATACCACCTCACATCCATTAAATGGTTGTTATAAAAAAAAAAGAAAACAGAAAATAGCAAGTATTGGTAAGGATGTGGACAAACTGGAACGCTTGTGCATTGCTGTTGTGAATGTAAAAAAATGGTGCAGGAGCCCGGCCCAGTGGCATAGTAGTTAAGTTCGCGGGCTCTGCTTCAGCTGCCTGGGGTTTGCTGGTTCGGATCCTGGGCGTGGATCTACATACTGCCCATCAAGCCATGCTGTGGTGGCATCCCACATACAGAATAGAGGAATATTGGCACAGATGTTAGTTCAGCAACAATCTTCCTCAAGCAAAAAGAGGAAGATTGGCAACAGATGTTAGCTCAGAGCTAATCTTCCTCACCAAAAGAAAAGGTGCAGGCACAGTGAAAAACACTTTGGCCGTTTCTTAAAAAGTTAAACATAAAAAAAGACAAAATTGTGAATCTCAGTTGGAATTGTGACTTGCCTTGACCAATGGAATATAACAGAAGTGACATGTGACTGTCCCAAGCCTAGCCTTTAAGAAGCCTGGCAGTTTCTGCTTTTCTTCCTGGAATTCAGCCTCCGTGTAAGAAATCTGACTATCCTAAGCCACCCATGCTGTGAGAAAGCTCAAGTTAGCCATGTGGGGAAGCCAGATAGAGAGAGGTCTGGCCAGCCCCAAGCTTTCCAGCCATCCCAGCTGAGGCACCAGACAACGCTAGTGAAGAAGCATCTTGGACTTTCCAACCCCAGCAGACACCATATGAAGCAGAAGAACCGCTCAGCTGAGCTCAGACCTTATTGAAGAACAATGAAAAACAATAACTTCTTGTATTTTAAGCCATGGAGACTTGCGTGGTTTGCTACACTGTAGCAGATAATTGAGACAGAGCTCTTTGCTGGGTATGTTAGTCAGGGTTCTCCAGAGAAACAGAACCAACAGGAGGGGCTATATGAAGAGATTCATTATAAGGAATTGGCTCATGTGATTGTGGAGGCTGAGCAGCCCCGTGTTCAGCAGTCGGCAAGCTAGAGACCGTGGCTCTTCGTCTCACTTTTTATGATGTTAAAATCCGTAATCTTTACACTCTACAATCTCTTTCTTCTGAAGGAATAAATGAACAACGTATTAGGTCGATCTTGGGATTTAAAATGTTGCTTTGGAACACAGCATCGCTTCTGTGATATTCCTGCCTAAATGTGTAGGCCGACCCTGATTGTGAAGAAATATCTGACAAGCCCAGATGGAGGGACATTTTACAAAACAACTGATCCTTACTCTTCCAGAGTGTCCATGTCATACAAAACAAAGACAGAGGAGTCCTCATAGATTAACGGAGGCTAGAGGGATGGAAATGAATGTCAACATGATCTTGAATTTTCTTCAGTTATCGAGGACACAATTGGGACAATTGGCAAAATCTGATTAAGATCTGCAGATAAAACATTATTAATGTGTCACTATTAAGATACTATTAATGTATCAACGTTAGTTTCCCGGTTTGATAATCATACTGTGGTTCTGCAAGAGAATGTCCATGTTTTAAATAAACACATACTGAAGGATTTAGGGTAAAGAGGCAACACGTCTGCAACTTGCTTTCAAATTCAGAAAAAAAAAGGTACTTATAGAGAAAAGGATAACACAAACATAATAATATGTTAACATCCGGGAATCTGGTGAAAGGGATACAGGATTGTTTTTGTTCTAGTCTTATAACTCTTCTATAAGTCTGAAAGTAGGCCAAAATAAAAAGTAAAAAAAAATCTGTTCACCATCTGAACTGCTGAAATTAGAGATTAGCCAAGAGCAGGAACTAGAGGTTTCTGCTACAGACGTAAACAACCCCAAAGAAAATGGACAAAAAATTTGAATAGATACTCTGAATAAGAGGAAATCCAACTGGCCAATAAACATATGAAAATGTTCTTGATCTCATTAATTGTCAGGAAATACAAATTGAAATGACAACGAGATACCACTGCACACCCACCAGACTGGTGAAAATTAGTGTCTGACAATACGAACTGTGCCCCATGGAGCAGTAAGAATGAACATAGGATGCTGGGTGAGGACGGAAAATTGTTTGGTGATATCTAGTAAAGTTAGAAATACACATTCTGTGGCCCACCAATTTCACTCTTAGATACATAACCTGGAGAAATGCATGCGCATATGCAGCAAAACATATGCACAAGAATGTTCATAACAGCACTGTTCAAAATAGTCCCAAACCGAAAACAGCCCAAATGTTCATCAACAGGAAAATGAATAAACTGCAGTAGCGTCATACACAGTCACGGCTCACTTAAGGAGGGGAATAGGTTCTGAGAAACACATCATTAGGCGAGTTCGACGTTGTGCAAACATCATAGAGTGCACTTACACAAACCTAGATGGTATAGCCTCCTGCACACCTAGGCTCCCTGCTACTAATCTTATGAGACCACCATCGCACATGCCGTCATCACTGATGAAATGTCTCTATGCGGCGCATGATTGTAGTGGAATGTCACACCTCAGTGAAAACGAATACACTATATCTGCATGCAACAACACGGATGCACCTCACAACAATACTGAGTAAAACCATATGGCTTTATTTGTATAAAATTCCCAAACAGACAAAACCAAATCTATACTGTTTAAGGATACACGGACGTACAGGTAATAAGACCATAGCGGAAAGGGATAAACGGATCTCTTAAGCGCTGGGAGAACGTTTATCCGTAGAGCAGAGGGAGGAGTATGGGGATGGGGCGTCTGCTGGCAGGGCTCTCTTTCTTTACCTGGTGGTGGTTACACGGGGACTTACTTTATAACTGTTTTTTAAGCTGTGTGTATATCTTGGATACTGTTCTGTATATTATATTCCACAATTAAAATGACTGAAATCAAGTACTGTATTAACAAAAGATAATCGTTGCTCTTTGCTCAACAGTAGGTGCTATTACAGCGCATGGACACAAGAGGGGGCACTAACCAGGGACCCACGGCGAAGCGAGGTTTCCTAGCAACGGAGAGAAATATTGAGGAGGAAACTTTCTGAGCGGTTAACTGATGCATTCTGGCTCCTGCACCTGCCAGGTCCGCCCAAGGTCCGCTTCGGGCACCTGGAGCGTCTCTGTTGGGTCTAGGAGCGTTCTTGACCTTTCCTGATGAGAGGGGCTCTTCTTCCAAACGCGAGGTCGGCTTCGCGGAGCCGGGGAGGCGGCGCCCTGGCGTCGCTGAGCTATCTGTGCTGCTGGGGTCAGATAACGAGACCCTCAGGCCTCGATGGAGGGCGCTTCTCTGTAAAATTCCAAACCCACGGCAGTGTTTTCCTCAAAAAACGGAGGAAATTAAGGAGGAATTTTGCCCACAGCCTTCTAAGGCCCCAGGTCACACAAAAAAGAAGGCTTTTAGGATTTGGGATGTGGTGGGTGTTTTCTGGTTTGTTGACAAAACAGAGCGTTTTATAATAAATAGGTAAATATGTAGATTTGAGGCTAAGCCCGGGGTGGAGGGCAATAGTAACGAATACATGCAGAATACACTGTTAAAAAGAGCTTTCCCGTACTTTCTCTCATTTGATTTCGCACTGGTATGAACTGGTGTCTCTACTTTGTAGATGAAGAAACTGACGCTCAGAGATGTTAAATGGTGAGAAGTCCAGAGCTTTCCTCCCAACTCAAAAGTTTGAGGAATAATTCTAACTAGTTTATTTTTAAAGGGGTGAAGCTGTTAATTGTCTCTAGTAAAGAAATGAAAATTAAAACAACAGTGAAATAACTTATCAGCAACACCGTTTTAAATCATAACACCTCACCCTAGAGGGGCTGTTTGGAAACTGGCAGTTATCGGCAGCGGAATCTGCTAGCGGCTCTTTGGGAGAGCAGTCTGGCAACACTAGGAGGAGCCATAAAAATGTTTCTACCCTTTGATCCAGCAACCCCGCTTGTGAGAACCTATCTGAAGGACATAATTTGAAACTTGAGAAAAGGTTGATGTGCAAATATTGGTGGCAGCACTTTTTATGATGGCAAAAAAATGAAATCACAGAACAGTTAGGGGAGCCAGGGAACAACCATATCAAGTAACATTAATGCCTCTGTTTAAAAAATGATGATCCTGAAGCCTGTGGCATCATGGGAAATACTGCTGTATAATATTAAATGAAAAAAAAAAAACAGCTGCAAAATAGCCTGGACATTAATCAAGCTTGTAAATATACAACATCTCATTGGTGTGGAGGGCAGAAGTAAAGTGGGAGAAAGAAAAAAAAATTAGGGAGGTGAGCATGCTTTTTTTCTGTTTTTTCATAACTTTTTTCTCCCTTTTCACTTCCACTCAGAGTTTACTTTTTCTTCTTTTCCACTTTTTTCTTTTATTAGGTATTTTTCTCAAATCAGTTGTCAACATAACGCTCACTTACTCCACGAAAGTCAGAAAATATAAGATCATTAAAATACTCTCACTCCCAAAGAAGCAATTCCTAGTAACAGCTCAGAGCAGTGGTTCTTGAACTTGAACGTGCATCAGCATCACCTGGAGGCCTTGGTAAAACCTAGTTGGCTGGGCCCCACTCCACAATTTCTGAATCAGTAGTCTGGGGTGGGGCTCAAGAATTTACATTTTTAGCAAGTTCCCAGGTAAGCTGATGCTGCTGGTCACCAGACCACACTTGAGGACCACTGCCTTACTGTCTAGACCTATAAAGTCTTTCTATGTGTCGCACATATAGATTCCTCACAAAAGTCATGGACACTTAGCCTGTTTTTCCAGAAACATTCTCATAGCTAATCTTTGGTGCATCCTTAATTATTAATTATATGAATAATTAAGATTGCCATAATTATTAATTCATTATCCCAATTTTTAAAATTATTAGGATTAAGTTTCCAGTTCCAGAGTTGGGATTGTTGGGTCAAAAGACCTGTGTGGTTTTCAAGTTTTTCATATATATTGTCAAATTGCCGCCATAAAATCTAATGTTCGCCGTATGCTAGGCAAATGTGTCATCTCATTTAATCTCCAAAATTCATTCCTTCATTCAGCATATATTCATTGAGTGCTACTTTGTGCCAGGTATTTTTAGGGACTCAGAGATGAAAGAGACACTGCAATCTTCTGAGGTAGGTACTATTATTCTTCCCGTCATATAGATGAGGAATCTGAGACTCACGAGATGATTTGCCTGTGAAGACTCAGACAGTAGCTGTCCCTTGGGGCTGCTTCATCATTTGCACAAGCAAGTCACTGCCAGCTCTAGGGCAGCTTTATGCTGCATTGTTCTGTGTGGAAGGAAATATTTTCATTTGGGGTGGCAACTGTTTTTCCTCTTTTTTTGTTTTTCCCCATCATGATCCTGGAAAAATCAAATGAGGAAACATCCTGGCATATAGCTTAGGAAATAAAGCTCATGCAAAAGCTGCCAGGAATAAAAGCTAACCAAACTTTCTCAACTGAGTTTGATTTCCAGCTCTTAAGAATTAGGCAGAAGCGGCTTTCTTTGGTCCCAAAGTTAGGCCTGTTAGGAAAACTTCTAACAAAAATCATGATAGCTGTGCACGGACGTGTAGCAACTCCGTCAGAGCTTGTTTTTCACTTTCCTAAATTAGCTCTAATTACAACTGTTGACTGGGTAGCCTAGTGGTTAAGTGCAAAAGCTTGTGAATCAGATTTGACAAAGCAGAAAGTTTTACAATGAATTAACTATTTTTATAACCCTCTAAGATTCGATTTCCTCATCTGCAAAATAAGTCTAAGAATACTTTCTTCAGAGATCTCTATGCGAGGTGTAAAGGATTCAGGGGTAGTCGTCACCATCAATCCCCCTTTGAATTCGCTGATCTGACCCATGCAAAAACCAGATGGACCCCGGAGGCTGACAGTGGACTACTGCAAGCTCAACCCAATAGTAGCCCCAATTGCAGTTGCCGTGTTGGATGTGGCAGCTTTGCTAGGCAGATTAACATAGCTTCGAGTTATGGTATCCAACCGTTGAGCTGGCTTATCCATTCTTTTCCACCTCTTAACAGGAACAAGGACCAGAAACAGTTCACTTTTATGTGAGGCAGACACCAATACACATTTGTGATCTATCTCAAGGCTATGTTAACTCTCCTGCCTTCTGTCATAATATAGTCTGAAGGGACTGGACCATCCGGACATTCTGCAAAACATCACATTGGTCCACTCTCTTAGTGAAATAGTGTCAATAGGACTCGCTGAACAAGACATGGTTCTGAAGAATAGGAAACAAATCCTACAAGAATTCAAGGACTCCAGTGGACGGTTGATTAAACCTGTTAAATTTCAGGGACTCACCACATCAGCGTAGTTTGGTGGGACTCAGTGGTCTGGGGCATGCTAGGACAACCCCTCCAACATAAAGGACATCTGATTTCATGTTGTACCTCCCATCATTCAGAGGGAAGCACAACACCTGGTAGACATCTGCAGGCTGGAGTCAGCGTATTTCATACTTAGAAAAACTGATCCAACCTATTTTCTTAGTGACGTGGAAGGCTGCTACCCTTGATCAGGTCCTGGGCAGAAAAGAGCCTTGCAGTAGATCCAGGCTGTACTATTTGGGCCATTTGACCTAGAAGGTCCTATGGTATTAGAGGTGCCTCTGGTGGGAAAAGATGCCACATTTTTATGGCAAGCCTCAATGAGATCATCACAATCTAGACCCCTAGAATTCTGGAGCAAGGCCATTGAGAATTATCGCCATTTGAGAAGCTCCTCCTAGGGTGGGCCCTAGTAGAGATGGAACAACTGATCGTGGAACAGTAAGTAACCCTGCAGCCCAAGCAGCCCATCGCAAGCTGGCATCTGTCAGACCTACCAAGTCATGAGGTCAGGTGGGCTCAACAGCAACCTGAAGTAAGATGGGACATCTGGGATCAGGAACAAGTAGGGCAGTGGTCATAAGTAAGCAGCACAACCAAGTGGCCTAGACCCGATGTCACCCACCAACTTTTCACCAGCACTTCTTCGTCTCACACCTACGGCTGCTTGTGGCTCCCTCATGGCCAGCTGACAAGGAGGGAAAAGGCCAAGCTTGATTCATGGACGAGTCTGTTTGGTATACAAGTATCAGCTGAAAATGGAGGACGACCACACTACAGCCTCTCTCCGAAGTGACCCTTAAAGACAATAACGAGGTGGAATCCTCCCAATGAGCAGGACTTTGGGCAGTGCACCTGGGCATCAACTCTGTGGACAAGAGAAGTGACCTGAGGTAAGAATAAACACAGACTTATGGGCAATGGCAAAACACAGAGAGGATGAATATTGAAAGATTGGAGACAGGAGGTCTGGAATAGAGGGATGTGTGTGGCCCCATGGGAATGGGAACAAAGTGTAAAGATCTTTGTATCACATGTTGGTGTCCACTGGAGAGCATTCATTGTGGAAGAGGCACTAACCAACCAAGCAGACGGAGCAACTCAGCCAAATCAGCAGTCAGCCTCTGTCACTGGCCACCATGGTTTTGGCACGATAGGCTCACAAATGGAGAAGCTATGTGGCGGGATAGAGGTTCTTCGTTCACTGAAAATGATCTAGCTACTGCCATTGCTTAAACATCCAATTTTCCAGCAACAAAGGTAAACATGGAGCCATCAATGTGGCACCATCCTTCAAGGAGCCTCATCAGCCACTTGGTGGCAAGTTAATTACACTGGACCTCTTCTACCTGGAAGGGGAAGCAATTCATCTCGACTGAGACTGACACATATTTCGGGGATGGGTTTACCTTTCCTGTCTGTGGAAATCAGCCAGTCAAAGACTTGCAGAGTGTTTGATCCACTGACATTTGGTCTCAGATAACATCATATTAAACCAAGGGACCCACTTTTCCCCAAATGAGGTACAGCAGTGGACATGTGACTATGAGGTCCACTGGACTTATGACATACTGGATTGCCCAGAAGCTGCTGGCCTCTGGAGGACTTTGGACTTTGGAGGACTTTGGGGTTGTATCCTACATTCAATTCAGTCAAACTGGGTCCCAAAGAGAGAACAGGTTTTACGTCTCTCCCAGCTACAATCCAGAGGTAGCATTTCATTTCTACCCCACAGACCTGTAAGAAGCAGGTAGTTTAGATCTTAATTCTTTCTGCTTTGTGTCCTTTCTCTCTTCCACACATGCAATAAATTCTGCCTGAAAGCTATTGTCCCACTATGCTCCCTAGAGTACCACTGGCCAAAAGCTGCTTCCCGCAGACCTCCTTGGCTGGCCTGGAGGTTTTCTTGGTCAATACCTGGCAAGACTCCAGCCCTATTGGGTCAAAAGCTCTGGCATTCCTTCCCCTCCCCAAACATTTGAGCAGATCCAACACTCTATCTTTCTAGTCACAGGCAAGGAATCCTGGTAGGAGATAGGCTCAGATTTAATACCTGTTCTTTTCCTAAGTGGATTTTAACTCTTTTCAATTCAACAGTCCCTAGAAAACTCTATTCTATGCCCAAAAGTTGCGGTCAGCAGAATACTGAGGAATGGTAAGGTTCCTTTCAACAACACCTATTGTCTCCTAACTTGATCTGGCTTTCCCTAGAGGTGGCAGTGATGTCATTTTGGAGCAGCATACTGCACTCAGGCCACCTTAGAGCAGGTCAAAAGGCCCCATGTACCTCTGGCTGCCCTCACTTGTCCTCTGCTAAGACCATGTTCCCACAGGCAACAAGAGTGATTGTGGGTGAGGGAAGCAGTCGGGGATCTGCAAACCTGCCCTTTCCCCAAATAACAACCCCCTCCCCGCCCTCCATTGTTCTGTGGATGCTATTGTGATGGAAGTTTGTATATTAAAGAATTTTTATATTAAAAATGTTTGGTAAGTCTAAAAACAAAAAGCACTTTAGCTAGAAAAAAGAGATGCAACTGAGGCACCAACTTGGAAATGATACTCTGTGTGGATGGAGCATCATCTTCCAGGAAACAGTATTCACCATAAACAAACCATGAGTGGATGCTGTCTACAATAAGCAGAATAAACAGATCTGGGCATCAGGGGATGGAAGTAAGAGCCACTCCTCTCACCATATTCTCAGTGAGCCACTGCAGGAATTTGGGCTTCCCATCTCCACAACTCAAGGCACTGTAGGTCTCAAGGTCCTGGTTCTGAGAGGGAGGATACTGCCACTAGAAGACACGAGAGTCCTGTTAAACTTGAGGCTATAGTTGCTGCCTGATTGCTTCAAGTTCCTTGTGCCAAGAGGCCAACAGGTAACAAGAGGAGTCACCCTCCTGGCAAGTCAATTGACCATGACGTCAGGAAGAGACGGGGCTCCTGTTACACAACAGGACAGGGAAGAATACATTTGACATGCCAGGTGACCTGCTTAAGTGTTTCTTGGTTCTTCTCTGATCAATTTTGATGGTAAATAGACAGATGCAGCAACCATGACTAAGATGAGTGTGGTGACCAGGGTCTCAGACCTCTCAGGGATGGAGGTCTGGGCTATCTCTCTAGGTACGTCACCCAGAGCAGCAGAGGTGCTAGCTGAGGATGAGGGGGTCTAGAATGGGTAGTAGAGGAGGGGGATAACAAGTATACTAGCTGTAGTATGACAGCGGTAGCTCATTCTACTAACCCTCTTAAATTTCCCCAGAAAAAGAGCTGAATCAGAATCCTAGAGGAGCTGTTCTCAGATGGGGTTAACTTGTTTTATGAAGCAGGGGATCCAAATAGCACAGGACTGTAGTGGATGCTGTGGTGTGTGCCCAGATCTCCTTCTTCAGGACCAAAGCACACCTTCCCCAGCTGCCAGGAGCTTTGCCCTCTAATGAAGCAGGCTGCCTTGTCTGAGGTCACAACCCCTCCTTGGGGGCAGCCCAAGTCAATGACTGGCCAATGAAGGGGTACAAAGGCCCGTCCCCCTTCCATCAATTCGGGATAACTTTGAAGGACCATCCCATTTTCACAGCTCTGGGTGACTGAGCTCTCTGTCACAGCTCCATTGCAGTCCATGTTCTCGCTATGTGAAATCTGCTCTCCTTGCTCCCTCACAGGTGTTGTTCCTGGGAGCACTCCCCAATTAATCTCCTGCATGCAAACCTCCTCCTCAGAGCTGTTTCCCAGGCAACCTGGCCCAACACCCTGTGCACATCTTCAATCACACTAGTTAAAGTCAAACTGTTCCCAAGATGGCTGTACCAACTTACATTCCTACCAACAATGCATGAGAGTTCCATTTGCTCAACATCCTTGCCAAATCCTGGTATTGTTAAGCTTTTTATTTTTAGCCAATCTGGTGGGTGTGAAATGGAATCTCATTGTGGTTTGAATTTACATTTCCCTGATGACTAATGAGGTTGAGTGCCTTTTCATGGGTTTACTGCCATTGGGATTCGCTCTTGCCTCAGCTCCTTTGCCAGTTCTGGTTTCACAGACCCACTCATTTAATGCTGTCTACTAAGGGAGTGAGTGGAGGGTTTAGCCCAGGTAGAACTTAAATAGCCTTCCTGAAGGCCATCAATCTGGATGAACCCTTCAGTCCTCTTCCGACTTGACATCTGAGCACTGTGGGATTTGGTGGACCACTCCTTCCTCCCGTCACCTTCTTGTCTTGGCTCCTTTGACATTGCACAATCCTAGTTTTCTCGTACCTCTCTGGCTGCCTCTTCCCTGTCTCTTTCACAGGCTTGACCTCCTGCAAAGGCTCAAGTGTTAAATGTTGGGTCTCCTCAGGGCATAGTCTTTGGCCCTCTTCTTATCTTATTATCTGGGCAAGTTCAGCAGTTACCATGATTATACACTGAGGATTCCCACATTCCTGTCCTTTGACACTTCCACATGAACATCTTAAAGCCTCGCCATTTCAATCTATCCCAAATGGAAGTCACATGCAGCACAGGCAAGAAGGCACCCCACCTGCTCAGAAGGCACCCCATCTGTGGACCACAGCAGCCGATAGGTCCCACTGAGAGGCAGCTCAGCCCCTGCATAGGTGCCCCTTCTGCCTAGCATGCAGCAGCTCAACCAGTCCCCTGCTGAGCACAGAGGCTCTGCCTACAGTGCCTGACCTGCCCACCCAGCACAGAGGCCCTGCCATGTGAGTACAACCTGCAGAGTGGTGGTGGCCAGCCCAGGCAAATGCAGAGTCACCCTACCTGCACAACTTCCAGCAGACAGGGCAGGATCAGAAAACACAGCTCCTGCTCCTGCAGCAGTGGCAGGTAGAAGCTGTGACCTGATACTATCACAAATGCGCCGGCAAAGGATCACATCATCAAACACCATGAAGAACTACATTAACACATCAGAGCAAAAAGAAAATGACATCCTCCAGAAACCAACCCTGAACTCACAGAAATTTACAATCTAAGTGACAGAGAATTCAAAATAGTTATCATAAAAAAACTCAACAAGTTACAAGAAAACTCAGGGGCCAGCCTGGTGGTGTAGTAGTTAAGTTCATACACTCTGCTTCTGTGGCCCGAGGTTCAAGGTTTGGATTCTAAGTGCAGACTTACACACCACTTATCAAGCCACGCTGTGGCGGCATCCCACATACAAACAATAGAGGAAGATTGGCACAGATGTTAGCTCAGGGCCAATCTTCCTCAAGCAAAAAGAGGAAGATTGGCAACAGATGTTAGCTGAGGACCAATCTTCCTCACAAAAAAAAAACCCCAAAAAACAAAAAAGGAAAACTCAGAACCACAGTTCAATGAGCTCAGAATAAAATTAATGATCAGAAGGGATACTTCACCAAAGAAATTGAAACTCTAAAAAAAATAAATAGAAATTCAAAGTATGAAGATCACAATTAATGAGATAAAAAAAATAATATAGAATCCATAAAAGTAGAGCTGATATTATGGAGGACAGAATTAGTGATTTAGAGGATAGAAATATAGAAATGCTTCAGGTGGAGGAGGAGAGAGAGCTAAGATTTCAAAAAATGAAGAGATTCTTCAGGAAATATCTGACTCAATTAGGAAAAGCAATATTAGGATTATTGGGAGGGAGAAGAGAGGGGGAAAAGGGGCAGAGAGTTTGTTCAAAGAAATAATAGCTGAGAACTTCCCAAACCCAGGGAAGAAACTGGACTTACAAAAACGTGAAGTCAATAGAACTCATAATTACATCAATGCAAAAAGACCTTCTCCAAGGCATATCCCATTAAAACTTGCAAAAGTCAATGACAAAGAAAAAATATTAAGGGCAGTAGGCAGAAGAAAATAATCTACAAAGGAGCCCCCAACAGGCTTTCAGCAGATTTCCCAGCAGAAACATTACAGACCAGGAGAGAATGGAATGATATACTCAAAATACTGAAAGACAAAAACTTTCAGCCAACAATACTCTAGCCAGCAAAACTATCCTCCAGATATGATGGAGAAATAAAAGCTTTCCCAGATAAACAAAAGCTGAGGGAGATCATTGCTACTAGACCTCCCTTACAAGAAACGATGAAGAAAGCTCTCCTACGTATAACAAAAAGGCAAAAGTTTACAAAGTCTTGAGCAAGGAGATAAATACACAAATAGAATCAGAACATTTGCAGCTCTATATCAGAATAGGTCAGTAAACAATTATATTATAAAAGACAAAGGAAAGGAAAGCATCAAAAATAACTACAAGCACTTCAATTTAGTCACCAACACACAACACAGAAAATAACAGTTTGTGAAAATAATAACTCAGAAGGGGAAGAGGAATGAGATGGAACTTGCTTAGGCTAATGGAGATAAAAGGCTATTAGAAAATGGACTATCTCATCTATGAGATCTTTTATACAAACCTCTTGGTAACTACTAAACAAAAAATTAGAGCAGAACCACAAATCATAAAAAAAAAAGAAAACTGAGAAACCCATCACAGAAAACCACCAAACTGAAATGGAAGTCAGAAATACAAGGTAAAAGAAACAATGGAAATATAGAACAATGGGAAAACAAGAGATAAAATGGCAGTAGTAAGCCCTCATATATCAATAATCACTCTAAATGTAAATGGATCAAATTCTCCAATCAAAAGACACAAAGTGGCTGGATGGGTTAAAAAACAAGCCCCAGCAATATGCAGCCTCCAAGAAATACATCTCAGCTCTAAAGGCAAACATAGGTTCAGAATGAAAGGATGGAAGATGATACTTCAAGCAAATGGCAAGCCAAAGAAAGCAGGTATTGCCATACTTATCTCAGACAAAGCAGACTTCAAGATAAAAAAGACTATGAGAGGGGCCAGCTCAGTGGTGCAGCAGTTAAGTTTGCACGTTCCGCTTAAGCAGCCCAGGATTTGCTGGTTCAGATCCCAGGTGCAGACCTATGCACACTTGTTAAGGCATGCTGTGGCAGGCATCCCACATATAAAGCAGAGGAAAATGGGCAAGGATGTTCACTCAGGGCCAGTCTTCCTCAGCAAAAAGAGGAGGATTGGCAGCAGTGTTAGCTCAGGGCTAATCTTCCTTAAAAAATAAAAGACAAAGGGGGCAGTATATAATGATAAAAGGGACATTCCACCAAGAGGACACAACACTTATGAATATATATGCACCTAACACAGGAGCACCAAAGTATATACAACAAGTATTAACAGACCTAAAGGGAGAAATGGATAGCAACACAATAATAGTAGAGGACTTCAACAGCCCACTGAGATCAATGGATACATCATCTACACAGAAAGTCAACAAGGAAACAGTGGCCTTAAATGAAATACTATACCAGATGGACATAATAGATACACATAGAACAATCAATCCCAAAACAGCAGAATAAACATTCTTCTCAAGTTCACATGGAACATTCTCAAAGATAGACCATATGTTGGGAATAAAGGCAAGCCTCAATAAATTTAAGAAGATTGAAATCAAATCAAGTACCTTTTCTGACCACAATGCTATGAAACTAGAAATCAACTGAAATCAATAAGAAAAAGGCTGGGAAAGTGACAAATATGTGGAGACAAACAACACGCTACTGAACAATCATTGGATCAATGAAGAAATCAAAGGAGAAATCAAAAAATACCTGGAGACAAGTGAAGGTGAAAATACAACATACAAACTGTTATGGGATGCAGCAAAAGTGGTGCTAATAAGGAAATTTATAGCAACACAGGCCTACCTCAACAAAGAAGAAAAATCTCAAATAAGTAATCCTAAACTGCACTTAATAGAACTAGCAGAAGGAGATCAAAGCCCAAAGTCAGCAGAAGGAGGGAAATAATAAAAATCATAACAGAAATAAATGAACTAGAAACTAAAAAACCAGTAGAAAGGATCAATGAAACTGGTTCTTTGAGAAGACAAACAGAATTGAAAAACTCTTAGCCAGACTCACTAAGAGACAAAGAGAGAAGGCTCAAATAAATAAAATTAAAAATGAAAGAGGAGAAATTACAATGATACCACAGAAATACAAAGGAGTATAAGAGAATACTGTGAAAAACTATGCCAACAAATTAGACACCCTAGAAGAAATGGATAAATTCTTAGATTCATACAACCTCTCAAAACTGAATCAAGAAGAAATAGAGAATCTGAATAGACCAAACACAAGTAAAGAGATTGAAACAGTAATAAAAAATAAAAGGCCACGACCAGATGGCTTCTCTGGGGAATTTTACCAAACATTCAAAGAAGATTTAATACCTATCCTTCTCAAACTATTCCAAAAAATTGAAGAAGATGGAATGCTTCCTAATTTTTTTCTTCCAACACAACCCTGATACTAAAACCAGACAAGGACAACACAAAGAAGAAAAATTATAGGCCAATATCACTGATGACCATAGATGCAAAAATCCTCAACAAAATATTGGTAAATCAAATACAGCAATACATTAAAAGGATAATACACCATGATCAAGTGGGATTTATATCAGGGATGCAGGGATGTTTCAACATTTGCAAATCAATCAATGTGATACACCACATCAACAAAATGAAGAATAAAAATCACATGATCATCTCAACAGAAGCAGAGAAAGCATCTGACAAGATCCAACATCCATTTATTATAAAAACTCTCAGTAAAATGGGTATATAAGGAAAGTACCTCAACATAATAAAGGCCATATATGACAAACCCACAGCCAACATCATACTCAACAGTGAAAAACTGAACGCCATCCCTCTGAGAACAGGAACAAGACAAGGGTGCCCACTTTCACCACTCTCATTCAACATAGTACTGGAGGTTTGGGCCAGAGCAATTAGGCAAGAAAAAGAAATAAAAGGAATCCAAATTGGAAAGGAGGAAGTGAAACTCTCACTGTTTGAGGATGACATGATTCTATGTATATAGAAAACCCTAAAGAATCCACCAGAAAGCTATTAGAAATAATAAAAAACTCCAGTAAAGTTGCAGGGCACAAAATCAACTTATAAAAATCAGTTGCATTTCTGTATACTAATAATGACCTAGCAGAAAGAGAAGTCAAGAATACAGTCCCATTTACAATCACAACGAAAAGAATAAAATGTCTAGGAGGAAATTTAACCAAGGAGGTAAAAGACATGTACACTGAAACCTATAAGACATAATTGAAAGAAATTGAGGGAGACATAAAGAAATGGAAAGATATTCTATGCTCATGGATTGGAAAAATAAACATAGTTAAAATGTCCATTTTACCTTAAAGCAATCTGCAGATTCAATGCAATCCCAATCAGAATCCCAATGACATGCTTCATAGAAATGGATCAAAGAATCCTAAAATTCATATGGGGCAACAAAAGACCCTGAATAGCCAAAGCAATCCTGAGAAAAAAAGAACAAAACTGGAGGCATCACAGTCCCTGATTTCAAAATATACTAAAAAGCTGTAGTAATCAAAACAGCATGGTACCGGCACAAAAACAGACACATCGATCAACGGGATAGAATTCTGCCAGTACAATTGAAAGCCCAGAAATAAACCCATACATCTACGGACAGCTAATCTTCGACAAAGGAGCCAAGAGCATACAATGGAGAAAGGAAAGTCTCTTCAATAAATGGTGTTGGGAAAACTGGACAGCCACATGCAAAAGAATGAAAGTAGACCATTATTTTACACCATACACAGAAATTAACTAAAAATGGATTAAAGCCTTGAATGTAAGACCATAAACCATAAAACTCCTAGAAGAAAATAGAGGTAGTACACTCCTTGATATCAGTCTTAGCAGCATCTTTTCAAAGACCATGTCTACTCAGACAGGGAAATAAAAGAAAAAATAAACAGATGGGACTACATCAGACTAAAAAGCTTCTGCAAAGCAAAGGAAACCAGGAACAAAATGAAAAGACAACCCACCAACTGGGAGAAAATATTTGCAAATCATATATTTGACAAGGGGTTAATGTCCAAAATATATAAAGAACTCATAGAACTCAACAACAACAAAACAACCCGATCAAAAGATGAGGACTGCTTGCTACACTTCCACTCATTTGGGGCACCTCAGCACCAGGCTTGAAACACACAGGGAAGCTACCAGCTCTGCAGCCCCACCACAAGGAGCAGAAAGGGGACAGAGGTCTGGAGGCAAGCAGTTAGGGCAGTACTTCTCAACTTTAGTGTGCATGAGAATCATCGAAGTGTCCTGTAAAATGCAGCTTCTGATCCAGCAGGTCTGGGGTGCACCTGGGATTGTGTATTTCTAACAAGCTCCCAGGTGACTCCAATGCTGCTGGTCCAGGGACCAGGCTTTGAGTAGCTGGGGTCCAGGAACAATTTTTGGAGCACAAGTTTTGGGTGTGAGATGTCATTTCTTTCTTACAATCCACATGGCTTTGGGGAAATTCCTGCTTCTTTCCAATTTATCAGCTATAAAATAGGGATAATAATACCAATGTCAAGTAACACCGAGGAAGCTTCACAGTAGTTTAGAAGGCGGGTTGTTGTGAAGGTTCCATGCACCTCGCTTATAGTGGGACTGACTGAATGTTAGTTTTCTTTCCATCCCTCTCTCCACCCAGCTGTAGCCTCTCCTGCTTGCAGAGCTCTGATCGGTGTCTGAACGGTTAGACAGTCCTGCATGTGGAGTGGGCACTGAAGAACGGTTGCTGACTTGTTCAGAGAGATGCTGAGTGGAGGCAGATGACTGCAAGCCAGTGCCAGGGCATGGGGCCAGCTGCACCTTCACTTTAACCATTTGTGCGCCCTGCAGAGAAAAATCTCATTTCATTCGGAGATGATATTGACAGTCAACAGTTTTTATTTCAGGGCAAAAAAAAAAAAAAAACAAAACCTATGAGAAAGAAATGCAATGGGGAGAAATTCTTTTCTTAATTACTGGTCTCAGAGTGCTGAGGTTGGAGGAACTGTTAGGGAAAGAACTAGACTCATAAATAGCCCTGGGAGAAGCACAGGCTTTGGAACGAGCAATTCCTGGGTTTGACTCCTGGCTCCATCCGTCACTATGCTGTATGACCTTGGATAGATCACTATCCCTCTCTGAGCCTCAGTTACCTCATCTGTAAAATGGAGATGATCCCTACTTGGTTAGCTAGTGCCACCTCCCTTCCACTGCAGGCATCTGTGACTCATGCCCACTGCTCATGTGTCGGCTGCTGGGTGTCAGGGACCCCCTGGGAGACAGAGGCTCCAGACGGGCAACCTGGGTCGAAAGCACTCTGCGGACCCCTCCCAGTCTTGTTGTTTGTTCAGTGTGAGCCAACATTAAACCCTAAGGGACTTCTAATAAAATCCTGGAGTCATGGCTCCTTTGGAAGAAGGACTGGATCCCAAACCCCCGGCTCCCCTTCCAGCCACAATTTTGCACTCTCCAGTTTGCCACAGCCCTTACTCCTCGAGGACTGACAGCTGCGGCTGAGTCTACTGACTCCGCATGCCTGCCGGGCCCCTGTGGGCCTCTGCCGTGGCCTCTCCTGTCCTCCGCAGTCTGCGGATCGGATGATGGCAGGCTCTTCTGTAGTCCTTCCCGGGGCCAGGCACGGCCTCAAGAACTTTTGACATGTTAATCCTCATGCCCTTCCTATGAGGTAGATGCTATTATTAGTCTCCATCCCATGAGGGAGGAAACAGGCACAGAGACACTAAACGAACTACCCAAGGTCACCCAGCTAGGAAGTGGCAGCGCTAGGATTTAAACTCAGGCGGCATGGTTCCTGAGTGCGTGGGGTTAACCACTACACCACACTGCCCCTGCCAGAGACGTTGAGCGCTTGCTCCTATTTATTTTTCTCAAACTAGCATTTGTTTTTCTGATAATAAAAAAAAAGATACATGCAATTTACACCATGTTATAAGCCAATTATGACCTCAATAAAACAATAAAAAAAGAAAGATACACGCACATAAACAAATACAGGAAAGTTGAAAGAAGCAAGTAGAAAAGGTCCCAAACTTTCACTTCCCATCCGTCTCCAGAAGTAGCATTTTGGGGTCATGGCTGCAGATTTACACAAACAACTGCTATACAAAATGGAATAATATTTGTACATAATAAAAACCTACAACGAGAGAATGATCCAGAGCTCACACTTGGGAGGCATTCAGCCCGGCTTCAGATTTCCCAGCTCCTCCTCTGCCTGTGTGACCCTGGACAGCTCACCTACGTTTCAGTTTTCCCTTCTGTAAAATGGGACCGATGACAGGCCAACCTCATAGAAAAGGCCAAAAAATTCAGTGAGAGACTACATATACGAGGAGTGCGCAGCATGGTTCCTGGCATCCAGTGAGCAGTCAATAAAAATTTAGCCACGATTATGATTATTCATGGCTGATGTACGTCCTGAAGTGGGTAAGCCGCCGGCCCAAGGAAGATCCGAATTCTGGTCACGGAGAGAAGCAGAGGGGGAAGGCGCAGGGGGCTGGGGGCTGAGGCAAGGCCCCCGGGGGAAAGCACAGCCCACGGGCAGGAGCCGGAGGTCCAGGAGCAGTTTACGCAGGGCCAGGATAAGGGTTCTGTGCTGCTTGGGGAGGGGGTAAGGGCTGGAGACGCTGCTGGAGTCAAGGCCCAACAGAAGCGGCCCTCTGCTGGGGAGCCCTCTCTCCGCGGCGCGCGCCTCTCCCCCGTCCGGAATAATCGCCCGGCGCCGAAACTCGCCCTGCCGTCTCCTCCCTGCGAGTAAATAGGTGTTGCTATTCTAAGCAAGGCCTGGGATAAAAATACCTGCTTTGCTTTGGAAGGATTTTTTTTAAGCCGTGAAAATAACAGGGCAGTAGGCTGTCTATTTTAGGTTGGGGCTTTTGGCTCGCTTTCAAAGTCACGGCCCAAATGAGATCTATTTAGAAACAGGTCACTGCACACTTTGCACGCGTCGATTGGCCGGTAGAACAGGCCTGGACGGAGGCGTCTAAGGGACTTGGGCCTGTACCCGAGGGCAGAGCTGGAGGGAGCTGCCGGCCACTGTCTTTGGCCACTGCGAGCTCGAGCGCTGGCTCTCTCCCGGGCCTGCCTCACAGCCCTCCCACGGCCCCCCCACCCCCACCCCCCCGGGAGGCGGAGCCGCCAGTCGGCTTCTGGCTCCACTTTAGGAATCCTGGGTCAGGGTGGGTCTGGGATATGGGGAATGCTCCCCACCTTCTCTATAAATCAGCGGGGCATGTGGCAGTGTCGGAACCGGCAGGAGCTCCGGTTGGGGCGTGCCATGTGGAACTGGGCCGAATTTTTCCATCCTCAGTGGACCAAAGGGTGCCTCTGGGGACTGAGAAAGACATTCTGGAGGGGATGGCCTGAGATGGAGTGGAAAGAACCTGAGCTGACTTAAATTTGACTCTTGGCCCTGGCCCTCACTATCTGTGTGACCTTGGGGAGGTAACTTCCCCACCCTGATCCCTTGTTTTCTTACTAGTGAAATGGAGATAAAGCAAACTTTACTGGACTATGGGGAGGATTAAAGAAGGTAATGTAGGGGCCAGCCCAGTGGTGCAGCAAAGTTCGCACATTCCGCGTTGGTGGCCTGGGGTTCGTCGGTTCCGATCCCGGGTTGCGGAAATGGCACCACTTGGCAAGTCATGCTGTGGCAGGGGTCCCACATATAAAGTAGAGGAAGATGGGCACGGATGTTAGCTCAGGGCCAGTCTTCCTCAGCAAAAAGAGGAGGATTGGCAGTAGTTAGCTCAGGGCTAATCTTCCTCAAAAGAAAAAAAAAAGGTAATGTATTTAAAAGCATCTAGCCCATATAGAATGGCCACCAAATCTGGAAACACAGAGGAATTTTCAGAATAAGTGGCTTATTGATAATATACAATAAAATTCTCTGTATTGCAGACTTTGGGGTCTCCTGTGGTAATAATCATTCCTAGACTTATACGGTACTTACCACTGCCAGGCGCTGTTCTGAATTCTTTACATATGTCAACACATTAATTCTTCACAACAACCCTGTGAAGTAGGCAGTACGTCATCCCTCATTTTACAGATGAGGAAACTGAGGCTCAAAGTTAAACGACTCACCCAAGGTCACGCAGCTAGCAAATGGCAGAACCAAGAATCAAACCCAGGCAGTTAATCATTACACTCTAGTTAGCCATTATGCCGTACTTGCCTTTTCTCATACAACTCATGTCTTGACACTCGGATAATGCTAATAGGTGACAGTAACGACAAGGACACTTATGATGGTCAGAGTCCCAGTCTCACTGGAGAGAATCTAAAGTTAAGGTCCCCCTGTGGCCATGGTCCTAACCTTCTGCCTTTCTCAGTCAAGGACACAGCAAAAACTACCTTGGGAGGTAGTTAACAAACGTTTCTGGACTTTGCCCAACCTGACAGGTGAGAATTTCTCTTATTAGGATGGCGCCTGTCTTTTTATGTTTGATTTATTTGTATGTTTCTTTCTGCGAATTGTCTGTTCATATCCTTTGACTATCTTTCTATTGGGTACTTGGTCTTTTCTTATGGATTTTTGGAGCTCTTTTTATGTTAGAGAAACCAATCCTTTGTGAATTGAATTGCAAATATTGTTTCCCATTCCCATTGTGTCATTTGACCTTTGATTTTGCTTAAGGTATTTATTGCCACGCAGAAAGTTAACTTTTATGTGGTTGAATTTTTCACCCTTTGCTTTGACAGCTTCTGGCGTTTGTATCATGTTCAGAAACGCCTCCTCTGCAGTGAAAAAAATTTTTTTAACTTCCAAATGTTTTCCTTTCATATGTCTGTGGTTTCATTATTTACATTTAAATCTTTTAGTCATTTGGGTTTGATTTCAGTGTAATTTGCAAGGTAGAGCTCAAACATTCCCTCTTTTTTCTAGATGCTAGGGAAACAGCACTTTGGGTCCCATCCTTCTACATGCCTGGCACTTTTACCTTTGGCACGGGATAATTTCTGTCCTGCTCTCCCTCTTCCAATTTTAATAGGAAAATTTGGCCTTCATTTGGTGTAGTAGTTTCCAGGGCTGCCATAACAAAGTACCACAAACCAGGTTGCTTAAAACAACAGAAATTGGGCCGGCCCAGTGGTGCAGTGGTTAAGTTTGCACTTTCTGCTTCGGTGGCCCGGGGTTCGCCAGTTCAGATCCCGGGTGCGCAGACATGGCACCGCTTGGCAAGCCATGCTGTGGCAGGCGTCCCACATATAAAGTAGAGGATGATGGGCACGGATGTTAGCTCAGGGCCAGTCTTCCTCAGCAAACAGAGGAGGACTGGCAGCAGTTAGCTCAGGGCTAATCTTCCTCAAAAACAACAACAACAACAGAAATTGATTCTCTCACAGTTCTGAGGCCAGCAGTGTGACGCCAAGTTGTCGGCAGGGCCGTGCTCCCTCTGAGACCCCGGGGAGAATCCTTCCTTGCCTCTCCCTAGCTTCCGGTGGTGGCCAGCAATCCTTGGTGTTCCCTGATCTGCGGCTGCATCACTCCAGTTTCTGCTTCTGTCATCACAGGGCGTTCTCCATGTGTCTGTCTTCTCCTCTTCTTATGAGGACACCAGTCACATAGGGCTAGTGCCCACCCTACTCCAGTGTGACCTCATCTCAGCTTAATTACAGCTACAAAGACTCTATTTCCAAACGAGGCCATATTAGCAGGTTCTAGGGGTTAGGACTTTCACATGTCTCTTGGGGAGACACTATTCAACCCATACCATTTGGTTCCTCAAAAATATCCAGAGGGGATAGCTTAAAAGTTATAGAATAAATAATAAAACCATCAAAATGCAGATGAACAATTTCTGTGGCTTAAAAACTTCCAAAACTACTCCAACAATAACAACTATAAAAACAAAACAGCTTCAAAATAAAAAGGCAAACAAAAGACTAGGAACAAACATTTGCAGTCAACATATAAGAAGTTAATTTTTTATGAAATCAACAATACAAAGAGATCTATGCACCCCTATGTTCATTGCAACATTATTCACAATAGTCAAGACATGGCAGCAACTTAAGGGCCCATCAATTACTGACTGGATAAAGAAGATGTGGCATATATACACAATGGAATACTACTCAGCCATAAAAAAGACAAAATCATCCCATTTGCAGCAACGTGGATAGACCTTGAGGGTGTTATGTTGAGTGAAATAAGCCAGACAGAAAGATAAACACTATATGATTTCATTCATATGTGGAAAATAAATCTAACACATAGATAAAGAAAACAGATTAGTAGTTATCAGAGGGGAAGGGGGCCGGGGTATGTGGGGGTGTGTGTGTGAAAGTGGCATATATGTATGGTGACTGATAAATACTAGACTATTGGTGGTGAGCACGATGCAGTCTATACAGAAACTGATATATAATAATGTACACCTGAAATTACACAGTGTTATAAACCAATACAACCTCAATAAAATTTTTTTTAAAGTTAATTTATCATAAAACATATTTGATAAGAAAAACACCAGTACATCAATAGTCAAAGGTCATGAACAGATAAATCAGAAAACAGGGAACATATATATGGGAATATAATCACCTGCATGATTAATCAAAGAGATACAACTTGAAACAGTGATAAAGTACTTTTATTTTTCTAATAACCAATAGAAAAAAGTGTAATATTTTACGCTGGCAAAGGGATGGTGAAACTGACAATCTCATGTGCTCCTAGTGGCAGCACCCTTTTGGAAAACAAGTTGGCAATATAGATCAAGGGCCACAAAAATGTTTATCCCAGCTGATGTAGTAATTCCACTTCTGAGACTCATTCTAGAGAAATAATGTGAAGTATGGAAAAATCTATTTGAAAAGGTAGAGGAAAGGAACATTTATCGATCCCTACTAGATGCCAAGCTCTTTACATATCTTATCTCATTTAATTCTCTCAATAACCTCAGGAGGTCTGCATTCTTTGCTCCATTTACAGATAAAGAAACCAAGGCTCTGCGAGGTTAGGCCCTGTCCGAGGTCACAAGGCTTGTAAGGGCCAGAGCTGGGCTTCCATCTGAGGTGATCGCTTCTAAAGCCACTCAACTCCCCGTGGCTGCTTGGGAGGCCGAGCACCTGCACACTTCCTTCAGGCCAGCTCACCCATCCCCCAAAGGAGAGAGGTTTGCACTAAAGGATCTCTAAGATGTCTCTAAGCTTGGAGCTTTTGTCAATCTATTTATTGCCGTAAGTAAACCTCAAGAAGAATAAATACAGAAACAAGTAAGAATTGTGTAGAAAATACTAGACACGCTTCATTTCTCCCTTCAGCTTTGGGACTTTCAGCTAAGATTAATCTTTGTTTTGGATTTTCATTTTGGGTATCTTGGTGTTTTCTTAATCAAGATTAGCTACTATGTTTGAGTACCTATTTAGTCAGTGAACAAATATATTGTAATGATTAAAAGTGCATGTTTTACATAGCACAACTGGAAGGACCTACAGCTAGAATATACAACTGTATACTGGGGGGATTTGGGGAGAAGAAGAAGAAGAAAAAAAAGATTGGCAACAAATGTTAGCTCAGGTGCCAATCTTTAAAAAAAACAGTGCATGTTCTATATATGGAAGTTGCTTATAGTATTATTGTAGATTTTCTCTTCATTTGAAATTATCTCAAAATGAATAGCTAATTTTTTTAAATAGGGGAGCATGGAGTTGGACTGCTTGAATTTGTTCCAGAGCTCACTAGCTGCTAGCTGTGTCTCCTTGCCTCGGTCCCTCACCTGTAAAATGGAATGATAATGGGACCTATCTCACAGAGTTGTTCCGAAATTCAATCATACGATTTACTACCAGATGCCTTATAGCATTATGCCTGATAAATAGTTAGCTCTCAATCACCGTTAGCTATTGTTGTCAATATTAATTTTCTTTCTATGTTAACCAACTTGCTTTGGAGTCATTTGGCTTTTGAAATTGTTTCTAAAAGAAAACACTGACTTTTCCTGATAGAGCAAATGTGGACAGGACACCAGCATTCTTAGAAGGAATCTGAGGAGGAAGATAAAACCACAGCTGCCCAGAACCATAATGAGAAAATGAACTAAGAGAAAACAATCTCTAGAATTTTAAATGTGCAAATCATATCTGAGGCTGAGAAAAATGGCTGCAGAGACAGACCTGATTTCAATTAATCCAGTGTCAGAAGCATCTAGTGAGGGTTGACCTCTTGTATCACGTCTAAGTCCTTCTCTTCCAGAAAGGTAGGTGAAGGGGTCAAATTTAAGCTGAATACCAGATCTCACCCCCACTACCCAACAAAGCCCCGCAGTTCATACTGCTCAGTTATGGGCCCAATGTCTAGTTGTGAAGAATGCCAATATTGCTAATAATACCCAACCTCTCACAACATGCTCAACTTGGTCTGGTGAAGGTGGCCAATTGGCCTCCCCAGTATCAAACCCTGAATCCACAAGAGGCTTCGAGGCAGATGGGGAGAAGCAGGCCATCTGAGGGCACAGAGCTGCAGAGGGCAGGCTGAAAGGCACTGGGTAGCCCTCTGCCTCGGCGGTCCTCTCTCTCTGGAAGGGTGTGTTTCGCCCCTCCGTGATTCCATGTTCTAGGAGATTTCTCTTCAGAAGAAAAAGAAATGACCTTTAACCGAATGTCAATAGTGGCAGAGAGGAAATCAACAGGTAATTGCAGAAACATCTATTAGGACTCTGTTACAAGTGATAGAAAAACAAACTGAATGGTTTTAAGTTCAAAAAGAGGGAATGTAATACTGCATGGAACTGAAAAGCCCAGATTTGGTTGGTTGCAGGTCCGCTGGTTTCACTGTTCAACAGATGTCAGCAGGACCCTGCAGGACTCCAGATTCAGCTCTCATTGTATAAAGGTAGATGAGGGAGACCCAGCCCTCCCTCCCTGCAAGGTTCAAGTCTGGGAGAAAACTCAGAAGCCTTATTTGGGAGCTTCCTCAAAAGTCCTGAGATTCACCTTGATTGGATCCAGCTGGGTCACGCGTCCATCCCTGCACAAAGCACAGTAACCAGGGGGCATGTGCCACTTTGATTGGCCAGGCCTGAGTCACATGCTCTGTGTGACAATGAGCCCTGTGTAGACTAACATGCTTGAGTTCCTTGCCTGTGCTGTGCTTCATTTGTCACCCCTCTCCCCATCACTGCACAGTGAGCCCCCTGAGGGCAGGGACCCCACCAGTGGCTAGCTCAGTGCATGGCCCCAGCACGCAGTACATGCTTAGTAAATATTCATTGAAATAAACTGAACTGAAGATAACGGAGAGTGACCTGAAGAACTGAGATGATTGTCCACATGATTTATGCAAAACAAAACAACACAAGCACACCTTTGGCCCTGATTATCTGGCTTCCATTCTCTCTTTGGAATCAGCCGGCTCAAGCCCAGGAGGAAACTATACCCATTTTAGAGTCTGCACAGTAGTAACAATGAAATAACCTGAATTTAAAGTTTTAATCCTCCAATAAGTCTTGTTTCTTTAGCATTTCCCTCAAAGTTGGAGCCACAGTTTCTCTCCTGTTTAGCTAATAGTGAAATAAGTACATATTAAACACCAGCTGTATGCTGGGGATTGGGGTGGTAGAATACCAGAAAAATAAATAATAAGGTCCTCATTCCAGAGACTGAGAGAGGCCTGAGCCACTTCCAGTTTTTGAAGCTCCTGGCGTATTTTTTAAAATGTAGAAATGCCAAAGCAGATATTAAAAAATGGTGATGATATATTGTAAATGCTTATATTCAACAAATTAATGCTTTAAAACCATAATCCTCCATTACAAACACAATGCACATTAACCATGCTCTTTACAGGATTTATTTTAAAACTTAATCCATAGCTGTGGCTGATTATACTGTTCAAAGATGGCTGCCACAATATCTCCCATCCCACCTTAGTTTCTGCAACCTTGCCAATCCCACATCAAGAGATGGAGTCTGTGTTCCCTGCCCTTGAACCTGAGCAAGCTTGCAACTGCTTCAATCAGTAGAGTACACTGTAAGTGACTCTAGGTGTCTAGGTCATAAAAGACATGCAGCTGCTGCACTGTTTGCTAGCGCTCTGAGCCACCAGGCAGGAATTCTGACTATCGTGAAGCCACCATGCTGGAAATGCCAGGTGGAAGCGCTCTGGCAGACGGTCCCAGCTAAGCACCCCCCCACCACCACACACATACACCTTCCAGCCATCCCCACGGAGGTGCCAGACAAAGGAGTGAAGAAACCATCTTGGAGGTGGATCTTCCAGCCTCAGCTGGTCCAGCCCTCCGACATTCAGGTCACCTCCAGCCTTTGGAATCCTTCCCCCTGCGGCCCCAGACGTTGTGGGGCAGGCCATCCCTGCCAGGCCCTGTCTGCATTCCTAACCCACAGAATCTGTGAACATAATAAAATAGTTGATGTTTTACATCCCTAAGTTTATGGTGACTTGTTATGCAATAATGGGCGACTGGAATAATAGTCTACCACACACAGTGCGGTCTGGTGACAAGGCTCCAGGTTAAAAGCATATCCTAACCTTTTATTTTAATCAATGTACCTGTATAACCTTGTTTGGGAAGAGCTGGCAAATTTTAAGACCCTTCCAGGGCCATATAACCCTCCTGGCCTCTCTCCAGGGTCATCTACATAATTTATGGGGCCTAGTACAAAGTGAAAATGTGGGGTCCCTTGTTCACAAAGAAGGAAAAATGCCATTAAAGGTACTAAAATGTAGAACTTTTTCCTTTCTCTCGACCTGTCATGGTGTTTGGCATTTGCTATTTAATATTGGGCTCCCTGAGGGGCAAGGACAATCACAAGGCGAGTGCAGACCCCAATAAGGGCTCATGTGTGCCCACTGAATGCTGGGGTCCCTCCCAGGGCCAAGGAGAGCAAAGGTTGCTGAGGGGGACGGGTGGTGGGTGGAGATGGGGAGGCTGGGCAGGATCTGGTGCAGGTGGGGGTGGAGGGAAGTTCCCGAAAGGAAGGGGAGCAGGCAGCTGAGAACACCTGGAGGCAGGAGGCAGGACCACCGGAGAGCAGAGGTTCTGAGCCCCTGGGTGCAGGCTCCATTGTCCCGTCAGACTTCACTTACCAAAACACAGATTCCAAGATAAAATTATCAAGAATTTCAAGACAGAGACCACAGAGCATTAAAACCCAAGTGCTGGGCCTTCTGAGTGCAGGGCTCCTGTGTGGCTGCCCTGATCTCATGCCCTTGAAGCCCACCCTGCCTCTCACCAACACAAGAAAGGAGGCTTTATTTTTTTTTAATTTTTTTAATTTTAATTTTTATAGCAGTAACATTGGATTATAACATTATATAACTTTCAGATGTAAATCATAATATAATTCAAATTCTGTGTACATTACATTGTGTTCACCACCCAGAAAGGAGGCTTTAATAAGGATCTCAACCTCAGTGAAGCCATGCAAGGTGGGCATTATTATCCCCATTTCACAGATAAGAAAACCTCTCGGACAGGTCGATTAGCTTGTTTGCCTGGCCCAGAGTCACACAGCTAATAGGATAAGGAGATGGAAATTCAATGTCTGATTCCAAAGCTTGTAACTTTTCTGCCAGTTGAAGCCATGAGGCCAAAAAAGGCAGCGCAATGATATGTGCACTGAAGCAGGAGATGCATGACAATTCAGAGAAAGGGCAGAACACTGGAGGTCACACCTGCCGGAGGAGGCTCCATGGAGACGTGGCCCTTGAGCTGGGACTGAAAGTAGGGAAGAGCATTTCCAGCAGATGGAAGAGCATGAGCTGTTTTTGCCAGGTGTGCTGGGTTCAGCAGGCCTGAGAGGAGAACAGGCACAGTTCCCAGGACAGGAAGAGTCAGGCCAGTGAAACAGGAGAGAAGCACAGAGGCAGAATTTCCACTGGAAGGGGATGCCCTTTACCAAATATCATCAAGGGCACTGAGGCTGCGCTCGGGAAACCCTCTTGGAGGGACGTTTCACGAGAAGGAGAAGCATTCTTGGGGTGGCTGTGGAAGGCAGACTGTTTGGACTTAGTGGAGGGATGGGTGAGAAAACTGAGCCTGAGTCTAGATCACTTTTGGACAAATTTAGCCCTAAAAGGGAAAAAAGAATTAGGGTGGTAACGGAGTGGGGAAAAGGACACCTGAAAGTGCTGGTGTTTTTCTTCAAGACCTGGCTGACTTGTCCTTTTAGGGCAGAAAGCAGAGAGGGCCAGGTGTTGGAGAGGGAGGGGCGAGAAGCAGCTACCTGAGCACCCACTGCAAGCCAGGGCCTGTCCTTTCCCATCTCGTTTCCTCCCCACAACCCCTGAAGACAAATGTTCCTGCTCCTACATCACCTGGAGGAGAGGCCAAGAATCACAGTGGTGGTGAGGGCAGGGCTGGGGCTTGATCTCCTATTTGTCTGACTTCAGAGCCCGTGCCTACTCCTCCGTGCAGAGAGAGGAGGGGTTGGTTTATCTAGGAGCAAATGTGTTCTCAGCAGCCGCTGAAGTAAGGATATGGTGGAAAGGGGGCAGTGCACAGAGGCTTGGGCTCCTGTTGGAGGTGGGTCTTCAGCCCTGAGGTATGGTCTGGGGTTGGGAGGAAGCAGGGGGAGGTGAACCATGGAGGTGATGGGAGAGGTCCTCCGGGCTGTGTGTTGGCCACGCCCAAGAGGCAGGTGGACTCCATCAGCAGCTATAAGAGGGGCTGCCTAGTCAGGGAGCTTTTATCTCCTGGCTTTGTAGCTGAGGACCTACAGTGGAAAGGGATGTGGTACTGGGAAGTGTGGAGAGGCTGCCCAGGCATCCAGGGTCCAAGAAGGCCAGGGGGCATTGCTTGAGGCCTAGCTCTTGGAGTCCTGGGCAGTTGGTGTCCTGCTGAGGGTCACATTGAGTTTGTGGGGGGGTGAGGGAGAGTGTGAACAATAGGGAAGGTGGTGGGGCTTCAGAACAGACTGTCGATCCCGCTCCATCTCTTATATCCCCATCCCCAATCTCCATTTCCAGTGTAGACCATTTCATTTGACCTCTAGGCCTGTTTTTTTTTTAATTAATTTTTTCTTCTTCTTCAGTTTTTTTTTTTTTTTTTTTGAGGAAGATTAGCCCTGAGCTAACATCTGCCGCCAATCCTCCTCTTTTTGCTGAGGAAGACTGGCCCTGGGCTAACATCCGTACCCATCTTCCTCTACTTTATATGTGGGACGCCTACCACAGCATGGCTCGCCAAGTGGTGCCATGTCCACACCTGGGATCCGAACTGGCCAACCCCGGGCAGCTGAAGTGGAACATGTAAACCTAATTGCTGCGCCACCAGGCCGGCCCCTTAATTAATTTTTTGAGTGGGTAAAACATTCACATGGCTCAATAATTAAAAATTATAAAAAGTTTAAGAAAGAAAAAACTGAATGAAAATGATATAAAAATAAAAATTAATTAAAAAGAAAAAACAACAAAAAAGAAAAGTAAATATTATAAACAGTTACGCAGTGAAAACTATTTTTTCCACTCCTGTGCTCCATCTACCCGGTTCCCACCTTCCCCTTAGCCTATGATCACTGTTAGTAGCATTGTGTGTGTCCTTCAGACAATTTAAGCCTTTACAAGCAAATGTTTTCCTTCCTTTTCACCAAAAGTAGCACACTGTTCACACTGTTTTGTCCCTTGGTTCTTTTTTTCTTTCGTTCAACCGTATTTCTTGGACATCTTTCCATGTCAGTACATGGAGAGTTTATCGTTCTTTCTTATAGCTGCATGATATTTCTTTGTTTAGATTACAAGCAATGCAGCAAGGAACTGCTGGACATACATCATTTCACATCTTTACAAGTGTATCTGTAGGATAAATTCCCAGAAGGAGAATTTCTGGGGCAAAAGGCATTTATAATTTTCACATTGCCAAAAGGACTTCCATAGAGATTGTTCCAGTTTATACACCACAAGGATTTAGGAGAGTTTTTAGCTGGTTTCCAAGATGACCGCACTACGCTCTTCTGCAGATGACGTGACAGCATGTATTGTGGTTGACACCCCAGTAGCTAGCCCCTCACCTCCCCATTATGGGCTGCCCCATTATGACTTGAGGCAGACCGATCCTGGGCCAGACATCTTCTGCCCCTCCAGACCTCCCTTCCACCTTCTCTCCATGCTCTCTGCCCCAGGGAGGCAATCAACAACCCTGGAGAACTGCTTGCTGTTTCCCAAACGTATCACACTAAGTCACACCTCTATGCCTTTGCCCATATTGTTTCCACCTCCTGCCCAGCCCTCCCTCCCTTCTCAGTCTGGAAAATTCTGACTCCACCTTTAAGACTCAGCTTAAATGTTGCCTCTGTGGAGGCCTCCTTGACCCTCCCGGTCAGAACCGGTCACTCCCTCCATCCTGGGGTGCCCTCCCACAGAACCCAGACTGCTCGCTATTAGAGCACATTTGGATCACCTGGTGGGGCAACTGTTTGTTTACACGGCTCTGTCTCTCCAGCACCCAGCCAGGCCAGGCCAGGCCCACACTTCAAACTCAGCTGTGACTAAAATTAAACCGGAGAGGCAGGATGGCATGGAAAGGCCATGGGTGTGGGAGTCAGGCTGGATATGACTCCATCCTCTGTCCTCTTCCCACCTCACTAGCCTCATCTCCTCCCCCTTTCTCTGTGCTCTAACCACACTGACCTGCACTCCTCTCCTACTTCATGGCCCTTCACTTGCCGTTCCGACTGCTTAGAATGCTCTTCTCCTGGCTCTTTATCATCCTTCAGTGCCCAGCTTAACTATCACCTCCTAAGAAAGGCCTCCTTGGCTACCGAGTCTAAAGGCACACTCCCTTCCCATTCTGTCATTCCCTAGTCATTTTCTTCACTGATTTACCACAATCCTAATTCTTGTGTTGATGTATTGGTTTACTTGTCTGCTGCTTTTCTCCTCCGCTAGACCTTGTCTCCCCCGCTAGGCAGGGACCAGGGCTTCTTCACGGCTATGGGCCCAGGGCTAACATAGGGCCTGGCACGTATTCAGCACAACAGAAATCTTCATCAGCTGAATGAGGGATGAACAAAGAAACAGGTCCGTATCCCGGCTCCACGGCTTCCCAGCTTTCTCCTCACATTAATTACCCTCTCTGAAGAGTTCCTCATTTGAAGATCAGGCTTTTTGAGTTGTGATGTGTATTGGAGATTGTATAAAATCCCTGATTACATAAATCATAGCTGTTATTTGTGAAGTTCTTCTTTCCTTCATCTGAAAAATGCACCTTTTTTTGTCTGGCTTAATGACCTATTGTCCATGTTTCAGAAGAATTTTTTGAGGTATAACAAATGTATAGAAAAGTGCACACACCAATTTCTACATATGTATGTGTGTATAATATATATACATATATACACATATACATATACACACATATACATATATACACATATATACACAATACATATATATATATACACACACACCCATTGTTTATATATTTATATATACACACACACCCACGTAACCACTTCCCAAATTAAGAAGTAGAACATTCCAACACCCAGGAGAGTTTCCATGTTAGTCCCCCCCCGCCCCCCACCCCAGTGACACCTCCCATTCTTTCCCTCCTCAGGCAGATCTGAGATGATGACCTGTCCCTTCTCCCTTCAAGCCATTTCTGATCATTCCCTTCCTCCGTTCCTCTTCTGAGACCTTTCTTAATAACTCTAACTCTCCTGAGTAGGACAACCTATCACCAAACCAGAGGTCTCCAAAGTAGGGGACATGCAACCCAGTGGAACGCAAGACGAGCCCTGCAATTCCACTCCTAGGTACATGCCTGAAAGCACTGAGAACAGGGACTCAGACAAGTGCGTGTACACGCATGCTCACAGAAGCACTATGCATAACAGCCAAAAGATGGAAACAGCCAAATATCCATCCACGAATGAATAAACAAATTGTGGTATATACTTACATATTCAGCCATAAAAAGGAACGAAGTTCTGACACGTGGAACCACATGGATGAACCTTGAAAACATTATGCTAAGTGAAAGAAGCCAGACACAAAAGGTCACACATTGTGTGATTCCATTTATATGAACTATCCAGAAGAGATAAATCCATGATGATAGAACATATATCGGTGGGTACCAGGGGCTGGGATGGGGAGAAACTGCTTAATGGGTAAGGGGCTTTACTTTGGAGTGATGGAAATGATTTGGAACTAGAGGAAGTGGTTGCACAACATTGTGAAAGTACTAAATGCCACTGAATTGTTCACTTTAAAATGATCTATTTCATGTTATGTGAATTTCACCTCAAAAAATTATTTTTCAAAAAATGAAGTGGCCACTCTTACTGATGATCTGAGGTTTGAATAAGGCACAGACTCCTTAAGTTTTCTCAGCTGTGAAGAGCTGGGCAAATACCAGCTGGGGGCGACAGAACGAAGCAACGGCCTGGGGGTCAGCAAGTGTGGCTTTGAGGCTCTGCCCTAAGTAGTAATGATATGATGACAAGAGACAGCTATAACAATTACAGCTAACACCTCTGTAAGGTTTAACATGAGTAGGCGCTGTCCCGAGTGCGTTACATCTTCAACTCACTAAGTCCTTACAACTCTAAGAGGTGGGTAACTGTCACATTTTCATCACAGATGAGGAAACTGGGGAACTGAGTGTGAAAGGACTTGTCTAAGTCACAGATGAGGAAAAGGCAGAGTCCACATTTGAACCTAGGCAGTGAGGCTCCAGGCACTGAAGCCTCAATCCCCAGGCTCTGCACTAAGTGATTTCTGTGTTTTATGCCATTTACTCCTGTGAGGTAGGTGTTATTGCTATTATTCCTATTTGTTTAAAAACCCCCTCATGGTCCCTCCATATTCAATGTCTTCCAGTCTTTCCCCTGCATTTATTTTCATGTTGGTCCACATGTTCCTGTCATGTCTCATCTTGCTTCATCTTCGTTTTTCTTTATACTGCACATATTACCACCTGAATTTATTATTTATACTTTCAGTCTCTCATCACTAGAAGGCAGGGCTTTTGATTATTGATTTCCCAATACACAACGTGTTTGATTATTGATTTCCCCATACACAGAACGTGTGGTACTTAATAGACTCTCAAAAATTTAAATGAATGAATGTTGCACACAGTATTAGGTAGCTTTGTATGCCTGTGTTTGAGTAAATAAGATCATACCATACATGTTCTACTTTTTAAAAAAATCTTAATGTCTTGAATCTTTTTCTTAAATCAATACATAGATCTAGCTCATTCTTTTTAAAAGATGGATGATATCCAATACTGCGGAGGTAGCACCCCTTATTTAACCAGTTCCCTAATTTAATTAATCCACATTTTCCCCAGTGTATCTCTAACGCAAATACCGCAATAAATATCTTAGCACATGGCTTTTTGTGGGTACGTGTACACATTTCTCTAGATAGTGCCTAGAAGTGGAACTGCTGAAAGGAAGGGTATACACATAAAAATGTCAACCAATAATGCCAAATTGCTCCCCTGATATCCATTCCTGCCGGTGCGGAAGGGCGGTACACAGCACGTTTTCATATACCTTGGACCAAACCTGATGTTATTAGTCTTTTTAACTTTTTGCCAACCTGATCGGGGAAAAGGAACCACCAATTTACAGATGAGGAAACTGAGGCTCAGAAAAGTTTAGACACTTTCCCACATGACCGCTAAGTGGCGGAGTGTGTCCGACTCCGGAAAGGACGTGCCAAAGCTGGACGCTGTCCTGTATGCTGCGCGCCCTCCGCGCCTGGTCATCCCCAGGCCTTGAAGCTGGCAGGCTGGCCTTCCTCCCCACTAAGCCTCAGACCCGCTCCGGGCGGCTAAAGGCCAACCTTCTCACGAGTCCCCGCCCCCCGGCCCCCGCCCCCCGGCCCCCGCCCCCCGGCCCCCGCCCCACGGCCCCCGCCCCACACCCTCCACGGCTCCGAAATGGCGACGGGCGAGAGCGCGAGGCCACGCCCCTTCCACAGGAGGTGCGGTCTGAGCTCAGGCCAGAGCGATGGATGCCCGAGCCAAGTTTGAAGTCGGTTGCCAGGCGGGCTCGCGCAGAAGCAGAGAGCCGGTGGCGCCGCAGGTCGGGAGGAGGAGCACCGAGTGGAGGGCTCGCCTGCTTTGGCCGCCTGAGAGTCTCTTCATCGCGGGCGCTGGGCCGCCATCTTAGATGGCGGCAGTAAGACGAGAGCGAGCGTGAGACGGGAAGGCCGCCCTGCCGCTCTCTTTGGGCCCCGAAGAGGGCCAGCTGGCCGGGCTTTAGGGCGTGTGCCCTGAGGCGCGGAGCGCGAGTGCAGCGATGCGGGGGCTGCCCGGGGCCCCGTCCCCTGGGCTGGGGACGCGCCGAATGTGACCACCTCCCGCTCCCTCACCCGCCGCGGGGAGGAGGAGCGGACCAGACGCCGCAGCCGGACTACGGGACACGGAGGCGGCCCGGCTCCCTCAGGTAGGCGGCAGGGCTGGGTCCTGGATGCCGGGGGAGCCGGGCGGCGGGGCCGAAGGGGCCGGGTTCCCGGGCGGCCCAGACTGGACGGCGCTGACGGGGCAGCCCCGCGGCTGCCGGCGGAGGGCCCGGGCCAGGCCGCTGTCACCCGGGCGGCGCTGGGCGGGCGGGGGCCCCGGGGCCCGGTGTCATGGCCGGCGAGCCGAGTTCCCACATCCCCACTTAGATTTCCTTGTGCTTCGGGGAAACGTGCCTGCGCCACCCCTGTACCCGGTGCACCTTCCTCGTCTTTTGGCAAAGGGAAGATCCGCCCAGAGCTGCCCCGTTTCTGTGTTGTCACTCGGATGGGTTGATTCCTTTTTTTTTCTGGTCGCAGAATGGGGGACCCAGGCTTGCGTCTTCTCTCAGGGTCCGTCACTCAAGTGACACCCTTTTAGGGAAGACGAGAAGAGGAAATGGGTCAGTGCCCCGCCGCAAAGGCATAGGGGCCTCGCCTTGGGTTTCAGGACTCTGCGGGTTACTAATGAAAGGTTTGGGATGTTTGTACTGACGATTGGCCCCGGGATGCTTTGGAATGAAGATCCCGGGCTGTCTTTTGTGTGAAGTGAGAGCCGCCAGCACGCTTCAGTCCTGCAGCTGCAGAGGCTCTGCAGAGCTAGACGATGCCCAGAGAGAGGAGTTTGGACATCAGGAGAGGCGAGGCGGCTGTGTCCATTCATTGTTCTCTTTCCAGGGCTCTGGGTGTGCCCTCTGGTATTCATTCTTTGGTGGGAAGAATGATAGGATCTCCTGTGTCTCCTTGAGATGTGACTGGGTTCTAGGGTTACTTAATCTAAGTCGGGAGTGAATTCAGCGCACGTTCGTTGAGTACTGCTGCCTGCCTTGTCCTCTGGGCTGAGCCGAGGGAGTCTGCCCGCCGCTTTCCCAAGGCGTGAAAACAATGCGCTGCGATAAGGATGGACTTACCAAGGGTTGTGGGAATTTGGAACAGCTAGCTTTGCCTGGGGGCGTTGAGGAAGCTCGTCCCCTGGAGCGGACTTTCGCGGTGAGCTTTGGACTGACGAGTAACTGCTCTCCAAGTGAGGAGGAGGGGAGAGCGTGCTAAACCGAGGGAACGGCTGGTTCAAAGCCATAGAGATATGCAGGAATTGGGATGAATTTGGGGAGCAGCAGATAGTCTGGGGTGCAGGAAGGAAGTGGTGAGAGACGAGGGTCTGAAAGAAAAGTTGGCTAGATTGTGAAGGATGTTTGTTGAAGATAGTGAACTAGTTGATTTCATTTGGATTATTTTAAATGAGTGTTGCTAATTCTTTTTTCTTGCTGATAACTAATTTTCCCCTTCTCCTGATGATATTGAAGCTGATAGTAATTGAAAAGATTTTCTTTGTTAAACCCAGTTAAGAACATTCTTGATAAGTGCTTTATGTCATGTTTTGCGCTTACACAGTGGTGAAATAACTGAATTCATGTTCTAGGGATTCTTGCAAAAAGATTCTTCTAAAGTTGCTCACAAAATGTTGACTTTATAAATGTAGTTCATTCTACTAATAGTGCTTTTTAAGTGGCTGTTGACAATAAAACTAGGCTCCTCAGTCATATAGAAATTGGCAGATTAAAACATTTGAAAAAGTGTAGAATGCAAGTAGGTGTTTTTAGTTTAGTAAATGTATTTCATGTAATAAACTGTTTCTTTGGATCGATTTTGTGGATTCCAATTCTGTTATGAAGTCTTTAACTCTGTGAACATAATATTCCCAAAATAGCTGTATTGTTGTGATTAATGCTTATACTAAAGTGATTGTTATGCTATTAACAGACTTCAGCTAGCAGTTCCTAAATCTTTTTGGGATTGTGGTGATTATATACTACGGAAGGACCTTAAGATTCCTTTGGCTTGTTTTCGCCTTATCACTTCAAGGGCTAAGCGGTTTAAAATGCAACAGAAATGATTGAACGCTAGATACCCGGGAAAATAAACCTGTTACTGTTTCTGTTGTAAAAGCTAATTTTTTAGGTGTGTGGTGTTTGTGATTATAAGTTGTAGTGGAATTGCTTAGTCTCTTGAAACTGTTGTCAATACTTGGAACTATATGCCTTCAAAGTAGAAGGCTTGAGTGAAATACATTAGAACATATGTTATGGGGTTTGGTTTAGCAGAGGAAAACAGCGAGAAGCAGATTAAGCTGGTTATTTATGATGAAAAGATGAAATGGAGGATGGTTAAATGTTGAGTATTATATCACAACTACTCTAAACTAGTTGCTTTTAGTTTAAAATATGCTATTTGTGAAATTCAGAGTAGGTGGTTTGCTCTGAAGATTAAACAACTTCTTGGAAGTTAAATTTGACTTTTCTAGAAGCACTAGATTACTAAATGGGAAATATAATGAATAACTTCAGATTACTATTTCAAGTAGTCTGTTACTAGTAGATGTATGATTCTACTGCGTTTTAATTTCAGATGAAACTTTGTTAGTAACCTACTTCCTAAAAATAGAAAAGTGTTACATGAGGGAGTACTTTTGTTTGCATTTTAGGAACATAATAGGCCATACATAATACTCCTGGTCTTGGGAGGAGCTTGTTAGCCAAACAGCATGCCTTAATGTTGACTTGCAGAAGAGAATTTTAAATATTGCCTTTGAAAGGCAGTGGACTAATGTGACAGTCGGGGGTTTATGAAACCACAAAATTGAGCTTTGACGTGAAGAGATTTTTTGTTTTTTGAATTGCAGAGATCATGGAAGTCGTTTCTTCCAAACAAATGACTATAGTTGCAAAATTGCTCACCTTGGCTAAATTAATTGGAAAATTAAGGAACACTGCGCTCATTTAGGATGAGGTTGTTTAGGATTTAAGTTATCTTTGTGTGTGTGTGTTTATGTTTGTGTGTGGATGGATAAGAATTCCTATTTGTGAGGACTGGCCCCCGGGCCGAGTGGTTAAGTTCGTAAGCTCTGCTTCGGCATCCCAGGGTTTGGCTGGTTCGGATCCTGGGCGCCGACATGGCCCCACTCATCAGGCCATGCTGAGGAGGCATCCCACGTAGCACAGCTAGAAGGACCCACAACTAAAATATGCAGCTATGTATCGGGGCGGCTTTGGGGAGACAAAGGAAAAATAAAATCTTTAAAAAAAACTTATCTTTGCTAAACTGACTAGGTTCAAAAATATAATAGATATTTGTGTTACAATTCAGTTAGTATTTCTAGTATAGGGCTAAACTACCTTGCCTATAATCCTCATGATAGTAATGGCTGGGTATTTTGTTCTTACCTTAAAATTGTGAGTAGAAATTCCTTGTTAGATATTAAAGTTTTCTTTAATTTTATAGTTGTTGAGTCATTCTGTTCCTCCATTTCTCCCAGAATACGTTTGTAGCTCTCAATGATTTTAGTAGTTAACTTCAGATCTATTAACCTTTATTCTAAAATTACTCCTAAAATCTCAGTTTAACCAAGGAAAATCTCAAGTGGGTGTTGTGTCTTTGTTATTGGTTTTGGCGCAGGGTAGCTGAAGTCTCTTTGGCAAATCACTCACAAAGTGTGTTAATTGCTTCACATTCCAGTCAGTGTACATAGTTTTTCTTGAGGAACACTTGACACATAGTTTTATTTTTAGACCAGATTCTAAGGGATTTTACTGGGTGGGGATTAGCAATCCTAAAACTAGTTTAGAATTTTAAAACTTTTGTGATTTAGAGATTGTTTACATTTTTGGTTAATGAATGGGAAGCAGCAGGCAATGACAAATCAGTATTTTAGAGGAACCTGGTATGTCTGATTGCATCTGAGAACCCTTGTTGACTATACTGGTGTCATCTTCCTCTTCTTTCTACCTGTTGGGTTTCATTTACTGTCATCCAGAGCTAGAGTAAATACATCTTTACTGTTTCAGTCAAGATATTCTCCTATTTATTTTCTTCCAACCTGCTATGGAGATGAAAAGTGGTCTGGTTTCTTTGAAGCTATGTAATACTAGGCATCATATTTAGACAAAGTACCTTTCTCTATCCATGTACATTTCTGATGGAAGAGTCAGACTAGTAAATATTTTCATTAGTGTATCTTTAGAATTATGAATTTTCATTCTCTGGCTTTTTTTTTTTTGTTTTTTTGAGGAAGATTAACCCTGAGCTAACATCTGCCACCAATCCTCTTTTTTGCTGAGGAAGGCTGGCCGTGGGCTAACATCCATGCCCATCTTCCTCTGCTTTATATGTGGGATGTCTGCCACAGCATGGCTTGACAAGCGGTGCATAGGTCCGCATCTGGGATCCAAACCAGCGAACCCCAGGCCACCAAACTGGAACATGTGAACTTAACCACTGTGCCACAGGGCCGGCCCCTTAGTTTTCATTCTTAATTTGGGTATTTTGGAGGCATCCTTTTCAACCTCAGATAGCTATTAACATCTGTTGTTTACGTAAGTTCAGAATAGATGAAATTCTGAGTTTTCTCTGGAAGAACATGACTTGTTCTCTGTGGCACATCTTATAGGAAGCTCAGAGTTTCTGGGAGAGGCGTTTCCCTGGATCCAGGTAGATCATTCTGAAAGGTTCTCCCATTTGGATTTAAGAAAGTTTGTTTAGAATAGAAAAAGCTGGAAAGAATTCAAATGTCTGATGATGATAAAATGATCAAGTAAACTGTGGTACAGCCCCTTGTTGAGGTACTCTGCTTTTCATTAGATATGGCATATATGAACCATTTATGACATGGAAAATGCCAAACACAAAATTATGTATCTGGAATGATTACAGTTGTATTAAAAAGTACTTAATACAGTGGAATATTATTCAGTAATAAAAAGAGATGATTACTGATACATTCTCCAACATATATAAACCTTGCAAACGTTGTTAAATGAAAGAAGCCTGTCAGGAAAGACCACTTTTTTGTTGTATGATTCCATTTATATGAAATGTCCAGAATAGGCAGATCCACTGAGACAGAAAGTAGATCAGTGGTTGCGAGGAGCTGGAGAGAGTAGGGAGTGGGCAGTGACTGGGATAGGGCTTCCTTTTTTGGGGTGATGAAAATAATCTAAAATTGGTTGTGGAGATGGATGCACAACTCTGTGAATATAATAAAAGCCATTGAATTGTATGGTGTGTGAACTATATCTCAAGCTGTTAAAAAAAACCCCTCAAAACCTACACATAGGAAGAAAATACATGTAGATGTTAACAGTGATTGTTAAACAGTAGAAATTAGGATAATGTTCGTCTTTATACTTTCTGTATTCTCCGAATATATTGCTTTTATAATAGAAAAATACATTTAATAAAGTTTAATTCTTTTCATGGTATGGGCCCCTTACGTCACTGCAAACATTCCGTCACTGTCAGATTACATTGACAACTATATTTTTGAGCTTCTTTCAGCTGTTTTCTATTTCTTCCAGGTTAGTTCAGGCTTTTATTATTTTTGCCTTGATTGTTGTTAGACCCTCTGAATTGAATTCCTTCCTGAAATTTCTTATACTAGTGCATTCTTCACATTCCCGCCAGATTCATTTTCTTAATGTATAGATTCTTAAAAATTAAATTTTATTAATTTTTTGAATACAGTCACATGCCTCCAAATTCAAAGGATACAGAAAGTTATGCTGTGCAGAGTAAGTCTACATTCCACTTTGTTCACCAGCTACCCACCTTTCTTTCATGGAGGGAAATATGTTCTGGGATTTTAGGTATCCTATTTTGTGATGATACAAGAATATTCAAGTGTATTGTGGTGGGCTTACTTCCTTGCACAAATCTAAGAATCTCCATTGGCTGTCCAGACCAAGCATATAGTTCTGGCTTCTATGTCTTGCTAATATGAACTCCTCATACTATTTTTAGTGGAATTCAGAAGCCGTTGTTTTTAGCACTTAAATAGGTGCAGGCTACTGCAGGGTAAATAAGGCCAGTTCCTGCCTTCAGTGACCTTATCTAATGAGAGAGATTGACATGATGTCCTCACTTTTATCTGTTCCTCTTTTAAGAGCCCTTTTGAATACCATCTTCTAAATATTTTCTGATCTTTTTCTCTTCTCATTTTTAAGTTTTCTTTCTTGAGTCCCGCCTTAAAATCGTTTGCATTTATTTTTCTTAGATGTCTTACATCTCTGGCTAGACTTAAACTCCTTAAAGGTGGGGTGTGTCTTACTCTTGTTTATAAATCTCCAATTCTTAAAACTTTGTCTTCATTATGTAACAAACATTAGTTGAATGAGTGGAGATTCAGAGGTTAATCACCTGTAGATTTAGTTCCTTCCTACCGCCCTTCACACCACACACACAAATGCTTACAGTTAAGAGGATATACTCACTAAACTCAGAACTTTGTAGTTTAGGACATGTGTTGAAGGAGTTACCCTGCTTAGCTTCCCTGTCTATTGGGCATTATCTGGAGAGTGCTCTGGGTTCTCACTGCCAGCTCCTTGAGGACATTTGCCTGCTTCAGCAGCTCACTGATTGGCTCAAGTTGCTCTTGCCGTGCTGGCTATTTCTTTGCGCATTCATAGGTTTTATATACATGGAAGAAAGTTTTAACCAGAGAGCATGAGAGGATAAATGATTCTCTTCTACCTTCCTTGACCTTAGTCTGGACTGGAATTAGATAATTGTGAATTGTGAGAGTAGAATTCATGGCCTTCATGACTAGAATTTATCTAGCTGTCTAACAATGCAAAATGGGCCCCTTAGGCTTTTTTTGGAGGGGGGAGGGTAAACTATATATAACATAAAATTTACCATTTTAACCATATTTAAGTATACTGTTCAGTGGCATTAAGTATATTCACCACATTGTGCAACCATCACCACTAATCTATTTCTATAATTTTTTCGTCATCTCAAACAGAACCCTGCATCCGTTAAACAATAACTTCCCGTTCCTTCCTATCCTCAGCCTCTGATAAACTCTCTTCTACTTTCTTTCTGTGAATTTGCCTAATCCAAGTATCTCATATAAGGGGAATCATACAGTATTTGTAATTTTGTGTCAGGTTTATTTCACTTAGTGTGTTTTCAGGGTTCGTCCATATTGTATCATGTATCAGAATTTCATTCTTTTTTATGGCTGAATAATGTTTCATTGCATATGTGTATAATTGTGTGTATGTGTATATCTATAAAATATTTTTTTAATTCATTCATCTGTTGATAGATTCTTGGGTTGTTTCCACCTTTTGGCTGTTGTGAATAATGTTGCTTGGAACATTGGTTTACAAGTATCTCGTTGAGTCTCTGCTTTCCTTTCTTTTGAATATATGTGTAGGAGTGGAATTGCTGGATTATATGGTAGTTCTGTTTACCTTTTTGAGGAATCGCCAAACTGTTTTCCACAGCACCTGCACTGTTTTACATTCCCACCAGCAGTGCATGAGGGTTCCAGTTTCTCTGTGTCCTTGCCAACATTTGTTATTTTCCGCTTTTTGATAATAACTGTCCTAATGGATGTGAAATGGCCCTAGGCTTTTTTCTTACTGCTAATTAGATCTAATGGGCACACCAGAAGCTTAGAAGTTGACTGTATTTGCATCTGATGGACTTTTTTCTCCCTTATAAGTGTATTTGTAATCTTCTTCAAGGAGATAATTAATTACACAATTGGTGACTCATCTTTTTTGAAAAAAGGTTTTTGATAAGCTAGTACATGTAGTTGTAGTTACCTTCTTTATACTAACCTCATACCCTTTTAATCTAAAATGTCTTCAGTCAACCAGTGAAAGATGATTTCAGTTAATCCTGGGTGATGAGATATATTAAATGAAAAAGTAGGGTACTATAATATGTACAAGAAGATCCTGTTTTTATAAAGAAAAATATTTACAAGTATGTATTTATGCATAGAAAAGACTAGATAGATGTGTCTGTCCATGAATGTTGACAAGGGCCATCTGTAGGCTTTTATTTTTTATGTTTTTCCATATTTTTTAGTACCCCTCCTGTGAATATGTATTCTGTAATCAATCAGCCTATCTTTTAAAAAACATTAATAGATCGGGAAATATAAATTATTGCAAAAACCCTCTCTATGTATGTGTGTATGACATCTGTATGGGATTATAAGCATGGAGAAAAACATCAAATATTGTTGTTAACATAGGTTACTTGGTGGGGTTAGACAGGGCAAGAAAGGAAAGGGTAAAGCAAAGAAGGGGTGAAAGAAAAAAAAGTCCACTAACTTGTATATCGTTTAGGTGCTATAGGAAAAAAAATATGTAATAGGGTAAAAATTTTAGAGGGTAGTGAGGATGGGGAGGTGGTGTTGTTTATAATGCGTGTGTTTGTAGAGTTGTTAAATATGAAAACATAAAATAAAAGGAAATCAAAGTTGTATAAAAAGTAAAAAAGGCTGTACTCTTCATCGTCAGGCTCATTTTGTTTCTTTCCAGACCTTTCCTCTGCTATCATTCTCTGGATACACTTTGGCTTTTGTTTTACCTCTGCATTTATGTATTGAAATGCTACCTCTTCAAGTTCAGATACTACAGTGAAATCATCCTTTATTGTCCACCTCTTCCTCAACTCAAGCTAGAAGTGACCTTTCCACCCTCTGAATTTTTATAGCAGTTTTCTTGTCGTCACCCCCCCACCCTGCCAAAAAAAGGCTGCCACATTTTGTAGGGCTGCTTGTTATCCTGAAAGCTCTTAGCACAATACCTAGCACGTGGTCAGTCTTTGGTAAGTGATGATGATTTTTTCTTCTACTTTAAAAGCTTCTGGAAGGCAAGGGCCATCTATGTCTTTCTGAACTTGATATTCTTCAAAGCAGCTACCAGTGGAAAGTAGATTCTTAGAAATTGTTGAATTAATAGTGCTCTTTATTCTTCTTTTCCTCTGAGTTCTATGCCAGTTTGTAGTATAATGAGAAGCATTCTCGTTCTTTAGATTATATATCAGTATTTTTATGTGGTAGATAATGATTAAATATCTCTGAAAAAAGGCTAAGATAAATGTTGTAGTTATATCTTTTCTCCATTAATATTTTTTCAGCAAATATTTGAGCACCTAATTTTGTGCAATGTGCTATACTGGATGATGGAATATAGCAAGATGTAGGAAATATATATACTTCTTTTCCTTAAAGCATTCATATTTTGTTGTCTAATTACATAGATTACAGTTTCATGTCTTGTTTTGTTTTTTTAATCCTATGGTGAAGTATCGGGATAATTTAGAGCTTTAATAAATTAATGATCTAGTTTACAGGGAAAACTTCTGCACGTCTTTGTTTTAAGAAAATTATTCTTGAAAAGTTGATTTAAAATATTTTCTGAAAAACAAATGGTACTATCAGTTTTACAGGTGCCTTATTGTAATTCTTATAAGGTCTTAAAGCATGAAAGGTCTTACCTTTGGGGGCACCACTAAAGACTAGGGAATCTTTCTGTGTGAAAGCCTTTGACTCCAGAAGGAATTATAGGAGAGATGGCTGAATCAGACGATTACTTCTTGAAATTACTTTGGCAAGTTGTAAACATGGAGGAATACTTCCTATCTTAAGGATAATTCCCAGTGTCTGCCCAAATGGGAGACACCAGTGTGCAGAATAGTGGATTCACTTATTTTATATTTCATGTCTTTATTTTTGAGGAAGGCTAATGCTATTTTTTAATTTTATTAAGTTTTTTTTTTTGAGGAAGATTAGCCCCTGAGCTAACTGCTGCCAATCCTCCTCTTTTTGCTGAGGAAGACTTGTCCTGAGTTAACATCCATGCCCATCTTCCTCTACTTTATGTCCCGCCCACCACAGCATGGCTTGATGAGTGGTGCCATGTCCCCACCTGGGATCCGAACCGGCGAACCCTGGGCTGCCGAAGTGGAACGTGTGCACTTAACCGCTGTGCCACCCAGCCGGCCCCAAGTGCTATTTTTTAAATCACTTGTTGCTTATGCAAGATTTACTACTAAAATTCATGCCTTTTATGTGGAACAGAAGTTAGTGGTACAAGTTTAAGTCATTGCTTCCAGCTATTAACTTAGCAGGATTGAAATATCTGGGTGATTTTTGTTTCCCCTTCTTCCTCTTTCACTGTGTAGCCATTTTTTACCTATTATTACCTGGCCATCAGAATGATCATCCCTAAACCATATTTTATTTGTGCATTGTATATTTTGGTACTTGTGTTAATGGTATACTTTGTAAATGGGTTGTTCATTTTAAAATTAGCAGTTGCTGCCTAAGTGAAGAAACAATGACTGATTTAGAGATGAAAAGTGAAACTTGGGTTAAAAAGTTCGGACAAAGAGACTTAAAATGAAAATGATGAAAAACTAATTTGTGGCAAGAGTTAAAAATGAAACTGGCTCCAGACATCTTTCCCTGTGGAACTAATTGTTTTAACATAATTGTTTTGAACTAGCTGATTTTCGCTTTATTTTAAAATTAATTAGCCTTTGAAAAGTTAGGATCTTTTCTACTGGGTCAGCTCCTGCTTGCTAACTTTGAGAAGGTTAGAGTGTCACATTTCTTCATGTGCTTTTGTGCTGGCTAGTCATCTGATGAAGTTACCAGTTTGTGGTCAGAAATTGAGAAAGAGGAGTGAGGAAATTAAAAAAAAATCGACACACACACCATCTTGCAGTGCATCAGGGTGCCCTTTTGAACTGGTTGGGAAACTGTAGCCTTTCCAAACTAGACATAGTCTTGTTTCCTAGCTTGGATGAGATGACATTTGATTTTTAAGTGTTTGAGCATCTGTTCAGCAGAAACTTTCATGTGTGAGGGTGGTTTTTTCCAGTGTTGTAACCAATCAAATTAAAAAGTGAACAAAACACTTATTCTCTAAAGGAAGCTTGGGGAAATCTTGAAAAATTGATCAGCCAGATAAGTGGGTGATCAATGGGTCTCAGATGGAGCAAGGCTGGACTGAAGAAAGGAATGAACTTAAAGGAGGAATGAATAGTGAAGTCACAGTAAAATATGAGCATTCAGGGCCTGCCCGGTGGCGCACTAGTTAAGTTCACAGGTTCTGCTTCTGTGGCCTGGGGTTCGCTGGTTCAGATCCTGGATGTGGACCTGTGCACCGTTTGTCAAGCCATGCCATGGCAGGCGTCCCACATATAAAGTAGAGGAAGATGGGCACGGATGTTAGCTCAGGGCTAGTCTTCCTCAGCAAAAAGAGGAGGATTGGTGGCAGATGTTAGCTCAGGGCTAATCTTCCTCAAAAAATAAAAAACGTTTTAAAAAAATATGAGCATTCAACTATGTTTTTGCTCTGCCAAAAAAAATGTATTTTTTAATAGTGCAGGCTATTTTAACCACCATCCGTTTTACTGAGTATATGTTCTTGTGAGATTTTAATTGCGCTTGAAGAAAGTGAATCTACTCTTTCATCATTCTCAATTCTCATAAGCCTTATGGTTTGGCCATCTCACAGTTGACTGTGATTCTTTTGTCTAAAGAAAAATTTTTTTAAAAAGATGATCCCTAAAGATAATACTTTTTACCTTTATTGAGTGACTACTTACCTGCCAGGTTCTTTTATGAGTTTACTTAATTCATTTAATCTTCTCAACAACCTTGTGATATATAGGTACATTATGATCCTTATTTTGAAGAAGAAACAGGAAGAGAGATGAAGTAAATACCATAAATAACAGGCCATCTACTTACTGAGAGATTAAAGGGATTTTCTAGAATAATTTTGACTCTATCCTATCTTCGTCTTAGAATTTAACTCCTAGGTGTGATACAAACAATTTTTTTTAGGTTTCTGGGAACACCCTCTGCTTTATAATTTTCTTTATGACCCATAATAGTTCCATTTTCTTCTTATAGGCCTTATATGATTAACCCCACCTAATCTCTGTATTACTTCTTCAAGTCAGTTATAAAATGATTGAGGGCAGGGATCAAGTCCTAAACTAATTTACCTCTTTGAGTACTCATTTTTCGTAGGGCCCTCAGAGATACCCGTTTTGAAGAGTTGTCTTTCCTAAGCTTTTGTTGACCTGAGTAGAAATACTTGTTCCTGTTACTTTTTTTTTCTGCAAGATCATAATGAAGCATTTTGCTATTACTTTATGTGAAAACATTTCTTCAAATCTTAAATATTTAGGGATTTAGTTTAAAAGAACACTTTGAGAAATATTCTTCTTTCCAAAATATGTTTTCCTTCACCACTAATCTATGTTTCATAAACTTCTAGGAAACTTCTATCACTTACGTATGTATGAAATGTACCCAGTTTATGAAGGCGCTTTGGGTGAGATTGTGGGCTCACTCTGAAGCCTTTAACATAAACCTTGGGGTGATTAGGGGTACCCACCTAATGTTTTGTCTTAAACATTTACTATTTAATGGAGGGACTCTCCCTTCTTGGAAAGTTTTCTCTGCTAATTTTGCCAATTCTTATGAGAGACTTTAAGATGCTTGGAATTTTATATGATTGGTAATACTCTGAAAAGTGAGCTTAAGTGGAAAGATTTCTAAAATGGCTGTATTGGCTTTTGTAATTTTAAAGCTTCATTATACAATTAAGTAATCAAAACTGAGTAGACATAAGTCTTTGGAATATTGTTCTGATCAGAATGACTATTGGAGTCATTACAAATTGTGTACTTAGTTTCTCATTGCTGCCATTTCTCCTCTATATGCTCAATCTATTTTCTGATTTTCTGATTTATGAGAAAGATAACTTAGTGTTAGAGTATTTTAATAGGTTAACTGATTAAAATATAAACTGACGTATACTTCAAATAAAATTGCACACAATGTATAGTTAATAGAGCTACTTTTACCTGTATTTTACTTAAAGAACAGTGAAATAGGACATGTTACGTTTTAAGCATTAAGCTATAAGTCGCTGTAAGTTGTATATGGCATTTGGTTTATTTTCTCTTCTCTTTGATATTAAGTCTTGTTTTATTTCTCCTATTCTGGAAAAATAAAAATAAGAAACTTTTTGAGGAAGTGATTAATCCAGGGAGAGAGAGACGTATTTTCCAAAAAGTTGCACTAGTTAATTTTAGGTAATTTAGGAGTGTGTTGATGAAATTCATAGGTTCCAAGTTGTAGACTAATGAGTAAAGCATCTAGAATTGCCCCATACAGGCTCTGCAGAGGATCTCTGGGAATATGTAAAGAGCAAATGAATAAGATAGTATATAGCCAGTGTTATTCTCCCAAGTAGTGTGAGAGCTAAACAAGGTCTTCCACAGTTGATCTGTACTTTGAAACATTTTGGAGCACAGTAACATGAGCTTAAGGTAGGCCTTGAACTCAGAAAAACCCAGGCTGGAGATTTAAGGGCTGTACAGAAGAGTGATTTTTGTGACCAGTAGAACCATCGTTGCTTGTTTAACGAATGGTAATAGATAACATTTGCTATGTCAGGCTAACACTGTATGCTTCCCATATATTATTTAATCTTCACATGTTATAAAACATGCCAAGTAGAGGAGAAGGAATACAAGTAAATCTTAAATTTAAATGTCAGTAAGTGAAAGGCTGTTTAAATATACAGGCACCTTGAGGTACTCACGTCGTTTATACCAGATGTAGACATTTAAAGCTGTTGCTGCCAGTTCCTCCTCTCTGCTTTTAAACCAAAGAGAAACCCAGAGCAGAGCAGCTAGAGCAGCTAGATAGCACAGCAGGATTTTAACTGTAGGGCAGTACTGAGGTTATTTTGATGTATAGGAATTCTTTGGTACTGACTAATATTGAGAATTCATGAGTCATGCTTTGTAGTTCAGCAGTCTTTTAATTACCTGGAGATTTTATTCTATCTAATTGGTATTACCAACGCTGAGGAGAAAATTTAGGAATGAAGATAAAAAAGAATGACTGAAAAGAAATTTGTAGAATCTTCATTGTATTTGTCTTAAATCCTTACCCTGCTGCAGATTGAGTTATCTTTCTGGATAAAAGATTATATTTTTGATACACCCTCTATTCTATATTATTCAATAGATAAGAAGAAAGGCCAAGTGAGAAAAAAACATTAGGAATACAACTGCTCAAAGATTATGAATTTAAACTAAATCATGTATTATTTAGAAATGAAGTAAAAATGCGTTTTTTGTGTGAGGAAGATTGGGCCTGAGCTAACATCCATGCCAGTCTTCCTCTGCTTTGTATATGGGACGCTGCCACAACATGGCTTGATGAGCTGTGCGTAGGTCTGCGCCTGGGATCCGAACCTGCAAACCTCCGGGCTGCCAAATCGCGGAGTGTGTGAACTTAAGCACTACGCCCCGGGCCAGCTCCTAAAAATCCCTTAAATATGAAGAGATTTAAATTATGACATATAAGATATGGTATATCTTTTCCTTTCCTTCCCATACAGGTCTGATGCAATACTTATAAACAGTATTTATTTCAAAGTAGTATAATAGTAACAACATTAAATACTTATTTTTTGTTTTTTAAATCAGTATGTTATAATGGAACTGTAATTTAGAGTCTTAGGATCTGAATTTTTTGTTTTGCTTCTCTTAAATTGTCACTAAACCTTTTGAACTTCACATTTTCTTCCTCTAAAAAAGAGGTAGGAATAGTACTCTGCTTTAGCCTGATTAATTCTAACAGTCCTGTGAGATAATGGAGAGGAGAGCTGAATAAACTATAAAGTTCTGTAAATTTCTAAGTTCTCTTGACTGAAGTAAACTTTCTGCAATCAATCTTAACCACATAGAATGCATTGCTGCATTCTCAGAAACTAGGTTTTAGGTAGATTGTCTAAGAATCTCTTAAAACCTCATTCTACACCAAAGTACTGGCTACCTTGGGTATTTTTGCTTTACCACTTTAATATTTTTAAGTGAAATATAAGATAGTATCTGAAGAAAAACTCAAAAATGAGTTTTTCAGAGTGTCTGATTATAAATAGTGATTTGCTCAGGCATCTTGGAAGAAAATTTAAAATGTCTGTGTGTGAAGTATTTACCTTGTTTGGTGTTTGTGCGGGGTTTCTCTGCTCAGAAAGGACAATAGTAAGATTTGACTGCTTGGCTGATTTGAGGTAGGAAGAGAGTGAAACAAAGTCAACCTTAACCCCAAGTTTGCCAACTGCTTCTTGACCTTTTTAGGCAGAAGTTTTAGAACTTTTTGGTTCTTGTACACTGAACTCCTGAAAAGCTTCTTGGTTTAATCAGGATTGCTATAATTGGTTTTTCTTACCATGGTGCAAAGGAATCTAACCCCATCTTTCAGGAGAGGAGCTGTGACAAGAGAATTGATGAGAAATGTTGTGTGAGTGCTCCAGTGTGGTCTGTGTCTCCAGAAGTTGGTAAAGGAGCATTTCTAGTCAAACATTTATGCCTCAGATTAGGCTTTAAGATGGGATTTGCACCTTAAAGCATAGGACTCAAATAGCTTAAAATTATACCCTAAGTACTGGTAGTTACATTTTCATAATTGTAGCCTTATCAGATTTGACTTGTCCTGAGGCTACTTAATAGTACTTTGTGTGTGTGTGCTCCTCCCTAATATTCTTGCACCTTAAACATAGTCTTGCTTTCAAAACATTTTTTATAGCATCTTGTAAACTCAAAAAGCAAAAACAACGAGACCCTCCCAGGGTTTTTGGAAAGTTTTTGTTTCCTAACTTACATTTTGTTAATCTGGCACTATTTATTTATTTTTAGAAATGCCTCCAAATGCAGCCTTTCACTGAAATTATTGCTAGAGCTAGGCCACAGGGTAAGAAGGCTGAAATGAATGTGTTACGTTTAAAAAGCCTGTGTTGCAACCCAGTTTTCTCCTGGATTATGAGAGTCAGAATAAATTATACAAGTGTCCTTTGTAAGATCACTTGTCAACAGCTTATTAGGAATTATGCTAGGAAATAACTTGATTTCTTTAAAAATTTTAAACAAGTCAGTTTTCACATAGCATGGCCCCTGTATTTACTACCCTCTTACTTTGTTTGATCCTTAACATGTTTGCGTATCCAAGAGTGTTCCTACCTGCTATAGCCGGTTTCTCAGCCACACAGTGCTTTGTGTGGATTGGGGCATGAGGACTGGACACAGTTCTCAGAACTCTGCAGACTCTCTGGCAATACGGTACAGCCTTTTGCCTTAGCCAACAGAATGTTTGTAACTTCTCTGCTGATGCCTGGGGGTTGAGTGGTAGGTACCAGTGCTCTTATGGGCCATTTGATTTGTTGCCTGAGAATGGAAGTGCAGTATTATGGAAAGGACTTCTACCTTGCCTTACCAGTGTTTAGATTTAAAAATATAATTAATCTTCTTTCTTGAAAGTGTAAGGAGATGAAAATCACTGGCCTCCTGCTTCTATTCCTCTCTTTTTTCAGAGCTTTCCACTTGGTGTATAGCAGAAAATACATTGGCTGTACTGGTGCATGTTGTTCATGGAAACCCTCAGGAATGTATTCCTGATTTTAAAAATATGAATTTACTGTAAAAGTTGTTCTTCTTAACACTGCTGTATTTTTGAATTATTCAAGAAGGAGTTTGAGAAAGTTATGTTGAACCATAGAAGTCAGCTAATTAGCTGTGGCCTATAAAACTTGTTGATCTTCAACAGTCCCTTGTTTTTATTCATTGAGAACTTGGCTTCATCTTTTTACTAAAATGAAGAATTATTCTTAGGGCTACAACATTGTGCCCTATGGTATTTGGCCCATAGCAAATACAGAGAAAATAGTGACTGCTGTGTGATTATAGAATCATTTGTAAACATGATGTGAAAATGTTAGCAGATTTTAGTTTTCGCATGTTCTGGAAATTGCTGGAAACAGTAACAAAATTTTGTTTGTTTTTCTCCTTAATTTTACTGAATGTCTGGTTTTATATTTGACAACTTATGTACATGAAGAATAATTATTTTTTTTTTTGAGGAAGATTAGCCCTGAGCTAACATCTGCTGCCAATCCTCCTCTTTTTGCTGAGGAAGACTGGCCCTGAGTGAACATCGGTGCCCATCTTCCTCTACTTTATATGTGGGACGCCTGCCACAGCATGGCTTGCCAAGCAGTGCTGTGTCTACACCCGGGATCTGAACCGGTGAACCCCGGGCCGCCAAAGGGAAATGTGCACACTTAAGTGCTGCACCACCAGGCCAGCCCCTATGAAGAATATTTTAAATTAACATAGAAGAATCTAAACTATAACTAGCATTATTTGGTTATGCTTAGGAAAGCATTCTTGTTTTGCAACAGGTACCCAAAAGATTTGAGAATCATTGTATTTCCTTTAAACTGAACTATTTCCCCCCTAAATCTAAAATCATTCTCTTTCTACACATTCTTTTGCATTCTACATGATCTTATGCATGTTTAAAAATACCTTTCTTTAGTAGGGGCACTGTGGTTTAAAACCACTTTGTATTTTCAGCAGTGTATATTTAGGACAAATTGGATACGTGTGTAGGTGGAAAATGTTTACAGTTTAGTGTGACCGAGCAGGTGAACAAGAATGATGCTTGGCTTTATTTTTAAATGAGAAGAACTATGAAGGGAAATGCTAAACAATACTAGTGAATCCAACTTTGGAAATAACTCCAGCCTAGTAGAATTCCATAATGGCTTCAGTTGGGTATTATCAGCTGGTTTTTGTCTGTTTGGGATCTGTCTGATGATTTGTTATAGGACGTTAGCTGACTACCAGTCAGTAATTCTATTGTGCTGATTCTGCAGTTGTAGAATTTCACACTTGTCAGTGTTCTAGTTCTGGAGCGTAGTCCCTCAGCATAGTGTGGCTCATAAATGACCGCACCGATGATTTCTATTAGAACTCAGCACTCGTTGGACCCAGATGCCAGTGTTCGTTATTCATTCAGGAAGTGTCTTAGGGACTTACTGTTAAAGGTGATGGGGTTATAAGGGTGAAATGAACTTAGCTTCTTGGAGTGTGCTGTCTAGTGAGATAGGCAGACGGTAATCACTAAGTAGGCAGATGCTAGTATGATTTCAAAGTATTATATTAGATGGTGTAAAGTATTATGAAAAGAGTAAAGCTGAGTAAACAGAGAAGAATGATGAGGAGGGGCAAGGATACACTTGAACAGGATGGTCAAGGAGGTCCCCTTTGAGGAGTGACATTTGAGTGGAAACATGATTGGCAAGAAGTGAGCTAGCAGCAAGAAGGTCAGTATGACAGAAATAAAGTGAGAAAGAGAGACGATAAGGTAGAGAAGGGAGATAGGACCTGGGTCATCATGTAGGCCTTGTAGGTCATAGTTAAAGAATTTGGGTTTTGAGTGTGATGGGGAACTGATGAAGGATTTTGGCAGAGGAATAATGTGACTGGATTTGTGTTTTAAGATCAGTCTGTAGAGAATAGATTTAGAGGGATTGGGAGTGGACATACTGACACTTGGAGTAATCTAGGCAAGAGATGATGGTGCTTTAGGTTAGATTGGTTGGGGTTAGGTTAAGGTTGTTGGATTTTTGAAGTAGGAACTCACAGGGCATGATGGATGAATAAATGTGGGTGAGGAAAAAAAGGAATCAAGGATAACATCCGGGTTACTTTGTTGTGCTGATAAGCACTCATACTATTATTAATAACAGTAATATAGCTATCATGTAGTAATAGCTATCTTGGATTAAGTGCCCACTATGTACCAGACATGGAGTTTTGCATTCTTTGTTGTGTTTCATTTACTTCTCACAACACGTGTTTAAAATATAGTGCTCATTTTACGTATTAAGAAATTAAGGCTTAGATGTGATTTGCCCAGGTCCACACGGCCAAGAAGGTTAATCAACTACAAGTCTCTTTGACTTCAAAGCATGTGCTCACCATATGTAGTCATTCAACAACTACTTGCTAAGTACTCTTCTAGGAGTTAAGTGCACGGAGGTTAACAAAGCTGAGTCACTGCTCATGGAGTTTAGAAAATTTATGATTTGTGTGTTAAAAAAAAGTCTTACCATAACAGTTTATGCAGTTTTATGGTCCAGCTGCGTAAGAGGATCTTGCTTACCTGAATGTTGGATTTTTGGTAGCCTTAATTTTCTGGAATACAGTTTGACCTTGCAAATAAACCTATACTTAAAGCCTTTTCATTACTCAGTAGGCTAAGTCCTTAGGCTCTTTATCTTCCTGTTGTGCTCCTTAATTCACAATCCCTATAATCTCTTTTCCTCAAATCAGGTTGTCAACAGCAAATGCTGAGGAGTAGGGGTGTTAATAGTGGTAAGTACAGTGATAGTCAGAAGTGGCATTGGCCACCGGAGTGCAAGAAATGTCTGAAGAATACAAAGGAGACACAGAATTCAGTTGTCTGTTACATTCGTTATCCTTGTTTCTGAAACTTCCACTATACCGCCAATATTAGAGAAGATTAAATGCCTACTGTTTAAGTCTGAAAGTTCTTTGAAGTCACATTTTATCTTAAATCTTTGGTTCTTGAATTTTACTTCATAATAGGTGTATTATAAAAATATTTAAAAATTTTAGTTACCTTATTAACCTTTCTCACTCAAGTCTGAGTAAAATTGTTGTTTTAGGAGAATCTTCTATATTTATGTTCTGTCAGTAACCAGAGATTACTCATCATAGTGATTTATAAATCCTTAAGAAAAGGTTGCTTGGTGTAGTCTATTTGGAAAGCCAGGGAACCACAGTCTGTATTAGGAAATTGTAATATATGTTAGATTTTCATGGCTCTAGACTCATCTAGCTGTTAGAGCCAGAAGGATCATTATAAGTCATCTCATCCAACTCCATATTTTGCAGAGGAGGTAACTTGAGGTCCAAAAAGGTGGTGACTTCTTTATGGTCACGTTTGTAGTTGGTTGCAGAGCCTGGATTTAAACTCACGTAAGGCAAATTATGTAACTTTTTTGAGTCTTATCCTTAATTGAAATTAAGAACATTGACCTCAGTTATGTGGATTAAGTGAAATAGCATATAAAACACCTATACACTCTGCCTACTTCGGGGTAGATGCCTAAAAGATGCTGTTTTTTTGTTTTTCTTCATCTGTCAAGTCTGTCCCTTTTCTACTATGTGTCATATTTCACTTTCTGGAAATTTTATTTCCCTAGTCCTAGTGACAGATGTATTCCAGAGAAGCAACTGAAAAGGAAAACTTCTGGTATTAGGTCCCCTGCCTGCTCACGAGTCTACAGTCTTCTAAGGATCTTCTGAGATTTGCTAAAGAACAGAGCTACAAGGCTTAAGAAGACCTGTGTTGCTTGCTTGATTTGTCATGGGTGGGTGTTGTATAAACAGTGGCAACGTGCGAGGGGCTTGAAGTGTGTCACCAGAATTTTGATTGTACCATTTTAAGAGTATGCACGGTAGGCCAATTTACTCTCTGAGCTCCCTCTTTTAATCCCTTGATCTTGGTGATTGTTACTGGTAAACCAGTGAAGTGAACACTCGTTTCTGTTCCCCCCATTTCATGGTAACTGTGTCCCATATTTTTATCTGAGGAGCTGTCAACCCTTATTCCCTGTTAGATAGCCATCCAATTTTAATGAGATTGACCCCATCCTTAGCACTAGGGGAGAGGGTGATTAGCTTAAACCAATCAATAAAGCCCAGCCATTAGGATATAATGATTTGTTCACCGTGATTCACGGAAGGCTAGTGAGATATGAAATCATGTTTGGGTCTTCCTTATTCCAAAGAGCTTCCCTGAGAAATGCTTTTTACCTCCCAGACTTAAATGAGGATACATGTAGCTCTCAGAATCTGCTTATAGTCACACACATTGTGACTTGGGGTGGTGGGGTCAGTGTTAGAATGAAGCAAACACCAAGGAAGGCAGAGAGGAGAAAACAAAAGAAACCAGATTTTTAGTGACCTTGAGCCATTGGACCAAGCCTTCCTGAAGCCATTCTCCCTTTGCTCTTGTCAGTTAAATGAACCAGTAAATTACTTTTTATTTATGCGGTTTGAGTTGGATTCTCTGTTACTTGCAACCTCAAAACTTTTTTTTTTAATCTGTTGGGGGTTTTTTTGAGGAAGATTAGCCCTGAGCTAACATCTGCTGCCAGTCCTCCTTTTTTACTGAGGAAGATTGTCCCTGAGCTAACATCTCTGCCCATCTTCCTCTGCTTTATATGTGGGACACCTGCCATAGCATGGCTTGATAAGCGGTGTGTAGGTCTGGGATCTGAACTGGCAAACCCCAGGCTGCCGAAGCGGAGCATGCGAAGTTAGCTGCTGTGCCTGCCACCGGGCCGGCCCCAAAACTTTTAAATAATAGCACCTAGCTTATCCCTAAATCACCTGTACTTCACTTCAAATATTCAGAATCCTGTATCTAGGAAAGTTAGTTCAAGGAGCATGCTGCCTGGTGAGTTAAATTTGTCAGCAATCATTGGTTGAGCTGCTCATCCACTCATTTACTCAGTACATTTTGGGCACCTACTCTATGCCAAACTCCATGCAAGGTGAGGGAGCTGAAGATTGGTTCCTGTCCTCAAGGAACTTACAGTTTAGAGGTGGCAAGTCATATAGCTGCATTCAAGTAATAGTTAAATGTCTTTTTTCTTAACGTAAGCTTCCCCCCAACCATTGTTTTAATTTTCTTTGTTTTAGAATAGGCTGCTATATCTCATTTGTATTTCTTTATCGTAATATTTCTACCTTACAGTATAGTGTATAGTTTTACTAGTTATGTAATACGTATGTATATATTCCCTACCTCGTTTGTTACAGTCTCCATAAAGGTATAATGGATAAATATACTTGGACTTTTTAAATGTTAAAATATGTTACTGCCATATAAAACAGCAAATCAGAAATGAGCAAAGGAAGAGCTAGTGAAAGGGTTTCCAATTGTGCTGACCCTTTTCCCGGTGATACTTGATTCTTTTTGGATCATGCATTCCTTTCAAATGTTGATAGAAGCTAAGGTCTCTCCCCAGAAAGATGTAAATCTACACATACCCAAGATTCTGTATTCATTTGCTGGGAGATCTTGAATTCACTGAAGCTCTCAAAAGTTGAAGGTCTCAAGTTAACCCCATACCTGCCACTAAATGATGCTCTAGTTCTTAAGCTTACTAATGAGTATGATGCACTTAAAAAAAAAAAAAACTTCCTATCTGAAGAATTTGTAATAGGAGAGGTACACAATTTTTGCTAACTTTCAGAATGCTTTTTATGTATTAGACTGTAAGCTAGATACTTTTCATACGTTAACTTATTCATTCTGTGATTTGGTAACATTTGTACTATATTATCTTAACTTTACGGCTGAGAAACTTGAGACCCAGGGAGTTTAAAAGTTGCCCAAGTTTAGACAGCCTGTAAGTAGTGAAATTGGATTTCAAACCCAGTACCTGTCTTACCCACAAAACTATTCTGCTTCTTAAGTACTGTAATTGATAGAAAGTGCTCCGTCTAGTTCCTAGGATATGGTAACTGATAAAAACTCTTGCTGCTGTTGCTGTTCATTTATTTAGCAAATATTTTTTGAGCCACTTGCTCCTTGTACCTTCAGTTCTTAAGGATAGAAATGTTTTTTCTTAGGACTCTTAGATGCAAGGAGCAGAATCCATTTCAAGCTAGAGTAAATATAATAGTGAATCTTGTAGGTGGATACTGGGGCAGGAAAAGTTCCAGGATTTATGAAGGAGTGGAACCAGGAATTAGAAAATTCAGAAACCCAGATAGCCCCTACCAAATTACTGCAGACCTGCTTTTTTTTGGTAACAGCTTTTTGAGATATAATTCACATACCATGCAATTCATCTATTTAAAGTATATAATTCAGTGGCTTTTTAGTATATTGGCAGAGTTGTGCAACCATCACCACAATCAATTTTAGAACATTTTCATTGCCACCGAAAAGAAATCCCTTAGCTATAACTCTCCAAAATTCCTCACTTCCCCAGCCCTAGACAAACACTAATCTACTTTCTATCTCTGTGGACTTGCCTGTTCTGGACTTTTATGTGAATGGAATCATGTAATATGTGGAGTTTTGTGACTGGCTTCTTTCACTTAATGTTTTCAAGGTTCATCCGTTTTGTAGCATGTATTAGTATTTGATTCCTTTTTATGGCTGTGATACTCCATTGTTTGGATAGACCACATTTTATTTATTCATTCACATTCATCAGTTGATGAATATGGCATTTGGGCTGTTTCCACCTTTTGACTGTTAGGAATGCTATGAACATTCTCATGTTCTAGGGTCCTAATAACCTGTAAATCCACCCTGAAGTCCTCTAATTCTAGTCTGCAGGAAGGAGAGAAGTCTTATGTTCTTACTGCTCTGGGCAGGCTTTTGTAAAGTAAAAGAATAATTTTACTAGGTTTTATTTGGAAATATTGAAAGTAACCAGAGAATCTTTTTTTGTTTTTAGTTAGATTTTTGAGTCCACAGGGGTCCTGAGACTCCAGGCTGGGAGTAGGACTGATCTAGTCCTAGCCACCTTGTTTTTGTGATGAATCCACAAGGTCCAGGGAGGTACATGGGCCTGCCCAGTGCCTCCAAATTTAGTATCAGTGACTTTAATAGTGTTTCAGTGTTTTGACCTGTAATGATCAACATGCCATCTCTCTCTTTTTTTTTTAATAACATGGTTGGTTTACGAAAGTGTAAACAATTTTTTTTTCTTGAAGAGGGTTAGCCCTGAGCCTAACTACTGCCAATCCTCCTCTTTTTGCTGAGGAAGACTGGCCCTGAGCTAACATCCATGCCCATCTTCCTCTGCTTTATATGTGGGACGCCTACCACAGCATGACTTTTTGCCAAGTGGTGCCATGTCTGCACCGGGATCCAAACTAGCGAACCCTGGGCTGCCGAGAAGCAGAATGTGCGCACTTAACTGCTGTACCACTGGGCTGGCCCCTAAACAATTTTTAAAAAATTTATTGTGGTGAAATACACAGTCATGCACCAAATCATGATGTTTTGGTCAAAGATAGACTGCATATACCATGGTAGTCTCATAAGATTAGTACTACATAGCTAGGTGTGTCATCAGCTGTAACATCTAGGTTTGTGTGAGTATACTCTATGATGTTCACACAACAGTGCAGTCACCTAAGGATGCATTTCTCAGAAGATATCCCTGTTGTCAAGTGACTCATGAGTGTATGTAACATAAATTTACCATCTTAACCATTTTTAGGTGTACAGTTCAGTGGCATTAAGTATAGTCACACCGTTGCAACTATCACTACCATCCATCTTCAGCACTTTTTCATCATCCTATACTGAAACTCTGTACCCGGTAAATTCCCCACCCCCTCCTCCCTCTCCTGTCCCTAGCAAACTACCTTTCTACTTTGTGTCTGTGTGAATTTAACTGCTGTAGGAATGTTACATAAGTGGAATCATGCAATATTTGCCCTCTTATGACTGACTTATTTCACTTAGCATAATGTCCTCAAGGGTCATCCATCTTGTAGCATGTATCAGACTCTCCTTGCTTTTTAAGGCTGAATAATATTTTTTTCTATGCATAGAGCACATTTTGTTATCAGTTCATCTGTCTCTTGGCACTTGGGTTGTTTCCTTTTGGCTATTGTGAATAGTGCTGCTACAAACATGGGTGTGCAAATATTTCTTTGAGTAACTGCTTTCAGTTCTTTGGGATCTATATCCAGAAGTGGACTTGCTGGATCATATAGTAACTATTTTTAATTTTTTGAGGAACTGCCATACTGTTTTCCATAGTAGCTAAACCATTTTACATTCCTACCAGCAATGCATGAAGAGTCTCAGTTTCTCCACATCCTTGCCAACACTTCTTTTTTTTGGTAACAGCATCCTAAATGGGTGTAACGTGGTATCTCATTGTGGTTTTGATGTTCGTTTCCCCAATGATTAGTGATGTTGGGCACCTTGTCATGTTCTTATGGGTTCTTTCTATATCTTCTTTGGAAAAATTTCTATTCAGATCCTTTGCCTATTTTTAAATTGGGTTGTCTTTTTTTATTATTGAGTTGTAAGAGTTCTTTATTCTGTATTCTATAGAATATTTGTATTCTAGATGCAAGTCCTTTATCAGATATATGATTTGCAAATCTTTCGTCCCATTCTTTGAGTTGTCTTTTTGCTTTCTTGATGGTATCCTTTGAAGCACAGAAGTTTTTAGTTTTGATGAAGTCCAGATTATCTGTTTTTTCTTTTGTTGCTTATGCTTTTGGTATTACATCTTAAGAAGCCACTGCCAAATCTAAGATCATGAAGATTTACTCCTCTGTTTTAAGTGTTTTATAGTTTTAGCGCCTACATTTAGGTCTTTATCCGTTGGGTTAATTTTTATATATGCTGTGAAGTAGGGGTCGAACTTCATTCTTTTGCATGTGGTATCCAATTGGCGCAGCACCATTTGTGCTAGGATGGTTTAATTGTTTGACACCCTTCTTAATTCTGTTCCATTGATCCATGTGTCTGTCCTTATGCCAGTACCACACTGCCTTGATGATGGTAGCTTTCTAATAAGTTTTGAAATTGGAAGGTATGAGTCTTCCAACTTTGTTCTTTTTCAAGATTCTTTTGGCTATTCTGAGTCCCTTGAGTTTCCATATGAATTTTAGGGTCAGCTTGTCAGTTTCTACAAAGAAGCCAGCAAAGAAGCTATTCTGGTAGGGATTGTGTTGAATCTACCAGTTAGTTTTGAGAATATTGCCATTTTAACAGCAAACTTGGTTTTACTGCTTTGGAAAAAATGAACCAAGGTTTTTATCTTACAGCTCCTGACTTTACGTGTTCTCAGTTCGAAGGACCATTCTGTCTAGGCTCAATTTCAGATCAAGTTCCCAGCTTGGATTCTTGTTCCATTCACTTGTAGTGGGGCCTAGAGGGTCAGGATCATGAATATAAACATATAAACATTGCTGCTTGGGGCTTACTCCTATGGGTGAAGGAGAGAAGTTCTCAAAAGAGGAGTGTGAGTTTGAGAGACAACATAGAGTTGTCCACCACAGTTTTCATTGATGGAGGCAGTAGTTCAGAGTAGAAAGGCTGTGAAACACTTGGAAAGTATAGTGAAATAGAGCCTTGAGGTACATCCATCGTTGGGGCAGGAGAAAGAATAGAAGCCAGCCAAGCAATAGTGGAGATGCAGTTGGAGACAGAAGAAGCCCCTGGAGGTGCAGTATAATGAAAGTCTCTTTAAGGGGAAGAGAGAAGGAGCAGGCTGAGAAAAATTCTAGATTTGATTGCTAAGACTTTATTGTTGATCAGACTTGCCTGAAAGCCTGACAGATAAGTAATGGCAAAGTACAGGGTCTTTTATGTAAAGAATGTATTGCCTCTGCTAGACTAGTGGTTCCCCAATTTCAGTCACTCATCTGTTACCTTCCTCACTTTTACTAGAACAGAGAACCACCTACAGTACTGCTTACTTAATATTTTCTCTTAAATAGCTCACTTTTAAAAATTAAATACATTTATTTATTTATTTTTCTTTTTCTCCTCACAGCCCCCGGCACATAGCTGTTTTATTTTTAGTTGTGGGTCCTTCTAGTTGTGGTATGTGGGATGCCGCCTCAGCATGGCTTAATGAGCGGTGCCATGTCCCCGCTCAGGATCTGAACCGGCGAAACCCTGGGCCACCGAAGCGGAGCGTGCGCACTTAACCACTCAGCCACGGGACTGGCCCTTAAATACGTTTATTTTTAAAAGGAAGCTTTAAGACACTACTGTATATAGAAAACCAATATAGACATTTCTGCCGTGATGTGATAAATGTTCCTGAAAATCCATACATTTTGCCAAATTATACACAAAAAAGTAACAGCGCTCATGGGCAAAATGAGGACAGACCACTTAATATCTGTGCAACCTAAGACTCCTAATATAAATATAATATAAATATTAGCATAGTTTAAAAGACACTTAAGTTCTTTTTTTTTTTGAAACCATTTTATTAAGCTCTCCTCACTCCTCAGAAGTCTATTCCAGCAGATTTTCTCTTTGCCATGGGTATCACAGACACGGGGATGTGACCAGCACACCCTCCCCTCCCCCCACGCCCTACTACATGACCCACCCAGGAGAGGAAGGCTGCTCCTCAGACAGGCTGCTGCAAGGTAGGCTGGGGCCAGGAGGGCAGCTCCCCCCTGGCCTTGGCATGGGCAGTTAACCAGTAGTAACCCCTCAAAAAAGGCATGTTAAATTCTTAATATATGTATCATATTAAATAGAACTTTAACTTAAAGGTGAAAGTAGTTTGAGGCTGTTGAGTTACAGAGATAAGAGCTGAGTGATAGCATCATCCTAAACTACAGGGGCAAAGCAGGTGCAGGCTTCCTTGCTGGAAATGTAGTGATGTATTGAGGGTGCATGGCTGTGACTCATTATCTTGTGTTGATTTCTTTTGCACAAAATTGGAGGTAACTGTGTTATAAACACTTGCAAAACACACAGTCAAAATGAACCCAGAAGAAGCTACCAGGAGAATAGAATCACATTATAGTACTAGATTCCTAAAACAAAAACAACAGTTTTAGTTAGATATGATGGTTTGCCAGTGGTGTTGAGTGTAAAATCTGTTTTTATTAAGAAGAGAGATTAGGGGGACTGGCCCGGTGGCGTAGGGGTTAAGTTTGCTCGCTCCACTTTGGTGGCCTGGGGTTCACGGGTTTGGATCCTGGGTGTGGATCTGCACACCACTCATCAAGCCATGCTATGGGAGCATCCCACATACAAAATAGAGGAAGATGGCCACAGACGTTAGCTCAGGGCCAATTTTCCTCACACACAAAAATAAATAAATAAAAAGGGAGATTAGGAAGTGTTAAAGAGGTATTAAAGATACCAAACTCAGACTTCTTCCTTCTCATAACCTTTATCTGGTTGATTCAATTCTATGTTGTCATATCTACAAGTCCCTTAAAATCATTTTGTAAACCATGAATAATATATGGCCCATGCTTTGGGAAATCCTATGCTGCTAAACTATTCACGCTTTTCAGTCACCTAGAACGTCTCAAGACCTAGCACAGGTCCCACTACCCCCTCTATAAGGAAGATTGTACTTAAAGGGGTATAAGATCATGTAAAACTTTAAAAATGTCAGCTGTTTCCTTCTCTCCCTTCTCTTTCTCTCTCTGAAGGAAAGAAAAAGCCATCATGTAGGTAAGTGGTGGTGGCAGTTTGAGGTTGCTAGAAAGGGTCACATAATTATGGATTCTTGTTCCTGATGCACACTTGTCATCCAGGGATTTCCCTCCACTGGCTTCCTGCAGATTTTGTGTGCTGCTTTCCTGTGTTGGATGCCCGGTTTCCTATATCCCAAGTCTTTCTCTTTCTTGATTTACTCCTATACGTGTAACAAATCCCTTGTGAAAGGGATCATGAAGGTAAAATTTTTGTAATTAGGAATGTCAGAAAATACCTCTTTTCTATCCTCATTGGTAGTTTTGTTGATTATTCCAAGTTGGAGATAATTTTCCTTCAGAATTTAAAAGGCTTTGCTCCATTGTGTCTTCTAGCTTCTAGTGTTGAGAAATTTGAAGTCATTCTTCTTCCTAGTGCTTTGTCTTTTTTCTCTAGAAGTTTATAGAATCTTCTGGTTCCCCATTATTGTAAAATTTAATGTGCTGGGCATTCTTGGGCTCTGTTCTGATAACTCCAGTTAATCTAATAGCTCAAGTCATCCAGTTGTGTTTTTTTATTCCTGTGTGTTTTGGTCTTTATCATCCATGTTAGAGACTTTCCTAAAATGACTGGTAATCCTTGGCAGTCTGTTTATTTTTAAAAGGATAAGGATAAACAACTGATTGGAATCTTTGAGTGTATAGGTTAGGCGTGTTGTCTTTGAGCTTCTCTGCAAGGTAGGGGAACTCATGCTAGTTTCTCTGAGCCTGAGCCCAGCTATGGAAGAGGCGTTGGTCTCTGCATTCAAACATTCAGTTAGTATAGTTTCCAGAATGGCATCCATACTCTCAATTGTACCTGGGATCCCCCAGTCTAGAGACCCTCTATTTTACCTTTTCCAAGAATAAAGAAGGGGTGGACCTTCTTATTAGAAGGGTTTCAGAGAGCTCTTTGGGAACTAGGCTGTTGAGTTTTACTTTTCTTCGGAGGAATATAAAAAACACAAAACAATCTCACCAACACTTAACTGTGCTGAGGGAAATGGACCTAATGTGAAATTCTTAAAAAAAGTTACACCCACTGCTGTTGCATTTATCAATCTGTATCTTTACCTCTCTAAACTTTTAGAAGCCTTTGTCACTTCTAAGAAGATGAAGTAGCAGCATAACCCTCCTTTTCCGGGTTAAACCTACCGCTCCCCCCTCAAAAAAATCAGAAAAAATAGGCAGCAACCAGTTGCTTCAGAAAATAACCTTATTTTAAATACGAAAATTCACCCAAGTCCAGTTTTAAAATATTAAAAACATGACAGTAGAAGCATTCATACATAATTCTTACCTTTGACCCAGTAATCCCACACTTAGGGTGTTAATCAAAATACCTATATATCTGAAGGTATTTATTTCAGGTTCTTTGTTAGGACAGATAAGGGACCCCATTGTTTATAAGATGCGTTCTGATTTCAGAGATTTTAAAAATTTTAAAAGTATGACTTAAAAGTAGTAAGAATAAATTCCATTCAACACAATAGAGTATGATTATACAAATAATTATCAAATATTTTAAATTATATTTGGAAGGAGAATAATGTAGCATAGGATTCGGATTGAGAATGCAGTTGTGTATACATATGGACAAGGATTAAGGCCACAACTAACCCCCAAGGCATCATTGCTAAATAGCAAAAGCTCCATAGCTCAGTCAGCAGGACTGCCTCTTTCATGTGAATTAGGAGAATCCCCTTATTCCAGGCTGATGCTGTCTGTGTACCAGGCACATGGCTTAGCAAGTGAGCATGGGCTGAATTTCTACCCTCCCTTAATTTCAAACTGTGCTGGCTCTCCTTGTGTAAGGCAGAAGCTATAGTAGTATCATTTACTGTACGTCAGGCACAGTACTAGGTGCCTTACAAACATTATTGAACAGTTTTTGTAACAACACAATGAGGGTAAGTACTGTTATCCCTTTTTACAGTTATTTCGTCAGTCCAGACTTCTTCTGAACTCTATAATTGTGTATGTACTGCGTATGTAGTTTATTTGCAATATAGCAGCTGGAGCAGTCCTTTTGAGACCTAAGGCAGATTGTGTCTCTCCTCTGCTCACAATCTTTAAATGGCTTCCCATTTCACTCAGTAAACGGCACAGTCCTTACAGTGACGTATATGGCAGTATGTTATCTGCATTGTCTCCTCTTCCGCCAGCTATGCTCTCACTTCACTGAACTCCATAATGTCTTTGCTATTCCTTGTACACAGAAACACTCCTGCTTTAGAGTTTTCGCTGGCTGTTCTGCTCCCTTGAATGTTCTCTCAGCTCTCTGCAAGTCACACTCCCTGGCTTCCAAGTCTTGGCTCAGCTGTTACCTCCTCATTGAGGCCTACTCTGACCTCACTGTATAAATTGCAGCCTGCCTCCCTTCCGCCAGCACTTATCACCTACTATCTTATTATATAATTTACTTGATTGTATGTCCTTCCACTGGAAGATATGCTTCTCCTGAGATCAGGGGTCTTTGTCTCTAATTCACTGAGATAATCCAAGCATCTAGACCAGTGCCTGGTACATAGTAGGTACTCAGTAACGTTTATTGCATGAATGATTGAGTGAGAAAATTGGTGTGGGGGAAGTTAAGCAGTTTGACAAAAGGCCACACAGCAATAAAAGATAGAGGTAGATTTTAAACTGATATCCATGTATTATACTTCTAATATTAGAAGATGATATCCAAAAAATACTGTGTTAGGATGAGTAAAGTTATGGGTAACTTTTTTCCTTTACCCCCTCCCCAAATTTAATTCTTATTATATCATATTTTACTTAAAAGTATATTTAAAAACAAGTTACCAGTGTGGAAGGAAGGAGCCGGCTATCAGGAAGCTAGAGCAGGCAGCCACAAGCTTGAAATCTGGCACCTCATCTGAGCAATAGCTTGTCCCACAAATGCACTGATCTTATCTGCCTTAAGAATAAAGAACAATGATGTGATAAAGCCCTGGTAAAACTTGTGAGTGCTTTTGATGTTAGATATTCTGTCAGTAATCTTGACTCTCTATTTTACTGTGTAATCATGGACAATTTTATTTAAACTTTTTGGCCCTCAGTGTCCTCATCTCCAAAATCAGGATAATAGTCTCTCTCATAGAATTGTTAGGAAGATTAAACGAGATGCTGTATGTAAAGGGCTGATGCTTAATATGTACATACTGAAATGTAAAAACTCAATAGCTGTTAGCTAATATCATTATTGTTATTGTTGCTGCTTACTTGGTACAGAAGTTTAAGAAATTTACTTTTTGGTAAGTACATCTTGTTGCCTGGTGACTTTTGGCAGGTGTCAAAATAGAGAACAAACCAATATTGTTATTGTTCAGATGACCAGTCTTTGTTAAATATTTGTGTTTTTCATGGATGCTTGCTTGTGGTTATAACTTTATATTACATCTTAAAAATAGCTCCCCCCTTAATAATTTACGTAAATTTTAATATTAAATAATTAAAATATTTAATATATTTTGGATTCTGTAACTACCATCCCCTTGGTTTTGAAGTCTTGGTTGAATAATGCCTATGGGTTGGGCGTCATGCTAGGACAAAGAGGTCATGTATTCTATCCTCAGGGAGCTTACAGTCAGATAGGGAGGCAGACATGTAAATAAATAATTACAATACAGGGTGGAAAGTGCTGTTAATTATATGTGTGTGTATATATATATGAATAATATAAATATGAAAAAGAGGAGGGAGTAGTAAATTCTTTATGAATAGGGAGCAAAGAAGGGAGGCTTTATGAGGCAGAATTTCGGGTTTACCTGAAGAATGTCACAGAATTCTACTGAGGAGCTGCCCTCACAGAACGACTTTCAGAAACCTACTTTGTACATTTTTAGGTTTTAATACTGTACAAAGACTGGGTCTCTTAAACCATACAGAAGAGAGTGTTAAAAAAAAAAGTTGCAAGACTGAATGAGTACAATCTTTGTTGTGTACGCTTTGGAGAAGGATTTAAATTAGGCAGGGAATCTACATTAAGTTCAGTGAAATAGAGTTGGGACCATACTCTCATTTGGTATTTTCTTTGAAAGCAGAAAAGAAGGTCATCTCAGCAGGCAGGAAACAGAAGCCCTCACAGCAACAAAGATCATTATGAGAAGTGATAAATGAGAAAGTGATAAATGAGGAAGGGCTACTTTGAGAGAGAGATAAATATTAGAACCTCAACATAGGGCAAAATAATTTAGTAAATGAGACAGTATAGTATAAGAACCAGGGGTATGTAAGTTCCATACCTTCAAAATGTCATATTATTTAAAAGTTAGTGAACCATGTAACTTAATCAGCCTTGGAGAATGGTCTCAGGCTACTGTCAGTGTATCCATTAAAGTAGCTAGCCTCACAGTAAATTTGAATGATCAGTAAGGTCACAAAATAACTAATGGTACCTGAAAAAAGAATGAAAACTTAATATACTGAGTTTTTTTCTGTACACATAGCAATGAAATACATGAAAACTAGAATTACATGCAGTAAGAGAAATGACTTTTTTTTTTAAAGATTGGCACCTGAGCCAACATCTGTTGCCAGTCTTCTTTCTTTTTTTCTTCTCCTTTTTCCCAAAGTCCCCCAGTACATAGTTGTTTATTCTAGTTGTGAGTGCCTCTGGTTCTGCTATGTGGGACGCCGCCTCAGCATGGCCTGATGAGTGGTGCCATGTCCGCGCCTAGGATCCGAACTGGTGCAATCCCAGCCACCGAAGCGGAGCACTCGAACTTAACCACTCGACCACGGGGCTGGCCCCAGAAACGACGATTTTAAAATGTAACATAAGGTGGCATTAGCACACATGTGGAGAGAGTTCATTGGTAGGACTAAGAAAGACACTTTTAAGACTAGATGGATCCTTAAAAAAAGGGAAGATGTATTTTGTATGGATAAATGCATTTGGATAAATTGATGCAAGCTCTCCTGGGGATTCTAAATATTACACCAGTAGCTTTCAGATTAGTAGTGATCCACACTAAGAAATACATTTTTCTTTTTTTAAAAGTTTGGTACCTGAGCTAACAACTGTTGCCAATTTTTTTTTTTTATTCTTCTCCCCAAAGCCCCCCAGTACATAGTTGTATATTCTAGTTGTGAGTGCCCCTGGTTGTACCAAGTGGGACGCCACCTCAGCATGGCCTGATGAGTGGTACCATGTCCGCACCCAGGATCTGAATTGGTGAAACCCTGGGCCCCCGAAGCAGAGCGCCTGAACCCAACCACTTGGCCCTGGGGCCGGCCCCAAGAAGTACATTTTATAATATGTGTATACCTGAATAAAAGATTTCTCAAAATAGTACATATTTGTACTGTGTGATACATTCTACTCTATCTTCTTTTTTTTTTTTTAAAGGTTGGCACCTGAGCTAACAACGTACCAATCTTTTTTTTCTTAAAGATTGGCACCTGAGCTAACAACTGTTGCCAGTCTTCTTTTGCTTTTTTCTCCCCATAACCCGCCCAGTACATAGTTGTATATTTTAGTTGTGAGTCCTTCTAGTTGTGGCACGTGGGACACCACCTCAGTGTGGCCTGATGAGTGGCGCCATGTCTGCACCAAGGATCCGAACCAGCGAAACCCTGGGCCACTGTAGCGGAGTGCGCAAACTTAATCACTTGGCCATGGGGCCAGCCCCTCTTATTTTTTAAGAAAGCTGGTCATGACCCACCAAAATGATTTCCTGACCACTAATGGGTCATACTCCACAGTTTGAGAAAGTGATGAGTTATACTCTAGGGAAGAAAGAGACTTGAGTTTTTGAAGTCTCTTCCCTGAAGAAGCTGGCTATTAAGAGAGTACGTATTCTGTCCTTGTTTGAAACCATATTGGGTGCTCTTTTAGTTATACCACAAAAAGGGCCCGAAGAAGGCAGCGGAAATGGATGTGAAGGTAGGACTCCTGTCAGATTGTTCAGGGGCTCCGCCTTTGACTCTTCCTTGAGTCCTCATGCTGCATAATTCAGGGCTGTGTGTCTTTCTACTATAGTTATTTTGTTTGCCCCTAAACTCAGTACTGTTTAGAATTTATAAACCATCTTTTACTTGGATATAGAAAAGTATCTTTCTCTAACTTTCTAAAAAGGAATATTCATGTAAAGAATAATTGAAGAGAGATTATGACAAGTGAGCTATGATAAAAATGGACTTTTTGGTATAGAAAGATAGAGCTTTGAAAACAGTTTAGAGTATAAAAATCATGAATTACATGACTAAAGCGAATATATCTTTAAACTCCAGTATGGTAGAATGAAGTATGAAGCCAATAAAAGGCAAACTTTTTGCTGAACCTATGAAACCTTCCACCCTCAGAAATAATGTAGACTAGAAATACAAGAATTTGGAGAAATTTAGATAAACTCGTGAATGACAAATATGGAGGTGTGTCTATAGAAAGCTAAGATAATCTAGCAATTAATGAATTGTCCCCTTTTTCTGTCATAAAATATTCATCCCTTGATGTCTTTCAGAGACTGACTTTGCACTTAGTCCCATTGTGGCAGTTCTTTAATGGAATAGTAGCCAACGTGGAGGAAGCAGTGTGGGAGAGGATCTAGCAGGCCCTTTTTGTTTCTGAGGTGTTCTGTGCTGCTCGGGGCAGGGGATGGGGTTGAGGGGGTCTGGAATGCAGAAGGAAGCAGCAGTTGAATCTGAATTCTGGAATAGGCCAGAAGTCATATTAAGTAAATTATAGGCTTCCTAAATAATTTATAGAATTTCGCTGTCATAATAAATGAAATTATGAATGGGCTGTGTCTTTTCTGGTAAAAGGTAACTATTTTGTATATGAAGAGAGTTACCTAAAAAAAGATTATTTTTTTATCATTGGACAGAAATTAGCTTTTAAAATTAGATTTCATATAAACTTTTTGCTATCAAAGTTATCTTCAAATGCCATGTGTAACAATTCTCTCTTAAATACACTTTTATGTAAGGACTGAAAAGGTTGGATAAATATGAAGAAATTTATTTTTTTACATTTATTTATTTATTTATTATTTTACATTTTTAATTCATCTTTTTTTTGACATTTGGTTTATTTTTGATATTGCACAACACATATAGTGCTTTGCAGTATTTAAAAAATGTGTTAGTGACAGATAGATGGCGTTGGCCCCATTCTTACATTATGGAGAATAATTTATAATTCTAGCAGTGAAACCCAATAGTTTTCTACTTAAAGATGAAAGTATAAAATACTCTCTATTTAAAGCTTAAAAGTTTTCTCTTTAAAGTTTGCTCCGGCAAAACAAAGTAGAATTTTTCATAACTTTAGATAGTATTTTTTCTAGACAAAAAGTTGGGTAAATAGTCTTTAAATTAGACCGTTAGCCAGTGTGTTGGCAGTATCATTTCCTGGGAGATCTCGTTTTTGTAAACCAGTCTTGCTTTAAATTGTTCTAGTTTAGTTCCATGGCATTGGCTCTGAGGAAGTTAACAGTTTATGGATGTTATAGACAATGCTGCAGTAAATATTCCTGTGTGTTTTTGTAGTGCTGGGTCGTTTTTTTTCTCCCTGTAGGATAGTGTCAAATGGTGTGTGAATTTAAATCTTTAAGTAGCTAATAGACTCTATTAGATTGTTAGACTGTTGCGATTTACACTTTTAGCAAGTATAATGAGAAGTAGATTTCCTCAAATGCTTGTGATGGATGTTTTTATTAGTGTTTTAAATTTTATAAATCTGATATCAAAAATACTGTTTATAGCCTTCCTGTTCCTCTTCCGTGAATTTAATTCCCTGGTTTTTCTGTGGCATTGTTCATCTTTTTCTTATTAATTTTTAGGAGTTCTTTGTGTATTAGGAATAGTAATCTTTTATAGGGAGATATCTTTGTCTTTTTTTAAATGATTGATTTCTTCCAGCATAGTGAATTTCCCCATTCATGAGAGAATGCATTTGTTTTGAAACTTTTCTTTGGAACTTTGAAAGACCTTTCACATTCAGAAATTGATTTCTGCTTTGGACTGTCTAGTTTTAGTATGTCTCTAGGTGTGTATATGTGAACGTGTATATATTTTTTAACTTGGAGCATTTGGTTAACAGATCAGAGGGAGAGATCACAACATTAGAAGCTAGGTTTACGTTACATCTACGTTTACATTTGAGAGTAGAACCAATGGGGTTTCTGAACGTCTCCATTTAAGATTGAAGTATATTGCTGCTGTATGGTTTTTAGAAGATACTTCTTTCTTGTTTCAGAATTGATTAAGGAATACATTAGCATAGAGCTTCCTGTGATGAACAAGTTAGAGGTGTACCCATCAGCCATGGGGCAATTGGTAGGGCCCTTGGTCTTCCTGGACTTGTCTGCCTACCTCAGCATACCTTGCAGATATGATCCATCATTTTGTATGGGTGACGTGAAGAAGGTTGGCAAGCACTGACTTAGTATGCTTCTTAGCCTCTGAGTGGTCTTAAGACAAGGAAAAAGAAAAACTATGAATGATCAGTAGTCTAAAATTGAGAATTAAGTGGGTTTGCCTTTACTTTGTCACTTGATTGTAGTATGTTCTCTACTAAGTACCAGCACTGTTATTTTCTAATGCCTACAAGACTTAGAATTCATCATGAAATAACTGTGTTCCTGGACTTAGGCTACATTTAAGTCTCGTAAGTGGGTTCTTTAACCAATAGATTGTAATACAGTCTTCTCCCACAATTAAATACAGAATGCAATTTATTGCAGTTTGTCTTTTGCTGAATGGTAGGCATTTTTAAAATGTTTGCTACCAAATGGAGATTTAATTCACATTTACTAGTTCTTGATGGGTCTTTTCTATTAAAAATTCATATTTTTTGCAGCATTATTCTGGTTCCTAACTTCATTTAATTAATATTTGAATGCCTTCATGTTCTAGGTACTGTATTAAGTACTAAGAATACAGCAGTGAACAAGATTGGCAGGGCCCTGTCCTCATGGAGTGGACAGAGGGTGGTGGGGGGGTACTGATCCAAATCCCTAAACAGTCTAACATAGTACTAAGTGCCGTGATGAAAATAAGACAGAGTTATTTGATGGTGGTAGGGGAGTGGGGTCTTTTTGATAGGCTAGCTAGGGAAAGTGTTTGTAAAGAGAACTTTTAGGTGAAGACCTTATTGATATGAAAAGGCCAGCTTGCTTGTTTCTAGAGGTTTCAGTCTTCCTGGTGAAGGGAACAAGAAGTTCAAAAGCCTGAGGCGTGAAGCTTGGCATGTTCCGAAAGAAAGAGTTTAGCTTTTATTCTGAGTCTTAAACAGAGGAGGGACACAATGAGTTGCGTTTTTAGGATTGATCTGGCTGTTCTGTATCTATAGATCCTAGGAGCCACATCATTTCAGGGTAGTGAGATGCTCAGATGAGTCTTCTCTCTCTCTCTTTTCATCTTTTCCTCTCTCATCTGGTCCTAAACTCCTTCATCTCATCCTCTTTAGTTGGGAAGAAAGATCTAGGGGGAAAAGGAGCTGTAGATGCCCTTAAAAAGTGACCTCCTGGTAACTAAAGGATAGAGTTAGGAGTGTGTTGGGGCTCAGGTTTAGGTGCCAGAGGAAGGAGGCAGTAAGTCGTGGCCCTGCCACTTGAAGGCTGTGGGATCTTGTCCTGACCTTCCTTCTTACAGAAATAAAACAGGCTATTAGAAGTTTATAGTACAATGGTAAATTATAAAAAGCAAAAATTAGATACATAATATATAAAAAGTAAAAAGTCCTCACAATCCTGCTGAAATAGTACTTTATTATTTTCTTCCCTTTTTCTAGCTTAATATAAAAAAGGGTCAAACTATATTTTTCATTTTTTGTTTTGTCATGGATAGCATTTTCCATCTCTGCACATAAAGATCTACTTCATTTATCACACGAGTATTAACATGATTTGTTTAATTCTCTATTTTTGAGGTGTTTGATCTTTTTCCTAAGTTTTCAAGGATACAAACAATGCTGTAATGAAGATGCTTGTACATATATCTTTATGCACTTGCCTTATATTTCTGTAGGATAAATTCCTAGAGGGGAATTGAATTGCTAAATCAATTTATAGGAACATTTCAAAATTTTAATAGTTACTACCATAGTCTCCTCCAAAAAGGTTGTATGTAGACTGTGTGAGAGTAGGACCATGTTGTGATGTGAGAAAGTCTCTAAATCTCCCTGGTTTCTTCAACTGTTAACCAAGAATAGTTAATATCTATCATCTCCTCTTGATTCAGGCATGTGATATGGGAAAGAACTTAGCACAAAGTGGGTATTCAGACAGAAACTTCTGGTTGAAAACAAGAGGTTTGGATTAAATGGTCTTTAATTCTAGGCCATTTCAGTTCTGACTAAATGATTTCCAGTGTCAGTGTTATACATGAGAAGATAAGGGTTGGGAGCTGGCCCCGTTGGCCGAGTGGCCGAGTGGTTAAGTTCGCACGCTCCGCTGCAGGCGGCCCAGTGTTTCGTTGGTTCGAATCCTGGGCGCGGACATGGCACTGCTCATCAAAGCACGCTGAGGTGGCGTCCCACATGCCACAACTAGAAGGACCCACAACGAAGAATATACAACTGTGTACCAGGGGGCTTTGGGGAGAAAAAGGAAAAAAAGAAAACCTTAAAAAAAAAAAAAAAAAAAAGAAGATAAGGGCTCTGGAGTCAGAGCTGCCCAGTTCTGAATCCCATCTCTGTCACTTAAAGCTGTGTGAGCATTTTCTTGACTGTAAAATGGGGATGTAATTTCTGCCTAAGGATTACTCTAAGTGATATCTAAGGATATCACTCTAAGGGTTAGGTTGGATAATATGAGCGGGATGTATGCAGTATATACTTCCTCATAATAGTAGGCACATAGTACTGGTAGCTACTGTTAATAATGAGACAAAACAATTTTCTGAAGGAGGAAGGCTTGAGAAGGATGGGATTCTCTGTCAACATCACTGTTTTGTAAAAGAGGAAACAAACCTTTCACTTCTGCATGATTGCTGACTTCCAGTCAGTGCCAGAGCATTGCATGTCCTCACTGCAAAGTATCTGACTTACTGTCATGGTGTGACTTTCTGTGGACTTCTATCGCAGTGTTTTTGTTGCCTGATTAAAGCATTTGGTTACTTTTAGTTAGGTGACTATCTCTGTTTGCTTCCATTTACAAGCTTTGTTTCTGCACCAAGACTGAACTCTGAATGCTGTGGTGGAAAGTTCATGGATTTTAAATTTAAACAAATACAGAATCTGGTTGTTTTACTTATCACTTGGGTGGTGTTAGGCAAGTAGCATGATTTTTCTGTGCCTTATTTGTTTAAAAATAAAGAGTGGATGGAAGAAGGGATTTAAAATCTTTGGAGTCCTCACAAATTAAATGAGATAATTTATATATAAAAATGTCTAATACACATCCTAGAAATACTACTTTTCCTTCATTGAGGGCATAAAATTATGGCTTACACGTTTAAAAAAAATTTCTCATAGTGCTAACATGTTACTCATACTCAGTGGTAGTCACTCGTACTTAATATACAATAACCAAAGAAGAAGAGAAATATAATTGAAAAGTATTAGACTAGAAGTCAGGAGGCCTGGGCTCATGTTCCAGTTTGGCTTTTAACTGTCGGTGTAACCTTTGGTGAGTCTTTTGATCAGTAGTCCTCATTTTGCTCATTTTTGACTTGTGTATGAAATATTTTATGGAAATAAACTAATATAGAAGTTTTCTGATTAAATTATGTAAGCTGAAGGTATTACTTACAAGAAAGCCCATATACTACTGTTTTCACTATTACTCTGTATATTGTATTGCTGAGTTAATTGCTTTTGTTCTAGACTTATAATTATTTGTTTTTTTTTTACCAGGTTTAAGTATTTGTAAGCTGCATCAATGGAGCACATACAGGGGGCCTGGAAGACGATCAGCAATGGTTTTGGATTCAAAGACGCGGTGTTTGATGGCCCCAGCTGTATCTCCCCTACAATAGTTCAGCAGTTTGGCTATCAGCGTCGGGCGTCAGATGATGGCAAACTTACGGACTCTTCTAAGACAAGCAACACTATCCGTGTTTTCTTGCCAAATAAGCAAAGAACCGTGGTACGTGAACATTCCTTTTAGAACGTTAAGCTGCCCATCGCCTATAGAAAACATTGTGGATCGTGTTGCCCACCTTATAGACAGGCAAAATCTTCATTGTCACTTAGCATCTTTATTAATTGGCTTTTCAGTTGCAGGTTTTATTGCTTTATATTGCTGTGTTCCTTCCACACCCTGTGCTTTTCCCACCCCTTGGCCTTCCTTCTGTTATTACTCTTGCCTGGAATATCTTCTTTTCTGTCGCTTCATCCAAACAAATAGTACATTCTTATGGGGGTGTATTTCAAAGACTTTTCTTTGAAAAGCTCCCTTAGACCTTTCCAGCTAATTAAAACGTTTTTTTTTTAAGTTTTCTTCTGCATATTAAAGCAAAATGTTCTCTTAAGTTTTTTTGAATATAATCAAGTATATGGAAGAAAAGAAAATTTGCTAGAAAAAATTATTTTGATAAAGTTCATAGGCCCCAGGTAAAGGTGGAAATAACTTAGAAATCACAGCGTCTTCCTCTTTTCCAGAGCACTGGAACTAGCCGGTTATTTCTGCATAGTTTATTTTTGTAGTACCAGCAACAGATTCACGTTGGCATCATGGCAGGACACTGCTCTTTGGTTTTCTGACACAGAACCCCAACTTTTCCAAGAAATTACTGCTCAAAAAAGTTTCCTACTATCCTGGGAAAAAACCCACCTGGTTGGAACAGAAAAGTCAAGTTGTACTAATTTTGCTTGGCGGGCCATTTGAGAAAACCTTAGTTCAAAACTCCATGATCCCTCCTTTCCCACCCTCCATTCTTTATGTAAAATCAGTGCATTGGGTTTATTCTGTGTACCTAGGTGAGGCAAGGGTCTCAGGTTGGGAAGTCCAGTCCAGAGTTTTCTCATTTCTTTGTAAGAGTTCCACTCTTCCTAATTTAGGAATAAATTCCTTTGTACTTCTTTTGTGAACCTGAAGAGCCTCCCAGTAATGGTGGTGTACATTTAGGTAGATTTTGAACTGAAGGCAAAACTCAAAAGGCTTGAGTAAAGTTTGAGTGAATTTATTTTTGTTCCCCTTCCTAAAAATGAAAGCTTAATGGCTGGCAAAATAGTAATAATCCCCTTGTATTTCAACAGTGGTCTTTCATTTGCAAAGTGATTTTAACCTACTTTTTCTCATTACTTTCTAACCTTAAATGGAGAGCCCAAGTGGGAAGTGTGAATTTGACGGGAAGCTGAAGACCATCTGGTGCTGCTTCTGGGTGTTACTGGGGCTATCTTCTCCATCCCCATCTACTACCAGTTTGTCTGGGAGACTTAGTTCAGTATAATGATTAAGTGTATGGACCTTTAAGACAATCAGACCCAAATTTAAATCCCTGTATTGCCCTTTTGTTACTTTTCAGGATTGGGTGGCTGAAGTTTTATCTGCTAACATACACCCTATTTTGATTCTTGTTCATGGTACTGTTTACTTGACCAACATTGACTGACATATTTGTGGAAGGATAATTCCAAATTGAATTGAGGCTTTGGCAGTCAACGTGTGGACCTTTGATGGTTGTGTTTGTGGTGCTGATGGGCCCCCTGAAGAGAAACCAGAAGAGAAACCTAATGGAGCTCTGCTGTCCCACTTGAACTAGTCTCCTAACTAATCTCTCTTCCTTCTTCCAATTTCCATAACAGCAGCTGCCACATCATTTTTCCTGAAAAACCGCTCTGAGCATGTTACTTGCCTGTGTTGGAGCTCCAGTGGTTCTCCGGTTTACTTGATGTTAAAAAGTTCAAAATCCAGCACCCATTTATCTTTCCAGCCTTATTTCACATTCTTCTGCTTTACTCATTATCCACTTCAGCCAACCTGATTCCCTCATTTTTTCCTTGCTGAAGAAATTGCTGGTGTACTGCTACTGATGATCTTCATTTTACCTCTTCCCCTGCTTCCATATCACCTGTCCCTGATTCCCCTAGCTGACAATAATCTCTCTCTTGAATGCCCATAACCCTTTATATCTATTTTTCTTATAGCACTTATTATTTCCACTTATATTCTGGTAGTTATAAATGTATCTTACTTCCCCATTTCCTAGAAGGCTCTCAAGGGAGGATTTATTATTCATCTTAGAGCCCTCACAGTGTCATCCTGAGAGTTCATATTGGATTGTCTTTTTAAAAAAAGTTTATTTAAACTGGAAAAAAACCCTAAGCCAGAATAAAACAGTTTACTCATTTCTCCCATCCCATCATCCTCCTGCCCCAGCAACCACCAGTCTGTTCTCTGTATCTGTGAGCTTGATTTTTTTTGTTTTGTTTTTAGATTGGACATATAAAAGAGATCATACAGTATTTGTCTTTCTCTGTCCGACTTATTTCACCTAGCATAATGTCCTTGCAGTCCATCATGTTATCACTAATGAAAAGATTTTGTTCTTTTTTATGGCTGAATAATATTCCGTTGTCTATATACACACCACAATTTTTTTATCCATTCATCCATCAATGGACACTTAGGTTGTTTCAGTATCTTGGCTATTGTAAGTAATGCTGCAATGAACATGGAGGTGTGTATATCTTTTTGAGTTAGCGTTTTCATTTTCTTTGGCTAAATACTCAGAAGTGGAACCTTCGTACTATTTTCCATACTGGCTGCACCAGCTCACATTCCCACCAACAGTGCACAAGGGTTTCCTTTTCCCCGCGTCCTTGCTAACACTTGTTATTTCTTGTCATTTTGCTAATGGCTATTCTCACAGGTGTGAGGTGGTATCTCATTGTAGTTTTGATTTGCATTTCCTGATGGTTTCGTGTACTTGTTGACCCATCTGTATGTCTTTGGAAAAATGTCTATTCAGATCTTCTGCCCATTTTTTAATCAGATTGGTTTTTTTTCCTATTGAGTTGTAGGAATTCTTTATATATTTTGGTTATTAGCCACTTATCAGATATATGGCTTATGAATATTTTCTCCCATTCTATAGACTGCCTTTTCATTTTCTTGGTGTTTTCCTTTTCTGTGCAGAAGCTTTTTAGTTTGTGGTAGTTCCACATGTTTATTTTTGCTTTTGTTGCTTTGTATTGCCTTTTATTAACTGTATCGTATAGATAAGTTACATAATATTTTGAGCCTCTCTCGTTCCTGACTTTTATGAAATGAGGCTCATGCTGAATACAGTGGCTAATTCATAGGTAAAATGGTAGCTATGATTATTTCTGAGTCTTTTTCTACATCTCCGTAGTCTTTGACAGCCTTCATTTGAGCACAACTGGCAGTCGGGAACCAGTGATTTGGAATGTTGACTTCTACAGCTTATGAGAAGGTTCTAGCAGAAAAAGTTCATTTCTCTTATTTCTTTGACCAGAGATGGACCATCTGTCTCTGGAGGAATCAGCTTCTTTCACTAGGCACCCAGCTTCAGGGGAGCACTGAAGGAAGAAGGAGCCACTTGCTGGCCAGCACCATCAGCCCGCTGTTTCTAATCATTCTCGGGTTGTTTCACTTTTGGAACCCAGAAGAATTCGCATAATCACTTAATGGGCTCTAGAAATTAGATTTAATGGATTTCAACATGTATCCATGGGTAGTTAGAGAAGAGTGACAGGATGTACATCTGATTTAAATAATTTTAGAAGTAATAATTAGTAGTTGCTTGTTTTTTAAATTTTTCTTGTCATTTGTTTTGTAAACATGTATCTCTGTTGCTGCTGCTGCTTTTTCTTCTTGTTATTGGATGAGTGATTGGACCACAACTGAGGACCATTGATTACCATTAGAATCACCTGACAAGCAAGTTAAACTACAGATTGCTGGGCTTCATTCAAGATTAACCTAATCAGGGGCCGGCTCCTTGGCCGAGTGGTTAAATTCGAGTGCTCCGCTGCAGCAGCCCAGGGTTCGGATCCTGGGCGTGGACATGGCACCACTCGTCAGGCCACGTTGAGGCGGCATCCCACATCCCACAACTAGAAGGCCCTGCAACTAAGATATACAACTGTGTACGGGGGGGGGGGGGGGTTGGGGAGATAAAGCAGAAAAAAAAAAAAAAGATTGGCAACAGTTGTTAGCCCAGGTGCCAATCTTTAAAAAAAAAAAAAAAAAAAGGTTAACCTAATCAGAATCCTTAGATGTGTTGGAGGCTGGAAATCTGTATTATCACAAGCTCCTCAGAGGATTCTAGTGCCAGCCGCATTTGCAAACCCCACTGGATCAAAGGATATTTAAAGAACTGTCTAGCTCTTGGAGACTGTGATTCTTAATGAAATAACAGATATCACTTTACACTTTTCAAAGTACCACTGCACAGTATTTGATGCAGGTCATGATTCCGTTAGGGTATGAGTGTTTATTACTCTTCGTTGTCATCATTCTTGTATTCTATCTTCATAGGTCTCATTGGTATATCTCATTTTACTTAGTTTTGTGTTTGAAAAGCTGGAAGTTAGTGGGATCTTTCTAAGGGTATCACTGCTTCAAGAAACCTTTAATAGTAACTTTTTATGGAACATTTTCAATGAATATTTAAAAATATTTTAAGCCTTTAAAATAGATAGAAACATACGCTCACCTCCCTCTGGGAAGGGGCTGGGTTGGCCACTGTCAGCTATCACACTTTCACCCAGCAGAGAAACCCTACTGGAGGCAGTTTGCAAGCACTGCAGATCTATATTCTCTCTCCTTACTGGCCATACTGACTCTAGTTGCCTGCTTTTGATTAACTGTGTCGGCTTTAAAAACAATGTGTAGGGTTTTATTAAAACTCTTAAGATCTTAGTTGAAATTTTTATATAGCTGCCATAATTAGCACCCTTGGCGCTCATACTTCCTACTACGTGTCTGAGTGCCTGCCTAGCTTTTGAGGGTTGGGTGCAGGGGAATGTGGAGGGGCGTATACAGCTAAGGCTACTTGGAATGGTGTGTCTATTTATTTAAACTAACTGTGGTATGTGTTGTTACAGTAGGGCAGAAGCTCTATTTGCTCCCCTTCCTGCTTGCCTTCGCTAGTGTGAAGTGCATGTGAGATGCAATTTTTGTTAGGGAGTCAACCATTTTGTTGAAAGTAGGTTGAAAGGCAAAATTTTGTTTTTTTTAAGATTGGCACCTGAGGTAACAACTTGCCAATCTTTTTTTTTTTGCTTTTTCTCCCCAAGTCCTCCCAGTAGATAGTTGTATACTTTTAGTTGTGGGTCCTTCTAGTTGTGGCATGTGGGATGCAGCCTCAGCATGGCCTGATGAGTGGTGCCATGTCCGCGCCCAGGATCCGAACTGGTGAAACTCTGGGCCGCCGAAGCGGAGTGCGAGAACTTAACCACTTGGCCACGGGGCCAGCCCCGAAATGCAAATTTTTGATCAGGAAAACTAATGTTTGTTCATGGATCAGATTGGCTTGTTTTCCCTTCTGGTGGATGTTCATGCTTGCATGCACATTTCAGTGAGACAAACAAGTTAGAGATGTATAAAGGGAAAGTTGATCATTTTATCTCTGCCAAGCTCTCTCCTGATCTTAACAGCTAGGTGTATCTTTTCACACTCACACGACATGTAAACATATATAGTTTTCCCACCCGTTAATCTTACTCTTTGTATTATTATGAAAAATATTCCCCCCCAATTAACATATCATGAACACCCTTCCCTTCACGTCATTATGAGTAATGTAGTAATGGCATAATATGATATATATGAATATTCCATATTTTATTCAAACGCTTACCTATTGCTGGACATTCTGGTGGTTTCCTGTGTGTGTGTGTGTTTACCATTACAAGCAATGCTCTCATAAATCATCTTCTACATACACCCTTACAGGTTCATTTATTTCTCTGCTCACCTTTCTAAATTGTGTGCAGCCTGTGTTGTTCCTAAAGGTGGTCCTTTGTTTGTAGGTCAATGTGCGAAATGGAATGAGCTTGCATGACTGCCTTATGAAAGCACTCAAGGTGAGGGGCCTGCAACCGGAGTGCTGTGCAGTGTTCAGACTTCTCCACGAACACAAAGGGTAAGCACTCCAAAGTCAGTCAGCTCTTCCTTCATACTAGTAAGGATCTCCTAGCTTCAAATAATAACTTTTTCCATTTAAAAAAATTGTGCTAGCTTCCTATAGAATATTGTGTATTTTGTATACCCTTGTTTATAAAGAGACAATTCAGAAAAATAAAATAATGACTTTAAATTATTGCTTGAACATAGCGTTGAAAAATAAAATAAATGTTAGGTGTTGATAGTGTTAGCGTAGATGGAAACAGTAACGCCAGATGGTATGTTTCTTGAAAGCAAAGATTTTTGCGTTTGCAGTAATGCAGTACGCAGAGTGGATACCCAGGAAGTGTTTGCATTATTGTTTATAGTTAATGAATGCTATCCTTTAGAGATTGACTCTCTCCTGATTTACTCATTCGTTTTTATTCAGTTAATGTTTACTGAATCCCTGCGGTTTGATGGACACAGGGCTAAAAGATGCAATTTCTGCTTCAAGAACTTTCACAGTTAGAAGGTTCATCCTGTTTCTAACTGTGGTGGCAGTACAGAGGCATCCCCTCAGAGGTGACGAGTAATAGCCCATAGCATCAGAGCCGTCCAAAGTTATCCGTTATCTGTTATCACCCTCCCCAAATCTGGGGAAATAACCTTGACTTTATCTTCTTCTTGGAAAGTGCTAGTTCTGTTATTGATCTTCAGCTTACATCTTTTATGTTTCAAGGAGTTCCCCAGTTTGAGCTTAGAGAATGAGTCTCCTCAAAAGGGTGAGAAGAAATTACTCTACTTATGTTATTCCTCTCAGCTTAGGAGGCAGTTTGTTGAAGTGCAAATTTTTGAAGCAGATGTCACCTCTATCTCGATATAGCCCCAGGTTGGTCCCCAAGCCAATCTATACTGCTCTTTCAAGATGAGAGAGATTCTGAGACAGTGATGGCCTTCGTCCACTCTCATCCAATCCTGCATTGGTTTGGAGCTACTCTCAGTTCTCTCTCAGACAGACAGCACCTGAAAACTGATCAGAAAACAGGGTTGGTCCTCTTTCTCTTCATTAGAGCAAAACAGGACTTTGGAGTGATATGGAGCTTCCCAGACCTTTTATAGGCACTTATATTAAGGGATGGATTATTTACCATTGGAAAACCAGAAAAATGGCTGGAATCGGCTTCTGGTAGGTGAAGGAAGGTGTTTGAGTGGTGACATATCTGTGGTTGTTATCTCCCTCCGTGAGAATATTCTTCTTTCAAGAGATGAGCCAGATTAACTATCCAAGACATGAGAAAGGAGCTGGGCATTTATTTTTACTTGAATATATCCATTTTTCTGTCTAGGCCTAGAAAGAACGGACTCAGTAAATTTTAAGACAGTTAAGATTCCCATCAACTTCTATTTATAGACTCTGCAAACAACTCTACAGATCTGAGCTTATTATTAATAGAAAAGTGCATTTCATTTGTGATTCCTTTGTATTTACGTATCCTCTAGATTGAAGTAAGCTAGTAAAGATTAAATTTTGCTACTGTAGCAATATTTATAACCCATGTTATAATATTTTAGGATTTTAATTTCACAAGGTACAATTTATTGCATATTTTCTTTATCATGAGATTGTTATATTTCATTGTTTAAAGAAAACTTTATTCTAAGCACACAAGCTTTGGCCTCCCGCTGACCTAGATTCCAACATAGGCCCTTACACTCACTATGTAGCCTTGAACAAGTTACCTTCTTAGGGCCCCAATTCTCTCATTTTTAAGATGGGGATAATAATGGCTACTTCATAGATTTGTTGTATAAATTAAATAAGTTAGTATTGTCTGGGATTAAGTTAAGTTTTATGTTTATATAGTATGAGATAAATGGTAGCTGTTATTGCTATTGAACTCTTACCTTGTTTAAACATTTCCCTTTCATATTATGTTTTTCAAAATCTCCTTTAGTAAAAAAGCACGTTTAGATTGGAATACTGATGCTGCCTCATTGATTGGAGAAGAGCTTCAAGTAGATTTCCTGGATCATGTTCCTCTCACAACACACAACTTTGTAAGTTGCAGATCTCTTCTCTCTTTATTGCACACTGGGTGCTTTGGCTGGCGTAATAGGAATTTCTCAGAGCTAATAAGCATATATATCACCGGATTGTTTAAAGCTTTAGTTATGCTATTTACCATAAGGCAATTTAGGTTTCATTCATCACAGATGTACTTTAATTTCTAGCTATGAATTTTACAAATGTTGGAAGTATGATTCTTCATTCTCTAAAACCTCTGGGGGCTAAGAAGGACATTATTTTGTCTTTTGTTATTCTCATTTATTCAGCATAATTTATACCTGTATTCTTACTGTTCCAGGCTCGGAAGACCTTTCTGAAGCTTGCCTTTTGTGACATCTGTCAGAAGTTCTTGCTAAATGGATTTCGATGTCAGACTTGTGGCTACAAATTTCATGAGCACTGTAGCACCAAAGTACCTACTATGTGCGTGGACTGGAGTAATATCAGACAACTCTTGTAAGGCATCATTCTTTCTTCAAAGAATAAGGGGGCTTGGAGCTATAAACTCCTTTGAGGATACTTATTGTATATTTGACTGAGAAGTCTGGGTTTTAGACTTATTAAATGAATTGTTGTGATCCAAAACCATCGACTTCAGAAACATGACAGTTCTGAAACTAGTGAGTTTTAGTGTGGCATAACTCTCTAAAATGAGCAGGTATGACTATGATCTGTCAAACGGAGATTGACACACTGATTCAATAAGGCAAAGAACAAAGGGAAGTGAAAACCAAAAAGACTTTTGGCTTTTCTCTCTTACCAGTGCTGTCTACTAGGTTGCTAGTAGATGCTACTCTGTATTTTGTTAAATACGCTGAACAGACCTTTGATGTTGAGAAGGAGCAAAAAGCATACGTAGTTGGTGCTGTTTTCTTCACCTCAAACTGGAGAAAACATGAATCTTAAAACAATTTGAATTTAAAACCTTAAAAGACGCTTGTGTCCCTCAGGAGACAAACCAGTTACTAAAATATATTTCATACAGACAAAATATTTTTTAGTAAGATTTAAATGAAAAGTAAGTATTCCAAAGTTCCTTTTAAAAACTGTTAACAGGGATATGAAAAGTTAAAGTTGAAGTTTTATCATCTTTTGAGGGTACTAGAAAAAACCAAGAGAGTGTTGTCATGAAACCATGATGGAAACATCTTTTTTCTTTCATGGTCATCACATGTTACTTTTGCAGAGAGACCTTGTGTAGCATAAGTGGCACAAGCTTTGGAATCCAGCAGACATAGGCCACAGTCTCAGTGTTGTCATTAACTAACTGTAACCACCACTGAGCCTCCGTTCACTCATCTGAAAAAAGGGATAGTACCTTCTTTGCAGTGTTATTATGAGGATTAACTGATATAACATGAGATTGCTAAGCGCAAGTACTCATCTCCTGGAAAGAAGATCCCCAATTAATGTTAATGTCTCTTTTCCTCTTATTTATGACTTCTGGTGCTGAATGTGACTTATTCTTCATATTTCAGTCTTTTCATCTATGCGTTTACTAGACAGAATATTTCCAGAAAAGCTCATGTGATTTGTGTTATAAAGTGCCCTCCTGTAGCTTTAAAAAACATTGTTTTACTGTAGCTGGACATTGGACCAGTATTTCCTAGCAATGCACACTAGAACCTGTATGTTTACTGGCAGGTCAATATTATTTACATTCTGTAGTCATTCACCTCAGCCGTTTGGGTCAGTGGTCTCTTTACTGTGAGCCTGAAATAATCGGGGAACACGTGACTAGGAAAAGTTCAGTTTGAGTAGCTGTGTGTTTGCAAGGCAAGGCAGGCTGACTGTAAAATTACCAGAAGTCTATAAAGCAGTCTTTCTCTGATTTCGTTTAGATTGTTTCCGAATTCCACTATTGGTGATAGTGGAGTCCCAGCACTGCCTTCCTTGACAATGCGTCGGATGCGAGAGTCTGTTTCCCGGATGCCTGTTAGGTAATTTTTTTACCTATAGCTTTTCCTCAAGAAAATTACAATGGGGCAGGTGGAATTGAAAGGGTGAATACAAAAGATGTGAGTTCCTTTGCATTTCCTTCTCTCTCTGTGTAAACCTCTTGCTGCTTCTGTGGAACTTAACATTGGTGTTAGAGCACAATGTAGAACTTTCTCTTTGTGGTCCTGTAGTTCTTATATTCTGGAAAGTGATTCTGACTACAGCTTCTTCTATTATCGTAGCATGTCCCTTAATATCTCATGACATTTTAAAGATCTTGAGATTTTGCCTTCCTCAGTATGTAGTGAATTGAGCCTCAGGGAAAGAGTCTGCAAAACTATATACAGTGATTCAATAAAAATAAAGTCCTCAACTTTGAAATGCTTATTATGGTCTTGCATTGCTAAAACCATGGTATTTAATAGACTGCTGTCTTAAAAAAAGAGTCTAATTAGATTTTTAATATAAATATCCTTTCTAATGTGCCTGTGAATTTGTGTGTAACTTGTCTTTACTCTGTTTTCAGCTTTAGAATCAGAGTTTTGTTGAGTTCACGTCTTGCTCGTGTTACGCATGAATTTGGAACCTAAAATAACATCTACGTCTTTGTCCAAAATATCTGAGTTTAATGTATATATAATTGTATAATATTTAATGACCTTTGTAAAATTACCATGCAAATTGTTAAAGGCAGCATATCTTAGAACAAAGAATTTCTGTTGAAATGACATCTACTTGTGTATGATTTTATTTTTCTTGATAATTTGAAAAGCAAGTCTGACCAAAAAACTGTACTAGCTTCTGAAGATTTCTTAGAAGAAACTAGGCCTCTGAAGGCATAAGTGTTGAATTACCTGGGAAGGCAATTTTTCAAGGCAGTAGAGCAATTTCTCTTAGAAAAAGTAGCCTTTTTTTTCTTTTTGGAAGATTAGCCCTGAACTAACATCTGCTGCCAATCCTCCTCTTTTGGCTGAGGAAGACTAGCCCTGAGCTAACATCCGTGCTCATCTTCCTCTATTTTATATGTGGGACGCCTGCTACAGCATGGCTTGATAAGCCGTGTGTAGGTCCGTGCCCAGGATCCGAACTGGCAAACCCCAGGCCGCCAAAGCGGAGCACGCTAACTTAACTGCTGCACCACCGGGCTTCCCTCAAAAACTAGCCCTTTATCCCTTGAATTCATGCATGGTGTTACTTGAATCTGAACAAAACTCAAAGTAATCTTTAGAACATATAATGAAAATGTTATACTTAATGCATTATACTTAAACGTTATACTTAGCTTTGGCTGGTGGGGGAGTGGCATTGCCTGAAAGAGGCCAGTAATTAATTTCAGTTGTTGTTGCAGCCTAAAAACTGAATTCACATTAATTGACTTTGTTAGCTGGTTACTGGGAGAGAGGATGCACAGTGGCTAAAATTTTGGCATTTTTGTAGACATGGTCAGCAGGTCCAACCATCTGTTACAATATCTTCCTTAATGTTCTCTAATTTAGTTTCTAAATTAAAAGGGGCAAGTTCCAACTAGTTTAGTGGGTGGCAGTGTGGATAGTAAAGGCTAATCTGTTCTTTCCGAGGATGGTCGAAGAATTTGGAGTATTCTGTAGATAGGATTTATTCAAAAGAAGAAAACTTATGTATTGTTCTTTTCATTTGAATTCCAAGCACATATATTATTTTCTTTTCAAAAATTTGCATGCAAAAGGACCTAGACTGAAGAAGGTTTTTAAATGGTACAGATTGAAAGAAAGGAACATTTTGTCAAAGGTTGTAGTACATAGAGTTTGTCCCTGAGTATCTTAATGCATTAGGTGGTTACTTTAGCAGTGGAGGGGGCCTGAGTGTCAGTCATGGAATTTTCTTTCTCCTCCTTGCCTAGTTCCCAGCACAGATACTCCACGCCCCACGCCTTCACATTCAACACCTCCAGTCCCTCCTCTGAAGGTTCCCTCTCCCAGAGGCAGAGATCGACGTCCACACCTAATGTCCACATGGTCAGCACCACCCTGCCTGTGGACAGCAGGATGATTGAGGTAATAGGGCCCCTCCGGGAGGGTGATGAATATTACTCAGTTATTTGGGTGGAGTTGACTGTTGTGTCAGAGAGATTTGGGTTTCAAACCTGATAAGGATGTTGCAGCACTTTCTTGGGTCCCTGTACTTTTTGAATTTCTTTTTTTTCCACTGCATCTTTAGACTTGTTGAATAATCTGGTTGGTACATCATTCTAATGAAGAACTAAAATTTCCTGAAGAAATGTTAACATTTGAATTCATTCTTTCCATGTCAGATTTGAATAGGATTTCAGTGGGCTAGTGAATAATATACATAAAGAGTAGTTTTATTTCAGTGTGGGAAAGAAAATAGTAGTGATGGAGAACTACAAACTCTCTGAAAGACTTTAAGTGATTTTATTTAGAAATAAAAGGGTGGAGTCTTAAGATCCTAACAAGCAGAGATTTAGGGAGATGAAAAAGTGCCCGAAGCTAGTGTTTTCAAACTGCTTTTTCTTTTCTTGGCTTTTTGGTATGTTCTGTTTGTTTCGTTTGCTTTCTGGTTCATCTTTAATAACAACTGAATACACTTAAAATACTTCCTTTGTTCTTTATTCTTCTTTATTTCTCATTGCTTTGGACTAGAATAACAGCCTGAATGCTTCTCCCAGGGCGTGGTCCAGACGATTTTGTTTGAGGGGAAGAGTAGGTATTCTTCTTCATGCCTTTGCTTTCTTGTAAATTAACAGGATTGCTAAGACTGTCAGACAGTAGACTATCAAAACAATTACCAAGTTAAATTTTGTATTTCTTGTCACACTTTTTATGTTTTCTTTTTTGGCAATAGAGTAATGGGAGTAAGAAAAATACTGGTATGCAGTATTGCTGATAGGTGGAATAAGTTTCTCAAGTGAGATTTGGAGGCCAAGGGCATTAAAAATTTTTTAAAATCATTTCCAACCAAGACTAGTGCTAGATTTATTTAGTTGGTGCTTACAGCATCACTGTTCTATTTATACTCCATTTAGAAACCAAATGTATCAGTTTGGTTGATATGCCCTGAGAATCCTTTTTAAAAGCTTGTTGGAGACAACTGGGCCCTCTGTACATCATGAATTGTTCTTTGAAAAACCTCACGAACACCTGCCAACTCAGTCACAGCTTACCGCACTCAAACCTCAAATCGCTTTCGACGTACTTGTCCTACCTATCAGAGGTTGCAGGAACTCAACAAAAAAGTTCGCTTCTGAATGTGGGGCCTAAACTGGTGATTTTGGGGAGGCGCTTTGAATATCACAAGATTATCATGAAGAGGTCATGTATGCAAGCTATGAATTTTATTATTTCTGTTTTATCATAATTGGCACTGATAATAATACAATAACATACTAGTTGCTTTTCTCCTATTATATGATTTGTTCCTGTGTAAGCACTCCAATACTTAGAGGGAACATTAAAATTGAAAATTCTTTAATTTTTGTTATAGAACAACTAGCACTATGTTGTGCTTAATCCTCTCTCTACTTTAGAGGCAGAGCAAATTTTGATCCTGGTTTTTTTTATTACATGTGATTCACCATTTTTAAATTACACATTCTTGCTTTGTTTAAACCGTTTGTAATTCTCTTTAAATAATATTTAGATTCCAAGATGATTAAAAAGTTCCTTTTAAGGATAAATCAATCCAACTAGAAATTAGCAGAGAAAATATGAGGTATATAATGGATACAGGGAAGAAAATTACTGTGACGTTAAGAAAAAAATCCTAGTGCATAGGAATGTAATTCTGGTCAATAAAAATACATTGTGCCATGCTTTGACTAGAAGCAAAGAATAGATTAGTTGGATAATAAAGCTATAGCTGCTGAATATTCTGTTGAAATTCACGTTATTTTCGGCCAAAGTTTTGCCCACCTGGCAATCATCCTGCCGTACTTAAAAACATACAAATTCCAGGGCTTCCTGCCTTCCCTCCCAGACTTGCTTAATCCTAGTGGAGGGCAGGGGGTTGGGAATCTGTATTCTTAAACACCTCCCCAGGTGATTCTGAAGACTGGCCAGGTTTGGGAACTCGAGAACCAAGCTTTATTGGTAAACTCTGAAGATGCTTGGGTGAGGTTGCCAAAGGAGGGGGAGGGGCGGCTTGGTTTATGATTCTTTTTATCTTGTAAAAATGTCATGGAATGGGAGCATTCCAGTAATAGTTCTGTGAAAAAAGCATCTTGTTTTCACTGTGGTTACATAAAGACAGTAGACCTTTCCAGAAAAATAGCCCTTTTGAGGATATGGGGGTCAAGTGGTTTTGTATTATTATTTTATATACTCCAAGTGGGGATTTATAGAAGGAGGATTTAGGTCTCATGCAGGGTGTGATTTAAACTATTCTACCCAGTTTCTAATAAATTCTAAAGGTAGCCTTTGACTTTTCACCTAAGAAGAGTATAACTAATTTCAGAGCTTACCTGTATAGTCTGAGGAACATTTTGTGGTGAATGAGCTCAGGGTTGAGATCCACGGGTGATGGTTTCTGGTTCTATTTCTGCCATCTACTGGCTGTGTGACCCTGGCCAAGTCTCTTTACCTGTTCAAACGTGTGTTTTCTTTTCTGTAAATTGTAGGTTTTGGACTAGGGGATTTGCAGAGCTTCCAGCTTTCCATGATTTTAGGCTCAGATAAAGTATGTAGTAACGGTGCTTACCCTCATCAAATTCAACTTCTGGTCACTATGCCCTAAACTCCTAGAGGAGTAAGAGTGAGCTAGCCACTGAATCCTCAGGTTTTTTTTGAGGCTCAATGGAGCAAGATTCCCAATCATTGGAAAGATCTCAGCTGATAGTAACTTTGCTAGCCTTCCTTAAAGAGTATGAGTTTGCTGTGTGCATTGCTTTCTTCTGAGAAAAAGAATGTGGTTTCCATTGTATATGGAGATTCACTGTATATGAAAAATTAACATCAGTGCTCCTAATATTTGATGATAACAATCTTGGAGATATTGACCACTGATATTTGGTGAATTTAATCAAAAGAAAGTTAGAGTATGTAATTAGACTTTTTGTATTTTAGAGGTTTTATAATCTACTTTGTTCCTGCAAATCCTCCTCCTCCCCTTTCCCTCTCCAAGAGAAGATCTGTTCTAGTGAGTACATTGACCAGCTTTCCTTTTCTCTTTCAGGATGCAATTCGAAGCCACAGTGAATCAGGTACTTGTCCAGAGTCACTTAGCCCATAGTAATAGGCTTTTTCTCTTTATGCTGTGTATCTTCTATTGGCTTATCCATGTGTGGATCCTTTTTGTCTTGTCTATTAAGCTTCACCTTCAGCCTTGTCCAGCAGCCCCAACAATCTGAGCCCAACGGGCTGGTCACAGCCTAAAACCCCTGTGCCGGCACAGAGAGAGCGGGCACCAGGATCCGGGACCCAGGAGAAAAACAAAATTGTGAGTATGGCCAACAGTACTTCCTCCAGTTTGGGGTTCAGTAAGAAAAACCTAGTCAGAAATGAGAATACTTTTAATTTTGGGGGGAAGGGCTCTAATAAAAAACATTTAATGAATATATTATTATGTCAGTGCCATTTTTGGCATGCTTGCATTGGAAAACTTCCTGGTTTGTTGTAAGGCAGGGTACAATTAAAATAGTGTTTTCTCAAAGGACAAAAATTGGAATGACAGTTAATAAGTCTGTCTTTGAAAGATATGGGAATGGATGGAATTGAGTTGATCTTTTCTTTGACACCCTCCTTAAACAACAGACCTTTACCATTACATGGAGTGCATTAATGATCTCTGCTTGTTTCAGAGACCTCGAGGTCAGAGAGATTCAAGCTATTACTGGGAAATAGAAGCGAGTGAAGTGATGCTCTCCACCCGGATTGGGTCAGGCTCCTTTGGAACTGTGTATAAGGGCAAATGGCACGGTAAGTTCCGGGCCCTCCCTCTATTGCAAGGCGTGGGGTGAAGTCAAGTTTCAGTCCAGAGAGGGCCAGGCAGGGATGAGATTTCTTATGCCCCGAGGCTCCCAACAGCACTCTCCAGGGCCACTTGATTACACCTGAAGATTGAGCTCAGTATCTCAGTGAAGTTTCATAGCATACTTTTTAGATTCGATTGTGCTGTGATTGATTGGTATGATTAAAGTTTCCAGGATAATTAGGAATTGGTGAATAAGAGTTGAGCCCTATAGTCAAACGTCAGGATCTCTTATAAATTAAGTGCAGTCTGCACGTGAGACATGCTTTGAAGCTCCTTAAGTGAGTACAGTCTGTTCCTATGAGGAGCATGGATTCTAGAAACTTGAACCAGGAAAGGACTTTAGAGATTTTGCATGCAAGAAAACTGGGATCCTGAGAGGCCAACAGCCTGGTGTAACCCATGGCCTGGGATCCCCTTCACAGCCTGAGGCTGAGGTTTATAAGTTTGACTGAGTCAATAAGAGTAGGAGGAATGGTGTTCGTTCTCTTCTGTATGGAAAGCAGAGGTGTGTATAATAAGTTTTAGACAATCCCCAAATTGTTAAAGCAAGGAAATGAATTGGTGTTTAAAAAAGTAAAACATTCCACGTTCACCAAGTGAAAATCGCTCTTCCTTCTTCAGTCATGGATAAACATGATATCAACTCAATATCTTATTAAAAAACATGACAGCCAATAGGAATGTGTCTTAACTTGTTTGTATTACATTGCCTCAGACTTTACTGTTAAGGGAAAGTAAGTAGTTCTGGTTTGATGAATAATAACTACTTCATGTAGTTGTTATAAGCTGCCCTCCATAAAAAGTTCCCTAGCCGTTTACCTGTATCATTTATATTACTTGCTGAAGTAAATAAGTGCCATCCTTTACATGTTGTAAGATTGCCAGCTATAAGGGTATTTGGATAATTCCAGAAGGAGAATAAAAAATATTACTATACAGTTTTATACTCATCTGAGAAACAGGTTTGAAAGGCGAGAGGGATTAGCAATAAGCAGTGTTACTGAACACCTGTTGCATAGAGTGCTGGAGAGGTGGGCTTGGCAGTGATGCGCTTGGCCCCCAGAACTGCTGGGGGCAGGTTGGAGAGCAGTCTTTGTTTGGGGCCCAGACCTAATTCTATGAAATTGTGGCCAGGCAAGGCCTAGGGGCCTCAGGCTGGGCACTGAGTCCTGACATTCCCTGCCAGAAACTGATTCTTGACCTGTGCTGCCAATAACTAAGTACGCAGTATTCCCCACAGAGGCCATGGCCACTCCCACTCCAGAGCCTCAGACAGACAGCTTCTCAACTCATAACTTGCCTTGCTGACAGTTACATTTTAGAATTCATTCATTTCTTCATCTCTTGAGCATTCTTCTAATGCCGAGCATTCTTCTAGGGGCTAGGAATGAAGCAGTGAACAAAATAGATAAACAATTCTTTTCTTTCTCATATGAAGTTCATATTCTGGTGGCGACAGTAACCAAGAACAGTACGGTATATATAGTGTGATGTAAGTGGTAGGGAGAAAAATGGCAGAGAGCAGGTATAGAGTCGCAGGCCCCGCCCACAGTTTTTCGTAGATTGGTAGGGGAGTCATTTGCTGAGGAAGTGGCATTTGCCTGAGGCCTGAAGGTGGTACGGATACCTAGGGAAGCAGCAACAGCAGGTGCAAAGTGGGCCTCTCACCTGGCCTTTTCCAGGAACTCAAGGAGGTCTGAATGGCTTCAGTAGAGTGAGTGAGGGGGAGGCTAACAGTGAGATCCAGGGTGGGGGATTGTAGAGTCCCGTAAAGACTTTGGGTGAAATGGAATCTCAGATGGTGCGTCAAGACCTTCAGAGGTTTGGCCAGCCTTGGCCTGAAAAATCAGAGTGATGGGTGCTCGTTACATGGCTGAGAACTCTTTCTAGCTCTGGGCAGTTCCTACCAGTAGAAAACCGTTCCTTATATGAGTTAAGATTTGTTTTCCTATAACGTTTGCCCATTGTTCCTAGCAAATTGAATCCCTATCATGGCACTCCTCAGAGTATATACATATAAATGAGGGGAATGCTGTAGGATAGAGTATAGTCCTCTGGGTTTTAGTAAGAAATTGCATGTTATCTTTTATCGTAACTGTTACTATGAGCTGGCTGGTAGATGGTCCTTGCAGGTGCCACAGGGCTCTGTCATTGATTTGGCCCTGTTCAGTCTTGCCATCGGTGACTTGCATGGAGATTCATGTACTGTGGATGACTTAAATGGAGGTGAATGCAGATTTGGATGATAGGACTTAGGAAGATGAGAGGATCTGAACAGACTGTGATGAGGGGACAAAGACAAGATGAACTTTTAACAGGGCTGAGGCCTGCGCACTGTTAGGAAAAGTAGAGGCTACAGGGAGAGGGTGTTCAGCTGACTGCAAGGTCGGAGTGCGTCATGTGGGCAGCTTTGGCTGCCAGTGAATCCTTTGTGCTCTGAGGTTGCATTACCGATCAGGTCGAAGATGGGTGACGCTGAGGGTGAGTTCAGTGACTACTAGACCATGCCCAAAGGACAGCCGTGAGACAGAGAAAGGATTGCAAAACTAGGCTCATGACCTAGGAAGGTCTCAAGAGGCAGCCCCCCCTGAGGCATCTCCTCAAGCCTTCCTCCTGCACCCCTACCCTCAGCCTGTCCCTTTAAAGCCCTGCCCAGTGCCTGGGCCCCAGCATTGCCGTCTCCTGGCCCTCCCACTCTGTTGACTGTCGTGTTGAGTCAGTTCTGCTTCATAGGGTTTCGTGCCTCCATCCCCTCCTTTCTACTCCCACTGTCACCACTGTACCTGCATCTTGCCTGGGCTCTCTCCTGTCCTGCAGGTGCCCAAATCGCATGCTGGAGTTTCCCAAACACAACTCCTGTTTCTCTCCTCCCCCTTCCCTCACCTTTGTTACTGGGGTACCTAGTCTGGAAGAGCCTCTTTTCCTGTTGAGTAAAATCCTTGCCTTGGCCGATATCCCATTTCCTTCAGAAAATCTTTCTATATCCTCTCTGCCAAGAGATTTACTCCCCACTCTGCAACCCCCCCACCCTCAGCACTCTTATCTTGGGTCAGATTGCTCCAGAATGAGGAATTAAGCAAAAGACTCTTGTCTTCCTGCTCATTCATAAGGAACTTGATGTTGGAGCTGCATGGTTTACCAGCTCCATCTTCCTAGATAGAAGGCAGCTCTGAATATAGCTTGCATCTATCTCTCCCATCCAAAGTTGGTAGCACCTTCACGGCAGCCCTGGGCCCTTGGTAAATACGTGTGCCAGGGAATTGGCTGAGAACTAGTTTGGAGGCTGCTGTTAAGTGGGGACTTTAGCTTTAGACGATAAAACCAGAGATCACAGGGCAACAGTTTGGGACCCGTTATAAGAACCATCTCTCTACCAGGAGGTGCTCCCCGAAAATGAAATGAGGAGTGCCCCAACAGAAGCTGCCAGGTGGGGTGCTGCCAAGCGGACATGCTCGATATTTGGAGGAACTAATTTGTTTCCAAGTTGAACTAATTCAGCGAACTCCTACTTTGTTTGATCATCAGAAGGCTGCGTTTTAGCAAATTCATTTGCCATGCAAACCTGAAGTCCTAATAGGGCCTCAAGTAATTTATTATAATTGCTATTATAAATATGACATGAAAACACTTCTGAAAGTGCCTTCTAAATTGGTAGCGCATACAAAGTAGATTGATCCCTGGATATTTCTCAAGTTATATAAAGAGGCTGGTTTTACTCAAAGTGATTGACACTCAGTTGTCAGTATTGTAGTTAGAAGTGCAGGCATTGGAGTCAGACTGGGGTTCTAATCCTGGCTCCAGCACTTTTGTTTTTTGGCTGTATCACCTTGGGAAAGTGACTAAACTTCTCTGTTGGCTGCCTATAAAATTAGGGTAACAGTATTTACGTGATAGGGCAACTAATGAGGGCTATGAGGGTCGGAGGGGAGATAATGCTTATGAAAGCACACACAGTGCCAGGGTATAGTAAGCAGTCAGTATTAATCATTAGGATTACTTTTTAATGGTATTGAAGGCAAAGAAGCTTAATTTCAATAAATATCTTTGAATTTATACAAGGGATCATCTCCTCTCATTGAAATGTGGCTGCTGAGTTTAGCATCAACTGCTTGATAAGTGGCCTTCTTCCTGAAACGGCCTTCTGGCTCCCAATATTCAGTATCTCTTGGGCCGTTCATATCCACCACCAGTGTCATCTTCACAGGCCCAGGTTGTGACCCGTCACATATGACCTCCCTAGTGGGGACGTCAGGCTTAATAAGAATAGTTTAAACCAAGCCTGTTCAAGCCTTGTTCCCTTTGTGTAGGGATATGATGTTTGACTAAGTGATTCACTATACCTTCCTCAAAACTAGGGTATATGAAAACAACAAAGTAAGAGCATTCACATGATGCACTGACTACAAACTAATTTGCAGGAGACGTTGCAGTGAAAATCTTAAAGGTTGTTGACCCCACACCAGAGCAGTTCCAGGCGTTCAGGAACGAGGTGGCTGTCCTGCGGTGAGTGGAAAGCTGGCCCGTCTAGACCCCCTGGAGTGGCAGGGGTGGGGCATGGGTGGTGGTACATGAGCTACAGAGTAAGAAGGCTGCACGGTACAGACCTTTCCCTGAGGGCCTGGGATGGGTGGTTAGTGAGTGTTCACTGTGGAGTCCTGTGGTTGAAAATCCTTCCTTACGAGTGCCAGGGAGTGGAAGGTTTCCTTCCAGCTTATGGGGGTGTTAAACCTTTAGAGGGGCCCCCTGTGATGAGCGTACCCCTCCCACTGCTTTAGGTCTCCAGGTACACTACACTTAGTAGCCCAGGTTCTGTCTCTAGGTTTTGGTGTGAGGTAGGGAGAAATAAGTTCTATTTTCACATTTATTTCCAAGAACTTTTTTTTTATAGTCAACTTGCCTTATTCTAGTCTTCAAAACCATCAGCTTTCAAATCTTTGAGTCACTATTTAGACTTCTAGGAATAAGTTGAGTAATGATGGATTCCCCAGAGGGGAGGGGTCCTTGTGACCCCTATGGGGAGAATTGTGAGTGTACACTGATTAGAGAATGTCCTCTCTATAATCAAGGCCAGCTCTGAGGTGAATAACGGTGGGCTCCTTTGTCAGCTTAGAACACCAGCTGGATTATCAACAGTCTCATGTGTTTGCTTTGCCAGCCACCCAGATTGTAAGCACAGGTGGCATCAAGAACACACAGGATCCACTGTCAGTGGGAAAGAAGAGTAGATCTCCCTATTTTGCAGCAACGGAAGGTTTGTTCAGAGCTTTTTCTCTCCTCCCCCCCTCCAGTAAAACACGGCACGTGAACATCCTGCTCTTCATGGGGTACATGACGAAGGACAACCTGGCAATTGTGACTCAGTGGTGTGAGGGCAGCAGCCTCTACAAACACCTGCATGTCCAGGAGACCAAGTTCCAGATGTTCCAGTTGATTGACATCGCCCGGCAGACGGCTCAGGGAATGGAGTGAGTAGATGACCTGATGACTTAGAAAGTCTGGGGTCCAAGAATCAACTTGTCCCTAAATCAGAACCAGGATTAGGAAAGGCCAAGTCTATTAAGTGACTTTTGTGCTATTTTTGCACAGTTGAAAATGAGCCTCTGGGGTGGGCTGAAGGGAATGAGAAATTCACGGTGCTCGCCCAAGGTGAGGCTGCCCCTTTGGGGCTCAGATTCAGGTTCCAGCCGCTGCCCTCAGAATTCAGCCAGACACCCAAGAACAACATAGCGCAGGTCGGTACCTTCTGCTTGGACAGTTGTGGCAGTGCCCTCTGCAGGCATCAGATCCCTAGGCATGGCCCATCAACAAGTGTGCTGCTTCCACATGAGGGTTGAAGCAGAGGTCACTTCTGAGATAATTTATCTTCCTTTTGTAGAATGCTTAGAGGGTCATCTTTAGCACTTCCACTAAATACTACCCTGTTGGGTCTTTGTGCTTGACATATTTCTGTGTGAAAGGGGTACGTGTGCACACATGTTCCATTCTTGGCTAGCCCAGGGCAGTACTTCAGACTCTTCCCCTGAAATACCCGTTATGTGGAGGAGCAGGAATTCCTCATATCCCCAGATGGCTGAGAGGCTTAAGCTAAAGCCGTGCCTGAGTGCTATATAAGATCTCATGTTCTGCTTTTAAAATTCACGTGCAATTTGCATTCTGTACATTTTAAGAAATAACTAGTCAAAATTACTTTTTAAAAAATTTGAGAGATAACTCACACGTCATAAAATTCACCCCTTTAAAGCGTACAATTCAGTGGGTTTTTTTTAGTATAGTCACAGAGTTGTACAACCATTAACCACTATCTAATGTTAGAACGGTTCCAGGATATAAGATGAGGTCTTTTGTGACTGGCTTCTTTCACTTAACACAATGTTTTTGAGAGGTTGGTGGCATGTGTCAGTACTTCGTTCCTTTTCGTGGCTGAATATTATTCCATTGTACGGATATGCCACATTTTATTTATTCGTTCATCATTTGACAGACACTGGGTTGTCATAATTACTTTTTTTTCCCAGTTCTCAATCCTAGCTTCCATAAGCATATTTTTTTTTATTAAGATCCTGATAGTTAACAACCTTGTGAAATTACAGTTGTACATTATTATTAGTCATGTTGTAGGTACACCACTTCACCCTTAGTGCCCTCCCCCACCCCCCCTTCCCCCTGGCAACCACCGATCAGTTCTCTTTGTCCATATGTTAACTACCACCTATGAGTGGAGTCATACAGAGTTGTCTTTGTCTGGCTTATTTCATTCAACATAATACCCTCAAGGTCCATCCATGTTGTTGTGAATGGGACGACTTTGTCCTTTTTTATGGCTGAGTGTCATAATTACTTTGAGTAAAATTGATACTTAAAGAATAGTCGCCCCATTTGTGCTGTGACCTCACCTTCAGGTAAGGCATGACGTGGACCAGGCCGAACCAGTGCAGGGCCGGTCGCCAAATGTAACTCCTCACTGGGAGACAGGCCTTCACGGTGTTTTCTTCTTAGCTGTAGTTTGAAGCTGCTTTCTACCTGTGTCCCTCAAACTGTTTTTAATAGATTTATTTTCCCTTCACAGCTATTTGCATGCAAAAAACATCATCCACAGAGATATGAAATCCAACAGTATCCTTTGGTGGTGGTTTCATTTGCTCAGTTCTGAATTTAGGAAAACAGAAGGGAGACTTTATCTCAGCAAAAGTGACTTTGGAAAGAGTTCCCTAAGCGTTGAGATACGTGTTGGTTTATGCTTGAAACAGGTCTGGTTTTATTATGCTGTTTATTAGTAAATTTAACTTGGGGGGGTGAGGCTTTTGTAATTTATGTTTATTTCTAGTTTGCGGACAGTGCATACGTATCTGGTCAGAAAGTAACTGCAAGCCAAATGGTGCAAGATTTTCAAAATTACTACTGACAATTGTTTTTCTTGAATGTACACAAGTGGTTTCCTTCGAGGTCACTGTTGGAATCAACCCTTCCCAAGACTGAATGTGTTTTTAGAGAAGGGGAATGAATCAAGGTATTTTTCATGCTCTAGGGTATGAAATGTAACAATTTTACATCTGCCTCCCTCCCCCCGTCTTTTTGAAAGAGCGTCGCATTACAGCTGGACTTTGCTTCCTGGCTCGTGAAAGGCACGACAGTTGTGTTGAGTTGGATTATGGGACATAGCCTATTTTGGGCACATACCTGAGGCATGGAATACCTTTTAGTGGTGGGTTTTTAGGGACCAACACATTATGCCATGAAAGCAGACACCAGCGATTTTAAGGAGCTGTGAATTAGTGGGCATAAGCAGATGACAAGTTGGCCTTAAACTGCTCGACTTCTTTACCCAGAAATGAGGGGAGTTTGGGTCTGATTTTGAAGTCACCAAGTAGTACCTATTCTAGTGGAAAATGTCAGGACAGCATTCAGTGCTCAGTGAGGGATTTGTCATTTTGTTCTTCACGTGTGTTTCAGTCAGCCATTTGAGGGTAGACAGCAGGCAGAAATGAATATAAGCAATCAGCAGGCCACACTCCGCTCTGAGGAGCACCGGCAGGCAGCCCGTGCTCTTAGAGTCTTGGGGTTTAAGGCACCTACATTATGTAGGAAGGAAGGTCACGAGGCCAGGGACCTGGTACTTAGATGTGTAAAGGGGGGAAAAGCAGGGGGGGAACTGGCTTGTTTTTGGTTGAGCCAAATGATCTGGCACCCTGAGCAATGCCTGCATGCCTCCTGAAGAAGGGGCATTTCAAAAGCCCTTAGTAAAGCTTCAGAAACACTAGCAGATCCAGTGCAGAGAAAGCTGGGGCAGATGGGAGGCGGAGAGTGCTGTGCTAGTAAGAACTTTGGGAAGTTTTTCCAAATTCACTTGACCATTCTTTTGAAAACCAGAGTCCTTAACAAGCATTGAGATATATTTCTCCATGAAGGCCTGACGGTGAAAATTGGAGACTTTGGTTTGGCAACAGTCAAGTCGCGCTGGAGTGGTTCTCAGCAGGTTGAACAACCCACTGGCTCTGTCCTGTGGATGGTGAGGCTTGGCTCCTACTAGCAGGGTACAGGGCAGAAGGGGTGCTGGAGGTCTCCGTGTAAACTTAAAGCATTTCTCTCCATTTCCCAGAAGTCCAGGCTACCCCAGTGATGCCTTGAGTGATGTCAGACCACCTGGGGCAAATCTGGGTTTCCTTGGGGAAGCTGGTGATCAGAACCGTGCTGACGCACAGCTACGAGGAGTTAAACGATAGGAAGTGCTGGGTCCCAGAGATGAGGATTTCTGAGCTCTAGCCTGAGCCTGAGAGTCAGAGCCCTTTGGGGAAGAGCTATAGAGGACTGAGGAAAGGACTCTTTCAGACCCAGTGGAAGGGACAGCCTGGCCCCTGGATGTCTGTGGGGCCCAGATTGTGACAAATGTACTTTGTCCCTGTAGGCCCCAGAGGTGATCCGAATGCAGGATAATAACCCGTTCAGCTTCCAGTCTGATGTCTACTCCTATGGCATTGTACTCTATGAGCTCATGACAGGGGAACTGCCTTACTCCCACATCAACAACCGAGATCAGGTATGTGCGCTGGTGTGTAGGGACCGCACGCACTGCGGAAGCCCTGGGCCTCCTGCCAGTCCATGCAGCAGGAGAGTTACGAGTTGCTCCTTTCACTGTTGTTCACCCGTCCATTCCCTCAACTGTTTTCTTTGCCTTAGATCATCTTCATGGTGGGCCGAGGGTATGCCTCCCCAGACCTTAGTAAGCTATACAAGAACTGCCCCAAAGCAATGAAGAGGCTTGTGGCTGACTGCGTGAAGAAAGTTAAGGAGGAGAGGCCTCTTTTTCCCCAGGTAAGACTTAGCTCAAGGGTGCTAGAACTGATGAAAGTTCTCAATGATAGAAATAAGGAAGGAAGTGGCTTTTTTCCCCTAAAAGGGAGGGACTCGTGTTCTCCCTAAGATGTTGCAGGTAGGATGGGGAGAACAGCCTGTCTTTAGGTCCCTGATTGAAAGCTGCTGCGATGGAAACACCAGACCTCAGCTTACAAGACCATTTTCTGGCCATGTTTCAGATCTTGTCTTCCATCGAGTTGCTCCAACACTCTCTACCGAAAATCAACCGGAGTGCTTCTGAGCCATCCCTGCATCGGGCGGCCCACACCGAGGACATCAATGCCTGCACGTTGACCACGTCCCCTAGACTGCCTGTCTTCTAGTTGACTTCGCACCTGCACTCAGGCCACCAGGGGAGGAAGGGAAGTCAGCAGGCACCACATTTCTGCTCCCTTTCTATGGGGACAGAGCTTGTTTCAGAGAAGCTGCTGCTAAGGACCTTCTAGACTACTCACAGGGCCTTAACTTCATGTTGCCTTCTTTTCTACCCTTTCTGGCCCTGGGAGAAGGAAGCCATTCGCAATGCTGGTCTGTCCTGCTCCCTCCCTGCATCCCCCACGCTCAAGAGCTGAGCCTTCTCCAGATGCACCAGTGGCTGCTGAAGGCAATACATGATCTGGGGCCCCAGCTATTGGTTAAATGAGTATTTTTAGGGCAAGAAAAAGCACTCGGAGGGGAAATGAAGGTAGGCAAACCAGCCCTGATGTGGGGACATGTGGATTTAGGAAATCAGCTCCTACGAGGAATGCTTATCACAGGAAGGACTTTTCTTCAGAGATAGTGGCGTGGCGCCAAACAGGTAGTTTTGCACATAATGCACCAAACAGCCCAGGACTGTCGAGACCGTGGCCGCCTGAAGGAGCCTGCTTTGGTACTATGGAACTTGACTTTGGGGACACTTCCTTTTCTTGGAGGTCTCCAGTGCATTGAGATGGTTTTCCAGAAGAGGCACTCGGCCTGCCCCTCCCAGTCTCCGCCCTCTCAGGGAGCAGTCTTCCATCATGCTGAATTTATTAGTCTTCCAGGAGCTGCCCCTATGGGGTGGGGCCGCCAGGCCAGCCTTGTCTTTCTACAGTCGCATCATGTGTATACAAGAAAGCCAGGAATACAGGTTTTCTTGATGATTTGGGGTTTAATTTTGTTTTTATTGCGCCTGACAACAATACAGTTATCCAATGGTTCCTCAATTATGTTATTTTAATAAAATAAATTAAATGTAGGTTTAATGGCTGTTTCCTCCTTTTAAAGTAATACTGAGCTCACACTTGCACTCTGCATTTGTTCATCCCTTTTGGAGCAGAACTCAAGCAGCAGGAAATGGGCCCAGAGCCTCCCCTGGGAATGAATTTAATTCAGCTTTTGTCTATGCTCGTTGTCACCCTTCACCAAAGAGTTAACTATAAAAATTACACAAAAAGCACTCTAAACTCAGTAAGAGTAGACCTTTTTTTACCCACATTTTTAATGCATTTTATAAAATATTTGGTATCTATAGCTGTTTATAAAAATAGGTAATTCAGGCTTGGAGTGAGTTTGTTCTGATTCACAAAGTTATGCTCCTTCATTTACAATCACAACTGGTGACAGAATACTTGTGCTGACTTCTCTTCAAGACCGCTGCTGGGTCAGAACCAGAAACCTTGGGTGCTGTTAATTTTTTACAAAATTTCCACTGAAAGCTAGGCTTTACTGATGAGACTAGATGGCTTGGTGGGAGGCCACGTGTAACAGCACGTGTGCACTGAGCTGGCAGTATGACTACCCCTGGGGCGCGAGCCCAGACCTGAGCGCTGGGGACATAATTCCCTGGAGGCATGTGGTCTAGGCTTCCTCCAGTCAAGGCCCCAACACAGCAGAAATGCAGGCAGTACCTCTGTTCTGCCACCCCTACCTTCTGCTACTTCAAGAGCCCCCCCCCCCCGCCCCCCCCTTCCTTACAGGGAAAAAGGTTTATACTTTAACTTTGTTTCCTGAACACATGGCAACAAGACTCCTGCTCTGATTTGGGACACTGAAGAGCCCTAAATAAAGTTTTATGCTAAGGTGTGCAGTTTTCTTGAAAAGCTTTGTATAAATCAAGTTTTTGCCCACACCCTATTTAAGTACACTAGGGAAATGCACTACAGAGGAGTCGTTTATGGGGCTGAAGAATCCTTTGGTAAGAAAAATGCATCTGCTGCTTTAAGGGCAGCTGCAAGTTGATTGTTTCTAGGGAGCTAAAGCTCAGGAGGACAGGAGCCAGGTGTGTCTTACAAGCAATCAATCAAAACTCAGGCTGGCTGGTTAGCTGGTCCCCCCGAGGAGCTTGAGGTGCAACTAAGTTATTAACTATAAAGGTAGTGATTCCATATACTCGTTAGGTTATTTTATATCCTTCACTCTTCCCACAGCTGTAAGAATGGAGAGTGGATGAGACGCAGGTTAAGTACAACCCCACTCAAATCCCAGTGACACAGCACCTTGGGCTACAGTAAAGGAAGCTCTTCACACCCTAAACTTAGGGAGGGCTTGGCCGGCAGAGCCGAAGACACAAGGGCCACCATCTGCTCCTCAGGGTTCTGATGACTCCACTCCAGACAGGTGCATGAAGAGGTCCCCAAGCTCTGTCACGTCGACATCTTCAGTGTTGGGGACATGCTGGCTTTCTCGGTTCTCAATGAAATCCCAGAGCCGCACTGAATTAAAGAACTGCAAAAAGAGCAGACATGCCTGGTTAGTGCTAAAGGCAACATGACGGCTGGGTAGCTTATTTTTATTTTGCTTACCCATTCGCTGCTGCCAAAGCTATGAGCAGTGCCCGCAGGTAAGCGTCTGATTAGAGATGGCCAAGTCCTTACCCTCACAGTGCCTTCGGAGCTGAGCTGTTTGCGAGGTTTCTCTGGCTCTGCTAGCCGCCCATCAGGGTAGGCGTGGCGGTAGAGGCATCTGCTTCCAAATGGGCAGGTCCCCTTGCCCTGCTCAAAGTATTTACAAGCCTTTTTTCTGAAAAGCAGAAAAAAATCAAGGATGGTGGGAGAATCTGGGGTCCAGATGAATCACTGCCTTCCTCCATCGCTGCCAGAGCTGGGACAGCGTCACGTTACAGGTGGGGCACTGAGGCTCAGAGAGGTTAGGATGCTGATTTCCAAGCTGGATGATACTCCCACTCTGACAAACGGCCTCACACAGCATTGAACGTGTGGGGATTCTGCTGTGTTTCGAGCCTGCAGTGCTCCCAAGGCCTTCGGGGGAATGTGGGCCTGACTGCTCCTCTGGGCCAGCTGTCTGGGTTCCTTGCCTCAGCTCAAAGTCCCAACAGGAGCTCCACCCAGGAAAATTTCCCTTCCTCCACGCCAGCAATGATGTCAAGGTGACCACGGGAAGCCTTGACTTAGGAGTCACAGGGAAAGCAGTGAATTTTAGCAGCTGCCTAAAGTTACAAGTCTCATTCCAATTTTCCTTGGTCCCCACCCTCCAGAGCAGAGCTTCTTAACTCTACATGCTATGGACTCCTTCTCAGAACAGTATTGTCAAATGCATAAAATAAAACACATAGATCTAAAACTAGTTAGCAAAAAGTTAAATTTTTTCCCCTTCGAATTCTACCCACAGATCCTTAAGAAGGCCTGCTCCTAAGGAAACTCATAATCAAATAGAAAATTCCCATTCCTTTCTTGCTCACATAGAATTTGGCTTATGCATTCATAAATGATCCCAAGTTGAAGAGGAAGAGACGCCCAAGAACCCAGAGGGCCGTCTGCGAGTACTGAGGAAGGGGAAGTTGCAGAAGACAAGGGGGATGGCAGAGACCCTATGGTGAAGGTCTCTGAGAGAGCTTGTCGTTAGTGCCATCCAGTCGATTCCGACTCCGAGTGACCCTGTGGATAGCAGTGGAACCCTGCCTGGTCTTTTTTGTGCCATCCTCTCACCTTCCCGCGCTCTATCAGACAATGCTCCGCTGCTATTCACAGGGTTTTCATGGCCAGCTTTTTCTGAAGTGGGTGGCCAGGTCCTTCCTCCTAGTCTGTCTTAGTCTGGAAGCTCCAGTGAAACCTGTCCACCATGGGTGACCCTGCTATTTGAAATACCAGTGGCACAGCTTTCAGCATCACAGCAACACGCAGCCACCTCAGTATGACAACCGACAGATGGGTGGTATGGTTCCCTGACCAGGAAACGAACCCAGGCCTCAGCAGTAAGAGCATCAAATCTTAACCACTAGACCACCGGGGCTGGCTGAGACAGACCCTGGAGCGGCGCAAAGAAAAGCTCCCTGACAGCTGTCCACAGAGGGAAGGAGCCTCCCTGCTTGCCTGGGTGCCTACTCTCCCCAGGTCTGACTCAAGCACAGGCAACTGAAAGTGGACCCGAGCAGAGGTGTGTGGACCAGATACCTTCCAAGGCCCCCGTGCCCCTGAGGTGGTGAACAGATTGTCAAATGATCACTCAAGCGGTGAGTTCTTACCAGTCTGCTGGACACTGGCTTTAATAAACTCATCAGGTTCAAAAACTTATCCTCTAGTCCCTACTCTCAAAATAATGTTCTTTTTCTCCCCCCAGGCTTATCTGGTCACCAAGAACAAAGTCTCCCTCAACCCCTTATTTGTTCTCAGCTCTCACATCCAATTGTCACTTCTGCTTACACAGCACCTCCCAAATCGACCTCTTAGTTCCCACATTGTCGAAGCCGTTAGGGGCACCATCCTCTGCTGCCTGCCTGCCACAGTTGTTTCTTAAGTGGCCTCCCTTCCACCAGGTTCTAACCTCTTCCCACGACCACAGAGGAGCTTCCCTAAACAGTGTGTCACTTGTTACCCTGTTCTTAAAGACCACCGTCAGGCTGGGGACTCAAGACTCCCTTAGACTTGACTCCAGTCTGTCTTTGTCCCTGTAGGTCCCACCATATCCTTCTATATACCTCTTTCAACCCGAAGGACCACTCCCACTGCTCCCCAAACACAAAATTGGAACCATTCTGCACCCATCATTCCATGGGCTATCCATGCTTCATGACTCAGGGTCCCCATACTGCACCCATGTCATTCCATGGGCTATTCGTGCTTCATGACTCAGGGTCCCCATACTGCTTTTCCTGACACTTCCCAGCGGAGCTGAGTGCTCTCTTTGTTGTGCGATCTGGCTTGGTTTTCTCATGAAGAATTTATCACCGGAAAACCTGTACCATAATTGTCTTTTTGCAATTTCCCATGAAATTATCTTACTAATCTCTCTTCTATATTGCCTATTGGTGCTTAGCTTGAAGGTGCCTGGCCCGTAGTGGGTGCTGAGTAAATGTCTGTGGAATGTATAAAAACACCACCAGTGGAAACCAAGGCCAGAAAGACCCAAAAGCAATGACCTGAGAATTTTCGGACAACTCCAGCAGACCTGCCGTCTACAGGCTGCACCCCTCTCCCTTGTCACTCCTGCCCTCTGGTGGACACACAATAACACCACATGAGGAAAAAAATGGTAAAGCAGGAAAACATCAAGCCTTCAGTAATTGATATGCAACTTAAAGGAACCATTTAAAAAGGTAACATATAGTTCTACTTTTAGTATGGTCAAGTAATTTTACAGGACCCAACCTCCCTGCAGATAACTAGAAATACGAATATTTTTAAAAGACTGGAAGGCACTGAAGAATGAACAAAAGCAGGATTCTTTGAGATTAGACACTTGGGAAGAGTGGAATGGCAAGAGGTGAGTTATCTTTTTTAGAAAAAATAGGTTTTAGCCTTGAGCAGACCCAAGGCAGGTGTCTATGTAGGGTGGCTAAAACTCCAGCGGAAAATCCAGTCTTTCTGGCCTAAAGAATGAAGAGACAGACTTGGAGGAAATCAGCCATTAGAAAGTGAGGAAGCGATCCCACAAAGCTGAGAGGGAGCACTCTAAATACCAGGTATTAACTCCACCCACACCTCTGACCAACCTCTGACCCACAAAGGGCTCAAGGCAACTCAGCTAGGTATAAAAGAATCGAACTAAGATTTGAACTGCTGCCCAAGAGTGTGAATCTAAACAATTTACCTGCCTATTCCAACAAAAACATCAATGCTTTATAGATGAATCTAACAGAATCCAGAATCCTCTATAAGGTAACATTTACGATGTCTAGGTTACAATCCAAAATGACTCAACATACGAAGAAATCAGGAAAACGTGACCATTCTTGAGAGAAAAGACAATCAACAAAGACCAACTTCAAGATGACAAAGATTTCAAAGCAGCTGCTATAAATGTGTTCACGATGAACAAAGAGGGAAAAAGATTGAAGAAAATGAACAGCCCAAGACCTGTGGGACAATATAAAAAAATCTATCCCCTGTAATTAGAGTCCCAGGAGAAGAAGAAACTGGGTATAAAAAATATTTGATGAAACAATGGCCAAAATTTTCCTAAATTTGGTGAATGACATAAACTTACAGATTCAGAGAAAACCAAGCAGTAAAATATGAAGAAAACCACTCCTAAGCAAAATATCAAACTGCTGAAAACAGGTATATAGAGAAAATCTTGAAAGCAACATTAGAAAAATGATGTATTTCAATTTAAATTATTACTGACTTCTTATTAGAAACTACAGAGGCCAGATTATACTGGAACAACATTTGCAAAATTCCAAAAGAAAAGCTGCAGGATACAAAATCAATATAGAAAAATCAGTCACCTTTCTATGTACTAGCAACAAATTAACAGAAAGAGAAATTAAGAAAACAATCTCATTTACAAATACATGAAAAAGAACAAAATCCCTAGGAATAAATTTAACCGAGGAGGTGAAAGACCTATACACTGGAAACTATAAGACATTGTTGAGAGAGGCTGCAGAAGACACAAATAAGTGAAAAGATATTTTTATGCTCATGATTGGAAGAATTAATATTGTTAAAATGTCAATACCACCCAAAGCAATCTACAGACTCAATGCAATCTCTATCAAAATTCCAATGGCATTTTTCACAGAAATAGAGAAAACAACCCTAAAATTTGTATGAAACCACAAAAGACCCTGAATAGCCAAAGCAATCATGAAAAAGAAGAACAATGCTGGAGGCATCACACTCTCTGATTTCAAACTATATTACAAGGCTATAGTAATCAAAACAGCATGGTGCTGGCATAATAACAAATGCGTGGATCAATGGAACAGAGAGCCCAGAAACAAACAAACCCATGCATATATGGTCAATTAATTTACGACAAAAAAGCCAAGAATATACAATGGGGAAAGGATAGTCTCTTTAACAAATGGTGTTGGGAAAACTGGACCCCTATCTTACACCATACACAAAAATCAACTCAAAATGGATTAAAGACTTGAATGTAAGACCTAAACCATAAAACTCCTAGAAGAAAACACAGGCGATAAGCTCCTTCATATGGGTCTTGGCAATGATTTTTTTGGATTTGACACCAAAAGTAAAAAAAAAAAAGTGGGACTACATCAAACTAAAAAGTTTCTGCACAGCAAAAGAAACCATCAACAAAATGAAAAGGCAACCTTTCGAATGGGAGAAAATATCTTCAAATCCCTCATAAGGGGTGGGTCAATATCCAAAATATATAAAGAACTCAAAAAACTCAATAGTAAAAAACATATAATACGATTTAAAAATGGGCACAGGATCTCAACAGACATTTTTCCAAAGAAGACATACAAATGGCCAACAGGTACATGAAAAGGTGCTCAACATGACTAATCATCATGGAAATGCAAGTCAAAATCACAGTGAGATATCACCTCACACCTGTTGGAAGAGACATCTGCACCCCCATGTTCAAAGCAGCATTATTCACAATAGCCAAGATATGGAAACAACCTACGTAACTGTCAGCAGCTGAATGGATAAAGAAGATGTGGCCTATATACACAATGGACTATTATTCAGCCATGAGAAAGAATAAAATCCAGCTATTTGTGACAACATGGATAAACCTTGAGGACATTATGCTAAGCGAGATAAGCCAGACAGAGAAGACAAACACTGCACGGTACCACTTCTATGTGGAATCCAAAAAAAAAGTCAAACTCATAAAAATAGACAGTAGAAAGGTGGCTGCCAGGGGCTAGAGTGGGGGAAATAGGGAGAGGTGGTAAAAGATGAATAAGGATCTACCATAAGACACGGTGACTACATGTGATACACTTGTATTGTATTACCGAAATCTGCTAAGAGAGCAGAACTGAAATGTTATCATAAAAAAAGATAAATATGTGAGGTGATGCATGTGTTAATGAACTAGCTGGGGGAATCCTTTCACAATGTACATGTGTATCAAATCACCATGATGTATACTTTACATATCTTAAAATTTAATTTGTCGACTATACCTCAGTAAAGCTGAAATTTAAGAAAATTTCTATTATTACCTTGTGGGGTTCTAATGTATATAAATATAATGCATATGCTTTATATCTGTAATGCAAAAGACGGTAATGACGAAGTAATGCATATTACATAAGGCTGCAGGCATATCAATTCTGACAGTAAAAAATAAGAGTACATTGTAATCCCAAGAAAAACTATTTTAAAAAAAACAGAGAAGAGGCCGACCCGGTGGCATAGTGGTTGAGTTCATGCTCTCTGCTTTGGCAGCCTGGGGTTCACAGGTTCAGATCCCCGGCATGGACCTAGCACCGTTTGTCAAGCTGCTCTGTGGTGGCACCCCACATAAAACAGGAAGATTGGCACAGACGTTAGCTCAGCAACGATCTTCCTCACAAAAAAACAAAAAACAGGTAAGCTAAAAAGCTTTAAGTTAAAATGGAATTCTAAAAAGTATTCAAAATAGCCAATAGCTGGAAACAGCACAGGTATCCATCAACAGAAGAACAGATCAACTGTGGTAAACAGGCAGCCCTTGCTTTGCACGATTCTAATCTGCATAAATTTCAGTTACCGGTCTGAATGTTTGTATCCCCCTAAAATTCATATGGTGAAATCCTAGTGCCCAATGTGATGGAAGTAGGAGGTGGGGCCTTTGGGGTGATTAAGTCATGAGAGTGGAACCCTCATGAATGGGACTAGTGTTCTTATGAACAAAGACCCGAGAGCTCCCTTGCACCTTCCACCTTCCGTGTGAGGACGCAGTGAGAAGGCTATGAACCAGGCTACGAACCAGGAAGTGGGCCCTCGCCAGAACCTGACCATGCTGACACCTTGATCTTGGACTTCCCAAGCTTCAGAAATGTGAAAAATCCATTTCTGTTGTTTATAAGCCACCCAGTCTGTGGCACTGTTACAGCAGCCAGAATGGACTGAGACACCAGGTACAGGGAGTTGAACAGTGGCCCCCAAAAGACAGGTCCAAATCCTAAGCCCTGGGACCTGCGAATGTACCTTTATTTGGAAAAAAGGTCTTTGCTGATGTAGTTAAGGATCTCGAGATGAGACTAATCCAGATGGGATCATCCTGGATTAATGGGGGAGTCCTAAAACTAATGTCACCTGTCTTACAAAATGCAAAAGGGGGAGAAAGACCCAGGGGAGAAGACAAAGGCAGAAATTAGAATTCTGCTGCCACCAGCCAAGGCACCCCAAGAATCCCCGGTAGCCTCCAGAAGCCAGGAGAGACACGGGACAGATTCTTCCTCAGAGCCTCCAGGAGGAACCAACCCTGCCCATACCTTGATTTTAGATTTCCAGCCTCCAGAACTGAGAGAGAATAAAATTCTGCTGTTTCAAATCACCCAGTTCGTGGTAATCTGTTACAGGAGCATTAGGAAACTAACCACCCATGGTTTAGTTAAATAACGCTTGTCCTCCAACAGCACGGTTCAAATTTCAGTGACCACAGAACGTTAACTGTGAGTAACCGCATAAAGTACAAACTTGGCTGTCAGCTCTTCAGTCCAATCGCTACATAAATAACAAGCACGCACCATGGTCAGCACCCAGTCACGTAACTTGCTGCCAAATTCCGTCGGAGACCGGTCACCGTACCTCTGTTACTCAGTTTACAGACAGAAGCAAAATGTGTAGCTGTGTTGCCTCCTTGTTTCCCAGTGATAAACCCTCAAGACATTTTACAAAAACAGATAGTTGAAAGAGGAAAGTGGCCAACAAAGATGGAAGTGCAGCAAAGAAATCAAAAGTGGTAAGACTTTTAGAAGTGAAATTTGAATCCTTAGCGCCTCCTCCCTCACACCTGTCCTATATTCAACGCATCAGCAGATCAGTCAGCAATTCTTCTAAGCAGATCTAGAATCTGACCACTTCTTACCGCCTCCTCTACTTTGGTCCATGCCACTGTCGTATCTTGCCTGCATTATTGCAATAGCCTAACTGGCCTCCTCTTTCAATATATTCTCAATGGCTCAGCCACAGTGATCCTTTCAGAATATCAATCAGATCATGTCACTCCTCCGATCAAAACCCTATGACGGCTGCCCATCTCATCCAGAATAAAAAGCCTAATCCAACCAACGACCTGCAAAGCCCTATCCAATTTGCGGCCCCGCCACCGCCCTCGTCTCCAGTATCCTCCCCAACTTGTTCCTCTCATCCAGCTACTCCTTGCTGTTCTTCAAACAAGGCAGACATGCTCCAGCCTCAGAGTCTGCAGTGACTATTTCTTCCATCTCGAATGTTCTTCTCATTCACATCAAGATGGCTCGCTGCCTCACCTCCTCTAGGTCTTGGCTCAGATGTCACCTTACAGAGCCATTCTTTGGTCTCCCACACTAAAATTGCAACCCCCTCACTTCCTATCTCCCATTCCCAGGCTTGCTTCACTCCTTAGCCCTGATCACCATCTAATACATATTTTCCTATTTATCTTGTTTCTTATTATTCTACTTTATTTTCCTTCACTAGAAGGTGAGCTGTGTGAGGGCTGAGATTTTTGTTTGATTTGTTTAGCGCTGTATCCCCAGCAACTAGAAAAGACCTATCATATAGATCTTCAATCAATACTTGTTGAATGAATGAATAATCCCAGATGACAAGTTGACCGTAGCACCTGAAACAGATTTCTAGGGGATACTGCTCAGTTTAAAAACTAAAGAAGTCCACCCACCACGGCCTTGTTCACCTCTGTATATCCAAAGAGTGCATGGTGCCTGAGAGAAGGAGGAGACCCTGAATGGCCTCAGGCCCCTACGACCACATTCTTGAGAGGCAAGGGGGAAGCGGCAATGGTAAAGGCTGAAACGAGATCCTGGCAGGCACCAGGATCACACCTGAACTCAAAGCACTTACCCCATTCCCTGTTTGAAAGCTTCAATCAACTCGTTCTTTTTATTCTGATCTTCCACCCAATACACACTTGGAATTACAAACTCTGATATCACACGGCACTCTGGACAAGATCTGAAATAAGAATCAGGTTAATAAGGGAGAGAGTAAGTTACAAATCCTGTCTACATTCCATAACTAACCCTTTGCTCCAATGTATGACCACTCCAGGTATTTCCTATCCAAAAATTGCAAAAGGTGCAATCACAATCATCTAAGAACCTTGTTTACTATTAAAAATGCGTTCTTCTCGGGGCTGGCCCCATGGCCGAGTGGTTAAGTTCACGCGCTCCGCTGAAGGCGGCCCAGTGTTTCATTGGTTCGAATCCTGGGCGTGGACAGGGCACTGCTCATCAAAAGCCACGCTGAGGCGGCGTCCCACATGCCACAACTAGAAGGACCCACAACGAAGAATATACAACTATGTACTGGGGGGCTTTGGGGAGAAAAAGGAAAAAAATAAAATCTTAAAAAAAAAAAAAAGTGTTCTTCTCAACAATAAAAAGAAAACCCAATTTTAAAATGAGCAAAGAATTGAGTAGGCATTTCTCCAAAATGGCCAATAAGCACAGGAAAAGGTGCTCAATATCATTAGTTATCGGGGAAATGGAAATCAAAACAACAATAAAGGTATCATTTCACAACTACTAGGATGGCTAACATGAGAAATAAAGACAATAGGGGCCAGCCCAGTGGCACAGTGGTTAAGTTCGCACATTCCACTCCAGTGGCCCGGGGTTTGCTGGTTTGAATCTGGGGTGCGGACATGGCACTGTTTGTCAAGCCATGCTGTGGCAGGCGTCCCACATATAAAGTAGAGGAAGATGGGCACAGATGTTAGCTCAGGGCCAGTCTTCCTCAGCAAAAAGAGGGAGATTGGCCGTAGATGTTAGCTCAGGGCTAATCTTCCTCAAAAAAAAAAAAAAAGAAAGAAAGAAAAGAGAAATAAAGACAGTAACAAGTATTGACAAGGATGTGGAGAAATTGGAATTCTCATATGTTACTGGTGGGAATGTAAAGTGGTTCAGCCACTTCAGAAAACAGTCTGGCAGTTTCTTAAAATGTTAAACATAGAGGTTCCAAATGACCAAGCAATTCCACCCCTAGATATCCACCCAAGGGAAATGAAAACATATGTCCATACAAAAACTTGTGCACAAATGTTCATAGCAGCATTATTCATAATAACCCCAAAGAGGGAACAACCCAAATGCCCATCAACTGATGAATGGGTAAATAAGATGTGTTATATCTATACAGAGCAATATTATTCAGTCATAAGAAGGAATGAAGTACTGGGACATATCACAACCTGAGCGAACTCTGAAAACATTACGCTGAGTGAAAGAAGCCAGACACAAAAGGTCATATATTGTATGATTCCATTTAGAGGAAATGTCCAGAAGAGGCAAGTCTGTGGAGACACAGAGTACACTAGTGGTTGCCAGGAGCTGGAAGGAGGGAAGAACAGGCAGTGACTGCAAATGGAACTTTCTTTTTGGGATGATAAAAATGTTCTAAAATTAGCTTGTAGTTATGGTTGCACAACTGAAAAACACCGAATTATACATTTTTATCTCAATAAAGTTATTTTACCACACAAATGTGTGACTTTAGGCAAGTTACTGACCTCACCGTACCTCAGTTTCTTTATCTGTAAAACGAGAATGATGACCATAGGGTCTCTGAGAGAATTTTGAGTTAAAGTGTGTGTAGAGTTTCTTAAAGTACATAGCATGCAGTAACTTCTCAATATGAGTTAGCTCTTCCCCTGTCCAACTGTAGAATTTAAGAATCCTGTATTGTTACATGTCAATTATATCTCAATAAAGCTGGGGAAAAAAAGAATCCTGTGTTGGCTCATGGAACACACTCCACGTATCAGACATTATATGAAATGAGTTACATGCATTATTCCATTTAATCTTCAAATAATTCTACTTTACAGATGGAAAAAAAAATGAAGCTTAAAAAGGTCAACAGGCACTAGGCCTAAGGGCAGACCACTAGTAACTAACTACTCGTGCTGGAGTCAAATAGGCCAGTTTCATTAACACCATCTCACACAGATGCTCCCTGCTGAGTGTCTCCCAACACCCTGAAAGCTTGGCCAGAACTGTTACCCAAACCTTTAAATGAAAAGGCACTTGAGCCCAGGACAGCTGCGTGATGTGCCCAAGTTCCTGCAGCCAGGAGCCAGAACGCACCACTTATCTTTGCACCGAAACGCCTCTGGAGGACAGGGGAAGACTTCAGAGTGGATGGGAGAAGGCCCCAAATCAAACTTTCTCCCCAGCTCCCACAGCCAAGACTCCTCGCCGTACTTACTTAATGATTGGGTTCTCAAACTGCTTGGCACACCTCCACTGTCGGATGCAGGACAAGCAGTACGTGTGATTGCAGTTGGAGAGAATCCCAAATCTCCTCTCAGAAGCAGATGCCTTCTCGAGGATCACTTCCATACAGATACTGCACACTTTGTCCTGACTCGCCTGGAAGGCAAAGGCCTTTTCCATCTCGTGTTCAAATGTTGACATGCAGATCTGAAGCACAGAGAGGGAGGAGGGAAACCTTCTTAGGTTCTGAGCCACTGGGGAGGGGCGAGAGCACAGGAGCAGCTGCCAGCCACACTGCCACAACCAAGATCAAGAAGGAATATGGACCACGGCTGTTTCAGGCAGGGCCCAGCAGCCCCTGGACTCAGGACACAAGCTCTCTCAGATCACAGAAAGGACTTCAAACCATCACCAGCCCAGCCCCTTGCTTTCCTAGTACAATATAGTCACCTCCAATTTAGAGCCAAGACCACAGAAGTCCAAAAAGGTTAGAGACCACTGTGGAGTCAGGGAGTTCACAAGGACTGGGACCCTGGTCTCCTGGCTCCACTGGCCACCGCCTTTCCCCCCTCTAAACCACACCAGTATCAGAAATACTGAATAACCCTGAACCTGAAACATCAGGCTGGCAGTCCAGAGTCAGAGGGAAGCAGCAGCCCTTCTCCCCAAGAGAACAAGTTATGTAATGAATGCATTCACCCAGGAAGCAGGTGCTGAACACCTCCCACGTGCAGCACCGTATATCAGGCGTTCAAGTTAGTGTAAAGGATATGAAGACCTTGGCTCTGCCCCTGAGAGCTCATGGTGACAGACATGAGATAAACCAAAACGCACAGCACAAAGACCTCTCCATACCAGGGTAAAGAGGAAAGCTCCAATTTTGTGCTCCCCTGAACAGCCCCTGGGAGGACAATGGAGAGTGGCAGACTCAGCCTCCACAGCACAACTGCCTCCTCCTCACAGCTCTAACACTGCAGTGTGCGCTCCGCCCTCTCTCTCTTACCTGTCTTCAGAACCCTGCACCAAGCACAGAGCCTAGCGTGAGGCAGTGCCTCCACAAACACTGGGACCTACGAACTTGAACGGTCCCGGCCAACTTGGCTGCTCAGAGACTATGATCTGGGCTCCTCAAATTCTCCAGAACTCAGTCTGGCTGGATCCCAACCACAATGATACGCAAACCTAGGGAGGGAGGACGCGTGTGTGAACGTGTGAGAAAGAGACAGATAACACACACACACACAAGCACCATGCTCCCGAGCTAGATTTGTTCTCTGAACTTTGCATTGCTTTATGTTTCCAGTGCCTCCTTTTTCTTTATTCTAAATAGTTAAAAATTGGCAAAATGACAACAGGACGAAGGACTTGAAAATAGGGCATAAATATGCCAGGTACATAATGCAGGTGTTATTGGCAGAAAGGTGCTTGCAGAAATACCAACAATTTTGCACTTAGTGCATTGCAAATATCTTAACACGAGTTCACGTTAAGGCTTGCGACTTTACCTTCTCATGAGCTTTCCTTTGCTCTGGGTCGAAGGGGTGCAGGACTTGTAACCTACAAATTTCACACACTTCCCCATGCAGGTAGACACAAGCATCCCCAAATCGGCACTCCCCGGCAGCCGCATAGGGGCACAGCTGCTGCTCAGTGCTGTAGGAGCTGCTGGCTTCTAAGTCATCAAGGCCACTCCGAATTGCATCTAGGTAGGAATGCGGCTTCATCTCTGGGCCATTCTGGGGGTCACTGCAGCCTCCTGGATTACTCACCACACTGGGGCAAGTCTTTTCTTCAGCCATGCCAGAGAGATCTTAAGACAAAACACACAGCACACACACAAATGGAAACTGGCCCAACCTTTCTCATAAGCAGTTAGTCAAAACCTAATAAAGTAAGCAACACTGACCTCAAGAACTTCACTCTTGGGAACATAGAAAAAAACAGGCCGAGGGGAAAAAAAGACAGAATAGCATAAAATGTTCAGAGGGACATTACTGACTATCATAATAAAAACCCAAAAAACATAAATGGCAACATAGGGAAATAGCAAAACAGACCATGATATATTTATACAAAAGAACACTAAAGTTGCTGTTTAAAAATGGCAAGTATGGAAATGTCAACATACAGACCAGTTAACACTAAAAAAAAATAAAAATGAAAAAGAAAACAAAATGTAAGTCAAAAGGAATTTAGAATGAGGTCAATCGAATCTGGTGGTTGCCTTTAGGCCAGTAAAGTCAGCAATCACCTTAAGTGAGCTAGAAGGAAAATGCAGAGCCAGCCTTTGGGCCCTGGGGCCAGTGCTCAACTGCCCTACAGCCACCCTCTCGCCATGGCAGCTGACCCTGCCCGGCACGCGCACTTCTGAACCTCTCAGAGGGGACTATTTGACTGCACTGACTACTTGTTCGCTTAGAATGGAATCTGCCTGTCTCATGCTGACAATTCCAATAACTAGAAATCCCTTCACCTGGTAAGGACTAGCCAACGAAAACAAGTTTTATGATTTGTAGCCTTCTTCTTCCCCAAAGCCTGTACCAGGGGACAGACCACTCCCCAAACCCCAAGTTGCTATTGCATTTCCAAAGGCACACCCTAAAATACCAAACACTGGCTCGGCCTGAGAACTAACACTATGAACTGACCTAGAAGTCAAGCAGTGAAACATGCTCTTTATCAAAATATGTAGCTTTGAAATGAGTAGCCTGGTGCTTCTCAGAATTGGGCGACTACTCTCTGCCGACAGCAGTTACACGTTGACAGAAAGGTCACTCTTTATGTTTTGCCGGACCAAACGTGGGGCTCTGCCCACCCTGGGCACAAGGCCGGATGCAGCATCTGAACGCTCTGCAGCTAAACAAAGCCTGTGCTCAGGACAGTTCTGGTGTCTTTACATTTGGACAGCTTGGAAGAGTATCAGGTTAGGAGCCCTCCTGACAAGAGAGGGTCAGAAAGGAGCATCAGGAAAAGCAAGACTGCTTTTCAAAAAAGCAACGAAAGGATTATGCTTACTCACTTTGGTCTCTAAGTACCAGTGTTCTCTTTTCACGTTTCCCAGGCTCGTGCAAGTTAGTTTTCACAATAGATGCAGTGAGGTCGGAAGGAGGGTGAGGACTGTGGAAAGCCAGGGATGGCACACTGTGGGGCATGGTGCCCGCAGCACCCCCAGCTGCGGCAGAGGGCCTCGTGTGATCATATCTAAACAAAACACACAGCAGACGCATTACAGACACTCTACACACATGCCTCCCGCACGCCCCAGACGTGGAACATCTCTCCTGCTCCATTTGTGGAAGTAGAAAATGAGACGATATTTTCCCATATTTTAATTAAAAAAAGGCTTATCAATTAGTAAGAGCTGCCTGGCAATTCAGAGTGAGTGGTACATTGCTGTCTATCACCTACACTTAAGTGTCCTTGTGGGACTTGAGTGGGACAGACATACTGCTCCAGACCACACAAAGACAGCGTGAAAGTTCCAGACAGATGTTGAAATGACATCTCCTGACAACCATCCAGTGTTCTCTTGGGGAAGAGTCCCCAAAATGTTAATAATGGCCAATGTAACAGCTGGAGACTGGCCTCTCTGGACTGTATTTCTGGGGCACCCGATGGAAGGAGGGAGGGAGGGTGGGCCAACTTCCATCATCCCCAGATGGCACTGAGGAAGGACTGAGGAGATTTGTGGCCCAGGAAGACAGATCAGCTCTTCACTACAAAAACATGGGAATAGGTTTTTGGAATGTTTCCCTGGCTAGAAGTTACAAAACTTGCCTATGGATGTCAGTGGAAAAAAGGAAGACTCTATATGCTCATAAATGTTCACTGCAAGGGTACTCATAGCAAAAAACTGGAAGCCACTTAAATATCTAATAGAGGGACAGTTAAAAAATGATGGTACATTAACGCTATGAAACTTGGTAAAATTACACTTAGGAGATAAAGCAGCAGCATAGGAAAAAGCTTATGACACGTTAAGGGGGAAAAAGCAAGATATAAAATCTTACATACACTGTGAGTGCAGTTTTATAACTACAGACTCATAGAATAGGCCTGAAAAGTGTTTTTGAAAAATTAAAATTATTTTTAGGTACTGAAATTGAGGTTTCAGAGTTATCTGCCATACTTTTTGTAATGTTGTCATGTTACTGTTAAATTACAATTCTCCCCTCAAGACCCATGCTCCAAATGACGGATGCGAATCCCTGACAGTGTAACTAAGTGTAACTGTTGGGAACGCGGGGCTCTTGCCTGCATCGAGTTCCATAGGCGCAATAGCCCTTCTGATAGTATTTGCAGATGGTGGATGGCTTGCTGTTGGCCAAGTCATGTGAGAACAGGCATTGGTTTCCTTCCCGACACACGCCATGCATAAAATACCTGAAGAGACAAGCAGAGGCATAAAACTTTTAGAAGCACAGTTTTTAAAATAAAGTCGCCATATTCTTGAACCTAGCATACGAATATTTATTATGCATATACTATGTATCAAGGCTCTATTAGGCACTGGAGATATACATATTTCTTTGATTTTAATACATAGTGATTTTAGAGGCACCACATCTAATTCAACAACAGTTTTCTAGAAAATTATCCTATACATTTCTATTTTAAGATACATCCTTTTAATGTGAGGTATGTTCCATATGTAAAATGTGAGCCTCATAACTGAGAAAATACTCTGAAAAACTGTTCTCTCTGTTCTCATGGAGCTTAAAGGACATGATTTTAATGGAGTTGGAGAGACCTGGGCTCAAGATCCAGCCCTGCCACCTACAGGCAAGTTGCAAAACCAACCTGCCTGGCCTCACTACCTTTATCTATAAAATGAAAATTACACTGCCTACCTACTTTACTGAGCTGTGGTGAGGATCAAATAAGATAGGATAACACCAAAAGATATGTGTAAGAATGTTCCACTGAGAGGTCCAGTTCTGGCCCTGAAGGAACAATTAGGAGGCATTCTAATTCTGCCCAGCCAGAGTGGAGAGACCTGGTTGAATACTCAGAGCAAACCACAGAGATCCCAGAGGGACATGCCTTGGTACTAAGAGTAAATGAGTCCTAGAGTGAAGAGTATTTTAGACCCGTCCTAATAAAGCTTTTTGAAAAACAAGCTTCGAAAGGATCAAGCTGATAGCAAATAACTTATTGTCAGCCAAAACAAACTTTAACACTCTTTGAAGGAAGACAATAAAATCCAAATGCTCAGAAATACACAATGTTTGCCATCCAATCAAAAATTACTAGATATACCAAAAAGCAGAAAAATGTGACCCATAACCAGGAGAAAAATTAGTCAATAACAGGAATGACACATAATGGATTCAGCAGACAGGACTTAAAAAATAGCTATTATAACTATGCTTGATATGCTGAAGGAATTAAAGGAAAGCATGAATATAATATGGAGAGAAATGGAAGATACAAAAAAGAACCAAATGGAATTCTAGAAATGAAAACTATAACATCTGAAATGAAAATTACACTGAACAAGCTTAACAGCACATTAGACACTACAAAAGAAAATCCCAGAAAACTTGAAGACATAGCAATAGAAACTATCCAAACTGAAGTACAGAGACAAAGAAAGAAAGAAAGAGAACAGATTTTTTGCTTTTTCCACATGAAGGAGTATGGAACTTGCCTTCCCACTGTAAAAACACTAGAAGACAGAACAAAATACATAAAACAACTGCTCTCAGACATGGACAAAACAAGAGTGGTCCTTGAGAGAAGGGAAACAGGGAGGTGAGCCCCATGTTCAGCCTGGCTTTCTGCCTGGAGGTATGTTCTAGACCCGGTGCAGGGAGGGGAACCCCAAGCAGAGCACAGCAGTCCCGCTGAGTTGAAGAGTCAGAGACTGGAGTTCAAGGAGGCTGAGGGAGGCTCTTTACAGAGCCTGTGAATAGGATCACACATACATCATCAAGAGACTTTTGATAAAGGTGTCAAGGTAATTCAATGGGGGAAAGAAGAGTCTTTTCAACAAATGATGCCGGACCCAGTATCTACGTGGAAAAAAATGAAACTCAAACATTATGTGTCTGCTGCTGTGATCCAATATGAATGAAGTATACAACATAACTTGTAATGTGTTCTAGCCAAAAACATTTAACTTGAATCCAATAAAACTCCAAATCTAACTCCCAGTTCATAGGAAACACAGGAGACTGAGAACAAGCTAAAGACATCATGAGGAAGTAATCAGAGAAACACAAGAGCAGCAGCAGTGTGTCGGCCAGGTTTCTTCAACAAGTAAGCGTCATGAAAAAAAGCGGGGGGAGGGGGAGGGCTAAGTTTGGTGGTTTCTTAAAAATGTAAATATAAATTTACCATATGACTCAACAATTCCACTCCTAGGTGTCTACCCAAGAGAAATGAAAACATACATTCACACAAACACTTATACATGAATGTTCATAGCATCATTATTCACAACAGCCAAAAAATGAAACTTTTACAATTCCATCAACTGGTGAATGGATAAATAAAATGTAATATATCCATAAAATGGGATATTATTTGGCAATAAAAAGGAATGAAGTAATGATACACGCTACAACATGGATGAACTTCAAACACATTATGGTAAGTGAAATGAGCCAGACACAAAGGACCACATATTGCATGATTCCACTTATATGTAATGTCAAAAAAAAAGGCAAATCCAAAGGGACAGAAAGTAGATACGTGGTTGCCTAGGGATGGGAGAGGGGGTAACAGGGAGTGTCTACAAATGGGCACAAGGGATTTTTCTGGGATGATGAACATGTTATAAAATTTAATTGTGGTGATGGTTGTACACCTCTGTAAATTTACTAAAAATCTTTGAATTGTACAATTGAAACAGGTGAATTTTATGTTAGGTAAATTATACTTCAATAAAGCTGTTAAAAAAAAGAACAAGAGAAGGAGGGCGCTACACTAGGTTAGCTGACAGAACATAAGGTACATAATAACCAGAGGCAAGATTCAGTCCTGGATTATACTCTGGGTTGGACATATGAGATGTAAAAGACATTTTGGGGACAAATGCGGAAATCTGAGTACAGACTAGGTATTAGATAAATGAAAATTTATTGACATAGAAAGTTGAAGATTATTAACTGAAAAAAGCAGATTAAATGGGGCCAGCCCCATGGCTGAGTGGTTAAGTGCGCACGCTCTGCTTCGGCGGCCCAGGGTTTTGATGGTTTGAATCCTGGACGCGGACATGGCACCGCTCATCAAGCCATGCTGAGGCGGCATCCCACATGCCACAACTAGAAGGACCCACAACTAAAAATACACAACTATGTACCGGGGGGCTTTGGGAGAAAAAGGAAAAATAAAAAAATATTTAAAAAAAAAATCATAAAACAGCACATACAGTAAAATGGTGCAGCTACTATGTAAAACAGTAAAGCGCTTCCTCAAAAAATTTAAAATGGAGGGGCCGGCCCCGTGGCCAAGTGATTAAGTTTGCATACTCCACTTCAGCGGCCCAGGGTTTTGCCAGTTGGGATCCTGGACGTGGATCTAGCACCACTCATCAGGCCATGCTGAGGCGGCGTCCCACACAGCACAGCCAGAAGGACCTACAACTAGAATATACAACTGTGTACTGGGGGGCTTTGGAGAGAAGAAGAAAAATAAATTAAAAAAAAAAAATTGGCAACAGATGTTAGCCCAGGTGCCAATCTCTAAAAAAAAAAAAAATTAAAAATGGAATTACCAGATGATCCAGCAATTTCACTTTTGGGTATATACACACAAAAAAACTGAAAGCAAAGACTCAAGTATTTGTACACCCATGTTCACAGCAGCACAATAGCCAAAAGGTGGAAAGAACCCAAGTGTCCATCAGTGGATGAATGGATAGACAAAATATGGTATATACACACAATAGAATATTATTCAGCTTTAAAAAAGAAGACAAATTCTGACACATGTGACAACATGGATGAAATTTGAGGACATTATGCTAAGTGAAATAAGCTAGTCCCTGTCACTCTGCCTTTGTCCATACTGTGGCCCTTGTCTAAAATACTGTGCCCCATTTTTCACTCACTGAATTGTTATAACCCACTTTCCTTCATGGACCAGCATGAGTCTTGGCTTGGCCCAAGAAACCTTCTCACCCCTCCAGCCCAGAGTGGGCTCTTCCTGCAACCCCACAGACCCACTGGTAGCAGGCACATAGTATGGTACTTCCCAATCTGGGGCCCCTGACCCAAGAGAGCTAGTGCTCTTGAACATGTCATTGGGAACATCTGGTCTCTAATGAAGAATGCCTGGGAAGGACTTTAGAAGGCACAACTGGAACATCACTAGATGTGATTGAACACAGAAAGCCTAACCCTAACCAATTATATGGCTCTGCCTGGAAATGGAAAAAGGCTTGACAACAGAGGGAGGGGAATGGTCTCTAAGGAAGGTCAGGAATGTCAGGAGGCCCAGAATATTCTTCTCAGAGAAAGGGTACCAGAGAACTCACGTGACATTCATGCTACACGCTGACCCTTATGATGGGCCTGGGAGGCTGCCCCAGCTGGAAGCCACAAGATCTGAAGACCTTACCTCCCTCCCTGCTCACCAAGTATAATTCTAACTTTCTTGGCCTGTTCATCTTCCCCAAAGCAGAGGAAGTGCTGACCAGGCCCACCTGACAGTTTCTTTTCTCCCAGGAAAATGATAAGAGTATAGTCATGCGTCGCTTAACAACAGGGATACGTTCTGAGAAACGTGTTGTCAGGCGATTTTGTCATTGTGAACATCATGGAGTGCACTTACACAAACCTAGATGGTACAGCCTCCTGCACACCTACTGCTATACAGAACTAATCTTATGGGACCACCATCGTATACATGGTCTGTTGTTGATCAAAATGCTATTATGTGGCGCGTGACAGTATTCTCGTTTATATGTCAGCATCTCCTGAGTTTGGCTAGCATGAGCCACCTCTAAGTACACCAACACAATCAAACTTCTGAGCCCACAAACATGAGAACTGGACCCTGCGACTTAAGGGACTATACTGAGGTGCTGTCCTCTAAGGTCTTTTCTAGGTGGTCAGGTAGGCTTTTCCCAGGCAACACCCCGTGGGGGTCTTCCACTAGATCAGAGACTGTACGGTAACTTGCTATAAGGCTGTTATAGGTTTACTTAGAAAGAAAGGAAGAAAAAAGGTACAGAACCTGACAGACTAAGGGTATTCTTGTTAGAAACTTAAAAAAAAAGGGCTATACTACAGGGATCTTGTTATTCACAATACCGATGTTGAAAGTGTGCAGAAAAGAGTTAATATACCAGGTTTGAGCCTGCTATCCTTAGAAAAGCCTGCTTATAAGGCTGGCCCCTGCAAGCAACTGGGACTTGGCTGGTAAACAGTTCCCTACACTGATATAAAATTTCCCTAAGTGATAAGAGTGGCTTATTGTGTCTAAATTGTCTGTACAAACAATGTGGTTTATGCTGAACATCTGCTTTTCTTCTGGGAGTCTGGAATTTCGGTACATGCTAGGCAGAGGGTCACCAGCCTAGGCACTTAATCTCTAATGGGTTTCCCTGGGCACTTGTTGCTGCATTTTTGTTGCTGGGGGAAGAATGTGCTGTGTGACCCTTTACAGGAGGGAGTGAAGGTGGGAAGCCTACACGTGGGTTCCTCCAGATGCCACCTGTGTCTTTTCCCTTATAATCTAGCTGTGACTCCTTCCCACATCCCTGTAATAAATCTTGAATACAACTATATGCTGAGTCCGGTGGGTTCTTCTAGCCAATCTCTGAATACAGGGGTGGTCTTGGGGTTACTGGACACAAAACTATATTACACTTCTAAATACAGCCATGTGCCACATAACGACATTTTGGTCAATGATGGACCACATATATGACAGTAGTCCCATAAGATTTGTACCATATAGCCTAGGTGTGTAGTAGGCTATACCATCTAGGTTTGTCTAAGTACATTCTACGATGTTCATGCAATGACGAAATCGCCTAATGACGCATTTCTCAAAACGTATCCCTGTGGCTGAGTGATGCATGACTGTAGTTTAACTCTTTTTGAGAAAAGCTACTCAAGACTGCAATGTTATTTCATTCATCCTCACATATGGTAATCTTCGACGTTTGAAGGTATAAAGTGAAAAAAAAAATCAGTGCCAAGAGCCAAGTCTGAACGACAAAGAGGCATCAGGATTAATAAACTCATAAATTCTGGAAGAGAACAGATTCAAATGGCTGTATAAAGAGTTCCACAAAAATGAAATCCAACAAAAACTTCATTAACAGTTTCTTTTGGAAAAAGTAGACAAGAAGATTTCCTGAAAGAATCAGAGTAGAAGACTCCCAGAGGTCCTCTACCAGATACCGCTTGTTAACCAGGCAAGCAAAAGCAGAGATTTTTAACAGTGGTCCTACAAGGACGCCTTTCATAATCCTACCACAATTCCCATTAAGTCCTATTCAGAAAACTTGCCTTGGAAACTGCACTCGCTAATTATCTTTCCCATAAAATATATATATATTTATATATATTTAAATATATACATATTTAACCACCAACTGGGTCTTCTAGTTAGTTTTGCCACTTATAAGCTGCTGACTTCATGCAAGCCATTTCACTCCTGTCAGTGACTGAGCTGAGATTTAACCAGGTTCAAAATAACTTCTAGACCACCATCACTGCCTTTAAGAAAGGCAAATGAAACAAATGTTATATAAGAGCGGAAGCCAACCCAGTCCTATTTTTGTAGCATATGTCACCATTTCCAATCTCCAGTGACAAACACAAAACTAGCTTGAGCGCCTCCTGCTTGTCCTTTGGGGCATCCTTGTCATCCGCTTATAGCCATCCCTCCCCATTTATGTTATACTAAACTTAATCCAGGGCTCTTTCATGTTGTATCTTATAATGGATCACCAACTGCGCACCCTTCCTCATGGCCAAACCATCCCTTCCATCTTCCTAGAGAGAAGACTGAGGTATAAATTGGGGTGGGGGGTGGGGTGCAGGTAGCAAGTTCCTAGCTAGAGACTCAGAATAGGGTAATTCTTTCTGGGGGACACTCCAAAAGGGTCTGTTATCCTGGGTGACCCCAAAAGACTGTTTCAGACAGTATGGCTATTGTTTGTTGCAAAGGATATCAGGTTTACTACTAGCCACAGAATCACCAGCAGCTCTAGGCAAGGCCAAGGGCTGAGTGAAAGGGAATCAATCTGGTTTGCTGTAGGCCTGTCAATGGTGCCTGCCTCTAGCAAAATGCTTTTGCCAATCATTTCCCAGTATATGGGTAATCTGCATTCTCAGTGTCACCTTCCTTCACATATTCCTGCATATTTTCACAGGCTTAAATTTTATGGCTGTACTGCTTGTGACAACAGATCCATCAAGAGGGAAGGGAGGGGCCAGCCCGGTGGCACAGCGGTTGAGTGCGCACGTTCTGTTTCGGTGGCCCGGGGTTCACCGGTTTGGATCCTGGGTGTGGACATGGCACCACTTGGCATGCCATGCTGTGGTAGGCATCCCATATATAAAGTAGAGGAAGATGGGCATGGATGTTAGCTCAGGGCCAGGCTTCCTCAGCAGAAAGAGGAGAATTGGCAGCAGTTAGCTCAGGGCTAATCTTCCTCCAAAAAAAAAAAAAAAGGGGGGGGGGTGGGAAGGGAGCTAACGCTGGGAATGGCAGGTAGGGTTGAATTAAACTTATTAAAGGTGGGAATGAAATACAGTACAGTGTAGTGGTTAAATGAAGAATCTGAAGTCAGGCAGCTTGCTATGTGGCCTTGAGCAAATTATTTAAATGCCAAACCTCAGTTTGCCTAACTGTAATATGATTATAATAATTCTACTTCATAGACTGCTGTGACACAGTACTGAGAGGTTTAACTGTAAGTGCTTGGCTTAATACATCATAAATGCTCTAAGGTAGTTTGTTGTTATTATTATCTAATCTCTTAACCAACCCTGCTGTGTTAGGCACACCAGCTCCATTTTACAGGTGAGGACACTGTGGCACAGGTGGTACCAGTGTCAGAATCCAAACCGCCCAACTTTGGAGCTCAAGTTCTTCCTACCACTTACTGGCTGACAAGATCCCCCATATTTTGTGACTTTCAAAGAATCAAAAGCTCTAGGCTTGACTCTCAGGAAATCGGAATTCTGGGTTTTCTACTAGTGATTATGAAACAAAGGGACCTCTATCACCTCAGGAGGCGAACAAAGAAACTGGCTACCGAGCTATAATAAGGCCTGCACCAGGACTTTGAAAACAGATTGGAAGACGGTTTGGAAAAAGAATCAGCAAAAAATGATGCCCGGATTGAGATGCTGGACAGAGAGGCTTGTCAAGCAACCAGCAGAGCTGAGTGGTAGCACAACTGTGTGAGCAGCTATTCTTGCCATTCCAGGCAATAACATACAGAGTGTTTTCGTCGTTAGGTCTGAGAATCCTAGCATTTTACATTCATCTCTTAGAGGGAAGTATCGAAGATTAGAATGGAAGCAAAACTAACACTTTGTCCTGCTGCCGCTCAGAATAAGCACATATATCACATTCCACAGTCAGGAAAACAAACCAAAAAACACTTTGCTCCCTGAAATAAACCAAAAACAGCTGAGCACCCTGTTTAGGTCTGGTCCCCAAAACAAATCATACCTTGAACACTTCCTGTAAGTTACCAATGTCTGGAGATAAGACTTCAGTGAATAAGATAATACAGTGAAAAAAGCTTTTCCACCGTGAACACACTTGGTACTCCTGGTAGTATTGCAGGTTTTTTCATTTAAATGTGTTTTTTATTTGGCGACACAGTCCCGTGAGGTCCGACTCTTTCATATCCTTTTGCAAGTAAACCTCTTTTACTTTCTGCATGTTTTTGGATGAATTTACCTTTCATATGAGCATATCAAAAGCTTTGAAAACTCCTGCAGTAAAGAAACTTTAGCATTTCCCAAACTTATTTGGGAGCTATACAGTCTCCAAGAGCATGGATTCTGATGCCACACCTCTGCCGCTTGGAAGCTGAACAGCCCTGGCCAAGCCACTTCAATGCCTAGCCTTAGTTTCACCATCTGTGGAATCCAGTTGCTGGATGACACGCGATATGGCTGAAATGGCTGATAGAGCACCTCAAAGAGCGCCTGGCACATTGTAAGCCCCCCAACAAACACCGGTTAGTACTTAGAACTTATCCCTTCCCAGCATTCCAGCCCACTCAGAGTTTACACGCAACTGCACATCCTGCAGGACACATCTGTTCGGGACACAGAATTAAAGCGTTCAGGTCAGGCCAACTCTCAGCACAGAAGGAAAAAGCAAGACGATCCTGATTTAAGTTTTCGTTTCTGTAGTGAGATGTGAAGTTAGGGGCAACTCTCAAGTCTTTCTGAGCATAAGCTTTCCTTATCTGTGAAATTAGACACCACACACAGTTGAGATTCAATTATCAAGCACTATGGAAACGTGCACTGCTTTGTGGACACATCTTAGAAGCAATAGCCGGAATTTGCTATGCCGTCCACAAGGACTGAGAGTATTGCTGCAACAGGAGAAACTTTATCCAAATAAAAACACACACATACACAGGTCTTCACAAAAGATGTTCTAGTACAAACAACCTGGGAAAATTCTTTTCTACAGACCTAAGTGCAAATTTCTGACAAGTGCTTAATATTAGCCACCGGGGCCTTGGATAAACTCGCTGAACAGTTAATACAGACCAACACCAACAGAAAACTTTTTACACAGTCACTTCTCAACTGTTCATACTGATGAAGAGAAGTAAAAACATAGATGATACTTAAATAAACCGTTTATTACATAACCAAACCATACAATTGGGCTTTTTTTTAGCCATGTTTCCCTCACAGATTTAACTGAAACCAATGATTAAAATAAAATTCGTAATATCCAAGTTATCAGTTCAGGAAGAGCAGGATCCCACTGCCGGCAGGCCTCAAGGTACCAAGGAACTGGGGTGTTACATAAGCAAGCTTTTTCTACTTGACATGAGCAGTCACAGTGCAGCCATGCGGTTTTGAATTTTCCACCAGCACCCGCCTAGATCCATCCATTACCGTTGGATTTCTCCACGTAAACGGGCCTCTCATTGAGACTGAAGAGCAGCACTCGGTTTCTTTCAGTCTGAGTTTCCTGCACTGTAAAAGGGAAATAATACCTGCCTAGCAGTGTTCCTGGGGAATCTAGTGACAATGACTGTAACAGTCTTGGAAACGTGGGGCAATCAACAAACTTGCGGTGACCGCTACCTGCCGTTTCCATTTTCCGCACGACAGTTCTCACTTGCGACCCCTCTGCAAGCTGAGGTCGCACCGGACTTCTTCAGATCCCGGAGGCGAAGGCGGCCTGGGGGCCCAGATTCCCAGAGGCCCTCGGCGCCGGCTCACGGCCGCTGCCGCGGAGCCCGACCCCCGGTCACCGCTCTCTCAGCGCCCCCCGACTCGACTCCAGGCCTCCTGTTCCTGCCACACTGAGTCCGCGGAGCCCGCCCCGCGGGGCCCCCCCCGGCCCGGCCCCGGAGCGCCCGTCCCTCCAGCCCAGCGGCCACACGCTCTGCGCTCGCGCCGGCCGGTCCGGGCTCGGGCCGCAGCGCCAGCGCCGCCTTCGGACGCCGCCCGCGAACCCGCCCCGCCCCGCCCTCCCGGGCGGCAGCCCTGGGGCCCTCGGGCCCGGCGCGCTGACCTGCAAGTGATCTGCTTGGTGCTCATGGTGGTCAGGCTGGCCGGCCCCTGGTCGCCACCGCGCCTCTCGCTGCCGCCGCCGCCGTCGCCGTCGCCGCCTGGGCCCTGCCGGTCTCGCGCGGCCGCGTCACGCCGACGCACGCCGCCTCCCCCGTGTGTCACCTTTGTAGCGCCGGCCAGAAACCTCGCAGTCGTCACAATTGGTTCCGCGCCAGGAGCGGACCCCCACTCCCCGCACTCCTTTGTCCAGTATTTCCAGGCCCCCTGGGCGGGGCCTACTGGCATCCTAGTCCTGCCGGTCTGATCCCGGCGCCACTGCTCCTACGGGTCTGCCCCCATCTCCAAGAGCATTCCTTAGCGACCTCTCGCGTCCCTGGAGTCACCTTCCCACTCGCGAGGCCAAGCTGCCGCCTTTCCTCTGAGCACCTTAATCCCAACGCTCCTACCCATCCCGACGTGCGCTCTCCAGGCGCTTTCGCAGGCCCTGCCTCAACTGTTCCCGCCAGACCTCGCCTCCCGCTTCAGGAAATCTTCAGCCTTCTCCCATCGCTCTTTTTCACAGTCTCTACTCCCACCCCAAGTGTTAGTCCTCACTTTTTCCCCTGGCCTTCCTCTGCTGTTCCGCTTTCATCTCCTATGGTGGAACCCCAAAAAGATATTCCTGACACTTTCCTCTCGCTCCCCATGTCCTGCAGAACCTGCTCCCACACCTCTCTGCAATGCGTCTTCTCTCCATTGCCACCGTCGTGGTTCCAGTCTAGGTAACCATCACTCTGTGAAAATTAGTAAACAGAAACTTATTTCAAGGGGAGTCAGGCCAGAAGGGAGAGCTCGCAAGCCCTACCACCAGACGTCAATTGCAGACGCAATAGGAAGAAGCCCGCTTTGCCACCCCAGCAGGAGGAAAGAAGATCTTCTCCTTGCCTGGCAACAGCTCAGCCAATGAGGGACTGTCACAGCTCAGCCCGTGAAAAGCCATTACACTTAGAACTCCCAGCTTCCTCCAAGGAACTCTTTGTTACAACAGCCCCTCCCAACTCTTCCTTCGCCTCTATGAAAGAACGCTCCTCTTCTTTGTTCTCCAGACTTACCTGCCGTTAACCATAGATAGCATGTCCTGAATTGTAATTCTTTGCTATTCCTGAGTAAACCCACTTTTTGCTAATAAAATGGCTGGCTTTTATTTTTAAGGTCAACAACTCCTTGCCTGGCCCATGCAATAGCCTCTTAACTGTTCTTCTGGCTTCTGCTCCTGCCCTCTTCTAGTCTGTTCTCACACAAAACCTATTTTTAAACCATAAATTGGATCATGTCGTTCACCTTCTTTAACACTTCTAATGGTTTCCCATTGCTTTTTCTTATTTCTTTTTAAAATTTTTAAAAATTGAGATATAACAGACTATAGTAGAGTGCACAAAACACATATATGCCTCTATGAAATTTTGCATATGTATATACTCATGAAACCACCTCCCAGATCAAGATAAACATTATTGACACCCCAGAGGGCTCCTTTATGCTGACTCCTGGTCATCACTTCCCAAAGGTGACTGCTTATTCTCACCTCTATCACCATAAATTAGCTTTGATTGTTCTTGACCTTCATATAAATGAAATCATTCAGTATGTACTCTTTTGTCTGTCTTCTTTTGACCAACATTGTATCTGTGAAGTATCCATGTTGTTGTATGTAGCTGTGTATTGTTCTTTCTTTAACTTTGCTGTAAAAACATTGTCTTCCAATGAATAAGCATAATATATACTTCCAATTACTTAGAACTTTTGAAATCTCTCAGACATTTAGGAAGTATATTAGAAAATTTGTAGTTTTCAGTAGACAGGTCTTCAATAACTTTTATTAGATTTATTCCTAGGTACCTAGAGGATTTTTTGATGCTGTTTTAAATGAAATTTTTTAAAATGTGCTAATTGTTTGTTGCTTGCTCCAAGCTAAATTCATGGATTACTTTTAATGGTTGGTTTGTTGATTGTTTTGGATTTTCTATACACACAATCATGCCATCAGCAAATAATGACAATTTTACTTCATTTTCAATCTTCCTATCTGTTGTTTCTTTTTCTTGCCTTATTACACTGCTGCAAACCTTCAGTGTAACCTTAAATAGAAGTGATAATAGTGGACATGCTTGTCTTGTTCCTGAATTCAGGGAAAGTATTTAATATTTCACCATTAATCAAAATGTTAGCCCTGAGTTTTTGAACCTATCCATTATCAAATTAAAGAAGTTTCTTTCTCTTTCTAGTTTTCTTAGCATTTTTATCATGAACATGTGATTTTTAATCAAATCCTTTTCCCCCATCTACTGAGAAAGCCATATTGTTTTATCCTTTATTCTGTTCATGTGTTGAATTATATCAATTGATTTTTGAATGTTAAACCAATCTTGAATTCCTCAGGTATCCCATGGCCATGATATATTATTCTTTCTATAAATCATCAAATTCTATTTGTTAATATTGTGTTTAGGAGTTTTGTGTCCTTGATCCTGAGAGATATTGGTTTGTAGTCTTCCTTTTTTGTAATGTCCATGTCAGGTTTTGCTATCTGAGATATGCTGGCCTCAAAAAATGAGTTTGGAAGTCTTCCCTATTTTTTATTTTCTGGAAAAATCTGGGTAATATAGGGATTCCCCCCCCCCGCCCCCCCCCCCCCACATTTAAATGTTTGGAAGAATTTATCATTGAAGACATCTCAGCCTGCAGTTTACTTTATAGGAAGATTTTTTTTTTTTTTGAGGAAGATCAGCCCTGAGCTAACATCTGCTGCCAATCCTCCTCTTTTTGCTGAGGAAGACTGGCCCTGAGCTAAAATTATAGGAAGATTCTTAAAGACTTAATTGTTGTATTACATAAAGGACTAATTAGATTTCATTTTCTTGTGTCAGGTTTGGGAAGCTCTTTTTTGTTTTTCCAAATAAATTAGTCCATTTCATCTAAATTATTAAATTTATTGTCACTGAGTTGTTCATAATATCTTCTTTTTAAAATGTCTGTAGGATCTACAAAGATGTCTCCGTTCATTGTTGGTATCAATAATTGGTATATTGATATTAATAATTGGTGTTTTATCTCTTTTTTATCAGTCTTACTAGAAATTTACCAATTTTGTTAATGTTTCAATGGACAAGCTTTTGGCTTTGTTCATTTTCTCAATTGTACATGTGTTTTCTATTTCACAGATTTATGCTTGTATCTTTGCTATTTCCTTTTACTATGTTCTTTGAGTTCAAATTGCTCATTTTTTTGCTTTTTGAGATGGAAGTTTAAATCACCAATTTTCAAACGTTTTTCTTTTTTAAGTAAAGCTGTTATTTTCCTTCTAAGCACCTTTTAGTTGCATTCCACAAGTTTTTATGTCATATTTTCCTTAGCATTTGGTTCAAAATATTTTCTTATTTTCATTGTTGCTTATTCTTTGATTCAAAAGTTGTTCAGAAGCTTGCTGCTTAATTTCCAAACAACTGAGGATTTTCTAGTTATCTTTTTCTTATTGATTTCTAGTGTAATCCCATCATGGAATTGTCTCTTCTCCTTTTAGTTTGGTCAACATTTGATTTACATATTTTGAAGCTATGTTTTTAGGTTCAAACACATTTAAGATTGCTTTATCTTCTCTTGTGTCAACACATTATCACTAAGAAATGTCCGTCTTTGTACTAGTTGCACATGTGAATCTGGACAGTGTTATATCAGTAAGAGAATGTATTCACCACACTATTGTGTGCATAATACACTATGTAAAGACAGGTATAAAAGCTGTTTCTAAGAATTCAATTGTTCATTGCATCAGGGTAGTATTTTCAGTGGAAGAATGTGAAGATCGTGCTGTGGTGCATGTAATATACTATGTAAAAACACATGTATAAAAGATGTTTCTGAGAGTGCTAGTTAAAAAAGGGAAATGTCCCTCTTTATTTCTAGAAATTCTTCTAGTATTAAAGTGTACTTCATCTGATATTAATATAATCATATTAGTTTTCTTTCAGATAGTGTTTGTATGAAATATCTCTTTCTATCCTTTTATTTTCAATTTACGTGGTTTTTTTTTTTTTTTTTTTGAGGAAGATTAGCCCTAAGCTAACATCTGCCGCCAATCCTCCTCTTTTTGCTGAGGAAGACTGGCCCTGGGCTAACATCCATACCCAACTTCTTCTACTTTATATGTGGGACGCCTACCACAGCATGGCTTGCCAGGCGGTGCCATGTCCGCACCCGGGATCCGAACTGACGAACCCCAGGCCACCAAAGTGGAATGTGTGAGTTTTGCTGTGCCACCAGGCTGGCCCCATGTGGTATTTTTATATCTGAATTGCACCTGTTGTAAATGGCATATAGTTGATTAATTTTAAAATCCAGTCTGATAATCTTTGTTTTTGAATTGGATTATTTACTCCATTTAAATATAATATTGTTGAACTTAAATTTACCATCTTGCTATTAATATTCCAATCATATCATCTGTTATTTGTTCTTTATTTCTCCTTTCTTACATTCCTTTGGATTAAACATTTTCCATTATTCCATATTTTTCTTTATTGTTTACACACTTTTAATTATATATTTAAATAATTATTTAGTGATTACCCTAGAGATTACAATATGCATCTGTGACTTATTAGGGTTTATTACTATTATTACCCCTTTCTCAACAATGCAAAAAACCACGACAGCTTAACTCCATTTACTCTCCTCCCCTATTGTGTGCTATTGTTATCATATATTTCACTTCTGCATATGTTTAAACCCAACAACATATTGTAGTAAATGCTGTTTTAAAATTTGGTATTCTTCATTTCAGCCATTCCATGTTTCCATCTAGGATCATTTTTATTCAACCAGAAGAACTCTTTTAGTATTTCTTATACTGAAGATCTTCCAAGAATTAATTTTCTCAGCTTTTATTAGTTGAGAAATAATAATTTTCCCCCATTTTAAAATATGCTTTTTATTTTAAAATAATTTTAGATTTACAGAAAAGTTGTGAAGATAGTATAGACGTCCTATATACTCTGTACTCAGTTTCTCCTATTATTAACATCTTATATCAGTGTAGCATATAAGTCATCATTAATGAAAATTTTTTTTAAATTATGAACAATTAAAGTGTCCATACTTTATCCAGATTTCCTTAGTTTATACCTTTTTCTATTCCAGGATCACATCCAGGATACCACGTTGCATCTAGTCATTATGTCTCCTTCGGCTCGTCTTGGCTGTGACAGTTTCTGAGATTTTCCTAGTTTTTGATGACCATTACAGTTTTGAGGAGTTCCGGTAAGACGTTTTGCAGAATGTCCCTCAACTAGGATTTATCTGACATTTTCTCATCATTAGACTGAGATTATGGGCTTTGGGAGGAAGAACCTAGAGCTAAAGTGCCATTGTCATCACATCATATAAGGGGTGCACACCACCAATATGACTTATCACTATTGATGTTAACCTTGGTCACCTGGCTGAGGTTGTGTTTGTCAGGTTTTTTCCACTGTAAAGTTCCCTCATTTCCATACTGTCCTTTTTAGAAGGAAGTCACTATACACAACCCACACTTGAAGAGTGGGGAGTTATGCTCCATCTCCTTGAGAGTAGAGTATCTTCATAAATTACTTAGAATTCTTCTGCATGGGAGTTTTGTCTATTTCCCTCTATTTATTTATTTATTTGGTAATTTATGTATATCAATATGGACTCATGGATATTTATTTTATACTTTGGCTTATAACCCAATACTAATTTATTTATTTTCTTCTTTAAATTGTTCCATCTCTGGCCACTAAAACACCCCCATCATTGTGTTTTCTTTTTTCTTGAGGACTTTCTTACTATTCAGGACTACAAGATGCTTCAGGCTCATCTTGTCTATTTTCTGTTCCAATCCTAGAAAGAGCCACTGCCTCAAGGAGGCCTGGTTGCCTCTATTGGAGAATATCATTAGAAACCAAGATCTAGGTGCTAGGTATATTTATTACCACTGAGGTGTCATTGCTTCTTGGCCGTCTTAGCTAACAAAGCAAGAAAATATGTGTGTGTATACTAACTCGTGTATACCTTTCATTTTGGAAAGATGTTTTCTCTGTGTATATAGCTCTAGGTTGATAGTTTCCCCCAAACACTTAAAAATGTCATTTTTTTTTGTCTTCTGGCCTAATTTTTTTCTGTTACAAAGCCATCCATCAATCTTATTTTTACATCCATGAAGGTAAAGTGCTCCTTTTCTCTGGCTGCTTTTCAGAAGTTTTAAGACACTCTAGAACAGCATATAGCAACAACAACAAACCCTGGGAATGGGGAGAATTTGATTTCCAGAGTTGTCACACTACATTATTTTAAATGTTCAGTTGTCAATAAAAATTATATAGCATTCCAAGACACAAGAAAGTATGGCCCATACATGGGTGGCGGGGAGCAGTCAGTAGAAACCATCCCTGAAGAAGCCCAGATGTTGGACTTACTTGACAAAGATTTTTAAATCAGCTATTTTAAATATGTTCAAAGAACTAAAAAAGAACCATGTATAAAGAACTAAAGGAAAGTATGAGAATGATTTCTCATTAAATGGAGAATATCAATAAAGAGACAGAAAGTATTAAAAAGAACCAAACAGAAATTATGGAGTTGAAAAGTACAATAACTGAAATGTAAATTTTTTTTTGGTGGGGAAGATTGGTCCTGTGCTAACATCTGTGGCCGATTTTCCTCTTTTTACCTGAGGAGGATTGTCGCTGAGCTAACATCCGTGCCAACCTTCCTCTAATTTACGTGGGATGCTGCCACAGTGTGGCTTGATGAGTGGTGCTAGGTCAGTGTCAGGGATCTGAATCTGTGAACCCCAGGCCAGCAAAGCGGGATGCACGGAACTTAACCACTATGCCACCAGGCCAGTCCCTGAAATGTAAATTTTACTGGAGGAGCTCAACAGTAGATTTGAGCAGGCAGAAAAGGAATCAGTGACCTTGGATATAGGCCTATTGGTATTATCTAGTTGGAGGAATATAAAAGGAAAAAGAGTGAATAAAAATGAACAGATTCTATGAGTATAAAGTTTCAGTTATGCAAGATAAAAAGTTCTAGATAGCTGCTGTACAACATAGTGCCTATAGTTAACAATACTGGATTGTACACTTAAAATTTTTTGAAGAGGGTAAATGTCATGTGGTATTCTTATCACAAAATAACAGCTACTAAAAAACCCAAAAAATCACAAGCAAAATCTTGGCAGTGATGGATATGCCTATTACATTGATTGTGGTGATAGTTTCACAGGTACATGCCTATGTCCAAACTAATCAAATTGTATACATTAAATGTGTGCAGTTTTTTGTATATCAACTATGCTTCAATAAAGCTGCCTTTTTTTTTTTTAAAGAAAAAAGAACAGAGCCTCAGAGAGTTCTTGGAAACTATCAAGCTTACCAACATATAGGAGTCCTACAAAGAGACAGAAAAGGACACAAAGAATATTTAAAGACATAATGGCAAGAAATCTTCCCACATTTGATGAAAAATATTAATCTAAACATCCAAGAAGCTCAACAAACTCCACGTGGGATAAGCTCAAAGAGACCCATACCTAGACACATCATAATCAAACTGCTGAAAGACAAAGACAAGGAAAGAATTTTGAAAGCATCAAAAGGATGCTTATCATGTACAAGGAATCCTCAGTAAAATTAACAGCTGATTCCTCATCAGAAACTATGGCGACCATAAGGCAGTGGAATGATACATTCAAACTGCTGAAAGAGAAAGATTATCAACCAAGAATTCTATATTCAGCAAAACTATCCTTCAAAAACTATGGAGAACATAGCATATTCCCAGATAAACAAAAACTGCAAGAATTCATCACTTGAAAACTTGTTCTACGAGAAATATTAAGGGGAGTCTTTCAGGTTGAAATGAAAGGGCACTAGACAGTAACTTGAATCCACATGAAGAAATAAAGAGAACCAGTAAATGTAACTAGATAACTAGATAGGTAAATATGAAAGGCAGCATAAATGCATTTTTGTAACTTTTTTTTATCCTACCCAGTTAGAAAGACAACTACATAAAGAATTTTAAATCTGTGTTGATGGGCACACATATAAAGATGTAATTTGTATGACAATAAAGGATGGGGGAGAGAATGGTGCAATACAGAAGCAAAGTTTTTGTATGCTATTGAAATTCAGTTGGTATTAATCTAACCTAGATTGTTATAAATTAACATGTTAATTATAATTCCCAGAGAAACACTAAGAAAACAAAAAATATACAGTAAAAGAAATGACAAGGGAATTAACATGGTACACTAGAAAATATATATTCAACACAAAAGAAGGCAGTAATGGAGGATGTGAGGAACAGAAAAAGACATAAGACATATTGAAAACAAACAGGAAACATAAATCTAAACTTATCAGTAACTATATTAAATGTAAATGGGTTAAACTCTCCAATAAAAAGGCAGAGAATGGCAGAATGAAAACTAACAACAACTATGATCTTACTACATGCTTTTTACAAGAAATGTATTTTACATTCAAAGATAAAAATACATTGAAAGTAACAGGATAGTAAAGATATATCATACAAACAGTAACCAAAAGAAAACTGGAGTGGCTATACTAATATCAGAAGAAATAGATGTCATGACAAAATTTTTTTTACTAGAGACAAAAAAAGGTTTTAGAATGATAAAACCATTAATTTATTGAGATAAAAATTATAAATGTATATGTACCGAATAGGGAGCTCCAAAATACATGAAGCAAAAACTCACAGACTAGACAGAGAAATAGTTCACCAGTAGTTGAAGACCTCAGTATGCCATCTTCAATAATGGATAGGACAATTAGAAGATAAATAGAAGATATGAACAACACTATAAATCAGCTAGATCTAACCAACATCCATAGAACACTCAGCAACAACAGAATATACATTCTTCTGAGTGTACATGGAACAATCTCTAGGATAGGCCATACTAGGCCATAAAACTAATCTCAATAAATGTAAAAGGACTGAAATAATACAAAGCATGTTCTCCAATGGACATGGAATAAAATTAGAAATTGATTATAGAAGGGAATTTGGAAAATTCACTGATATGTGGAAATTGAACAACACACTCCTAAATAACCAATGGTTCAAAGAAGAAATCACATGGGATATTAGAAAATACTTGGAGATGAATGTAAAGAAAAACAAAACATACCAAAACATATGGCACACGTTGAGAGCAGTACTGGAGGGACATTTATAGCTGTAAGTGCTTATGTTAAAAATCTCAAATCAATCATGTAATCTTCTACCTAAGACACTAGAAGAGTAAACTAAACCCAAAACAAGCAGAAGGAAGGCAACAATAAAGATTTATGCATAAATAAATAAATAAAATAGAGTATAAAGATAGAATAGAGAAAATCAATGAAATAAAAAGTTGGTTCTTTGAAAAACTTAACAAAATTGACAAACAAGCTAGACAGCCCAAGAAAAAATACAGAAAACTCAAATTACTAACATCAGGCATGAAACAAGGGATATTACTACCAACCTTACAAAAATAAAGAGGATTAGAAAGTAATATTATAAACAATTGTATGCCAACAAATTAGATAACTTAGATAAGATGGACAAATTTCTAGAAAAACACAAACTACTGAAACTGACTGAAGGAGAAAGAGAAAATATAAATAGGCTTCTAACAAGTAAAGAGATTCAATTAGTAATGAAAAAACTTCCCACAGAGAAAAAGCAAGAACCAATGGCTTCACTGGTGAATTCTACTAAACATTTAAAGAAGAACTAACACCAATCTTTTATAAATTCTTGCAAAAGACTGAAGAGGAGGGAATACTTCCCAACTCTTTCTGAGGCCAGTACTACCTTGATCACAAAATCAGACAAAGACATCACAAGAAAACTATAGACTAATATACTTTATAAATATAAATGTAAAAATCCTCAACATAATACTAGCAAATTAAATCCAACAGCATATAAATAGGATTATACATCATGACCAAGTGGAATTTATTCCAGGAATGCAAGATTGGTTCAACATACGAAAATCAATCAATGTAATTCACTATAAATAGAAGAAGGGAAAAAAAACCCATATGGTTCTTTCAATAGGTGTGGAAAATGCATTTGACAAAATCCAACACCCTTTCACAAGAAAAACTCTAGGAAGAGAAGGGAACTTCCTCAAACCAATAAGGTCATCTACCCCAAACCCAGGGTTGACATCAGACTTAATGGTGAGTGACTGGAAGCTTTCCTTTAAGAACAGGAACAAGATAAGAATATTCACTCTTACCACTTCTATTCAGCATTATACTGGAGTTTCTAGCCAGGGAAATTAGGCAAGAAAAAGAAACAAAAGTTATTCAAGTTGGCAAGGAAGAAGTAGAACTATCTTTATTTGTAGATGATATGATCTTGTATATAGGAAATCCTAAGGAATTCACAAAAAAACTATTAGAGAAATAAATTAATTCAGTAAAGTTGCAGGAAACAAGATCAATACACAAAAATCAATTCTATTTCTATACACTAGCAAGAAACAATCTGAAGAAGAAATTAAGAAAACAAATGTCAGGATTTCCTTCTTTCTCATGGCTAAATAATATTCCACGATATATATATTTACCACATCTTCTTTATCCATTCATCCATCGATGTACACTTAGGTTGTTTCCATATCTTGGCTGTTGTAAATAATGCTGCAGTAAACATGGGAGTGAAGCTATCTCTTTACTATCCTGTCTTCATTTCCCTTGGCTATATACCCAGAAGTAGGATTGCTGGATCATATGGTAGTTCTATTTTTAATTTTTTGAGGAACCTCCATACTGTTTTCCATAGTGGCTGCACCAATTTACATTCCCACCAACAGTACACAAGTATTCTCTTTTCTCCACATCCTTGCCAACATTTGTTATCTCTTGTCTTTCGATGACTGCCATTCTAACAGGTGTGAGGTGATAGCTCATTGCAGTTTTGATTTGCCTTTCCCCAATGATTAGTGATGTTGAGCACCTTTTCATGTACCTGTTGCCCATCTGTATGTCTTCTTTGGAAAAATGTCTGTTCAGTTCCTCTGCCCACTTTTAAATCAGATTGTTTGGGGGTTTTGCTATTAAATTGCATGAATTTTTAATATATTTTGGATATTAACTCCTTATCAGGTATATGATTTGTAAATATTTTCTCCCATCAATAGGTTGTCTTTCAACTGATTTTTGAAAAGGGAAGCAAGACCATTCAACAGAGAAAGAATAGTAGTTTCACCAAATAGGCTGGAACAACTGGATATCCACAAGAAAAAGAATGAAGTTGGAGCTCTACCTCCCACCATATACCAAAACTAACTCAAAAAATGGATCAGGGACCTAATGTAAAAGCTAACACTATAAAAGTCTTAGAATAAAACATAGGCATACATCTTCATTACCTTGGATTAGGGAAAGGATTCTTAGATCAAATACCAAAAGCGTAAACAACAAAAGAAAAAAATAGATAAACTTGACTTCACCAAAATTAAAGAACTTTGTGCTTCAAATAACACCATCAAGAAAGTGAAAAGACAATATTTAGGATATATATCCAGAATATATAAAGAACTCTTACAACTCAACAATAAAAAGATAAATAACCCAATTAAAAAATGGGCAAAGGATTTGAACAGACATTTCTCTGAAGAAGATATACAAATGGCCAATAGGAACATGAAACGATGTCAACATCATTAGTCATTAAGGAAATGCAAATCAAAAGCACACGCATGGAGCTGTCATCTCCTATGATAACAATACCTTCTTCTGGAATACCTCCTGAAGGACCTAGCCTCAGGCAGGAGGAGGAGATGTCACTCTCTTCAGAAATATGTCCATGGTGGTTTGCTTGGTTTCTTCCTTCTTTCATTATAGATTTGCTTGTAAGCAGATAATGCAATATGAACATTTCTCTCTATGAATGAAACCTTTTGGTGTTGGTGTCTATGTTTTCAAACTTTTTAAGGAGCTTGTTGAGGTCTGCAAAAGCTTCCCCCAAACCCTTAATTGTGAATTTTTCTTGGGGGTTCTTGTTCTTTTACTTCTCCTGCAGTATCCTCTTCTTTTGCCATTTCTTAAGCTATGTATTCCTGTTCTACTTCCAACAACTCTTCATTAGCCAATTCCTCAGGAACCACCTCTAGGAGCTCCTCAATGTCATCCTCATCCATACCCAAGATAAAGTTGTTTACCGTCTCAACCACAGCCTTGATGATTTTTCCCATCTCATCATCCTTGGTAAATCCTTTGGAGCCACGGATGAAGCTCTTGAGTGTCTTCTTCCAGATGCCATTTGTAAAGTCCTTGGTGACATCACCCCAAGCTCAAACAAGGTTCTTGGGATGCAGTCATAGGTGTAATCCTTCCAGAATTGCACAGTATTTTCCTCAGTTGCAGCAATAACCTGGGCAAAGATCCCCCTCAGGTAGTAGGCCTTAAAAGCTGCTATAACTCCTTGCTCCATTGGTTGGATTAAAGAGGTGGTGTTTTGAGGGAGAAACACCACTTTGATCCTGGGATGAAGATCACCAATAAAAGGAGGATGTTCAGGGGCAGTGTCAACAATAAGCAAAATCTTGAAAGGTATGTTATTCTCAAAACAGTACTTCTCCATTTCACTGGCACAGAAATTCAGGAGGGCATCTTGGAAGAGGAGCAGGTCATCGATGACTTCTTATTGCTCTTGTAGTGCACTGGCAGTGTGTGCTTACTGATCTGCTTGAAGGCCCCGCGGTTCTCACTGTGCCAGATGAAAAAGGGTTTCAATCTGTAGCCTGCAACATTGCCCCCAAGCAAGACTGTTATCCCATCCTTAAAAGCCTTGAGGCCTGGCAGTGACTTGGCCTCCTTGTGGATGAAAGTCTTTCAGGAATCTGTTTCCAGAATAGGGAAGTTTCATCCATATCACATATTTGCTCTGGCAGTAATTTCCCTCCACAGTCAGCTTACCTAGAGTTTCCAAAGATTCTCCAGCTGCCTTCACATCAGCACTCACAGACTCACCACCCACTTTCACCTTAGTACGAATAACGATTCTCGAATCACTTAAACCACCCAGAGCTGGCAGTAAATTCAACATTGTAGTCGGCTCCAGCCTCTTCTTTCAACGTTACAAACTTTTTGCTTTGGCCCCGACAGTCATGGTGCTGAGAGGGGTACCCTTCTGTGTCTGGTCTTCAATCCAGGTCATTTGAAGTTTCTCCACGTCTGATATACGCCCTTCTAGAATTTATGTTAGTCTCGTTGCCTTCATGAAGCAGATCCTTCAACAGCTTCTGTCACTTTGTTCTTGTTCTTCAGGATCATAGCTATGGAGGAATGGGACGTGCCTGACTGGCGAGCAATATCCGTCACTGATTTTCCACCTTCACAGTCCTTAATCACTTTTAATTTTGTTTCCAGGTCAATCGCTCAATGTAGTCTCTTACTGGCAACGTTAACAGTGGATTTTATACAAAACTTAGGTGCCCTGATGAACAAAACAACATGAGATTAAATCTAGCACAAGAGGAAATGATGCAATCAAGAGACACAGTAAACACGAGATGTATGAGGCTGAGTAACACGGTATACTGTTTTATAGTAACCTTTTGTTTTCAAAATAAGTAGAAAGAGTATACTCTAACATAACGAGAAAAAGTATAGTATAGTAAATACAGAAACCAGTAATACAGTCGTTTATCATGATCAAGTATTATGTACTGTACATAATTGTATGAGCTATACTTTTACATGGCTGGCAGTACAGTAGGTTTGTTTATACCAGCATCACCACAAACACGTGAGTAATGCATTGTGCTACAATGTTATGATGGCTATGACATCACTAGGAGATAGGAATTTTTCAGCTCCATTATAATCTTACAGGACCCCCGTCATATATACCATTTGTTGTTGGCCAAAATGTCATTATGTGGTGCATGACTGTATATGAAATGTCCAGAATAGACAAATCCATAGAGAGAAAGCAGACCAGTGGTTGCCAGGGGCTGGGGGGAGAGGAGCATGGGGAGTGACTAATAGGTACAGGGTTTCCTTTTTTGGGGTGATGAAAATGTTCTGAACTTAGATTTGATAAAAACCACTGAATTGTACACTTTATTTATTTATTTTTTTGAGGAAGATTAGCCCTGAGCTAACTACTACCAGTCCTCTTTTTGCTGAGGAAGACTGGCCCTGAGCTAACATCTGTGCCCATCTTCCTCTCCTTTATATGTGGGATGCCTACCACAGCATGGCTTGCCATGCGGTGCCATGTCTGCACCCAGGATCCGAACCAGTGAACCCCGGGGCCGCCAAGAAGCGAAACGTGCGAACTTAACCGCTGCGCCACCGGGCCGGCCCCTGAATTGTACACTTTAAGTGGGTGGATTTTGTGATATGTAAATTTTACCTCAACTTTTTTTAAAAAATAAGAAGTATTGAAGATAGACAAAGGGATCCAACATACAAATAATAGAATTTCCTGAAGAAGAAAATCAAAACAAAGGAAATAGAACAAATCCTCAAAATTATAATTTATAAAAAATTTATGGAAATAAAAAAGATATGAAACTACATATTCAAAGAACACATCACAAAGCTGAGTAAATCAACCCAAATAACCAACATCAAGACATATTATAATAAAACTATTGATCTTTAAAAAAAGAGAAAATCTTTTTGGCATATTGGCAAAAAAGAACATAATTTATAGGAGAATGACCATTAGTTTGTCATCAGAGTTCTTGACAGCAGTGCTTCATTCCAGAAGAAAATGGAAGAACGTATTAAAAAAAAGTGAACCAAGGATTTTACATCCAGCAAACTGACCTTCAAGTATGAAGAACAGAGATAAATTATCAACATGCAGGAATTCAGGAAATATTTTTCTTATGAGCCCTTCCTAAGGAATCTTCTAGAGAATGAACTTCAGACAACCGTAATTACTAGAGAGTAACGAAAGGACTGGTAGTAAGCATGAAACAGAAGTTTGTGTGTAGAACTGAGCCTTAGTGAGGGTTACAGGGGATAGCCTATTGTTTACAGGGGCAGATGCTCTGACAATGAGGATATAGGACAACCATTTAAATAATGAATCTCGATAATCTCTGAGAGGAAGATAGAGTATATGCAATTTTTTTTTAACTTTTCAATGATCATAATTGGAGGTGGTGGTATATTTTTATTACTGTTGTTACTCTGAGACTGTTGTATGTTTAAAGTGGGATAAAGCACCCCTGGTATCCTTGAGAACCAAGATTTTCAGTGTGGAAGAAAAGAGATACAAATGTAATGGAGAAGAGGTTAAGTAAAAATGCTGCAGTCCTGAACTTGAATTGGAAATAGCAGCTTGAACTCGTGAAGTATTTTACCTTTAGATGTAGGCATGTGAGCATGCACCTTTTTACCTTGCTCTGCTCACTGAAAAGGTCAAGAAATGATAACTGACCCAGTAGCAACGCGTATTGCTAGTGGGCAGACTGTAGACTTGAATACCATTTCTCATCGAAAGAAACCAAGGCTTCTTGGAGAAATGGCAGATTCCAGGTCTGGGGCAAGAAAGATGTGAGATGAACCCGGAACACCTTGACAGACTAGATGGCAAGGGAAACATCAGAGACTACTAGGTTCATGTGAAAAGGACTCAGGAGCCAGTTGCAGAGGCCTAAGATGGGACAATCTGAGCTTTAATAAGAATAAAAACCACATTGGGTTGAAATCCATCTGATGCGTTTATAACTATGAGTTCACAATGAGTCCACTGAGTGATATTTAAGTTAACAGGATTCAAAACCAACTGAGCACCTTCTGAGTGTGACAGAGATGACCTCACTATCTTGAAATGCGGATAAAGAAAGAGTCAGGCAATGTCTACTCTTTCC